>NC_136067.1:22873189-24110689 GCF_964261635.1 Lissotriton helveticus
AATGTGCGCCAAACTGACCAGCGGAGTTGTGCCCCCTCCAATGAGCTGGCAGTGTTCCAAAACATGACCATATATGTATATAAATGTGTCCTAACTTGTGCCGCCTACCTTTTATTGCCCCAAACTGTATATAAATCGGGGTCACACCGGTGTTCGGTGTGATACCTCTTGCATTACCGAAGGGTGCTGTTCGAGTGTACCACCACCCCATGGGGTCTTAATAAACTTGTTCTTTGCCTTCTACAGTTTCCGTGCCAACAGTTCTTGAGTGTAAGTGGGTTATCTTCGGTGCATGTAGGCCTTGGGAACCCTGATTACTTCAAATGGGAACAGTCCAGTCCGAACTACCAAGCCATGTCTTTCCCAGACCGGAATCAAGCATCCAAGGACCGGTTTCTGGCTATCAGCCTTCATTGAGCCTGGATAGCTTGACTCCAGTGGTGTGGAGAGCCTGGGACTCACATCTGAGTATACCCAGCCCACTCGGGGTGAAAATTGCAAAAAACACAGTTGATGGACAGAATGTAGAACAATGTCATACATTCACCCCAGTACAAGGATCTGGGCCTAAATCCATCGTTTTTTTGCACTCCACACCACCCTGGGTTAGACACTGGCTATATGCAAATCAGCTCTGACCCTGTGCCTTATGGGAACAGTCCAGTCCGAACTACCAAGCCATGTCTTTCCCAGACCGGAATCAAGCATCCAAGGACCAGTTTCTGGCTATCAGCCTTCATTCAGCCTGGATAGCTTGACTCCAGTGGTGTGGAGAACCTGGGACTCACGTCTGAGTATACCCAGCCCACTCGGGGTGAAAATTGCAAAAAACACAGTTGATGGACAGAATGTAGAACAATGTCATACATTCACCCCAGTACAAGGATCTGGGCCTAAATCCATCGTTTTTTTTGCACTCCACACCTCCCTGGGTTAGACACTGGCTATATGCAAATCAGCTCTGACCCTGTGCCTCATGGGAACAGTCCAGTCCGAACTACCAAGCCATGTCTTTCCCAGACCGGAATCAAGCATCCAAGGACCGGTTTCTGGCTATCAGCCTTCATTCAGCCTGGATAGCTTGACTCCAGTGGTGTGGAGAGCCTGGGACTCAAGTCTGAGTATACCCAGCCCACTCGGGGTGAAAATTGCAAAAAACACAGTTGATGGACAGAATGTAGAACAATGTCATACATTCACCCCAGTACAAGGATCAGGGCCTAAATCCATCGTTTTTTTTGCACTCCACACCACCCTGGGTTAGACACTGGCTATATGCAAATCAGCTCTGACCCTGTGCCTCATGGGAACAGTCCAGTCTGAACTACCAAGCCATGTCTTTCCCAGACCGGAATCAAGCATCCAAGGACCGGTTTCTGGCTATCAGCCTTCATTCAGCCTGGATAGCTTGACTCCAGTGGTGTGGAGAGCCTGGGACTCAGGTCTGAGTATACCAAGCCCACTCGGGGTGAAAATTGCAAAAAACACAGTTGATGGACAGAATGTAGAACAATGTCATACATTCACCCCAGTACAAGGATCTGGGCCTAAATCCATCGGTTTTATTGCACTCCACACCACCCTGGGTTAGACACTGGCTATATGCAAATCAGCTCTGACCCTGTGCCTCATGGGAACAGTCCAGTCCGAACTACCAAGCCATGTCTTTCCCGGACCGGAATCAAGCATCCAAGGACCGGTTTCTGGCTATCAGCCTTCATTCAGCCTGGATAGCTTGACTCCAGTGGTGTGGAGAGCCTGGGACTCACGTCTGAGTATACCCAGCCCACTCGGGGTGAAAATTACAAAAAACACAGTTGATGTACAGAATGTAGAACAATGTCATACATTCACCCCAGTACAAGGATCTGGGCCTAAATCCATCGGATTTTTTTGCACTCCACACCACCCTGGGTTAGACACTGGCTATATGCAAATCAGCTCTGACCCTGTGCCTCATGGGAACAGTCCAGTCCGAACTACCAAGCCATGTCTTTCCCAGCCCGGAATCAAGCATCCAAGGACCGGTTTCTGGCTATCAGCCTATATTCAGCCTGGATAGCTTGACTCCAGTGGTGTGGAGAGCCTGGGACTCATGTCTGAGTATACCCAGCCCACTCGGGGTGAAAATTGCAAAAAACACAGTTGATGGACAGAATGTAGAACAATGTCATACATTCACCCCAGTACAAGGATCTGGGCCTAAATCCATCGGTTTTTTTGCACTCCACACCACCCTGGGTTAGACACTGGCTATATGCAAATCAGCTCTGACCCTGTGCCTCATGGGGACAGTCCAGTCCGAACTACCAAGCCATGTCTTTCCCAGACCGGAATCGAGCATCCAAGGACCGGTTTCTGGCTATCAGCCTTCATTCAGCCTGGACAGCTTGACTCCAGTGGTGTGAAGAGCCTGGGACTCACGTCTGAGTATACCCAGCCCACTCGGGGTGAAAATTGCAAAAAACACAGTTGATGGACAGAATGTAGAACAATGTCATACATTCACCCCAGTACAAGGATCTGGGCCTAAATCCATCGTTTTTTTGCACTCCACACCACCCTGGGTTAGACACTGGCTATATGCAAATCAGCTCTGACCCTGTGCCTCATGGGAACAGTCCAGTCCGAACTACCAAGCCATGTCTTTCCCAGACCGGAATCAAGCATCCAAGGACCGGTTTCTGGCTATCAGCCTTCATTCAGCCTGGATAGCTTGACTCCAGTGGTGTGGAGAGCCTGGGACTCGCGTCTGAGTATACCCAGCCCACTCGGGGTGAAAATTGCAAAAACACAGTTGATGGACAGAATGTAGAACAATGTCATACATTCACCCCAGTACAAGGATCTGGGCCTAAATCCATCGGTTTTTTTGTACGCCACACCACCCTGGGTTAGACACTGGCTATATGCAAATCAGCTCTGACCCTGTGCCTCATGGGAACAGTCCAGTCCGAACTACCAAGCTATGTCTTTCCCAGACCGCAATCAAGCATCCAAGAACCGGTTTCTGGCTATCAGCCTTCATTCAGCCTGGATAGCTTGATTCCAGTGGTGTGGAGAGCCTGGGACTCACGTCTGAGTATACCCAGCCCACTCGGGGTGAAAATTGCAAAAAACACAGTTGATGGACAGAATGTAGAACAATGTCATACATTCACCCCAGTACAAGGATCTGGGCCTAAATCCATCGTTTTTTTTGCACTCCACACCACCCTGGGTTAGACACTGGCTATATGCAAATCAGCTCTGACCCTGTGCCTCATGGGAACAGTCCAGTCCGAACTACCAAGCCATGTCTTTCCCAGACCGGAATAAAGCATCCAAGGACCGGTTTTTGGCTATCAGCCTTCATTCAGCCTGGATAGCTTGACTCCAGTGGTGTGGAGAGCCTGGGACTCACGTCTGAGTATACCCAGCCCACTCGGGGTGAAAATTGCAAAAAACACAGTTGATGGACAGAATGTAGAACAATGTCATACATTCACCCCAGTACAAGGATCTGGGCCTAAATCCATCGAATTTTTTTGCACTCCACACCACCCTGGGTTAGACACTGGCTATATGCAAATCAGCTCTGACCCTGTGCCTCATGGGAACAGTCCAGTCCGAACTACCAAGCCATGTCTTTCCCAGACCGGAATCAAGCATCCAAGGACCGGTTTCTGGCTATCAGCCTATATTCAGCCTGGATAGCTTGACTCCAGTGGTGTGGAGAGCCTGGGACTCACGTCTTAGTATACCCAGCACACTCGGGGTGAAAATTGCAAAAAACACAGTTGATGGACAGAATGTAGAACAATGTCATACATTCACCTCAGTACAAGGATCTGGGCCTAAATCCATCGGTTTTTTTGCACTCCACACCACCCTGGGTTAGACACTGGCTATATGCAAATCAGCTCTGACCCTGTGCCTCATGGGAACAGTCCAGTCCGAACTACCAAGCTATGTCTTTCCCAGACCGCAATCAAGCATCCAAGAACCGGTTTCTGGCTATCAGCCTTCATTCAGCCTGGATAGCTTGATTCCAGTGGTGTGGAGAGCCTGGGACTCACGTCTGAGTATACCCAGCCCACTCGGGGTGAAAATTGCAAAAAACACAGTTGATGGACAGAATGTAGAACAATGTCATACATTCACCCCAGTACAAGGATCTGGGCCTAAATCCATCGTTTTTTTTGCACTCCACACCACCCTGGGTTAGACACTGGCTATATGCAAATCAGCTCTGACCCTGTGCCTCATGGGAACAGTCCAGTCCGAACTACCAAGCCATGTCTTTCCCAGACCGGAATAAAGCATCCAAGGACCGGTTTCTGGCTATCAGCCTTCATTCAGCCTGGATAGCTTGACTCCAGTGGTGTGGAGAGCCTGGGACTCGCGTCTGAGTATACCCAGCCCACTCGGGGTGAAAATTGCAAAAACACAGTTGATGGACAGAATGTAGAACAATGTCATACATTCACCCCAGTACAAGGATCTGGGCCTAAATCCATCGGTTTTTTTGTACGCCACACCACCCTGGGTTAGACACTGGCTATATGCAAATCAGCTCTGACCCTGTGCCTCATGGGAACAGTCCAGTCCGAACTACCAAGCTATGTCTTTCCCAGACCGCAATCAAGCATCCAAGAACCGGTTTCTGGCTATCAGCCTTCATTCAGCCTGGATAGCTTGATTCCAGTGGTGTGGAGAGCCTGGGACTCACGTCTGAGTATACCCAGCCCACTCGGGGTGAAAATTGCAAAAAACACAGTTGATGGACAGAATGTAGAACAATGTCATACATTCACCCCAGTACAAGGATCTGGGCCTAAATCCATCGTTTTTTTGCACTCCACACCACCCTGGGTTAGACACTGGCTATATGCAAATCAGCTCTGACCCTGTGCCTCATGGGAACAGTCCAGTCCGAACTACCAAGCCATGTCTTTCCCAGACCGGAATCAAGCATCCAAGGACCGGTTTCTGGCTATCAGCCTTCATTCAGCCTGGATAGCTTGACTCCAGTGGTGTGGAGAGCCTGGGACTCACGTCTGAGTATACCCAGCCCACTCGGGGTGAAAATTGCAAAAAACACAGTTGATGGACAGAATGTAGAACAATGTCATACATTCACCCCAGTACAAGGATCTGGGCCTAAGTCCATTGTTTTTTTTGCACTCCACACCACCCTGGGTTAGACACTGGCTATATGCAAATCAGCTCCGACCCTGTGCCTCATGGGAACAGTCCAGTCCGAACTACCAAGCCATGTCTTTCCCGACCGGAATCAAGCATCCAAGGACCGGTTTCTGGCTATCAGCCTTCATTCAGCCTGGATAGCTTGACTCCAGTGGTGTGGAGAGCCTGGGACTCACGTCTGAGTATACCCAGCCCACTCGGGGTGAAAATTACAAAAAACACAGTTGATGTACAGAATGTAGAACAATGTCATACATTCACCCCAGTACAAGGATCTGGGCCTAAATCCATCTGATTTTTTTGCACTCCACACCACCCTGGGTTAGACACTGGCTATATGCAAATCAGCTCTGACCCTGTGCCTCATGGGAACAGTCCAGTCCGAACTACCAAGCCATGTCTTTCCCAGACCGGAATCAAGCATCCAAGGACCGGTTTCTGGCTATCAGCCTTTATTCAACCTGGATAGCTTGACTCCAGTGGTGTGGAGAGCCTGGGACTCACGTCTTAGTAAACCCAGCCCACTCGGGGTGAAAATTGCAAAAAACACAGTTGATGGACAGAATGTAGAACAATGTCATACATTCACCCCAGTACAAGGATCTGGGCCTAAATCCATCATTTTTTTTGCACTCCACACCACCCTGGGTTAGACACTGGCTATATGCAAATCAGCTCTGACCCTGTGCCTCATGGGGACAGTCCAGTCCGAACTACCAAGCCATGTCTTTCCCAGACCGGAATCAAGCATCCAAGGACCGGTTTCTGGCTATCAGCCTTCATTCAGCCTGGATAGCTTGACTCCAGTGGTGTGAAGAGCCTGGGACTCACGTCTGAGTATACCCAGCCCACTCGGGGTGAAAATTGCAAAAAACACAGTTGATGGACAGAATGTAGAACAATGTCATACATTCACCCCAGTACAAGGATCTGGGCCTAAATCCATCGTTTTTTTGCACTCCACACCACCCTGGGTTAGACACTGGCTATATGCAAATCAGCTCTGACCCTGTGCCTCATGGGAACAGTCCAGTCCGAACTACCAAGCCATGTATTTCCCAGACCGGAATCAAGCATCTAAGGACCGGTTTCTGGCTATCAGCCTTCATTCAGCCTGGATAGCTTGACTCCAGTGGTGTGAAGAGCCTGGGACTCACGTCTGAGTATACCCAGCCCACTCGGGGTGAAAATTGCAAAAAACATAGTTGATGGACAGAATGTAGAACAATGTCATACATTCACCCCAGTACAAGGATCTGGGCCTAAATCCATCGTTTTTTTTGCACTCCACACCACCCTGGGTTAGACACTGGCTATATGCAAATCAGCTCTGACCCTGTGCCTAATGGGAACAGTCCAGTCCGAACTACCAAGCCATGTCTTTCCCAGACCGGAATCAAGCATCCAAGGACCGGTTTCTGGCTATCAGCCTTCATTCAGCCTGGATAGCTTGACTCCAGTGGTGTGGAGAGCCTGGGACTCACGTCTGAGTTACCCAGCCCACTCGGGGTGGAAAATTGCAAAAAACACAGTTGATGGACAGAATGTAGAACAATGTCATACATTCACCCCAGTACAAGGATCTGAGCCTAAATCCATCGTTTTTTTGCACTCCACACCTCCCTGGGTTAGACACTGGCTATATGCAAATCAGCTCTGACCCTGTGCCTCATGGGAACAGTCCAGTCCGTACTTCCAAGCCATGTCTTTCCCAGACCGGAATCAAGCATCCAAGGACCGGTTTCTGGCTATCAGCCTTCATTCAGCCTGGATAGCTTGACTCCAGTGGTGTGGAGAGCCTGGGACTCAAGTCTGAGTATACCCAGCCCACTCGGGGTGAAAATTGCAAAAAACACAGTTGATGGACAGAATGTAGAACAATGTCATACATTCACTCCAGTACAAGGATCTGAGCCTAAATCCATCGTTTTTTTTGCACTCCACACCACCCTGGGTTAGACACTGGCTGTATGCAAATCAGCTCTGACCCTGTGCCTCAGGGGAACTGTCCAGTCCGAACTACCAAGCCATGTCTTTCCCAGACCGGAATCAAGCATCCAAGGACCGGTTTCTGGCTATAAGCCTTCATTCAGCCTGGATAGCTTGACTCCAGTGGTGTGGAGAGCCTGGGACTCACGTCTGATTATACCCAGCCCACTCGGGGTGAAAATTGCAAAAAACACAGTTGATGGACAGAATGTAGAACAATGGCATACATTCACCCCAGTACAAGGATCTGGGCCTAAATCCATCGTTTTTTTTGCACTCCACACCACCCTGGGTTAGACACTGGCTATATGCAAATCAGCTCTGACCCTGTGCCTCATGGGAACAGTCCAGTCCGAACTACCAAGCCATGTCTTTCCCAGACCGGAATCAAGCATCCAAGGACCGGTTTCTGGCTATCAGCCTTCATTCAGCCTGGATAGCTTGACTCCAGTGGTGTGGAGAGCCTGGGACTCACGTCTGAGTATACCCAGCCCACTCGGGGTGAAAATTGCAAAAAACACAGTTGATGGACAGAATGTAGAACAATGTCATACATTCACCCCAGTACAAGGATCTGAGCCTAAATCCGTCGTTTTTTTGCACTCCACACCACCCTGGGTTAGACACTGGCTATATGCAAATCAGCTCTGACCCTGTGCCTCATGGGAACAGTCCAGTCCGAACTACCAAGCCATGTCTTTCCCAGACCGGAATCAAGCATCCAAGGACCGGTTTCTGGCTATCAGCCTTCATTCAGCCTGGATAGCTTGACTCCAGTGGTGTGGAGAGCCTGGGACTCACGTCTGAGTATACTCAGCCCACTCGGGGTGAAAATTGCAAAAAACACAGTTGATGGACAGAATGTAGAACAATGTCATACATTCACCCCAGTACAAGGATCTGGGCCTAAATCCATCATTTTTTTTGCACTCCACACCACCCTGGGTTAGACACTGGCTATATGCAAATCAGCTCTGACCCTGTGCCTCATGGGAACAGTCCAGTCCGAACTACCAAGCCATGTCTTTCCCAGACCGGAATCAAGCATCTAAGGACCGGTTTCTGGCTATCAGCCTTCATTCAGCCTGGATAGCTTGACTCCAGTGGTGTGAAGAGCCTGGGACTCACGTCTGAGTATACCCAGCCCACTCGGGGTGAAAATTGCAAAAAACATAGTTGATGGACAGAATGTAGAACAATGTCATACATTCACCCCAGTACAAGGATCTGGGCCTAAATCCATCGTTTTTTTTGCACTCCACACCACCCTGGGTTAAACACTGGCTATATGCAAATCAGCTCTGACCCTGTGCCTAATGGGAACAGTCCAGTCCGAACTACCAAGCCATGTCTTTCCCAGACCGGAATCAAGCATCCAAGGACCGGTTTCTGGCTATCAGCCTTCATTCAGCCTGGATAGCTTGACTCCAGTGGTGTGGAGAGCCTGGGACTCACGTCTGAGTTACCCAGCCCACTCGGGGTGAAAATTGCAAAAAACACAGTTGATGGACAGAATGTAGAACAATGTCATACATTCACCCCAGTACAAGGATCTGAGCCTAAATCCATCGTTTTTTTGCACTCCACACCACCCTGGGTTAGACACTGGCTATATGTAAATCAGCTCTGACCCTGTGCCTCATGGGAACAGTCCAGTCCGAACTACCAAGCCATGTCTTTCCCAGACCGGAATCAAGCATCCAAGGACCAGTTTCTGGCTATCAGCCTTCATTCAGCCTGGATAGCTTGACTCCAGTGGTGTGGAGAGCCTGGGACTCACGTCTGAGTATACCAAGCCCACTCGGGGTGAAAATTGCAAAAAACACAGTTGATGGACAGAATGTAGAACAATGTCATACATTCACCCCAGTACAAGGATCTGGGCCTAAATCCATTGGTTTTTTTGCACTCCACACCTCCCTGGGTTAGACACTGGCTATATGCAAATCAGCTCTGACCCTGTGCCTCATGGGAACAGTCCAGTCCGTACTTCCAAGCCATGTCTTTCCCAGACCGGAATCAAGCATCCAAGGACCGGTTTCTGGCTATCAGCCTTCATTCACCCTGGATAGCTTGACTCCAGTGGTGTGGAGAGCCTGGGACTCAAGTCTGAGTATACCCAGCCCACTCGGGGTGAAAATTGCAAAAAACACAGTTGATGGACAGAATGTAGAACAATGTCATACATTCACTCCAGTACAAGGATCTGAACCTAAATCCATCGTTTTTTTGTACTCCACACCACCCTGGGTTAGACACTGGCTATATGCAAATCAGCTCTGACCCTGTGCCTCATGGGAACAGTCCAGTCCGAACTACCAAGCCATGTCTTTCCCAGACCGGAATCAAGCATCCAAGGACCGGTTTCTGGCTATCAGCCTTCATTCAGCCTGGATAGCTTGACTCCAGTGGTGTGGAGAGCCTGGGACTCACGTCTGAGTATACCCAGCCCACTCGGGGTGAAAATTGCAAAAAACACAGTTGATGGACAGAATGTAGAACAATGTCATACATTCACCCCAGTACAAGGATCTGGGCCTAAATCCATCGTTTTTTTTGCACTCCACACCACCCTGGGTTAGACACTGGCTGTATGCAAATCAGCTCTGACCCTGTGCCTCAGGGGAACTGTCCAGTCCGAACTACCAAGCCATGTCTTTCCCAGACCGGAATCAAGCATCCAAGGACCGGTTTCTGGCTATAAGCCTTCATTCAGCCTGGATAGCTTGACTCCAGTGGTGTGGAGAGCCTGGGACTCACGTCTGATTATACCCAGCCCACTCGGGGTGAAAATTGCAAAAAACACAGTTGATGGACAGAATGTAGAACAATGGCATACATTCACCCCAGTACAAGGATCTGGGCCTAAATCCATCGTTTTTTTTGCACTCCACACCACCCTGGGTTAGACACTGGCTATATGCAAATCAGCTCTGACCCTGTGCCTCATGGGAACAGTCCAGTCCGAACTACCAAGCCATGTCTTTCCCAGACCGGAATCAAGCATCCAAGGACCGGTTTCTGGCTATCAGCCTTCATTCAGCCTGGATAGCTTGACTCCAGTGGTGTGGAGAGCCTGGGACTCACGTCTGAGTATACCCAGCCCACTCGGGGTGAAAATTGCAAAAAACACAGTTGATGGACAGAATGTAGAACAATGTCATACATTCACCCCAGTACAAGGATCTGAGCCTAAATCCGTCGTTTTTTTGCACTCCACACCACCCTGGGTTAGACACTGGCTATATGCAAATCAGCTCTGACCCTGTGCCTCATGGGAACAGTCCAGTCCGAACTACCAAGCCATGTCTTTCCCAGACCGGAATCAAGCATCCAAGGACCGGTTTCTGGCTATCAGCCTTCATTCAGCCTGGATAGCTTGACTCCAGTGGTGTGGAGAGCCTGGGACTCACGTCTGAGTATACTCAGCCCACTCGGGGTGAAAATTGCAAAAAACACAGTTGATGTACAGAATGTAGAACAATGTCATACATTCACCCCAGTACAAGGATCTGGGCCTAAATCCATCGGGTTTTTTTTGCACTCCACACCACCCTGGGTTAGACACTGGCTATATGCAAATCAGCTCTGACCCTGTGCCTCATGGGAACAGTCCAGTCCGAACTACCAAGCCATGTCTTTCCCAGACCGGAATCAAGCATCCAAGGACCGGTTTCTGGCTATCAGCCTTTATTCAGCCTGGATAGATTGACTCCAGTGGTGTGGAGAGCCTGGGACTCACGTCTTAGTATACCCAGCCCACTCGGGGTGAAAATTGCAAAAAACACAGTTGATGGACAGAATGTAGAACAATGTCATACATTCACCCCAGTACAAGGATCTGGGCCTAAATCCATCGTTTTTTTTTGCACTCCACACCACCCTGGGTTAGACACTGGCTATATGCAAATCAGCTCTGACCCTGTGCCTCATGGGAACAGTCCAGTCCGAACTACCAAGGCATGTCTTTCCCAGACCGGAATCAAGCATCCAAGGACCGGTTTCTGGCTATCAGCCTTCATTCAGCCTGGATAGCTTGACTCCAGTGGTTTGAAGAGCCTGGGACTCACGTCTGAGTATACCCAGCACACTCGGGGTGAAAATTGCAAAAAACACAGTTGATGGACACAATGTAGAACAATGTCATACATTCACCCCAGTACAAGGATCTGGGCCTAAATCCATCGTTTTTTTTGCACTCCACACCACCCTGGGTTAGACACTGGCTATATGCAAATCAGCTCTGACCCTGTGCCTTATGGGAACAGTCCAGTCCGAACTACCAAGCCATGTCTTTCCCAGACCGGAATCAAGCATCCAAGGACCAGATTCTGGATATCAGCCTTCATTCAGCCTGGATAGCTTGACTCCAGTGGTGTGGAGAACCTGGGACTCACGTCTGAGTATACCCAGCCCACTCGGGGTGAAAATTGCAAAAAACACAGTTGATGGACAGAATGTAGAACAATGTCATACATTCACCCCAGTACAAGGATCAGGGCCTAAATCCATCGTTTTTTTTGCACTCCACACCACCCTGGGTTAGACACTGGCTATATGCAAATCAGATCTGACCCTGTGCCTCATGGGAACAGTCCAGTCTGAACTACCAAGCCATGTCTTTCCCAGACCGGAATCAAGCATCCAAGGACCGGTTTCTGGCTATCAGCCTTCATTCAGCCTGGATAGCTTGACTCCAGTGGTGTGGAGAGCCTGGGACTCACGTCTGAGTATACCCAGCCCACTCGGGGTGAAAATTGCAAAAAACACAGTTGATGGACAGAATGTAGAACAATGTCATACATTCACCCCAGTACAAGGATCTGGGCCTAAATCCATCGGTTTTATTGCACTCCACACCACCCTGGGTTAGACACTGGCTATATGCAAATCAGCTCTGACCCTGTGCCTCATGGGAACAGTCCAGTCCGAACTACCAAGCCATGTCTTTCCCGGACCGGAATCAAGCATCCAAGGACCGGTTTCTGGCTATCAGCCTTCATTCAGCCTGGATAGCTTGACTCCAGTGGTGTGGAGAGCCTGGGACTCACGTCTGAGTATACCCAGCCCACTCGGGGTGAAAATTACAAAAAACATGGTTGATGTACAGAATGTAGAACAATGTCATACATTCACCCCAGTACAAGGATCTGGGCCTAAATCCATCGGATCTTTTTGCACTCCACATCACCCTGGGTTAGACACTGGCTATATACAAATCAGCTCTGACCCTGTGCCTCATGGGAACAGTCCAGTCCGAACTACCAAGCCATGTCTTTCCCAGACCGGAATCAAGCATCCAAGGACCGGTTTCTGGCTATCAGCCTATATTCAGCCTGGATAGCTTGACTCCAGTGGTGTGGAGAGCCTGGGACTCACGTCTTAGTATACCCAGCCCACTCGGGGTGAAAATTGCAAAAAACACAGTTGATGGACAGAATGTAGAACAATGTCATACATTCACCCCAGTACAAGGATCTGGGCCTAAATCCATCAGTTTTTTTGCACTCCACACCACCCTGGGTTAGACACTGGCTATATGCAAATCAGCTCTGACCCTGTGCCTCATGGGGACAGTCCAGTCCGAACTACCAAGCCATGTCTTTCCCAGACCGGAATCGAGCATCCAAGGACCGGTTTCTGGCTATCAGCCTTCATTCAGCCTGGACAGCTTGACTCCAGTGGTGTGAAGAGCCTGGGACTCACGTCTGAGTATACCCAGCCCACTCGGGGTGAAAATTGCAAAAAACACAGTTGATGGACAGAATGTAGAACAATGTCATACATTCACCCCAGTACAAGGATCTGGGCCTAAATCCATCGTTTTTTTGCACTCCACACCACCCTGGGTTAGACACTGGCTATATGCAAATCAGCTCTGACCCTGTGCCTCATGGGAACAGTCCAGTCCGAACTACCAAGCCATGTCTTTCCCAGACCGGAATCAAGCATCCAAGGACCGGTTTCTGGCTATCAGCCTTCATTCAGCCTGGATAGCTTGACTCCAGTGGTGTGGAGAGCCTGGGACTCACGTCTGAGTATACCCAGCCCACTCGGGGTGAAAATTGCAAAAAACACAGTTGATGGACAGAATGTAGAACAATGTCATACATTCACCCCAGTACAAGGATCTGGGCCTAAATCCATCGTTTTTTTGCACTCCACACCACCCTGGGTTAGACACTGGCTGTATGCAAATCAGCTCTGACCCTGTGCCTCATGGGAACAGTCCAGTCCGAACTACCAAGCCATGTCTTTCCCAGACCGGAATCAAGCATCCAAGGACCGGTTTCTGGCTATCAGCCTTCATTCAGCCTGGATAGCTTGACTCCAGTGGTGTGGAGAGCCTGGGACTCACGTCTGAGTATACCCAGCCCACTCGGGGTGAAAATTGCAAAAAACACAGTTGATGGACAGAATGTAGAACAATGTCATACATTCACCCCAGTACAAGGATCTGAGCCTAAATCCATCGTTTTTTTGTACTCCACACCACCCTGGGTTAGACACTGGCTATATGTAAATCAGCTCTGACCCTGTGCCTCATGTGTCGTAATTGGCATGGCCGCGTTAGCGATTAGCTGAAACTACACGCTGTCCTCCTTAACTTGGCTATGTATGAAAACGCCATTTTGAATGTCGTGGCGGCCATCTTAGACCATAAGCGGCCTCGTGGCCGGCATGCCCTTTAGTCCGTTGTCCGTTCCACTGACCACTTCAGTCTGCCTAGCAACAGGCTATTTTTAGTACTGGTCAAGCTTACACATGCGCAGTCCCAACTGACCAGTAAGCCTTCAGGAATGTGCGCCAAACTGACCAGCGGAGTTGTGCCCCCTCCAATGAGCTGGCAGTGTTCCAAAACATGACCATATATGTATATAAATGTGTCCTAACTTGTGCCGCCTACCTTTTATTGCCCCAAACTGTATATAAATCGGGGTCACACCGGTGTTCGGTGTGATACCTCTTGCATTACCGAAGGGTGCTGTTCGAGTGTACCACCACCCCATGGGGTCTTAATAAACTTGTTCTTTGCCTTCTACAGTTTCCGTGCCAACAGTTCTTGAGTGTAAGTGGGTTATCTTCGGTGCATGTAGGCCTTGGGAACCCTGATTACTTCAAATTGGCGACCACGAAGGGACTCATCGGTGACTCGGATGCCCGAAGGAGAGGTCGTGACGAAGGCTTGGAAACTCGCCATGGACGCGCGCTGCCACGAGTGACCCGAGTCTTGGCTCCCACGGTGTTTCTTCCTTTCCTTCCGATCTGACCTTCCAGGTGGCGCCGGTCCCCGACTGAGTTTTCGATCGTCTGTGTTGCCGGGAAAGTGCCGTTTGGCTGATTTGATCACAAGACCTTGGCAGTTGGAATCTGGACATTTGAGAATTTGGGTAAGAGTTGTGTTCGGTAAGGTAGTCTTCGGACGCTTACTGAAGTTCTATGATTTGTGTTCGGTAAGGTAGTCCTCGGGCGCTTGCCGAAGTCCTACGATCTGTGATTTGACTTGAGTTAGCTAACGTTTGTGAATTTGTGATCTTTGAACTTATATGTGTAGTGCACTTCACATAGGCAGGCATGTAGAGATGTTTCTCTAACTTTGTTTTTTTTTTCCTCTGAGCGGCACAGTTGTGTGAAGTACTGTAAGTGCCATTTTGTACGGTGTCACGCTTTCGTGATACTTTTTGAACATGCCTGTTTTTAGCACACTCCGAGGGATGTGCTGTCTTGGAGAGGGTACCATAATTAGGTTAGCGGAAGCACAGCCGGCTCCCCCAGAGGGAACACCAAATCGCGAGATGTACATCAAACTTGGCCTTCCCCCTATTATGTACAGTAAATTATGGCATAAGTACACAAAGGCCGATCCTGAATTGCAATGGCCTCTACATGGGTCATTCGATTTACGTAAAGTACAGTTTGTAGAGCAATGTTTGTTTCAACGCAGGTCTAGACAAAACATGTTTGATTGTGTGCGAATGTGGGAGAAAGCGGTGCGTGAGCGTATGAAGCGTGAAGTTGCCTTGGCGGACAAAGAGCAGCGCAAGGCTGCTCGGGATAAGGCTTTACAGCTTGAGGAAAAGGAGGCTCAGGAGAAGAAAGAGAGGGAGGAACGGGAACGTAAATTGCAAACGACTGGTCAATTTCCTATTCGCCGACCGCTTTATCCTGTCCTTAATAATGAATTTGATGATTTTTCATTGCTAGATCGGTCACCGCCTCCGTACGTTTCGCCGACGGCTCCATCTGAAGATCCGGGAGATGATGGGCAGGATAAGTCGGAAAAGAAAGGTGTATCCGCTCTCAGGTTTACTGCGGAGAAGTCCGCACATTTACGTAGTTGGGCTCGTAAAGTGAATAAGAACTGTGTTTCTCAGTCTGAGGTGATTGCAGAGAGGGGTAAATGGTCGGAACTTGAATTAATGTACTTTTTGTCTAGTTTGGCGGATGAAGTTGTTGCCGCGTATCGTGATCTTTCAGATACGTTAGAACCTAAAGCTTTGTCAGTGCATCGTGAGAATTTGGACAAAGGTTTATTTGATCTTGCAGATGTTGATGACCTATTCAAGCAACTGATCCAATTGCGAGATGAAACGACCAGATTGCGGGAGGAGCGGAAAAGGAGGCAAAAGGAGGCCGAATCGGCGCCTGATGAGCAGATTAAGGAGTGTTCTCTCCGGGGTTCAGATAAGAGTTCTGCGTTGCATGTTATGCCTATGCGTGAAGCCGCGCCCTTGTATGTTCCACCAAAAGGGGAAGGTACAGATGATGATAAATCGTCAAAGGATGCGAAAGGGTATTTTGTGTATAACTGGGTATACACGCCTTGGAATAGAGCAGATGTTATGGCATTGAAAAATTCTCTACCTGATCTTCGAAAAAATCCGGCAGCATTTTATGAAGGGGTGGAAGGGGCTATTTCGTCTTGTGTGATGACTCTTGTGGATATAGATTTGTTCTTTGGGTTAATTTTACCACCTGATATGTGGAGGCAGATTCGTAAAAAATAATGATGAAACAATATTGGGGGGCACATGGAAAGAAATAAATGCTGCCGATTTAGATAGGGAACCGGCATGTAAGCCTTGTCAGTTAATTCTAGATCTTCCGGCAGCTATTTTGATTAAATTAAAGATGCTTGTTCCCTCTAAAAAGATCGATTGGACTATGCTAACGTCGTGTAAACAGAAACCCGATGAAACGGTTTCAGATTTCTTTACACGTTTTGAGGAGGCATTCCATGATTACAGTGGTCAATCTTTAACAGACGATACGGGTCGGCATCTGTTTGTAGATAAGTATGTGGCTAATCTCCTACCGGAGATTGCAAAACGATTGAAGTCGAGTGAAAGTTCCTGGGCCACGGCGACCCCAGCGTCTTTGTTAACTATGGCTCAGTACTATGAGCGGCAGGAATTGGAGGCTAAAGAAAGTGTAGAGAAAAAGGCGAAGGAATTGAAAACGAAGGTGATGTTGGCGCAGGTTCGGGGAACACAGGGTAGAGGGAATGATAGAGGTAGACGAGGTGGAGGAAATACGTCGTATGGTCGTACGGACATAGCGGAGGATCAGTGCGCTTATTGTAAGGAGTTTGGGCATTGGGCTGAAGATTGTCCGGTACTTCGTGAACAGCGCAGTCAGCGTGGTCGAGGAGGCGGAAGGTCGAGAGGAGGTTATGCGGGAGCGAGAGGTGGCGGAAGTGATCGTGGAAGGGTTGAGGAGAGGGGCCGTGGCCAGGATGAACGAAACACGTTTGATAGGCGGAATCAATATCAGATTTCGGAGGGTGAGAATGTGGAGCATCAGGATTATGTGCATGCATAGGACTGCGTAGGATGGGGTAAGGAATCAGTTGAAGTGCCGGTAGATCAGCAGGGTCCATATGTAACAGCGGGTATTCTGGGTTCTACTGATCAATTTCTAGTTGACACAGGAGCTACACGTAGCGCTTTGTCGAAAAACTTGGTTCCGAGGGCTCCCCTGTCTGGCGAAATGATTACATGTGTAGGGTTTGATGGCACACCCTCCCCCAGCCCATTGTCCAAGCCCCTTGCACTATGTCTTGACAAATACTTTAGTTTTGGTCAATTTTTGTTATCACCCCATACACCAGATAATATCCTGGGTATTGATTTGCTTAAATATTTTCAAGCAACGATACGTTGCGCTCCTGAGGGAGTGAGGGTTATCCTGAATGACAATTATCCTGACCCCGACAGGTTTTACGCCATCTCAGATATTCCAGCCTTGGCCTCTCTGCCGCATACGTTATGGGCGACCTCAGATATGGATGTGGGAGAGATGCGTATTCCACCAATACACATTACTGTTAAGGAGGGGGCCCCTCTACCACGAGTACCACAGTATAAGATCTCGAGAGAAGGTGAACTTGCATTGACACATATTGTTCAGGATTTGATTTCTGCAGGGGTTGTGGAGGAGGTCCCTTATAATGTTTGCAACAGTCCTATTCTTCCGATCCTTAAACGAGATACTGACGACAAAGTCTATCGCTTTATTATTGACTTGCGAGAGATCAATAAAATTGTCATTCCCCAATACCCGGTGGTGTCCGATATTACGACTCTGCTTACGCTGGTCCCACCCACGGCCACCACGTTTAGCGTAATTGATTTAAAGAATGCGTTCTTTTCCATTCCTGTTCATTCTGATAGCAGATACTTGTTTGGCTTCACGTTAAATAATAAATCGTATAGATTTTGTCGTGTTCCCCAAGGTTATACTGAAAGCCCTAGCATCTACAGCCAGGCTTTGAAAAGGCAGCTAGATTCGTTTAAATTGCAGTCTGGCGTTGCTCTCATCCAGTACGTGGATGACCTTCTGCTTGCTGCTGACACTTATGCACAATGTGAGGAAAGTACACTTGCGTTGCTTTCCTTTTTGGCGCAAACCAATCATAAGGTTTCGAAAAAGAAACTCCAATACTGTAGACCTCAGGTGACCTACCTCGGTCATCTGTTGTCTAAGGAGGGGCGTGCATTAACATCTGATCGAATTCAAGCAATTTTAGATACACCAGTCCCCCGCACGCAGAGAGATGTACGTGCCTTCATAGGATTGACGTCTTTTTGTAGACAGTGGATTATGGGTTTTTCACACATCATAAAACCCTTGCTAGCATTATTGTCCAAAGCTACACCAATGCCTCTAGAATGGACAGATGATTGTCAGAAGGCTTTTGAACAGTTGAGACAGGCCCTTTGTTCTGCACCCGTGTTAGGCACACCAGACTACACGAAACTTTTCACATTGTACGTGCACGAGAATGATGGGTGCGCGTTGTCAGTGTTAGTGCAATTACACGGGGATAAGCAGAGACCATGTGCATACTTCTCTGCCATTTTGGATCCTGTAGCACGAGGGTTGCCTGGGTGTTTTCGAGCGGTAGCAGCAACGGCAGTGGCCATACGACAGAGTGAGGGAATAGTGTTATCGCATAAACTGCTGGTGTTAGTTCCTCACGCAGTAGATGCTCTGCTAAACCAAACAAAGACCCAATACCTCACGAGTGCACGGCTAACGGGATACGAGCTGACACTTTTGGCGCCACATATTACACTAAAAAGATGCGCTACCCTGAACCCTGCCACTTTATTGCCCTATCCGGCCGAGGAGGGTCAGGAAGAAAAACATCATGATTGTGTTTTCCTGACCGAGGAACAGACAAAGGGTCGTGTTGACTTACAGGATGCGCCACTTCCAGATGTGGATGGGGAACTGTGGGTTGATGGATCGTGTTTAAGGCTGCCAGATGGCATGACTTCCGCAGCTTATGCGATCACGACACTTAAGACAGTGGTAGAAACAGCTAGGATACCACAGAAATCGGCTCAGGCAGCAGAGCTGATAGCTTTGACAAGAGCCTGCGAATTGAGTGCTGGCCTATGTGTGAACATATACACAGACAGCCGGTACGCCTTCGGAGTAGCACATGACTTCGGGCTACTCTGGAGGGAGCGTGGGTTTCTGACATCTCACGGAGAACACATTATGCACGGAGAGCTAGTGCGTGATCTCCTAAATGCGTTGCTTGGCCCAAAGAAAGTAGCGATAGTAAAATGCAGTGCTCATAAAAAGATCACGGATAAAGTGGGCCAAGGAAATGCTTTTGCAGACAGCATAGCTAGACAAACGGCTATGTCCCGAACTAGCTCCCCCATGTATGTGATACAATCGCAGGCTGAGCGATGGAGTGATGCTAGAGCAGAAATATTGGACATTCAAAAATCAGCTACTGAATCTGAACTTGCGGCATGGGCAGCAGATGGGGTACTAGATGACGAGGGTTGTTGGAGAAGCAAAGACATGGAGAAATGGAAATTGCCTGCGGCTTACTTGCAGGGGATGGTCCAGATGACACATGGACTGGCGCATGTCGGAGCTCTTGCAATTACTCGGCTGTTAACACGAGCTTGGGAACATCCTGAGATCGCTAATACTGCGAAGAGAGTAGTGCAGACCTGCCTGGTTTGTTTACAACACAATCCCGGAAAGGGGACCCATACTCCGAAAGGAGGGTTCGTTCCACCTTCTGCACCATTTGAGGTACTCCAAATGGATTACATCCAACTCGAGCGCTGCAACAACCTGAAGTATGTCCTAGTGGTGGTATGTGCCTTTAGTAAATGGGTTGAGGCCTTCCCCACGAAAGACAATACGGCTTTGACAACAGCCAAGGTGTTGCTTAAGGAATTCTTTCCTCGCTTTGGAGTTTGCAAATTTCTGTGGAGCGATAATGGGCCTCATTTTGTCGGAAAGATTGTGGAGTATGTACTGAAGGGGTTAGGGATTCAGCAGAAGTTCCACGCTGTATTCCACCAGCAGTCGGCAGGTCTGGTTGAGCGGTACAATGCTACGTTGAAACTTAAGCTGGCCAAAATTGTGGCGTCTACATCGTTGAAGTGGCCAGACGCTTTGCCGCTAGCACTGCTCTCTCTTAGATCAGTACCCCATTCACGAACTGGCCTTACCCCCTATGAGGTGGTGTTTGGGCGCCCCATGAATATCTGGGGGGTGCCTAAGCCGCGATTAATACATGATGTGCCTTGTGTTATGATGAACGACTATTTGGCACGATTAACAAATGATTTACTCTCTATTCATCAACAGGTTCGAGAAGCGCTCCCTGACAACTCTACTGGAGAGGGCCATGATCTCCGTCCTGGGGATCACGTCATGATTTGGTCGTTTGAGAGAGCAAGCAGTTTGGAGCCCAGGTGGAAAGGCCCCGAACAGGTCCTCCTTGCAACCCGAACAGCTGTACGAGTGACCAACAGGAAGCGGTGGGTGCATTCGACACATTGCCGCCGTGTCTCTCCGGATCTGGTGACCCCTGCTGTGCTGACCGACTACAAGGAGATTTTGGAGAAAGAAAAGAGCCCAGCTGTGACGTCGGCCGAAGTTGAGGGAGCCTTCCCGGACCACGCTGTTGCCGGAAGAGAGCGCTACAACTTGCATCCTCGATAAGAAGATTTTTTTTTGTATTTTTAATGACTGGTTGGTTACCGCTCCAGGTTTGTGAAACGGAAACCGGGAATTCCAAGGGGGGGGGATCAGTTCTGCCAGTGTAGCGACACCCGTCTTGGCCCGGAGAAAAAAACAACGGCTACCTCGGAGTTCAGCACCGCATTTTTCTTTTTTTTTTAGGTATACACGTACGTGTATCTGAGACTCTGTGAACAATTTGTGCTGTTTGAGACTTTTGCACGAGTATTCCTGAACTATGGAATCAACGGCATCACGAGATAAACGAATATTGGGTGCCTTTCTCTTTGTTCTGACTATTGTGGTGATAGCTGTAATAGCCTGGGTAGTTGAACTTGTGGTGCCTGTACGTGAACATTTGCTGCCGACTACCCCGGCTCCATCTGAACATTTTCACTTTACATTACCCTATCACGAAGAACGACATCGGCAAACCTATCTGAATAACAGTTTTATTCAGATTCTTCATCACACACATAATATGACCAATACCTCAAATTGCTGGGTGTGTGGGATGTTGCCAGGGCACCAGAAAAGAGGGGGCACCCCACTCACGTTTTCGCACAATGGATCATGTAACGCCTGGTACACCCTCCTCTTTACCTTGAGATGGCCAACCAAAGGGGGGGTGCTTTTCCGTTTGAACAAAGTATGCACCCATGACAAGGATGGGTTTCCGCGGGCTGAGGGTACTCGATTTGAATGGGAGGAGTATAGGCCTGATAATATGTCTGCCCCACGTGTGTACAGCAACCAGAGAGATGTAAATGTATCCAGCGCACATGTTATTAATGTTATTGCCACTAAAGCCGATTTGTGTATTAGGAATAAGGGTTCGATTGCAGTGGGGAAAAGCGAATGTAACACTACCCTTACTTTTGATAGTCCGAATGGCATCTCATTTGTAGCATCACGAAACACGTACTTCATTTGTGGAACGAAGGGTTACCATCAACTTCCATTGGGATGGTTGGGCACTTGCTATGTATCGTTTGTGCTACCTCCTGTATTCATTGCCCCACCAATGTATCACAATGATTATACTTTGTATCATGATTTCGTCCTGAATAGGGTTAAACGGACTGTTGTTTTGGATGACATAGACCAAACCGATACTGCTTTGCAACAGTATGTGGACTTCAATTTGGGACTATTTTCCTTCGTGGGGGCTGCACTGAACAGCCGGAAAATAAGACGACTGACACGTGTTGTTGAGGCTGTAGCGAATGACACTGCCATTGCCTTGGGAAACATCACTGAGGAACTACAGATTTCTAGAATTGTTACGCTCCAAAACAGGATGGTGTTGGATGTAGTTCTGGCTGATCGTGGGGGGGGCATGTAGAATCATCGGAAGCAGCTGCTGTGTATACATTCCGGACAATTCTCCATCTGTTTATGATGCCATATTCAAGCTCCACAAGATCGCAGCTGAGATACATCCGGACAATGGAACTTGGACACTTTCAGGATGGTTCTGGTCCATGCTTGCTACCTGGGGCTGGAAACTGTTGACGATTCTATGTATAATCGTGGGAGCAATGTTTTTCATATGCCTATGTATTCAATGTGGCCCAGCCTTATGCTCTATGTGTCTATCAGCTTGCATACCATCAAGACGAGCTCTTGCTCATGACAAAATGATGCTTCATAAGGAAGTAACACAAATAATGTTAATAGACATCGAGGACGAACATCCTGATTATGTTCACTATGAGGTAGATTCAGCTAAACGCTAAAAGGGTCGTCTGTCGTAATTGGCATGGCCGCGTTAGCGATTAGTTGAAACTACACGCTGTCCTCCTTAACTTGGCTATGTATGAAAACGCCATTTTGAATGTCGTGGCGGCCATCTTAGACCATAAGCGGCCTCGTGGCCGGCATGCCCTTTAGTCCGTTGTCCGTTCCACTGACTACTTCAGTCTGCCTAGCAACAGGCTATTTTTAGTACTGGTCAAGCTTACACATGCGTAGTCCCAACTGACCAGTAAGCCTTCAGGAATGTGCGCCAAACTGACCAGCGGAGTTGTGCCCCCTCCAATGAGCTGGCAGTGTTCCAAAACATGACCATATATGTATATAAATGTGTCCTAACTTGTGCCGCCTACCTTTTATTGCCCCAAACTGTATATAAATCGGGGTCACACCGGTGTTCGGTGTGATACCTCTTGCATTACCGAAGGGTGCTGTTCGAGTGTACCACCACCCCATGGGGTCTTAATAAACTTGTTCTTTGCCTTCTACAGTTTCCGTGCCAACAGTTCTTGAGTGTAAGTGGGTTATCTTCGGTGCATGTAGGCCTTGGGAACCCTGATTACTTCAAATGGGAACAGTCCAGTCCGAACTACCAAGCCATGTCTTTCCCAGACCGGAATCAAGCATCCAAGGACCGGTTTCTGGCTATCAGCCTTCATTGAGCCTGGATAGCTTGACTCCAGTGGTGTGGAGAGCCTGGGACTCACATCTGAGTATACCCAGCCCACTCGGGGTGAAAATTGCAAAAAACACAGTTGATGGACAGAATGTAGAACAATGTCATACATTCACCCCAGTACAAGGATCTGGGCCTAAATCCATCGTTTTTTTGCACTCCACACCACCCTGGGTTAGACACTGGCTATATGCAAATCAGCTCTGACCCTGTGCCTTATGGGAACAGTCCAGTCCGAACTACCAAGCCATGTCTTTCCCAGACCGGAATCAAGCATCCAAGGACCAGTTTCTGGCTATCAGCCTTCATTCAGCCTGGATAGCTTGACTCCAGTGGTGTGGAGAACCTGGGACTCACGTCTGAGTATACCCAGCCCACTCGGGGTGAAAATTGCAAAAAACACAGTTGATGGACAGAATGTAGAACAATGTCATACATTCACCCCAGTACAAGGATCTGGGCCTAAATCCATCGTTTTTTTTGCACTCCACACCTCCCTGGGTTAGACACTGGCTATATGCAAATCAGCTCTGACCCTGTGCCTCATGGGAACAGTCCAGTCCGAACTACCAAGCCATGTCTTTCCCAGACCGGAATCAAGCATCCAAGGACCGGTTTCTGGCTATCAGCCTTCATTCAGCCTGGATAGCTTGACTCCAGTGGTGTGGAGAGCCTGGGACTCAAGTCTGAGTATACCCAGCCCACTCGGGGTGAAAATTGCAAAAAACACAGTTGATGGACAGAATGTAGAACAATGTCATACATTCACCCCAGTACAAGGATCAGGGCCTAAATCCATCGTTTTTTTTGCACTCCACACCACCCTGGGTTAGACACTGGCTATATGCAAATCAGCTCTGACCCTGTGCCTCATGGGAACAGTCCAGTCTGAACTACCAAGCCATGTCTTTCCCAGACCGGAATCAAGCATCCAAGGACCGGTTTCTGGCTATCAGCCTTCATTCAGCCTGGATAGCTTGACTCCAGTGGTGTGGAGAGCCTGGGACTCAGGTCTGAGTATACCAAGCCCACTCGGGGTGAAAATTGCAAAAAACACAGTTGATGGACAGAATGTAGAACAATGTCATACATTCACCCCAGTACAAGGATCTGGGCCTAAATCCATCGGTTTTATTGCACTCCACACCACCCTGGGTTAGACACTGGCTATATGCAAATCAGCTCTGACCCTGTGCCTCATGGGAACAGTCCAGTCCGAACTACCAAGCCATGTCTTTCCCGGACCGGAATCAAGCATCCAAGGACCGGTTTCTGGCTATCAGCCTTCATTCAGCCTGGATAGCTTGACTCCAGTGGTGTGGAGAGCCTGGGACTCACGTCTGAGTATACCCAGCCCACTCGGGGTGAAAATTACAAAAAACACAGTTGATGTACAGAATGTAGAACAATGTCATACATTCACCCCAGTACAAGGATCTGGGCCTAAATCCATCGGATTTTTTTGCACTCCACACCACCCTGGGTTAGACACTGGCTATATGCAAATCAGCTCTGACCCTGTGCCTCATGGGAACAGTCCAGTCCGAACTACCAAGCCATGTCTTTCCCAGCCCGGAATCAAGCATCCAAGGACCGGTTTCTGGCTATCAGCCTATATTCAGCCTGGATAGCTTGACTCCAGTGGTGTGGAGAGCCTGGGACTCATGTCTTAGTATACCCAGCCCACTCGGGGTGAAAATTGCAAAAAACACAGTTGATGGACAGAATGTAGAACAATGTCATACATTCACCCCAGTACAAGGATCTGGGCCTAAATCCATCGGTTTTTTTGCACTCCACACCACCCTGGGTTAGACACTGGCTATATGCAAATCAGCTCTGACCCTGTGCCTCATGGGGACAGTCCAGTCCGAACTACCAAGCCATGTCTTTCCCAGACCGGAATCGAGCATCCAAGGACCGGTTTCTGGCTATCAGCCTTCATTCAGCCTGGACAGCTTGACTCCAGTGGTGTGAAGAGCCTGGGACTCACGTCTGAGTATACCCAGCCCACTCGGGGTGAAAATTGCAAAAAACACAGTTGATGGACAGAATGTAGAACAATGTCATACATTCACCCCAGTACAAGGATCTGGGCCTAAATCCATCGGTTTTTTTGTACGCCACACCACCCTGGGTTAGACACTGGCTATATGCAAATCAGCTCTGACCCTGTGCCTCATGGGAACAGTCCAGTCCGAACTACCAAGCTATGTCTTTCCCAGACCGCAATCAAGCATCCAAGAACCGGTTTCTGGCTATCAGCCTTCATTCAGCCTGGATAGCTTGATTCCAGTGGTGTGGAGAGCCTGGGACTCACGTCTGAGTATACCCAGCCCACTCGGGGTGAAAATTGCAAAAAACACAGTTGATGGACAGAATGTAGAACAATGTCATACATTCACCCCAGTACAAGGATCTGGGCCTAAATCCATCGTTTTTTTTGCACTCCACACCACCCTGGGTTAGACACTGGCTATATGCAAATCAGCTCTGACCCTGTGCCTCATGGGAACAGTCCAGTCCGAACTACCAAGCCATGTCTTTCCCAGACCGGAATAAAGCATCCAAGGACCGGTTTTTGGCTATCAGCCTTCATTCAGCCTGGATAGCTTGACTCCAGTGGTGTGGAGAGCCTGGGACTCACGTCTGAGTATACCCAGCCCACTCGGGGTGAAAATTGCAAAAAACACAGTTGATGGACAGAATGTAGAACAATGTCATACATTCACCCCAGTACAAGGATCTGGGCCTAAATCCATCGAATTTTTTTGCACTCCACACCACCCTGGGTTAGACACTGGCTATATGCAAATCAGCTTTGACCCTGTGCCTCATGGGAACAGTCCAGTCCGAACTACCAAGCTATGTCTTTCCCAGACCGCAATCAAGCATCCAAGAACCGGTTTCTGGCTATCAGCCTTCATTCAGCCTGGATAGCTTGATTCCAGTGGTGTGGAGAGCCTGGGACTCACGTCTGAGTATACCCAGCCCATTCGGGGTGAAAATTGCAAAAAACACAGTTGATGGACAGAATGTAGAACAATGTCATACATTCACCCCAGTACAAGGATCTGGGCCTAAATCCATCGTTTTTTTGCACTCCACACCACCCTGGGTTAGACACTGGCTATATGCAAATCAGCTCTGACCCTGTGCCTCATGGGAACAGTCCAGTCCGAACTACCAAGCCATGTCTTTCCCAGACCGGAATCAAGCATCCAAGGACCGGTTTCTGGCTATCAGCCTTCATTGAGCCTGGATAGCTTGACTCCAGTGGTGTGGAGAGCCTGGGACTCACATCTGAGTATACCCAGCCCACTCGGGGTGAAAATTGCAAAAAACACAGTTGATGGACAGAATGTAGAACAATGTCATACATTCACCCCAGTACAAGGATCTGGGCCTAAATCCATCGTTTTTTTGCACTCCACACCACCCTGGGTTAGACACTGGCTATATGCAAATCAGCTCTGACCCTGTGCCTTATGGGAACAGTCCAGTCCGAACTACCAAGCCATGTCTTTCCCAGACCGGAATCAAGCATCCAAGGACCAGTTTCTGGCTATCAGCCTTCATTCAGCCTGGATAGCTTGACTCCAGTGGTGTGGAGAACCTGGGACTCACGTCTGAGTATACCCAGCCCACTCGGGGTGAAAATTGCAAAAAACACAGTTGATGGACAGAATGTAGAACAATGTCATACATTCACCCCAGTACAAGGATCTGGGCCTAAATCCATCGTTTTTTTTGCACTCCACACCTCCCTGGGTTAGACACTGGCTATATGCAAATCAGCTCTGACCCTGTGCCTCATGGGAACAGTCCAGTCCGAACTACCAAGCCATGTCTTTCCCAGACCGGAATCAAGCATCCAAGGACCGGTTTCTGGCTATCAGCCTTCATTCAGCCTGGATAGCTTGACTCCAGTGGTGTGGAGAGCCTGGGACTCAAGTCTGAGTATACCCAGCCCACTCGGGGTGAAAATTGCAAAAAACACAGTTGATGGACAGAATGTAGAACAATGTCATACATTCACCCCAGTACAAGGATCAGGGCCTAAATCCATCGTTTTTTTTGCACTCCACACCACCCTGGGTTAGACACTGGCTATATGCAAATCAGCTCTGACCCTGTGCCTCATGGGAACAGTCCAGTCTGAACTACCAAGCCATGTCTTTCCCAGACCGGAATCAAGCATCCAAGGACCGGTTTCTGGCTATCAGCCTTCATTCAGCCTGGATAGCTTGACTCCAGTGGTGTGGAGAGCCTGGGACTCAGGTCTGAGTATACCAAGCCCACTCGGGGTGAAAATTGCAAAAAACACAGTTGATGGACAGAATGTAGAACAATGTCATACATTCACCCCAGTACAAGGATCTGGGCCTAAATCCATCGGTTTTATTGCACTCCACACCACCCTGGGTTAGACACTGGCTATATGCAAATCAGCTCTGACCCTGTGCCTCATGGGAACAGTCCAGTCCGAACTACCAAGCCATGTCTTTCCCGGACCGGAATCAAGCATCCAAGGACCGGTTTCTGGCTATCAGCCTTCATTCAGCCTGGATAGCTTGACTCCAGTGGTGTGGAGAGCCTGGGACTCACGTCTGAGTATACCCAGCCCACTCGGGGTGAAAATTACAAAAAACACAGTTGATGTACAGAATGTAGAACAATGTCATACATTCACCCCAGTACAAGGATCTGGGCCTAAATCCATCGGATTTTTTTGCACTCCACACCACCCTGGGTTAGACACTGGCTATATGCAAATCAGCTCTGACCCTGTGCCTCATGGGAACAGTCCAGTCCGAACTACCAAGCCATGTCTTTCCCAGCCCGGAATCAAGCATCCAAGGACCGGTTTCTGGCTATCAGCCTATATTCAGCCTGGATAGCTTGACTCCAGTGGTGTGGAGAGCCTGGGACTCATGTCTTAGTATACCCAGCCCACTCGGGGTGAAAATTGCAAAAAACACAGTTGATGGACAGAATGTAGAACAATGTCATACATTCACCCCAGTACAAGGATCTGGGCCTAAATCCATCGGTTTTTTTGCACTCCACACCACCCTGGGTTAGACACTGGCTATATGCAAATCAGCTCTGACCCTGTGCCTCATGGGGACAGTCCAGTCCGAACTACCAAGCCATGTCTTTCCCAGACCGGAATCGAGCATCCAAGGACCGGTTTCTGGCTATCAGCCTTCATTCAGCCTGGACAGCTTGACTCCAGTGGTGTGAAGAGCCTGGGACTCACGTCTGAGTATACACAGCCCACTCGGGGTGAAAATTGCAAAAAACACAGTTGATGGACAGAATGTAGAACAATGTCATACATTCACCCCAGTACAAGGATCTGGGCCTAAATCCATCGTTTTTTTGCACTCCACACCACCCTGGGTTAGACACTGGCTATATGCAAATCAGCTCTGACCCTGTGCCTCATGGGAACAGTCCAGTCCGAACTACCAAGCCATGTCTTTCCCAGACCGGAATCAAGCATCCAAGGACCGGTTTCTGGCTATCAGCCTTCATTCAGCCTGGATAGCTTGACTCCAGTGGTGTGGAGAGCCTGGGACTCGCGTCTGAGTATACCCAGCCCACTCGGGGTGAAAATTGCAAAAACACAGTTGATGGACAGAATGTAGAACAATGTCATACATTCACCCCAGTACAAGGATCTGGGCCTAAATCCATCGGTTTTTTTGTACGCCACACCACCCTGGGTTAGACACTGGCTATATGCAAATCAGCTCTGACCCTGTGCCTCATGGGAACAGTCCAGTCCGAACTACCAAGCTATGTCTTTCCCAGACCGCAATCAAGCATCCAAGAACCGGTTTCTGGCTATCAGCCTTCATTCAGCCTGGATAGCTTGATTCCAGTGGTGTGGAGAGCCTGGGACTCACGTCTGAGTATACCCAGCCCACTCGGGGTGAAAATTGCAAAAAACACAGTTGATGGACAGAATGTAGAACAATGTCATACATTCACCCCAGTACAAGGATCTGGGCCTAAATCCATCGGTTTTTTTGCACTCCACACCACCCTGGGTTAGACACTGGCTATATGCAAATCAGCTCTGACCCTGTGCCTCATGGGAACAGTCCAGTCCGAACTACCAAGCCATGTCTTTCCCAGACCGGAATCAAGCATCCAAGGACCGGTTTCTGGCTATCAGCCTATATTCAGCCTGGATAGCTTGACTCCAGTGGTGTGGAGAGCCTGGGACTCACGTCTTAGTATACCCAGCACACTCGGGGTGAAAATTGCAAAAAACACAGTTGATGGACAGAATGTAGAACAATGTCATACATTCACCTCAGTACAAGGATCTGGGCCTAAATCCATCGGTTTTTTTGCACTCCACACCACCCTGGGTTAGACACTGGCTATATGCAAATCAGCTCTGACCCTGTGCCTCATGGGAACAGTCCAGTCCGAACTACCAAGCCATGTCTTTCCCAGACCGGAATCAAGCATCCAAGGACCGGTTTCTGGCTATCAGCCTTCATTCAGCCTGGATAGCTTGACTCCAGTGGTGTGGAGAGCCTGGGACTCGCGTCTGAGTATACCCAGCCCACTCGGGGTGAAAATTGCAAAAACACAGTTGATGGACAGAATGTAGAACAATGTCATACATTCACCCCAGTACAAGGATCTGGGCCTAAATCCATCGTTTTTTTTGTACGCCACACCACCCTGGGTTAGACACTGGCTATATGCAAATCAGCTCTGACCCTGTGCCTCATGGGAACAGTCCAGTCCGAACTACCAAGCTATGTCTTTCCCAGACCGCAATCAAGCATCCAAGAACCGGTTTCTGGCTATCAGCCTTCATTCAGCCTGGATAGCTTGATTCCAGTGGTGTGGAGAGCCTGGGACTCACGTCTGAGTATACCCAGCCCACTCGGGTGAAAATTGCAAAAAACACAGTTGATGGACAGAATGTAGAACAATGTCATACATTCACCCCAGTACAAGGATCTGGGCCTAAATCCATCGTTTTTTTGCACTCCACACCACCCTGGGTTAGACACTGGCTATATGCAAATCAGCTCTGACCCTGTGCCTCATGGGAACAGTCCAGTCCGAACTACCAAGCCATGTCTTTCCCAGACCGGAATCAAGCATCCAAGGACCGGTTTCTGGCTATCAGGCTTCATTCAGCCTGGATAGCTTGACTCCAGTGGTGTGGAGAGCCTGGGACTCACGTCTGAGTATACCCAGCCCACTCGGGGTGAAAATTGCAAAAAACACAGTTGATGGACAGAATGTAGAACAATGTCATACATTCACCCCAGTACAAGGATCTGGGCCTAAATCCATCGTTTTTTTGCACTCCACACCACCCTGGGTTAGACACTGGCTATATGCAAATCAGCTCTGACCCTGTGCCTCATGGGAACAGTCCAGTCCGAACTACCAAGCCATGTCTTTCCCAGACCGGAATCAAGCATCCAAGGACCGGTTTCTGGCTATCAGCCTTCATTCAGCCTGGATAGCTTGACTCCAGTGGTGTGGAGAGCCTGGGACTCACGTCTGAGTATACCCAGCCCACTCGGGGTGAAAATTGCAAAAAACACAGTTGATGGACAGAATGTAGAACAATGTCATACATTCACCCCAGTACAAGGATCTGGGCCTAAATCCATCGTTTTTTTGCACTCCACACCACCCTGGGTTAGACACTGGCTATATGCAAATCAGCTCTGACCCTGTGCCTCATGGGAACAGTCCAGTCCGAACTACCAAGCCATGTCTTTCCCAGACCGGAATCAAGCATCCAAGGACCGGGTTCTGGCTATCAGGCTTCATTCAGCCTGGATAGCTTGACTCCAGTGGTGTGGAGAGCCTGGGACTCACGTCTGAGTATACCCAGCCCACTCGGGGTGAAAATTGCAAAAAACACAGTTGATGGACAGAATGTAGAACAATGTCATACATTCACCCCAGTACAAGGATCTGGGCCTAAATCCATCGTTTTTTTGCACTCCACACCACCCTGGGTTAGACACTGGCTATATGCAAATCAGCTCTGACCCTGTGCCTCATGGGAACAGTCCAGTCCGAACTACCAAGCCATGTCTTTCCCAGACCGGAATCAAGCATCCAAGGACCGGTTTCTGGCTATCAGCCTTCATTCAGCCTGGATAGCTTGACTCCAGTGGTGTGGAGAGCCTGGGACTCACGTCTGAGTATACCCAGCCCACTCGGGGTGAAAATTGCAAAAAACACAGTTGATGGACAGAATGTAGAACAATGTCATACATTCACCCCAGTACAAGGATCTGGGCCTAAGTCCATTGTTTTTTTTGCACTCCACACCACCCTGGGTTAGACACTGGCTATATGCAAATCAGCTCCGACCCTGTGCCTCATGGGAACAGTCCAGTCCGAACTACCAAGCCATGTCTTTCCCGACCGGAATCAAGCATCCAAGGACCGGTTTCTGGCTATCAGCCTTCATTCAGCCTGGATAGCTTGACTCCAGTGGTGTGGAGAGCCTGGGACTCACGTCTGAGTATACCCAGCCCACTCGGGGTGAAAATTACAAAAAACACAGTTGATGTACAGAATGTAGAACAATGTCATACATTCACCCCAGTACAAGGATCTGGGCCTAAATCCATCTGATTTTTTTGCACTCCACACCACCCTGGGTTAGACACTGGCTATATGCAAATCAGCTCTGACCCTGTGCCTCATGGGAACAGTCCAGTCCGAACTACCAAGCCATGTCTTTCCCAGACCGGAATCAAGCATCCAAGGACCGGTTTCTGGCTATCAGCCTTCATTCAGCCTGGATAGCTTGACTCCAGTGGTGTGAAGAGCCTGGGACTCACGTCTGAGTATACCCAGCCCACTCGGGGTGAAAATTGCAAAAAACACAGTTGATGGACAGAATGTAGAACAATGTCATACATTCACCCCAGTACAAGGATCTGGGCCTAAATCCATCGTTTTTTTGCACTCCACACCACCCTGGGTTAGACACTGGCTATATGCAAATCAGCTCTGACCCTGTGCCTCATGGGAACAGTCCAGTCCGAACTACCAAGCCATGTCTTTCCCAGACCGGAATCAAGCATCTAAGGACCGGTTTCTGGCTATCAGCCTTCATTCAGCCTGGATAGCTTGACTCCAGTGGTGTGAAGAGCCTGGGACTCACGTCTGAGTATACCCAGCCCACTCGGGGTGAAAATTGCAAAAAACATAGTTGATGGACAGAATGTAGAACAATGTCATACATTCACCCCAGTACAAGGATCTGGGCCTAAATCCATCGTTTTTTTTGCACTCCACACCACCCTGGGTTAGACACTGGCTATATGCAAATCAGCTCTGACCCTGTGCCTAATGGGAACAGTCCAGTCCGAACTACCAAGCCATGTCTTTCCCAGACCGGAATCAAGCATCCAAGGACCGGTTTCTGGCTATCAGCCTTCATTCAGCCTGGATAGCTTGACTCCAGTGGTGTGGAGAGCCTGGGACTCACGTCTGAGTTACCCAGCCCACTCGGGGTGGAAAATTGCAAAAAACACAGTTGATGGACAGAATGTAGAACAATGTCATACATTCACCCCAGTACAAGGATCTGAGCCTAAATCCATCGTTTTTTTGCACTCCACACCACCCTGGGTTAGACACTGGCTATATGCAAATCAGCTCTGACCCTGTGCCTCATGGGGACAGTCCAGTCCGAACTACCAAGCCATGTCTTTCCCAGACCGGAATCGAGCATCCAAGGACCGGTTTCTTGCTATCAGCCTTCATTCAGCCTGGACAGCTTGACTCCAGTGGTGTGAAGAGCCTGGGACTCACGTCTGAGTATACACAGCCCACTCGGGGTGAAAATTGCAAAAAACACAGTTGATGGACAGAATGTAGAACAATGTCATACATTCACCCCAGTACAAGGATCTGGGCCTAAATCCATCGTTTTTTTGCACTCCACACCACCCTGGGTTAGACACTGGCTATATGCAAATCAGCTCTGACCCTGTGCCTCATGGGAACAGTCCAGTCCGAACTACCAAGCCATGTCTTTCCCAGACCGGAATCAAGCATCCAAGGACCGGTTTCTGGCTATCAGCCTTCATTCAGCCTGGATAGCTTGACTCCAGTGGTGTGGAGAGCCTGGGACTCGCGTCTGAGTATACCCAGCCCACTCGGGGTGAAAATTGCAAAAACACAGTTGATGGACAGAATGTAGAACAATGTCATACATTCACCCCAGTACAAGGATCTGGGCCTAAATCCATCGGTTTTTTTGTACGCCACACCACCCTGGGTTAGACACTGGCTATATGCAAATCAGCTCTGACCCTGTGCCTCATGGGAACAGTCCAGTCCGAACTACCAAGCTATGTCTTTCCCAGACCGCAATCAAGCATCCAAGAACCGGTTTCTGGCTATCAGCCTTCATTCAGCCTGGATAGCTTGATTCCAGTGGTGTGGAGAGCCTGGGACTCACGTCTGAGTATACCCAGCCCACTCGGGGTGAAAATTGCAAAAAACACAGTTGATGGACAGAATGTAGAACAATGTCATACATTCACCCCAGTACAAGGATCTGGGCCTAAATCCATCGGTTTTTTTGCACTCCACACCACCCTGGGTTAGACACTGGCTATATGCAAATCAGCTCTGACCCTGTGCCTCATGGGAACAGTCCAGTCCGAACTACCAAGCCATGTCTTTCCCAGACCGGAATAAAGCATCCAAGGACCGGTTTTTGGCTATCAGCCTTCATTCAGCCTGGATAGCTTGACTCCAGTGGTGTGGAGAGCCTGGGACTCACGTCTGAGTATACCCAGCCCACTCGGGGTGAAAATTGCAAAAAACACAGTTGATGGACAGAATGTAGAACAATGTCATACATTCACCCCAGTACAAGGATCTGGGCCTAAATCCATCGAATTTTTTTGCACTCCACACCACCCTGGGTTAGACACTGGCTATATGCAAATCAGCTTTGACCCTGTGCCTCATGGGAACAGTCCAGTCCGAACTACCAAGCCATGTCTTTCCCAGACCGGAATCAAGCATCCAAGGACCGGTTTCTGGCTATCAGCCTATATTCAGCCTGGATAGCTTGACTCCAGTGGTGTGGAGAGCCTGGGACTCACGTCTTAGTATACCCAGCACACTCGGGGTGAAAATTGCAAAAAACACAGTTGATGGACAGAATGTAGAACAATGTCATACATTCACCCCAGTACAAGGATCTGGGCCTAAATCCATCGTTTTTTTGCACTCCACACCACCCTGGGTTAGACACTGGCTATATGCAAATCAGCTCTGACCCTGTGCCTCATGGGAACAGTCCAGTCCGAACTACCAAGCTATGTCTTTCCCAGACCGCAATCAAGCATCCAAGAACCGGTTTCTGGCTATCAGCCTTCATTCAGCCTGGATAGCTTGATTCCAGTGGTGTGGAGAGCCTGGGACTCACGTCTGAGTATACCCAGCCCACTCGGGGTGAAAATTGCAAAAAACACAGTTGATGGACAGAATGTAGAACAATGTCATACATTCACCCCAGTACAAGGATCTGGGCCTAAATCCATCGTTTTTTTTGCACTCCACACCACCCTGGGTTAGACACTGGCTATATGCAAATCAGCTCTGACCCTGTGCCTCATGGGAACAGTCCAGTCCGAACTACCAAGCCATGTCTTTCCCAGACCGGAATAAAGCATCCAAGGACCGGTTTTTGGCTATCAGCCTTCATTCAGCCTGGATAGCTTGACTCCAGTGGTGTGGAGAGCCTGGGACTCACGTCTGAGTATACCCAGCCCACTCGGGGTGAAAATTGCAAAAAACACAGTTGATGGACAGAATGTAGAACAATGTCATACATTCACCCCAGTACAAGGATCTGGGCCTAAATCCATCGAATTTTTTTGCACTCCACACCACCCTGGGTTAGACACTGGCTATATGCAAATCAGCTTTGACCCTGTGCCTCATGGGAACAGTCCAGTCCGAACTACCAAGCCATGTCTTTCCCAGACCGGAATCAAGCATCCAAGGACCGGTTTCTGGCTATCAGCCTATATTCAGACTGGATAGCTTGACTCCAGTGGTGTGGAGAGCCTGGGACTCACGTCTTAGTATACCCAGCACACTCGGGGTGAAAATTGCAAAAAACACAGTTGATGGACAGAATGTAGAACAATGTCATACATTCACCCCAGTACAAGGATCTGGGCCTAAATCCATCGTTTTTTTGCACTCCACACCACCCTGGGTTAGACACTGGCTATATGCAAATCAGCTCTGACCCTGTGCCTCATGGGAACAGTCCAGTCCGAACTACCAAGCCATGTCTTTCCCAGACCGGAATCAAGCATCCAAGGACCGGTTTCTGGCTATCAGCCTTCATTCAGCCTGGATAGCTTGACTCCAGTGGTGTGGAGAGCCTGGGACTCACGTCTGAGTATACCCAGCCCACTCGGGGTGAAAATTGCAAAAAACACAGTTGATGGACAGAATGTAGAACAATGTCATACATTCACCCCAGTACAAGGATCTGGGCCTAAGTCCATTGTTTTTTTTGCACTCCACACCACCCTGGGTTAGACACTGGCTATATGCAAATCAGCTCCGACCCTGTGCCTCATGGGAACAGTCCAGTCCGAACTACCAAGCCATGTCTTTCCCGACCGGAATCAAGCATCCAAGGACCGGTTTCTGGCTATCAGCCTTCATTCAGCCTGGATAGCTTGACTCCAGTGGTGTGGAGAGCCTGGGACTCACGTCTGAGTATACCCAGCCCACTCGGGGTGAAAATTACAAAAAACACAGTTGATGTACAGAATGTAGAACAATGTCATACATTCACCCCAGTACAAGGATCTGGGCCTAAATCCATCTGATTTTTTTGCACTCCACACCACCCTGGGTTAGACACTGGCTATATGCAAATCAGCTCTGACCCTGTGCCTCATGGGAACAGTCCAGTCCGAACTACCAAGCCATGTCTTTCCCAGACCGGAATCAAGCATCCAAGGACCGGTTTCTGGCTATCAGCCTTCATTCAGCCTGGATAGCTTGACTCCAGTGGTGTGAAGAGCCTGGGACTCACGTCTGAGTATACCCAGCCCACTCGGGGTGAAAATTGCAAAAACACAGTTGATGGACAGAATGTAGAACAATGTCATACATTCACCCCAGTACAAGGATCTGGGCCTAAATCCATCGGTTTTTTTGTACGCCACACCACCCTGGGTTAGACACTGGCTATATGCAAATCAGCTCTGACCCTGTGCCTCATGGGAACAGTCCAGTCCGAACTACCAAGCTATGTCTTTCCCAGACCGCAATCAAGCATCCAAGAACCGGTTTCTGGCTATCAGCCTTCATTCAGCCTGGATAGCTTGATTCCAGTGGTGTGGAGAGCCTGGGACTCACGTCTGAGTATACCCAGCCCACTCGGGGTGAAAATTGCAAAAAACACAGTTGATGGACAGAATGTAGAACAATGTCATACATTCACCCCAGTACAAGGATCTGGGCCTAAATCCATCGGTTTTTTTGCACTCCACACCACCCTGGGTTAGACACTGGCTATATGCAAATCAGCTCTGACCCTGTGCCTCATGGGAACAGTCCAGTCCGAACTACCAAGCCATGTCTTTCCCAGACCGGAATAAAGCATCCAAGGACCGGTTTTTGGCTATCAGCCTTCATTCAGCCTGGATAGCTTGACTCCAGTGGTGTGGAGAGCCTGGGACTCACGTCTGAGTATACCCAGCCCACTCGGGGTGAAAATTGCAAAAAACACAGTTGATGGACAGAATGTAGAACAATGTCATACATTCACCCCAGTACAAGGATCTGGGCCTAAATCCATCGAATTTTTTTGCACTCCACACCACCCTGGGTTAGACACTGGCTATATGCAAATCAGCTTTGACCCTGTGCCTCATGGGAACAGTCCAGTCCGAACTACCAAGCCATGTCTTTCCCAGACCGGAATCAAGCATCCAAGGACCGGTTTCTGGCTATCAGCCTATATTCAGCCTGGATAGCTTGACTCCAGTGGTGTGGAGAGCCTGGGACTCACGTCTTAGTATACCCAGCACACTCGGGGTGAAAATTGCAAAAAACACAGTTGATGGACAGAATGTAGAACAATGTCATACATTCACCCCAGTACAAGGATCTGGGCCTAAATCCATCGTTTTTTTGCACTCCACACCACCCTGGGTTAGACACTGGCTATATGCAAATCAGCTCTGACCCTGTGCCTCATGGGAACAGTCCAGTCCGAACTACCAAGCTATGTCTTTCCCAGACCGCAATCAAGCATCCAAGAACCGGTTTCTGGCTATCAGCCTTCATTCAGCCTGGATAGCTTGATTCCAGTGGTGTGGAGAGCCTGGGACTCACGTCTGAGTATACCCAGCCCACTCGGGGTGAAAATTGCAAAAAACACAGTTGATGGACAGAATGTAGAACAATGTCATACATTCACCCCAGTACAAGGATCTGGGCCTAAATCCATCGTTTTTTTTGCACTCCACACCACCCTGGGTTAGACACTGGCTATATGCAAATCAGCTCTGACCCTGTGCCTCATGGGAACAGTCCAGTCCGAACTACCAAGCCATGTCTTTCCCAGACCGGAATAAAGCATCCAAGGACCGGTTTTTGGCTATCAGCCTTCATTCAGCCTGGATAGCTTGACTCCAGTGGTGTGGAGAGCCTGGGACTCACGTCTGAGTATACCCAGCCCACTCGGGGTGAAAATTGCAAAAAACACAGTTGATGGACAGAATGTAGAACAATGTCATACATTCACCCCAGTACAAGGATCTGGGCCTAAATCCATCGAATTTTTTTGCACTCCACACCACCCTGGGTTAGACACTGGCTATATGCAAATCAGCTTTGACCCTGTGCCTCATGGGAACAGTCCAGTCCGAACTACCAAGCCATGTCTTTCCCAGACCGGAATCAAGCATCCAAGGACCGGTTTCTGGCTATCAGCCTATATTCAGACTGGATAGCTTGACTCCAGTGGTGTGGAGAGCCTGGGACTCACGTCTTAGTATACCCAGCACACTCGGGGTGAAAATTGCAAAAAACACAGTTGATGGACAGAATGTAGAACAATGTCATACATTCACCCCAGTACAAGGATCTGGGCCTAAATCCATCGTTTTTTTGCACTCCACACCACCCTGGGTTAGACACTGGCTATATGCAAATCAGCTCTGACCCTGTGCCTCATGGGAACAGTCCAGTCCGAACTACCAAGCCATGTCTTTCCCAGACCGGAATCAAGCATCCAAGGACCGGTTTCTGGCTATCAGCCTTCATTCAGCCTGGATAGCTTGACTCCAGTGGTGTGGAGAGCCTGGGACTCACGTCTGAGTATACCCAGCCCACTCGGGGTGAAAATTGCAAAAAACACAGTTGATGGACAGAATGTAGAACAATGTCATACATTCACCCCAGTACAAGGATCTGGGCCTAAGTCCATTGTTTTTTTTGCACTCCACACCACCCTGGGTTAGACACTGGCTATATGCAAATCAGCTCCGACCCTGTGCCTCATGGGAACAGTCCAGTCCGAACTACCAAGCCATGTCTTTCCCGACCGGAATCAAGCATCCAAGGACCGGTTTCTGGCTATCAGCCTTCATTCAGCCTGGATAGCTTGACTCCAGTGGTGTGGAGAGCCTGGGACTCACGTCTGAGTATACCCAGCCCACTCGGGGTGAAAATTACAAAAAACACAGTTGATGTACAGAATGTAGAACAATGTCATACATTCACCCCAGTACAAGGATCTGGGCCTAAATCCATCTGATTTTTTTGCACTCCACACCACCCTGGGTTAGACACTGGCTATATGCAAATCAGCTCTGACCCTGTGCCTCATGGGAACAGTCCAGTCCGAACTACCAAGCCATGTCTTTCCCAGACCGGAATCAAGCATCCAAGGACCGGTTTCTGGCTATCAGCCTTCATTCAGCCTGGATAGCTTGACTCCAGTGGTGTGAAGAGCCTGGGACTCACGTCTGAGTATACCCAGCCCACTCGGGGTGAAAATTGCAAAAAACACAGTTGATGGACAGAATGTAGAACAATGTCATACATTCACCCCAGTACAAGGATCTGGGCCTAAATCCATCGTTTTTTTGCACTCCACACCACCCTGGGTTAGACACTGGCTATATGCAAATCAGCTCTGACCCTGTGCCTCATGGGAACAGTCCAGTCCGAACTACCAAGCCATGTCTTTCCCAGACCGGAATCAAGCATCTAAGGACCGGTTTCTGGCTATCAGCCTTCATTCAGCCTGGATAGCTTGACTCCAGTGGTGTGAAGAGCCTGGGACTCACGTCTGAGTATACCCAGCCCACTCGGGGTGAAAATTGCAAAAAACATAGTTGATGGACAGAATGTAGAACAATGTCATACATTCACCCCAGTACAAGGATCTGGGCCTAAATCCATCGTTTTTTTTGCACTCCACACCACCCTGGGTTAGACACTGGCTATATGCAAATCAGCTCTGACCCTGTGCCTAATGGGAACAGTCCAGTCCGAACTACCAAGCCATGTCTTTCCCAGACCGGAATCAAGCATCCAAGGACCGGTTTCTGGCTATCAGCCTTCATTCAGCCTGGATAGCTTGACTCCAGTGGTGTGGAGAGCCTGGGACTCACGTCTGAGTTACCCAGCCCACTCGGGGTGGAAAATTGCAAAAAACACAGTTGATGGACAGAATGTAGAACAATGTCATACATTCACCCCAGTACAAGGATCTGAGCCTAAATCCATCGTTTTTTTGCACTCCACACCACCCTGGGTTAGACACTGGCTATATGCAAATCAGCTCTGACCCTGTGCCTCATGGGGACAGTCCAGTCCGAACTACCAAGCCATGTCTTTCCCAGACCGGAATCGAGCATCCAAGGACCGGTTTCTTGCTATCAGCCTTCATTCAGCCTGGACAGCTTGACTCCAGTGGTGTGAAGAGCCTGGGACTCACGTCTGAGTATACACAGCCCACTCGGGGTGAAAATTGCAAAAAACACAGTTGATGGACAGAATGTAGAACAATGTCATACATTCACCCCAGTACAAGGATCTGGGCCTAAATCCATCGTTTTTTTGCACTCCACACCACCCTGGGTTAGACACTGGCTATATGCAAATCAGCTCTGACCCTGTGCCTCATGGGAACAGTCCAGTCCGAACTACCAAGCCATGTCTTTCCCAGACCGGAATCAAGCATCCAAGGACCGGTTTCTGGCTATCAGCCTTCATTCAGCCTGGATAGCTTGACTCCAGTGGTGTGGAGAGCCTGGGACTCGCGTCTGAGTATACCCAGCCCACTCGGGGTGAAAATTGCAAAAACACAGTTGATGGACAGAATGTAGAACAATGTCATACATTCACCCCAGTACAAGGATCTGGGCCTAAATCCATCGTTTTTTTTGTACGCCACACCACCCTGGGTTAGACACTGGCTATATGCAAATCAGCTCTGACCCTGTGCCTCATGGGAACAGTCCAGTCCGAACTACCAAGCCATGTCTTTCCCAGACCGGAATCAAGCATCCAAGGACCGGTTTCTGGCTATCAGCCTTCATTCAGCCTGGATAGCTTGACTCCAGTGGTGTGGAGAGCCTGGGACTCGCGTCTGAGTATACCCAGCCCACTCGGGGTGAAAATTGCAAAAACACAGTTGATGGAAAGAATGTAGAACAATGTCATACATTCACCCCAGTACAAGGATCTGGGCCTAAATCCATCGGTTTTTTTGTACGCCACACCACCCTGGGTTAGACACTGGCTATATGCAAATCAGCTCTGACCCTGTGCCTCATGGGAACAGTCCAGTCCGAACTACCAAGCTATGTCTTTCCCAGACCGCAATCAAGCATCCAAGAACCGGTTTCTGGCTATCAGCCTTCATTCAGCCTGGATAGCTTGATTCCAGTGGTGTGGAGAGCCTGGGACTCACGTCTGAGTATACCCAGCCCACTCGGGGTGAAAATTGCAAAAAACACAGTTGATGGACAGAATGTAGAACAATGTCATACATTCACCCCAGTACAAGGATCTGGGCCTAAATCCATCGTTTTTTTTGCACTCCACACCACCCTGGGTTAGACACTGGCTATATGCAAATCAGCTCTGACCCTGTGCCTCATGGGAACAGTCCAGTCCGAACTACCAAGCCATGTCTTTCCCAGACCGGAATAAAGCATCCAAGGACCGGTTTTTGGCTATCAGCCTTCATTCAGCCTGGATAGCTTGACTCCAGTGGTGTGGAGAGCCTGGGACTCACGTCTGAGTATACCCAGCCCACTCGGGGTGAAAATTGCAAAAAACACAGTTGATGGACAGAATGTAGAACAATGTCATACATTCACCCCAGTACAAGGATCTGGGCCTAAATCCATCGAATTTTTTTGCACTCCACACCACCCTGGGTTAGACACTGGCTATATGCAAATCAGCTTTGACCCTGTGCCTCATGGGAACAGTCCAGTCCGAACTACCAAGCCATGTCTTTCCCAGACCGGAATCAAGCATCCAAGGACCGGTTTCTGGCTATCAGCCTATATTCAGCCTGGATAGCTTGACTCCAGTGGTGTGGAGAGCCTGGGACTCACGTCTTAGTATACCCAGCACACTCGGGGTGAAAATTGCAAAAAACACAGTTGATGGACAGAATGTAGAACAATGTCATACATTCACCTCAGTACAAGGATCTGGGCCTAAATCCATCGGTTTTTTTGCACTCCACACCACCCTGGGTTAGACACTGGCTATATGCAAATCAGCTCTGACCCTGTGCCTCATGGGAACAGTCCAGTCCGAACTACCAAGCCATGTCTTTCCCAGACCGGAATCAAGCATCCAAGGACCGGTTTCTGGCTATCAGCCTTCATTCAGCCTGGATAGCTTGACTCCAGTGGTGTGGAGAGCCTGGGACTCGCGTCTGAGTATACCCAGCCCACTCGGGGTGAAAATTGCAAAAACACAGTTGATGGACAGAATGTAGAACAATGTCATACATTCACCCCAGTACAAGGATCTGGGCCTAAATCCATCGTTTTTTTTGTACGCCACACCACCCTGGGTTAGACACTGGCTATATGCAAATCAGCTCTGACCCTGTGCCTCATGGGAACAGTCCAGTCCGAACTACCAAGCTATGTCTTTCCCAGACCGCAATCAAGCATCCAAGAACCGGTTTCTGGCTATCAGCCTTCATTCAGCCTGGATAGCTTGATTCCAGTGGTGTGGAGAGCCTGGGACTCACGTCTGAGTATACCCAGCCCACTCGGGGTGAAAATTGCAAAAAACACAGTTGATGGACAGAATGTAGAACAATGTCATACATTCACCCCAGTACAAGGATCTGGGCCTAAATCCATCGTTTTTTTGCACTCCACACCACCCTGGGTTAGACACTGGCTATATGCAAATCAGCTCTGACCCTGTGCCTCATGGGAACAGTCCAGTCCGAACTACCAAGCCATGTCTTTCCCAGACCGGAATCAAGCATCCAAGGACCGGTTTCTGGCTATCAGGCTTCATTCAGCCTGGATAGCTTGACTCCAGTGGTGTGGAGAGCCTGGGACTCACGTCTGAGTATACCCAGCCCACTCGGGGTGAAAATTGCAAAAAACACAGTTGATGGACAGAATGTAGAACAATGTCATACATTCACCCCAGTACAAGGATCTGGGCCTAAATCCATCGTTTTTTTGCACTCCACACCACCCTGGGTTAGACACTGGCTATATGCAAATCAGCTCTGACCCTGTGCCTCATGGGAACAGTCCAGTCCGAACTACCAAGCCATGTCTTTCCCAGACCGGAATCAAGCATCCAAGGACCGGTTTCTGGCTATCAGCCTTCATTCAGCCTGGATAGCTTGACTCCAGTGGTGTGGAGAGCCTGGGACTCACGTCTGAGTATACCCAGCCCACTCGGGGTGAAAATTGCAAAAAACACAGTTGATGGACAGAATGTAGAACAATGTCATACATTCACCCCAGTACAAGGATCTGGGCCTAAATCCATCGTTTTTTTGCACTCCACACCACCCTGGGTTAGACACTGGCTATATGCAAATCAGCTCTGACTCTGTGCCTCATGGGAACAGTCCAGTCCGAACTACCAAGCCATGTCTTTCCCAGACCGGAATCAAGCATCCAAGGACCGGTTTCTGGCTATCAGGCTTCATTCAGCCTGGATAGCTTGACTCCAGTGGTGTGGAGAGCCTGGGACTCACGTCTGAGTATACCCAGCCCACTCGGGGTGAAAATTGCAAAAAACACAGTTGATGGACAGAATGTAGAACAATGTCATACATTCACCCCAGTACAAGGATCTGGGCCTAAATCCATCGTTTTTTTGCACTCCACACCACCCTGGGTTAGACACTGGCTATATGCAAATCAGCTCTGACCCTGTGCCTCATGGGAACAGTCCAGTCCGAACTACCAAGCCATGTCTTTCCCAGACCGGAATCAAGCATCCAAGGACCGGTTTCTGGCTATCAGCCTTCATTCAGCCTGGATAGCTTGACTCCAGTGGTGTGGAGAGCCTGGGACTCACGTCTGAGTATACCCAGCCCACTCGGGGTGAAAATTGCAAAAAACACAGTTGATGGACAGAATGTAGAACAATGTCATACATTCACCCCAGTACAAGGATCTGGGCCTAAGTCCATTGTTTTTTTTGCACTCCACACCACCCTGGGTTAGACACTGGCTATATGCAAATCAGCTCCGACCCTGTGCCTCATGGGAACAGTCCAGTCCGAACTACCAAGCCATGTCTTTCCCGACCGGAATCAAGCATCCAAGGACCGGTTTCTGGCTATCAGCCTTCATTCAGCCTGGATAGCTTGACTCCAGTGGTGTGGAGAGCCTGGGACTCACGTCTGAGTATACCCAGCCCACTCGGGGTGAAAATTACAATAAACACAGTTGATGTACAGAATGTAGAACAATGTCATACATTCACCCCAGTACAAGGATCTGGGCCTAAATCCATCTGATTTTTTTGCACTCCACACCACCCTGGGTTAGACACTGGCTATATGCAAATCAGCTCTGACCCTGTGCCTCATGGGAACAGTCCAGTCCGAACTACCAAGCCATGTCTTTCCCAGACCGGAATCAAGCATCCAAGGACCGGTTTCTGGCTATCAGCCTTCATTCAGCCTGGATAGCTTGACTCCAGTGGTGTGAAGAGCCTGGGACTCACGTCTGAGTATACCCAGCCCACTCGGGGTGAAAATTGCAAAAAACACAGTTGATGGACAGAATGTAGAACAATGTCATACATTCACCCCAGTACAAGGATCTGGGCCTAAATCCATCGTTTTTTTTGTACGCCACACCACCCTGGGTTAGACACTGGCTATATGCAAATCAGCTCTGACCCTGTGCCTCATGGGAACAGTCCAGTCCGAACTACCAAGCTATGTCTTTCCCAGACCGCAATCAAGCATCCAAGAACCGGTTTCTGGCTATCAGCCTTCATTCAGCCTGGATAGCTTGATTCCAGTGGTGTGGAGAGCCTGGGACTCACGTCTGAGTATACCCAGCCCACTCGGGGTGAAAATTGCAAAAAACACAGTTGATGGACAGAATGTAGAACAATGTCATACATTCACCCCAGTACAAGGATCTGGGCCTAAATCCATCGTTTTTTTGCACTCCACACCACCCTGGGTTAGACACTGGCTATATGCAAATCAGCTCTGACCCTGTGCCTCATGGGAACAGTCCAGTCCGAACTACCAAGCCATGTCTTTCCCAGACCGGAATCAAGCATCCAAGGACCGGTTTCTGGCTATCAGGCTTCATTCAGCCTGGATAGCTTGACTCCAGTGGTGTGGAGAGCCTGGGACTCACGTCTGAGTATACCCAGCCCACTCGGGGTGAAAATTGCAAAAAACACAGTTGATGGACAGAATGTAGAACAATGTCATACATTCACCCCAGTACAAGGATCTGGGCCTAAATCCATCGTTTTTTTGCACTCCACACCACCCTGGGTTAGACACTGGCTATATGCAAATCAGCTCTGACCCTGTGCCTCATGGGAACAGTCCAGTCCGAACTACCAAGCCATGTCTTTCCCAGACCGGAATCAAGCATCCAAGGACCGGTTTCTGGCTATCAGCCTTCATTCAGCCTGGATAGCTTGACTCCAGTGGTGTGGAGAGCCTGGGACTCACGTCTGAGTATACCCAGCCCACTCGGGGTGAAAATTGCAAAAAACACAGTTGATGGACAGAATGTAGAACAATGTCATACATTCACCCCAGTACAAGGATCTGGGCCTAAATCCATCGTTTTTTTGCACTCCACACCACCCTGGGTTAGACACTGGCTATATGCAAATCAGCTCTGACTCTGTGCCTCATGGGAACAGTCCAGTCCGAACTACCAAGCCATGTCTTTCCCAGACCGGAATCAAGCATCCAAGGACCGGTTTCTGGCTATCAGGCTTCATTCAGCCTGGATAGCTTGACTCCAGTGGTGTGGAGAGCCTGGGACTCACGTCTGAGTATACCCAGCCCACTCGGGGTGAAAATTGCAAAAAACACAGTTGATGGACAGAATGTAGAACAATGTCATACATTCACCCCAGTACAAGGATCTGGGCCTAAATCCATTGTTTTTTTGCACTCCACACCACCCTGGGTTAGACACTGGCTATATGCAAATCAGCTCTGACCCTGTGCCTCATGGGAACAGTCCAGTCCGAACTACCAAGCCATGTCTTTCCCAGACCGGAATCAAGCATCCAAGGACCGGTTTCTGGCTATCAGCCTTCATTCAGCCTGGATAGCTTGACTCCAGTGGTGTGGAGAGCCTGGGACTCACGTCTGAGTATACCCAGCCCACTCGGGGTGAAAATTGCAAAAAACACAGTTGATGGACAGAATGTAGAACAATGTCATACATTCACCCCAGTACAAGGATCTGGGCCTAAGTCCATTGTTTTTTTTGCACTCCACACCACCCTGGGTTAGACACTGGCTATATGCAAATCAGCTCCGACCATGTGCCTCATGGGAACAGTCCAGTCCGAACTACCAAGCCATGTCTTTCCCGACCGGAATCAAGCATCCAAGGACCGGTTTCTGGCTATCAGCCTTCATTCAGCCTGGATAGCTTGACTCCAGTGGTGTGGAGAGCCTGGGACTCACGTCTGAGTATACCCAGCCCACTCGGGGTGAAAATTACAATAAACACAGTTGATGTACAGAATGTAGAACAATGTCATACATTCACCCCAGTACAAGGATCTGGGCCTAAATCCATCTGATTTTTTTGCACTCCACACCACCCTGGGTTAGACACTGGCTATATGCAAATCAGCTCTGACCCTGTGCCTCATGGGAACAGTCCAGTCCGAACTACCAAGCCATGTCTTTCCCAGACCGGAATCAAGCATCCAAGGACCGGTTTCTGGCTATCAGCCTTCATTCAGCCTGGATAGCTTGACTCCAGTGGTGTGAAGAGCCTGGGACTCACGTCTGAGTATACCCAGCCCACTCGGGGTGAAAATTGCAAAAAACACAGTTGATGGACAGAATGTAGAACAATGTCATACATTCACCCCAGTACAAGGATCTGGGCCTAAATCCATCGTTTTTTTGCACTCCACACCACCCTGGGTTAGACACTGGCTATATGCAAATCAGCTCTGACCCTGTGCCTCATGGGAACAGTCCAGTCCGAACTACCAAGCCATGTCTTTCCCAGACCGGAATCAAGCATCTAAGGACCGGTTTCTGGCTATCAGCCTTCATTCAGCCTGGATAGCTTGACTCCAGTGGTGTGAAGAGCCTGGGACTCACGTCTGAGTATACCCAGCCCACTCGGGGTGAAAATTGCAAAAAACATAGTTGATGGACAGAATGTAGAACAATGTCATACATTCACCCCAGTACAAGGATCTGGGCCTAAATCCATCGTTTTTTTTGCACTCCACACCACCCTGGGTTAGACACTGGCTATATGCAAATCAGCTCTGACCCTGTGCCTAATGGGAACAGTCCAGTCCGAACTACCAAGCCATGTCTTTCCCAGACCGGAATCAAGCATCCAAGGACCGGTTTCTGGCTATCAGCCTTCATTCAGCCTGGATAGCTTGACTCCAGTGGTGTGGAGAGCCTGGGACTCACGTCTGAGTTACCCAGCCCACTCGGGGTGGAAAATTGCAAAAAACACAGTTGATGGACAGAATGTAGAACAATGTCATACATTCACCCCAGTACAAGGATCTGAGCCTAAATCCATCGTTTTTTTGCACTCCACACCACCCTGGGTTAGACACTGGCTATATGTAAATCAGCTCTGACCCTGTGCCTCATGGGAACAGTCCAGTCCGAACTACCAAGCCATGTCTTTCCCAGACCGGAATCAAGCATCCAAGGACCAGTTTCTGGCTATCAGCCTTCATTCAGCCTGGATAGCTTGACTCCAGTGGTGTGGAGAGCCTGGGACTCACGTCTGAGTATACCAAGCCAACTCGGGGTGAAAATTGCAAAAAACACAGTTGATGGACAGAATGTAGAACAATGTCATACATTCACCCCAGTACAAGGATCTGGGCCTAAATCCATTGGTTTTTTTGCACTCCACACCTCCCTGGGTTAGACACTGGCTATATGCAAATCAGCTCTGACCCTGTGCCTCATGGGAACAGTCCAGTCCGTACTTCCAAGCCATGTCTTTCCCAGACCGGAATCAAGCATCCAAGGACCGGTTTCTGGCTATCAGCCTTCATTCAGCCTGGATAGCTTGACTCCAGTGGTGTGGAGAGCCTGGGACTCAAGTCTGAGTATACCCAGCCCACTCGGGGTGAAAATTGCAAAAAACACAGTTGATGGACAGAATGTAGAACAATGTCATACATTCACTCCAGTACAAGGATCTGAGCCTAAATCCATCGTTTTTTTGTACTCCACACCACCCTGGGTTAGACACTGGCTATATGCAAATCAGCTCTGACCCTGTGCCTCATGGGAACAGTCCAGTCCGAACTACCAAGCCATGTCTTTCCCAGACCGGAATCAAGCATCCAAGGACCGGTTTCTGGCTATCAGCCTTCATTCAGCCTGGATAGCTTGACTCCAGTGGTGTGGAGAGCCTGGGACTCACGTCTGAGTATACCCAGCCCACTCGGGGTGAAAATTGCAAAAAACACAGATGATGGACAGAATGTAGAACAATGTCATACATTCACCCCAGTACAAGGATCTGGGCCTAAATCCATCGTTTTTTTTGCACTCCACACCACCCTGGGTTAGACACTGGCTGTATGCAAATCAGCTCTGACCCTGTGCCTCAGGGGAACTGTCCAGTCCGAACTACCAAGCCATGTCTTTCCCAGACCGGAATCAAGCATCCAAGGACCGGTTTCTGGCTATAAGCCTTCATTCAGCCTGGATAGCTTGACTCCAGTGGTGTGGAGAGCCTGGGACTCAAGTCTGAGTATACCCAGCCCACTCGGGGTGAAAATTGCAAAAAACACAGTTGATGGACAGAATGTAGAACAATGTCATACATTCACCCCAGTACAAGGATCTGGGCCTAAATCCATCGTTTTTTTGCACTCCACACCACCCTGGGTTAGACACTGGCTATATGCAAATCAGCTCTGACCCTGTGCCTCATGGGAACAGTCCAGTCCGAACTACCAAGCCATGTCTTTCCCAGACCGGAATCAAGCCTCTAAGGACCGGTTTCTGGCTATCAGCCTTCATTCAGCCTGGATAGCTTGACTCCAGTGGTGTGAAGAGCCTGGGACTCACGTCTGAGTATACCCAGCCCACTCGGGGTGAAAATTGCAAAAAACATAGTTGATGGACAGAATGTAGAACAATGTCATACATTCACCCCAGTACAAGGATCTGGGCCTAAATCCATCGTTTTTTTTGCACTCCACACCACCCTGGGTTAGACACTGGCTATATGCAAATCAGCTCTGACCCTGTGCCTAATGGGAACAGTCCAGTCCGAACTACCAAGCCATGTCTTTCCCAGACCGGAATCAAGCATCCAAGGACCGGTTTCTGGCTATCAGCCTTCATTCAGCCTGGATAGCTTGACTCCAGTGGTGTGGAGAGCCTGGGACTCACGTCTGAGTTACCCAGCCCACTCGGGGTGGAAAATTGCAAAAAACACAGTTGATGGACAGAATGTAGAACAATGTCATACATTCACCCCAGTACAAGGATCTGAGCCTAAATCCATCGTTTTTTTGCACTCCACACCACCCTGGGTTAGACACTGGCTATATGTAAATCAGCTCTGACCCTGTGCCTCATGGGAACAGTCCAGTCCGAACTACCAAGCCATGTCTTTCCCAGACCGGAATCAAGCATCCAAGGACCAGTTTCTGGCTATCAGCCTTCATTCAGCCTGGATAGCTTGACTCCAGTGGTGTGGAGAGCCTGGGACTCACGTCTGAGTATACCAAGCCCAAACGGGGTGAAAATTGCAAAAAACACAGTTGATGGACAGAATGTAGAACAATGTCATACATTCACCCCAGTACAAGGATCTGGGCCTAAATCCATCGTTTTTTTGCACTCCACACCACCCTGGGTTAGACACTGGCTATATGCAAATCAGCTCTGACCCTGTGCCTCATGGGAACAGTCCAGTCCGAACTACCAAGCCATGTCTTTCCCAGACCGGAATCAAGCATCCAAGGACCGGTTTCTGGCTATCAGCCTTCATTCAGCCTGGATAGCTTGACTCCAGTGGTGTGGAGAGCCTGGGACTCACGTCTGAGTATACCCAGCCCACTCGGGGTGAAAATTGCAAAAAACACAGTTGATGGACAGAATGTAGAACAATGTCATACATTCACCCCAGTACAAGGATCTGGGCCTAAGTCCATTGTTTTTTTTGCACTCCACACCACCCTGGGTTAGACACTGGCTATATGCAAATCAGCTCCGACCCTGTGCCTCATGGGAACAGTCCAGTCCGAACTACCAAGCCATGTCTTTCCCGACCGGAATCAAGCATCCAAGGACCGGTTTCTGGCTATCAGCCTTCATTCAGCCTGGATAGCTTGACTCCAGTGGTGTGGAGAGCCTGGGACTCACGTCTGAGTATACCCAGCCCACTCGGGGTGAAAATTACAAAAAACACAGTTGATGTACAGAATGTAGAACAATGTCATACATTCACCCCAGTACAAGGATCTGGGCCTAAATCCATCTGATTTTTTTGCACTCCACACCACCCTGGGTTAGACACTGGCTATATGCAAATCAGCTCTGACCCTGTGCCTCATGGGAACAGTCCAGTCCGAACTACCAAGCCATGTCTTTCCCAGACCGGAATCAAGCATCCAAGGACCGGTTTCTGGCTATCAGCCTTCATTCAGCCTGGATAGCTTGACTCCAGTGGTGTGAAGAGCCTGGGACTCACGTCTGAGTATACCCAGCCCACTCGGGGTGAAAATTGCAAAAAACACAGTTGATGGACAGAATGTAGAACAATGTCATACATTCACCCCAGTACAAGGATCTGGGCCTAAATCCATCGTTTTTTTGCACTCCACACCACCCTGGGTTAGACACTGGCTATATGCAAATCAGCTCTGACCCTGTGCCTCATGGGAACAGTCCAGTCCGAACTACCAAGCCATGTCTTTCCCAGACCGGAATCAAGCATCTAAGGACCGGTTTCTGGCTATCAGCCTTCATTCAGCCTGGATAGCTTGACTCCAGTGGTGTGAAGAGCCTGGGACTCACGTCTGAGTATACCCAGCCCACTCGGGGTGAAAATTGCAAAAAACATAGTTGATGGACAGAATGTAGAACAATGTCATACATTCACCCCAGTACAAGGATCTGGGCCTAAATCCATCGTTTTTTTTGCACTCCACACCACCCTGGGTTAGACACTGGCTATATGCAAATCAGCTCTGACCCTGTGCCTAATGGGAACAGTCCAGTCCGAACTACCAAGCCATGTCTTTCCCAGACCGGAATCAAGCATCCAAGGACCGGTTTCTGGCTATCAGCCTTCATTCAGCCTGGATAGCTTGACTCCAGTGGTGTGGAGAGCCTGGGACTCACGTCTGAGTTACCCAGCCCACTCGGGGTGGAAAATTGCAAAAAACACAGTTGATGGACAGAATGTAGAACAATGTCATACATTCACCCCAGTACAAGGATCTGAGCCTAAATCCATCGTTTTTTTGCACTCCACACCACCCTGGGTTAGACACTGGCTATATGTAAATCAGCTCTGACCCTGTGCCTCATGGGAACAGTCCAGTCCGAACTACCAAGCTATGTCTTTCCCAGACCGGAATCAAGCATCTAAGGACCGGTTTCTGGCTATCAGCCTTCATTCAGCCTGGATAGCTTGACTCCAGTGGTGTGAAGAGCCTGGGACTCACGTCTGAGTATACCAAGCCCACTCGGGGTGAAAATTGCAAAAAACACAGTTGATGGACAGAATGTAGAACAATGTCATACATTCACCCCAGTACAAGGATCTGGGCCTAAATCCATTGGTTTTTTTGCACTCCACACCTCCCTGGGTTAGACACTGGCTATATGCAAATCAGCTCTGACCCTGTGCCTCATGGGAACAGTCCAGTCCGTACTTCCAAGCCATGTCTTTCCCAGACCGGAATCAAGCATCCAAGGACCGGTTTCTGGCTATCAGCCTTCATTCAGCCTGGATAGCTTGACTCCAGTGGTGTGGAGAGCCTGGGACTCAAGTCTGAGTATACCCAGCCCACTCGGGGTGAAAATTGCAAAAAACACAGTTGATGGACAGAATGTAGAACAATGTCATACATTCACTCCAGTACAAGGATCTGAGCCTAAATCCATCGTTTTTTTGTACTCCACACCACCCTGGGTTAGACACTGGCTATATGCAAATCAGCTCTGACCCTGTGCCTCATGGGAACAGTCCAGTCCGAACTACCAAGCCATGTCTTTCCCAGACCGGAATCAAGCATCCAAGGACCGGTTTCTGGCTATCAGCCTTCATTCAGCCTGGATAGCTTGACTCCAGTGGTGTGGAGAGCCTGGGACTCACGTCTGAGTATACCCAGCCCACTCGGGGTGAAAATTGCAAAAAACACAGATGATGGACAGAATGTAGAACAATGTCATACATTCACCCCAGTACAAGGATCTGGGCCTAAATCCATCGTTTTTTTTGCACTCCACACCACCCTGGGTTAGACACTGGCTGTATGCAAATCAGCTCTGACCCTGTGCCTCAGGGGAACTGTCCAGTCCGAACTACCAAGCCATGTCTTTCCCAGACCGGAATCAAGCATCCAAGGACCGGTTTCTGGCTATAAGCCTTCATTCAGCCTGGATAGCTTGACTCCAGTGGTGTGGAGAGCCTGGGACTCAAGTCTGAGTATACCCAGCCCACTCGGGGTGAAAATTGCAAAAAACACAGTTGATGGACAGAATGTAGAACAATGTCATACATTCACCCCAGTACAAGGATCTGGGCCTAAATCCATCGTTTTTTTGCACTCCACACCACCCTGGGTTAGACACTGGCTATATGCAAATCAGCTCTGACCCTGTGCCTCATGGGAACAGTCCAGTCCGAACTACCAAGCCATGTCTTTCCCAGACCGGAATCAAGCATCTAAGGACCGGTTTCTGGCTATCAGCCTTCATTCAGCCTGGATAGCTTGACTCCAGTGGTGTGAAGAGCCTGGGACTCACGTCTGAGTATACCCAGCCCACTCGGGGTGAAAATTGCAAAAAACATAGTTGATGGACAGAATGTAGAACAATGTCATATATTCACCCCAGTACAAGGATCTGGGCCTAAATCCATCGTTTTTTTTGCACTCCACACCACCCTGGGTTAGACACTGGCTATATGCAAATCAGCTCTGACCCTGTGCCTAATGGGAACAGTCCAGTCCGAACTACCAAGCCATGTCTTTCCCAGACCGGAATCAAGCATCCAAGGACCGGTTTCTGGCTATCAGCCTTCATTCAGCCTGGATAGCTTGACTCCAGTGGTGTGGAGAGCCTGGGACTCACGTCTGAGTATACCAAGCCCACTCGGGGTGAAAATTGCAAAAAACACAGTTGATGGACAGAATGTAGAACAATGTCATACATTCACCCCAGTACAAGGATCTGGGCCTAAATCCATTGGTTTTTTTGCACTCCACACCTCCCTGGGTTAGACACTTGCTATATGCAAATCAGCTCTGACCCTGTGCCTCATGGGAACAGTCCAGTCCGTACTTCCAAGCCATGTCTTTCCCAGACCGGAATCAAGCATCCAAGGACCGGTTTCTGGCTATCAGCCTTCATTCAGCCTGGATAGCTTGACTCCAGTGGTGTGGAGAGCCTGGGACTCACGTCTGAGTATACCCAGCCCACTCGGGGTGAAAATTGCAAAAAACACAGTTGATGGACAGATTGTAGAACAATGTCATACATTCACCCCAGTACAAGGATCTGGGCCTAAATCCATCGTTTTTTTTGCACTCCACACCACCCTGGGTTAGACACTGGCTATATGCAAATCAGCTCTGACCCTGTGCCTCATGGGAACAGTCCAGTCCGAACTACCAAGCCATGTCTTTCCCAGACCGGAATAAAGCATCCAAGGACCGGTTTTCGGCTATCAGCCTTCATTCAGCCTGGATAGCTTGACTCCAGTGGTGTGGAGAGCCTGGGACTCACGTCTGAGTATACCCAGCCCACTCGGGGTGAAAATTGCAAAAAACACAGTTGATGGACAGAATGTAGAACAATGTCATACATTCACCCCAGTACAAGGATCTGGGCCTAAATCCATCGAATTTTTTTGCACTCCACACCACCCTGGGTTAGACACTGGCTATATGCAAATCAGCTTTGACCCTGTGCCTCATGGGAACAGTCCAGTCCGAACTACCAAGCCATGTCTTTCCCAGACCGGAATCAAGCATCCAAGGACCGGTTTCTGGCTATCAGCCTATATTCAGCCTGGATAGCTTGACTCCAGTGGTGTGGAGAGCCTGGGACTCATGTCTTAGTATACCCAGCACACTCGGGGTGAAAATTGCAAAAAACACAGTTGATGGACAGAATGTAGAACAATGTCATACATTCACCTCAGTACAAGGATCTGGGCCTAAATCCATCGGTTTTTTTGCACTCCACACCACCCTGGGTTAGACACTGGCTATATGCAAATCAGCTCTGACCCTGTGCCTCATGGGAACAGTCCAGTCCGAACTACCAAGCCATGTCTTTCCCAGACCGGAATCAAGCATCCAAGGACCGGTTTCTGGCTATCAGCCTTCATTCAGCCTGGATAGCTTGACTCCAGTGGTGTGGAGAGCCTGGGACTCGCGTCTGAGTATACCCAGCCCACTCGGGGTGAAAATTGCAAAAACACAGTTGATGGACAGAATGTAGAACAATGTCATACATTCACCCCAGTACAAGGATCTGGGCCTAAATCCATCGGTTTTTTTGTACGCCACACCACCCTGGGTTAGACACTGGCTATATGCAAATCAGCTCTGACCCTGTGCCTCATGGGAACAGTCCAGTCCGAACTACCAAGCTATGTCTTTCCCAGACCGCAATCAAGCATCCAAGAACCGGTTTCTGGCTATCAGCCTTCATTCAGCCTGGATAGCTTGATTCCAGTGGTGTGGAGAGCCTGGGACTCACGTCTGAGTATACCCAGCCCACTCGGGGTGAAAATTGCAAAAAACACAGTTGATGGACAGAATGTAGAACAATGTCATACATTCACCCCAGTACAAGGATCTGGGCCTAAATCCATCGTTTTTTTTGCACTCCACACCACCCTGGGTTAGACACTGGCTATATGCAAATCAGCTCTGACCCTGTGCCTCATGGGAACAGTCCAGTCCGAACTACCAAGCCATGTCTTTCCCAGACCGGAATAAAGCATCCAAGGACCGGTTTTTGGCTATCAGCCTTCATTCAGCCTGGATAGCTTGACTCCAGTGGTGTGGAGAGCCTGGGACTCACGTCTGAGTATACCCAGCCCACTCGGGGTGAAAATTGCAAAAAACACAGTTGATGGACAGAATGTAGAACAATGTCATACATTCACCCCAGTACAAGGATCTGGGCCTAAATCCATCGAATTATTTTGCACTCCACACCACCCTGGGTTAGACACTGGCTATATGCAAATCAGCTTTGACCCTGTGCCTCATGGGAACAGTCCAGTCCGAACTACCAAGCCATGTCTTTCCCAGACCGGAATCAAGCATCCAAGGACCGGTTTCTGGCTATCAGCCTATATTCAGCCTGGATAGCTTGACTCCAGTGGTGTGGAGAGCCTGGGACTCACGTCTTAGTATACCCAGCACACTCGGGGTGAAAATTGCAAAAAACACAGTTGATGGACAGAATGTAGAACAATGTCATACATTCACCTCAGTACAAGGATCTGGGCCTAAATCCATCGGTTTTTTTGCACTCCACACCACCCTGGGTTAGACACTGGCTATATGCAAATCAGCTCTGACCCTGTGCCTCATGGGAACAGTCCAGTCCGAACTACCAAGCCATGTCTTTCCCAGACCGGAATCAAGCATCCAAGGACCGGTTTCTGGCTATCAGCCTTCATTCAGCCTGGATAGCTTGACTCCAGTGGTGTGGAGAGCCTGGGACTCGCGTCTGAGTATACCCAGCCCACTCGGGGTGAAAATTGCAAAAACACAGTTGATGGACAGAATGTAGAACAATGTCATACATTCACCCCAGTACAAGGATCTGGGCCTAAATCCATCGTTTTTTTTGTACGCCACACCACCCTGGGTTAGACACTGGCTATATGCAAATCAGCTCTGACCCTGTGCCTCATGGGAACAGTCCAGTCCGAACTACCAAGCTATGTCTTTCCCAGACCGCAATCAAGCATCCAAGAACCGGTTTCTGGCTATCAGCCTTCATTCAGCCTGGATAGCTTGATTCCAGTGGTGTGGAGAGCCTGGGACTCACGTCTGAGTATACCCAGCCCACTCGGGGTGAAAATTGCAAAAAACACAGTTGATGGACAGAATGTAGAACAATGTCATACATTCACCCCAGTACAAGGATCTGGGCCTAAATCCATCGTTTTTTTGCACTCCACACCACCCTGGGTTAGACACTGGCTATATGCAAATCAGCTCTGACCCTGTGCCTCATGGGAACAGTCCAGTCCGAACTACCAAGCCATGTCTTTCCCAGACCGGAATCAAGCATCCAAGGACCAGTTTCTGGCTATCAGGCTTCATTCAGCCTGGATAGCTTGACTCCAGTGGTGTGGAGAGCCTGGGACTCACGTCTGAGTATACCCAGCCCACTCGGGGTGAAAATTGCAAAAAACACAGTTGATGGACAGAATGTAGAACAATGTCATACATTCACCCCAGTACAAGGATCTGGGCCTAAATCCATCGTTTTTTTGCACTCCACACCACCCTGGGTTAGACACTGGCTATATGCAAATCAGCTCTGACCCTGTGCCTCATGGGGACAGTCCAGTCCGAACTACCAAGCCATGTCTTTCCCAGACCGGAATCAAGCATCCAAGGACCGGTTTCTGGCTATCAGCCTTCATTCAGCCTGGATAGCTTGACTCCAGTGGTGTGAAGAGCCTGGGACTCACGTCTGAGTATACCCAGCCCACTCGGGGTGAAAATTGCAAAAAACACAGTTGATGGACAGAATGTAGAACAATGTCATACATTCACCCCAGTACAAGGATCTGGGCCTAAATCCATCGTTTTTTTGCACTCCACACCACCCTGGGTTAGACACTGGCTATATGCAAATCAGCTCTGACCCTGTGCCTCATGGGAACAGTCCAGTCCGAACTACCAAGCCATGTCTTTCCCAGACCGGAATCAAGCATCTAAGGACCGGTTTCTGGCTATCAGCCTTCATTCAGCCTGGATAGCTTGACTCCAGTGGTGTGAAGAGCCTGGGACTCACGTCTGAGTATACCCAGCCCACTCGGGGTGAAAATTGCAAAAAACATAGTTGATGGACAGAATGTAGAACAATGTCATACATTCACCCCAGTACAAGGATCTGGGCCTAAATCCATCGTTTTTTTTGCACTCCGCACCACCCTGGGTTAGACACTGGCTATATGCAAATCAGCTCTGACCCTGTGCCTAATGGGAACAGTCCAGTCCGAACTACCAAGCCATGTCTTTCCCAGACCGGAATCAAGCATCCAAGGACCGGTTTCTGGCTATCAGCCTTCATTCAGCCTGGATAGCTTGACTCCAGTGGTGTGGAGAGCCTGGGACTCACGTCTGAGTTACCCAGCCCACTCGGGGTGGAAAATTGCAAAAAACACAGTTGATGGACAGAATGTAGAACAATGTCATACATTCACCCCAGTACAAGGATCTGAGCCTAAATCCATCGTTTTTTTGCACTCCACACCACCCTGGGTTAGACACTGGCTATATGTAAATCAGCTCTGACCCTGTGCCTCATGGGAACAGTCCAGTCCGAACTACCAAGCCATGTCTTTCCCAGACCGGAATCAAGCATCCAAGGACCAGTTTCTGGCTATCAGCCTTCATTCAGCCTGGATAGCTTGACTCCAGTGGTGTGGAGAGCCTGGGACTCACGTCTGAGTATACCAAGCCCACTCGGGGTGAAAATTGCAAAAAACACAGTTGATGGACAGAATGTAGAACAATGTCATACATTCACCACAGTACAAGGATCTGGGCCTAAATCCATTGGTTTTTTTGCACTCCACACCTCCCTGGGTTAGACACTGGCTATATGCAAATCAGCTCTGACCCTGTGCCTCATGGGAACAGTCCAGTCCGTACTTCCAAGCCATGTCTTTCCCAGACCGGAATCAAGCATCCAAGGACCGGTTTCTGGCTATCAGCCTTCATTCAGCCTGGATAGCTTGACTCCAGTGGTGTGGAGAGCCTGGGACTCAAGTCTGAGTATACCCAGCCCACTCGGGGTGAAAATTGCAAAAAACACAGTTGATGGACAGAATGTAGAACAATGTCATACATTCACTCCAGTACAAGGATCTGAGCCTAAATCCATCGTTTTTTTGTACTCCACACCACCCTGGGTTAGACACTGGCTATATGCAAATCAGCTCTGACCCTGTGCCTCATGGGAACAGTCCAGTCCGAACTACCAAGCCATGTCTTTCCCAGACCGGAATCAAGCATCCAAGGACCGGTTTCTGGCTATCAGCCTTCATTCAGCCTGGATAGCTTGACTCCAGTGGTGTGGAGAGCCTGGGACTCACGTCTGAGTATACCCAGCCCACTCGGGGTGAAAATTGCAAAAAACACAGATGATGGACAGAATGTAGAACAATGTCATACATTCACCCCAGTACAAGGATCTGGGCCTAAATCCATCGTTTTTTTTGCACTCCACACCACCCTGGGTTAGACACTGGCTGTATGCAAATCAGCTCTGACCCTGTGCCTCAGGGGAACTGTCCAGTCCGAACTACCAAGCCATGTCTTTCCCAGACCGGAATCAAGCATCCAAGGACCGGTTTCTGGCTATCAGCCTTCATTCAGCCTGGATAGCTTGACTCCAGTGGTGTGGAGAGCCTGGGACTCACGTCTGAGTATACCCAGCCCACTCGGGGTGAAAATTGCAAAAAACACAGTTGATGGACAGAATGTAGAACAATGTCATACATTCACCCCAGTACAAGGATCTGGGCCTAAATCCATCGAATTTTTTTGCACTCCACACCACCCTGGGTTAGACACTGGCTATATGCAAATCAGCTTTGACCCTGTGCCTCATGGGAACAGTCCAGTCCGAACTACCAAGCCATGTCTTTCCCAGACCGGAATCAAGCATCCAAGGACCGGTTTCTGGCTATCAGCCTATATTCAGCCTGGATAGCTTGACTCCAGTGGTGTGGAGAGCCTGGGACTCATGTCTTAGTATACCCAGCACACTCGGGGTGAAAATTGCAAAAAACACAGTTGATGGACAGAATGTAGAACAATGTCATACATTCACCTCAGTACAAGGATCTGGGCCTAAATCCATCGGTTTTTTTGCACTCCACACCACCCTGGGTTAGACACTGGCTATATGCAAATCAGCTCTGACCCTGTGCCTCATGGGAACAGTCCAGTCCGAACTACCAAGCCATGTCTTTCCCAGACCGGAATCAAGCATCCAAGGACCGGTTTCTGGCTATCAGCCTTCATTCAGCCTGGATAGCTTGACTCCAGTGGTGTGGAGAGCCTGGGACTCGCGTCTGAGTATACCCAGCCCACTCGGGGTGAAAATTGCAAAAACACAGTTGATGGACAGAATGTAGAACAATGTCATACATTCACCCCAGTACAAGGATCTGGGCCTAAATCCATCGGTTTTTTTGTACGCCACACCACCCTGGGTTAGACACTGGCTATATGCAAATCAGCTCTGACCCTGTGCCTCATGGGAACAGTCCAGTCCGAACTACCAAGCTATGTCTTTCCCAGACCGCAATCAAGCATCCAAGAACCGGTTTCTGGCTATCAGCCTTCATTCAGCCTGGATAGCTTGATTCCAGTGGTGTGGAGAGCCTGGGACTCACGTCTGAGTATACCCAGCCCACTCGGGGTGAAAATTGCAAAAAACACAGTTGATGGACAGAATGTAGAACAATGTCATACATTCACCCCAGTACAAGGATCTGGGCCTAAATCCATCGTTTTTTTTGCACTCCACACCACCCTGGGTTAGACACTGGCTATATGCAAATCAGCTCTGACCCTGTGCCTCATGGGAACAGTCCAGTCCGAACTACCAAGCCATGTCTTTCCCAGACCGGAATAAAGCATCCAAGGACCGGTTTTTGGCTATCAGCCTTCATTCAGCCTGGATAGCTTGACTCCAGTGGTGTGGAGAGCCTGGGACTCACGTCTGAGTATACCCAGCCCACTCGGGGTGAAAATTGCAAAAAACACAGTTGATGGACAGAATGTAGAACAATGTCATACATTCACCCCAGTACAAGGATCTGGGCCTAAATCCATCGAATTATTTTGCACTCCACACCACCCTGGGTTAGACACTGGCTATATGCAAATCAGCTTTGACCCTGTGCCTCATGGGAACAGTCCAGTCCGAACTACCAAGCCATGTCTTTCCCAGACCGGAATCAAGCATCCAAGGACCGGTTTCTGGCTATCAGCCTATATTCAGCCTGGATAGCTTGACTCCAGTGGTGTGGAGAGCCTGGGACTCACGTCTTAGTATACCCAGCACACTCGGGGTGAAAATTGCAAAAAACACAGTTGATGGACAGAATGTAGAACAATGTCATACATTCACCTCAGTACAAGGATCTGGGCCTAAATCCATCGGTTTTTTTGCACTCCACACCACCCTGGGTTAGACACTGGCTATATGCAAATCAGCTCTGACCCTGTGCCTCATGGGAACAGTCCAGTCCGAACTACCAAGCCATGTCTTTCCCAGACCGGAATCAAGCATCCAAGGACCGGTTTCTGGCTATCAGCCTTCATTCAGCCTGGATAGCTTGACTCCAGTGGTGTGGAGAGCCTGGGACTCGCGTCTGAGTATACCCAGCCCACTCGGGGTGAAAATTGCAAAAACACAGTTGATGGACAGAATGTAGAACAATGTCATACATTCACCCCAGTACAAGGATCTGGGCCTAAATCCATCGTTTTTTTTGTACGCCACACCACCCTGGGTTAGACACTGGCTATATGCAAATCAGCTCTGACCCTGTGCCTCATGGGAACAGTCCAGTCCGAACTACCAAGCTATGTCTTTCCCAGACCGCAATCAAGCATCCAAGAACCGGTTTCTGGCTATCAGCCTTCATTCAGCCTGGATAGCTTGATTCCAGTGGTGTGGAGAGCCTGGGACTCACGTCTGAGTATACCCAGCCCACTCGGGGTGAAAATTGCAAAAAACACAGTTGATGGACAGAATGTAGAACAATGTCATACATTCACCCCAGTACAAGGATCTGGGCCTAAATCCATCGTTTTTTTGCACTCCACACCACCCTGGGTTAGACACTGGCTATATGCAAATCAGCTCTGACCCTGTGCCTCATGGGAACAGTCCAGTCCGAACTACCAAGCCATGTCTTTCCCAGACCGGAATCAAGCATCCAAGGACCAGTTTCTGGCTATCAGGCTTCATTCAGCCTGGATAGCTTGACTCCAGTGGTGTGGAGAGCCTGGGACTCACGTCTGAGTATACCCAGCCCACTCGGGGTGAAAATTGCAAAAAACACAGTTGATGGACAGAATGTAGAACAATGTCATACATTCACCCCAGTACAAGGATCTGGGCCTAAATCCATCGTTTTTTTGCACTCCACACCACCCTGGGTTAGACACTGGCTATATGCAAATCAGCTCTGACCCTGTGCCTCATGGGGACAGTCCAGTCCGAACTACCAAGCCATGTCTTTCCCAGACCGGAATCAAGCATCCAAGGACCGGTTTCTGGCTATCAGCCTTCATTCAGCCTGGATAGCTTGACTCCAGTGGTGTGAAGAGCCTGGGACTCACGTCTGAGTATACCCAGCCCACTCGGGGTGAAAATTGCAAAAAACACAGTTGATGGACAGAATGTAGAACAATGTCATACATTCACCCCAGTACAAGGATCTGGGCCTAAATCCATCGTTTTTTTGCACTCCACACCACCCTGGGTTAGACACTGGCTATATGCAAATCAGCTCTGACCCTGTGCCTCATGGGAACAGTCCAGTCCGAACTACCAAGCCATGTCTTTCCCAGACCGGAATCAAGCATCTAAGGACCGGTTTCTGGCTATCAGCCTTCATTCAGCCTGGATAGCTTGACTCCAGTGGTGTGAAGAGCCTGGGACTCACGTCTGAGTATACCCAGCCCACTCGGGGTGAAAATTGCAAAAAACATAGTTGATGGACAGAATGTAGAACAATGTCATACATTCACCCCAGTACAAGGATCTGGGCCTAAATCCATCGTTTTTTTTGCACTCCGCACCACCCTGGGTTAGACACTGGCTATATGCAAATCAGCTCTGACCCTGTGCCTAATGGGAACAGTCCAGTCCGAACTACCAAGCCATGTCTTTCCCAGACCGGAATCAAGCATCCAAGGACCGGTTTCTGGCTATCAGCCTTCATTCAGCCTGGATAGCTTGACTCCAGTGGTGTGGAGAGCCTGGGACTCACGTCTGAGTTACCCAGCCCACTCGGGGTGGAAAATTGCAAAAAACACAGTTGATGGACAGAATGTAGAACAATGTCATACATTCACCCCAGTACAAGGATCTGAGCCTAAATCCATCGTTTTTTTGCACTCCACACCACCCTGGGTTAGACACTGGCTATATGTAAATCAGCTCTGACCCTGTGCCTCATGGGAACAGTCCAGTCCGAACTACCAAGCCATGTCTTTCCCAGACCGGAATCAAGCATCCAAGGACCAGTTTCTGGCTATCAGCCTTCATTCAGCCTGGATAGCTTGACTCCAGTGGTGTGGAGAGCCTGGGACTCACGTCTGAGTATACCAAGCCCACTCGGGGTGAAAATTGCAAAAAACACAGTTGATGGACAGAATGTAGAACAATGTCATACATTCACCACAGTACAAGGATCTGGGCCTAAATCCATTGGTTTTTTTGCACTCCACACCTCCCTGGGTTAGACACTGGCTATATGCAAATCAGCTCTGACCCTGTGCCTCATGGGAACAGTCCAGTCCGTACTTCCAAGCCATGTCTTTCCCAGACCGGAATCAAGCATCCAAGGACCGGTTTCTGGCTATCAGCCTTCATTCAGCCTGGATAGCTTGACTCCAGTGGTGTGGAGAGCCTGGGACTCAAGTCTGAGTATACCCAGCCCACTCGGGGTGAAAATTGCAAAAAACACAGTTGATGGACAGAATGTAGAACAATGTCATACATTCACTCCAGTACAAGGATCTGAGCCTAAATCCATCGTTTTTTTGTACTCCACACCACCCTGGGTTAGACACTGGCTATATGCAAATCAGCTCTGACCCTGTGCCTCATGGGAACAGTCCAGTCCGAACTACCAAGCCATGTCTTTCCCAGACCGGAATCAAGCATCCAAGGACCGGTTTCTGGCTATCAGCCTTCATTCAGCCTGGATAGCTTGACTCCAGTGGTGTGGAGAGCCTGGGACTCACGTCTGAGTATACCCAGCCCACTCGGGGTGAAAATTGCAAAAAACACAGATGATGGACAGAATGTAGAACAATGTCATACATTCACCCCAGTACAAGGATCTGGGCCTAAATCCATCGTTTTTTTTGCACTCCACACCACCCTGGGTTAGACACTGGCTGTATGCAAATCAGCTCTGACCCTGTGCCTCAGGGGAACTGTCCAGTCCGAACTACCAAGCCATGTCTTTCCCAGACCGGAATCAAGCATCCAAGGACCGGTTTCTGGCTATCAGCCTTCATTCAGCCTGGATAGCTTGACTCCAGTGGTGTGGAGAGCCTGGGACTCACGTCTGAGTATACCCAGCCCACTCGGGGTGAAAATTGCAAAAAACACAGTTGATGGACAGAATGTAGAACAATGTCATACATTCACCCCAGTACAAGGATCTGAGCCTAAATCCGTCGTTTTTTTGCACTCCACACCACCCTGGGTTAGACACTGGCTATATGCAAATCAGCTCTGACCCTGTGCCTCATGGGAACAGTCCAGTCCGAACTACCAAGCCATGTCTTTCCCAGACCGGAATCAAGCATCCAAGGACCGGTTTCTGGCTATCAGCCTTCATTCAGCCTGGATAGCTTGACTCCAGTGGTGTGGAGAGCCTGGGACTCACGTCTGAGTATACTCAGCCCACTCGGGGTGAAAATTGCAAAAAACACAGTTGATGGACAGAATGTAGAACAATGTCATACATTCACCCCAGTACAAGGATCTGGGCCTAAATCCATCATTTTTTTTGCACTCCACACCACCCTGGGTTAGACACTGGCTATATGCAAATCAGCTCTGACCCTGTGCCTCATGTGGACAGTCCAGTCCGAACTACCAAGCCATGTCTTTCCCAGACCGGAATCAAGCATCCAAGGACCGGTTTCTGGCTATCAGCCTTCATTCAGCCTGGATAGCTTAACTCCAGTGGTGTGAAGAGCCTGGGACTCACGTCTGAGTATACCCAGCCCACTCGGGGTGAAAATTGCAAAAAACACAGTTGATGGACAGAATGTAGAACAATGTCATACATTCACCCCAGTAGAAGGATCTGGGCCTAAATCCATCGTTTTTTTGCACTCCACACCACCCTGGGTTAGACACTGGCTATATGCAAATCAGCTCTGACCCTGTGCCTCATGGGAACAGTCCAGTCCGAACTACCAAGCCATGTCTTTCCCAGACCGGAATCAAGCATCTAAGGACCGGTTTCTGGCTATCAGCCTTCATTCAGCCTGGATAGCTTGACTCCAGTGGTGTGAAGAGCCTGGGACTCACGTCTGAGTATACCCAGCCCACTCGGGGTGAAAATTGCAAAAAACATAGTTGATGGACAGAATGTAGAACAATGTCATACATTCACCCCAGTACAAGGATCTGGGCCTAAATCCATCGTTTTTTTTGCACTCCACACCACCCTGGGTTAGACACTGGCTATATGCAAATCAGCTCTGACCCTGTGCCTAATGGGAACAGTCCAGTCCGAACTACCAAGCCATGTCTTTCCCAGACCGGAATCAAGCATCCAAGGACCGGTTTCTGGCTATCAGCCTTCATTCAGCCTGGATAGCTTGACTCCAGTGGTGTGGAGAGCCTGGGACTCACGTCTGAGTTACCCAGCCCACTCGGGGTGAAAATTGCAAAAAACACAGTTGATGGACAGAATGTAGAACAATGTCATACATTCACCCCAGTACAAGGATCTGAGCCTAAATCCATCGTTTTTTTGCACTCCACACCTCCCTGGGTTAGACACTGGCTATATGCAAATCAGCTCTGACCCTGTGCCTCATGGGAACAGTCCAGTCCGAACTACCAAGCCATGTCTTTCCCAAGCATCCAAGGACCGGTTTCTGGCTATAAGCCTTCATTCAGCCTGGATAGCTTGACTCCAGTGGTGTGGAGAGCCTGGGACTCAAGTCTGAGTATACCCAGCCCACTCGGGGTGAAAATTGCAAAAAACACAGTTGATGGACAGAATGTAGAACAATGTCATACATTCACCCCAGTACAAGGATCTGGGCCTAAATCCATCGTTTTTTTTGCACTCCACACCACCCTGGGTTAGACACTGGCTATATGCAAATCAGCTCTGACCCTGTGCCTAATGGGAACAGTCCAGTCCGAACTACCAAGCCATGTCTTTCCCAGACCGGAATCAAGCATCCAAGGACCGGTTTCTGGCTATCAGCCTTCATTCAGCCTGGATAGCTTGACTCCAGTGGTGTGGAGAGCCTGGGACTCACGTCTGAGTTACCCAGCCCACTCGGGGTGAAAATTGCAAAAAACACAGTTGATGGACAGAATGTAGAACAATGTCATACATTCACCCCAGTACAAGGATCTGAGCCTAAATCCATCGTTTTTTTGCACTCCACACCACCCTGGGTTAGACACTGGCTATATGTAAATCAGCTCTGACCCTGTGCCTCATGGGAACAGTCCAGTCCGAACTACCAAGCCATGTCTTTCCCAGACCGGAATCAAGCATCCAAGGACCAGTTTCTGGCTATCAGCCTTCATTCAGCCTGGATAGCTTGACTCCAGTGGTGTGGAGAGCCTGGGACTCACGTCTGAGTATACCAAGCCCACTCGGGGTGAAAATTGCAAAAAACACAGTTGATGGACAGAATGTAGAACAATGTCATACATTCACCCCAGTACAAGGATCTGGGCCTAAATCCATTGGTTTTTTTGCACTCCACACCTCCCTGGGTTAGACACTGGCTATATGCAAATCAGCTCTGACCCTGTGCCTCATGGGAACAGTCCAGTCCGTACTTCCAAGCCATGTCTTTCCCAGACCGGAATCAAGCATCCAAGGACCGGTTTCTGGCTATCAGCCTTCATTCAGCCTGGATAGCTTGACTCCAGTGGTGTGGAGAGCCTGGGACTCAAGTCTGAGTATACCCAGCCCACTCGGGGTGAAAATTGCAAAAAACACAGTTGATGGACAGAATGTAGAACAATGTCATACATTCACTCCAGTACAAGGATCTGAGCCTAAATCCATCGTTTTTTTGTACTCCACACCACCCTGGGTTAGACACTGGCTATATGCAAATCAGCTCTGACCCTGTGCCTCATGGGAACAGTCCAGTCCGAACTACCAAGCCATGTCTTTCCCAGACCGGAATCAAGCATCCAAGGACCGGTTTCTGGCTATCAGCCTTCATTCAGCCTGGATAGCTTGACTCCAGTGGTGTGGAGAGCCTGGGACTCACGTCTGAGTATACCCAGCCCACTCGGGGTGAAAATTGCAAAAAACACAGTTGATGGACAGAATGTAGAACAATGGCATACATTCACCCCAGTACAAGGATCTGGGCCTAAATCCATCGTTTTTTTTGCACTCCACACCACCCTGGGTTAGACACTGGCTATATGCAAATCAGCTCTGACCCTGTGCCTCATGGGAACAGTCCAGTCCGAACTACCAAGCCATGTCTTTCCCAGACCGGAATCAAGCATCCAAGGACCGGTTTCTGGCTATCAGCCTTCATTCAGCCTGGATAGCTTGACTCCAGTGGTGTGGAGAGCCTGGGACTCACGTCTGAGTATACTCAGCCCACTCGGGGTGAAAATTGCAAAAAACACAGTTGATGGACAGAATGTAGAACAATGTCATACATTCACCCCAGTACAAGGATCTGGGCCTAAATCCATCATTTTTTTTGCACTCCACACCACCCTGGGTTAGACACTGGCTATATGCAAATCAGCTCTGACCCTGTGCCTCATGGGGACAGTCCAGTCCGAACTACCAAGCCATGTCTTTCCCAGACCGGAATCAAGCATCCAAGGACCGGTTTCTGGCTATCAGCCTTCATTCAGCCTGGATAGCTTAACTCCAGTGGTGTGAAGAGCCTGGGACTCACGTCTGAGTATACCCAGCCCACTCGGGGTGAAAATTGCAAAAAACACAGTTGATGGACAGAATGTAGAACAATGTCATACATTCACCCCAGTACAAGGATCTGGGCCTAAATCCATCGTTTTTTTGCACTCCACACCACCCTGGGTTAGACACTGGCTATATGCAAATCAGCTCTGACCCTGTGCCTCATGGGAACAGTCCAGTCCGAACTACCAAGCCATGTCTTTCCCAGACCGGAATCAAGCATCTAAGGACCGGTTTCTGGCTATCAGCCTTCATTCAGCCTGGATAGCTTGACTCCAGTGGTGTGAAGAGCCTGGGACTCACGTCTGAGTATACCCAGCCCACTCGGGGTGAAAATTGCAAAAAACATAGTTGATGGACAGAATGTAGAACAATGTCATACATTCACCCCAGTACAAGGATCTGGGCCTAAATCCATCGTTTTTTTTGCACTCCACACCACCCTGGGTTAGACACTGGCTATATGCAAATCAGCTCTGACCCTGTGCCTAATGGGAACAGTCCAGTCCGAACTACCAAGCCATGTCTTTCCCAGACCGGAATCAAGCATCCAAGGACCGGTTTCTGGCTATCAGCCTTCATTCAGCCTGGATAGCTTGACTCCAGTGGTGTGGAGAGCCTGGGACTCACGTCTGAGTTACCCAGCCCACTCGGGGTGAAAATTGCAAAAAACACAGTTGATGGACAGAATGTAGAACAATGTCATACATTCACCCCAGTACAAGGATCTGAGCCTAAATCCATCGTTTTTTTGCACTCCACACCTCCCTGGGTTAGACACTGGCTATATGCAAATCAGCTCTGACCCTGTGCCTCATGGGAACAGTCCAGTCCGAACTACCAAGCCATGTCTTTCCCAAGCATCCAAGGACCGGTTTCTGGCTATAAGCCTTCATTCAGCCTGGATAGCTTGACTCCAGTGGTGTGGAGAGCCTGGGACTCAAGTCTGAGTATACCCAGCCCACTCGGGGTGAAAATTGCAAAAAACACAGTTGATGGATAGAATGTAGAACAATGTCATACATTCACCCCAGTACAAGGATCTGGGCCTAAATCCATCGTTTTTTTTGCACTCCACACCACCCTGGGTTAGACACTGGCTATATGCAAATCAGCTCTGACCCTGTGCCTAATGGGAACAGTCCAGTCCGAACTACCAAGCCATGTCTTTCCCAGACCGGAATCAAGCATCCAAGGACCGGTTTCTGGCTATCAGCCTTCATTCAGCCTGGATAGCTTGACTCCAGTGGTGTGAAGAGCCTGGGACTCACGTCTGAGTATACCCAGCCCACTCGGGGTGAAAATTGCAAAAAACATAGTTGATGGACAGAATGTAGAACAATGTCATACATTCACCCCAGTACAAGGATCTGGGCCTAAATCCATCGTTTTTTTTGCACTCCGCACCACCCTGGGTTAGACACTGGCTATATGCAAATCAGCTCTGACCCTGTGCCTAATGGGAACAGTCCAGTCCGAACTACCAAGCCATGTCTTTCCCAGACCGGAATCAAGCATCCAAGGACCGGTTTCTGGCTATCAGCCTTCATTCAGCCTGGATAGCTTGACTCCAGTGGTGTGGAGAGCCTGGGACTCACGTCTGAGTTACCCAGCCCACTCGGGGTGGAAAATTGCAAAAAACACAGTTGATGGACAGAATGTAGAACAATGTCATACATTCACCCCAGTACAAGGATCTGAGCCTAAATCCATCGTTTTTTTGCACTCCACACCACCCTGGGTTAGACACTGGCTATATGTAAATCAGCTCTGACCCTGTGCCTCATGGGAACAGTCCAGTCCGAACTACCAAGCCATGTCTTTCCCAGACCGGAATCAAGCATCCAAGGACCAGTTTCTGGCTATCAGCCTTCATTCAGCCTGGATAGCTTGACTCCAGTGGTGTGGAGAGCCTGGGACTCACGTCTGAGTATACCAAGCCCACTCGGGGTGAAAATTGCAAAAAACACAGTTGATGGACAGAATGTAGAACAATGTCATACATTCACCACAGTACAAGGATCTGGGCCTAAATCCATTGGTTTTTTTGCACTCCACACCTCCCTGGGTTAGACACTGGCTATATGCAAATCAGCTCTGACCCTGTGCCTCATGGGAACAGTCCAGTCCGTACTTCCAAGCCATGTCTTTCCCAGACCGGAATCAAGCATCCAAGGACCGGTTTCTGGCTATCAGCCTTCATTCAGCCTGGATAGCTTGACTCCAGTGGTGTGGAGAGCCTGGGACTCAAGTCTGAGTATACCCAGCCCACTCGGGGTGAAAATTGCAAAAAACACAGTTGATGGACAGAATGTAGAACAATGTCATACATTCACTCCAGTACAAGGATCTGAGCCTAAATCCATCGTTTTTTTGTACTCCACACCACCCTGGGTTAGACACTGGCTATATGCAAATCAGCTCTGACCCTGTGCCTCATGGGAACAGTCCAGTCCGAACTACCAAGCCATGTCTTTCCCAGACCGGAATCAAGCATCCAAGGACCGGTTTCTGGCTATCAGCCTTCATTCAGCCTGGATAGCTTGACTCCAGTGGTGTGGAGAGCCTGGGACTCACGTCTGAGTATACCCAGCCCACTCGGGGTGAAAATTGCAAAAAACACAGATGATGGACAGAATGTAGAACAATGTCATACATTCACCCCAGTACAAGGATCTGGGCCTAAATCCATCGTTTTTTTTGCACTCCACACCACCCTGGGTTAGACACTGGCTGTATGCAAATCAGCTCTGACCCTGTGCCTCAGGGGAACTGTCCAGTCCGAACTACCAAGCCATGTCTTTCCCAGACCGGAATCAAGCATCCAAGGACCGGTTTCTGGCTATAAGCCTTCATTCAGCCTGGATAGCTTGACTCCAGTGGTGTGGAGAGCCTGGGACTCACGTCTGATTATACCCAGCCCACTCGGGGTGAAAATTGCAAAAAACACAGTTGATGGACAGAATGTAGAACAATGGCATACATTCACCCCAGTACAAGGATCTGGGCCTAAATCCATCGTTTTTTTTGCACTCCACACCACCCTGGGTTAGACACTGGCTATATGCAAATCAGCTCTGACCCTGTGCCTCATGGGAACAGTCCAGTCCGAACTACCAAGCCATGTCTTTCCCAGACCGGAATCAAGCATCCAAGGACCGGTTTCTGGCTATCAGCCTTCATTCAGCCTGGATAGCTTGACTCCAGTGGTGTGGAGAGCCTGGGACTCACGTCTGAGTATACCCAGCCCACTCGGGGTGAAAATTGCAAAAAACACAGTTGATGGACAGAATGTAGAACAATGTCATACATTCACCCCAGTACAAGGATCTGAGCCTAAATCCGTCGTTTTTTTGCACTCCACACCACCCTGGGTTAGACACTGGCTATATGCAAATCAGCTCTGACCCTGTGCCTCATGGGAACAGTCCAGTCCGAACTACCAAGCCATGTCTTTCCCAGACCGGAATCAAGCATCCAAGGACCGGTTTCTGGCTATCAGCCTTCATTCAGCCTGGATAGCTTGACTCCAGTGGTGTGGAGAGCCTGGGACTCACGTCTGAGTATACTCAGCCCACTCGGGGTGAAAATTGCAAAAAACACAGTTGATGGACAGAATGTAGAACAATGTCATACATTCACCCCAGTACAAGGATCTGGGCCTAAATCCATCATTTTTTTTGCACTCCACACCACCCTGGGTTAGACACTGGCTATATGCAAATCAGCTCTGACCCTGTGCCTCATGTGGACAGTCCAGTCCGAACTACCAAGCCATGTCTTTCCCAGACCGGAATCAAGCATCCAAGGACCGGTTTCTGGCTATCAGCCTTCATTCAGCCTGGATAGCTTAACTCCAGTGGTGTGAAGAGCCTGGGACTCACGTCTGAGTATACCCAGCCCACTCGGGGTGAAAATTGCAAAAAACACAGTTGATGGACAGAATGTAGAACAATGTCATACATTCACCCCAGTAGAAGGATCTGGGCCTAAATCCATCGTTTTTTTGCACTCCACACCACCCTGGGTTAGACACTGGCTATATGCAAATCAGCTCTGACCCTGTGCCTCATGGGAACAGTCCAGTCCGAACTACCAAGCCATGTCTTTCCCAGACCGGAATCAAGCATCTAAGGACCGGTTTCTGGCTATCAGCCTTCATTCAGCCTGGATAGCTTGACTCCAGTGGTGTGAAGAGCCTGGGACTCACGTCTGAGTATACCCAGCCCACTCGGGGTGAAAATTGCAAAAAACATAGTTGATGGACAGAATGTAGAACAATGTCATACATTCACCCCAGTACAAGGATCTGGGCCTAAATCCATCGTTTTTTTTGCACTCCACACCACCCTGGGTTAGACACTGGCTATATGCAAATCAGCTCTGACCCTGTGCCTAATGGGAACAGTCCAGTCCGAACTACCAAGCCATGTCTTTCCCAGACCGGAATCAAGCATCCAAGGACCGGTTTCTGGCTATCAGCCTTCATTCAGCCTGGATAGCTTGACTCCAGTGGTGTGGAGAGCCTGGGACTCACGTCTGAGTTACCCAGCCCACTCGGGGTGAAAATTGCAAAAAACACAGTTGATGGACAGAATGTAGAACAATGTCATACATTCACCCCAGTACAAGGATCTGAGCCTAAATCCATCGTTTTTTTGCACTCCACACCTCCCTGGGTTAGACACTGGCTATATGCAAATCAGCTCTGACCCTGTGCCTCATGGGAACAGTCCAGTCCGAACTACCAAGCCATGTCTTTCCCAAGCATCCAAGGACCGGTTTCTGGCTATAAGCCTTCATTCAGCCTGGATAGCTTGACTCCAGTGGTGTGGAGAGCCTGGGACTCAAGTCTGAGTATACCCAGCCCACTCGGGGTGAAAATTGCAAAAAACACAGTTGATGGACAGAATGTAGAACAATGTCATACATTCACCCCAGTACAAGGATCTGGGCCTAAATCCATCGTTTTTTTTGCACTCCACACCACCCTGGGTTAGACACTGGCTATATGCAAATCAGCTCTGACCCTGTGCCTAATGGGAACAGTCCAGTCCGAACTACCAAGCCATGTCTTTCCCAGACCGGAATCAAGCATCCAAGGACCGGTTTCTGGCTATCAGCCTTCATTCAGCCTGGATAGCTTGACTCCAGTGGTGTGGAGAGCCTGGGACTCACGTCTGAGTTACCCAGCCCACTCGGGGTGAAAATTGCAAAAAACACAGTTGATGGACAGAATGTAGAACAATGTCATACATTCACCCCAGTACAAGGATCTGAGCCTAAATCCATCGTTTTTTTGCACTCCACACCACCCTGGGTTAGACACTGGCTATATGTAAATCAGCTCTGACCCTGTGCCTCATGGGAACAGTCCAGTCCGAACTACCAAGCCATGTCTTTCCCAGACCGGAATCAAGCATCCAAGGACCAGTTTCTGGCTATCAGCCTTCATTCAGCCTGGATAGCTTGACTCCAGTGGTGTGGAGAGCCTGGGACTCACGTCTGAGTATACCAAGCCCACTCGGGGTGAAAATTGCAAAAAACACAGTTGATGGACAGAATGTAGAACAATGTCATACATTCACCCCAGTACAAGGATCTGGGCCTAAATCCATTGGTTTTTTTGCACTCCACACCTCCCTGGGTTAGACACTGGCTATATGCAAATCAGCTCTGACCCTGTGCCTCATGGGAACAGTCCAGTCCGTACTTCCAAGCCATGTCTTTCCCAGACCGGAATCAAGCATCCAAGGACCGGTTTCTGGCTATCAGCCTTCATTCAGCCTGGATAGCTTGACTCCAGTGGTGTGGAGAGCCTGGGACTCAAGTCTGAGTATACCCAGCCCACTCGGGGTGAAAATTGCAAAAAACACAGTTGATGGACAGAATGTAGAACAATGTCATACATTCACTCCAGTACAAGGATCTGAGCCTAAATCCATCGTTTTTTTGTACTCCACACCACCCTGGGTTAGACACTGGCTATATGCAAATCAGCTCTGACCCTGTGCCTCATGGGAACAGTCCAGTCCGAACTACCAAGCCATGTCTTTCCCAGACCGGAATCAAGCATCCAAGGACCGGTTTCTGGCTATCAGCCTTCATTCAGCCTGGATAGCTTGACTCCAGTGGTGTGGAGAGCCTGGGACTCACGTCTGAGTATACCCAGCCCACTCGGGGTGAAAATTGCAAAAAACACAGTTGATGGACAGAATGTAGAACAATGGCATACATTCACCCCAGTACAAGGATCTGGGCCTAAATCCATCGTTTTTTTTGCACTCCACACCACCCTGGGTTAGACACTGGCTATATGCAAATCAGCTCTGACCCTGTGCCTCATGGGAACAGTCCAGTCCGAACTACCAAGCCATGTCTTTCCCAGACCGGAATCAAGCATCCAAGGACCGGTTTCTGGCTATCAGCCTTCATTCAGCCTGGATAGCTTGACTCCAGTGGTGTGGAGAGCCTGGGACTCACGTCTGAGTATACTCAGCCCACTCGGGGTGAAAATTGCAAAAAACACAGTTGATGGACAGAATGTAGAACAATGTCATACATTCACCCCAGTACAAGGATCTGGGCCTAAATCCATCATTTTTTTTGCACTCCACACCACCCTGGGTTAGACACTGGCTATATGCAAATCAGCTCTGACCCTGTGCCTCATGGGGACAGTCCAGTCCGAACTACCAAGCCATGTCTTTCCCAGACCGGAATCAAGCATCCAAGGACCGGTTTCTGGCTATCAGCCTTCATTCAGCCTGGATAGCTTAACTCCAGTGGTGTGAAGAGCCTGGGACTCACGTCTGAGTATACCCAGCCCACTCGGGGTGAAAATTGCAAAAAACACAGTTGATGGACAGAATGTAGAACAATGTCATACATTCACCCCAGTACAAGGATCTGGGCCTAAATCCATCGTTTTTTTGCACTCCACACCACCCTGGGTTAGACACTGGCTATATGCAAATCAGCTCTGACCCTGTGCCTCATGGGAACAGTCCAGTCCGAACTACCAAGCCATGTCTTTCCCAGACCGGAATCAAGCATCTAAGGACCGGTTTCTGGCTATCAGCCTTCATTCAGCCTGGATAGCTTGACTCCAGTGGTGTGAAGAGCCTGGGACTCACGTCTGAGTATACCCAGCCCACTCGGGGTGAAAATTGCAAAAAACATAGTTGATGGACAGAATGTAGAACAATGTCATACATTCACCCCAGTACAAGGATCTGGGCCTAAATCCATCGTTTTTTTTGCACTCCACACCACCCTGGGTTAGACACTGGCTATATGCAAATCAGCTCTGACCCTGTGCCTAATGGGAACAGTCCAGTCCGAACTACCAAGCCATGTCTTTCCCAGACCGGAATCAAGCATCCAAGGACCGGTTTCTGGCTATCAGCCTTCATTCAGCCTGGATAGCTTGACTCCAGTGGTGTGGAGAGCCTGGGACTCACGTCTGAGTTACCCAGCCCACTCGGGGTGAAAATTGCAAAAAACACAGTTGATGGACAGAATGTAGAACAATGTCATACATTCACCCCAGTACAAGGATCTGAGCCTAAATCCATCGTTTTTTTGCACTCCACACCTCCCTGGGTTAGACACTGGCTATATGCAAATCAGCTCTGACCCTGTGCCTCATGGGAACAGTCCAGTCCGAACTACCAAGCCATGTCTTTCCCAAGCATCCAAGGACCGGTTTCTGGCTATAAGCCTTCATTCAGCCTGGATAGCTTGACTCCAGTGGTGTGGAGAGCCTGGGACTCAAGTCTGAGTATACCCAGCCCACTCGGGGTGAAAATTGCAAAAAACACAGTTGATGGATAGAATGTAGAACAATGTCATACATTCACCCCAGTACAAGGATCTGGGCCTAAATCCATCGTTTTTTTTGCACTCCACACCACCCTGGGTTAGACACTGGCTATATGCAAATCAGCTCTGACCCTGTGCCTAATGGGAACAGTCCAGTCCGAACTACCAAGCCATGTCTTTCCCAGACCGGAATCAAGCATCCAAGGACCGGTTTCTGGCTATCAGCCTTCATTCAGCCTGGATAGCTTGACTCCAGTGGTGTGGAGAGCCTGGGACTCACGTCTGAGTTACCCAGCCCACTCGGGGTGAAAATTGCAAAAAACACAGTTGATGGACAGAATGTAGAACAATGTCATACATTCACCCCAGTACAAGGATCTGAGCCTAAATCCATCGTTTTTTTGCACTCCACACCACCCTGGGTTAGACACTGGCTATATGTAAATCAGCTCTGACCCTGTGCCTCATGGGAACAGTCCAGTCCGAACTACCAAGCCATGTCTTTCCCAGACCGGAATCAAGCATCCAAGGACCAGTTTCTGGCTATCAGCCTTCATTCAGCCTGGATAGCTTGACTCCAGTGGTGTGGAGAGCCTGGGACTCACGTCTGAGTATACCAAGCCCACTCGGGGTGAAAATTGCAAAAAACACAGTTGATGGACAGAATGTAGAACAATGTCATACATTCACCCCAGTACAAGGATCTGGGCCTAAATCCATCGTTTTTTTGCACTCCACACCACCCTGGGTTAGACACTGGCTATATGCAAATCAGCTCTGACCCTGTGCCTCATGGGAACAGTCCAGTCCGAACTACCAAGCCATGTCTTTCCCAGACCGGAATCAAGCATCTAAGGACCGGTTTCTGGCTGTCAGCCTTCATTCAGCCTGGATAGCTTGACTCCAGTGGTGTGAAGAGCCTGGGACTCACGTCTGAGTATACCCAGCCCACTCGGGGTGAAAATTGCAAAAAACATAGTTGATGGACAGAATGTAGAACAATGTCATACATTCACCCCAGTACAAGGATCTGGGCCTAAATCCATCGTTTTTTTTGCACTCCACACCACCCTGGGTTAGACACTGGCTATATGCAAATCAGCTCTGACCCTGTGCCTAATGGGAACAGTCCAGTCCGAACTACCAAGCCATGTCTTTCCCAGACCGGAATCAAGCATCCAAGGACCGGTTTCTGGCTATCAGCCTTCATTCAGCCTGGATAGCTTGACTCCAGTGGTGTGGAGAGCCTGGGACTCACGTCTGAGTTACCCAGCCCACTCGGGGTGAAAATTGCAAAAAACACAGTTGATGGACAGAATGTAGAACAATGTCATACATTCACCCCAGTACAAGGATCTGAGCCTAAATCCATCGTTTTTTTGCACTCCACACCTCCCTGGGTTAGACACTGGCTATATGCAAATCAGCTCTGACCCTGTGCCTCATGGGAACAGTCCAGTCCGAACTACCAAGCCATGTCTTTCCCAAGCATCCAAGGACCGGTTTCTGGCTATAAGCCTTCATTCAGCCTGGATAGCTTGACTCCAGTGGTGTGGAGAGCCTGGGACTCAAGTCTGAGTATACCCAGCCCACTCGGGGTGAAAATTGCAAAAAACACAGTTGATGGACAGAATGTAGAACAATGTCATACATTCACCCCAGTACAAGGATCTGGGCCTAAATCCATCGTTTTTTTTGCACTCCACACCACCCTGGGTTAGACACTGGCTATATGCAAATCAGCTCTGACCCTGTGCCTAATGGGAACAGTCCAGTCCGAACTACCAAGCCATGTCTTTCCCAGACCGGAATCAAGCATCCAAGGACCGGTTTCTGGCTATCAGGCTTCATTCAGCCTGGATAGCTTGACTCCAGTGGTGTGGAGAGCCTGGGACTCACGTCTGAGTATACCCAGCCCACTCGGGGTGAAAATTGCAAAAAACACAGTTGATGGACAGAATGTAGAACAATGTCATACATTCACCCCAGTACAAGGATCTGGGCCTAAATCCATCGTTTTTTTGCACTCCACACCACCCTGGGTTAGACACTGGCTATATGCAAATCAGCTCTGACCCTGTGCCTCATGGGAACAGTCCAGTCCGAACTACCAAGCCATGTCTTTCCCAGACCGGAATCAAGCATCCAAGGACCGGTTTCTGGCTATCAGCCTTCATTCAGCCTGGATAGCTTGACTCCAGTGGTGTGGAGAGCCTGGGACTCACGTCTGAGTATACCCAGCCCACTCGGGGTGAAAATTGCAAAAAACACAGTTGATGGACAGAATGTAGAACAATGTCATACATTCACCCCAGTACAAGGATCTGGGCCTAAGTCCATTGTTTTTTTTGCACTCCACACCACCCTGGGTTAGACACTGGCTATATGCAAATCAGCTCCGACCCTGTGCCTCATGGGAACAGTCCAGTCCGAACTACCAAGCCATGTCTTTCCCGACCGGAATCAAGCATCCAAGGACCGGTTTCTGGCTATCAGCCTTCATTCAGCCTGGATAGCTTGACTCCAGTGGTGTGGAGAGCCTGGGACTCACGTCTGAGTATACCCAGCCCACTCGGGGTGAAAATTACAATAAACACAGTTGATGTACAGAATGTAGAACAATGTCATACATTCACCCCAGTACAAGGATCTGGGCCTAAATCCATCTGATTTTTTTGCACTCCACACCACCCTGGGTTAGACACTGGCTATATGCAAATCAGCTCTGACCCTGTGCCTCATGGGAACAGTCCAGTCCGAACTACCAAGCCATGTCTTTCCCAGACCGGAATCAAGCATCCAAGGACCGGTTTCTGGCTATCAGCCTTCATTCAGCCTGGATAGCTTGACTCCAGTGGTGTGAAGAGCCTGGGACTCACGTCTGAGTATACCCAGCCCACTCGGGGTGAAAATTGCAAAAAACACAGTTGATGGACAGAATGTAGAACAATGTCATACATTCACCCCAGTACAAGGATCTGGGCCTAAATCCATCGTTTTTTTTGTACGCCACACCACCCTGGGTTAGACACTGGCTATATGCAAATCAGCTCTGACCCTGTGCCTCATGGGAACAGTCCAGTCCGAACTACCAAGCTATGTCTTTCCCAGACCGCAATCAAGCATCCAAGAACCGGTTTCTGGCTATCAGCCTTCATTCAGCCTGGATAGCTTGATTCCAGTGGTGTGGAGAGCCTGGGACTCACGTCTGAGTATACCCAGCCCACTCGGGGTGAAAATTGCAAAAAACACAGTTGATGGACAGAATGTAGAACAATGTCATACATTCACCCCAGTACAAGGATCTGGGCCTAAATCCATCGTTTTTTTGCACTCCACACCACCCTGGGTTAGACACTGGCTATATGCAAATCAGCTCTGACCCTGTGCCTCATGGGAACAGTCCAGTCCGAACTACCAAGCCATGTCTTTCCCAGACCGGAATCAAGCATCCAAGGACCGGTTTCTGGCTATCAGGCTTCATTCAGCCTGGATAGCTTGACTCCAGTGGTGTGGAGAGCCTGGGACTCACGTCTGAGTATACCCAGCCCACTCGGGGTGAAAATTGCAAAAAACACAGTTGATGGACAGAATGTAGAACAATGTCATACATTCACCCCAGTACAAGGATCTGGGCCTAAATCCATCGTTTTTTTGCACTCCACACCACCCTGGGTTAGACACTGGCTATATGCAAATCAGCTCTGACCCTGTGCCTCATGGGAACAGTCCAGTCCGAACTACCAAGCCATGTCTTTCCCAGACCGGAATCAAGCATCCAAGGACCGGTTTCTGGCTATCAGCCTTCATTCAGCCTGGATAGCTTGACTCCAGTGGTGTGGAGAGCCTGGGACTCACGTCTGAGTATACCCAGCCCACTCGGGGTGAAAATTGCAAAAAACACAGTTGATGGACAGAATGTAGAACAATGTCATACATTCACCCCAGTACAAGGATCTGGGCCTAAATCCATCGTTTTTTTGCACTCCACACCACCCTGGGTTAGACACTGGCTATATGCAAATCAGCTCTGACTCTGTGCCTCATGGGAACAGTCCAGTCCGAACTACCAAGCCATGTCTTTCCCAGACCGGAATCAAGCATCCAAGGACCGGTTTCTGGCTATCAGGCTTCATTCAGCCTGGATAGCTTGACTCCAGTGGTGTGGAGAGCCTGGGACTCACGTCTGAGTATACCCAGCCCACTCGGGGTGAAAATTGCAAAAAACACAGTTGATGGACAGAATGTAGAACAATGTCATACATTCACCCCAGTACAAGGATCTGGGCCTAAATCCATCGTTTTTTTGCACTCCACACCACCCTGGGTTAGACACTGGCTATATGCAAATCAGCTCTGACCCTGTGCCTCATGGGAACAGTCCAGTCCGAACTACCAAGCCATGTCTTTCCCAGACCGGAATCAAGCATCCAAGGACCGGTTTCTGGCTATCAGCCTTCATTCAGCCTGGATAGCTTGACTCCAGTGGTGTGGAGAGCCTGGGACTCACGTCTGAGTATACCCAGCCCACTCGGGGTGAAAATTGCAAAAAACACAGTTGATGGACAGAATGTAGAACAATGTCATACATTCACCCCAGTACAAGGATCTGGGCCTAAGTCCATTGTTTTTTTTGCACTCCACACCACCCTGGGTTAGACACTGGCTATATGCAAATCAGCTCCGACCCTGTGCCTCATGGGAACAGTCCAGTCCGAACTACCAAGCCATGTCTTTCCCGACCGGAATCAAGCATCCAAGGACCGGTTTCTGGCTATCAGCCTTCATTCAGCCTGGATAGCTTGACTCCAGTGGTGTGGAGAGCCTGGGACTCACGTCTGAGTATACCCAGCCCACTCGGGGTGAAAATTACAATAAACACAGTTGATGTACAGAATGTAGAACAATGTCATACATTCACCCCAGTACAAGGATCTGGGCCTAAATCCATCTGATTTTTTTGCACTCCACACCACCCTGGGTTAGACACTGGCTATATGCAAATCAGCTCTGACCCTGTGCCTCATGGGAACAGTCCAGTCCGAACTACCAAGCCATGTCTTTCCCAGACCGGAATCAAGCATCCAAGGACCGGTTTCTGGCTATCAGCCTTCATTCAGCCTGGATAGCTTGACTCCAGTGGTGTGAAGAGCCTGGGACTCACGTCTGAGTATACCCAGCCCACTCGGGGTGAAAATTGCAAAAAACACAGTTGATGGACAGAATGTAGAACAATGTCATACATTCACCCCAGTACAAGGATCTGGGCCTAAATCCATCGTTTTTTTGCACTCCACACCACCCTGGGTTAGACACTGGCTATATGCAAATCAGCTCTGACCCTGTGCCTCATGGGAACAGTCCAGTCCGAACTACCAAGCCATGTCTTTCCCAGACCGGAATCAAGCATCTAAGGACCGGTTTCTGGCTATCAGCCTTCATTCAGCCTGGATAGCTTGACTCCAGTGGTGTGAAGAGCCTGGGACTCACGTCTGAGTATACCCAGCCCACTCGGGGTGAAAATTGCAAAAAACATAGTTGATGGACAGAATGTAGAACAATGTCATACATTCACCCCAGTACAAGGATCTGGGCCTAAATCCATCGTTTTTTTTGCACTCCACACCACCCTGGGTTAGACACTGGCTATATGCAAATCAGCTCTGACCCTGTGCCTAATGGGAACAGTCCAGTCCGAACTACCAAGCCATGTCTTTCCCAGACCGGAATCAAGCATCCAAGGACCGGTTTCTGGCTATCAGCCTTCATTCAGCCTGGATAGCTTGACTCCAGTGGTGTGGAGAGCCTGGGACTCACGTCTGAGTTACCCAGCCCACTCGGGGTGGAAAATTGCAAAAAACACAGTTGATGGACAGAATGTAGAACAATGTCATACATTCACCCCAGTACAAGGATCTGAGCCTAAATCCATCGTTTTTTTGCACTCCACACCACCCTGGGTTAGACACTGGCTATATGTAAATCAGCTCTGACCCTGTGCCTCATGGGAACAGTCCAGTCCGAACTACCAAGCCATGTCTTTCCCAGACCGGAATCAAGCATCCAAGGACCAGTTTCTGGCTATCAGCCTTCATTCAGCCTGGATAGCTTGACTCCAGTGGTGTGGAGAGCCTGGGACTCACGTCTGAGTATACCAAGCCCACTCGGGGTGAAAATTGCAAAAAACACAGTTGATGGACAGAATGTAGAACAATGTCATACATTCACCCCAGTACAAGGATCTGGGCCTAAATCCATTGGTTTTTTTGCACTCCACACCTCCCTGGGTTAGACACTGGCTATATGCAAATCAGCTCTGACCCTGTGCCTCATGGGAACAGTCCAGTCCGTACTTCCAAGCCATGTCTTTCCCAGACCGGAATCAAGCATCCAAGGACCGGTTTCTGGCTATCAGCCTTCATTCAGCCTGGATAGCTTGACTCCAGTGGTGTGGAGAGCCTGGGACTCAAGTCTGAGTATACCCAGCCCACTCGGGGTGAAAATTGCAAAAAACACAGTTGATGGACAGAATGTAGAACAATGTCATACATTCACTCCAGTACAAGGATCTGAGCCTAAATCCATCGTTTTTTTGTACTCCACACCACCCTGGGTTAGACACTGGCTATATGCAAATCAGCTCTGACCCTGTGCCTCATGGGAACAGTCCAGTCCGAACTACCAAGCCATGTCTTTCCCAGACCGGAATCAAGCATCCAAGGACCGGTTTCTGGCTATCAGCCTTCATTCAGCCTGGATAGCTTGACTCCAGTGGTGTGGAGAGCCTGGGACTCACGTCTGAGTATACCCAGCCCACTCGGGGTGAAAATTGCAAAAAACACAGATGATGGACAGAATGTAGAACAATGTCATACATTCACCCCAGTACAAGGATCTGGGCCTAAATCCATCGTTTTTTTTGCACTCCACACCACCCTGGGTTAGACACTGGCTGTATGCAAATCAGCTCTGACCCTGTGCCTCAGGGGAACTGTCCAGTCCGAACTACCAAGCCATGTCTTTCCCAGACCGGAATCAAGCATCCAAGGACCGGTTTCTGGCTATAAGCCTTCATTCAGCCTGGATAGCTTGACTCCAGTGGTGTGGAGAGCCTGGGACTCAAGTCTGAGTATACCCAGCCCACTCGGGGTGAAAATTGCAAAAAACACAGTTGATGGACAGAATGTAGAACAATGTCATACATTCACCCCAGTACAAGGATCTGGGCCTAAATCCATCGTTTTTTTGCACTCCACACCACCCTGGGTTAGACACTGGCTATATGCAAATCAGCTCTGACCCTGTGCCTCATGGGAACAGTCCAGTCCGAACTACCAAGCCATGTCTTTCCCAGACCGGAATCAAGCCTCTAAGGACCGGTTTCTGGCTATCAGCCTTCATTCAGCCTGGATAGCTTGACTCCAGTGGTGTGAAGAGCCTGGGACTCACGTCTGAGTATACCCAGCCCACTCGGGGTGAAAATTGCAAAAAACATAGTTGATGGACAGAATGTAGAACAATGTCATACATTCTCCCCAGTACAAGGATCTGGGCCTAAATCCATCGTTTTTTTTGCACTCCACACCACCCTGGGTTAGACACTGGCTATATGCAAATCAGCTCTGACCCTGTGCCTAATGGGAACAGTCCAGTCCGAACTACCAAGCCATGTCTTTCCCAGACCGGAATCAAGCATCCAAGGACCGGTTTCTGGCTATCAGCCTTCATTCAGCCTGGATAGCTTGACTCCAGTGGTGTGGAGAGCCTGGGACTCACGTCTGAGTTACCCAGCCCACTCGGGGTGGAAAATTGCAAAAAACACAGTTGATGGACAGAATGTAGAACAATGTCATACATTCACCCCAGTACAAGGATCTGAGCCTAAATCCATCGTTTTTTTGCACTCCACACCACCCTGGGTTAGACACTGGCTATATGTAAATCAGCTCTGACCCTGTGCCTCATGGGAACAGTCCAGTCCGAACTACCAAGCCATGTCTTTCCCAGACCGGAATCAAGCATCCAAGGACCAGTTTCTGGCTATCAGCCTTCATTCAGCCTGGATAGCTTGACTCCAGTGGTGTGGAGAGCCTGGGACTCACGTCTGAGTATACCAAGCCCACTCGGGGTGAAAATTGCAAAAAACACAGTTGATGGACAGAATGTAGAACAATGTCATACATTCACCCCAGTACAAGGATCTGGGCCTAAATCCATCGTTTTTTTGCACTCCACACCACCCTGGGTTAGACACTGGCTATATGCAAATCAGCTCTGACCCTGTGCCTCATGGGAACAGTCCAGTCCGAACTACCAAGCCATGTCTTTCCCAGACCGGAATCAAGCATCCAAGGACCGGTTTCTGGCTATCAGCCTTCATTCAGCCTGGATAGCTTGACTCCAGTGGTGTGGAGAGCCTGGGACTCACGTCTGAGTATACCCAGCCCACTCGGGGTGAAAATTGCAAAAAACACAGTTGATGGACAGAATGTAGAACAATGTCATACATTCACCCCAGTACAAGGATCTGGGCCTAAGTCCATTGTTTTTTTTGCACTCCACACCACCCTGGGTTAGACACTGGCTATATGCAAATCAGCTCCGACCCTGTGCCTCATGGGAACAGTCCAGTCCGAACTACCAAGCCATGTCTTTCCCGACCGGAATCAAGCATCCAAGGACCGGTTTCTGGCTATCAGCCTTCATTCAGCCTGGATAGCTTGACTCCAGTGGTGTGGAGAGCCTGGGACTCACGTCTGAGTATACCCAGCCCACTCGGGGTGAAAATTACAAAAAACACAGTTGATGTACAGAATGTAGAACAATGTCATACATTCACCCCAGTACAAGGATCTGGGCCTAAATCCATCTGATTTTTTTGCACTCCACACCACCCTGGGTTAGACACTGGCTATATGCAAATCAGCTCTGACCCTGTGCCTCATGGGAACAGTCCAGTCCGAACTACCAAGCCATGTCTTTCCCAGACCGGAATCAAGCATCCAAGGACCGGTTTCTGGCTATCAGCCTTCATTCAGCCTGGATAGCTTGACTCCAGTGGTGTGAAGAGCCTGGGACTCACGTCTGAGTATACCCAGCCCACTCGGGGTGAAAATTGCAAAAAACACAGTTGATGGACAGAATGTAGAACAATGTCATACATTCACCCCAGTACAAGGATCTGGGCCTAAATCCATCGTTTTTTTGCACTCCACACCACCCTGGGTTAGACACTGGCTATATGCAAATCAGCTCTGACCCTGTGCCTCATGGGAACAGTCCAGTCCGAACTACCAAGCCATGTCTTTCCCAGACCGGAATCAAGCATCTAAGGACCGGTTTCTGGCTATCAGCCTTCATTCAGCCTGGATAGCTTGACTCCAGTGGTGTGAAGAGCCTGGGACTCACGTCTGAGTATACCCAGCCCACTCGGGGTGAAAATTGCAAAAAACATAGTTGATGGACAGAATGTAGAACAATGTCATACATTCACCCCAGTACAAGGATCTGGGCCTAAATCCATCGTTTTTTTTGCACTCCACACCACCCTGGGTTAGACACTGGCTATATGCAAATCAGCTCTGACCCTGTGCCTAATGGGAACAGTCCAGTCCGAACTACCAAGCCATGTCTTTCCCAGACCGGAATCAAGCATCCAAGGACCGGTTTCTGGCTATCAGCCTTCATTCAGCCTGGATAGCTTGACTCCAGTGGTGTGGAGAGCCTGGGACTCACGTCTGAGTTACCCAGCCCACTCGGGGTGGAAAATTGCAAAAAACACAGTTGATGGACAGAATGTAGAACAATGTCATACATTCACCCCAGTACAAGGATCTGAGCCTAAATCCATCGTTTTTTTGCACTCCACACCACCCTGGGTTAGACACTGGCTATATGTAAATCAGCTCTGACCCTGTGCCTCATGGGAACAGTCCAGTCCGAACTACCAAGCCATGTCTTTCCCAGACCGGAATCAAGCATCCAAGGACCAGTTTCTGGCTATCAGCCTTCATTCAGCCTGGATAGCTTGACTCCAGTGGTGTGGAGAGCCTGGGACTCACGTCTGAGTATACCAAGCCCACTCGGGGTGAAAATTGCAAAAAACACAGTTGATGGACAGAATGTAGAACAATGTCATACATTCACCCCAGTACAAGGATCTGGGCCTAAATCCATTGGTTTTTTTGCACTCCACACCTCCCTGGGTTAGACACTGGCTATATGCAAATCAGCTCTGACCCTGTGCCTCATGGGAACAGTCCAGTCCGTACTTCCAAGCCATGTCTTTCCCAGACCGGAATCAAGCATCCAAGGACCGGTTTCTGGCTATCAGCCTTCATTCAGCCTGGATAGCTTGACTCCAGTGGTGTGGAGAGCCTGGGACTCAAGTCTGAGTATACCCAGCCCACTCGGGGTGAAAATTGCAAAAAACACAGTTGATGGACAGAATGTAGAACAATGTCATACATTCACTCCAGTACAAGGATCTGAGCCTAAATCCATCGTTTTTTTGTACTCCACACCACCCTGGGTTAGACACTGGCTATATGCAAATCAGCTCTGACCCTGTGCCTCATGGGAACAGTCCAGTCCGAACTACCAAGCCATGTCTTTCCCAGACCGGAATCAAGCATCCAAGGACCGGTTTCTGGCTATCAGCCTTCATTCAGCCTGGATAGCTTGACTCCAGTGGTGTGGAGAGCCTGGGACTCACGTCTGAGTATACCCAGCCCACTCGGGGTGAAAATTGCAAAAAACACAGATGATGGACAGAATGTAGAACAATGTCATACATTCACCCCAGTACAAGGATCTGGGCCTAAATCCATCGTTTTTTTTGCACTCCACACCACCCTGGGTTAGACACTGGCTGTATGCAAATCAGCTCTGACCCTGTGCCTCAGGGGAACTGTCCAGTCCGAACTACCAAGCCATGTCTTTCCCAGACCGGAATCAAGCATCCAAGGACCGGTTTCTGGCTATAAGCCTTCATTCAGCCTGGATAGCTTGACTCCAGTGGTGTGGAGAGCCTGGGACTCAAGTCTGAGTATACCCAGCCCACTCGGGGTGAAAATTGCAAAAAACACAGTTGATGGACAGAATGTAGAACAATGTCATACATTCACCCCAGTACAAGGATCTGGGCCTAAATCCATCGTTTTTTTGCACTCCACACCACCCTGGGTTAGACACTGGCTATATGCAAATCAGCTCTGACCCTGTGCCTCATGGGAACAGTCCAGTCCGAACTACCAAGCCATGTCTTTCCCAGACCGGAATCAAGCATCTAAGGACCGGTTTCTGGCTATCAGCCTTCATTCAGCCTGGATAGCTTGACTCCAGTGGTGTGAAGAGCCTGGGACTCACGTCTGAGTATACCCAGCCCACTCGGGGTGAAAATTGCAAAAAACATAGTTGATGGACAGAATGTAGAACAATGTCATACATTCACCCCAGTACAAGGATCTGGGCCTAAATCCATCGTTTTTTTTGCACTCCACACCACCCTGGGTTAGACACTGGCTATATGCAAATCAGCTCTGACCCTGTGCCTAATGGGAACAGTCCAGTCCGAACTACCAAGCCATGTCTTTCCCAGACCGGAATCAAGCATCCAAGGACCGGTTTCTGGCTATCAGCCTTCATTCAGCCTGGATAGCTTGACTCCAGTGGTGTGGAGAGCCTGGGACTCACGTCTGAGTTACCCAGCCCACTCGGGGTGGAAAATTGCAAAAAACACAGTTGATGGACAGAATGTAGAACAATGTCATACATTCACCCCAGTACAAGGATCTGAGCCTAAATCCATCGTTTTTTTGCACTCCACACCACCCTGGGTTAGACACTGGCTATATGTAAATCAGCTCTGACCCTGTGCCTCATGGGAACAGTCCAGTCCGAACTACCAAGCCATGTCTTTCCCAGACCGGAATCAAGCATCCAAGGACCAGTTTCTGGCTATCAGCCTTCATTCAGCCTGGATAGCTTGACTCCAGTGGTGTGGAGAGCCTGGGACTCACGTCTGAGTATACCAAGCCCACTCGGGGTGAAAATTGCAAAAAACACAGTTGATGGACAGAATGTAGAACAATGTCATACATTCACCCCAGTACAAGGATCTGGGCCTAAATCCATTGGTTTTTTTGCACTCCACACCTCCCTGGGTTAGACACTGGCTATATGCAAATCAGCTCTGACCCTGTGCCTCATGGGAACAGTCCAGTCCGTACTTCCAAGCCATGTCTTTCCCAGACCGGAATCAAGCATCCAAGGACCGGTTTCTGGCTATCAGCCTTCATTCAGCCTGGATAGCTTGACTCCAGTGGTGTGGAGAGCCTGGGACTCACGTCTGAGTATACCCAGCCCACTCGGGGTGAAAATTGCAAAAAACACAGTTGATGGACAGAATGTAGAACAATGTCATACATTCACCCCAGTACAAGGATCTGGGCCTAAATCCATCGAATTTTTTTGCACTCCACACCACCCTGGGTTAGACACTGGCTATATGCAAATCAGCTTTGACCCTGTGCCTCATGGGAACAGTCCAGTCCGAACTACCAAGCCATGTCTTTCCCAGACCGGAATCAAGCATCCAAGGACCGGTTTCTGGCTATCAGCCTATATTCAGCCTGGATAGCTTGACTCCAGTGGTGTGGAGAGCCTGGGACTCACGTCTTAGTATACCCAGCACACTCGGGGTGAAAATTGCAAAAAACACAGTTGATGGACAGAATGTAGAACAATGTCATACATTCACCTCAGTACAAGGATCTGGGCCTAAATCCATCGGTTTTTTTGCACTCCACACCACCCTGGGTTAGACACTGGCTATATGCAAATCAGCTCTGACCCTGTGCCTCATGGGAACAGTCCAGTCCGAACTACCAAGCCATGTCTTTCCCAGACCGGAATCAAGCATCCAAGGACCGGTTTCTGGCTATCAGCCTTCATTCAGCCTGGATAGCTTGACTCCAGTGGTGTGGAGAGCCTGGGACTCGCGTCTGAGTATACCCAGCCCACTCGGGGTGAAAATTGCAAAAACACAGTTGATGGACAGAATGTAGAACAATGTCATACATTCACCCCAGTACAAGGATCTGGGCCTAAATCCATCGGTTTTTTTGTACGCCACACCACCCTGGGTTAGACACTGGCTATATGCAAATCAGCTCTGACCCTGTGCCTCATGGGAACAGTCCAGTCCGAACTACCAAGCTATGTCTTTCCCAGACCGCAATCAAGCATCCAAGAACCGGTTTCTGGCTATCAGCCTTCATTCAGCCTGGATAGCTTGATTCCAGTGGTGTGGAGAGCCTGGGACTCACGTCTGAGTATACCCAGCCCACTCGGGGTGAAAATTGCAAAAAACACAGTTGATGGACAGAATGTAGAACAATGTCATACATTCACCCCAGTACAAGGATCTGGGCCTAAATCCATCGAATTATTTTGCACTCCACACCACCCTGGGTTAGACACTGGCTATATGCAAATCAGCTTTGACCCTGTGCCTCATGGGAACAGTCCAGTCCGAACTACCAAGCCATGTCTTTCCCAGACCGGAATCAAGCATCCAAGGACCGGTTTCTGGCTATCAGCCTATATTCAGCCTGGATAGCTTGACTCCAGTGGTGTGGAGAGCCTGGGACTCACGTCTTAGTATACCCAGCACACTCGGGGTGAAAATTGCAAAAAACACAGTTGATGGACAGAATGTAGAACAATGTCATACATTCACCTCAGTACAAGGATCTGGGCCTAAATCCATCGGTTTTTTTGCACTCCACACCACCCTGGGTTAGACACTGGCTATATGCAAATCAGCTCTGACCCTGTGCCTCATGGGAACAGTCCAGTCCGAACTACCAAGCCATGTCTTTCCCAGACCGGAATCAAGCATCCAAGGACCGGTTTCTGGCTATCAGCCTTCATTCAGCCTGGATAGCTTGACTCCAGTGGTGTGGAGAGCCTGGGACTCGCGTCTGAGTATACCCAGCCCACTCGGGGTGAAAATTGCAAAAACACAGTTGATGGACAGAATGTAGAACAATGTCATACATTCACCCCAGTACAAGGATCTGGGCCTAAATCCATCGTTTTTTTTGTACGCCACACCACCCTGGGTTAGACACTGGCTATATGCAAATCAGCTCTGACCCTGTGCCTCATGGGAACAGTCCAGTCCGAACTACCAAGCTATGTCTTTCCCAGACCACAATCAAGCATCCAAGAACCGGTTTCTGGCTATCAGCCTTCATTCAGCCTGGATAGCTTGATTCCAGTGGTGTGGAGAGCCTGGGACTCACGTCTGAGTATACCCAGCCCACTCGGGGTGAAAATTGCAAAAAACACAGTTGATGGACAGAATGTAGAACAATGTCATACATTCACCCCAGTACAAGGATCTGGGCCTAAATCCATCGTTTTTTTGCACTCCACACCACCCTGGGTTAGACACTGGCTATATGCAAATCAGCTCTGACCCTGTGCCTCATGGGAACAGTCCAGTCCGAACTACCAAGCCATGTCTTTCCCAGACCGGAATCAAGCATCCAAGGACCGGTTTCTGGCTATCAGCCTTCATTCAGCCTGGATAGCTTGACTCCAGTGGTGTGGAGAGCCTGGGACTCACGTCTGAGTATACCCAGCCCACTCGGGGTGAAAATTGCAAAAAACACAGTTGATGGACAGAATGTAGAACAATGTCATACATTCACCCCAGTACAAGGATCTGGGCCTAAATCCATCGTTTTTTTGCACTCCACACCACCCTGGGTTAGACACTGGCTATATGCAAATCAGCTCTGACCCTGTGCCTCATGGGGACAGTCCAGTCCGAACTACCAAGCCATGTCTTTCCCAGACCGGAATCAAGCATCCAAGGACCGGTTTCTGGCTATCAGCCTTCATTCAGCCTGGATAGCTTGACTCCAGTGGTGTGAAGAGCCTGGGACTCACGTCTGAGTATACCCAGCCCACTCGGGGTGAAAATTGCAAAAAACACAGTTGATGGACAGAATGTAGAACAATGTCATACATTCACCCCAGTACAAGGATCTGGGCCTAAATCCATCGTTTTTTTGCACTCCACACCACCCTGGGTTAGACACTGGCTATATGCAAATCAGCTCTGACCCTGTGCCTCATGGGAACAGTCCAGTCCGAACTACCAAGCCATGTCTTTCCCAGACCGGAATCAAGCATCTAAGGACCGGTTTCTGGCTATCAGCCTTCATTCAGCCTGGATAGCTTGACTCCAGTGGTGTGAAGAGCCTGGGACTCACGTCTGAGTATACCCAGCCCACTCGGGGTGAAAATTGCAAAAAACATAGTTGATGGACAGAATGTAGAACAATGTCATACATTCACCCCAGTACAAGGATCTGGGCCTAAATCCATCGTTTTTTTTGCACTCCACACCACCCTGGGTTAGACACTGGCTATATGCAAATCAGCTCTGACCCTGTGCCTAATGGGAACAGTCCAGTCCGAACTACCAAGCCATGTCTTTCCCAGACCGGAATCAAGCATCCAAGGACCGGTTTCTGGCTATCAGCCTTCATTCAGCCTGGATAGCTTGACTCCAGTGGTGTGGAGAGCCTGGGACTCACGTCTGAGTTACCCAGCCCACTCGGGGTGGAAAATTGCAAAAAACACAGTTGATGGACAGAATGTAGAACAATGTCATACATTCACCCCAGTACAAGGATCTGAGCCTAAATCCATCGTTTTTTTGCACTCCACACCACCCTGGGTTAGACACTGGCTATATGTAAATCAGCTCTGACCCTGTGCCTCATGGGAACAGTCCAGTCCGAACTACCAAGCCATGTCTTTCCCAGACCGGAATCAAGCATCCAAGGACCAGTTTCTGGCTATCAGCCTTCATTCAGCCTGGATAGCTTGACTCCAGTGGTGTGGAGAGCCTGGGACTCACGTCTGAGTATACCAAGCCCACTCGGGGTGAAAATTGCAAAAAACACAGTTGATGGACAGAATGTAGAACAATGTCATACATTCACCCCAGTACAAGGATCTGGGCCTAAATCCATTGGTTTTTTTGCACTCCACACCTCCCTGGGTTAGACACTGGCTATATGCAAATCAGCTCTGACCCTGTGCCTCATGGGAACAGTCCAGTCCGTACTTCCAAGCCATGTCTTTCCCAGACCGGAATCAAGCATCCAAGGACCGGTTTCTGGCTATCAGCCTTCATTCAGCCTGGATAGCTTGACTCCAGTGGTGTGGAGAGCCTGGGACTCAAGTCTGAGTATACCCAGCCCACTCGGGGTGAAAATTGCAAAAAACACAGTTGATGGACAGAATGTAGAACAATGTCATACATTCACTCCAGTACAAGGATCTGAGCCTAAATCCATCGTTTTTTTGTACTCCACACCACCCTGGGTTAGACACTGGCTATATGCAAATCAGCTCTGACCCTGTGCCTCATGGGAACAGTCCAGTCTGAACTACCAAGCCATGTCTTTCCCAGACCGGAATCAAGCATCCAAGGACCGGTTTCTGGCTATCAGCCTTCATTCAGCCTGGATAGCTTGACTCCAGTGGTGTGGAGAGCCTGGGACTCACGTCTGAGTATACCCAGCCCACTCGGGGTGAAAATTGCAAAAAACACAGATGATGGACAGAATGTAGAACAATGTCATACATTCACCCCAGTACAAGGATCTGGGCCTAAATCCATCGTTTTTTTTGCACTCCACACCACCCTGGGTTAGACACTGGCTGTATGCAAATCAGCTCTGACCCTGTGCCTCAGGGGAACTGTCCAGTCCGAACTACCAAGCCATGTCTTTCCCAGACCGGAATCAAGCATCCAAGGACCGGTTTCTGGCTATAAGCCTTCATTCAGCCTGGATAGCTTGACTCCAGTGGTGTGGAGAGCCTGGGACTCACGTCTGATTATACCCAGCCCACTCGGGGTGAAAATTGCAAAAAACACAGTTGATGGACAGAATGTAGAACAATGGCATACATTCACCCCAGTACAAGGATCTGGGCCTAAATCCATCGTTTTTTTTGCACTCCACACCACCCTGGGTTAGACACTGGCTATATGCAAATCAGCTCTGACCCTGTGCCTCATGGGAACAGTCCAGTCCGAACTACCAAGCCATGTCTTTCCCAGACCGGAATCAAGCATCCAAGGACCGGTTTCTGGCTATCAGCCTTCATTCAGCCTGGATAGCTTGACTCCAGTGGTGTGGAGAGCCTGGGACTCACGTCTGAGTATACCCAGCCCACTCGGGGTGAAAATTGCAAAAAACACAGTTGATGGACAGAATGTAGAACAATGTCATACATTCACCCCAGTACAAGGATCTGAGCCTAAATCCGTCGTTTTTTTGCACTCCACACCACCCTGGGTTAGACACTGGCTATATGCAAATCAGCTCTGACCCTGTGCCTCATGGGAACAGTCCAGTCCGAACTACCAAGCCATGTCTTTCCCAGACCGGAATCAAGCATCCAAGGACCGGTTTCTGGCTATCAGCCTTCATTCAGCCTGGATAGCTTGACTCCAGTGGTGTGGAGAGCCTGGGACTCACGTCTGAGTATACTCAGCCCACTCGGGGTGAAAATTGCAAAAAACACAGTTGATGGACAGAATGTAGAACAATGTCATACATTCACCCCAGTACAAGGATCTGGGCCTAAATCCATCATTTTTTTTGCACTCCACACCACCCTGGGTTAGACACTGGCTATATGCAAATCAGCTCTGACCCTGTGCCTCATGTGGACAGTCCAGTCCGAACTACCAAGCCATGTCTTTCCCAGACCGGAATCAAGCATCCAAGGACCGGTTTCTGGCTATCAGCCTTCATTCAGCCTGGATAGCTTAACTCCAGTGGTGTGAAGAGCCTGGGACTCACGTCTGAGTATACCCAGCCCACTCGGGGTGAAAATTGCAAAAAACACAGTTGATGGACAGAATGTAGAACAATGTCATACATTCACCCCAGTAGAAGGATCTGGGCCTAAATCCATCGTTTTTTTGCACTCCACACCACCCTGGGTTAGACACTGGCTATATGCAAATCAGCTCTGACCCTGTGCCTCATGGGAACAGTCCAGTCCGAACTACCAAGCCATGTCTTTCCCAGACCGGAATCAAGCATCTAAGGACCGGTTTCTGGCTATCAGCCTTCATTCAGCCTGGATAGCTTGACTCCAGTGGTGTGAAGAGCCTGGGACTCACGTCTGAGTATACCCAGCCCACTCGGGGTGAAAATTGCAAAAAACATAGTTGATGGACAGAATGTAGAACAATGTCATACATTCACCCCAGTACAAGGATCTGGGCCTAAATCCATCGTTTTTTTTGCACTCCACACCACCCTGGGTTAGACACTGGCTATATGCAAATCAGCTCTGACCCTGTGCCTAATGGGAACAGTCCAGTCCGAACTACCAAGCCATGTCTTTCCCAGACCGGAATCAAGCATCCAAGGACCGGTTTCTGGCTATCAGCCTTCATTCAGCCTGGATAGCTTGACTCCAGTGGTGTGGAGAGCCTGGGACTCACGTCTGAGTTACCCAGCCCACTCGGGGTGAAAATTGCAAAAAACACAGTTGATGGACAGAATGTAGAACAATGTCATACATTCACCCCAGTACAAGGATCTGAGCCTAAATCCATCGTTTTTTTGCACTCCACACCTCCCTGGGTTAGACACTGGCTATATGCAAATCAGCTCTGACCCTGTGCCTCATGGGAACAGTCCAGTCCGAACTACCAAGCCATGTCTTTCCCAAGCATCCAAGGACCGGTTTCTGGCTATAAGCCTTCATTCAGCCTGGATAGCTTGACTCCAGTGGTGTGGAGAGCCTGGGACTCAAGTCTGAGTATACCCAGCCCACTCGGGGTGAAAATTGCAAAAAACACAGTTGATGGACAGAATGTAGAACAATGTCATACATTCACCCCAGTACAAGGATCTGGGCCTAAATCCATCGTTTTTTTTGCACTCCACACCACCCTGGGTTAGACACTGGCTATATGCAAATCAGCTCTGACCCTGTGCCTAATGGGAACAGTCCAGTCCGAACTACCAAGCCATGTCTTTCCCAGACCGGAATCAAGCATCCAAGGACCGGTTTCTGGCTATCAGCCTTCATTCAGCCTGGATAGCTTGACTCCAGTGGTGTGGAGAGCCTGGGACTCACGTCTGAGTTACCCAGCCCACTCGGGGTGAAAATTGCAAAAAACACAGTTGATGGACAGAATGTAGAACAATGTCATACATTCACCCCAGTACAAGGATCTGAGCCTAAATCCATCGTTTTTTTGCACTCCACACCACCCTGGGTTAGACACTGGCTATATGTAAATCAGCTCTGACCCTGTGCCTCATGGGAACAGTCCAGTCCGAACTACCAAGCCATGTCTTTCCCAGACCGGAATCAAGCATCCAAGGACCAGTTTCTGGCTATCAGCCTTCATTCAGCCTGGATAGCTTGACTCCAGTGGTGTGGAGAGCCTGGGACTCACGTCTGAGTATACCAAGCCCACTCGGGGTGAAAATTGCAAAAAACACAGTTGATGGACAGAATGTAGAACAATGTCATACATTCACCCCAGTACAAGGATCTGGGCCTAAATCCATTGGTTTTTTTGCACTCCACACCTCCCTGGGTTAGACACTGGCTATATGCAAATCAGCTCTGACCCTGTGCCTCATGGGAACAGTCCAGTCCGTACTTCCAAGCCATGTCTTTCCCAGACCGGAATCAAGCATCCAAGGACCGGTTTCTGGCTATCAGCCTTCATTCAGCCTGGATAGCTTGACTCCAGTGGTGTGGAGAGCCTGGGACTCAAGTCTGAGTATACCCAGCCCACTCGGGGTGAAAATTGCAAAAAACACAGTTGATGGACAGAATGTAGAACAATGTCATACATTCACTCCAGTACAAGGATCTGAGCCTAAATCCATCGTTTTTTTGTACTCCACACCACCCTGGGTTAGACACTGGCTATATGCAAATCAGCTCTGACCCTGTGCCTCATGGGAACAGTCCAGTCCGAACTACCAAGCCATGTCTTTCCCAGACCGGAATCAAGCATCCAAGGACCGGTTTCTGGCTATCAGCCTTCATTCAGCCTGGATAGCTTGACTCCAGTGGTGTGGAGAGCCTGGGACTCACGTCTGAGTATACCCAGCCCACTCGGGGTGAAAATTGCAAAAAACACAGTTGATGGACAGAATGTAGAACAATGGCATACATTCACCCCAGTACAAGGATCTGGGCCTAAATCCATCGTTTTTTTTGCACTCCACACCACCCTGGGTTAGACACTGGCTATATGCAAATCAGCTCTGACCCTGTGCCTCATGGGAACAGTCCAGTCCGAACTACCAAGCCATGTCTTTCCCAGACCGGAATCAAGCATCCAAGGACCGGTTTCTGGCTATCAGCCTTCATTCAGCCTGGATAGCTTGACTCCAGTGGTGTGGAGAGCCTGGGACTCACGTCTGAGTATACTCAGCCCACTCGGGGTGAAAATTGCAAAAAACACAGTTGATGGACAGAATGTAGAACAATGTCATACATTCACCCCAGTACAAGGATCTGGGCCTAAATCCATCATTTTTTTTGCACTCCACACCACCCTGGGTTAGACACTGGCTATATGCAAATCAGCTCTGACCCTGTGCCTCATGGGGACAGTCCAGTCCGAACTACCAAGCCATGTCTTTCCCAGACCGGAATCAAGCATCCAAGGACCGGTTTCTGGCTATCAGCCTTCATTCAGCCTGGATAGCTTAACTCCAGTGGTGTGAAGAGCCTGGGACTCACGTCTGAGTATACCCAGCCCACTCGGGGTGAAAATTGCAAAAAACACAGTTGATGGACAGAATGTAGAACAATGTCATACATTCACCCCAGTACAAGGATCTGGGCCTAAATCCATCGTTTTTTTGCACTCCACACCACCCTGGGTTAGACACTGGCTATATGCAAATCAGCTCTGACCCTGTGCCTCATGGGAACAGTCCAGTCCGAACTACCAAGCCATGTCTTTCCCAGACCGGAATCAAGCATCTAAGGACCGGTTTCTGGCTATCAGCCTTCATTCAGCCTGGATAGCTTGACTCCAGTGGTGTGAAGAGCCTGGGACTCACGTCTGAGTATACCCAGCCCACTCGGGGTGAAAATTGCAAAAAACATAGTTGATGGACAGAATGTAGAACAATGTCATACATTCACCCCAGTACAAGGATCTGGGCCTAAATCCATCGTTTTTTTTGCACTCCACACCACCCTGGGTTAGACACTGGCTATATGCAAATCAGCTCTGACCCTGTGCCTAATGGGAACAGTCCAGTCCGAACTACCAAGCCATGTCTTTCCCAGACCGGAATCAAGCATCCAAGGACCGGTTTCTGGCTATCAGCCTTCATTCAGCCTGGATAGCTTGACTCCAGTGGTGTGGAGAGCCTGGGACTCACGTCTGAGTTACCCAGCCCACTCGGGGTGAAAATTGCAAAAAACACAGTTGATGGACAGAATGTAGAACAATGTCATACATTCACCCCAGTACAAGGATCTGAGCCTAAATCCATCGTTTTTTTGCACTCCACACCTCCCTGGGTTAGACACTGGCTATATGCAAATCAGCTCTGACCCTGTGCCTCATGGGAACAGTCCAGTCCGAACTACCAAGCCATGTCTTTCCCAAGCATCCAAGGACCGGTTTCTGGCTATAAGCCTTCATTCAGCCTGGATAGCTTGACTCCAGTGGTGTGGAGAGCCTGGGACTCAAGTCTGAGTATACCCAGCCCACTCGGGGTGAAAATTGCAAAAAACACAGTTGATGGACAGAATGTAGAACAATGTCATACATTCACCCCAGTACAAGGATCTGGGCCTAAATCCATCGTTTTTTTTGCACTCCACACCACCCTGGGTTAGACACTGGCTATATGCAAATCAGCTCTGACCCTGTGCCTAATGGGAACAGTCCAGTCCGAACTACCAAGCCATGTCTTTCCCAGACCGGAATCAAGCATCCAAGGACCGGTTTCTGGCTATCAGCCTTCATTCAGCCTGGATAGCTTGACTCCAGTGGTGTGGAGAGCCTGGGACTCACGTCTGAGTTACCCAGCCCACTCGGGGTGAAAATTGCAAAAAACACAGTTGATGGACAGAATGTAGAACAATGTCATACATTCACCCCAGTACAAGGATCTGAGCCTAAATCCATCGTTTTTTTGCACTCCACACCACCCTGGGTTAGACACTGGCTATATGTAAATCAGCTCTGACCCTGTGCCTCATGGGAACAGTCCAGTCCGAACTACCAAGCCATGTCTTTCCCAGACCGGAATCAAGCATCCAAGGACCAGTTTCTGGCTATCAGCCTTCATTCAGCCTGGATAGCTTGACTCCAGTGGTGTGGAGAGCCTGGGACTCACGTCTGAGTATACCAAGCCCACTCGGGGTGAAAATTGCAAAAAACACAGTTGATGGACAGAATGTAGAACAATGTCATACATTCACCCCAGTACAAGGATCTGGGCCTAAATCCATCGTTTTTTTGCACTCCACACCACCCTGGGTTAGACACTGGCTATATGCAAATCAGCTCTGACCCTGTGCCTCATGGGAACAGTCCAGTCCGAACTACCAAGCCATGTCTTTCCCAGACCGGAATCAAGCATCTAAGGACCGGTTTCTGGCTATCAGCCTTCATTCAGCCTGGATAGCTTGACTCCAGTGGTGTGAAGAGCCTGGGACTCACGTCTGAGTATACCCAGCCCACTCGGGGTGAAAATTGCAAAAAACATAGTTGATGGACAGAATGTAGAACAATGTCATACATTCACCCCAGTACAAGGATCTGGGCCTAAATCCATCGTTTTTTTTGCACTCCACACCACCCTGGGTTAGACACTGGCTATATGCAAATCAGCTCTGACCCTGTGCCTAATGGGAACAGTCCAGTCCGAACTACCAAGCCATGTCTTTCCCAGACCGGAATCAAGCATCCAAGGACCGGTTTCTGGCTATCAGCCTTCATTCAGCCTGGATAGCTTGACTCCAGTGGTGTGGAGAGCCTGGGACTCACGTCTGAGTTACCCAGCCCACTCGGGGTGAAAATTGCAAAAAACACAGTTGATGGACAGAATGTAGAACAATGTCATACATTCACCCCAGTACAAGGATCTGAGCCTAAATCCATCGTTTTTTTGCACTCCACACCTCCCTGGGTTAGACACTGGCTATATGCAAATCAGCTCTGACCCTGTGCCTCATGGGAACAGTCCAGTCCGAACTACCAAGCCATGTCTTTCCCAAGCATCCAAGGACCGGTTTCTGGCTATAAGCCTTCATTCAGCCTGGATAGCTTGACTCCAGTGGTGTGGAGAGCCTGGGACTCAAGTCTGAGTATACCCAGCCCACTCGGGGTGAAAATTGCAAAAAACACAGTTGATGGACAGAATGTAGAACAATGTCATACATTCACCCCAGTACAAGGATCTGGGCCTAAATCCATCGTTTTTTTTGCACTCCACACCACCCTGGGTTAGACACTGGCTATATGCAAATCAGCTCTGACCCTGTGCCTAATGGGAACAGTCCAGTCCGAACTACCAAGCCATGTCTTTCCCAGACCGGAATCAAGCATCCAAGGACCGGTTTCTGGCTATCAGCCTTCATTCAGCCTGGATAGCTTGACTCCAGTGGTGTGGAGAGCCTGGGACTCACGTCTGAGTTACCCAGCCCACTCGGGGTGAAAATTGCAAAAAACACAGTTGATGGACAGAATGTAGAACAATATCATACATTCACCCCAGTACAAGGATCTGAGCCTAAATCCATCGTTTTTTTGCACTCCACACCACCCTGGGTTAGACACTGGCTATATGTAAATCAGCTCTGACCCTGTGCCTCATGGGAACAGTCCAGTCCGAACTACCAAGCCATGTCTTTCCCAGACCGGAATCAAGCATCCAAGGACCAGTTTCTGGCTATCAGCCTTCATTCAGCCTGGATAGCTTGACTCCAGTGGTGTGGAGAGCCTGGGACTCACGTCTGAGTATACCAAGCCCACTCGGGGTGAAAATTGCAAAAAACACAGTTGATGGACAGAATGTAGAACAATGTCATACATTCACCCCAGTACAAGGATCTGGGCCTAAATCCATTGGTTTTTTTGCACTCCACACCTCCCTGGGTTAGACACTGGCTATATGCAAATCAGCTCTGACCCTGTGCCTCATGGGAACAGTCCAGTCCGTACTTCCAAGCCATGTCTTTCCCAGACCGGAATCAAGCATCCAAGGACCGGTTTCTGGCTATCAGCCTTCATTCAGCCTGGATAGCTTGACTCCAGTGGTGTGGAGAGCCTGGGACTCAAGTCTGAGTATACCCAGCCCACTCGGGGTGAAAATTGCAAAAAACACAGTTGATGGACAGAATGTAGAACAATGTCATACATTCACTCCAGTACAAGGATCTGAGCCTAAATCCATCGTTTTTTTGTACTCCACACCACCCTGGGTTAGACACTGGCTATATGCAAATCAGCTCTGACCCTGTGCCTCATGGGAACAGTCCAGTCCGAACTACCAAGCTGTGGAAAATTAGTGCGTTTTGGTGAACATTATCTGCGCCATCTTGCCTCTTCCCCTGATGCCACACTTTTGTCGTACGCGCCCGCCATTTTAAGATGTCCCGATCAGAACAAACCCTTTTGCATGCCTCTGGCCCCTGACATAGCCCTTTGCCTTCACTAAGCCTGCACGCTGACCACCCCCTGCTTGCACCTGCCTTGAGTCATAAACCCCTCTTCGGCGCTGCTCTGCCCCCGGCCCTCATCCTGTTCCCAGCGCGACACCTCCCTGCTTTCCTTTCATGATCTCCGGCCCTTAGATGCAAACCCCCTTTTTTCCCTGTGAGCCCGTTTTGTCCTCCCCGTTCCCAGGCCGACACCCAGCTCTGCCGATACCATCCTTGCCCCTCCCCGTACAATAGAAAGCTTCCCCCATCAAAGAATCCCCGGGTTGATCAAAGCCCCCCCACCCCATGAGATCCGATCAGACTCCCCACATTCCGTGAATCGGCGGATTATCCAGCTGCGCGATGCTCATCACCTGTTGTGACTAGGGTGGGGACTTTAACTGTAAATGTGTGTGGGAACGGGCCCAAAGGGGAGTTCCGAGAATGTCTTTTCCGCACATCAAAGCTTTAAACATGTATGTGTAATCTGCAATAAAGTCATAAATGTGGATATAAGAGGCCAGGCCTCAGAAATACAGTTAGAGCACCTCAGAACGATACCTTCTGTCCGTTTCGTTGTGTTCTCCTCCGGAGAGAATAAAAAAACCTTGTTTCCTGCTTTCCAGTCTCCAGCGCCTGCCTCTTCATTGATTTAAATAACTAGAGGGTCACAGAGGCAATACCGCCGGGCAAATATCGATTGTCCCCGACCCGATTGAAACTGTTTTTACAATTGGCGCCCAACGTGGGGCCCATCAGCGACTCGTGGATCCAGTGGGAGAGGTCCCGACGACAGAGTGAACGACTGCAACGATCGGGAGAGCTCTTGCCCAATAGACCCTCGTCTGGCAGCCGATCATCCGAACTTCACTAGTTCCGAACAGACCTCTCTCGAGTGATCTACGGTCCTGACTGGGAACCATCAGGAGTGCCGTGAGAAATACGAGAAAAAGAGGACGATCGGGCGCTGGATTCGGAAGACAGGAAACTGTCCACATGGTCCGGGTAAGGTCGTGTTGCCACGACAAGTTGCGAAAGAATTTGTTTTGATTGCTTGATTGTTCAAAAATACTAGTATTGCCTTGTTTATTTTTATTTAGAGATTCACTGTCTGCAAACGGAGAAGCAACAGGCTCTCTCTCCCTTTGCAAGCAGTGGAGGATAAGTAGGGTAGCAGCCGTGCTTGTTCTTTTTCTCCCCCACTCAATAATTGCTTGAAACTGAACTGTTGTTCACAAACTATTGTTTCCTGGAGATTCTCTGTCTGCAAGCAGGGAAGAGACCATCCTTTTTGCAGATAGTGAAAAGGGTAGGTAACGCAGATCTTTGCGGTCCTACTCATTCTCCCCATTGTTATTTTGTTGGTCTTTTGGTTTTTTTGGATCCATGAGGTATTCACTACCTGCAAACAACGTAGAATAGAAATATTCTGTCTAGTCTTTGCACCTAGTGATAAGATAGGCAGTGCTGACTTTTTAGTCCCTCGTTACGAGCCGTCATGTCTGTCTTCTCCCCATTGATAAATAGCCTGTTTAGCCCGGACCGGGTGTTAGAGGTGGACCATATGGCTCCACTAGAAGGCACCCCTAATAAGGACATGTTCATAAACTATGGGTTAGTCACCATAGCTTATAATAAATTATGGCACAGGTATACCGAAGATAGCCAAGACAAACAGTGGCCACTGGCAGGATCCTTTGACCTTGATAAAATAGAAACGTTAGAAATAGCCCTTCGAAATAATAAGACGACGCCAATTATGCTCGACAGTCTCGGTATGTGGCGCAGAGAGGCTTTGAGACGACAGAGAAAAGACGAGGATAAACCAAGTAGGGAAATATACCGACAGGACAACCCCAGGACACCGCTACCCACAACTTATCCCCCGACACTATACAAAGGACGACCAGACTTAGGGTCAGACCAATGCGCTTTTTGTAGGTATGTCGGACACTGGAAAGCCCAATGCCCGGCTCTACTGAGCGTGAGTAAAGGCAAAGGGCCGACAAGAACGACAGACCGACAGTACGAGAAAAGGCGCGAGACAGAGAAGAACCCGACTTACATAGACAGACCAGACAGAACTACCACGTTTGATTATGCCCGATGGCACAGATTTCGCCAGGAAAATCTCAGCGGCATGATCAAGTTCTCCTAGGTCGGGCAATGTCAAGACGGGAACCCAGCCTCGTTTAAAATTCACAGACGGAAAGAGATAATTATGACCAATAACTGTTTTTTATATTTGTCTTGGGTCTTTGTATGTCGTACTTGTACTGTCCCCCGTCTGAGTTCGTGTGTATGTAATGTACAAATCTGCGTCATCCCTCTACACGTGTTTCCGTGTTACTCGACCCCTGTTAGCAGAAACTTAGCATAAAAGCAACCTGGAAAGAAAGAAATGATAAAACAAAATCCGTAGACCATTAATAAACTTGAACTTTTAATTTAACACAACAAACAAGGAATAATAACGATAAACTGTAGAAAATGAAAGTCAAACAGAACATCCCCCCCCCCATTCTGGAACCTTCCAAAGTAGGGCAGGGTTACGGCTACGCCCAACCAACGGCAACCCATATAAGGCGAGCCCCGCCGCCAACTCTTGGTCAGGAAATCTTAACGTATGGGGGAGCCGGAGGAGAGGCAGGAGCCCGCAGCCTGGGCATTTGCAGGTAGTCCCGCCACATGTCTCCTTGGCCGGCCGCAACGGGCCTGGAAAGACTAAGGTAGTCCCACCACATGTCAAGAGGAGAGCGAGGCGCCTCTTCCTTTTCTCTTCCGTCACAGCCGCAGCAGTCCTGGACGGCGGGATGTCCTGCACGTACCTCCACAACAATTTGTCCAAGTTGGGCTGGGAGGGAGAGGCGACGCGGACGAGCCTCCCCCACCTCCACCGGTAGGAGGTTTCCCAGCTCCCAGCCCGGCGCCGAACACCCCCAGTCAGGCGATGGTGCCCATACTTCCACAGCACCGGACACACCATGGTGGCACCCCAGTATTTGCGCAGCACCGAACGTACAATGGTGGCACTTGGGGAACACCGGATGTGGAGAGGCCTTCATGCGGGGCGATGAAAAGGAGCGGCATGGAGTGCACCGGGAGAAGGAGACGATGTGAACGAGTCTCCCTCGCCCCCCCCAGGTGGGGGCATCACAGCTGCACCCCAGCTGAACGTCCCGCTCTCACAAAACAGGGACCTCTTCCTTTCACTCCGAAGGGTCTCTTCCATTCTTGCAAACTCGACGAGAGTGGCCCCTGTAGGGCCTCAAAATGGCGTCTGGATCCGCTGGAAGGCGGGCCCCGGCCACTAGAGTAACTTTGGCCAGCCATACAACTCGAACATTTGTCCCATGGAGCACGAGCCCCCATCTCCGACAGCATCTCCGCAGCCTTGAAGATCATACAAAGGTCCCCGGCGGAGCCTTCGGCCTTTGCAGGTTTCCGGTAAGGGACGGCTGCTTCGATCGCCAACGAAACAAACATGACATTGCCACACCTTCTGTTAGCGTGAATTCTAGAACTGCCGAAAAGGACTCTGGTCCAAACTGCCAGTAATGGAAACATTTCCCCCTGATGCTGCTTCCGGACTGTGCCGGCCCCGCCCAAAATGGCGCTGGTATCAATCGGAACTTACGAACACCTCGTGGTGTTCCTTCGCACTAATATAAACTTGATGTTCTGAGATTTTTGCGATCCTTTGTATACTTGGCTAGAAAAGACAAGGAGAGCTCACTCGACGAACAGTATGAAAAGATCCCCGTTACAAATGTTGACTACGAATATACAATGTATTATATTTTTTATAACTGATGTAAACCTCATTTACGATGCATACGTACGGTATGCGTATAGGAAATCTGATTACAACTGTTATGATTATGTTTCTAAATTATGAAAATATATGCCCCCGAACCCCCAGCCAATTAATAGACGTTTTAGTCTCTTACAAATGAATGAGTAAAAGTTTCCGATGTTTTTACTGTTGCAAACGACACCCCCCCCCACTGTACGCACTTTAGCCATTGCCACGACCGACCAAATACGACCACACCCTCCTAATCCATATGCTGAAATGAATTTGCAAAATAAAGTCTTTAAAACTATGGACGGGTATTGCATGCTTTATTTTAAAACAATATGGGATGGGTAGGAAAGTTCTTTTTCTGTGTACCCTACTCTGCTCTCTCTTTAAGGTTAAAGGAAGATGGTTGCCCAGCCCTGGAGGACGGATCGGATCGACAACACGACACTCCGACTTAAAAGTACGCGACTGACTCATGAACTCTCGCGTAGAGGAAGACCGTGACTTCCAAGGATGGGTAAAACGGATGGTGTAAATGAGGGAATGTAAAAGGAGGGTGAAATGAAATAATGTAAATATTGTAAAGTACAACGTTCCAAAGTAGCAGGGACCCAAGAACCGAAGAACTTTAGAACGCCACGGCGTTGAAAGAGGTTTAAGGATCCCGATAGTGAGATATATCCTTTGACTAGATACCTCGCACTAGGCCCCTCTGGTTTCCTTTTTATGTTTCCCCGCACACGCCCTACATGAACACACTACCCCCCCCGACTCCGAAAACCATATCCCCGGGGACCCTGCCCCAAGGAGGAAAGACGAGTAAGAGGTAAGTAAAGGACTTATGAATCCATGTATTTGAATGCGCGCGAATGCTGTCTCCCCCACCCCCCCCCCTCTTTTCCTCCCTCTGCAGGTTACGTCAGAAATTACAGCCGAGGTGTGGCGAAGATCTGAGACCTTGCCATGTCTAAATACACGAAACGGACTAGCACCGCAGGGTGGTGTCTAAGCACACTATATAAAGGTAAAAACGCTAGTACTAAAATAATTATCAAGATATACACAATTTATTGGAAAACCTCCCAACTGGGTTACAGTCTAAAAAATGCAGCAGCACATACAGTGTAAAATACCATTAAAAATGGCAACCTTATAAAATTTATACAGTCAAAGTATTGTAAACAAGTCGACGCGGCGTTTCGGTGTTATTAGTCTTGACACCTTCTTCAGGACACAAACATTTGACTTCTTATCTTATATCTTGTATTGAGGAAGCTTTTCAATTGCTATCTCTCTTTGTGATTATTTATCATCAAGGTATCTTCATATTCCATACACAAGCGAGCAGTCTTGTGTTGTGGACTGAGGATTATCAGTGTGCACGGAGGAACCACCGTTGCTGCTAAGGGGTGCTCCTTCTGATGTCGGATTTTTATGGGGAATCTTTATCTTTATAGTCTCGTCCCTTTGGATGTGGGTAGAGATTCGGATTATCACTATGGGTGAGTTCACCGTTTGTTCCGGTCCTTTCTCATGTATAGCCAGGAACTGCCCAATCTTAATCATTCAGGTCGGCCTCCCTGTTCCTCCGTGTCGAAGACTGATGCGAAGGAGGATGACACGGAGGAACAGGGAGGCCGACCTGAATGATTAAGATTGGGCAGTTCCTGGCTATACATGAGAAAGGACCGGAACAAACGGTGAACTCACCCATAGTGATAATCCGAATCTCTACCCACATCCAAAGGGACGAGACTATAAAGATAAAGATTCCCCATAAAAATCCGACATCAGAAGGAGCACCCCTTAGCAGCAACGGTGGTTCCTCCGTGCACACTGATAATCCTCAGTCCACAACACAAGACTGCTCGCTTGTGTATGGAATATGAAGATACCTTGATGATAAATAATCACAAAGAGAGATAGCAATTGAAAAGCTTCCTCAATACAAGATATAAGATAAGAAGTCAAATGTTTGTGTCCTGAAGAAGGTGTCAAGACTAATAACACCGAAACGCCGCGTCGACTTGTTTATAATACTTTGACTGTATAAATTTTATAAGGTTGCCATTTTTAATGGTATTTTACACTGTATGTGCTGCTGCATTTTTTAGACTGTAACCCAGTTGGGAGGTTTTCCAATAAATTGTGTATATCTTGATAATTATTTTAGTACTAGCGTTTTTACCTTTATATAGTGTGTGAACTTGATTATATTTAGTCCTGCATTTATGTCTGATGTGACCATTGTATGATGTGCTAAGTATCAGATTAGCCCAACACCCGTGTTCAGCTCTCCTACAGCAATCTTAGACTGCGACTACTTGAACAGGGAACTGTTTTTTGTGTATGATTGAATTTCCCCCACCCTGAAAAACCAAACAGGGGAGCCTCCACTTTTTTTGGACTTGGTGTCTAAGCACGCCTGCAAACTACTCACGTATCGAACAAACCCGAAAAATTAGCACAACCTGATAAAAAGTGATCACCCTTAAACCAGACCGGACGAATGAACCCACGTTACGTATGATGCGAAACTGTGAGGGAATGTGTGTATGTGTGTGACTGAGGCGTTGACCCAACTGGTCAAAGGACCGAGAATGCGAGAAAGTGCGACAAAATGGTACCTCCTTTTTCTTCTTTCCTTTTCTCAAAGCACGTCCCCTCTACCCTGTCTAATGCTCAAACTGCATGATTACAAGATTCTACCGTGGACTCGTGAATACCCTTTACTGTGTAATGCACTAAATAGCCTTTCTTGAATGCACTGCCGCCCTCTCCGTTGCACGTGTACTATTTAGCCTGCCGTTGCACTCCCTCTCTCTCTCTCTCTCTCTCTCTCTCTCTCTCTCCCTCTCTCTCTCTCTCCCTCTCTCCTCTCTCTCTCTCTCTCTCTCTCTCTCTCTCTCTCTCTCTCTCTCTCTCTCTCTCACTCTCTCTCTCTATTTTTTTTGCACTACCACTCTTCCGAGTGGTTAGCCCCGAAATTGGCAGATTGCCACCCCTAGCACACCACCTAATTGGCTTCAAATACCGTCAGTATTTGCACAAACGCTTGTCTTTAATACAATCACCCTGAGGCCGCGTCATTACCTCTCCTTTTCCGATAGAAGTCAATGAACCCAGGTTGGGCCGTAAGGGAAAGGACAGGTAAGACGACAGAGGTTCCCTAATCTGGCCCGAAATGAGGGAACTACATGTCAACGGCTCCTATAGTATAAAACAAGGACCTCAGAATACGCGACCCTCCCCTCCCCGAAACGTCGCAATACCCAAACCAGAAAAACGATCACCCCCGTTACCTCCCCTGTCTATGTCCCTGGTTGTTTCCCATAAAACCCCTGTCCTTCCTAGTTAAGTAACCGGGCTGTAAAAGGTTACGTAGGACCCAGAATGATGTTTTACGAGGTTAACAGACTAGACCAAGGTAAAGAAATCGTCAAAATGAACCCCGCAGTAGTTGAAAAACAGGATGCACCGATAGAAAGGAAATGTTTAGCCATGTTCGTCTCTCAGCAAAATACCTGTGTAGTACCATGTTGACGACTCACTGTACCCTTTTGTAAATGTGAAACTCTAGAGAACGGCATATCTTTGCCAGATTTGTCTCCCGAAGGTGGGTTACCATCAGATGAACTGTCATGCCTGTAATAAATGATTATGAAGGAAAGTCATAGTAAATCCAACAGGTCCGCCACCGGTCATTCATATGCCAGTTGTGAACGTTAAATATAACGGACATTTTCATTCTTTGCCTGGAGCTGGGAGAGAAATAGACTTTTTTGATTATCTTCATCCGCAAATTTTTCTAAAAGACTGTCTTTTCAAACTTGTTTAAGGGTACTGCTGTTGGAGGAGAGAAGGACCGGATGTGGGAGCACGAGGCCTGACTGCAGACTAAGGGACACCTGCGACATTAGCCAAGGCGAGACCACGACTGAAAAGAGCTGCAGGACGAGGCACTGTTTTCGACAGCATGAAAAGAAAGGGTCGACCTGATGCCCCTGCTCGACGTCCAGTGCCTGTCGACAAGTCCCCGCTCTCTGAATTCCGTCACACGCCCGTCTATTTGAAGTCTCTCGTTCCCCTAGTTTGTTCCTAATTTGGCCTTGCTCCATCCCCCTTTTTTTCCTCTGACCTACCCTATGGACTGTTTTGAACGCTCTTCTTCCATCGGAACTTTCTGACAATCACCTCAAAGGACACAGGGCGAAAAGGACCTTTCCGACCAGAAACGCGAGGAAAGGGTCGTGCCCTGCAACGCAGAACTTAGAACAGAGCTGGACTTGTAGCTCCACCGCCGGTGCTCAACAGCGCCAACGAAAAACCACAAAGAACGATGAGAACTCGTAAACTTCGAACATTTGACATCCTCAATCACCGTTTTTTGCCTCATTTCTCTCCCAGCCGCCATTGTATTGATCCTGCTCCAAACCGAATCTGAAATATGTATTAACCTGCCAGTTCACATTATGATATGTATTTGCTGCTCGCCGTTTTTTGTATTTCATTCCTATGACTTTCCTGCTGAACAAATTTATCAAAGTTTATCAAATAGGTGCACCTCCTAAAAACTAGAAACCTCAAAATGTATTGTTTACAACTCTTTTTCTAGGGTTCCTACCGGTCTTCTTTCTCATGCCCACCACAATAGACCCGAGTAGAAAATGAACCAGCAAGATGTCTTGAATATGTTAAAGGGAGGACTGTGGAAAATTAGTGCGTTTTGGTGAACATTATCTGCGCCATCTTGCCTCTTCCCCTGATGCCACACTTTTGTCGTACGCGCCCGCCATTTTAAGATGTCCCGATCAGAACAAACCCTTTTGCATGCCGCTGGCCCCTGACATAGCCCTTTGCCTTCACTAAGCCTGCACGCTGACCACCCCCTGCTTGCACCTGCCTTGAGTCATAAACCCCTCTTCGGCGCTGCTCTGCCCCCGGCCCTCATCCTGTTCCCAGCGCGACACCTCCCTGCTTTCCTTTCATGATCTCCGGCCCTTAGATGCAAACCCCCTTTTTTCCCCGTGAGCCCGTTTTGTCCTCCCCGTTCCCAGGCCGACACCCAGCTCTGCCGATACCATCCTTGCCCCTCCCCGTACAATAGAAAGCTTCCCCCATCAAAGAATCCCCGGGTTGATCAAAGCCCCCCCACCCCATGAGATCCGATCAGACTCCCCACATTCCGTGAATCGGCGGATTATCCAGCTGCGCGATGCTCATCACCTGTTGTGACTAGGGTGGGGACTTTAACTGTAAATGTGTGTGGGAACGGGCCCAAAGGGGAGTTCCGAGAATGTCTTTTCCGCACATCAAAGCTTTAAACATGTATGTGTAATCTGCAATAAAGTCATAAATGTGGATATAAGAGGCCAGGCCTCAGAAATACAGTTAGAGCACCTCAGAACGATACCTTCTGTCCGTTTCGTTGTGTTCTCCTCCGGAGAGAATAAAAAAACCTTGTTTCCTGCTTTCCAGTCTCCAGCGCCTGCCTCTTCATTGATTTAAATAACTAGAGGGTCACAGAGGCAATACCGCCGGGCAAATATCGATTGTCCCCGACCCGATTGAAACTGTTTTTACAAAGCCATGTCTTTCCCAGACCGGAATCAAGCATCCAAGGACCGGTTTCTGGCTATCAGCCTTCATTCAGCCTGGATAGCTTGACTCCAGTGGTGTGGAGAGCCTGGGACTCACGTCTGAGTATACCCAGCCCACTCGGGGTGAAAATTGCAAAAAACACAGTTGATGGACAGAATGTAGAACAATGTCATACATTCACCCCAGTACAAGGATCTGGGCCTAAATCCATCGTTTTTTTTGCACTCCACACCACCCTGGGTTAGACACTGGCTGTATGCAAATCAGCTCTGACCCTGTGCCTCAGGGGAACTGTCCAGTCCGAACTACCAAGCCATGTCTTTCCCAGACCGGAATCAAGCATCCAAGGACCGGTTTCTGGCTATAAGCCTTCATTCAGCCTGGATAGCTTGACTCCAGTGGTGTGGAGAGCCTGGGACTCACGTCTGATTATACCCAGCCCACTCGGGGTGAAAATTGCAAAAAACACAGTTGATGGACAGAATGTAGAACAATGGCATACATTCACCCCAGTACAAGGATCTGGGCCTAAATCCATCGTTTTTTTTGCACTCCACACCACCCTGGGTTAGACACTGGCTATATGCAAATCAGCTCGGACCCTGTGCCTCATGGGAACAGTCCAGTCCGAACTACCAAGCCATGTCTTTCCCAGACCGGAATCAAGCATCCAAGGACCGGTTTCTGGCTATCAGCCTTCATTCAGCCTGGATAGCTTGACTCCAGTGGTGTGGAGAGCCTGGGACTCACGTCTGAGTATACCCAGCCCACTCGGGGTGAAAATTGCAAAAAACACAGTTGATGGACAGAATGTAGAACAATGTCATACATTCACCCCAGTACAAGGATCTGAGCCTAAATCCGTCGTTTTTTTGCACTCCACACCACCCTGGGTTAGACACTGGCTATATGCAAATCAGCTCTGACCCTGTGCCTCATGGGAACAGTCCAGTCCGAACTACCAAGCCATGTCTTTCCCAGACCGGAATCAAGCATCCAAGGACCGGTTTCTGGCTATCAGCCTTCATTCAGCCTGGATAGCTTGACTCCAGTGGTGTGGAGAGCCTGGGACTCACGTCTGAGTATACCCAGCCCACTCGGGGTGAAAATTGCAAAAAACACAGTTGATGGACAGAATGTAGAACAATGTCATACATTCACCCCAGTACAAGGATCTGGGCCTAAATCCATCGTTTTTTTTGCATTCCACACCACCCTGGGTTAGACACTGGCTATATGCAAATCAGCTCTGACCCTGTGCCTCATGGGAACAGTCCAGTCCGAACTACCAAGCCATGTCTTTCCCAGACCGGAATCAAGCATCCAAGGACCGGTTTCTGGCTATCAGCCTTCATTCAGCCTGGATAGCTTGACTCCAGTGGTGTGGAGAGCCTGGGACTCACGTCTGAGTATACTCAGCCCACTCGGGGTGAAAATTGCAAAAAACACAGTTGATGTACAGAATGTAGAACAATGTCATACATTCACCCCAGTACAAGGATCTGGGCCTAAATCCATCGGGTTTTTTTTGCACTCCACACCACCCTGGGTTAGACACTGGCTATATGCAAATCAGCTCTGACCCTGTGCCTCATGGGAACAGTCCAGTCCGAACTACCAAGCCATGTCTTTCCCAGACCGGAATCAAGCATCCAAGGACCGGTTTCTGGCTATCAGCCTTTATTCAGCCTGGATAGCTTGACTCCAGTGGTGTGGAGAGCCTGGGACTCACGTCTTAGTATACCCAGCCCACTCGGGGTGAAAATTGCAAAAAACACAGTTGATGGACAGAATGTAGAACAATGTCATACATTCACCCCAGTACAAGGATCTGGGCCTAAATCCATCGTTTTTTTTGCACTCCACACCACCCTGGGTTAGACACTGGCTATATGCAAATCAGCTCTGACCCTGTGCCTCATGGGAACAGTCCAGTCCGAACTACCAAGGCATGTCTTTCCCAGACCGGAATCAAGCATCCAAGGACCGGTTTCTGGCTATCAGCCTTCATTTAGCCTGGATAGCTTGACTCCAGTGGTTTGAAGAGCCTGGGACTCACGTCTGAGTATACCCAGCCCACTCGGGGTGAAAATTGCAAAAAACACAGTTGATGGACACAATGTAGAACAATGTCATACATTCACCCCAGTACAAGGATCTGGGCCTAAATCCATCGTTTTTTTTGCACTCCACACCACCCTGGGTTAGACACTGGCTATATGCAAATCAGCTCTGACCCTGTGCCTCATGGGAACAGTCCAGTCCGAACTACCAAGCCATGTCTTTCCCAGACCGGAATCAAGCATCCAAGGACCGGTTTCTGGCTATCAGCCTTCATTCAGCCTGGATAGCTTGACTCCAGTGGTGTGGAGAGCCTGGGACTCACGTCTGAGTATACCCAGCCCACTCGGGGTGAAAATTGCAAAAAACACAGTTGATGGACAGAATGTAGAACAATGTCATACATTCACCCCAGTACAAGGATCTGAGCCTAAATCCATCGTTTTTTTGCACTCCACACCACCCTGGGTTAGACCCTGGCTATATGTAAATCAGCTCTGACCCTGTGCCTCATGGGAACAGTCCAGTCCGAACTACCAAGCCATGTCTTTTCCAACCCGGAATCAAGCATCCAAGGACTGGTTTCTGGCTATCAGCCTTCATTGAGCCTGGATAGCTTGACACCAGTGGTATGGAGAGCCTGGGACTCACGTCTGAGTATACCCAGCCCACTCGGGTTGAAAATTGCAAAAAACACAGTTGATGGACAGAATGTGGAACAATGTCATACATTCACCCCAGTACAAGGATCTGGGCCTAAATCCATCGTTTTTTTTGCACTCCACACCACCCTGGGTTAGACACTGGCTGTATGCAAATCAGCTCTGACCCTGTGCCTCAGGGGAACAGTCCAGTCCGAACTACCAAGCCATGTCTTTCCCAGACCGGAATCAAGCATCCAAGGACCGGTTTCTGGCTATAAGCCTTCATTCAGCCTGGATAGCTTGACTCCAGTGGTGTGGAGAGCCTGGGACTCACGTCTAATTATACCCAGCCCACTCGGGGTGAAAATTGCAAAAAACACAGTTGATGGACAGAATGTAGAACAATGTCATACATTCACCCCAGTACAAGGATCTGGCCCTAAATCCATCGTTTTTTTTTGTACTCCACACCACCCTGGGTTAGACACTGGCTATATGCAAATCAGCTCTGACCCTGTGCCTCTTGGGAACAGTCCAGTCCGAACTACCAAGCCATGTCTTTCCCAGACCGGAATCAAGCATCCAAGGACCGGTTTCTGGCTATCAGCCTTCATTCAGCCTGGATAGCTTGACTCCAGTGGTGTGGAGAGCCTGGGACTCACGTCTTAGTATACCCAGCCCACTCGGGGTGAAAATTGCAAAAAACACAGTTGATGGACAGAATGTAGAACAATGTCATACATTCACCCCAGTACAAGGATCTGGGCCTAAATCCATCGTTTTTTTTGCACTCCACACCACCCTGGGTTAGACACTGGCTATATGCAAATCAGCTCTGACCCTGTGCCTCATGGGAACAGTCCGGTCCGAACTACCAAGCCATGTCTTTCCCAGACCGGAATCAAGCATCCAAGGACCAGTTTCTGGCTATCAGCCTTCATTCAGCCTGGATAGCTTGACTCCAGTGGTTTGAAGAGCCTGGGACTCACGTCTGAGTATACCCAGCCCACTCGGGGTGAAAATTGCAAAAAACACAGTTGATGGACACAATGTAGAACAATGTCATACATTCACCCCAGTACAAGGATCTGGGCCTAAATCCATCGTTTTTTTTGCACTCCACACCACCCTGGGTTAGACACTGGCTATATGCAAATCAGCTCTGACCCTGTGCCTCATGGGAACAGTCCGGTCCGAACTACCAAGCCATGTCTTTCCCAGACCGGAATCAAGCATCCAAGGACCGGTTTCTGGCTATCAGCCTTCATTGAGCCTAGATAGCTTGACTCCAGTGGTGTGGAGAGCCTGGGACTCACGTCTGAGTATACCCAGCCCACTCGGGGTGAAATTTGCAAAAAACACGGTGGATGGACAGAATGTAGAACAATGTCATACATTCACCCCAGTACAAGGATCTGGGCCTAAATCCATCGGTTTTTTTGCACTCCACACCTCCCTGGGTTAGACACTGGCTATATGCAAATCAGCTCTGACCCTGTGCCTCATGGGAACAGTCCAGTCCGAACTACCAAGCCATGTCTTTCCCAGACCGGAATCAAGCATCCAAGGACCGGTTTCTGGCTATCAGCCTTCATTCAGCCTGGATAGCTTGACTTCAGTGGTGTGGAGAGCCTGGGACTCAAGTCTGAGTATAACCAGCCCACTTGGGGTGAAAATTGCCAAAAACTCAGTTGATGGACAGAATGTAGAACAATGTCATACATTCACCCCAGAACAAGGATCTGAGCCTAAATCCATCGTTTTTTTGCACTCCACACCACCCTGGGTTAGACACTGGCTATATGCAAATCAGCTCTGACCCTGTGCCTCATGGGAACAGTCCAGTCCGAACTACCAAGCCATGTCTTTCCCAGACCGGAATCAAGCATCCAAGGACCGGTTTCTGGCTATCAGCCTTCATTCAGCCTGGATAGCTTGACTCCAGTGGTGTGGATAGCCTGGGACTCACTTCTGAGTATACCCAGCCCACTCGGGGTGAAAATAGCAAAAAACACAGTTGATGGACAGAATGTAGAACAATGTCATACATTCACCCCAGTACAAGGATCTGGGCCTAAATCCATCGTTTTTTTTGCACTCCACACCACCCTGGGTTAGACACTGGCTATATGCAAATCAGCTCTGACCCTGTGCCTCATGGGAACAGTCCAGTCCGAACTACCAAGCCATGTCTTTCCCAGACCGGAATCAAGCATCCAAGGACCGGTTTCTGGCTATCAGCCTTCATTCAGCCTGGATAGCTTGACTCCAGTGGTGTGGAGAGCCTGGGACTCAAGTCTGAGTATACCCAGCCCACTCGGGGTGAAAATTGCAAAAAACACAGTTGATGGACAGAATGTAGAACAATGTCATACATTCACCCCAGTACAAGGATCTGAGCCTAAATCCATCGTTTTTTTGTACTCCACACCACCCTGGGTTAGACACTGGCTATATGCAAATCAGCTCTGACCCTGTGCCTCATGGGAACAGTCCAGTCCGAACTACCAAGCCATGTCTTTCCCAGACCGGAATCAAGCATCCAAGGACCGGTTTCTGGCTATCAGCCTTCATTCAGCCTGGAGAGCTTGACTCCAGTGGTGTGGAGAGCCTGGGACTCACGTCTGAGTATACCCAGCCCACTCGGGGTGAAAATTGCAAAAAACACAGTTGATGGACAGAATGTGGAACAATGTCATACATTCACCCCAGTACAAGGATCTGGGCCTAAATCCATCGTTTTTTTGCACTCCACACCACCCTGGGTTAGACACTGGCTGTATGCAAATCAGCTCTGACCCTGTGCCTCATGGGAACAGTCCAGTCCGAACTACCAAGCCATGTCTTTCCCAGAACGGAATCAAGCATCCAAGGACCGGTTTCTGGCTATCAGCCTTCATTCAGCCTGGATAGCTTGACTCCAGTGGTGTGGAGAGCCTGGGACTCACGTCTGAGTATACCCAGCCCACTCGGGGTGAAAATTGCAAAAAACACAGTTGATGGAAAGAATGTAGAACAATGTCATACATTCACCCCAGTACAAGGATCTGGGCCTAAATCCATTGTTTTCTTTCACTCCACACTACCCTGGGTTAGACACTGGCTATATGCAAATCAGCTCTGACCCTGTGCCTCATGGGAACAGTCCAGTCCGAACTACCAAGCCATGTCTTTCCCAGACCAGAATCAAGCATCCAAGGACCGGTTTCTGGCTATCAGCCTTCATTCAGCCTGGATAGCTTGACTCCAGTGGTGTGGAGAGCCTGGGACTCACGTCTGAGTATACCCAGCCCACTCGGGGTGAAAATTGCAAAAAACACAGTTGATGGACAGAATGTAGAACAATGTCATACATTCACCCCAGTACAAGGATCTGGGCCTAAATCCATCGTTTTTTTTGCACTCCACACCACCCTGGGTTAGACACTGGCTATATGCAAATCAGCTCTGACCCTGTGCCTCATGGGAACAGTCCAGTCCGAACTACCAAGCCATGTCTTTCCCAGACCGGAATCAAGCATCCAAGGACCGGTTTCTGGCTATCAGCCTTCATTCAGCCTGGATAGCTTGACTCCAGTGGTGTGGAGAGCCTGGGACTCACGTCTGAGTATACCCAGCCCACTCGGGGTGAAAATTGCAAAAAACACAGTTGATGGACAGAATGTAGAACAATGTCATACATTCACCCCAGTACAAGGATCTGAGCCTAAATCCATCGTTTTTTTGCACTCCACACCACCCTGGGTTAGACACTGGCTATATGCAAATCAGCTCTGACCCTGTGCCTCATGGGAACAGTCCAGTCCGAACTACCAAGCCATGTCTTTCCCAGACCGGAATCAAGCATCCAAGGACCGGTTTCTGGCTATCAGCCTTCATTCAGCCTGGATAGCTTGACTCCAGTGGTGTGGAGAGCCTGGGACTCACGTCTGAGTATACCCAGCCCACTCGGGGTGAAAATTGCAAAAAACACAGTTGATGGACAGAATGTAGAACAATGTCATACATTCACCCCAGTACAAGGATCTGGGCCTAAATCCATCATTTTTTTTGCATTCCACACCACCCTGGGTTAGACACTGGCTATATGCAAATCAGCTCTGACCCTGTGCCTCATGGGAACAGTCCAGTCCGAACTACCAAGCCATGTCTTTCCCAGACCGGAATCAAGCATCCAAGGACCGGTTTCTGGCTATCAGCCTTCATTCAGCCTGGATAGCTTGACTCCAGTGGTGTGGAGAGCCTGGGACTCACGTCTGAGTATACTCAGCCCACTCGGGGTGAAAATTGCAAAAAACACAGTTGATGTACAGAATGTAGAACAATGTCATACATTCACCCCAGTACAAGGATCTGGGCCTAAATCCATCGGTTTTTTTTGCACTCCACACCACCCTGGGTTAGACACTGGCTATATGCAAATCAGCTCTGACCCTGTGCCTCATGGGAACAGTCCAGTCCGAACTACCAAGCCATGTCTTTCCCAGACCGGAATCAAGCATCCAAGGACCGGTTTCTGGCTATCAGCCTTCATTCAGCCTGGATAGCTTGACTCCAGTGGTGTGGAGAGCCTGGGACTCACGTCTTAGTATACCCAGCCCACTCGGGGTGAAAATTGCAAAAAACACAGTTGATGGACAGAATGTAGAACAATGTCATACATTCACCCCAGTACAAGGATCTGGGCCTAAATCCATCGGTTTTTTTGCACTCCACACCACCCTGGGTTAGACACTGGCTATATGCAAATCAGCTCTGACCCTGTGCCTCATGGGAACAGTCCAGTCCGGACTACCAAGCCATGTCTTTCCCAGACCGGAATCAAGCATCCAAGGACCGGTTTCTGGCTATCAGCCTTCATTCAGCCTGGATAGCTTGACTCCAGTGGTTTGAAGAGCCTGGGACTCACGTCTGAGTATACCCAGCCCACTCGGGGTGAAAATTGCAAAAAACACAGTTGATGGACACAATGTAGAACAATGTCATACATTCACCCCAGTACAAGGATCTGGGCCTAAATCCATCGTTTTTTTTGCACTCCACACCACCCTGGGTTAGACACTGGCTATATGCAAATCAGCTCTGACCCTGTGCCTCATGGGAACAGTCCGGTCCGAACTACCAAGCCATGTCTTTCCCAGACCGGAATCAAGCATCCAAGGACCGGTTTCTGGCTATCAGCCTTCATTCAGCCTGGATAGCTTGACTCCAGTGGTGTGGAGAGCCTGGGACTCACGTCTGAGTATACCCAGCCCACTCGGGGTGAAAATTGCAAAAAACACAGTTGATGGACAGAATGTAGAACAATGTCATACATTCACCCCAGTACAAGGATCTGAGCCTAAATCCATCGTTTTTTTGCACTCCACACCACCCTGGGTTAGACACTGGCTATATGTAAATCAGCTCTGACCCTGTGCCTCATGGGAACAGTCCAGTCCGAACTACCAAGCCATGTCTTTCCCAGACCGGAATCAAGCATCCAAGGACCGGTTTCTGGCTATCAGCCTTCATTGAGCCTGGATAGCTTGACTCCTGTGGTGTGGAGAGCCTGGGACTCACGTCTGAGTATACCCAGCCCACTCGGGGTGAAAATTGCAAAAAACACAGTTGATGGACAGAATGTAGAACAATGTCATACATTCACCCCAGTACAAGGATCTGAGCCTAAATCCATCGTTTTTTTGCACTCCACACCACCCTGGGTTAGACACTGGCTATATGTAAATCAGCTCTGACCCTGTGCCTCATGGGAACAGTCCAGTCCGAACTACCAAGCCATGTCTTTCCCAGACCGGAATCAAGCATCCAAGGACCGGTTTCTGGCTATCAGCCTTCATTCAGCCTGGATAGCTTGACTTCAGTGGTGTGGAGAGCCTGGGACTCAAGTCTGAGTATACCCAGCCCACTCGGGGTGAAAATTGCAAAAAACTCAGTTGATGGACAGAATGTAGAACAATGTCATACATTCACCCCAGTACAAGGATCTGGGCCTAAATCCATCGTTTTTTTTGCACTCCACACCACCCTGGGTTAGACACTGGCTATATGCAAATCAGCTCTGACCCTGTGTCTCATGGGAACAGTCCAGTCCGAACTACCAAGCCATGTCTTTCCCAGACCGGAATCAAGCATCCAAGGACCGGTTTCTGGCTATCAGCCTTCATTCAGCCTGGATAGCTTGACTCCAGTGGTGTGGAGAGCCTGGGACTCACGTCTGAGTATACCCAGCCCACTCGGGGTGAAAATTGCAAAAAACACAGTTAATGGACAGAATGTAGAACAATGTCATACATTCACCCCAGTACAAGGATCTGGGCCTAAATCCGTCGTTTTTTTTGCACTCCACACCACCCTGGGTTAGACACTGGCTATATGCAAACCAGCTCTTACCCTGTGTCTCATGGGAACAGTCCAGTCCGAACTACCAAGCCATGTCTTTCCCAGACCGGAATCAAGCATCCAAGGACCGGTTTCTGGCTATCAGCCTTCATTCAGCCTGGATAGCTTGACTCCAGTGGTGTGGAGAGCCTGGGACTCACGTCTGATTATACCCAGCCCACTCGGGGTGAAAATTGCAAAAAACACAGTTGATGGACAGAATGTAGAACAATGTCATACATTCACCCCAGTACAAGGATCTGGGCCTAAATCCATCGTTTTTTTTTCACTCCACACCACCCTGGGTTAGACACTGGCTATATGCAAATCAGCTCTGACCCTGTGCCTCATGGGAACAGTCCAGTCCAAACTACCAAGCCATGTCTTTCCCAGACCGGAATCAAGCATCCAAGGACCGGTTTCTGGATATCAGCCTTCATTCAGCCTGGATAGCTTGACTCCAGCGGTGTGGAGAGCCTGGGACTCACGTCTGAGTATACCCAGGCCACTCGGGGTGAAAATTGCAAAAAACACAGTTGATGGACAGAATGTAGAACAATGTCATACATTCACCCCAGTACACGGATCTGGGCCTAAATCCATCGGTTTTTTTGCACTCCACACCACCCTGGGTTAGACACTGGCTATATGCAAATCAGCTCTGACCCTGTGCCTCATGGGAACAGTCCAGTCCAAACTACCAAGCCATGTCTTTCCCAGACCGGAATCAAGCATCCAAGGACCGGTTTCTGGCTATCAGCCTTCATTCAGCCTGGATAGCTTGACTCCAGTGGTGTGGAGAGCCTGGGACTCACGTCTGAGTATACCCAGCCCACTCGGGGTGAAAATTGCAAAAAACACAGTTGATGGGACAGAATGTAGAACAATGTCATACATTCACCCCAGTAAAAGGATCTGGGCCTAAATCCATCGTTTTCTTTGCATTCCACACCACCCTGGGTCAGACACTGGCTATATGCAAATCAGCTCTGACCCTGTGCCTCATGGGAACAGTCCAGTCCGAACTACCAAGTCATGTCTTTCCCAGACCGGAATCAAGCATCCAAGGACCGGTTTCTGGCTATCAGCCTTCATTCAGCCTGGATAGCTTGACTCCAGTGGTGTGGAGAGCCTGGGACTCACGTCTGAGTATACCCAGCCCACTCGGGGTGAAAATTGCAAAAAACACAGTTGATGGACAGAATGTAGAACACTGTAATACATTCACCCCAGTACAAGGATCTGGGCCTAAATCCATCGTTTTTTTTGCACTCCACGCCACCCTGGGTTAGACACTGGCTATATGCAAATCAGCTCTGACCCTGTGCCTCATGGGAACAGTCCAGTCCGAACTACCAAGCCATGTCTTTCCCAGACCGGAATCAAGCATCCAAGGACCGGTTTCTGGCTATCAGCCTTCATTCAGCCTGGATAGCTTGACTCCAGTGGTGTGGAGAGCCTGGGACTCACGTCTTAGTATACCCAGCCCACTCGGGGTGAAAATTGCAAAAAACACAGTTGATGGACAGAATGTAGAACAATGTCATACATTCACCCCAGTACAAGGATCTGGGCCTAAATCCATCGGTTTTTTTGCACTCCACACCACCCTGGGTTAGACACTGGCTATATGCAAATCAGCTCTGACCCTGTGCCTCATGGGAACAGTCCAGTCCGAACTACCAAGCCATGTCTTTCCCAGACCGGAATCAAGCATCCAAGGACCGGTTTCTGGCTATCAGCCTTCATTCAGCCTGGATAGCTTGACTCCAGTGGTTTGAAGAGCCTGGGACTCACGTCTGAGTATACCCAGCCCACTCGGGGTGAAAATTGCAAAAAACACAGTTGATGGACACAATGTAGAACAATGTCATACATTCACCCCAGTACAAGGATCTGGGCCTAAATCCATCGGTTTTTTTGCACTCCACACCACCCTGGGTTAGACACTGGCTATATGCAAATCAGCTCTGACCCTGTGCCTCATGGGAACAGTCCGGTCCGAACTACCAAGCCATGTCTTTCCCAGACCGGAATCAAGCATCCAAGGACCGGTTTCTGGCTATCAGCCTTCATTCAGCCTGGATAGCTTGACTCCAGTGGTGTGGAGAGCCTGGGACTCACGTCTGAGTATACCCAGCCCACTCGGGGTGAAAATTGCAAAAAACACAGTTGATGGACAGAATGTAGAACAATGTCATACATTCACCCCAGTACAAGGATCTGAGACTAAATCCATCGTTTTTTTGCACTCCACACCACCCTGGGTTAGACACTGGCTATATGTAAATCAGCTCTGACCCTGTGCCTCATGGGAACAGTCCAGTCCGAACTACCAAGCCATGTCTTTCCCAGACCGGAATCAAGCATCCAAGGACCGGTTTCTGGCTATCAGCCTTCATTGAGCCTGGATAGCTTGACTCCTGTGGTGTGGAGAGCCTGGGACTCACGTCTGAGTATACCCAGCCCACTCGGGGTGAAAATTGCAAAAAACACAGTTGATGGACAGAATGTAGAACAATGTCATACATTCACCCCAGTACAAGGATCTGAGCCTAAATCCATCGTTTTTTTGCACTCCACACCACCCTGGGTTAGACACTGGCTATATGTAAATCAGCTCTGACCCTGTGCCTCATGGGAACAGTCCAGTCCGAACTACCAAGCCATGTCTTTCCCAGACCGGAATCAAGCATCCAAGGACCGGTTTCTGGCTATCAGCCTTCATTCAGCCTGGATAGCTTGACTTCAGTGGTGTGGAGAGCCTGGGACTCAAGTCTGAGTATACCCAGCCCACTCGGGGTGAAAATTGCAAAAAACACAGTTGATGGACAGAATGTAGAACAATGTCATACATTTACCCCAGTACAAGGATCTGGGCCTAAATCCATCGTTTTTTTTGCACTCCACACCACCCTGGGTTAGACACTGGCTATATGCAAATCAGCTCTGACCCTGTGTCTCATGGGAACAGTCCAGTCCGAACTACCAAGCCATGTCTTTCCCAGACCGGAATCAAGCATCCAAGGACCGGTTTCTGGCTATCAGCCTTCATTCAGCCTGGATAGCTTGACTCCAGTGGTGTGGAGAGCCTGGGACTCACGTCTGAGTATACCCAGCCCACTCGGGGTGAAAATTGCAAAAAACACAGTTAATGGACAGAATGTAGAACAATGTCATACATTCACCCCAGTACAAGGATCTGGGCCTAAATCCGTCGTTTTTTTTGCACTCCACACCACCCTGGGTTAGACACTGGCTATATGCAAACCAGCTCTTACCCTGTGTCTCATGGGAACAGTCCAGTCCGAACTACCAAGCCATGTCTTTCCCAGACCGGAATCAAGCATCCAAGGACCGGTTTCTGGCTATCAGCCTTCATTCAGCCTGGATAGCTTGACTCCAGTGGTGTGGAGAGCCTGGGACTCACGTCTGATTATACCCAGCCCACTCGGGGTGAAAATTGCAAAAAACACAGTTGATGGACAGAATGTAGAACAATGTCATACATTCACCCCAGTACAAGGATCTGGGCCTAAATCCATCGGTTTTTTTTCACTCCACACCACCCTGGGTTAGACACTGGCTATATGCAAATCAGCTCTGACCCTGTGCCTCATGGGAACAGTCCAGTCCAAACTACCAAGCCATGTCTTTCCCAGACCGGAATCAAGCATCCAAGGACCGGTTTCTGGCTATCAGCCTTCATTCAGCCTGGATAGCTTGACTTCAGTGGTGTGGAGAGCCTGGGACTCAAGTCTGAGTATACCCAGCCCACTCGGGGTGAAAATTGCAAAAAACTCAGTTGATGGACAGAATGTAGAACAATGTCATACATTCACCCCAGTACAAGGATCTGAGCCTAAATCCATCGTTTTTTTGCACTCCACACCACCCTGGGTTAGACACTGGCTATATGCAAATCAGCTCTGACCCTGTGCCTCATGGGAACAGTCCAGTCCGAACTACCAAGCCATGTCTTTCCCAGACCGGAATCAAGCATCCAAGGACCGGTTTCTGGCTATCAGCCTTCATTCAGCCTGGATAGCTTGACTCCAGTGGTGTGGAGAGCCTGGGACTCACGTCTGAGTATACCCAGCCCACTCGGGGTGAAAATAGCAAAAAACACAGTTGATGGACAGAATGTAGAACAATGTCATACATTCACCCCAGTACAAGGATCTGGGCCTAAATCCATCGTTTTTTTTGCACTCCACACCACCCTGGGTTAGACACTGGCTATATGCAAATCAGCTCTGACCCTGTGCCTCATGGGAACAGTCCAGTCCGAACTACCAAGCCATGTCTTTCCCAGACCGGAATCAAGCATCCAAGGACCGGTTTCTGGCTATCAGCCTTCATTCAGCCTGGATAGCTTGACTCCAGTGGTGTGGAGAGCCTGGGACTCAAGTCTGAGTATACCCAGCCCACTCGGGGTGAAAATTGCAAAAAACACAGTTGATGGACAGAATGTAGAACAATGTCATACATTCACCCCAGTACAAGGATCTGAGCCTAAATCCATCGTTTTTTTGTACTCCACACCACCCTGGGTTAGACACTGGCTATATGCAAATCAGCTCTGACCCTGTGCCTCATGGGAACAGTCCAGTCCGAACTACCAAGCCATGTCTTTCCCAGACCGGAATCAAGCATCCAAGGACCGGTTTCTGGCTATCAGCCTTCATTCAGCCTGGATAGCTTGACTCTAGTGGTGTGGAGAGCCTGGGACTCACGTCTGAGTATACCCAGCCCACTCGGGGTGAAAATTGCAAAAAACACAGTTGATGGACAGAATGTGGAACAATGTCATACATTCACCCCAGTACAAGGATCTGGGCCTAAATCCATCGTTTTTTTGCACTCCACACCACCCTGGGTTAGACACTGGCTGTATGCAAATCAGCTCTGACCATGTGCCTCATGGGAACAGTCCAGTCCGAACTACCAAGCCATGTCTTTCCCAGAACGGAATCAAGCATCCAAGGACCGGTTTCTGGCTATCAGCCTTCATTCAGCCTGGATAGCTTGACTCCAGTGGTGTGGAGAGCCTGGGACTCACGTCTGAGTATACCCAGCCCACTCGGGGTGAAAATTGCAAAAAACACAGTTGATGGAAAGAATGTAGAACAATGTCATACATTCACCCCAGTACAAGGATCTGGGCCTAAATCCATCGTTTTCTTTCACTCCACACTACCCTGGGTTAGACACTGGCTATATGCAAATCAGCTCTGACCCTGTGCCTCATGGGAACAGTCCAGTCCGAACTACCAAGCCATGTCTTTCCCAGACCAGAATCAAGCATCCAAGGACCGGTTTCTGGCTATCAGCCTTCATTCAGCCTGGATAGCTTGACTCCAGTGGTGTGGAGAGCCTGGGACTCACGTCTGAGTATACCCAGCCCACTCGGGGTGAAAATTGCAAAAAACACAGTTGATGGACAGAATGTAGAACAATGTCATACATTCACCCCAGTACAAGGATCTGGGCCTAAAACCATCGTTTTTTTTGCACTCCACACCACCCTGGGTTAGACACTGGCTATATGCAAATCAGCTCTGACCCTGTGTCTCATGGGAACAGTCCAGTCCGAACTACCAAGCCATGTCTTTCCCAGACCGGAATCAAGCATCCAAGGACCGGTTTCTGGCTATCAGCCTTCATTCAGCCTGGATAGCTTGACTCCAGTGGTGTGGAGAGCCTGGGACTCACGTCTGAGTATACCCAGCCCACTCGGGGTGAAAATTGCATAAAACACAGTTGATGGACAGAATGTAGAACAATGTCATACATTCACCCCAGTACAAGGATCTGGGCCTAAATCCGTCGTTTTTTTTGCACTCCACACCACCCTGGGTTAGACACTGGCTATATGCAAACCAGCTCTTACCCTGTGTCTCATGGGAACAGTCCAGTCCGAACTACCAAGCCATGTCTTTCCCAGACCGGAATCAAGCATCCAAGGACCGGTTTCTGGCTATCAGCCTTCATTCAGCCTGGATAGCTTGACTCCAGTGGTGTGGAGAGCCTGGGACTCACGTCTGATTATACCCAGCCCACTCGGGGTGAAAATTGCAAAAAATACAGTTGATGGACAGAATGTAGAACAATGTCATACATTCACCCCAGTACAAGGATCTGGGCCTAAATCCATCGTCTTTTTTTGCACTCCACACCACCCTGGGTTAGACACCGGCTATATGCAAATCAGCTCTGACCCTGTGCCTCATGGGAACAGTCCAGTCCAAACTACCAAGCCATGTCTTTCCCAGACCGGAATCAAGCATCCAAGGACCGGTTTCTGGATATCAGCCTTCATTCAGCCTGGATAGCTTGACTCCAGTGGTGTGGAGAGCCTGGGACTCACGTCTGAGTATACCCAGGCCACTCGGGGTGAAAATTGCAAAAAACACAGTTGATGGACAGAATGTAGAACAATGTCATACATTCACCCCAGTACACGGATCTGGGCCTAAATCCATTTTTTTTTTGCACTCCACACCACCCTGGGTTAGACACTGGCTATATGCAAATCAGCTCTGACCCTGTGCCTCATGGGAACAGTCCAGTCCGAACTACCAAGCCATGTCTTTCCCAGACCGGAATCAAGCATCCAAGGACCGGTTTCTGGCTATCAGCCTTCATTCAGCCTGGATAGCTTGACTCCAGTGGTGTGGAGAGCCTGGGACTCACGTCTGAGTATACCCAGCCCACTCGGGGTGAAAATTGCAAAAAACACAGTTGATGGACAGAATGTAGAACAATGTCATACATTCACCCCAGTACAAGGATCTGGGCCTAAATCCGTCATTTTTTTTGCACTCCACACCACCCTGGGTTAGACACTGGCTATATGCAAACCAGCTCTTACCCTGTGTCTCATGGGAACAGTCCAGTCCGAACTACCAAGCCATGTCTTTCCCAGACCGGAATCAAGCATCCAAGGACCGGTTTCTGGCTATCAGCCTTCATTCAGCCTGGATAGCTTGACTCCAGTGGTGTGGAGAGCCTGGGACTCACGTCTGATTATACCCAGCCCACTCGGGGTGAAAATTGCAAAAAACACAGTTGATGGACAGAATGTAGAACAATGTCATACATTCACCCCAGTACAAGGATCTGGGCCTAAATCCATCGGTTTTTTTGCACTCCACACCACCCTGGGTTAGACACCGGCTATATGCAAATCAGCTCTGACCCTGTGCCTCATGGGAACAGTCCAGTCCAAACTACCAAGCCATGTCTTTCCCAGACCGGAATCAAGCATCCAAGGACCGGTTTCTGGATATCAGCCTTCATTCAGCCTGGATAGCTTGACTCCAGTGGTGTGGAGAGCCTGGGACTCACGTCTGAGTATACCCAGGCCACTCGGGGTGAAAATTGCAAAAAACACAGTTGATGGACAGAATGTAGAACAATGTCATACATTCACCCCAGTACACGGATCTGGGCCTAAATCCATTTTTTTTTTGCACTCCACACCACCCTGGGTTAGACACTGGCTATATGCAAATCAGCTCTGACCCTGTGCCTCATGGGAACAGTCCAGTCCGAACTACCAAGCCATGTCTTTCCCAGACCGGAATCAAGCATCCAAGGACCGGTTTCTGGCTATCAGCCTTCATTCAGCCTGGATAGCTTGACTCCAGTGGTGTGGAGAGCCTGGGACTCACGTCTGAGTATACCCAGCCCACTCGGGGTGAAAATTGCATAAAACACAGTTGATGGACAGAATGTAGAACAATGTCATACATTCACCCCAGTACAAGGATCTGGGCCTATATCCATCGTTTTTTTTGCACTCCACACCACCCTGGGTTAGACACTGGCTATATGCAAATCAGCTCTGACCCTGTGCCTCATGGGAACAGTCCAGTCCGAACTACCAAGCCATGTCTTTCCCAGACCGGAATCAAGCATCCAAGGACCGGTTTCTGGCTATCAGCCTTCATTCAGCCTGGATAGCTTGACTCCAGTGGTGTGGAGAGCCTGGGACTCACGTCTGAGTATACCCAGCCCACTCGGGGTGAAAATTGCAAAAAACACAGTTGATGGACAGAATGTAGAACAATGTCATTCATTCACACCATTACAAGGATCTGGGCGTAAATCCATCTGTTTTTTTTGCACTCCACACCACCCTGGGTTAGACACTGTCTATATGCAAATCAGCTCTGACCCTGTGCCTCATGGGAACAGTCCAGTCCGAACTACCAAGCCATGTCTTTCCCAGACCGGAATCAAGCATCCAAGGACCGGTTTCTGGCTATCAGCCTTCATTCAGCCTGGATAGCTTGACTCCAGTGGTGTGGCGAGCCTGGGACTCACGTCTGAGTATACCCAGCCCACTCGGGGTGAAAATTGCAAAAAACACAGTTGATGGACAGAATGTAGAACAATGTCATACATTCACCCCAGTACAAGGATCTGGGCCTAAATCCATCGGTTTTTTTGCACTCCACACCAACCTGGGTTAGACACTGGCTATATGCAAATCAGCTCTGAGCCTGTGCCTCATGGGAACAGTCCAGTCCGAACTACCAAGCCATGTCTTTCCCAGACCGGAATCAAGCATCCAAGGACCGGTTTCTGGCTATCAGCCTTCATTCAGCCTGGATAGCTTGACTCCAGTGGTGTGGAGAGCCTGGGACTCACGTCTGAGTATACCCAGCCCACTCGGGGTGAAAATTGCATAAAACACAGTTGATGGACAGAATGTAGAACAATGTCATACATTCACCCCAGTACAAGGATCTGGGCCTATATCCATCGTTTTTTTTGCACTCCACACCACCCTGGGTTAGACACTGGCTATATGCAAATCAGCTCTGACCCTGTGCCTCATGGGAACAGTCCAGTCCGAACTACCAAGCCATGTCTTTCCCAGACCGGAATCAAGCATCCAAGGACCGGTTTCTGGCTATCAGCCTTCATTCAGCCTGGATAGCTTGACTCCAGTGGTGTGGAGAGCCTGGGACTCACGTCTGAGTATACCCAGCCCACTCGGGGTGAAAATTGCAAAAAACACAGTTGATGGACAGAATGTAGAACAATGTCATTCATTCACACCATTACAAGGATCTGGGCGTAAATCCATCTGTTTTTTTTGCACTCCACACCACCCTGGGTTAGACACTGTCTATATGCAAATCAGCTCTGACCCTGTGCCTCATGGGAACAGTCCAGTCCGAACTACCAAGCCATGTCTTTCCCAGACCGGAATCAAGCATCCAAGGACCGGTTTCTGGCTATCAGCCTTCATTCAGCCTGGATAGCTTGACTCCAGTGGTGTGGCGAGCCTGGGACTCACGTCTGAGTATACCCAGCCCACTCGGGGTGAAAATTGCAAAAAACACAGTTGATGGACAGAATGTAGAACAATGTCATACATTCACCCCAGTACAAGGATCTGGGCCTAAATCCATCGGTTTTTTTGCACTCCACACCACCCTGGGTTAGACACTGGCTATATGCAAATCAGCTCTGACCCTGTGCCTCATGGGAACAGTCCAGTCCGAACTACCAAGCCATGTCTTTCCCAGACCGGAATCAAGCATCCAAGGACCGGTTTCTGGCTATCAGCCTTCATTCAGCCTGGATAGCTTGACTCCAGTGGTGTGGCGAGCCTGGGACTCACGTCTGAGTAAACCCAGCCCACTCGGGGTGAAAATTGCAAAAAACACAGTTGATGGACAGAATGTAGAACAATGTCATACATTCACCCCAGTACAAGGATCTGGGCCTAAATCCATCGTTTTTTTTGCATTCCACACCACCCTGGGTTAGACACTGGCTATATGCAAATCAGCTCGGACCCTGTGCCTCATGGGAACAGTCCAGTCCGAACTACCAAGCCATGTCTTTCCCAGACTGGAATCAAGCATCCAAGGACCGGTTTCTGGCTATCAGCCTTCATTCAGCCTGGATAGCTTGACTCCAGTGGTGTGGAGAGCCTGGGACTCACGTCTGAAAAATACCCAGCCCACTCGGGGTGAAAATTGCAAAAACACAGTTGATGGAAAGAATGTAGAACAATGTCATACATTCACCCCAGTACAAGGATCTGGGCCTAAATCCATCATTTTTTTTGCACTCCACACCACCCTGGGTTAGACACTGGCTATATGCAAATCAGCTCTGACCCTGTGCCTCATGGGAACAGTCCAGTCCGAACTACCAAGCCATGTCTTTCCCAGACCGGAATCAAGCATCCAAGGACCGGTTTCTGGCTATCAGCCTTCATTCAGCCTGGATAGCTTGACTCCAGTGGTGTGGAGAGCCTGGGACTCACGTCTGAGTATACCCAGCCCACTCGGGGTGAAAATTGCATAAAACACAGTTGATGGACAGAATGTAGAACAATGTCATACATTCACCCCAGTACAAGGATCTGGGCCTATATCCATCGTTTTTTTTGCACTCCACACCACCCTGGGTTAGACACTGGCTATATGCAAATCAGCTCTGACCCTGTGCCTCATGGGAACAGTCCAGTCCGAACTACCAAGCCATGTCTTTCCCAGACCGGAATCAAGCATCCAAGGACCGGTTTCTGGCTATCAGCCTTCATTCAGCCTGGATAGCTTGACTCCAGTGGTGTGGAGAGCCTGGGACTCACGTCTGAGTATACCCAGCCCACTCGGGGTGAAAATTGCAAAAAACACAGTTGATGGACAGAATGTAGAACAATGTCATACATTCACCCCAGTACAAGGATCTGGGCCTAAATCCATCGTTTTTTTTGCACTCCACACCACCCTGGGTTAGACACTGGCTATATGCAAATCAGCTCTGACCCTGTGCCTCATGGGAACAGTCCAGTCCGAACTACCAAGCCATGTCTTTCCCAGACCGGAATCAAGCATCCAAGGACCGGTTTCTGGCTATCAGCCTTCATTCAGCCTGGATAGCTTGACTCCAGTGGTGTGGCGAGCCTGGGACTCACGTCTGAGTATACCCAGCCCACTCGGGGTGAAAATTGCAAAAAACACAGTTGATGGACAGAATGTAGAACAATGTCATACATTCACCCCAGTACAAGGATCTGGGCCTAAATCCATCGTTTTTTTTGCACTCCACACCACCCTGGGTTAGACACCGGCTATATGCAAATCAGCTCTGACCCTGTGCCTCATGGGAACAGTCCAGTCCAAACTACCAAGCCATGTCTTTCCCAGACCGGAATCAAGCATCCAAGGACCGGTTTCTGGATATCAGCCTTCATTCAGCCTGGATAGCTTGACTCCAGTGGTGTGGAGAGCCTGGGACTCACGTCTGAGTATACCCAGGCCACTCGGGGTGAAAATTGCAAAAAACACAGTTGATGGACAGAATGTAGAACAATGTCATACATTCACCCCAGTACACGGATCTGGGCCTAAATCCATTTTTTTTTTGCACTCCACACCACCCTGGGTTAGACACTGGCTATATGCAAATCAGCTCTGACCCTGTGCCTCATGGGAACAGTCCAGTCCGAACTACCAAGCCATGTCTTTCCCAGACCGGAATCAAGCATCCAAGGACCGGTTTCTGGCTATCAGCCTTCATTCAGCCTGGATAGCTTGACTCCAGTGGTGTGGAGAGCCTGGGACTCACGTCTGAGTATACCCAGCCCACTCGGGGTGAAAATTGCAAAAAACACAGTTGATGGACAGAATGTAGAACAATGTCATACATTCACCCCAGTACAAGGATCTGGGCCTAAATCCATTGTTTTCTTTGCATTCCACACCACCCTGGGTCAGACACTGGCTATATGCAAATCAGCTCTGACCCTGTGCCTCATGGGAACAGTCCAGTCCGAACTACCAAGCCATGTCTTTCCCAGACCGGAATCAAGCATCCAAGGACCGGTTTCTGGCTATCAGCCTTCATTCAGCCTGGATAGCTTGACTCCAGTGGTGTGGAGAGCCTGGGACTCACGTCTGAGTATACCCAGCCCACTCGGGGTGAAAATTGCAAAAAACACAGTTGATGGACAGAATGTAGAACAATGTCATACATTCACCCCAGTACAAGGATCTGGGCCTAAATCCATCGTTTTTTTTGCACTCCACGCCACCCTGGGTTAGACACTGGCTATATGCAAATCAGCTCTGACCCTGTGCCTCATGGGAACAGTCCAGTCCGAACTACCAAGCCATGTCTTTCCCAGACCGGAATCAAGCATCCAAGGACCGGTTTCTGGCTATCAGCCTTCATTCAGCCTGGATAGCTTGACTCCAGTGGTGTGGAGAGCCTGGGACTCACGTCTGAGTATACCAGCCCACTCGGGGTGAAAATTGCAAAAAACACAGTTGATGGACAGAATGTAGAACAATGTCATACATTCACCCCAGTACAAGGATCTGGGCCTAAATCCATCGTTTTTTTGCACTCCACACCACCCTGGGTTAGACACTGGCTATATGCAAATCAGTTCTGACCCTGTGCCTCATGGGAACAGTCCAGTCCGAACTACCAAGCCATGTCTTTCCCAGACCGGAATCAAGCATCCAAGGACCGGTTTCTGGCTATCAGCCTTCATTCAGCCTGGATAGCTTGACTCCAGTGGTGTGGAGAGCCTGGGACTCACGTCTGAGTATACCCAGCCCACTCGGGGTGAAAATTGCAAAAAACACAGTTGATGGACAGAATGTAGAACAATGTCATACATTCACCCCAGTACAAGGATCTGGGCCTAAATCCATCGGTTTTTTTGCACTCCACACCAACCTGGGTTAGACACTGGCTATATGCAAATCAGCTCTGACCCTGTGCCTCATGGGAACAGTCCAGTCCGAACTACCAAGCCATGTCTTTCCCAGACCGGAATCAAGCATCCAAGGACCGGTTTCTGGCTATCAGCCTTCATTCAGCCTGGATAGCTTGACTCCAGTGGTGTGGAGAGCCTGGGACTCACGTCTGAGTATACCCAGCCCACTCGGGGTGAAAATTGCATAAAACACAGTTGATGGACAGAATGTAGAACAATGTCATACATTCACCCCAGTACAAGGATCTGGGCCTATATCCATCGTTTTTTTTGCACTCCACACCACCCTGGGTTAGACACTGGCTATATGCAAATCAGCTCTGACCCTGTGCCTCATGGGAACAGTCCAGTCCGAACTACCAAGCCATGTCTTTCCCAGACCGGAATCAAGCATCCAAGGACCGGTTTCTGGCTATCAGCCTTCATTCAGCCTGGATAGCTTGACTCCAGTGGTGTGGAGAGCCTGGGACTCACGTCTGAGTATACCCAGCCCACTCGGGGTGAAAATTGCAAAAAACACAGTTGATGGACAGAATGTAGAACAATGTCATTCATTCACACCATTACAAGGATCTGGGCGTAAATCCATCTGTTTTTTTTGCACTCCACACCACCCTGGGTTAGACACTGTCTATATGCAAATCAGCTCTGACCCTGTGCCTCATGGGAACAGTCCAGTCCGAACTACCAAGCCATGTCTTTCCCAGACCGGAATCAAGCATCCAAGGACCGGTTTCTGGCTATCAGCCTTCATTCAGCCTGGATAGCTTGACTCCAGTGGTGTGGCGAGCCTGGGACTCACGTCTGAGTATACCCAGCCCACTCGGGGTGAAAATTGCAAAAAACACAGTTGATGGACAGAATGTAGAACAATGTCATACATTCACCCCAGTACAAGGATCTGGGCCTAAATCCATCGGTTTTTTTGCACTCCACACCACCCTGGGTTAGAAACTGGCTATATGCAAATCAGCTCTGACCCTGTGCCTCATGGGAACAGTCCAGTCCGAACTACCAAGCCATGTCTTTCCCAGACCGGAATCAAGCATCCAAGGACCGGTTTCTGGCTATCAGCCTTCATTCAGCCTGGATAGCTTGACTCCAGTGGTGTGGCGAGCCTGGGACTCACGTCTGAGTAAACCCAGCCCACTCGGGGTGAAAATTGCAAAAAACACAGTTGATGGACAGAATGTAGAACAATGTCATACATTCACCCCAGTACAAGGATCTGGGCCTAAATCCATCGTTTTTTTTGCACTCCACACCACCCTGGGTTAGACACTGGCTATATGCAAATCAGCTCGGACCCTGTGCCTCATGGGAACAGTCCAGTCCGAACTACCAAGCCATGTCTTTCCCAGACCGGAATCAAGCATCCAAGGACCGGTTTCTGGCTATCAGCCTTCATTCAGCCTGGATAGCTTGACTCCAGTGGTGTGGAGAGCCTGGGACTCACGTCTGAAAAATACCCAGCCCACTCGGGGTGAAAATTGCAAAAACACAGTTGATGGAAAGAATGTAGAACAATGTCATACATTCACCCCAGTACAAGGATCTGGGCCTAAATCCATCATTTTTTTTGCACTCCACACCACCCTGGGTTAGACACTGGCTATATGCAAATCAGCTCTGACCCTGTGCCTCATGGGAACAGTCCAGTCCGAACTACCAAGCCATGTCTTTCCCAGACCGGAATCAAGCATCCAAGGACCGGTTTCTGGCTATCAGCCTTCATTCAGCCTGGATAGCTTGACTCCAGTGGTGTGGAGAGCCTGGGACTCACGTCTGAGTATACCCAGCCCACTCGGGGTGAAAATTGCATAAAACACAGTTGATGGACAGAATGTAGAACAATGTCATACATTCACCCCAGTACAAGGATCTGGGCCTATATCCATCGTTTTTTTTGCACTCCACACCACCCTGGGTTAGACACTGGCTATATGCAAATCAGCTCTGACCCTGTGCCTCATGGGAACAGTCCAGTCCGAACTACCAAGCCATGTCTTTCCCAGACCGGAATCAAGCATCCAAGGACCGGTTTCTGGCTATCAGCCTTCATTCAGCCTGGATAGCTTGACTCCAGTGGTGTGGAGAGCCTGGGACTCACGTCTGAGTATACCCAGCCCACTCGGGGTGAAAATTGCAAAAAACACAGTTGATGGACAGAATGTAGAACAATGTCATACATTCACCCCAGTACAAGGATCTGGGCCTAAATCCATCGTTTTTTTTGCACTCCACACCACCCTGGGTTAGACACTGGCTATATGCAAATCAGCTCTGACCCTGTGCCTCATGGGAACAGTCCAGTCCGAACTACCAAGCCATGTCTTTCCCAGACCGGAATCAAGCATCCAAGGACCGGTTTCTGGCTATCAGCCTTCATTCAGCCTGGATAGCTTGACTCCAGTGGTGTGGCGAGCCTGGGACTCACGTCTGAGTATACCCAGCCCACTCGGGGTGAAAATTGCAAAAAACACAGTTGATGGACAGAATGTAGAACAATGTCATACATTCACCCCAGTACAAGGATCTGGGCCTAAATCCATCGGTTTTTTTGCACTCCACACCACCCTGGGTTAGACACTGGCTATATGCAAATCAGCTCTGACCCTGTGCCTCATGGGAACAGTCCAGTCCGAACTACCAAGCCATGTCTTTCCCAGACCGGAATCAAGCATCCAAGGACCGGTTTCTGGCTATCAGCCTTCATTCAGCCTGGATAGCTTGACTCCAGTGGTGTGGCGAGCCTGGGACTCACGTCTGAGTATACCCAGCCCACTCGGGGTGAAAATTGCAAAAAACACAGTTGATGGACAGAATGTAGAACAATGTCATACATTCACCCCAGTACAAGGATCTGGGCCTAAATCCATCATTTTTTTTGCACTCCACACCACCCTGGGTTAGACACTGGCTGTATGCAAATCAGCTCTGACCCTGTGCCTCATGGGAACAGTCCAGTCCGAACTACCAAGCCATGTCTTTCCCAGACCGGAATCAAGCATCCAAGGACCGGTTTCTGGCTATCAGCCTTCATTCAGCCTGGATAGCTTGACTCCAGTGGTGTGGAGAGCCTGGGACTCACGTCTGAAAAATACCCAGCCCACTCGGGGTGAAAATTGCAAAAACACAGTTGATGGACAGAATGTAGAACAATGTCATACATTCACCCCAGTACAAGGATCTGGGCCTAAATCCATCATTTTTTTTGCACTCCACACCACCCTGGGTTAGACATTGGCTATATGCAAATCAGCTCTGACCCTGTGCCTCATGGGAACAGTCCAGTCCGAACTACCAAGCCATGTCTTTCCCAGACCGGAATCAAGCATCCAAGGACCGGTTTCTGGCTATCAGCCTTCATTCAGCCTGGTTAGCTTGACTCTAGTGGTGTGGAGAGCCTGGGACTCGGGGTGACAATTGCAACGTTTTTCCAGTAAATTTCAGATTTGTTTTAAAACAAAAAAATAATTTCTACCACACCTAACTGTAGCTTACTTTAAACTTTGTTTTTCTTTAGTGAATTTCTAGTTTTTTTAAAGTTTAAAAAAAAATGTAAGTGTATATATGGTAGAATAACTGAATAATGCATCTTGTGCGGACGTTATTCTGAAAGGGAATTGCTTTCATATTGCAGCTTAACAGTAAAGAGTGCACACTTTGCAAAATGTTTCTAAAAAATGATGTTTGAGTATAAAACAGAGTAATACAACATTTGTGTTGAGATTGTCTGTCTCTTCAGTCCATCTAACTCTCATATTGAGACATTTTCTTGTTGTGACTTACTCTGTCCCAGTCCTACTGGTCTTTCAGCAGCACTAAGCCTTACATGTAATGTACTCTGCCCTAATACGCATCAAGTCAGAGCTGGGACTGACTATGCCGCAGGGTGGTATGGCCTCCTTGACCACACTACCTGCAAGCGGGTGTGCTGAACTCCCCCTGCTAGGATCTTTTTGCACGGTTTGGAGGCCTGCCTTAAAGCTACCCCTCTCCCCACTGGCCTCAGCGGTGAGCAGTTCTGGAGAGCCTGGTGTTCACTTGAATTAACTGCCTATGTCCCACCCCGCAAGATTTGAGGGTGAGTGACTTTCCACTTGGTACTGCAGCTTGACCCTCTACCACGTGGATTGGGGCCAACTTGACAGTGTGGACTATGTGCTTCTGTGGATGCCTGTGATTTCAAGGGTCCTAACTGCTCATGTGTCCTCCGTGTGGGACCCCAGGACACCCTGGATAATTTGTAGTAGCTTTTTCCCAGGTCTTCTGCTTAAAGTTTCACTCAGGGTTATCTTTGGTTGTGGAAGAATGCACTCGCCTCATTCCTCAAGACCTGGTTTACATATCCAGAGGCGCCTCGTTTCCATCCTGCAATGAGGAGGGGGTTTGTTGGAGGTCTCAGTGGACCAAGAATAAGGGAAGTGGAATTACCAAAGCCTTCCAGAAGATTTTATTTATTTAGGGGATTTGTAGAGCGCGTAGTCACCCAGTGGGTATCCCAGCGCTGAAACCATATTACTCACGAGGGGGTGTAGTCCGGGAAAGTGACAGTTTTAGGGGAAGAGAAGAGTTTTGAGTGCTTTTCTGAACCGAAGGAGGTTAGGTTCTGTCCTAAGGCTCAGGGGGAGTGCATTCCACTTCTTTCCAGTGTTAACTGAGAAGCGGCGGCCACCTGTGCGGACCTTTTTCACTTTAGGGATCGTGATAAGGTTTCCGTGCTCCGAGCGGAGCGCTCTGGTGGGTCTATAGGGGGTGATCCAGTTGTTTAGTATAGGAGGGCCAGTGTTATGAAGAGTCTTGTGAGCAAGGCAGAGGGCCTTAAAAATGACCCTTTCCCTAATCGGGAGCCAGTGCAGCTTCCTGAGCGCAGGCTTGGCAGATGATCTGGCCGGGGTGTTTGTGAGGAGTCGGGCGGCGGCATTTTGAACCTTCTGAAGAGTTTGAAGGGTGGATTCTGGGGCGCCCAGGTAGATAGCATTGCTGTAATCCAGCCTCGATAGAATTAAGCCCTGGATCAGCATGAGACGCGACTGAAAAGGTAGAAGTGGAATTACCTTCCTGCAAGATTTAAGTAAACCGTAGCAGGTGCCGGCCGTCTTTCTAGCCTGGGTCCTGAAGGTGAGGTCAGTCTCCAGCCACACTCCAAGACTTTTGACCTCCTTCTTGGGAGTGGGGGGCTCGCCCATGCAGGCGGGCCAGATGTGAGAGGGGAGGTTCGCGGTTTTTTGTCCAAGGAGCAGAATCTCTGTTTTGGAGCCATTTAGCTTCAAAGCAGAGTCACTCATCCACTGATATACGTTGGTAAGGCAGTCGTGGAGATTGGAGGGCTCAAGCTTGGGGTGGGAGAGTGTCACCACCAGTTGTGTATCGTCGGCGTAGCTGACGATAGTGACTCCAAAGGGTGAGACGAGTCCCTCCAGTGGGGCCATGTAAACGTTAAACAACGTGGGGCTCAGGGAGGAGCCCTGAGGCACGCCACACTGGAGGGGGATGGAGGGGGAGCGGCTTTCGCCTTCCCAAACTTGGTAGGAGCGGCGGGAGAGAAAGGACGCAAGCCACCTCTGAGCTCTGCCTTTAACCCCAACAGTCCCAAGACGGTGGATTAGGACCTGGTGACTGACCGTGTCAAAGGCCGCACTGAGGTCTAGGAGGACCACTGCCACTGATCCTCCTGTATCGATGATTTCCCTGGTTCTTTCTACTGCCACGAGGAGGGCGGTGTCCGTGCCCTGACCTGGTCTAAAGCCTGTCTGCGAGTCGTTGAGAAGATGGTTTGACTCGAGGTAGTGTGACAGCTTTTTATTTACCAACTTTTCGGCGACTTTACCTATCCAAGGTAGAAGTGAGATAGGTCTGTAGTTGGAGAGGTCTGTGGGGTCAAGCGACGGTTTTTTGAGCAGCGCTTTGACGACAGCTTCCTTCCAGTTAGATGGAACCTCTCCCTGTTCCAGTGAGATATTGATCAGGGCTGTCAATTGGGGCACTATAGTATGCGTGATGTTTTTAGCGAAACGTATGGGAACTGGGTCGCTAGGGGCACCGCTCTTAGTTGAGGTAAGTATGACTCTCACTTCTTCTTCTGAGACTGGGCCAAGTGCCTCCAGGGAGGGTTTGTCGTCGGGGGGTGTCTGCTCTTTGGCTCTCACCAAGGAGTCAGAGTTGGGAGGTGGGAGGGAAATGAGAATTTTTTTTATTTTGTCGTCAAAGAAGGTGGCCAGCTTGACGCATTTTTCCTCGGCTTCATTGGGGTCCATGGGTTTCTGTGGGGGTTCCGGGACGTGGAGGAGTTCTTTGAGAATGGAGAAAGTCTCCTTGGATGAGCAGGCGGAAGTTTTTATCTTTTCCTCATAATAAGTCCTTTTGGTGTCATGCAAAGCTAGTTTGTAGGCTTTCATGGAGCGGTAGTAGGCGCTTTTCTCTTCTGTTGATCCTCTCTCATGTTGATCAACGTTGTCTCTGAACTTGCTTGTGGCCTGATCCCTGCCTGACAATTGTGTAGCAGATGAAGAGATTTTTCAAAACGTTAGTGTTTCTTTTGTGACTGTAATCTTTTGCAGCTGGTCAACTGCAACCTCTGTTGGACATACTGGACACATGGCTGCTGAGCCGGGGGGCTCTACTTCTAACGCAAGGTATGCTAAGCAGGGCTTCCTGCCAAGAGTCTGGCACCCAGTTATTTATCCTGCTCTTTGCTGCAAGTCCTCTCCCACTATCCTCAACCACTTCTCCAAAAATGACCAAGGAGGTCCTGCAGACCTAAAATCCTTACCTTCACGCCAGACAGGGTGCAACTCTATCAGAATGATCATGGCTGTTAGGGTATACAACCATTACCACGCAACTTTTACAACGACCTACCATTACCACGCATTTTTTACAACGCAGATCCATTACAACGAAATACCATTACAACGCATGTATTTACAACGCAGGTACCTTTACAACGCATACCATTACAACGTAAGTATTGGTAAGTATATAATTTTATTAAAAATATTATAAGTTTGGGTTTTTGGGTAAAGGGGTATTTTTAGGGTTCAGGGTCAGTTTTAGGTTTTTGGGTAAAGGGGTATTTTTAGGGTTCAGGGTCAGTTTTGGGTTTTTGGGTAAAGGGGTATTTTTAGGGTTCAGGGTCAGTTTTGGGTTTTTGGGTAAATGGGTATTTTTAGGGTTTAGGGTCAGTTTTGGGTTTTTGGGTAAAGGGGTATTTTTAGGGTTTAGGGTCAGTTTTTAGTTTTTGGGTAAAAGGGTATTTTTAGGGTTCAGGGTCAGTTTTTAGTTTTTGGGTAAAGGAGTATTTTTAGGGTTCAGGGTCAGTTTTGGGTTTTTGGGTAAAGGGGTATTTTTAAGATTAAGGGTCAGTTTTGGGTTTTTGGGTAAAGGGGTACAGGGTAAAAATTAAATACAATTAAATTTAAATTACATTAAAATAAAGTAATTACATTAAATTAAATTTAATTAATTAAATAAAAAAAAAAAAATTACATTAAATTAAATTATATTAATTTTAATTAATTTACATTAAAAAAATATTTTAAACTTACCAATACTTACGATGTAATTGTATGCGTTGTAAAAGTACCAGCGTTGTAAATACATGCGTTGTAATGGTACTGCGTTGTAATGGATCCTGCGTTGTAAAAATTGCGTGGTAATGGTAGTCGTGGTAAAAGTATGCGTTGTAACGTCATACATCCGGCTGTTAGAGCTTATTAACAGCAACCTAGAACTGCGTTAGATCAGATCCCTCACAGAGCTGGCTGTTGGTGTGTACATCTGGGAGGCTTTCTGCATGTCCTCTCCTGATCAGAGTCTCCATCTCACACCATTCTCAAGACGCTAGTCTACAAAAGTCTAACTACCAATTGGAACCGATCAGCCGCAAACTCCTTAGCAGTACCACACGGGCTTTAAGACCCTCTCCATCGGCCTGGAACGTCACCCTCAACACTCTACGGGAACACCTCGGCTCGTTACTCTGGGCCACCCAAGCTCCTTGCTTCACATCGCAACTCACCAGGCTCTCCCCCCTCTTCTATCCTCACTATGGCCCGGGACCAACCTCCCCCTCCTCCTCCAGCCACACTTGCCCACCTCAAACCTCACAGTCGGAACTCCTACACCATCATCTTCCCCCCTCCTCTCTACAAAGCTTCGACGCACTTTCAAGCAGAAACTCATCCGCAAACATGAAGAAACCCTAATCATTGACATTTACCATTCGACCTCCATAGGACCGATGAAGAGGGACCTAATATTCCACACAGAAAGACCAGAATATTGGGTCTCCACAATTAGAACGCGGATGTTCATCGCCAAAACCACCTCCACTGCTCACAGCTGCAAATTAACTACGATTCTCCCATTCAGATCAGTTGGCAGGGGCTATACAACCGTGACTATCTTTACCAATGGCACAGTCCTCATACAAGCCAACAATGATAACCTGGAAGCTTTTGACTCCTTATTCCCCTCTCTCAAGTCAGCCCTCCCTACCCCGCCGCACCTCACATCTACACCCTCACCGTCCACTCCCTCTACAGACAGAGAAGACTGCGACACGACCCCCCTCGATCCACACACAGCCCGTCAGGCTCCCCCCCTGCCACATCCCACCCCCACCTATCCACAACCAACAGGAAAGCCAACTCTCACCCCCTACCACCCTCCCTTACCACCTCACCCTCCATAGCTACCTCCCACCCCCGAGGACAATCACTCCCCGGTCAACTGGCAGCCCACAGCCAACGAGCCTCCCCTCGAATCTCCCCCCTACTCTCAAACCTCCCCCATCATATCCTCCTCCCGACCCTCCCCCCTTCCCGCCCATGTCCAATATCTCACCCATCCCTCTTCCCACACCATCCCCGCCCTCCACCCCGATCCCTATCTCCCAACCCACTCCCCCGAACTACAACTCGCTCGGCCCCACTGCAGTTGCCCACAACCCCCCCATTGATTCCATAACTAAGAGGCTCACAGCCTTGGAAAAACAGGTCGACTCCATCACCCAAGGCCTAATTGAAATCCTCCTCAACCTCGGTATAGCCTGTATTCCCCCTAAACCTCCTCCCCGAACACCCCTCCTCGCCAGCGACAACATCACCCAGGGACCCACAGTACCCCACAATGCACAATATAATCCCTCCAAACCTCCCAATACCCCTCCCCAAACGCCCCTCCTCGCCAACGACATCATCACCCAGGGGCCCACAGTAGCCCTCAACGCTCACCCGATCGATCCCTATCCCAAGAGCCTGGCTTCCAGTCCCACAAAATCTGAACTCTCCAGAGCCCCATGGAAAAGGCCCCCGACCACTACCTCATCTCACACCGCAGCATGCTCAAAACACCTGACCACCAGACCACTCAGATCAGAAGCGCCTATGTCAGACAGAGAAGCAACATTACTAGCCATGACCTACGACTCTCCCATCTCAGTCTCACCTAAATCTAAAATCCAAGTAATCACTGGTTACCGGAAAGATCAACTCACCCTCAAACGACAAAGACTACCAGTCCTCACCGCCATACCCAGAGAAGCTAAAGACAAAACAACCAGCATTCAGGAGAGAATCACCAACTGCCTATTAATAAACTGCAGATCGGCCTCATTACATGCAACGGACATAGCTGAAGCCATCCTTACACACGACATAGATGTTGCGTTCCTCACTGAGACCTGGCTAAATAAGTCATCTACCCCCTGCCTAGACATGCTGGTTCCACCGGGATTCTCCCTCATCTCCAAAGACAGGATAGAACAACGAGGAGGTGGAGTTGCTATCATCCACAAGGACAGCTGGAACATCACAGAAACCTCCCCCTTTGAATACAATTCATTTGAATGTCTATCCGTTTCCATCAAAACCAAAGACAATGATTCTCTATTTTGCCATCTACTCTATCACCCCCCGGGCAGAAACAATGAGTTTGGAGACCAACTATCCAACCTGATCGCTCAAGACGCTCTCGGCGATTCCAAAAACCTAATTCTTGGTGACCTGAATCTCCGATGGAATGAAACCCACAACCCTCTAATTAGATCGCTATCCAACCTCCTCGCAGATAACAACCTCACTCAACATTGCACCGAGGAGACACACTACTAAGGAGCCACACTGGACGCCATCATTGCACAAAAGAATTCAATCACGATCAACCACATACTCCCCGTTGACTGGTCAGATCATCATATGATCCTATTTCACATTAATCACCCCATCATCCCGCTTAAACCTCCCCAAGACCCACCTAAATGGTCAAGAAACCTCTCCCAAGTCCCCCTAGACATTCTAGAAGGGCAGCTAAGCTCACTTCTCCCAGACAACTCTCCACACCTTTCGACCAACGATCTCATTGACCAGTACAACTCTGAGCTAGTCTCCATTCTCGATAATCTAGCTCCTCCAAAGCTCAAAAGAAGCCGTGCCACCCCGTCTAGAACTTGGTTCAATTCGGACCTCAACGCAGAAAGAAGAACATTGAGAGCCAAAGAAAGAAAGTGGAGAAACAACCCAACAACCATCCTTCGCCTACAACTAAAAACAGCCCGAAAGAAGTATAACAACCATATCAAAAACAAGAAATCCAACTTCTTCCGAGAGGCACTTGCCAACTCCAAAAACAGTCCTAAGGAACTCTACAACATAATCAGACACCAAACATCCAAGCCTCTGCCCTCACCCCTGCAGGCTTCCAAAGAACTATGCGACAACTTCGCCAGCTTCTTCAACGACAAGGTCCTAAAAATCGAACTATCTCTAGACATCAGCAACACGGCCATCCCTCAGGCCCTCCCTTCCGGCCCCTCTCCCCTCCCTTGGCTAAGCTTTCGCCACGTGCAGGAAACGGAGATAATCTTGCTAATCTCGACCTCCAAACCATCAGCTCACATCTCAGACCCCATTCCTCCCTCACTTGTCAAAAAAATGAAGCTCACCTTAGCACCTATCTGGGGCAAAATCATAAACAGCTCCCTACAAAGCGGAGTGGTCCCCGACTGTCTAAAAATGGGACAAGTCACCCCTTTGCTGAAAAAACCCGGCCTCGACTCTACTGACTTGAACAATTTCAGACCGATATCTAACCTCCCTCTACTCGCCAAAACACTGGAACGCTGCGTTCTCCTGCAACTAACTCATCACCTGGATAACATCAATCTCCTGGACCCCCTCCAATCTGGCTTCAGACAAGGTCGTAGCACAGAAACCGCAATGCTGAACATCATAGACGACATTCACGGCTCTCTTGACGCTGACAAGTGCTGCCTTCTCATACTCCTTGATCTATCCGCAGCTTTCGACACAGTAGACCATAAGCTCCTCATCAAAACTCTGCAAGTAAGAGCTGGCCTCGGCGAGGTAGTTCTTGACTGGTTTTCTTCCTTTCTCCACAACCGCTCGCAAATAATAAAACTGAAGAACTTCACCTCCGAAACACAGCAAGTCAACAAGGGTGTCCCCCAAGGATCAGTACTTTCTCCTCAGCTCTTCAACATCTATATGGAACCGCTCGCCAAACTACTCAGGAATGCCAACATCCTCTCCCACCTCTACGCGGATGACACGCAGATCTACCTGGAAACCTCTTCACCTAACGACATCCATAGACTAAATGCTGTCTTAAAAGATGTTCAAGATTGGCTGACAAAAAACCACCTGAAACTCAATCCCGACAAGACCGAAACCCTTCTCATCTCAAACAAAGAAGACAACCCTCAAGTCACGGAGTGGCTGAAGTCGATCGATGCTCTTAAAGGTTCTCTCATGCCAACTGACTCCGTCAAATCTCTGGGTTTCACCCTAGACCCCAAACTAACCTTGACAAACCACATTAAGAACTTGGCAAAAAGTGCTTTCTTCAACCTCAGACTGTTGAACAAAATCAAACCTTTCATTCCAAACAAGGATCTTAAACTAGCCACACAATCTCTAGTTCTATCTAGACTGGACTATGGGAATTCAATCCTTACAGGTATCCCCAAATCACACTTGGCTCCACTAAAAACAACACTACATGCGGCAGCAAGAATGATCACAGGATGCAAAAAATTCGACCACATCTCCCCAGCACTTAAAGAACTTGAATGGCTCCCGGTGGAAATGCGTAGCACCTTCAGAACGGCCTGCCTAACCCACAAGGCCCTCCACACCGGTAAACCAGAATACCTGGCAACCAAGCTCAAAAAAGCAGGCCAAAGCAGATATCTGAGAAGCTCCAACTCCCTGCTGCTCATCCTTCCAAAAACCAGAAAGAAGAAAACTGCGGACTGCTCCTTCACTGGAAATGCCCCCAAAATATGGAACTCTATCCCCCCGCATATCAGAACTCTACCGTCCTATGCGGAATTCAAGAACCAACTCAAATCCTTGTTCCTCATCCGCTCCCTAGGTCCCAGATAACTAGGATCTCCCACTGAACTATGTGTTATCTATGTATCCTTATACCAAAAGTCCCACTGTTACGAACTTCCCCTCCCCCAATATTGTCTTTCGAGGACTGCCTCTACTTGTTACATGTCTTTTTGTTCACCTTGTCATGCCTTTTACTGTAAAGCGCTCTGCTACCTTCGGGTCTTGTTAGCGCTATAGAAAACTTCTAAATAAATAAAAATAAAAAATAATGTTAAATTATACATTTTCCCCCACTCCATGCTCCATTAGGGTAAACTTAGGCAATACTGGTTAGAAGTGTCTCATTCTGCTGCACTGTCCTGTCCACTCTGTTTTAAAATGCATCATCTCCAGCTTTGACTTTGGGCTTCATGGGGAAACGCAAGACGGTGGTGGCAGCTCCAGTGGCCCTTGCAAAAACCACAATGGATTCCTTTTTACAGAATGCTGCCGGGTCCTAGACAAGGAGATATAGCTTGCGGTACATCAGCTTTCTTGCTCCCTGGCAAAACACCAGCTCCAGGTTTGTGGGTTAATAGGGTGGGAAGAAATTTAATTATGAAACATTAATTATTATTTTTTATTTATCAATATTTATTTAATTTAGATTTTATAATGCTAATTGTGGTAATTCATTTGGTATTAATTAATTATTAATTGGTTGTTAATTGTTACTAATTAATTAATTGATAATTATATTGATTGTGTTATTTCTTTTAGGGGCGGGTTGTGGGTTTATAGCGGAATAGGATGGGAAGTAATTTAATAATAATACATTAATTAATATTTTGTATTTATTAGTATTTATTTAATTTTTATTATATAATGTTAACTGTGGATATTAATCTATTATTCAATAATTATTATTAATTATTTGGTAATTATGTTAACTGTGTCAATTTTGTAGGAGCAGGTTGTGTAATCAATTTGAAATGTGAGTTGTGGCGTTTATAGAGGTAAGGGGTGGGAATTAAATTTTTTTCAATTACTTAATAGGTTGTTAATTTATAATTTTATAATGTAAAAGGAGTTATAGAAATTGTGTAATTATTTTTATGTGTGTGTTGTGTTTGTTGGTGTAGAGGGTGGAAAATATTTTACGTTTTATTAATTAATAATGATTTACTCATTATTATTCATTTATTAATTGATTCATTTTTTTATTAATTGGTTACTTTTATTTTGCGTGTGGATTTTAGTTTTGCTTTAGCAAAAACCTTCAATTAAGAAGACGCCGCACACCACTTCAAAGGTTTTTCCTCAGTTGTTTCTTTTCCTGTAGGTTCCCCACCTACGCGTTTCGGACATACACTGTCCCTGGTCACGGTTAACAAACAATTGTCCCTCATTTAAGTTTGTTATTTATACTAATGACACCATGTAGCTTGTTATGATGCATAATGGGCTTAGTAGTACATTGCTTAATTCAAAGCTTATCCTAATGTTTAAGAAAGCCGGTGTTCGGCAGTCTGCGAGACAATGGGGAAGATATTAAGCGCTTGTAACATGTTACAGGCGTGTATTATACGCAAGGTAAAGGCAGTCAGATAGTTGATTGTCCTTATCGCAATAGTTGCGGGGTACGTGACCATGCGCAAATTAATAATGACTGAGTGTCTATTAGTCAATCTTGGCTGAGTGCCTTGTTTGGACTCCGTCCCCATTATGTCGTTTGTGCCATCCTCACAGCCTTCTAACACTCGGATAACAAGTAATCATTTGAAATACATTGTCTAAGTCACATGTCTTTCACTTTTCCAAACTGGACTCCATTTTCAATTTTTGTAATTTTGAGATTTCAAATACATATCAGAAAAAACAAAGTTCATTTAGGGGTTTGAGTGTCGATATTCACAACAGTCATTATTAGATCCGTCCAGGACCTCAAAGGTGCACATGCATTTCCTCGTCCCTGTTCAGTCCCCACGGGCTCCTGGTTTTGAATCATATTATTAATTTTAGTTCAAGGCGTCTCAGCTTTTTGGTACGGTCTCCTGCTCTTTCATTTTCCTTTAGCAGTGCAATTCCAGCATACTTGATATCTTTCCAGGTCTTCCCTGGATGGGTTTTCAGATGTTTGGAGATTGCATAACTATAATCATTGTTTTGAATCGATCTTGTATGCTCCAATATTCTCTTTTTAAGAGGACAGATAGTTGAGCCAATGTATTTCTTGCCACAGAAACATTGTATCTGATAGACCACTAACTGGGATTCACAAGTTATTTTGTCCTTTATTTCAAAGTTTCTACCCGTAGGATCCTTGATAAACTTTAGATTTTGACCAACTTTACATGCTTTACACGATAGACATTTGGTAAACCCTTGCTGCCGTTTGTCTAGCCATGTGGCTGGTTTGTCTCTTTTGAAATGGCTGTTGACTTAAGTATCTTGAATTGAGGGGGCTTTGCGAAAAGATATCAGCCGTCTGTCTCCTATCAGAGAACCATTTTCTGTATCCTTTTTCAGTACATTCCAGTATTTCGTTAGAATGTGTCATCTCTTGAAGCTTTCCTTTGAGTAGGTAAGGATCAGTCGAGGTATATCATCATCTAATTTGATTTCCTTTTTATTCTTAGGTATTAATGTTTCTGCTCTTGTTTTGGTTCTTGCTCTCTGTTCTCCTCGTATAATGTCAGCGTGTTTATATCCACGTTTTGAAAAGCGAGCCTTTGTTTCCTCAAATTTGCTTTCCATTTCTGTTTCTTCAGAGCAGTTGCGTTTCATGCGCAAAAATTCGCCATATGGGATGCTTTGTTTTAACGATGTAGAATGGAAACTCATGCCATGTAACACACTGTTTGTAGATGTTTTCTTTCTAAAGACTGTAGTTTCCAGTTTGTTATTTTTTACATAGATTTTTGTATCCAAAAAATCTATTTCTTTTTTCTGGAAGTTGAAAGTGAACTTCAATCCCACTTCATTTTCATTCAAGATTTCTATGTACTTGATCAATTTTTGTTTGGGACCCTTCCACGAATAGTAATTTTAACCCCTCTGATCGAGTAGACCCTACACTTTTAAGGTTGGGTCCTCGCCCCGATCACCAGCACGTTTTTTTCCCCCTATCTGGGGGTTCTGTTGGATGCCAAGATGAATTGGGGGCCCATAAAAACTCGTAAGAAAAGAGAACTTAACAGGGTGAATGCTGCTATTTTTACCTTTGCCTCCAGATTAGGTAAAAGACTGGTTGGGGTAATTCTACAGCTTTATAGGGCCAAGTGCATCACAAAAGTATTGTATGGAGGTAAAATGTGGGGCTACATTGCACTAGATGATCTTCAAATCGACGAAAATATATTTGAGAGCATTTTGAATTGTGAACACCCGGACAGGGCCGGACTGGCTACCAGGCAGTTGTGTGTGCTGCCGAGCTGGGGGCTGATTTCTTTGATAGGGACCTGCGTGTGAAAAACGAAATTCGTTTTGTGTTTTTTATTTCAATGCGCACGTAGGTACCCATCAACGAAATAAGCCCCCACTACAGAGAAATTAGCCCCCACCTCGGCAGCACACACAACTGCCCGGTAGCCAGTCCGGACCTGATAAATCTGCACTGTGGTGGCAGTGAGCTGGGCACAATCACAGGGGTTGCGCTTGAAATCCAAATGAAGGAGACCTTTACACAATTGATGTCTCTCTTTCCTCACACTGCCTTTGCATATTCTAATATATGTCAAAGGCAAAAATGGCAATGGTCAAAAGACTTTTGCCTTAAGACATGTTAATAATTAAATTTCTGCATTTCTTCATGACCATATATTGTAAGAACATCCGGTTTGGTATGCCAGGTGTCTATAGAGAAGATGAACTGCAATTCACTGCGGAAGGGAACAGGATCGTCCTTATTAACATCAAGGAATGCATCCAGTTCTGTGTAACTGAACATTGCACACTATTAACACAAAGGCTCTTTGCAGACCAACTCCATTGCAAAATGATGTGATTCTTAATATTATAACTGCCTTTTTTTGCATACTGACACCCACAAGAGTCTTGCGAGAGCGTCAGCCCCCAAATATCTGCCTCCACATATGTATTTGCCCAACTCTTGCGAGAATCTTGTCAGCTCAAACACTTAGCATATATCTCAGATATAACAACCTGTACTCTTGGGTATGGGTAGTAGAGTGTCCAAACACTTAAGCCTCTCTGCTGAGACTTCTCTCTTCACACAGAGCTTCTCTCCCCTCCCTACTTTTTTACAATCATGCAAGAGTCTTGCGAGGTCGTACATTTTTAGGAGGAGATAGAATTTACACTCCCTTTGATTACAGTACTTATATTTTATAGTTATCAGTACTGCGTGTAGGAAGCTGCCTCTGTACATACTTTACTAAATTGAGGTATAGTGTGTAAAGAGTCAAGTGGAATCCCAAAGGTAGGCGGAGGTAAAGTTAGATAGCACCTCACTCCCTATTTGTGGTAGTGTGGTATAGCAGTAAGGCAGTATTAGAGGTCAGTGTTAAGCATTTCTTGTACACACTCAGTCAGCAAATGAATTCACACACTCAAAGACTGAACTTGAGACCAATTGTTTTTGTATAAAAAATATTATTTTAATTTTTTTTATTTTCTAGAACCAAGCAAGGCTGGCACAGGTAAACAATACAAACTTTACAGTAGTAATGCAGTTTGTAAACAGTTTGGATTGAAATTGTTTTGTCTTACAGGATGGTTACAGAGAAATGCAATACTTTGTAAATACAGTACGTAGGCTTGAATGGGCTTTTCAGGAAAATACCAGGTAAGTAACTTTTTAGATTACTTTTCACACTCTAAGTAGTATTATTCTATACTACTCCAGGACATTTCCTGTAAACAGGTAAGTAAAATTGTTTTGGTTAAATAGTACAATTTTAAAGAACTTCTTTAGGTTTTGAAACTCCACACTTAAAAATGTTTCCAAGAAAAACAGCCAATGTTATCCTACGGAGGAAAATAGTGCTATCGGTTTTGAGGTAAGTATTTGGTAGTGGGAGTTGAGGTTCTGGGGGTAGACTCAAGGTTCCCCCAGGGACAAGGATGCACTCTAGTTATACCCTCAGTGGTACTAGGGGGGGCCAGTGCAGAGTGCTGAGGCCCAATGTTATCCAATGGGTTATAGGGGGACTCCAGTTGGTGGCTGCTGACAAGCAGACCCTTGGTTGTGGGAGCAACGATCCTGGACTTTAGCTCAGGGCAAATGGGGAAACAAAGTAGCACTAAAGGTGCACCCTCAGCGGTACGAGGGCGGCCGGGTGCAGGATGCTGTTTCGACGTCGGGCACCCTGTTGTTTACAATGGGGAAACTCCGGTTTGCAAAGGCACTGCAGGCTTCAGGAAGAGGTTCTTCTGGGTGCGACCACCATGTTGAGAGGTAAGTTGGGAAGTTTGAGGTTGGTTAGGCACCGTCGGTTTGGTCAACCAAGGCCATGGGGCGTTGGGTGCGTAGGTGCCTTTTGGGGTCGGATCTCCTCACCAGCTCCTCGTCGCAGTTGGGGGAACCTTTAGGCTGTATGTTTGTTCCTATACTCCTATACTTTACCATTGGGAGTTCTTTGTCCTTTTTAGGTCGAGCCTAAGACGCGCTTGTGCAGTCTGCTGCAAGACATGTGGTAATATCTTATTGTGGGCTTTTGGTAAACCACAATAAGGGGAAGAGTTGTGGTGCCACGGCCAGGGCGACTGATGCTGGACGGGTGGGATCACGGTTCGATTCCTGGCTTCGCCAGCAGGAGTCTGCACAGCACCATGCGACTCTGGGCAATAGCTCGCTTAATCTTCCCAAGGGCCCCCAGCGCCGAGATACCCCTTCGGAGGTGATTTGTGCGCTATACAAGTACTGGATTTACATTTATTCTTTGTTTGTTTCTTTTTTCTGATTTGCAGCGCCGGTCTTGCCTGCTGTAGTCCTTTTCTATATATATTAAAACAAATGTATGTCTCTCTGTCTGTTTGTCCTTTATGCATTACTACACGATTCATCAGATCGCCATGAAACTTTGGGAAGTTGTTGAGTACACTCCCGCAAAGGTTTCTGGCACAACATTTTTTTAAATATCAGCACACCAGGGCCCTCATAATCTTTCGAATAATGATGTACGCGCCAGAAGGAAAAACAACAAATCGTGTATCCACAAGAACTCGAATAAAGAAATAGAATTAAAACACTGTTCATCCGATCGCCATGAAACTTTGGGAAGTTGTTGAGTACACCCCTGTGAAGGTTTCTGGCATACATTTTTTTAAATATCGGCCCCCCAGGGCCCTCATAATCTTTCAAAATTCTGATGTACGCACAAGACGGAAAAAAAAATCGGTTATCCACAAGCACTCGAATAAATAAATAGAATTAAAACAGCATTCATCCGATCGCCAGGAAACTTTGGGAAGTTGTTGAGTACACTCCTGTGAAGGGTTCTGGCATAAAATTTGTTTAAATAGCGCCCCCCCAGGGCCCTCATAATCTTTCAAATACTGATGTACGCCCAAGACGGAAAAAACAAAAATAGTGTATCGACAACCACTAGAATAAATAAATAGAATTAAGACAGCATTCATCCGATCGCCAGGAAACTTTGGGAAGTTGTTGAGTACACCCCCGTGAAGGTTTCTGGCATAACATTTTTTTCAATATCGGCCCCCCAGGGCCCTCATAATCTTTCGAATACTGATGTACGCACCAGACGGAAAAACAAAAAATCATGTATCCAGTATCCACTAGCACTCGAATAAATAAATAGAATTAAAACAACACTTTCAAATGTTTTCCATAATAAAATGAATATGTTTCAATAAAAATGGCACAATGTAAATTGAATGTCATCATAATGAGTTTCCTTGAATTTAATTTCTTCGGAGATCGCAGCAACGCGCGACGGGTAAGGTAGTTTTTTATATATATATTGCTTCCAGTAAGCACTGAGGGATGCTGTACAACTCGTTTAAATTTAGCTTCCAGTAAGCAAAGAGGGCTGCAACTGCATATGAGGTTTATTTGACATCTAATGCATATGCTACATATCTAAAAATGTTATTTGGTACAAACAAGGGTCCAAGAAATTGAGAGTTGTTTTGAAGGCATGAATGTAATTTTTCTTCTTGATTAATGCGTCCTCATTTGGTTGCATCTCCTTTGACCAGCAGAGGGCAGCATAAAACTAAAATTTACAGCAAGTTGCACTATACATCAAAGGAAATCAATACATGGGGGATTTAATATTGTTAGATGTTGCAGTAAAAAAACATCTCTTTTTCACAACACTGTGGAGTAAGGTGACCAACTGGTCTAGGTGCAAATTCATAATGGTGAATCTAAACATTCAAGACATAGGGTGAACATTCAGGAAAAAAAGTCAGGACAGAAGATCAAAATTCAGAACAAAAATTTGGGACAAAAGGTACGTTTTGCAGACACATCACAGGATGTCGCACAATATTACAGAAGTAAATAGACAACCAATACCAGTAAAAGTCAGTGTAAGTTTATATTAGGTTTAGTCAATCGTCCACTTCATATTTTTTAGTTTGCAAGCAATTTTGAACAACTGTGCAGGTCTTTTTGTGTTATTTCATATGATCATAATCTATTTATATAGTTACTGCACTGGGTTGTCCAGTCTGACATTTTGTTTACGGTTCATGGTCCTGTAAAGGTATGTTTCGTGAGAGAAGTGGTTGGCAAGATCTGCTCGGATGGACTTTGTTACTGGCATCGCTAGCCAATGTGAGATGGAAAGCGACATGCATAGAATGTAGCTAAGTGGGAACTGCATTACTGGATAAGAGTGCAGTTGTCTGAGTGGCCAGCTGTAGGAAACTGTGTTCCTGTTCCAGTACCCCCCACCACACAGATTGCCTGGCTTTTGATTTAAGTCAAGGAAAAGGATGGGGTATCTGGAGAGCGGCAGAGGAACAGAATGAGGCTAGGGAGCTCAAGAATGTCAAATATGAGACTATAGTCGGGAAACATCTATTACAACGCAGTCATTACAACAACCTACCTTTACAACGCAACAGTTACAAAGCCACTGCCTTTACATTGCATGCAATTACAACGCATGTCACTATAACACATGCAATTACAACGCATACCATTCCAACGTATGCCATTACATTCATTACAAGGGAAGTCATGGAGATTTTTTTTAGTATCAGGGTGGGTATGGGTTTTGGGGTACATGGGAATAGTAATTTTTACCCCTACAGTATCCAACACTTTCCCTACTGTTGCACTCACTGGGGTGGGAATAGAAATTTTTACCCCTACGCTATCCAACACTTACGCTACTGTTGCACTCACTGGAGTGGGAATAGTATTTTTTACCCATACACTATTCAACACTTACCCTACTGTTGCCCTAAAAGTATTATGGGCTGTAATGGTATGGGTTGTAATAGAATGCGTTGTAATGGTAGTTTTTGAAAATGCGTTGTAATAGCATACGTTGTAAAATCATGCAATGTAGAGGTAGTTGCGATGTAAAGACTGTTATAAAAGCATGCGTTGTTATTGCATTCGTTGTAACGTCATATCTTCTTTTAATGAGGACTCAAGAGAAAAGTGGAATAGGGTCAAAAAATCATTGGGGGAGGAGGGTAGAGAGAAGGGTTGGTGTGGGAGCTTGGAATTTATTGGCGAATTCTGTTTAATTTTTTGCGCACATATGTAATGTAATGCGCACTAATATTTAGTGGTCTTGATGAATTTGACCATTTCACCTCCTTTATGTATCAGTTGTAATAAAATCATGTCTGAGTTGTGATCATGGTTAGTGACCAACAAAACATTAAATTGGACTATTTATTACATGTTTACCTTATTTCTCACGGGAAGTGAATCCCTCACCCTCCCCAAACCTCTCTAAAATTGTTTTGATGAATCCTATCAAGTTTAGACAATTAATTTGCGGTCGGGTGTACTTTCACCTTGTTTACTAAAAATGTATTGAAAGATCCTGCCTGATATCAAATTGTCTGCCATTTCTTTGTATGTATCAATGATATAGGCCAAACGTGTTTTAAAATGAGCGATTTGCCACTCTAACCCAAAATCGTATGTAGAAAAATCAGCACATTCATGTAAAAGCCCCTTTAAAAATTATATACAAATGTACCCATTGCTGCTGTCCCAGTTTCTGTAAAATGCACTGTCTACCACACTATCTGAAATGTGGCACTGTACCACCTAAGTGGGAATGAGAATTTTTTAAAAATTTCTTTATGGTGATTTGTCCCATTCCAATACTGCTGTGAGAGGGAAGATTTGGTCGCACGGACTCGGGGAGGGGCTGCTGCAAGCCCTTAAGGTCACAGCAAGATTTCAAACTGGCCCCTGCAGTGAGAGTTACAAAACTCTCAGGCAGCTCGCTCTAATGTCTGAAATTACAGACAGTTCAGCTCAACGGAACTCCTCCTCCCCCACCCCCCGGCACCTTGAGACCCTCACAGGTGAGTAGCACGCTTACAATTCCCTGATTAATTGATTGATTGATTGACAAAAGGCGTCTGTGAAAGAATTCCTCACGGACAACGGACAAGAGGCCCAAAAAACGGGCAGCCAATGAAATTTACGAATGGTTGGTCACCCTACTGCAGAGTCCTGTGGTACAATGTTAGGGTGTTATTCTTTGAATAGTCGTACTACTGGCAGACAATATCCTGTACCCAAAAACACGAAAAGATTAGTGTTGATTTTGAAACACGTAACCACCTCTTAACACTGTTTGAGTGGAGGGAGACTCCCCCCTGCCAGAGACTCACTTCCGGCGGACAGTGCTTCTTCTGCCATTTTGGGAGAAGGCGGTCTAGTCGTTAGGAATTTGGACCAGCATGCCGATTCAAATGGAGGCAATGCCACGTAAGCCCTGTTGATTTCTACCAGTCAGAAGATTACAAGGCTAAAAAGCAGGTAGCTTGTGACATCACTGTGTTTTAATTGCGTCAATACTATTTTAAACTTGTTTTAATATTTCTGCTAATAGCGGGAAGCCTTGCCTGCGAAAAGTACTGTATCTTGCACTGTTTTTGCGTATTAGCACCCTGGCACAGCTTTTAAAAACTCACCTTCTCACTGCAGTGATTTTTTTGGCCAGTTCCTCCCTGGTCCACCGCAGTCATTAGCAGACTGTTTGAGTGGAGGGAGACTCCCCCCTGCCAGAGACTCACCTCCGGTTGTTAGGAATTCGGACCAGCATGCCGATTCAAAAGGAGGCGGTAGCGCGGAAGCGCAGCTGACGTGCGCAGCGGGCACGCTAGTGGAGCGCCGAAGCTGCGCCAAAGGCAAGCCAGTTTGCTCCCATTCACGCCAGATCGTCGCTAGATGCCAGAGATGTTGCCAGTACTGCGGGGGTTATGCAGCCATATTCCCGTAGCAACCTGCTAGCTGCTGGAAAACAGGTAAGCATTTGCAGTCACACCTCTTGCGGTCTGTTTGAGGGCCCATTCTGCTGCAAAAACTGCGAGTTTGATTCCTGGGCCACGAAGCTATCACACACCACCCTTCCCCCTTCAGGAACACTATTAAAATTATCAGCATTAACTACCGCTCCCTAGCCAAACATTTTTGTGACATTTACGACCTGCTGCAAGATGAAACTCCTGATGTCATTTTTCTAACTGAGACATGGCTGGTTGATGATATGGTTGCTGAGCCTGGCCTTGCGCTCTCCCAGGGCTACAGCATCCTGACTCTCAACACGGAGTTGAGGGGAGGTGGCATTGCAGTAATTTTTAAATCATGTTACACCTATTTATTTATGAAAGAGATTGTGACTGCGAGTGTGTGCGTTTTGGGATCTCCTTTAGTCCTAATTACACCATGTCGTGGTTGCTGGTGTATCGGCCACAAGGGCTGTCCAAAGAGTTTAGGGCAGCACTCATTGAGGCAGTCAGTTCCTTGGCCATGAGTGCAGCCAGTTTCAGCATCATCGGGAATCTGAATTTGGATCTAGATAGCTTTTGGGACACGGACATAGACAATTTTGTTGGGGACCTTGCATTCTGCCAGTTAATCCATCTGGTTTCAGGTCCTACCCTCTCCGACTGGCCATCTACTGGACCCTGTCTCCTCCAACCTTCTTTCCCTCACAGTACACCCCCCTACCCCGGTGTGCTGGTATGACCATTACCTAGTCTCTATGTCACTCCGGGGTGTAGCACCTCCCTGGAAGGTAGGTCAGAGCTATCTTTTAAACACCCTTGGCACATATTGAATTGGGACCAATTCCACGCCCTTCTCTCCACAATTATTCCCAATTTGCCTGCTGACCCAGATGATACTAATAAAGCACTATGTGACTGGATTCTCCAGGCCCTGGACACATTTATCCTGGCCAAGTGGGTTAAGAACCATTCCTCTAAATCTAGCCCATGGTACAATGACAAGTTGCCGACCATGCGCAAGGCATGCAAAAGGCCATAGCGGGCTTGGAGACAGGATTATGACCTGGTTGCGAAGGGGTGCTATCAGGCTGCTATTAAAAATTACAACAGGTCCATTCATTCAGAATGGGCAGCTTTTGATGCAAAGGTAATTAGGGAGAGCTAAAATCCAGCCAAAAGTATGTTCCCGATACTTTCAGACCTTAAATCACGGAAGACATCCACAGCCCCTCTGATCACATCAAATCAGCAGTGGGAGGACCTCGCCACCTTCTTTGTTAGGAAGGTGGAAAACATCTATCTGTCCTTCCCGCTGGTCCCAGCGCGCTCAAGCGCTGTGCCAAGATCACTCAGTACCTTCTCCCTGATGACCTTGCCTCCCATCTCTCAGGATCAGCTGCACTTACTATGCAGTAACATTAAATGTGGCTCTCCTGCCGACCCTCTGAAGCCCGACCAATTCAGGAAAATGTTGCAGGTGCTCCTGGCACCTTCGTGCCAGATGATCAATGGGTCCCTTGCCACGGCAGTTGTCCTTAGGATGTGGACATTTTTAGCAAGGGTGGTCCCCTTGCTAAAAAAACCACTCCGGACCCAGCTAAACCAGAGAACTTCTGCTCTATTTCTCTCCTACCATGGGTATCTAAGATAATGGAGGCCTACATTAACTCCCTCTTAACAGAATTCCTGAATAAAAACAACATTCTAGACCCCTCCCAGAATTGTTTTCGCCCTGGCCACAGCACAGAGTCGACGCTCCTAGCTGTGACCGAACATCTGCGGACAGCATTAGACGCTGGGCGCATTTTGGCACAGATACTATTAGACCTCAGTGCCGCATTTGACACGTTCTCCCATTTGATCCTGCTGCAGCATCTAGAGGAGGCTGGCATAGTGGGCTCAGCCCTTGACTGGCTCACCTCGTTTACATCTGAGAGGACATTCCAGGTAACAGCCCTCCTTCACCTACGGTGTTCACACCATTAAACAGGGTGTGCCCCAGGGCTCTTCCTTGAGCCCACTGCTATTTAACCTGTATGTCAAACCTCTGGCCATTGTAGCCAGAAATAGAGGGTTGACGATTGTCTCCTATGACGACGACACACAGCTGGCGGTGGCACTCAAGGATGACTCCATGCGGGATGCTCCAAATTTTAGAGTGATCTTGAAGCTGTCGCTGAGTGGATGATTACCAACTGTCTCCAGCTCAACGCCAGCAAGTCTGAGGTGTTGTTGGTTGGGAAAGACCCTGGGCTATGGAGTGAGCACTGGTTGCCTGCAACCCTACGCAGAACCCCCCCCCAAAGCAGGTAGTATAAAACCTGGGGGTGTGGATGGATTCAGCCCCTAGTTTTCAAGTCCAAACTAAAAAGGTGGCAGGGACATGTTTTGGGTTACTGCGGGGGCTCAAACATTTACTGTTTTTTTTTGACCCATCAACCCAGCAAGTCATTGTCCAGGCCTCTCTTCTATTGAGACTGGACTACGCCAGCTCGCTCTATCTAGGGACCAAAATTCAGCTGACAGGACCCTCCTTGGTCTCACTAGAGTGTGTTCTGCGGTGGTTGCCATTCGCCAGCTGCACTGGTTGCCGGTAGCCAGGGGGATAGAGTTGAAAGCTCACTGTATGCCTTCAAGATTCTGAAATCTGCCTCCCCAGGGATCTTGGCCAAACTGCTCATGCCATATGCACCCACCCGCCAACCCTTTGGGGCAACACCTAGTGGTGGTTCCCCCGGGTAAGGAGGATGCGTGCTGGGGGGGCGCTCGTTCTGCAACATGGCGGCAACATTTTTCAATCCTCTTCCTTTACAGATCCACAGCTTGAGCAACTACTTAGCATTCCGAAAGGTAATTAAAACACACCTCTTTCCTTTGCCATAGGCTTTGATCCTCACCAGGGCCCCTGTTTTTTCACTGTTGTCAGCGCCGGGGCGCTTCAGAGCTCGGGCAGCTGAGCGCTATACAAAACACTATAACATAACATAACAGAATAGGAAAACAGCACAGAATGGTCTCCGAACAAAAACGGAACATGACACATGACTTGTTCCCTTACCTAGTTGCTTTTTTGGTGGGTGAGTATGTGTGAAATCAGGGTGATACACTGGGAATGTGGGTGGGTTGACATGTACAACACAAGTACAGTATATTTTACACAAAATCATGATCAAGTTTCAGAATCTGTCTTTAGCAACAGTAGCTGGTTGTTGACGGTGTCTAACCCTCACACCGTGGGATGTAAAAGAAGCGGCACTTAAGTTTAGGCAGCGTACTATGCTGGAAGGACCGTAAGCAGAAAGCGGGAAGGGCGCTGCTTACGGGCCTAGCGCGGCTGACTGTAGAGCATCTCTGGTCCAGCGCATCTCTGGTCCAGCGCAACTTTGGTCCAGCCCATTAACAGAACCCAGGCTTGGGTCTGGAGACAGGTGAATCTTCATCTGCAGCCTACTTTACACTGGTCGTTGGGAGATCTGGCTTTTTTGATGGAGCCTCAGCCAAACTCCTGAAACGGCTCCACTGCATCCAGAACGTCTCCCCACGCCTGAGAGACCTGCACTGGCTCCCCATCAACAAGAGGATCACCTTCAAGCTCCTCACCCACACACACAAGGCATTCCACGACACCGGACCAGCGTACCTCAACAGCTGACTCAGCCTCTACACCCCATCCCGCCAGCTCTGCTCTACAGACTGCGCCCTCGCCACCATCCCCTGGATCTGAAGAGTGACCACCGGCGGCAGATCATTCTCCTACCTCGCTGCCAAGACGTGGAACGCCCTCCCCATCCGCTCACGGCAGACCGAAGACCTCCTAACCTTCAGGAGACTCCTCAAAACCTGGCTCTTCGAACAGTAGCGTTCCCCCTCCCCAGCGCCTTGAGACCCTCACGGGTATGTAGTGCGCTTTACAAATGCTATGATTGATTGATTGATTCTATATGCAGATTGCTAACCCTAAATATCGCAGGCGACCGGAGGCAGCCAGGTCTTTTCCCTTTGACCTGGTATAGAACTTAGGACTTCCAGTTAGGACAGTTTGAAAGACTCTGTGAACTGTGGTTCTGCCTCTAACCGAACGTCTACGATAACAATATCTTTTCTGCAGTAATTACCTTAAACCAGAGTGATTGCAATCCATCTAACTATTAGGGCTTAAAGAATAAGCCGGTAAATCATTCTTCCTTTTGTCCTATCTTTTAGCCCTACTAGAACTTTTATGTGATGTAGAAACATTCCATTCCTCCGCTTCCACCAACATTTCCAGGATCTGTTGAGAAATATCTAGATATTGCAGCTGACTGTTTTATAGCATCACCCACCAATAAGCATCTGTCCATTTTTTTTATCCTTGCAGTCAGCCTCTTGAAAATTAAAACTCTTTTGTGTCTGATGACTTGAATATGCAGTGACGAGTGAACACATTGTGTGAAGCATTTTTGCAGAGGGCTAAGCAGCACCATCTCTTTTAGGGTTTGCTGTGAGAAGCTTCTTTAAGGTAAAGTAAATATATGCAGGGACCTGTGGCCCTCCCTAAAACTCTACGGGACAGATTTACAAGCCCCATACAACACTTTTACGCCACTGTTGCATCACTTTTGTGACACAGCAGCGTCGGAAACAATGCACCACGTTGCGACACATTTACAACTTTACGCATCTAGGGAGATGCTTCATGTTATAAAACCGTGCTAAAGTATACATGTGTCAGGTATAATGTATGCAGGGTAGGTGTTCTGAGGCAAGAAAGCCTCGTAAAAATGACTCCGTGAAATCTACAAGATTTCACTATGTCACTTCTACGACGCCACTGCGTCAAAACCTTATGCCTGCTTGAAGCGGGTGTAAGGAGTGATGCAGCCTAATAGGAATAGGCATTCCTGAGCATTACTGGGGTTGTGTCGTGCTTGTGTCACGACTCCAGCAATGCGTTGCCTTTACACGAACAGATGCATCACGCATCTGTCAATCCTTGCGGCACATAAATGCAACGCATCCATGGTGGTGCAAGGTGTTTTTTGCGTAATGCAAATGAACTGACGTATCTCTGCTAATAAGCAGAGATGCGTCAGTTCTTGTAGAGCTGCCCCTACGAGTCTTAGATGTCATCAACACCGCAAATGTTTAGCCATACTACTATTAGCCTACCCTTGCATAGGCAGCACTTGAGTACTGTGCGACAATCCAACCTAAGGAAATTGCGTGGAGTGTACAACAAAACCGGTGTGAGTAAAAATATGGATGCTAGACACTGTATAAAACATTTCCATTGCAACGCCAATAGCTCTAACTCTTAAAAAAATGTGAGACTTATTGCATTGTAAATGCTTGTTGCATATGTCTCTGCCAAATATGTTGAATATAAAATATAGTTTTGAAAGTACTAGTAGTGTGGTAGCTGTACGGTTGTATTTGATGTTTTTTGCAGACTGTGAACTGAACGGGTGGAGACATGTAAGTCTACACTTCTTAGTAACTTTACACTTGGAAATGGTGATTAGCCAAAAGTGGTCAAATTAATACAAAGCGAACACCAAATGTACCAATGTAGATTTACATTCATGTAAATTGATCTATGTCAATAGTCCACTCAGAGCTCAAACACTAAGGTAAGCACATTTGCCAGATGAAGCACAAAACAAAATGAAATTTGTTTAGTTTTACCTAGGGATTTTAAGAAGAAAATTCAATGTGTATGACGAATAAAACCACAGAAAGAACCTGTCTATCAAGGTATTCAGCACTGATAGGAAAGATACATTTACAATCGAATGATCTATAACATGCATCCCTTTTAGAATTAAAACATGACAAATGTTGTAAGCATTCATGTCACCAAGTAACTTCCGCTTCTTATTATATAGTGATTACAAGGAAAGATCACAATAATTACGTCATCTTGCTAACAATTTCCCATTATTCGCTTCTACTGCTCAGAAGGGTCATGTGAAAATAGTTTTAATGATATTGATGGAGCAAGGATTCGCATGTAACGCGACTTGCTTGAATTCAAGAACCTCGAATAACTCATAATAAATTAATCAACACGTTTGTCTTAATTAATATTGCACTACACAATTTACAATTCATCTAGGGGAAGCTTGCCTATGTGTTCTACTAACAGTAATCCGCTTGCATTAATATGGCTGCTGCTACGCAGGGTTTTCTATTGCGCATGCGTCTGTCACACTCACGTGACATGACGTATTCATTGCTTTGGAGGGATTCTTCGCTTCTGCGCACTAGCATTAATATAGCTGCTCCATGTTGTCACATGCGAGAAGCTTGCACCGCTGATTTTTGCTAAGCTGTTCGTTCTGTCTAATCCTAATGATATAATTAAATATAAAATAATGGGTGTAGAGTAGAGATACATGGTACACAGTGTATTCATTTATTCTGTGTTCTAAAACTTTTTCTTTCTATTCTTTTATGAAACGATAATTTTGGGCCTGGGAGGCGTCATTACTCCCTATTGAAAATCCTTCTGCGCATGTCAAACTCCAGAGAGAAGCTGAAAGCATTTGTCATTGAACCAGAGCCAGGAACTGTCTCATCCAAGATGTGCCTGTGAAGCTGACACTTTACCCTCGTCCGAGGAAGCTTAACTGTACTAATGAAATACAATGTATTTACTAATAAAACATCCATTGTTGGGTGGAATAAAAATGTCATGAGAACCTAAATTTGATGGGCGGGAACATAAATTTGAATAAGAGACGGTAAAAGTCTCTTTTTTGGTGTGGTGTGACGACCTTTCCTCCTCTATTGTCCAATCGAAATTGGGGATTCTTACACTTTCAACATTGGGGGGAGTACACTACCCTGGAAAATGGTATAACTAGAGTAGGCTTAGCTAGTTAATTTGTCCGACTTGTCCGAATAGCTGACCTGTCACTGACCCAACGCACTCATTAGGTGATCGAGAGCAGAGGTGCTGCGGAGCACTCTGTCAGAAGATTCGCTGACCTAATCGGGGCCTGGGAAGCTGAGGTGCTGGCGAAGCACTTTGTCGGTGAAATTGATAACCCAATCGGGGATATTGACTGTTAGCTGCAGAAAGGGAGTAGCGCAGGCGTTTCAACTGAACTGTGGGTGCCGGTCTTAACCTTTGGTGGTCCTGTCATGATCTAAATCTGTTTTTTCTGTCCTGATTCTGAATCTGCACCTGCTGGCCTACTGGCAACTGCAACTTTTGGGGTTTTCTGTCCTTTAACTGACCCATGGCCAGGGTTAGGTCTTCACACCATATTAGGTAAATATAAATCTGTGTGGGTTTGTCATTGTTTTGTTTTCCTTCTCTTTACCCTTCCTACTGTTAAAAGTTTTGATTACATATGTTCCCTTCTCTCACGCTCCCCTTTTGTTAAACGCTCAAAATTAATTTTCTGATTGCATATTATGTTCCCCTTTTCCTACCCTCCCTTTATGATCACTGTTTGATTGCATTTTTTCCATGTTCCTTTTCTTTTTTTTTTTTGTCCTCATTTACTACCATGGTTTCAAGCCGCTGTACCGCCGAACAAAGGAGAAGGGCATAAAGGGGTGGGGTGGAAATTAACGAGGAATAACCTATTCCCCACAGCAACGACGGACTCGATGCCCTTCAAGAACCTCGTTACCTAGCTAGCAGCTGCCAACCATTGAGCCAATTACCACCATTGCTGATACCTGCCAGAGTGTCCAGAGGAAGAGACAAAGTGGCGCAGCAGGGGGATTATTACCATGGCCGCGTAATCATCGGTCCTGGGGGGAAAAAAAAAATAATAAAACAGTATCGTCAGTGGAATCAGGCGAGGAGATGCCAAAAAGCTCTCTTATCTTGTCTTCCAGCCCTGGCGGAGATCTAATTTCGAGATTTGAAGTATTGATGTACGCCAATCATGAAAAGAGGGAGGGGAGGCATCCTTCCATCGCTTACAAATCTCTCTGCGAGCAGCCAGGATGGAATAAAACAGAAGGTTCCTGGCTGGGCTTCGAGTCTGGTCCACGACTCCAAAGATTACGAGGCGAAGGTCGATCGTTACTATATAACCCAGCGAAGATGTGAGCCTGCTGCTTATTGAGTCCCAATATGATGACAGATGAGGGCAGTCAAAAAACATATGCGTATCTGAGGCCTCTTTTAAGCCACACCGTGCGCAAGCCACTGAGCCCCCGGGGAAAACTTTTTGTGGAGAGTAATATGCCCTATGTAGGGTAAAAAGATGATTTCTACGGAGCCAGGCTGGTTTAACTAGGTCCCACAAAACATTGCAGGACACTTGCCACAGGTCTTTCACATTCAAGCCTGGCATCGAAGGCCCCCACAACAGCTCAGGTAGATGGAATTCGCTGTCAAGTTCTTCCAAGATTAGGCTTTACCATAGAGATGTCTCTTTCTTTACAGGTGGTTTATCCAACAGGAGAGATTCGAGATGGCAACCTCCCCCTAATGGCAGGTTTTTCCTGCGTGAGGTTTGGGTGGTAAATGCTTGTGCCCAGCTCGATATTTGCAAATATTTAAATCTAGAAAGACTGGGCCCTACCTTGTTTACTAGACATTTCCATGGAAGCAGGGTCCCCTCCACAAACAGATCTCCCCAAGCTGCTATTCCGGCCTCCCTTAGTGGGAGTGCTAGAATGTCACCCACCCAACCTGGAGCCGCGGGAAGATCCCATATTGGAGATCTGCTAGAGTAGTACCCTAATTTTATTGAGGATCTCAACTTAGCCCAAGTTCTTGCCTGGCCCTGCAGCACCTTCAATTTTACCTTTTTAAAGAATTTGGGGTCGCCAAATTTGAATAAGAAGCCCGACAGGCCTACACCTTCACCCTTCAATAAGGCCAAAAACATACTCCCCAATCCCTCATCTGTCGGCATTTTTAGCAGCATTCGTGAGTGCAATAGTTGGAATGCCCACGTATAGATCTGCAAATCAGGACCTGCCAGCCCCCCTTCTCCCTGCGGCGCCTGATTTTCTTCCACGCTATCCTTGGATTTTCCTTATTCCAGATAACTGAGGTAATATATGAGGGGAGAAGTGTGGCTCAGGGGATAGAGGCAGCAGACCCGGAAGCTGAGATCGGTCCTGGACCAGGGTTCAATTCCCCGCCTCGGCGGGTCTTGGGCTAAAAATTCCACGGACTCAATAATTCTCGCCCCGTGCCTCCTCGACTCACGGGTTCACACTCTGCGACTCTGGGCAATAGCTTGCTTAATCTCCACAACGGCCCCTCGCGGCGGGATGCCTGACTTTCACCTTGTGGATACCTTGCTATCTCACAGGGGAATACCAGGAAGGGTTCCCTAAGCAAGCGCCGGGACACCCACTGCGGGTAGCTGTGCGCTATATAAGCTCAACTACATTTACATTTACATTTACTACAATATCGCCCCTGTAACTTAGCTAACCATTTTTCTTATTCCAGATAAATGAGGTAATGTCGCCCTGTAACTTAGCTAACCGACGTTCCTTTTTCTTATCCTCCCTTATTGTTAAATGATTGAAATCTGTTTAACACATATTTTGCATAGTTATATTGTGGTTCTGATTTTCATTATTGAGAGTCTTTTGGTGTTTAATCTTTGGATCATGACCATTTAAGAAATTTAGATAAAGATTTTAAACCTTTCCCGAGACTGTGGTTATTATATGAGTGCAAATGTTATTTTTGCTAGCTATCTTCAATCTAACACCCTGATCCAATAGGTTTACAGGTACCAGCGACGAGGATTGGTAAGTCAATGGTATAGGACCTAGTAGGTAAAATAAGTGTTAGTAGAGCGAAGGTTACCTGACTAAGTATATATATAATTGATTATTGAATTATGGGCCCAGGCTAGTATAAGGTAAAAATTATAGTCGTCGACCTGCGTGCTCTATCACTATTAATCAGGAGCCCAAGTTTGTCTGCTAATTGATAATGTCTAGAGGTTTCCTGGTGGTTTATTTGGCACTAGTGAAGCTCAAGAGGTCCATTTGAAAATGCAGTACATCGTAAGGTGGTGGGAAAGAGCTCACTGGATTTAAAAAGCCAGACCATGGCTTACAAAGAAGGGTTATGAAACTGGGCGTCGGTGGTAAAATTAGAGCCTACACAGGCATCCTCCGTGCAATACAAAAATGGACACCTTTGCTGGTGTTGCTGTTGTCTTTTTCCCAGCCACTTCATCACAATCAGCACTATACCTGAGAACCACATAATGCCCCGCAATCAGTCAATTAATCATTTGTAAAGCGCACTACTCACCCGTGAGGGTCTCAAGACGCTGGGGGGGGGGGATGCTGCTACTGCTCAAAAAGCCAGGTCTTGAGGAGTCTCCTGAAGGTCAGCAGGTCTTGGGTCTGCCGTAGGTGGATGAGGAGGGTGTTCCAGGTCTTGGCGGCGAGGTGGAAGAACGATCTGTCACTGGAGGACGCTCTACGGATGCAGGGGACTGTGGCGAGGGTGAGGTCGGCGGAGCAAAGCTGGCGGGTCGGGCATAGAAGCTGAGTCGTCTGTTAACGTCATTTGGGAACCTCTGTAAATTATGTTTCCATCTTCTAGCATTTATGACTATGCTACAAAATTAACATCTGTTAAGAACGAGGGAGTGGGCAAATGCCTGAATGATGTTGAATTATCATTTAGATTTGTGTACCTATACTTTTGAACTTACTTTGAGGTACCACTTCGTAGGATTAAATTTGCCAATGGGTAGGGGTGACTCCTGGACACTCCCTCACCACGAAGGAAAAGGTTCTCAAGGGCAAACCTTCCCACCTTTTCAGCATGTCCAATTTGCCTCATTGCACACTATTACACAGTACATTATTCTGAGGGCAATCCGAGATGACAGCACGTTTCTGCCCTTGGACGCTGCTCCCTTGTCAGCTAGAGGTGTGTTTAAGGAAGTAAACAGTCTCCTTCTCCTCAGCCATGCCCAATGGGATCTGGAACCGAGTCCCCCTCCTACTGGCTAGTGCCAAGCTATCTACAGAGATTCTGGAAAACAGAAGGCTTCTCTTCCCCAGGTCTCCCTTTACAACGAACTGCGAATGGGCAGGCTTCATCCTAGTCCTGTTTAAGTTAATGAAGTTCATGAATCCTCTCCAACTGCACTTCCTGAGCCATATGTGTCAGAAACATCACACCCAGGTCTTCTTGCTAAAAGGCCTAAGTCACTAGCTCTACTCTAGGAACATGTTTCATACATTATTAAGGGGTCGCACTGGCAGCATGGAGGATGCTATTAATGGGTGACAGTATGGAGTCTGGAGTCGGGCATTACCATCATCCTGATGCAAGAGTACAAGGGCTTGAACAGCAGTTCTAGGTTGCTTGCTGGAAGAAATGGTTTTGCTTTCATTAGAAGAGAACACTGGGACAAGGCCATCTTTGTGGGTTTGGCTAAGTGTTCCTATTGGGTGAGTTTGGTCTTCAGGGTGAATTAAAGTGATGTGACATTCAGTGAAAAGTCGAAGCCATTAAGGTTCGAGGCAATGCACCAGGTTTGCACAATATATTGATTAATGTTCTAGGTAATTAACAGGAATTAGGGGGCATATATATCACCCATTTTTTTAGTCGCAAACGCTCCGATTCGCAAAAAACAGTGTTTGCGACTACAAATTTGGAAAATGCGATGTATGATTGAAATCGCATTGCAAAATTAAGGAATCGTAACATTTGCGAATACTTAATTTTGCGTCAGCATTTAAGGAATCGCAAATCGCGATTCCTTAAATGCTATGTATGAAGCACCCAAGTTGTGCGATTTCGAATTAAGAAATCGCAAATTACCACCAACTTGAAGTTGGTGGTAAATTGCGATTTCTTTCACAAATGCACTTTTTGCCATTTGTGAAGGTGCCATGTGGCGCAGATACATGCCCTTAGGGCATGTATATGTGCCATATGCGCGCACATGTAAATTTCAGGGGTGCAGCAGTGTGTCCTTATGACACCCTTGCACCCTTGAAATTATTCTCAATTTGCGAATCTCAAATTGCAAATCGCAAATTGAGAATAACTTCCCATTCATTCCTACGGGCCTCCTGGCCCATAGAAATGAATGGGAAAGTATTCCTTAATTGCGATTTCACAATTTGCTAATCGCAATTAAGGAATATTAAGAAATTGCAAAACAATAGCGATTTTTTACATACATCCCTTTTTGCAATTCTCAAATAGCGATTTCTAAAAAATCGCTATTTGAGAATCGCAAATAAGGGTGTTGATACATATGGCCCTATGTCATTGTTGGGTTGAGCTTCAGGTAGGTGCAGGACATCCAGGCCTGAATCATGTGCAAGCAAGGTTTGAGTCGTTAAATGTCTCAAGCAGAGGAGACTGTCAAGTAGAATTCTTTATCATCAGTATATTGGTACTGGATGTACATGAAAATAAAGTCGAATTTTCTAAGTCACTTTGCCGAAATATTTACTAGAAGTCCAACTTCACCTCAGACTTTTAAATATAAAAAATTATATTTGAATTATTCTGATAGCTTGCCCTAAACTATAGTTAGCAAAGTTAATATTTTCTTAAGATTTTCTTCTGAACCTTGTTTTTTTCTCATAGGACAGATACAACCTTAGTGAAAATAGCTTTTGGTGATAAAACTGCCAAAAAGGACTTTGCATGATCTGGAGGCAAATGGGCATCCAAAGAAGATCCTTAATGGACTTTAATATAGCCTTATAGCCCCCCCGTAGAGGGCTATACCGGCTATTAAAGGCCCTCTCCAGCGTTAAAGGCCCCGAGCCGAAGGCGAGGGCCTTTAACAAGGGAGAGGGACTGTATTAGCGGTATAGCCAATCTACGAAGGGCTATAAGGCTATTAGAACATTCTGCCACTAGAGGGCAGAATGTTCTAACAAAAAAAACAAAGCCTTTTGGAAGCGTGAGGGGATTGGAATCCCCTCAGGGTCCTTGAAGCCTTTGTTCACAGCCAGAGCTGTGAACAAAGAAACATTGGAATGTTGGAGCTCCGGGCTTATACCAGCCATTATAAGCCTGGAGCCGCTCCATTGTTTTCAATGGAGCACCCAACATTCCAATGTTCTAATACATGTGCGATAATGAAAGCCAATATCTGTTATCAAAACACAGAATTGTTATTTTTCAAATACTAATGGACAGCATGATATATACACTGTATTTGCCAAGAGTCAGAACAAAAACAAATATGATGTAATAAACCAAAAAGGAGCCATAAGATAAGTAAAATTGATAGTGCAGAAAAATGTGCATGTTAAAGTGGATTAACTGAGTAATGGGGAAAAAGGCAAGAGTGGTAGGACAAACTTGGTTTAGTTGCATTTATCACTCTAATTCACTACTAAAAAGTCAATGTATGAGATTCAACCTGGATGGAAGCGAAACACATCTCCTTCTTTCCTTTTTAGCACAAGGTTTGGTTAGAGTTTCTGTAGCAAAAACCAAACATAATTCAAATAGAAATGGGGAAGAGGATAATGTCTGAAGTGCATTCACAGTACTGCTGAACACAAGTATGATGTGAACTGTCTCAGTCTGTACATGGTTCTCTTAGGCTTCAAGTCTTTTTTTCCATTGTACTTACAGGCAAAATGGCATCGGGTACAACTTATTTCTTTCCCGCATTGGTGTGGCCCTGGCTCCACTGATCCTGTTGTTGGAGGAAGTATGGAAGGTTCTGCCACAAGTGATCTACTGCTCGGTCGCCATTGTCTGTGGCTTGGTCGCTTTTTTACTTCCTGAGACTCTCATTGTGGAGCAGCCTGATACAATAAAGGATATTGAAGAGACACGGTAAGCCATGTCTGGATAGAGATCAGTAGGAGAACCATCCTCATCAAATCAAATCATATTAAATAGGATTTGTAAAGCACTGCTTATCACCCCTGAGGGTATCAAGGTGCCGGGGGGGTGCTGCTACTGAGATAGTTAGTTGAAGAGCCAGGTCTTCAGGTCCTTCTAGAACTCCTGTAGGGTGGGGGATGTACGGAGGTGGAGGCTGTTCCATGACTTTGCTGCTAGGTCTGAGATTGGACCTCACTTCTCTGAACATGTACCACCACGTTATATTACCTGTTGCCTGCTTAAGCTGAATCCTTACTGTTAAGAGAAATTTTTAAAAAGAGTTGCCCTCTCAATGTCACTTGCATAGCCAGCTGCAAATAACCTTATTGCAATTGCCATCTTGTATTTTAATCACTCACACTCACGCTCATCACCACTTGCGTGTTTATAAAGACTATTGGCCAATACTCCACTGCGCCGTTCACTACCCCCTTCCATTATGGCCGCCATACCCGGAACCCTCTGCCCCTCCTAAAATGGCTGCCGTATCATGTCACTCCCTAGATCTCAGCCCCTCGTAATATGGCTGACCGCCTATTTCATTGCTGCACCCCCAGAACCTGGCGTCTGACCGGTGCGATTCGGCCCTCCAGGCAGTTGCTGTAGTTCCATTGTGAACTCCAAGGTAAGCGCTGCTGTAAACCCCAGCCCACTACCCTCCTACCAGTATCCCTAACAAGACACGCGGATCCCTAACCCGCATATGGTTTATGTCAACAGGTGCCTCATTGTAGGCTCACACCGCTACGCGGCAATACCATTCTGAATTATCCACACCCACCTGGGATCCTCCTGCATTCTGGGTAAGCGCTTACCGGCGTTACTGCCCTTCAATTCACCTACCGACCACCACTTCCTCACCACCCTAACCCCCTCGCTATTCTCCACAGTGATCCCTTCCTGGACCGTCACTTCCAATTAACCATAGCTGTTCCAGCTGCAGACAAGTCCCGCGCCACTTAGGTAAGAATACCCTTCCTCACCCCCCAGCCTTGGCGATCGTTCCTTCGTTTTTACTAATTCCTTATTCCTTGGTATCCCTCCATCAGGCTCCTGAGCCCGGAACCCCCACGCTCATCCTCCTTAAATAGTGTTCCGCAGTTTATCGAGGTTACTACAAACAGGCACGACAATTGCCTTCCACGGTCCATCACCCAAGGTAAACACACATCCCTGGCTTCTGCCCCACCTAGCCAAGACCCGTGCAGACCCAACAGGGGTCTCCTCGTTGTGTGGTTGACACCGGTATGAATGACACTTGCTCGGCACACACTTACACGTATGGCAGGCCTTACCCCGATTCACCCTTTGCAACATGCACTTGCGCCTTGAACGTCTGGCACTGACTAACTGGCACTCACCTGCACGTATGGCAGGTATCACCTTAAGCATGGCGTGGAAATCCAACTGCTCTGTGTTACTGGTAGAGGTCAGCTGGTTAATCAATGTCCCTTGTGTCTTTGTGTTCCCCCTTGTAAGTACAGGCTTGCACCTTCAGGCAATACATTGGTTGTCCTGATGATGATCCTTTATTTTAACTGGATCGAAACGCCGTCGACAGTTGATGTAGTCTAAACACTAGTTCACTATTATGTGCCATAATTGCGTTTTTCTACATGAGCCAAGCTAATTGATTCCATCTAAATTCTAGCTGCTCACTTATTGTAAATTGCCTGAGAAACTTCCTAACCCTTGTATATTGTAAATTGTTTGTCTAGCCTTGTTGGATACAGGATTGTGTCCCACTGTAAATATGTTGTTTTGATATTCTTCTTATTACATTATCGATTAAATTTTGAGGTCCGGCTGGACTTCCTGTTCATCATAGCGCAGATTGTGGCCTATAATTATTCATTAGTGTACCTCCCTTTTGTCAAGGACCGTTGTTGCTCATTTTTACTAATACCCTTGGTCCTTGCTTACCGAGTGGGTCCTCTTGTTCTTCTAAATAGTATGTTGCGCAATCGCCGGATTGCAAGGGTTAGTTCCCTATCTACTTCCTTCTGAAGTGGGCCCTTTCTGTACCCCCTTGTATTGTTTTTTGTTAAGGTTATCTCCCCCCTACCCTTAGTGACACATAGCATGTCTGACCCTGCCCCACTGTACTCACTTGAATACATCAAAAAGATCTGCGAAGGCCCCTCTCTGTTCTCTGACACCATCGACAACATCCCATCCAATGTCCCCTCCACTCTGCCCGACCAATTAGAGAAATTAAAGAAAAAGCAAGTACGTCTAGAATTAATGACCGTTATGCTAAGACAGTACTTTAAAGCAGAAATCATACCAGTTGGACTTATAGTACGGAATATTCCTGGTATATTTACCGATAATCCCAAATACATCACCAACTTTAGCCATATCGGTACCACATGCTCGAGGCATTGGTTGGTCTTGGGTATTGAAATAGGTACTGAAACACTTTCTGCCCTTATAGCTGAGATTGACGACATTGAGAAAAAGATTAACGACACCAATCTAGTCCCTGATGCCAAAAAGTTACTTTACCGGGTACAGAAAACAGTAGACGATTTCTACAGAATCGAACAAAATAAAAAAACGAATAAGGTTAAAAAAGACATTAAGTCCTTCCATATTGAAACTACATACCCCTACCTCCAAAAAGATTTTTATACGAACCGTGCCTATTCGAATCCACGCACCACCAGGCCTTGGGGTCGTTTTAACCAACGCCAAACCCTGGTTGGCTTTTCTGACTCCTCTGTCGACCAATCTGACAACTCTGACTCAAGTGATAACTCAGGCCCCTCCAATAGGAACCCTGGTCCTAGCAGGAATAATTTTTTAGACAGAGGCCAATCCAACCCACCTATCAGAGGGAAAGCCAAACGAGTCCCCCACTGGTACAACCCCCCCGGGGAGCGTCAAACTCGGCAGAAGTTCTACCAGTGGTAGATACCAACATGATGAATATACAGACCATCCCCATTTTCAACCTATCCACACACAATGTATCTACTGCCGAAACCTCACTCCTCAGCAAGGGTCTCTCCTTCGTGCCTACCATACGCACTGACTTTTTGGAGCTCCAGACGGAAATCCTCAAGTTTTTCCGGAGGGTTCGCCTGGAGGCTTTCTTTCAAATGAACCCCACTCCTCTGGCCGTTTCAAACACCCCCTTTAGACCACCGCCCGCCTTCTCTCCCACTGCAGGGATGGTGCCACCAGAGGTGATCACCTTTGAAAAGATGGTTACCAAAGATCTTAATGCCATTAAGGAAACCAAAAAATTCATTCCTTACAACTTGCCATTGGAGGAAAAAAAAGCCATCCAATCACTGAAAAACATGGACACATTGATCATTAAAAGTGCGGATAAAGGTGGTGGTATTGTCTTGCAAAACAGAGATACATACACCGCAGAAATCCTTAGACAATTAGCAAACACCAACCACTACTTGAGGCTCCCCACTAATCCTACTAAGGACTTACAGATCCTTATCTCGAAAGTCACCACAGAGGCTCTCGAATTAGGAATTATTAGCCAGAAAGAATTCCAATTTTTGAACATTAAATCGCCCAAAATGCCTGTAATTTACACCCTACCCAAGGTGCACAAGAGCGTCTCCAATCCACCGGGAAGACCTATTGTGTCGGGTTGTGGGTCTATTCTTGAGCCCCTGGGGCAGTATGTGAATTTCTTTATTAAAGACTTTGTACCCATTACCCAGTGCTACGTCAGGGACAGCATGGCCATGGTGAACCTGATTGAAGAGACACCTTTCTCCGTGGGTGACCAGTTACTGTGTACAATGGACGTCGAGTCCTTGTACATGAACATCCCCCAAACTGCCGCCCTTCTAGTCATACGTGATATCCTTGAAACCAGACCGAGACCCCATCGGGTCCCTTCTGTCTTCATCCTCCAATTGTTGGAAATATGTTTGACAAAAAACTTTTTGATCAGCAATATTTTTAGCAGGTGAAGGGGACATCTATGGGGGCCATTTTTGCCCCCAACCTGGCGATACTCTTCATGGATAAAATTGAGACTGATACCATACTGACGCCATCTAATCCATTTTCGTCTGCCATCTCCATCTGAAGGCGTTACATCAACGTCATTTTTTTAATTTGGAATAACGATCGTGACAGTCTGAACCAATTTATCCATTGGCTTAATAATAATTGCTGTGGACTCACATTCACCAGTACAGTCGACGCCCAGTCCATTCCCTTCCTTGACCCCACCATCTACCAACTTGATGGTTCACTACACGCAAGATTATACCGCAAACCCATTGAAAGGAATACGTTGTTATGCTACAATAGCAATCACCCGAGAGCACTTAGGGACTCCCTGCCCTACTCCCAATTTCTCCGCATCAGACGGAATTGCTTTGCCAAAGAGGATTACTTTAGGGAAGCCGCAGTCCTATCCAACAAGCTGAAAAACAGGGGTTACCCAAGTAGGTTGGTCAGAAGAGCAGTCAAACAGGCATGGTACTGCCCAAGGGAGGTCCTCCTCTGTCCCAAAGAAAAAGAATCCAATCCAAGGATAGCATGCGTGACTACATTTTCACCTGCTTCCAATGCTGTGAAAAAAAGCATAATCAAACATTGGCCAACCCTCAATGCTGGTGCCTTGCACATTGACCGTCCTGTGTTTGCTTTCAGGAAAAGCTCGAATCTTAAGGACCATCTGGTCAGGGCCACTCTACCTAGCCCCCCCTACACGTGGTACAATAGATTCCCTGTGGACCCAAACGCCGCTCCTGGGGCATGCTAAATGTGGATCATGCAACATTTGTGATTTTACCATCGAAGGCAAATCGTTTGTATTTAATGATGTCACTGTCAATTGCAAAAGTTTCACCAATTGTAATAGCAGCGATGTAATTTATTTGATCCATTGTCCTTGCAAGCTTATATATGTTGGACAAACCAGGCAAAAGATCAAAACGAGGATAGGTCAGCACCGCAGTCGAATCCGCTGCAAGACCCCCAACGCTCCTTTGGTGGACCACTTCACGGAAAAAGGACACAGTGACAATGACCTTAAATGGACCGTCCTTAAATCTGTGAAGCTACCGCCCCGTGGAGAAGATATTGGACACCTACTGAACAGAGAGGAGTTGAAAATGATCCTACTAATGGACAGTATAAGGAATGTACTAAATTGCAATGAGGATTGGACCTCACTTCTCTGAACATGTGCCAACACGTTATATTACCTGTTGCCTGCTTAAGCTGAATCCTTACTGTTAAGAGAAATTTTTAAAAAGAGTTGCCCTCTCAATGTCACTTGCATGGCCAGCTGCAAATAACCTTATTGCAAATGGCATCTTGTATTTTAATCACTCACACTCACGCTCATCACCACTTGCGTGTTTATAAACACTATTGCACAATTCTCCACTGCGCCGTTCACTACCCCCTTCCAATATGGCCGCCATACCCGGAACCCTCTGCCCCTCCTAAAATGGCTGCTGTATCATGTCACTCCCTAGATCTCAGCCCCTCGTAATATGGCTGACCACCTATTTCATTGCTGCACGCCCCGAACCTAGCGTCTGACCGGTGCGATTCGGCCCTCCAGACGGTTGCTGTAGTTCCATTGTGAACTCCAAGGTAAGCGCTGCTGTAAACCCCAGCCCACTACCCTCCTACCAGTATCCCTAACAAGACACGCAGATCCCTAACCCGCATGTGGTTTATGTCAACAGGTGCCTCATTGTAGGCTCACACCTCTACGCGGCAATACCATTCTGAATTATCCACCCCCACCTGGGATCCTCCTGCATTCTGGGTAAGCGCTTTCCGGCATTACTGCCCTTCAATACACCTACCGACCACCACTTCCTCACCACCCTAACCCCCTCGCTATTCTCCACAGTGATCCCTTCCTGGACCGTCTCTTCCAATTAACCGTAGCGGTTCCAGCTGCAGACGAGTCCCGCGCCACTTAGGTAAGAATAACCTGCCTCACCCCCCAGCCTTGGCGATCGTTCCTTCGTTTTTACTAATTCCTTATTCCTTGGTATCCCTCCATCAGGCTACTGAGCCCGGAACCCCCACGCTCATCCTCCTTAAATAGCGTTCCGCAGTCTATCGAGGTTACTACAAACAGGCACGACAATTGCCTTCCCCGGTCCGTCACCCAAGGTAAACACACATCACTGGCTTCTGCCCCACCTAGCCAAGACCCGTGCAGACCCAACAGGGGTCTCCTCATTGTGTGGTTGACACCGGTAAGAATGACACTTGCTCGGCACACACTTACACGTATGGCAGGCCTTACCCCGATTCACCCTTTGCGACATGCACTTGCGCCTTGAACGTCTGGCACTGACCAACTGGCACTCACCTGCACGTATGGCAGGTATCACCTTAAGCATGGCGTGGAAATCCAACTGCTCTGTGTTACTGGTAGAGGTCAGCTGGTTAATCAATGTCCCTTGTGTCTTTTTGTTCCCCGTTGTAATTACAGGCTTGCACCTTCAGGCAATACATTGGTTGTCCTGATGATGATCCTTGATTTTAACTGGATCGAAACGCCGTCGACAGTTGATGTAGTCTAAACACGAGTTCACTATTATGTGCCATAATTGCGTTTTTTCTACATGAGCCAAGCTAATTGATTCCATCTAAATTCTAGTTGCTCACTTATTGTAAATTGCCTGAGAAACTTCCTACCCCTTGTATATTGTAAATTGTTTGTCTAGCCTTGTTGGATACAGGATTGTGTCCCACTGTAAATATGTTGTTTTGATATTCTTCTTATTACATTATCGATTAAATTTTGAGGTCCGGCTGGACTTCCTGTTCATTATAGCGCAGATTGTGGCCTATAATTATTCATTAGTGTACCTCCCTTTTGTCAATGACCGTTGTTGCTCATTTTTACTAATACCCTTGGTCCTTGCTTACTGAGTGGGTCCCCTTGTTCTTCTAAATAGCTAGGTCTGAGAAGGCACGACCACCCCCCTGATTTTGTGAATTTGGGGGTGTAGGCCAAGGAGAGGGTTGAGGAGTGAAGTCTGCGGGTAGATTGGTTAAGGTAGGCTGGACCCTTGTTGTGAAGGTCTTTGTTTTCGTGGGTGAGCAGTTTCAACTGGCGTCATTTGCCGCCGGGGAGCCAGTGTAGGACTTTGAGGTGGGAGGAGATGTGGGTCCACCTCTACAGAATCTACAGACAGCAAATAGACATATTAATCTTCATAATAATCAAGCCTTGATTTCTGCTCACCTTGAATAATCACATCTACTTTTCTTTCATCAGACTCTTGTTTGCTGTGCAACTTGAGGATTGTTTATCTATTGTTTATTTTTTCTTCCAGTATTTGGTACTTTTCTTATGCCACCTTTATTATACACTATATTGCTTTCTCTTCACTCCTTTCTGTTTGAGGGCATGTCATATCAAAGGGGTAATGTTCAATGGAATAGCAGTCAATAATGCTCCCAGGGTACTTGCCTCACATATTCCACACTCCTAGTTTTATAATTAGTTTGTAGTTTACAGCAAGAGGATACACAAGTTGTAGGAGAGAGTAAAGGGGCATTCTTTTAGGGTGTGTAATGTATGTAGCATGCCCCATTACTTCACTGTGGACCTCTATGGACCGCCCGCTCTTCCAATACAAGAATGTTCTGGGTTCAAAGTCGATGATTGTGTTTAATTTGTCTGCATGAAAGGCTGACACAGATTCTAAAGTAATTTGGGTATTTCCTAAATTCAGATTAAAGATAAAGGAACATGTGTTTGGCCAGGTAGGATCATAACTTTGCAGAAGTAGTTTTATCACTACAAAAAGTGAGGAACCCCCACAGTTATGACAAGGTTTGTTAGCCGTTGATTTGAAAGAGTTACTAGACAGTGACTTATCAACTAGCCAATGACTCTTCAATGGTAATGAATTGAATGCTGAAAAATCACAACTTTTCTTGTGGGTTTTAAGTATAACCTATACAGCATATTTGTATTTTCACCAGGTCTGAAACCATATGTCCCACTGGGGATCCCAAAGATGATGTTCGTTCGCACAAATTCTAACAGCGCTGATGGTGCACTGCAGGTGTGTGGCTGTGGCTCAGATGGAAACCAAGGACTCACACAGATCTCAGGACAGAACACTCTAAGGAGCACAGATTGCAAACTTTCCAACCACTATGAGATGCAACATTTTAGTAAACCTCTGAGTGATGCCTTATATTGAGGTCTATATTGATTACTTGTTATTGTAAATACAGATTTTGTTAAGCACCATTCTCCACTTCACCGTCGCTTTGAATTGCGTAGTACACCATAGACTAAATTTCATTCTTGAAGGATTTGTTTGTCTTTGGATAGAACTTTATTTAGGTGGGGAGTGGCTGAGTGGAAGCCTATAATCTTTCATCTGTTTGGTATATTACAAACTCTGGCCCTCAGCACTGGTTCAAATAGTGTGGGCAGGCCAGGCACCTGAGGCAAAGATGGTGATTTCATGTCAACAGAACCCTAGTCAAGGTGTCAAAACATCTTAGGTTGGTAGACTTTTGAGAAGAAGATTATGTGCTGCTGTGCTCTTTAGTTCTTCATTCTGGACAACTTTATTGTATTTCATGCACCTGGAAACGCATTTGACAAAACTCCTTAGACATGGCTCATCTTTTGAGTGTCCTCCCACACTAAGGGCAATGGTCTAGGCAAAGAATACAACACATATAAAAGTAATATGTCTGGTTTCTTATATGATAAAACTATTGTTTGCTTGTGATAACAATTGCTACAGCCTGTATACTTGGAACTCTTCCCTCTCCCCACCAAAGTGCTTTTGCATTTGCGAGTTGACATGAGGAGAAGGAGTACCTTTTGAAGGGATGCAGATTTTTTTTAGGGGACAGTTCTTAACCTCTCACATACCTATCCTCTCTCTGTCCATTCCCCTATGACACATGTTGTCTCTTCTCTGCTACTCATTCGCAAACCCATTGTAGCTTAGTTTTAAAATACTGGTCTGGGCAAGTTTTATTAGGTCACCTTGATGGCACTTGTATGAAACTCCAGTTGCCCCTTCCTCTGTGCTAAGATGGATAGGGTAGGTCAAGGTGAGTATAGCAGCTCATCCAGCACATCCTGTGACCATCTCAGGCCAACAAAAATGGGACCAGTAGCAGCCTCACCTATGATGAGGACAATCAGTATTATGGAAGGGCTCCCGTGTCCATGGCTTCTGAGACATCAGCAGCTCATGAGTGTCTATGTGATTATCACCAGGTACCACCTCTCTATGATATGAGTTTACCTAACAAGTCATGCATCTGAATGCTTCTGACAGAGAAGGCCATGGACTAGGAGCAGAATTCCATGTTGCTATCCTGCTGGTATGTAGGGAAGTCATGAAGTAGATGGACTCCCCAGAGTGAGAGGATCATCTGAGCTCAGTTACCAGGACATCCATGCTCAGATGATGAGTGCCTCCAACAAAGACCATCTGCCCCCAGTGACAGAGTAGAGAGCAGCTGCATAGAGTAGAGTGGTTCAGAGTGGAGTGGCGCAGGGTAGAGTGCAGAGGTGTAGAGTGTAGTGATGTGGTGTAGAGTTATGTAGAGTGCAGTGGTGTGGAGTGCAGTAGTTGCTACAGATACAAAGACGTAGACTGCCCTCCAGGAAGTGCAAGGACCTTCCCAAATCCACGACCAGGACTTGGAGGCTCAGATGAGGAGTGCCTCTCACGAAGAACTGCTACCCCCAATGACAGAAGCCCACGCTGAGCAGCTCCTGCTCTTGAAGTACTGGAAAACCATGAGAGCTCCCTTCCACACCACTCCATGTGAAAGAGACCCCCACAAAAGGGACTGCTTTTGAGCTACTATACATTTTGGGGCCTCAAGTCGTAAGAATAAGAGTGCACAAAGTCTCAGGGGAGAACCGCGACTTTTACTCCAGTTTGCCTGAGATGGTCTCTCCACAAAATAAGATTCAAATGTTCCCTCCTTCCCTGCGAGTGCCCTCTGTGTCCTCTCTGAGAACCACCTGAGACCTCCTCCATGTATAATTCCACCACTACCGTCAACACAGAATACTGAATCCATTTCCCAGTCCCTGGCACCTTCAGACCACGGATGCCTGCCAGGGTGAAGAAACATCTTACAAGTTCACACAAGCGAAGTTTAAAGTCAGTGTAGAAGTGAAATATTTTATTAGAAAACAGTGCCTAATGTAGGTTTGGTTCAGTTAGCATAACTAGGGGTTAAGAAGACTACTTGCCATGAATGTGTCTGTTTTCTTTCTGCAGGATACTATAAAAGATGTGCTTTTGGGGCAGAGCCTGGTTTCATTTGTATTCTGCTTGTTGCTTATAGAGGGCGGGATGCTCATGGTCTTCACTGATTTTTTAATTCACTATTATTAATTTGATTGGATGCCAGATGTGCGGTGCAAATGTAACTTATTTATTTATTTATTTATTTAAAGCACTTATATAGCGCGGCTGTCACCTAACAGGTATCCTGGCGCTGGAAATTACTCCTAAGGTGGAAGGCGGTGAGGAACAACCGAGAACAGGAAGCCCGAGTGAACAATTAAGGAAAAAGCCAGGTTTTGATCCGCTTTCTGAAAGGAAGAAGTTGCGTTGTTTGGCGAATGTCAAGGGGCAGGCTATTCCACAGTTTTGCAGCTGCAACTCTGAAGGATCTTCCCCCAGTCCTGGCCTTGTTGAATCTTGGTACTGTGACAAGGCAAGCTGTGGAGGAACGGAGAGCTCTGGTTGGGATGTACCAGGTAAACATGGCTTGCAAGGATGTGGGCCCGACTCCGTGCAGTGCTTTAAAAACAAGACAGAGTGATTTAAAAGCCACTCGCTGCTTCAAAGGGAGCCAGTGCAGCTCGGCCAAGGCCGCTGTGGCCGAAGATCTCCTGGTCCAGCCAAGGGCCAGTTTGGCAGCGGCCGTCTGAACTCTTTGGAGTCGGTCTAACAGTACAGCTGGGGCCTCGAGGAGCATAGCGTTGCAATAGTCAAGGCGACTAAGAATAGTACACCTGACTATTAATGCTCGAGCTTGTGAGGGGAGGAGTGGCATGATCTTGCGTAGAGACCGCAATAAGGCCGAGCAAGTGGACACTGTTTTCGCAACCTGAGTTTCCATGCTAAGCTTGTTGTCCATCATGACACCCAGGTTGCGGACAGTGGTGACCGGCTGTGGCTTTTCCGGGGCTTCCGGGGGCCAAAATTCGGCTGGGAACAGGCGAGGAATCCGGCTTCCAGCACAAAACAGAACCTCGGTTTTGGAGGAGTTAAATTGCAGGGAGTTTTTGTGCAGCCAAGCAGCTGTATCTCTCAGACAGTCATGAAACGATTCCAGAGGGATCGATTCTTCACCCTCCCAAGAGAGGATGAGCTGGGTGTCATCCGCGTAGTTTATGGCTTTTAGCCTATGGGATTTTATTAACGTAACCAAAGGTTTAAGGTAAACGTTAAAAAGAATGGGGCTGATGGACGAGCCTTGAGGCACCCCATGGGGTACTGAGGAGAAGGCAGATTAAAAAGGGGGAAGGGACACAGCCTGCTTCCTATCCCGCAGGTAGGACTGGAACCAGAGCAGGGCGGTGCCGTCAACCCCAGCCTCCCTTAGTCTCTTCAGCAGAATCACATGGTTGACCGTATCGAATGCGGCAGACAGGTCCAGCAGGATCAGGGCGACTGCCTGGCCCCTGTCTGCACGCATACGAAGGTCCTCCATGGCCGTGAGGACAGCTGTTTTGGTGCCATGGGCTGAACGAAAGCCAAATTGTATGTCGTCCAGGATGTGATTCTGCTCCAGATGTTTAGAGAGACAAGAGCTCACCCAACGCTCGGCAATTTTCGCCGGGAATGGTAGCAGGGAAATAGGCCGATAGTTCAGTAAGCACTCGGGGTTCAAGGAGGGTTTCTTCAGCAGCGGAGTGATAAGAGCCTGCTTCCAGGGAGTCGGAACAAATCCACAACGTAGGGATTGATTGCAGATCCTGCAGAGAGTGCAGAAGAGTTCTACTCCGAAAGCTTTCCAGGTTTTAGGGGGCAAAGGGTCGAGAGGGGAACCCGAAGAGATCCCATGCGCCAGTCTATCGAAGTCCACCTCCAAGATCGGGGGAAATTCCCGCAAACAATCCAAGGGTTGGCACCATGGGTTCACCGTATCAGAGTCAGTAGTGACAGCCCCGGGGCCGTTGAGACGGCCCAGTGAGGGAGAGGTGTTCAGGTTATGGATAATGGTCTCGATTTTGTCCTTGAAAAACAGTGCGAGATTATCGCAGAGTGCTTGTGTAGGAGGGATAGTTTTTTTGGCACATTCAGGGTGGATGAGGTTGTTAAGGATCTGGAAAATGCTTTTGGAACTATTGGCGGCAGTAACTATAGTGGAACAGAAGTAGGAAGATTTACATTTAATAATCGCAGATTTGTATTCAAGGAGTTTGTTTTTCCAGAGTAGTTTATTACTGTCGGAGTATCCTTGCCTCCATTTCCTCTCAGCCTGTTTGCAGGCTAATTTAAGGGCTTTCAGAGAGTCATCGAACCAAGGGGCTGATGCTCTGCCCTTAGGCTTACCTCTTTTTAACCTGATGCGTGCTTGGGGAATTCAGCTTTTTTCCATGTACCTCACAGGGGCATTGTGGAAGGTATTCAGCGCCAGGACGCCGACTGGTATCAGTGCGCTCTATAAGTGTAAAAAAAAAAAAAAAAAAAAAAATATTCTTGTTATATGTTGGATACTTGTTTATTGAGTAAACTTGAGTGACCTCTGTCCGGCTGGACATGTCACTCTAAAATATAGATTGGATTCTCGTCTATATTTATTGTTACTGCATTTTATCCTTGCATGGGACCACTGTTGTTTTACAAAATTGTTCCCCGAGGTCCCGAGCAGACTAATTGGGGTCCCTTGCTGTTAAAAAAAAAAAAAAAAAAAAAAAAAATGGGGAATTCAGCTGGCACGCTGAGAATTTGTAAATCCCATTATTCATGACGAGCTGGGCTCGTCATGAGCGTGCGAGGAGGCTACCTCATGACGAGCCCAGCTCGTCATGAGCGTCGAAGGGGTTAAGGGAATATGGGAGTCAGTAGTAGAGGATATTCTCGTGCAGAAAGCCTCGTAGTTGTCCTCTACCGGATTATCAGGGGAAAAGCTATCTTCCACTTGTAACACGGCACCAGTAGTACTCAGCTTTTATTAAAGGCAAGTGACAATATTCATTTCATATGGTTTGGGTTTATGCTTGACATTAATGATTTTTGTGTTCTGTAAGGACACTATTATTTGAATAAATCTACAAATACTGAGAACTAGAAAACCTTGTTCTGCAGGTTTTCCGAATGGTTTTGACTGAGTATGAACGTTTGGCCTACTCCCTATACACCCTCCTTAATCGGTTAGGGGTATCGCGTCATCAGTTTTTAGTGGAGGAACGCAGGCAATGGCTGATTAGTGAACATTAGTGGTAATGAGGAGGCTAACTGTGGACCCCCCAGCATGTAACTATATAGCGATTTGCCCAAAAATAGTGAAATCAGCAGTTTTGTAAAAATTCCACCATTTTTTCCAACATTATTTTTATATAGCACAGACTCTACCCAATTGGAGCGCCGCTTACTTCCACATCAAAATAGGAATGTTCGGTAAAGAGTGGTGTGCAGTTATTTCTGCGTTAGACCGCTAGAGATGAATTTTAACCACTTCTTTTATGCACTGACTGTTTGAATGTATCATGTATTCATTCAATGACCCTGTTTTAATGTTTCCATTGGATTTGAATTTTATTGTACTTTTATAGTGGGCTGCCACAAAAAGATCTAAGAATGAATTAGACTGCTTCCGTATTCGAGATTTAATAAAAGAGAGCCGAGTTTAGGGTAACATGAGTACTAAATTGTTGATTTATTAATTTGGTACAGGTTTCATGCCTCTGTAAAGTAGAAATAACATGTAAAATGCATTGACCCCGGCCAACCCCTGCTCCCAGCCCCACCACAACTGGACAACCCCTGCTCCCAACCCCACCATATATGGCCAACCCCTGCTCTCAACCCACCACATGTGGCCAACCCCTGCTCTCAACACCACCACATGTGGCTAAACCCTGCTCCCAACCCCACCACATGTGTCCAACCCCTGCTCTCAACCCACCACATGTGGCCAACACCTGCTCTCAACACCATCACATGTGGCCAAACCCTGCTCCTAACCCCACCACATGTGGCCAACCCCTGCTCTCAACCCACCACATGTGGCCAACCCCTGCTCCCAACCCAAAACATGTGGCCAACTCCTGCTCTCAACCCACCACATGTGGCCAAACCCTGCTCCCAACCCCACCACATCTGGCCAACCCCTTCTCCCAACCCCACCACATGTTGCCACCCTCCACATGTAGCTGTTGGCCAAGTGCAACAGCAGCACTCTGCATACTTCTTCAAGTTCTTGGGGGTTTTGGAAATCCTATTCTATTGCCTTGAACTCTGAGGCCCAGGAGGGTCCAGGATTCTCCAACCAAACATGATTCAGGAATCCCATTATGAAAATATATATCTAATAATAATTTTGTTGCCAGGAGAGTACCATTGCCCCCTCTCCCCTCACACACATGAGACTTGCGGTCAGGGTGGGTTCACCCAGCCCCCTTTTGCTATTCTTATTTTTCCCACCACCATGCTTTATGCATCGTGCTGGATAATGGCGGCTACGGCAGAAACCTTTCTGTGACAATCAGCCAATCACATCTTGGCACTTCCTGAATCTGCAGCTTGATTGGCAAATCCACTTTGGACAACAAGGAAAAAAGATCCCTAGCCAATGATGTGCTTTTATTGTTTGAATTAGAATGGATTCCCAAATACACTGTAGACTCACAAATTAATAGTCCAGATCTATTTAAAATGTAACCTCTTCATGCCCAGATGGAACATCTTTTAAATGTTGATTTCTCAAAACCTACTGAATGGATCTAGACCAAAGCAAGCACAGGCACTTAAATGAGTAAAGTTCTTTTTATATGCCAAGTTTGAGGTAATTCCATACAGCTGTATTTTCTGTATCGAGGGGCAAAGAACCATATGGGTATTAAAATGGAAAACAACAGTTCGGCTTCAGCTTGATGAATCTACATAACACTCGCCATGAAGAACCCGAAAAAGATGTACCTTTATTTGGAAAGTTTCCTAAAGTTACGTCGAACAACGCTAAAGTTATGATGGAAACAAACAATGAGTTTTCAGTGGAATCTTTGACTGAAGAATAACTAAAGAGGTGGCATTATTTAGTTTTCTACACTTAAAAAGAAAAAAGTAGAAAAAAAGAGAAAAATTAGAAAATCCTAAATAGACTTACTATTGTATATTTTTACAAGGAATAGCCATACATTGGAATGCTGGGGCGGATGCGTGCAGTGGGCGCGCCACAGGCATGCCAGAGCACGCCTGGCTGTGCCCGTCCATGCCTGGAATGCACCATGTGCCAGGACCCCTGGTTCTGGAAATAGGGAAAAGACAAACATAGTTACCTATTCCAGAAAACAACTTTTTAACCTACTGGAATCAATCAATCTATCAATCAAGGGTTTATTAAGCACAACTACTCACCCAGGAGGGTCTCAAGGTGCTGGGGGGGGGGGGGGCGCGTAGGCAGATCCTTGGTACTCATATAGAGTCGAGAGGCCAAGAAGGCCCTTCGGACTTCTAGGGCTCACCAGGGTTCGTGCAGAAACCTGAAGCTCATGGTGATTCATCGAAGAGCCAGGTCTTGAGGCCTCTCAGGAACTTGGAGAGAGATGTTGTCTGGTGCAGGTGGAGTGGGAGGGTGTTCCATGCCTCGGCCGCAAGGAAGGCGAAGGAGCGGCCTCCTGTTCTGGTCTTCTTGATGCACAGCACCATCACAAGGGATAGCAGGGCTGAGCGGAGGGTTCTTTGGGGTGTGTGTAAAGAGAGGCAGTGGTTCATGTAGGCGGGGCCGTTATTGTGGAGGGCTTTGTAAGCCTGGATGAGGAGCTTGAAGGTGATTCTCTTCTCGACGGGAAGCCAGGGTAGTGACTGTAGGTGTTGAGTGATGTGGCAATGGCGTGGTAGGTTAAGGACTAGTCTGGCAGAGGCGTTCTGGATGTTCTAGAGTTTGCAGGTGAGGTTCCTGTTCATTCCGATGTAGAGTGCGTTGCTATAGTCCAGCCTGCTGCTGATGTTAATGTTAATAGAACTTGTTAAGCGCGCTAACACTGATTGGTTTCATGGCGCTATAGAGAGACAGAGAGTGGGTCCGGAGGGTTTTAGATGTGTGCTTGAGTTAGTGATAAGCTTGTTTATAGAGCCAGGTCTTAAGTGCTCTTCTGAATATCATGAGGTCCGGACAGGTCCAAATCTCAAGGGGAAAGGAATTCCACAGACGAGGGGCCAGTGTTGCAAATCAACAGCCACCAGTGCGCTTACGTTTGAAGAAAGGTGTATGTAGAAGGCCAAGATGGGCTGAGCGCAAATTGCAGGAAGGGGCATGCCTCATTATAAGTTTGTCAATGAATTTGGGACTTTTACAGTGAAGGGAATTGAAAATTATGCAGCCTGTTTTGAAGGAGCAACACTGGGCCATGGGGAGCCAATGGAGTTTCATAAGCAGTAAGGTGGCAGATTGCCATCTAGGTTGGCTCAGAATCAGTCTGGCTGCATAGTTTTGCACCATCTGAAGTCGTTTCAGCAAGTAGAGAGGTATGCCCAGGTAGGTAGAATTCGCATAGTCCAGGTGGGACAGCACCGTGGCTATCACCACCTGGGTGATGGCCTCCGATGTTAGGAAGCGCCGAAACTTCCTAATTTTCCTAAGTTGGAAAAAACACTTGGAGACCATCTGGCCCACTTGAGTTTTCAGTGAGAGATCACTATTTAAGGTGACTCAGAGTGTCTTTGCCGAAGAAGAGGGAGATGGAGCTGGGCCAATGTCTAGCGGCCAATAGTGCGGGCCCCAGTATTTGACACTGTCCCCTGTGAGTACCAGCTCAGTCTTACCTGGGTTCAATTTCTGATGATTTTGATCCATCCAGGCTTGGATGTACCTCATGGTTGACTGAAAACTCGAGATGGAGATATCAGAGTTGTCTATTGTAAAAAGCAGTTGCAGGCCGTCTGCATAGTTGAAGACCATCACATGTCTATCTCTGAGGGCCTGGATTAAGGGAAAAATATAGAGATTGAACAAGTGAAGGGACAGGGAGGAGCCCTGTGGGACGCCACAAGTAATAGTCTGTTTAGGGGCAACCAGATCTCCAACACGCACTGCTTGAGATCTGTTCTCCAGAAAAGATTTCAGCCAGCTGACCGCTGTCCCCTGGACGCCGGCCTGGATGACACGGTCGATCAGAATGGTGTGGTCGACCGTGTCAAATGCGGCCGAAAGATCCAGAAGCACCAGGGCCTGGGGAGAGAGGTTGTCTGCACAGTCACGGAGAGTATCTAGAACCGTGAGTACCACCGCCTCCGTTGAATGGGCGGGCCGGAACACTGCCTGATGGGGCTCGATTTAATTTGATGAGGGCTTGAGTGACGGTTTTCCTGTGTTTGAGGGGAATCCAGTTGAAAGTCTTTTGTTGGCGACAGAGGGTGTGGAAACAGAAAGAGGTGACGGCATTGATCTGGCGGTCCATTTTGAGTTCGAAGTTCAGGGTAATTCCAAGGTTGCGGGTGTGGTCCCTGAGTGGGGTTACCGAGGGCAGGGCGCCACCAGGAGTCGTTCCAGGCTTCAGGATGGGGTCCTGTAATGAGTACTTTGGTTTTGTCTGTATTCTGTTGTAGACAGCTGTTCTTCATCCATCTGGCGACCGCTTCCATTCCTTCTTGAAAGTTGTGTTTCAAGATGTTGAGTTTGTTGGTTACGGAGAGGACGATTTGAGTGTCGTCTGTGTACGATATGATGTTGAGTCCATGTGATCTGACAATGGATGCACGTGGGGCCATGTAGACATTGAACAGAGTGGGGCTGATGGAAGATCCTTAGGGGACTCTGCAGGTGGTCTGTGTGGGTTCCAAGAAGCAAGGGGGAATCAGACCCACTGTGTTCTGCCAATGAGGAAAGAACAGATCGAGTTGAGGGCTTTGTTCCCATTGTGGAGTCTGTGGGCGAGGGTGCAGTGTGAGACTGTGTCGAAGGCTGCAAGACGTCCAGGAGAATGAGGGCTACAATCTCTCCTCTGTAGAGGAGAGAGCAAATGTCGTCTGTTGCAGCAATGAGGGCGGTTTCGGTGCTGTGGTTCTTCCTGAAGCCTAATTGGAAGTAGTCGAGAATGTTGTTCTCATCGATGAAGGAGGCAAGTTGACTGTCGACAGCTCTTTCAATGACTTTTGCTTGGTACAGAAGTAGGGAGATCGGCCTGAAGGATTTGAGGCCGGTGGGGTCTGCCGTGGGGTTTTTACAGGAGGGGGTTGATCTCGGCATGTTTCCAGTGATCGGGGAAGGAGGCGGTTGATGATTTTCTGTAGCTCAGGGGAGATGATGTCTGCGGCTCTGTGGTAGATGTGGTGGGAGCAGGGGTCCATGGGGGCCCCTGGAATGGGTGTTCTTGATGGCCTTTATGAAGTGTTGTGGCCTGTGCTCTCACCTTTAGTGTGCGAGGGTTCTTGACTGACCACATCACAGAGTGCCCAGCCTGCAACTTCCAGCCCTCCTCCTCGATGCTGGGCAGAATGTTAGCTCAGAATGTCCCTCTTCCTTCGTGCTCAGGAATGAACACCCTCTCTGGATTTCTTATTAATGTGAGATCACTTATTAAAAATAAAATAGAATTCTCTGACTTCATTTCACATCATGAGCCAAACTGGGTGTTTGTTACAGAGACCTGGGGCAAGGACTATTCAGGCCCCAATCTGGTTGATGCCATTCCTCCTGGATACACCATCTCAAGGCTCGATAGAACTGGCAAAATTTGGGGGTTTAGCCATCATTTATAAGGCTTCTTATACCTGTCTAACAGAGCCACTATCTACTCCTACATCTCCCTGCGACCGCCTGGACCTCGTACTCACCACGCAACCACCATCACCGAACTCGCCGTTCCGCACACCATCACCGCCACAGACTACATTCTCCTTGGTGACCTGAATTTCTACCTCGACAACGGCAACGACCCCGACTCAAACACTCTCCTCGACAACCTCACCAACCTGGGACTGATACAGCTTGTCAATACACCCACCCACAGAGTGGGTCATACCCTCGACCCCATCTTTGTGGGAGGGATCAACATCCACTTCAGCCGCACTACCCAACCCCCCTGGACCAACCTCCACTGCGTCCACTTCACCTTCAACACCACCACTGCACCCAAACCCACCCACGCCTGCCACAACGGAACTGGAGCAAGGTCATAGAGGAACACCTCAGCACCACCCTCCGTCAAAGCCCCCCCTCACCACGAACAACACCAACTTCGCAGCCAAGGAATTTCACCTCTGGATTTCTGACTGCGCCGACAAACTCGCACCCCTCTGCCCCCACCCAACAATTCCCTCTAAAAGTTGCCTGGTTCACCGCAGGGTTTTAAGAAGCCAGACGCTCCTGCAGACACCTAGAGAAAGTCTAGCAGAACCAGAAAACCTCAGAATCACGGGACAACCACAATAGCCCACTGAATGATTACTACAAACGCATAAGAGACACCAAACGGACCTTCATAAGAGACAAAGTACAGACCAACCTATCCAGCATCAAGGAACTTTTCAACATCATACAGCAGCTCACCAAACCGACTTGTGAATCCACAGATATCACACCTTCCCAGGAACTCTGAGACAAACTCAGCTTCTACTTCCATCTGAAGATCAAGGCCCTCTATGACAACTCCAGTGAATGAACGACCAACACCACCCCCTTACCCACCGCCGCGGACAAACCCATCATCAAATCCTGGGAGTACGCAACCATCAAACTCATCACCTTGACCATGAAAAAACCATCTCAGGAGCCCCAACAGGCCCTTGCCCACCATACATATTCCACAGAGCCTCTGACATCGCACCCGAACTTGGACAAACCATCAACGCCTCCCTCAGGTCAGACTGCTGCCCAGACGACTGGAAAAGGGCAGAAGTAAAACCCCTCCTCAAAAAACCTACTGCAGACCTTATGGACCTGAAAAACTACCGGCCAATCTCGCTCCTCCCCTTCGCGGCCAAAGTCACCAAGAGAATCGTAAACACCCAGCTGACTGCCTTTATTGAAGAGTACGCCATCCTGGACGCCTCTCAGTCTGGATTCCGCAGCAACAACAGCACCGAGACCGTACTCCTCGCAGCCACCGACAACATCCGCATGCTACTGGATCAGGGACACACTACTGTCCTCATCCTTCTAGACATCTCCACAGCTTTCGACATTGTCTCACATGGCACACTCGCTAACAGACTTCACGGCGTGGGAATACAGGCAGCTGCCCTCGACCGGAACCGATCTTCCTCTCCTGCAGGACCCAGAGAATCTGACTCCTGCCCTTCCTCTCCAAACCCACAGAAATCAGCTGCGGAGTAGCACAGAGATCATCTCTCAGCCCCACGCTCTTCAACATCTACATGGCCCCCCTCGCCACCATTGTCAGACTGCATCGAGTCAACATCGTATCCAACGCCAATGACACCCAACTCATCCTCTCACTCACGATGAATCTTGAAGACACCAGACTCTGCTTCCAAGAAGAAATGAAGAATGTGGCAGCCTGGATGAAGGACAACTGCCTGAAGCTAAACTCAGAGAAAACTGAGATCCTCATCCTCGGACCCCGAACGACCGCCTGGGACAAGACCTGGTGGCCACCCACCCTTGGGAGCCCACCCAACCCCCACAGACCACGCTCAGAACCTCTGCATCATGCTTGACTCCTCCCTTTCCATGAACTGCCAGATCAACGCCGTCACCTACACCAGCTTCAACTGCCTTCGCATCCTCTGCAAAACCTTCAAATGGATCCCCCCCGACTGCAGAACGACCATCACCCATGTGCTACTAACCAGCAGACTGAACTACGGCAATGCCCTCTACAACAAAACAAAACTCTTCTACTTATACTACAAACCATCCGGAGTGCCACAGCCAGACTTGTCCTCGGTACACCACGCCATGAGCACATGACCCAACATCTACGTGGCCTCCACTGGCTCCCCGTCAAGAAGAGGGTCACTTTCAAACTCCTCTGCCACGCCTACAAATCCCTCAACAACATCGGACCCAATTACCTCAACGAGAGACTATCTTTCCACGTACCCAAGAGGAACCTCTGCTCCACCGACTTCGCGGTGGCTGAGGTCCCCGGCATCCACAGAAAGAGAACCGGCGGAAGAGCTTTCTCCTACATTGCAACGAAAACCTGGAACAAGCTCCCTGTGAACATCAGATGCTCCCCCACCCTGCACACATTCAGGAAGGACCTCAAGACCTGGCTTCTCGGCTAACCCAAAGTCGCCGCCCCCCCCAGCGCTTTGAGACACTCACAGGTGAGTAGCACTCTTTATAAACCCCCTGATTGATTGCTTGACTGTCTGGGAGGAATTCACAAAGTCTAACCCGCAGCTACACCCAGTCATGGGACCCAAGCAAGGCTGCAAACATGTAATGACTAAAGGCAGGAAAATGATAACTTTCTAAAAGCGGTAATTTCATAATTGTAATGACAAATCTGACTTTACCATTAAAGAGGTTTTATCATTACAATCTCCTAGATACTAAAAATGATGTAGCTATGTGTTCCCAATTGGGAATTACAGCTTATTAAATGTAAATAATTCCCAATGCTATCTTAAGGGAGGGGTAGGCCTCTCAGTAGTGAAAAACAAATGAAACATTTTTTACAACCAGAATATGTAAAACTTAAAAGTGCATGTCAAATCTTTTAATTACACAGCACCATGCTCTATAAGCTACCTAGGGACTACCATGGGGGTGACTTATATATAGTACAAGGGAAGATTAAGGCTTGGTAAGGGGTTGGAATGCCAAGCTGACATGGCAGTTTAGAAATGCATTCAAGCCACAACGGCAGGTCTGGGACATGCTCTAAGATGCTACTTAAGTTGGTGGTACAATAGTGCTGCAGGTACACTGCTAGCATTTACTTTAGAGGTCCTGGGTATATGTTATACCACTCTACAAGAGACGTATACGTAAATTAAAAATCCCAATAGGGTATAAGCCAACTAAACCATGTTTTAGGGGAGTGAACACAAGCACTTTAGCACTGGTTAGCAGAGGTAATGTGACGACAAAAACAAATACAGCAAATAATTGGAAGGTGATAGGCAAGAGAGGGCCAGGTCCAACACAACCCCCTCCAACCTAATGCCTGTGGAGACTAATCAATACCTTCATGGACTTCCCTGCTTAGGTGATAGAAGATGGACAATGGCCCTCAACTACAGAGGCACTAGTCAGTTTTAAGTCCTTCTGAATTTAGATGGAGCCATCTGTCTACACTCTCCTGAGCCACTGAATTGACCCACAGGTCTCCTCACCTGTGGACCTCATCTGTGTAGCACCTAACACTAACATATGCACAGATACATCCCAGTAGGGAGACAGTACAACCATGGCCTAAAAAGTGATGTGACCCACTCCATCCCTTGGATCAGACTTGCAACCTCAAATGAATATAAGCTGGCTTTAGGGTTGATACTATTCTAACCTAATCAACAATAAGGGCCTTCAATATTTTCAGAACCATAGAGACTTCAGTTAGATTATAACAGATTATAATCCTTACTGACCCACGGAACATGGTAGAAATTCGAGTTTAGTATGCCTGAACTCAGAAAGATAAAATACATCTTTTAGTGAAGTTGGTTTTAACATTCTGTGTTTGAAAATATCACTTTTAGAAAGTAGGTATTTTCTTGCCTAACCATCCAAGCCTGCCTCTGCTACATTGTGTATTCCTTGTATGGTTTGTAAGTGACAGGGGCTGAGGAGGAACCAGGGGACAGGGTGAGTCGGAACATGGCTGAATAGACCTAACTGCATGTAGAGTGGTGGGAGGAGTAGCACCTGTGCCTGAATAGGGCTGTGCCTGCCTTCCACAATGCTGGCTCCACCTCCTGTGGTGTGTCTGAGGACCCAGGCCCTCCATGAAAAAGGAAAGCAGGAGTCCTGTAAACAAAGTGCTCCAGGACTGCACAGAACTGGTTTGTACTAGGTACATACACTCTCTGCCTTCAGAGATAAAGGACTTTGGTGTATAAAAAGGGGGACCCAGACCACAGAACTTTAGATCACTTCTGGAACAACAAGACAAACATTTGCCAAGGAGAAGAACCAAGGAAGCTGCAGGAGTTTGGACTGCCCCCCCCGCCAGTGTGGTGTGTTGTTGTGTTGACCTGCAGTGGTGTCTTCATTGCCAAGGAAAGGAGAAGGAACTTTCAAAGAACGTTCATCATCTTACAGAATATTTTTCCAAAGGGCTTTTCCCTGTGCTTGCCTTCTGCTAATGTCACAGGGAAAAAAAGACGTTACCACCAGCACCCCTCTGAATTTCCTTGCTGGGAATTCTGTCTGCAGAAGCCTGAGTGTCGGTGGGACCTGGAAGCGTGACTCAATAAAAAGAACGTGTCGCAGTTGTTGCCGTCGCATCGCCGGAGAAGCGTGTCCCCGCTGCTTAGGTCGCCACTGCATCACCAGAGAAGCGTGCCTTCCTTGCAGCTATTTCCCCGATGCATCACCGGAGAAGCCTGTCGCCGCCGCAGAAGTTGTCACCGCATCACCGGAGAAGCGTGTCGCAGGGCCTGTCGCGGTCCAAAGTTACAGAGTTTGCTGCACGGCCGTCGGGCGTGTAGGCATCATCTTCACATCTTCGCATCGCATCAAGGGCGCCATCTAATCGCATCGCGCCGGAGTGTCGCATCGCATTAAGGCGCCATATTGCCGCATTGTAACTCGAACGCAGAATGAGAATCAACGCATCTTCTTCTCTCCTGTAAGGAACAAACGCATCCCCTACACTGCGCAAGCATTGAAGCGGGACGCATCACCTCCCCGAAAGCAAGGAACCAACGCATCACCCTCCCTGCAGAACTTTTGTTTGTTTCGCGTTACGCATCCAAGGTACTGTTGTGAGAAACATGTCGCATTTATCATCAACTTGAACTAAGTTACTTCTACCATCTTTAAGTCTATTTTTGAGTACAGTATTGTGGATTTCTCTTATTTGTGATCTTGTGTTAAGTTAATATGAAGAATACTTATTTTTATAAAACCTGTGTGGTGTCCATCTGTAGTGTTGTCACTGTATTACTGTATGTGTTCACAAATGCTTAACACACTTCCTCTGAGATAAGCCTGTCTGCTCGTCCCAGCTACCAGGGGGTAAGCAGGGGTTATCCAGGAGTGTAACTTGAGACCTCCAGTTCTAACAGTTATGTTTTGAAAACTTAGTATCAGTTCTTCATTCAGTTAGAATATCACGTTTTCTAAATCAATGCTCTCACACCTCACTTAACTGGTAGCATTTTCCACTTTATTTAAAGCTATGGATGCCTCATTCCTAAAGATAGACTGGCCAAGGTGGGATCACGGATTTTAGTGACTGAGCTCTGGCTGTCTTGTGAACTGTCCTTTACAACCTCTATTTCTTCTAGTTGAATTTCATAATTGACATTTTCAGATACATGGGAAACACTGCACATTGAATATTATCTTTAACTGCATTGAAAGCATCTTCATAGAAGTCATGGTCACCTAGCAATTCATTTTTAGAATGACATGATTTAAAATGTTGCAGAAGAGTCACATATAATAATTCTCTTTTCTCAACTGTTTGACAGCTCTATTTACAACGATTAATGCCTGGCCTTTGAGTGTCTCACTAAACATCCGTTACAGCCAATCACACTAAACTTTACTTGTTCAATCTTCTGATCAATTTTATTTGTGTATGTATAGTACTAGAGGATGCCTTACAGATAAAGAGTTTCTAAGTTCACTTCTCAAGCGGGGAGGGTGTTATCACATTTTAAGAGGGCATAGAGTCTGTATAGTAGACCCTCTCTAGCGACAGCTCTGACCAGAGTAAAGGCGTGTGTAGAAGGTTTCAGATAAACACTAGTCCCTTTGCTACCACATTTTAAAAAGCTGCTGATTAAGTATGGTAAAGTTTGATTCAAAGCTAAACATTTCTAATACCTCACTTTTATTACAACATAGCCTCTGTACAGTCCGGACACCTCTATACCGGTTAAAGGCTGTGTGTAAAAGGCTTTTATGAGAAGCTCATCGCTCTACAAAGACCTTGTCCGTGTGTGAACATAATGAATGAAAGGGTTTACAGACAGCAAGCTCTCTATTAAAGGGTCAGTGTACAAGGTTTTAGGCAAACACTAGGCCTTATACTGCCACATTGTAACAGAATACAGATTGAGTATGGTAAAGTTTGATGTCTGAGTGAGCCTTTCTAATACAATTCTATACTGAGTGGATGGTTTAGTTTTATAACAGCATACACTCTCTGCTGGCACCTCTGTACAGGTGATCCCTTTTTGCACTTGGACGACGTGGGAGTTTGCCTGCCCTCTTTGCCTTTGGTGTTGCTGTCGCTGTTTACAGCTCGCCGCTCCCGCTGCGCGGGAGCCGCTTCGCTACGTGGGAGATTGACCAACCCACCAACGCTGCTAGTCCTTGCCTGATTGCCGCGCTGAAGAGGCAGTACATCACCTGTGGAGGCTGCAGGGGTAGCGCGGCAGGGACTCAGTATCCCAAGAGTCCCTGCTTGACCACGTAACATCCGGTCAGCGCACCCCTGCGTGCCCCGCCCACCACCGCCCATCCTATAACACCAGAGGGGAGCCGTCTTGCGGGACGCAAGCGGGACGCCGGGCGAAGCCCGGGCAAAGGGCGGGCCGTCTGTGGCCGTCCGGGGCCAGCAGGGGCCGGGACGGGCCACCCCCCTGATAATTCAGGTAAAACCATTGAACTGTTGATACGGGTGTCATAATATTATCCTTGTGATCACGTATGTCTTCATATTCCCCAATGTCTACTCGTTCAGGTAGAAGCTCTAGAAGAGGGGGGAACTCTACAATATGCACGATGGACAACTTTATTACTCGCGCGGTGTCCGTTGTAGAAAAGGAAATTATTATGGCAGAACGCAGACTATCCTGTGAATTCCTGGCACAAAAACGTTCCTCCTTAGGATCACTAGCACATGCCATATCCCCAGTGAACACAACTTCAATTGAACGTTTAATCCCTGTACCAACTGGACATTTGCAACCCTGCGCTGTTGATACAAGGCAAGTCAATGGCGTTTTTGAGATCGTCCCAGACTTTGCACCTACAAATACAACCCAAGGTGGAACTATTACAAATAACCTTTCGGACAACATAACAGCCGATCCGCCGGCATTACCTGTAATCCTGGTACATGATACGCCTCCAGGGCTAGCAATTACATCCCCTTCGCCAAAGGCAAGACGAGTTGTTACTAAAAGGAAGAGAGTGGTTACCCCGAGGAAAGCTTATAGACTACAAACACTCAAGAGAATTCGTAGGAACTACATGAATGGAGGTTCCTACTGTAAATCTATAGAACCTAAAACCATTAACATGAGGTCAGAAATAAGCAATTTACAAGTGGGGGATGACCATAATGTCACACTCGGCCAAACGAGGGACTTGGAACCTACAAATTGCCCAAAAAATTTACCAGTCGTGAACCCGTCTCTCGACCAGATCCAAACACTCATGTCAACCTTGCTCTCACCAGTTATTGAAAAACTAAAAGGGCTAACAGAGCGACTAGACAAATTTGAACAAACAACATTGGACAATTTTTTTGCCGTGAAATCTCTGATAAAATGACATTCCAAAATTGGAGGAGATACCACGAGGGCGGATACAAGCCCCACAGTACCAAACCTAATACATCAAATCCGACGATCTAGGAAGGACAATGCGACAGACCGGAATGAAACAAACAATGCTTTAAGGGGAAGTCAATCTGAGTCTGTCAAGGCACACCCAATCAATGGAGGAATCGCGCTGACTGTCCCCCCGAAACCTGCACCACGTAAAGTGAATTTGGCAAATACAATTACTACCACTCAAGCCTTGGTACCATCTAAACCGGACGATGGGATTGAACCTCCTACTTGTTCTACTAATTGTGGCTCGGACACTAATGCTCAAGTAGCTAATTTTAATCTTAATAGAGTCAAATCAGTATTGAAAAAGACCCCAAATGCACACCTTCCACCGGGATGTCAACCATATGTAGTTGTGCTAACTGGGGTCCCTCCCTTGAAATCTAACAAAAGGGAGTCTTACGATGAGCTGAAGAACAAGACTTTATATTGGCTCAGAGAAAACAGACCTTTGCCATATTCTGTTAACTGCCAGGTTATCCAAGTCCGAAGAATTAGTTGGTTGGGCACTAGACCGAAAGACATAGCAGGGGACTGTATTTTGGTTAATTTCAAGGACCCCTCCGTTGCTCACCTTGTTTATGGCCAGAATCAAAGAGGAGGCCATTTGGGAATTGGTACCTGTGATCTTAGCTACTTTTATCCCATGCAGCGGCCCCAAGACACAAGAGATCCATCCCGGTTAGATCTGACAAACAACAGGTACTCATTCTTTGATCCTCCAACCCCAGTAGGAAGAATGTTCCCAGGAAACATGGATGGGGACAAAAACTGGTCATGGTGGGGTAATTGACAAGAAGGAAAAGATGGCCTATATGGGCCTTCACCCCCCTCGCCCAATAGTCAAACAGGGAACCATTGTGTAAAAGCAATTGTAAATACTTGCGCCATGCTTACATCTAAAGGCATGACCACTAATTCCTTCAATGAGGATCAGCACGTTGGGAATGATAATTTCAAGCCAAAGCAAATAGGGAAAACACCCGGAAGAAAAGCAATTGACCAACAAGGATCGGTTCCAATTGCTGATGGTAGCATCGAGGGCTACGGTCCACCTGCATTTTCATTGTTTAATAAAGTACACTGGAACCAGGCACCTGTATTGGCACCCCCGGTTGATTTCAACGAGGGCGAATCCTTGTCCATAAGCCACCCAATCAACCAAGAATCTTGTAAGCCCAACCAAGACTTAAAGATACTGTCATGGAACATTGCAGGGTTGTCCAGGAATCTGAGCGATAGAAATTGGAGCGCCTTTATGGAGGAGCATGAAATTATACTCTTGCAGGAAACATGGGCTATTAACATTGTACATAGACTTGGTTTCAAGACATTTTTCAAGGGGGCAACCGCATCTGTAAGAGGCAGACCCTCTGGGGGCCTAATAATCTGGATAAGTATATCTCTAGAGGTTGTTGTATCGCCCCTGTACTTTGCTTCCAATGATTTACTTGGCGTCAAGCTAACCACTAGAAACTTGGGAGATGTATATATGATAAATGTCTATAATAGACCTTCTCCAAAAAATAAGTCATCAATGGTTATTGAACAGCTTAGTTCCTACCTAGTTAACCTAGAACCTGAATCACAAATATACATAGGTGGGGATTTCAACTGCCAGTTCGAGCCCATAAAGGGGCTCGAAAAATTATTGGAAAATGAAGATAGAGCGCTTGATATCCCCCCCTTAGACAATGTAAAGTGTGTAAAATGTACAGTGGCTGCAATGCAGATTTACGAATTGACTGTATCCCATGGACTGCGGGCATGTAATGGTCGACTAGATCCGGATAAACCGGCTAATAACACCTTTAGCAAGGGGTCGTCTAAATCCTTGATCGATTTCATGCTTATTTCAACTAATCTCTGGCACTTATTGTTGGCCTTTAAGGTCGTGAATAGACCAGAGAGTGATCACTTTCCCTTGCAGTTAGGGCTATTATCTGACCCTTTTTTGGTTCATGATAACAGGATGGGAAGTGAGGGCGGGGTAGTAGAGGTTGCCGTCTCTAATAATAGGAAGGCAATTAAATGGCCTCATATCTTAGCAAAAGAAGAAACACTCATGGGAATTTATAGCATCTTCTCAGATATCATCCCCCAATACGGAAACATAAGGTTGGGATCCCACGATGTCCTGAAAATGCACTACCACCTAGTGGAATCACTAACCCCTCTCCTGAGTAAAAGTTGTATAAGCAAAAAAGTTAACACAAACAGGCAATTGGAACTAGAGACACCATGGTACAACAAACAGTGTCATCTAGCCAAAACTAATTTAATTATTGCCGTGAAGTCTAAAGACCAGCCGAGGGTTAGAGAATGCAGAAAAGCATATAAAAACCTTATGCAAAATGCAAAAAGGGAATGGGATGAGCGAATCTGGGAAGACCTGTTGAGTGCTGCTAAGAGACACGACCAATGTACCTTCTGGAATCTAATAGCCAAAAATAACAAAAAAGGTAGTTCCAATAGGGACTTCTTCCTAGATGAAAAGGTTTGGTTTGACCACTTTGTGGTTTTGTATGACCAAGTAGGGTCTCCTGCCGAATACAATGATCCGGGGTCTTTTATCCAGAGTACTAATCCTGTGCAATTTAGCACTAATGAAACTTTGTGTGCAATAAAAGCTATAAAGGCGGGTAAAGCTCCAGGACCGGACAAACTACCTGGTGATTTATTCACTCATAATATCGAGGTATGGTGCCCCTACATAAATTACTTGTGTAATTCAATTCTATTAGGAACCCCGATCCCTGAAACGTGGAAAGGGGCCGAAATTGTAACTATTTTTAAAAAAGGGGATCGCTACAACCCGGGTAACTATAGACCGATTAGTTTAATTGATATTTTACAAAAAAATGTTGCCAGACATATTTTAAATCGGCTTTTAATATGGATTGAAGAATTAGAAATCCTTTCCAAATTCCAAGCTGGATTCAGATCCAAGACTAGCACTGTGGATCAAGTGTACAGATTCATGTGTATATGCTGGAAATATGTTAAGATAAAGAAGTGTTGTATATATGTTGCATTTATGGACCTACGCTCAGCGTTTGATCTTGTTCCCCGTCACTTACTATGGGAATGTCTAAAGAAGATGGGTGTCCCGGATGAATTGTTGGTTAATCTTATAAAATTGCATACTGATAACTTTGCTAAAGTAAGGTGGGGAAGAAACGGAGAACTTACCCGACCCATTCCAGTGAAAAGGGGGGTGAGACAAGGGTGTGTACTGGCCCCAACCCTCTTTTCGCTGTTTGTAAATGATATTCCCCACTACTTAGCTCAATGCAACCACGATTCACCTAAATTGTGTAATGAGGCAGTCACAGCACTATTATTTGCGGATGATACCATCCTAATATCCCAAACTCCTAATGGCCTGCAAAATTTCATAAACACATTTAATAGTTATTGTGAGTTGAAGGGGTTAGAAATCAACTCATCAAAAACGAAATATATGGCAATCAATCCCTCCAAATCATTTAAGAAGAATCTGGCCCTAAACAATACCAAACTTGAATATGTAGATTCCTTTGACTATTTAGGTATTAGGCTGGACAGCAGAATGTCTTGGACAAACCAACGTGACAAAAGCAGGTTAATATTTAAACAGAATTCACTCCCCATTTTAAAGATTCATGGTGGGAGCACATCTAAAGCCATAACTCCTGCGATCGAAGTGTTCAAAGCAAAAGCTCAATCTGCTGCCTTGTATGGGGCTGAGATCTGGGGGCCTCATTCTAAAAAAACATTCGAGGCTGACGAAAATATGTTTGTCAGACGTGTACTAAGACTGCCTGTAAGAACACCCTTAGTACCGGTCTATTTAGACATTAATATAAAGCGTACAGACCTCCTATGTTGGTTGCGACCATTGCTTTATTGGGTGAGATTGTGGTCTATCCCGGAACTTGCTGACTATAGAGCAGGTCTATTGGAAGTTAGGGAGCTGGACTCCTTTAACTCAATCAAGTGGCTGAGACATGTATCTCACTGGCTTAATGAAATAGGTCTATCACACTTCTGGGATACACCAGCTACATCGATCACCTCGCCAAATATCTGTAAGAACCAAGTAAAAACTGCCTACTGGAATTATGTAAACACACACGCATATGAACGTGCTACTAGTACCTTAACACACACATTTTTGCAATTTAAGGATCAGCCCTCATTCGAACATTTCATGGACGAAATTGAGCCACCTCTGGCTAAATCTGTTTTCCTCCAATTCAGATATGGGGTCTTACAGATTAATGCAATCACTTGCAGGTGGGGAAAAGTAAATAAAGATCCAAATTGCACTTCTTGTGACTTAAAATTAAAAGAGGACGAGGCTCACATCCTCTTTTTTTGCCCGTTATACGTAGCACCTCGGAAAAAATGGATTATACCCCTTTGTAAAAACTTGGGGACACGTTCATGCAAAGAGGCAGAGCGTATACTTAGATCCTCGAACAGTAGGTTAATAGTATTTGGTTTGAGTAGGTACCTCCACAGTGTTTGTATAATTAGAAAAAAACTTGGAATGTTAACATAGAAATTTTTTTTATTTTCATCTTCTGGCCTTTAACTATTTATTTATAATTGTAATAACTGTTCTTAACAAATGGTCTAGTAAAAAAACCCTGGTATGTATATTCCTCTTTAAATGTATGATCAATGAATTATTCCACAATTATATCTTGCACCTACCTGTATTTTTGCACATTATGAATGGTTGCTTATTTATTGCAATTAATTTTTAATGATAAATATGTGTAATATGTGTATTATATGTGTGTTGGCTTTATGACAAAGTGTCGAATAAAAGCTTTTACAAACAGAAAACAGAGTAAAGGCTGGGTGAAAAAAGTTTTAGTGAGTAACTCACCCCTCTTCAAAGACCTTTCCTCTGAGTGAACAAGGTGTATAGATAACTCTACAAACAACGCACTCTCTGCTGACTGCCTTGTTTGTGTTGCTAATAACTTTGGCAACTTTTGACGATTCTTCACAAAACTTTCCAAAAAGTACTTATTTTTGACTAGTCTGTGCATGGAAAGTTGTGAGGTGATCCATCAATTGGGGAACAAGATAAAAAGAGGGGTTCCAAAAAAATCACCATGTATTTTCCATAGACTTTGTCCCGAAGCGTTACACCAAATATGGCAAGAAGCTAGATCTTGATCCACAGATTGTGCTTTTTGTGAATTGGTGTGAATCCGTTCAGTAGTTTTTCAGCAATTAAGGTTGAAAAAATTTTGTATATCTGGACGGTTGGGTTCATGAGAAGCTTGTGAGAGTCCAAGAGAGCAAGAATTTAAAAATGTAGGTATCTGATTGGTGTCTCACTCTTGTAGGAACAAAAGGCTCCCAGCAGTCCTGCAGTAGTGAGCACTGTGATTGCCTGGCTGTTAAAGGTTTACAAATGAAATGGCTGCCATTACTGTGTAAAATTGTTAGTGTTGTGAGAATGAAGAAAACATTGTATATTAGAGGTTTTCCTGTGCCCTGAGTTATTGAGACGAGGTCCGAAAGGCATAAGCACTGTGATGAAACAAAGTATACATTATTATTATATTTTTTTTACTTGTGAAACCCATGACTCTTACAAGATCCTAAAAAAGGGGTAGACAATCTCTCTTCCCACTCTAATAGGAGCATCTGTCACCCTTGGGAGGAGTCTCACTGTAGAAGGTGCCCATTATTACACTCTGCTATGCTCATATGTCTCCCTGTAGAATAGTTACATCAGAGAGGCCAGTCCCTCCCTGCCCCCTACTAAGCATACCTTTCAACTAAGAGAAAGGTCTGAGTGGAGAGGATAGTTCCTCCCCTCACCCAAGTGCGCCTATCCATCATCCATCCTAGAGAGAGAGGTCTCAGCAGAAAGGAGAGTCCCTTCCCACGTCCTACTATGAATATCTTTTACCTTGTGGAGAAGTCTCAGTGGAGACTGCAGTCCTTTCCAACACTATTCTAAGGCCAAGTGCATACCTTGCTACACACATATGTCATCCCAGAGAGCCATCTCAGGAGTGGCAAGTCTTCTCCCACACCCTACTGTGTACATCTGTCTCCACTAGAGAGGTCTCAACCAAGAGGGAAGTTGTTGAATACACCCTAGTACGTACACCTGTCATCCCAAAGAGAGGTCGCATCAGAGATGTCAGTTCCTCCTAGCACCCTACAATGCACACCTGTCATCCAAGAGAGAACTCTGAGCAGAGACAGCAGTCACTCTGCACAGCGAATTACGCACACCATTCTTCCAAGAGACAGGTCTCAATGGAGAGGCCAGTAGTATGGTGCAGACCTTACTACGCACATTCATCATGATGCAAGAGAGAGGTCTTAGAGTAGATGCCATCCTGTTATGACACTCACCTGTCATCCAAGAGTGAGGTCTGAGCAGAGAGGATAGTCTCTCCCCACACCCTACTACACATACTTGTCATCCAAGAGAGAGGTCTGAGTGGAGAGGCCAGTTCCTTCACACACCCTAAAATGCACACCTGTTGCTATGGGGGTATCTGTCGGCGGAGAGGCCAATTTTTCCACACAGTCTAGTGTATTAGTGTGAACACCTGTCACCCCAGAGAGTCCTTGCAGCAGAGAAGTCAGTATCTCCCCACACCCTACAATGCACACCTGTTCTCCAAGAGAGAAGTCTCAGCAGATAGGCTAGTCATTATGCACACATTGCTACGCACACTCATCTAAGCATGGGCCAACAATCCGTTCCGCTCACGAAATTTGCGGATTTTCAGCAATTTCGTGATCCGCGAATCTCACGAAATTGCCGAACAATTTGCAAATTCGCTCGCCGGCGGATTTTTATTTTTTATGGCCTGCTCACTCAAGGGACCAAAGTTACAGGCACACACAGTCACTGGAGGCAAATCTTATGGCCCTTTATGCAGCTGCAGTGTAGGAAAAGCACTATACATTTATCCAACGAGGTAGTGATGAAGCAAAGCTTCGCATATTTTGCGGCTTGCCGAAGTCAAGAACCTCGTTTATGTGTAATAAGGTAATAAAACGTATGTTTTACTAACATTTATTTTGTTTAGGCAAAGTTCCCGAAGCTTGCCTATGTGTATTTCTAATGAATTTAATCCGTGTCCTCTAATATGGCCGCCGCTTGTATTTTAGTTACTGCGCATGCGTCAGCCACACTCACGTGTCCTGACGCGTCTGCAGAAGTGGAGGGAAAGTTATGCGCATGCGTAATTCATAGCTGTGCTTATCGTGTGGTACTGCTCGTGCCACTGCTCTTGTGATTGTGTCAATGTAGCTAACATTTAATGCAAATAACTTTATTTCTTGATGATGAGTTAAAAGTACAAATCGTGTGGTGTGTTTTCATAATGACATTATTATGTATTAATTTGTTTTCGCTTACTTTTCATGTACCGCGGGAAATGGGGGTCTGAGTGAGAGGAGAGCCATATTGGAGGTCCCCTCTGCGCCTGTGCGACATTCGGCAGCACGAGGGACCTTGACAGATGGAACACCGCCAGTTGGCAGTGATGGGCAAGATGCTCCTGAGAAAGTCACCTCTGCCCTGCGAGAACAGCGAATGTGGCTTATTATATGATACAATGTAAATGTATTGCTGCTTACCGTGTAGTCTCTCATGGGAACCCCTATCTCAATAGGCGGTACCAGAAAATGTTAATGTGGCATACAAATAAACTGTTCTGATTGGTGTGTTACCCAAATCCTACCTTAGGACCAATCGAAATTGAGGGATTCTGACACTTTGCAACATTGGGGGGTGGTACACTGTCCCCAAACTGTATATCTACCCTGGGTTCACCTAGTGAACCGTCCGACTTGTCTGGTTTAGCTGACCTGTCACTGACCCAACGCACTCAATAGGTGACTGAAGATACAGAGCGCTGCGAAGCACTCTGTCCGAATTTGACCATAGACTAAGGTTCTACTGAATCTTAAAGTGCTGGCAAAGCACTTAGCTGGGAGTTCGCTGACCCAATCGGGGTCTTGATCGATAGCTGCAGAGCGGGTGGAGCGCAGGCGTTGCTTCCGAACTGTGGGTTCCGGTCCTGTCCTGAAGAGGGTCCTGTCCTGAAGAGGGTCCTGTCCTGAGGGTTTGCTGTCCTGTCCTGAGGGTCCTGTCCTGATTCCTATTCCGAGGGTATCCTGTCCTGTCCTGGGTGTCCATTCTGCACCTGCTGTCCTTTGAGGGGTATCCTTCCTTGAGGGTTTCCTGTCCTTAACTGACCCGTGGCCAGGGTTTGGTTTCCACACCTTTCTAGGTAAATATTGCTCTGAAAACTCTTTAAATCTTGCACCTTCTGAATTTCTAACTTTTGCTTTAATAAAGTTCAACATTGCACATGTGATATTTCCATGCCTTTCTGCAACTATTGAAAGTCATTTATATTTTTCCATAAGTTTATTCCTATGTCTTCTCATTTGTTAGAAATTATATTTTGCATAGCAGTGTGTCATTTCCTGATATGGTCTAGAACTTCATTGCCTAGATTGTTCAAAGGCCCATTCACCTTAAGTGAAGCGTGTTATTCATTATAAGCTCTCCTATAGTCACCCACACTTAGGCTATCCCTGTTTAGATAATACTGAATTGCATAGTATATTTTCTCGTTACATTTTTTAGTACCTTGATGATTACTCTGTCATTATTTCTTTATGCCTATATGATTTATGTTATCTTGGTTATTGATTGCCTTATTTTACTGTACCTCATGCAAGAAAATATTGAATTTAGATAAACATTTTAAAACTTCCAGTTGTCCGTGGTCATTTAAACAGTATTTGAATGTTATTGGTTGGGTTTGTATTTTGCTGCCTTTCTTTTACAGCTAGCTCCCTGATTCATTGTGGTCATTAGGTACCCGCATCGGTGGATGGTAAGTCGGGTGCACTGAAAATTGTTAGCAGGGAACACACACACACAACTTGGTAGAGCTCGTGAAGTCACCTGATCGATGTATATGGTGATTTGAAAGTATATGGGCCCTGAAGCCGGAAACGGCGAAAACTATTGGTCGGGTGGCCTCGCGCGCTCTATCAGTTTTCTGGTAGCTAGAGGATGGTTAGGGACTAGTTGAGAGTAAGGCAGGGATTATTTGGACTAGTTAAGTCGGAAGCTGCTATTATATTAGTGCTGCTATAAGAGCGGCTGTTCTGAGGGAACTGATCACTCTCTTGTGAATACGCTGCTGAAATTCATGAATTACTGTATTGCCATTATTCTTGTTCTTATATTGTTATATGTACTAATCCATGCAATTGTCAATCGTTTAGTTGTATGTTGTCCGAACTCCCCGGGGAATTGAAAGGGCAAGTGGTGAATAGAATCCATTGTCCTGAGGTCACAGGTTCGAGGAAAGTTAGGTGCAGGTTAGGATAACCGGGAAGCACTAACTAGGGTTTTCTGAATACATGTGTGAATAAATGACAGTAACGGGGTTCATTGGCAAAATTCCCATAGTGGCGTAACCTAGTAAGGGTCACATCGGAAGAGTAGCAGGTTCCTCGGAGCTAGCGTGAAAGCAGAGGGGTCCGCTGAGAAACCTTAAGCTCGGAATATATCCCGGAAAGAAGTGGATGAGTTTAGGGGAATAACAGGTTCACCGATGCTAGAGTGAAGGGTAGGCGGAAGAGATCTGCCCGCAGCGAGTGAAAAGTAAATGGAAGTAGTTTACTTGCAGTAAAACAATTCTTTCTCTGTCTAGACACTTGAGCACTGTGGCGAATGTGTATTTGTTGTAAAATAACCAAGCACTGAGCACTTTAAAAGAAAGAAAGTTTCCGTTACCTTGTGAAGGGAGGGAGTCAGCCGCGAAGCGCCTCTGACGTCACTCTGTGCCGCGCTAGGATTGGTAGAAGCAGCGGGCGGGTAGCGGAGCTGGAATTGTAAAGGAGGGGTGAGCGCCGGAGCGTGGGAACTGTCTCACGAAGGGGCCGCGCACCCATTGGCGGAGCTTATTCAGAGCCGCGCACCCATTGGTTGCACGAATTTCTGAAGCGCGTTCTGATTGGAGGTAGTTTGTAAACAAAGTTTACCGCAGAAGTTGTATGTGGCACTCGCAGACTACAGGAACTCGACCTGATCCAAGGCACCTAGGGTTTGAAAGGGATCAGTGGAAGACTAATAGATACGATATTATGTACGGAACAAAGAGAAAAATGTCACTTATAAGTAAGGTGAAAAATTATTTTAAAACGGACAAACCGATTAAATCTAGGGAAGGTGTTCTTGTCCCACCACCTAATACTCCTGCCTCATTCATGATGTTTGACCGAGGGTACAATACATGTGTGTGGCTGGAGAATTGGGTGAAATACACGAAAGATGACGGAGTATTGGCTTTTCCGTTAGATGGTACCTTCAATGGTAGGATCCTATTTAATTTAAGGACTCGGATGAACGAATTGCATCCCAGACCGAGACTAACGCAGTATGAGGCATTAGAGGAATGGGAGATTGAGGCTTTTGAAAGAGAAAGACCCCGAATGGACAAGGGTTTGACCAAGTGGTACCCCAGGCAGAAACAGGAGTCCAGGGATAAAAGGATGAAACAGTGGAGGCAGAGCATGATTGTTGAGGGTCTGTTTCCCATGATGCCGGCATGTCATAACATTGGAGCGGGTGAGAAAAGTACTGAAAAATGTAAGCATTGGGGGGCCCTGGGGGATTCAGATGATGAACTAATAGATGACATCTGTACCAGAAGTCCGCCACCTTACAATGAGGGAACCCGACCTTCCAGTGTAGGAGATGTTCCCCGACGCCACTTCCTAAAGGAAGAAGACAGGTCCCTGGGACTGGGAGGGGGTGGTCAAATATTGCCCTATCCTGAAAAACCCGAACCGACGGAAACAAGGGATATATATCCCAAAGTGCCCGCAAGCCAGGAAGAAAAATATTCACGTACGAAAATCTTTTTTCCCAGACCCTTGTATGAAAGCGAAGAGAAACCATCGAATTCAGGATGCCTTTTGTTCAACCTCCATATGGGGAAGAGCGCAGGTCCTTTAATACTGGAACTTTATTCCCGAAACCAAATTATGGGGGAGGACCAAGTGAAACGCATCCTACTGCCCCGAGTTTTACTCCTCCGTTGACTCCACAGATATTACATGACACAACTTTAAGAAGGGTACTAGTGGAAAAGGAGCAAGAGGCTCTAGCTAGACAAAGAACAGAAATAATTCAGAAAATTTCCCAGTTAAATACCAGTCCTGAGGCATTGACTATTCCAGTAACTATTGGACCGGTGGTCCCGTTATACGGAAATGGTCAGGGAAATCCGATTACTCCAGTTATGACCCCAGGCATGGCAACCCCGAGACAGGAACCGATCATCATAGATGATCAGTCCAGTGAGTGCGAGTCTGAAGTTGCGTTTTTGGAATTGCCAAACAAACAGACTGGAAAGGGAATACAGCAGAGGCATAACCCTTTTAATACAAAAGAAATTAAATTAGAGACAGCAACAGGTACTAGGAATGTCTCTCTGGTAACTCCGGATGAAATTGAGAGTTGGAGTCGTGAATTAGAGAAGCAGACTCCGCAAACAAAACCTTTAGACCTCTACAAGCTGAGGGTCGAAATAGAAGAATTAATGGCAGGAAATGTGGGGATGGATCGATTGAATACCTACTCTGAAGAAGAATTGTCGTTCATATGTAAAAGCTTTACAAGGAACACCAGAGTGCTCCACGAAAAACTGACCGAAACAGCAGTTAGTATGGGGGTAGATATCTCAAAATCCAAGCCCTTACAGAAACCGTACAGAGCAGACTTCTCAGACAAAGATATAGAACACCTGAATGTGGCAGGGAAGAAGTTGCAGATTAAAGAATTAATGGGGGTACTGCAGAAATGGGGAGATGTGGAAAGATGGAGAAGCAGGTGGGCGAAAAAGAGGGAAGAGGTTCGCTCCCGACAAGTGACTCCCGAGTTTGCTTTAAGAGAGGTAGAAAAACCTGAGCAGTTATGCCCCATGCGCGAAGTTCCAGGAGGGAAATATGTGCATGTCCCCTGGTCTAGGCAGGATATTGTGTCCTTCACGAACGATTTTCCAAAATTACGAGAGAAACCAGTTGACTGGTACAGGCAGGTGGAAAGGTTCGTGAAGGTACAGAAATGTCTGTGGAAAGACCTGGATGGGTTTTTCGACATTGTGGTTCCAGTAGATTTATGGACCCAGTGTAAAATAAACATAGACTGGCCGAGTGAGGAGTACCCCAGAAACAAGGAAACTGGAGAGCCATCAAAGGATGTCATGCGAAAATATGAGCAGGTAATTCAGCATTTGAAAGAAAAGGTGCCCGCAAAGGAAACTGATTGGACAAAAATAGATAGAACAACACAGGAAAGGGACGAGACAGTGCACTCCTTCTATGAGAGGTTATTGCAGGTATTTAAAACATACAGTGGTATTGATAACATCGACCTGAAGGATATGACGCACTTTATTTACAGGTTTGTAAATGGTTTAAGACCTGAAATTTGTCAGTGGATAAAAGATAATAAAATCTGTTGGCATACAAAAAAAATGGATGAGGTCCTGCGGTACGCTAAGTACTGCGAGGATGAGATGGCAGAAAAGAAAAAGGCCCTCAAGGAAAAGGTGATGTGGGCTCAGGTGAAGCTCGCAGAACAGCAGGAAAAACAATTGAGTAACATGGTTAAAAATGCTGAGAACAAAGGTCCTGGGGGAGGGGGTGGAGGAAAGCCCCGGCCCAAATTTAGCAGGGAAGAGGCTATGAAAAAATTTCCCTGCCATCAGTGCGGCGAAATTGGACACTGGCGAAACGAGTGTCCCCAATTAGTCGATGTTAATGAAAAAACTCCTGATTTAACTCCACAGACGCAGAAAGAAAGACCAAGAAAGACTCAACCCCAGGTAAAAACAGTTCAGGTGCCTCGAGCACCCAAGCAGGTATACAGGGGAAGACAGGCAGAAGATGAAGAGATAGAAGTTTGGGAAAGCGGGGAGAACAGAAATACAGCAACTTCGCAGTATCTGCTGAATGATACCTTCCTTTGTAATGATCAGGACTGACGGGGCCTGAGAGGGGAGGACGAGGAGTGCGTACTTGGCGCTTCCTTGCCGGTAGACCAGTCTGGACCATATATTGAAGGAAAGGTTGACGGAAATGATGTCACCTTTCTGTTGGACACTGGCGCTACCCGTTCTACTGTAAGAACAGTGGACGTTCCAAACCTACCCCTCTCTGGAGAAAATATCCAAGTAGTGGGTGTATCTAATCAATTGATTAGTACTCCTGTTACCGAACCAATGGAGATTTCAATTGGAAATTTTAAACAGATGCATAGATTTGTCGTCTGTGACACCAGTCCAGTAAATCTACTGGGTCGTGATTTGCTGTGCAAAATGAACTGTACCATCTTCTGCACACCAAAAGGTGTGGAAATACAGACCCCAGATGAAGATGGCATTTATAAATTATTGTTACTTAGACCTGACTCAGAAATTAAAAGATTGACCCTGCAGGACTTGCCCCAAGAACTACAGGAAGCCGTAAAGCCAGAGGTGTGGGATTTCACTGGAAAGGATGTGGGGTTGATGAAAGATGTGGACCCCATACAGATAGCCATCAAGGACAATGCAGTATATCCTAACACTAGGCCCTACCGAATGAATGCTGAAGTGAAAGCAGGTGTCACTCTGGAAATACAAAAATTATTAGAAGGAGACATCATACAGGAAGTGATGAGCAGCCCATGCAACTCACCGATTATGGGCATCAAAAAGCCTAGTGGCAAGTATAGGGTAGTGCAGGACCTGAGAAAGGTTAACAAAATTGTAGTTCCTTGCTGCCCTATTGTCCCAAACCCTGCAGTGATATTGTACCAGATTCCTTGGGATGCTGAATGGTTCACTGTGATTGATTTATGTCATGCATTCTTTTCGATACCCCTGCACCCCGACAGCAAATTTCTTTTCTCATTTGCCTTCGAAGGTCACGTGTATTGTTGGAACCGGGTCCCTCAAGGGTATACAGAGAGCCCCTCTATCTTTAATCAGATCTTGAAAAAATGTCTAGAGACTTTGACCTTACCTGGGAACTCTGTGTTAGTGCAGTACATAGACGACCTTCTACTGGCGTCTAAAAGTCATAGGGACTGTGTAGTTGACACCATTGCCCTCCTAAATCATCTGTGTGAGAAAGGGCATAAAGTGGCCCCTGACAAACTACAGTTCTGTGCGAAATCAGTGAAATATCTAGGACACGAGATAGAAAAGGGTGTCAGAAAAGTCACATCAGAAAGAGTGAGAATAATTCAAAAGATGCAGTTGCCCCGTACTCAAAAGGATGTCAGAATGTTCCTGGGTGTATTAGGGTACTGCAGGCAGTGGATTCTGGGATTTGCAGCCTTAGCCAGGCCCTTGATAAAAATGACCACGAGAGGAATGCCAGATGTTGTAGAGTGGGACGATGAAAGTCTAATGGCTTTCACAAGACTGAAAAACTGTCTATGTACAGCCCCTGCGTTGGGAATGCCAGATTATTCCAAAGAGTTTGCCCTATTCTGTGACACTCGCGATAATTGCGCATTGTCAGTCCTGACTCAAGAACATGGCACGACCAGAAGGCCTGTGGCCTATTTCTCTGCCACTTTGGACCCAGTAGCTGCTGGGTTACCAGGCTGTCTGAAAGCAGTAGCTGCTACCTGTGCAAGTTTGGAACAGAGTGAGTCCATTGTCATGGGACATCCTGTGACCGTGTATGTTTCACATGGAGTGGTAATTCTATTGACCAGAACTAAAACACAGTATCTCACCCCTAGTCGGCTGACTAAATACGAGAGGATTCTTGTGGGTGCAGCAAATGTAAGCATTGTTAGGTGCGGTATTCTGAACCCTGCCACCTTACTCCCCGACCCCTTGGAAATAGAAGGTGGGGATGATGATGAACATGATTGTATTGACCTGACAGAGTTCAGTACTAAACCACGCCCAGACATAAAAGAAACGCCATTGCCTGAACATGATAAAGAACTATTTGTGGATGGTTCCTGTCTAAGACATGAACTAGGAGGCTTGAGTGCTGCTTACGCAGTAGTCTCTTTCACAAAAATTGAAGAAGCAGGTTACTTATATAACATCAAGTCTGCACAAGTAGCCGAATTGATAGCTATGATAAAAGCTTGCAAAATTGGGAAGGACTTACGCATAACAGTGTATACTGACAGTCAGTACTGTTATGGAGTTGTGCATGACTTTGGCCAATTGTGGCTGCAGAGAGAATTCATGACTTCCTCAGGTACTCCCATTCGGAATGCAAAGGTTGTTCATGACCTTTTAGAGGCCATCCAGTTGCCCAAAGAACTGGCAGTGGTAAAATGTGCTGCTCATCAAAGGAGCATGGACAAAGTATCACTGGGAAACGATTATGCTGATCGAGTGGCCCAATGGTGTGCCAAAGATCGGTATATTGTAAATCCAAAACGAGGGGGGCCAGGAACCAGCTGCCAGCTTCAGGTGTTTGAAGAAGTGCCTACGTGGGATGAAGTGAGAGAGTGGCAGGAATCGGCTCCTTGGCAAGAAAGAGAGAAATGGAAGGAGGATGGGTGTAGACCGAGACGTGTGGATGGTGTGATTTTGGGCCCAACTGGTATGCCTGTGTTACCCCGACACTTGCTTGGCACAATGGCAAGATTAATACATGAAGGATCACACATTGGTAGGGATGCCATGATTCTGGTATTTCAACAGACTTGGTACAGTAAGAAGTTCAGGAAGGTAGCAGAGTCCCTCTGCCAGAGGTGCCTGTCATGTCAACAGATGAACCCAGGCAAGAGGACAATGGTTGAACTGAGCAAAATTGGGAGATCAGGGGGTCCCTTCGTAAGGATACAGATTGATTTCATCACCATGCCCCGTTGTGAAGGGAAGCGATATGTCCTTGTCATTGTTTGCATATTTTCAAAATGGGTAGAAGCTTACCCTACTTCCCAAAGTGACGCACTGACAGTAGCGAAGTGTTTACTAAAAGAACTGATACCTAGATTCGGAATACCATACATTATTGAATCAGATAAGGGTGGACATTTCCAGAATGAAATACTGGCTGAACTGTGTAAGGCCTTTGGAATAAGGCAGAAACTCCATTGTGCATACCACCCAGAGGCTTCTGGAATAGTGGAACAAGTAAATGGAACTATCAAAAACAGACTAGCAAAGCTGACTGATGCAACTGGCATGACCTGGGTGAAGGCCCTGCCCCTGGTCCTGATGGGACTGAGAAGTGTTCCCGACCGCAAGACAGGCCTAAGTCCCCATGAAATCATTATGGGAAGAGTGATGAGACAAGCATGGGTGCCAGGAAGCAAACTGTTGAGTATTACTGATGATTTAGTGCTTGAATACTGCAGAAGATTGGGTGACCAAGTGCGTTCTATCTCTCGCCAGATTGGAGACGACGGCATCCTCAATCCAACGACTCCTCTCCACAGCTTGGTTCCAGGAGATTGGGTCAAAATAAAGAAGCACACTCGATCAAGCTGTCTGGCACCAAGGTGGGGAAAGAAACGCCAAGTAATCCTGGTAACCACCACTGCAGTGAAAGTCGCAGGTGTTCCCCAGTGGATCCACGCTGGACACACCCAGAAGGTATTGCCAGACAAAGGATTTGCAGAAGAAGGGCAACCAGCAGAGGACCCTGCAGGAGCCGGTCCAGAAGCAGCTGACAACGAGCAGCCCAGCACCAGTCAGGTTGCAGGAACAGCAGACGTTGGCCCAGGAGTAGTTGACTACGAACTGCCAAGAATCCAGCCTGCTGAAGAGGTCCAGGAAACTGAGCCAGGAGTAGCTGAAGACGAGCTGCCAAGCATATGGCCAGAAGAATGGATACCGATGATTGATCTGACCGAAGATCCTATCAGAACAAGAGAGCGACTTAGTGAAGGTAGAGAGTGGACTAGTCAGGAAAAGCAAGGCACAGGCGAAGAACCTCAGCCGCTTGAGATTCACATCAAAACTGAGGAAGGAGAAGGTCAGACAGGGACAGAGCAGGTGTTCGATACACCACCGCTAACACCTGATGCAGATAAGGGAGAGACTAGAAATAGAGTGATAGTTCGAGCAGAAGAAAATCAAGAGATCGAAGTGCTTGAACAGGATCAGAGAGGGTTAAAAGAACGGGTTCAGGAAACAGAAACAGAAACAGAGACAATCGAAAGCCAAAAACAAAATATTCCTGAACAAGGCCAGATTAGCAACCAGGCAGAAGAATTTGATGCTAGCCCTGGAACTAGCCAGATAGGGGAAGTAGGAGAAGAAAGTGGAGAAGAATTACCACAAGATAAAGAGAACAAGAGAATAAGAAAAGAAAGTGAAGTCCCAGTACCGACTAAGAGACTAAAGAAAAGAAACAACCTTGAGCCTAGGTTTGTAAAAAGATTGAGACTAAGGATAAAGACAGTGGAAGAAAAACGTGCAGAAGCAAGAAGAAGTGCTCGGATAGCAGAGCAAGAAGAAGACTCTTCCAAAAGAAGGAGTGAACGAATAAAAAGACAAAACAAAAAGTACAAGTCTCCTGAATGGACACTGGTTTTGGAAGAACTTGAAGATCTTGATATAACTGACGTGAGCGACGGAGAACCCGTCCCAGAGTACTCAGCTGAAGAAGAAGACGAACCACCGTGAATTTGCACAAAGTAAGCTAATTGTGTAAAGCCAAAAAGAGGGGTTCGAGAAACACCTTCTGAACCAAAATGTCTGATTCAACGGTGAATGGTAGACCTAGTTGCAGCCGTTTTAAGACGTGTTGCAAGGTGTGTATATGTAGTGTAGTAGTACTGATAGTTATCTGGATAGGATTAACAATTTTCATTCCCTTTGCTGTAAGTAAAGATACTAACATTGTCCCTACTGAAGTTGTAAATACTGACAATGAGGAGCTAACAACACAGAGTGTAGCACGACATGAGAGAGCTTTGAGACAAACAAAACAGAACTTAGAAGCATCAGATGAGGGAGGACTACATTATCATGGAGTTAAGAACAAGACACACTTAAACGTTTTCGCAAACTTATTAATACACTATGTAGAGACTATGGAAATTGAAGATTGCTATGTCTGCATGAAGCTACCTACTTCTGTGGCTGAAGGCGTGACATACCATCACCTGCCATTGACATATGGAATATCCTGTAGCATTTTAGCTAGTTTATTTTACAAAAGGGGACCGTTACAGTATTATTATTCTAACAATGACGTGATCTTTTCTGAACTTCCTATACGTGGGAACTTGAATCCTGTACATACCAAAACTGACACCATAAGATATATGGGAGACTACTTTCTGACTATAGGTAACATTGACATAGCAGACGCACACAGAGATAACTTGACTTGTTCTTTGCGTGAGCAGGAAAAGATGTTCCTGAACATGGCAGAGAAAAGAAGAATTAAAATTCAAAAGAAGGCTAATGACGAAAGTCAGAAAAAGCCAAAGTGGGCAGAGAACATGGAAGGCACCTCATCTGGTGGAGCGGGTCCTGCTCTGTTGCTGGATTTTGAAAAGAAAGGCAAGCTATGTCTTCACCGCGAGAAGACTAGCTATTATAATAATGTTTTCATTGGTTCCAGTGAATGCGAACATAATTACAAGGTAATTGGAGGTTGGGGTTTCAAAAATGGGTCAGAGCCTGTGTTTCCTGGAATTTATTATATTTGTGGGGACAAGGCTTATTTCAAATTGCCGGATCACTGGTATGGAAGCTGCTACTTTGGCATTGTCTTCCCGAAAATATACCATGTGAATGGAAAAGCTGGAAGCAATGAAGATACTAATGGCTTAGTGCGTAGTAAAAGAGAAAGTATAGGTGAAATTATGGGTAGTATTTTCAGTGCACTGATACCTGGAGTGGGAGTGGTTCTGAACACTCACAGAATTTGCAAATTGTCTACTATAGTAGATGTGCTGTCTACTGAAACAGCTCATGGATTTCTGCTGGTCAATACCGAAATGGTTGCGATCAGATCAATGGTTTTACAAAATCGACTTGCTCTTGACACCTTATTAGCGAAAGAGGGCGGAGTCTGCCGGATGTTGAAGGCGCAACATTGTTGCACTTATATTCCGGATAAAAGTGTACAGATCAAAAGATATGTGAAAAACATTACTAATTTGGCAAAGGAACTCAAACCACTCGAGGTTGATAGTGCCTGGAAGAGACTGGTAGATGGTCTCTCAAATGTAGGTCATTGGCTTGCTAGCATAGGTAAAAGCTTATTATTCAAAATTCTGATGCCAATTGGTATTATAGGTCTTATTATACTTTCCATTTTCTTATGCTGTAAATGCCGCAAGCGCACCAAAAAGCACGAGGTAAATGCAAGAGGAGTGAAACGAAGTGTGGATGAGATTGAATTAGAGGAAGTGAATGATCAGATATACAAAAAGGTGAAGACTTCTCACCCTGCTAAAACTGAGAGAGAAAAGTTAGAACGGTTGCTGGAAGAAATAGAACTTTATAAAGTGTGAAAGAAAGTTGGCATCTGGTTCCATTATAATTTGTGATGATAGTAAATATCATCAAAGAGGGGATTGATGAAGCAAAGCTTCGCATATTTTGCGGCTTGCCGAAGTCAAGAACCTCGTTTATGTGTAATAAGGTAATAAAACGTATGTTTTACTAACATTTATTTTGTTTAGGCAAAGTTCCCGAAGCTTGCCTATGTGTATTTCTAATGAATTTAATCCGTGTCCTCTAATATGGCCGCCGCTTGTATTTTAGTTACTGCGCATGCGTCAGCCACACTCACGTGTCCTGACGCGTCTGCAGAAGTGGAGGGAAAGTTATGCGCATGCGTAATTCATAGCTGTGCTTATCGTGTGGTACTGCTCGTGCCACTGCTCTTGTGATTGTGTCAATGTAGCTAACATTTAATGCAAATAACTTTATTTCTTGATGATGAGTTAAAAGTACAAATCGTGTGGTGTGTTTTCATAATGACATTATTATGTATTAATTTGTTTTCGCTTACTTTTCATGTACCGCGGGAAATGGGGGTCTGAGTGAGAGGAGAGCCATATTGGAGGTCCCCTCTGCGCCTGTGCGACATTCGGCAGCACGAGGGACCTTGACAGATGGAACACCGCCAGTTGGCAGTGATGGGCAAGATGCTCCTGAGAAAGTCACCTCTGCCCTGCGAGAACAGCGAATGTGGCTTATTATATGATACAATGTAAATGTATTGCTGCTTACCGTGTAGTCTCTCATGGGAACCCCTATCTCAATAGGCGGTACCAGAAAATGTTAATGTGGCATACAAATAAACTGTTCTGATTGGTGTGTTACCCAAATCCTACCTTAGGACCAATCGAAATTGAGGGATTCTGACACTTTGCAACATTGGGGGGTGGTACACTGTCCCCAAACTGTATATCTACCCTGGGTTCACCTAGTGAACCGTCCGACTTGTCTGGTTTAGCTGACCTGTCACTGACCCAACGCACTCAATAGGTGACTGAAGATACAGAGCGCTGCGAAGCACTCTGTCCGAATTTGACCATAGACTAAGGTTCTACTGAACCTTAAAGTGCTGGCAAAGCACTTAGCTGGGAGTTCGCTGACCCAATCGGGGTCTTGATCGATAGCTGCAGAGCGGGTGGAGCGCAGGCGTTGCTTCCGAACTGTGGGTTCCGGTCCTGTCCTGAAGAGGGTCCTGTCCTGAAGAGGGTCCTGTCCTGAGGGTTTGCTGTCCTGTCCTGAGGGTCCTGTCCTGATTCCTATTCCGAGGGTATCCTGTCCTGTCCTGGGTGTCCATTCTGCACCTGCTGTCCTTTGAGGGGTATCCTTCCTTGAGGGTTTCCTGTCCTTAACTGACCCGTGGCCAGGGTTTGGTTTCCACACCTTTCTAGGTAAATATTGCTCTGAAAACTCTTTAAATCTTGCACCTTCTGAATTTCTAACTTTTGCTTTAATAAAGTTCAACATTGCACATGTGATATTTCCATGCCTTTCTGCAACTATTGAAAGTCATTTATATTTTTCCATAAGTTTATTCCTATGTCTTCTCATTTGTTAGAAATTATATTTTGCATAGCAGTGTGTCATTTCCTGATATGGTCTAGAACTTCATTGCCTAGATTGTTCAAAGGCCCATTCACCTTAAGTGAAGCGTGTTATTCATTATAAGCTCTCCTATAGTCACCCACACTTAGGCTATCCCTGTTTAGATAATACTGAATTGCATAGTATCTTTTCTCGTTACATTTTTTAGTACCTTGATGATTACTCTGTCATTATTTCTTTATGCCTATATGATTTATGTTATCTTGGTTATTGATTGCCTTATTTTACTGTACCTCATGCAAGAAAATATTGAATTTAGATAAACATTTTAAAACTTCCAGTTGTCCGTGGTCATTTAAACAGTATTTGAATGTTATTGGTTGGGTTTGTATTTTGCTGCCTTTCTTTTACAGCTAGCTCCCTGATTCATTGTGGTCATTAGGTACCCGCATCGGTGGATGGTAAGTCGGGTGCACTGAAAATTGTTAGCAGGGAACACACACACACAACTTGGTAGAGCTCGTGAAGTCACCTGATCGATGTATATGGTGATTTGAAAGTATATGGGCCCTGAAGCCGGAAACGGCGAAAACTATTGGTCGGGTGGCCTCGCGCGCTCTATCAGTAGCACTTACTGATTAGCCAGTAGAAAGTACTCCAGTTGAGTAGAGGTATTGCACAAAACGGTGGTATCTTCGTGGACAAATATGCAGGGCAGGATTCATTCTGGCACGATGCCCCTGTCACAAAAATTAAACCTCAACAGGAAGCACTTACAGATAAAGCAGCTGCCCGAGTTGAAGCTCAAATACAGTAGCGTATTAATCAGCCCTAAAAATTAGTGAGCAAGGTCGAGGCTGGGCGAGTGTCCTTTATCCCCATATCTGCCATCGAAAATTAGCTGTAATCCAGGGAGGTCTTTGTATCCATGAGTTTCTCGAGCGCCATCCCCTGTAGTTCCTGAGACCAGGAGGCTGCTTTCTCCTCATCTGCTGCGCTGCTCGCTCTCTGACCCTTACAAGAGGCATGTGAACTCACATAGAAGCCCCACAAGTTTGGCCCCGCCCACCACACACTAGCGGTATAAAAAGTCTTCCCACCCTTTCCCCACTATGATGGCCAGCTCACTCAAGGGAACTCGGCGCCTTTTGGTGTGGTGGCAAAGTTACAGGCACACATGGTCACTGGAGACATATCTTCTGGCCCTTTACCCAGCTGCAGTGTAGGAAAAGCACTATACATTTACCCAACAAGGTAGCACTTACTGATTAGCCAGTAGAAAGTACTCCAGTTGAGTAGAGGTATTGCACAAAATGGTGACATCTTCATGGACAATTATGCAGAGCAGGATTCATTCTGGCACGATGCTCCTGTCACAAAAATTAAACCTCAACAGGAAGCACTTACAGATAAAGCAGGTGCCAGAGTTGAAGGTCAAATTCAGTAGGGTATTAATCAGCCCTAAAAATTAGTGAGCAAGGTCGAGGCTGGGCAAGTGTACTTTATCCCCATATCTGCCGTCAAAAATTAGCTGTAATCCAGGGAGGTCTATGTATCCATGAGTTTCTCGAGCGCCATCCCCCTGTAGTTCCTGTGACCAGGAGGCTGCTTTCTCCTCATTTGCTGCTCTGCTCACTCTCTGTGTCTCCCCTCATTCTACTAGGTGCACGTGTTATCCAAGAGAAAGGTGTAAGTGGATAAGATGGTGTCTGGGGAGACACTAGCTTATCCACTTGGACCTTGGATACTATGCATGTTTGGCACTCTGGGGATGAGTGTGAGTGGTGTGTCTAGTCCCTATCTACAGCCTAGTATGCACACCTATCGCTTTCTAGAATGCCCCTCAGTATGCATGTTTGTCAGAATGATAAGAGGTCTTTGGAGAGTCAGGAGTTTACCTCTATACTGTGCATTGCACAGTTCTCAGACAGATTTGTTATATGAAATGTATAAGCTTGCCAGACTCTTGAGGGGCTGCAAGGGGCTTTGGGGTGCCAATGTTCCCAAAATAGAGGGAATTATAACATGAAAGAATCACATAATAAAGAAGGAGGGTGGCTCTGAAAAGTGCCTTGGTGTTTATCTTGTATAGTGTTCAGTTACACATAGAGCTGATTGCATTCCTTGATGTTAATAATGAAGGTCCTGTTTCCTTTTGTAGTGACATGCATTTCAGCTCACCTGTAGAGATCTGGCATGTCAAAACAAATATTGTTATGATAAATAGAACCCATGCCATGTTTATGGAGAATGCAGAAATTGCTTTATTTAAATGCTTCTCAATATTAAGGTAAATCTTGGGACAACACTGTTTTGAGTATTGCCATTTTTGCCTTTGCCATTTATTGGAATATATATAGGCTGTGCGAGGAAAGAGAGGCATCAGTTTGTGAAGAGTTGCCCCTTTTTTTGTTGGATTTTAAATGAAACCCCTCAATCAATCAATAACTCAGGATTTATAAAGCATGGCCAATCAATCAATTGATGCCATTTCATACCACTATGGCCAATCCCAGTAATTTCAAATTTGGAAATACAAGATCTATGTCAACACCAGAATTAATGTCATATTATTTAACCCAGTAGATGAAACTATGTACCCACAATCGAGAGGCAAAACATTATGCAATATGGGGATGCCAGGCGCAAGGGGAGTGCTCAGCAGAATGAGTAATATTCAGGAAGAACAAGGATTTACATGAAAGGGGAAAAGTGGGAGAGTGGAAAAAGTACACATTCTATTGGTAGATTTTTAACATTAAATTCAAAAAAGTAGGTTAGGTTGTGAGCAACTGCTGTTTATATGGTGAATAGTTCTTGGTTGAAGAATGTAAGTTTTGTAAAGGAGTGTGCTATTGGGTGAGTTTGAAATTCTGCTAAGTTCCTATGAGAATCTTTCAAGAGTCGTTTGCAAGTTTCTGTAGGTAAAGCTTGCTGTGTGGTCTTATGTGATCCTGTTACCGTGCCATGAGGTGTTTTTACCTTCCTGAAAGAGTCATTTGAGCTTTATCGAAACACACAAAACACACAAAAGGTGATAGGCGGCTGCTTGAAATAAGTCTAACCAATGGCAACCACTCAGGGTAGCACATGAACCTATCATTCTTTTGCTCTCTATTCCACCTCAGCTTAGACCCAGTCATAAGCAAATCAGTTTGACCCTGCTCCTCAAGGGAGCAGTCAAGCCCAAACTGCTAAGCCAGGTCCTCCTTGAACTCATACACAAGCAACCCAGGACCGGTTTTAACCTAGTTATAGGCTCATCACCTGGGTACAGCTTGGTTCCAGTGAGCATGGTACCCATCTATGGGCACACCCATGCCACTTTGCGCGGTACATGAAACTCACAGAAGATAATGGAAGGCTGCTTACAACAAGCGTAACCACTGGCAATCACTCGGGGTAGCACTCCAGCTCATTGTTCTTTTGTTTACCATGCCATCCACGTTTGAACCCAGCAATAGGTAAATCAGTCTTGACCCTGCTCCTCAGGAGGAGTAAACAATGTGTAGCAGCACACTACACGTATAATTAATTAACAGGCTTTACAAAGGGGATAACTGAACATGTAGTTTATGTATTGTCATAACCACAGACCCCTGAGATTGCTGTTGAGGTGAGGATAGTGTAATCTCTTTGTCTTGATTTGAAAGTAAAGCATTTGGTATTTTAACTTACCTTCAGGATATAGCTTTGTGTGCATCACTTTGTTGGCCTAGGTGGTGCTGTCTGCCTACTGGGGTGCATGTTAGGGTTAGGTGGTTCACAGATTGCGTCCACAGAAACTCTGGATCAACTGATTGGATTTTTGTCATTTTGGTATCAAATAATCTATTAAAATGTACTCTATTTTTCTAAATTGGTTAAAGATTTTTCTTTGGTTGTGTTTTCATTTTATTACTGCTTGTGTACTGCATAAATACTTTACACATTGTCTCTAAGTTAAACTTGACTGCTTTTGTGGCAAGCTACCCAGAGTTAATCACAGGTTAATGTAATGACTTTTTGAGGTTCACCCTGCAGGAGACTGTGGCTGCTGCTTTTCCACTCCAGTACTCACATCCCACTCAACCAACCACCCAGTCTCTCACAGTAACTGTGATGTACACATACAACAATGGACACTTACACCAATAACTGATTTGAATCTTCTCAATCACACCATGGTAACCTATGGGCATGCACAATTTGGATAGATGGAAATTTAAGCAGATGTACATTGTTTGTCTGTCATGACAGAGAAGTAGGGCACCACCATTTTAGGTGAACCACATGTAGCTTGCTAGAAGGTTAAACACAGCTACCCAAAATGGTGCTTTATGTGTATTAAAACAGCACTAAAACATCTGTCACATATTGTTTTTCATATACATATATACAGACAATTCATGTCTATACAGTAAGCCATTTAAAATAAACCTGGCATGGACCTGGGAAACCTGACAGTGCTGCATACCTTTTTAGTTATATGCTTATAAATATGGATTACTAGTATTTATTGTACATCCACAAAAAATACATTCAGTTATATCTAGTTAAATGCATACCATAATTTTGGTCATTTTAGAAAAGAACTTCCAACCACCACAGATGGCCCCTATCAGAGTGGAAAGACATCAGCTAAAATACTTCCGTCCATTTCCAGACCATGCTACCATGCAAGAAAGTAACATTATCAAAAATATAGATTGAACCACCAAACTATATTGAATTTAGGTAGAGAATAAACTCGTCTCGTCATCAAAATCCCACGGCTATTAAACACAACAGACAACAACTGCACCACAACTAGAAACATTTCCATTTAATCATTGTGCACATAGTGAGGGGCGTGGCTTGCGCGCCGCTGCAGCATGGCGTGTCGCGTTTGAGCTCCCAGGCGAGTGTGGCCCGTCGGAGATTTTCAGCCGCTTCCTGACTGCCCCTCTTCACCGGAACGACATATCTAGGTGCCGGATTATGCCAGGAGTTGTTTGACCTCATTTTCGGCGAACCCTGCTGACGGCTGCATACCTTCCCCGTCAAGCTGCTGTGACGCTTGGTCTCTTCACGGGCGGCCGCCATCTTCCCGCTTGTGACGGAGCCGGCGCTTTCTCCTCAGAGGTGCCGTTTTTGATACATTCTTGCCGGTTGTGGGGATATCCAGGTCATTTTACACACGGCGCTTGCAGATGGTAACATTTTTCTTCCTTTTTTCTGCTCTTTGTGCTGCTTGGCTAGATATTATGTTGCCTACGCTCTCATTACTTCAGTGCAGATCTCTGTTGCTGGTACTGCTTTTTCCTCACGATGTATTTGCTGTAACCTCTTGCTATATATGAGGCTCTACCATACATTTTGGTGCCTGCTCTTCATATAAGCCCGCCGCTGTCATTGATTTGGCGCTCCTTACGCTCAGTGTGCTGTATTTCACTTTTTTTGGTGTGAATTACGCAGTTTCTGTCCTCTTCTTTTCCTCAAGTGGCTGGGTATTTTTCTTGGGGACTGTCTCTCCATGGCTGCAAGTATGGGCCGTTCCTCAACTAATAAAGACTCAAAAGATGTTGGCGCCTCGCTTAAACAACTTAAGTCATTGTCTCCTACGCCTGAGTCTGCTCAGTCAGTCACCAACTCTACTCTTGACACAATATTAACGCGCCTTAATGAGGTGCATGATATTGCACAGTCTACAAAGACTAATACGGATTTATTACAAGTGGAGGTGTCCGCTATTAGGAATGACTTCAAAGCCCTTTCTCTTCGTGTATCGGCCACGGAGTCACGTATCAGTTCCACAGAGGATAATATACAGAAGCAATCCAGGTCTCTCAGCCACTTGGAGCGTTCAATGGCGGCTTTGCGTAAAGATCTCACTGAGCAGGAGGACCGTAATCGTAGCTCTAATCTACGTATTTTTGGTTTGCCGGAAGATGCAGAGAAATCATCTTCCTCTATGATTGATTTTTTATATCATTGGCTTCCCGATACTTTACAAATCTCATTCCAGAGAGAATTTGAGATAGAGAGAGCACATCGTGTTCCAACTTTTCGTTCTAAGTCTGCCACCCAGCCAAGAGCAATAATTTTTAAGCCACTGCGTCATCAACATACAGAACAAATTCTTTCTCATTTGCGTAAGACTAAAAATGTCGTTTGGGAAGGACATCGAATTTCAATCTCTCAAGACTTTGCCAGGGATACAGTCATAAGGAGGAAGGGCTTCCTCAATCTTCGGAAACGTCTTTCTGAGATGAACATTCTCTTTTCCTTTGCTGGTCCTTCCAAATTCCGCATTACTTACAAGGGACATTCCAGATTTTTCGATGAGCCGGCTGATTTAGCTTCCTTCCTGGACAACCAGATGGAGATACAGATGGAGATTCAAAGGGCGACTTCCCAGGATCCTGGTGCCTCGGGCACTTGAAATGTCTCCTTCTGTCTCCTTTATGGTGGCTTTCTATATTCCTATGTTTCCTCTTCTCTCTCTTGCTGATAGTATATTACATTATTGACTCTTAACTCCGTTACTGGAGTTTTTCGGTTCTGTTTCATACTCTTTACCTTCTTCATAGTCATGTTGTTTACTCCGTTATATTTCTCTCTTTTTTTTTTTTTGCACTCTTTACTACTCTGTATATTTGGATTGCTTCTCAGTCGATCACTATTTAAATCTCATTATCTCGTGTTCACCTCTGGTGGTTATCTATTTTTATGTCAACTTTCATCTCAGGACAGTTTCTGTGTTTGATGCTTGTCTATTAATAATAGTTGCCTCTCTCTAGTGTGTATCACCTTTTTCACTTTCTTTTTTGCTTTCTATTCTCCTATTCTCTTCCTTTCTTTTCTTGCATTTTTTCTCATGATTGTGCTTTTTCAAACTTACTCGCATTTCGTACGTTTTATGTAATTAAGGATTGTTCATTAATTGACTGTTTTTTTGAGGTTACACATAGCTATCTTCATGGTCTTTTGTATTCCTTTTTACTTTACCATATTGTATTTTCAATATTGGATTCCTTAGTATTACTATTACTCTGTATATATTGTTTGCTTCTTGTCAATCACTATTTATGTCTCATTCTCTTGTGTTCAGCATTAGTGGTGATATTTGTTATGTCAATATTCATCCCACGATAGTTTCATTGCTTGCTGCTTGTCTATTAAGACAGTTGCCTTTCTCTAATATATATCACCTCTGCACTTTCTTCTTCGCTTCCTATTCTTTTATTCTCTTCCTTTCTTTTTTCTAGTCTACTCCTCTCCTTAGTATATCCTCTTTCAGTATTCTCTCCTTCTTTCTGAGTTTTGTTGTTTACTCTATTGATCTATATAATCTCTCCTCCTTGTACTTTTTACTACTCTGTCTCTATTGCTTGCTTCTTAGTTGGTCACTATTTTAGTCTCATTTTCTTGTCCTCAGCTATAGTGGTTATATATTTTATGTCAATATTCATCTCAGGTCAGTGTTCATTGATTGATGCTTCTCTATTAATAATAGTTGCCTTTCTCTGATATGTCTCACCTCTTCTCTTTCTTTTTCGCTTTCTATTCTTCTATTCTCTTCTTTTCTTTTCTTATATTTTTCATGTGCTCGTGCTTTTTCGATTTCAATTACATATCGTAAGTTTTTGACAGTTAAGGATTGTTCATTAATTGAATGTTTCTTTTGAGGATACACATAGTTATCTTCATGGAATTGTGTATTCTTTTTTACTTTACCACATTGTATTTTTTCAGTATTCAAATGACTAGTATTATTACATTTTATATGTATGACACTTGATATTAGATTATTAACTCAGGGTGACCTTACAGATTTACTTGTTGCATTGTTCTTATTTATACTATTATGCTGACATTTGTTTATATTTTGATTGTTCCCTTTTCCTCCTTTATTGTCATCAACTGGGTAATCTATTGGGGCTATTGATATCAATTGTTATACCTCCTTGTACGGGTCCCTTGCTCGCCTTTCCACGTTCTCCCTAGTATGAATTTGGTCTTTTTCAGGCCTCCCCTGCTATTTCTTCTCTCCCTTCTCTTTTCTTCTTCTCTGTCTTTTTTCTTCTTTCGGATTTCCCACATGGACTCTCCCTCTTCGTTCTTTCTGTTTGCTATTTGGTTGCTTGTCTCTGTGCAGATGGTTGTTTCTATGTCATTTAGGGTGTCTTTTCTCTTTTTTTTCTATGTACTTCCATGCCGGGTTTGAATGTATTATCCCTTAATGTTAAGGGTTTAAATCATCCGGTGAAGAGGTCAAAAGTCTTAGATTATTGTACATCTCTTTCTTCGGACCTAATCCTTTTTCAGGAGACCAAGGTCTCTACCAGAGAGGCGTTATTTTTGAAAAAAGAATGGGTTTCTGATGTCTGCTGTTCTGATGCTTCTGGCAAACGAAATGGGGTCATTACATTAATTTCCAAGACTTCAGGTTTATCTATAATTTCTTCTGATCACGATTCTGAAGGTCGTTGGCTGTTAACTAAATTGTCTGATGGACATAACGATCTTTATGTGATGAATATCTATGCCCCTAACGGATCACTGACATAATATCGACGTCAAAAATATCGAGATACCAAAATATCGAGGATAAAATATCGAGGGACAAAATATCGACTGCCTATCTTCAAACAGGTAAGTACTAAAATATCGACTCCAAAATATCGACTTACAAAAATATAGACTGTCAAAATATCGATTTTTTTCAATGTCTTAAAATTAAGTTAAAAATAATATATAATATATATAAATATATTTAATATAAACTTAGAAATAATTATTAAATAAATGTAATATTAATATAAATTAAAAAACTTATATCACCAACAATAATACATATATTACCTACTGGCGGTCGCCAGTAGGTATATATAGTTAGGATTTTTTCTCTATGGGTTTTTTGAAAATTCTATGTCTAATAACTTTGGCGTTTGTGGACGGAATCGGCTGAAATTTTCAGGAAAATGGCACATTTTGTTTCTGAGCAGCCCTTGAAAATTTGGGGGGGGTTCGTCCAGTGGGGGCCGAGAAAAAAGGGGGGTCCCAAAACGTGTTTTTAACATTGAGTTTTCCATAGGGCGGTTGGCCTCACTTTTAGCCCGAACGGCTGAATGGATTTGCACGAAACTTGGCAAAATTGTAGGGACTGGTAGCCCGATGTGCCTTTTGTAGGTCTCAATATATGTGCTCCAGTGGATTTTGAGAAATTAACGTTTAAAAAAAGATATATATCTGTAACAGCGGACCGGTTAGCGCTCTGGTTCGCGGACTTTTCGCGCAACGGAGCTTTGTGAAGCGAAGCTGATTGGTTCTCCGGCGTCTGTCAACATTCCAAACAGTCCGTAGCGGCCGCCATCTTGTCTCTCGGTAGGATCGAGAGACAAGAGGAGGTCAAAACAAAGGGGGAAATAACTATAAGGGGGCATAGTAGATCCTCGCTGACCCCCTAGGTTTGATGTGGAGGTTTTAAAAGGGCCCCGCGGGGCAAAAAAAAAACAAAATAATAATAATCGAACGGCTGAATGGATTTGCACGAAACTTGGCAAAATATTAGGGACTGGTAGCCCGATGTGCCTTTGCTAGGTCTCAATATATGTGCTCCAGTGGATTTTGAGAAATTAACGTTGAAAAAAAGATATATATCTGTAACAGCGCTCCGCTTCGCGTACTTTTCGCGTTACGGAGCTTTGCGAAGCTGATTGGTTCTCCGGCGTCTGTCAACATTCCAAACAGTCCGTAGCGGCCGCCATCTTGTCCCTCGGTAGGATTGAGAGACAAGAGGAGGCCAAAGCGAAGGGGGAAATGACCATAAGGGGGCATAGTAGATCATTCCTGACCTCTTAGGTTTGATGTACCATTTTGCCAAGTTTGGTGTAATTCCGTTCAGCCATTCAGGCTGTAGACGTATGTAAATGTCCTATGGAAAATTGCATGGGGAAAACACATTTGAAAGTGTTGAAATTTAGAACCAATTAAAATGTTACTTTGGTTTTGTATTTGTGTGTGATGAAAGTTAATTGGTTATGTATATATGTCAAATGAGAGGAAACCACAGCCATTTTGTGATACTACTGTCTGAGGTACATTTGTGAGGAATTTTTGGTGGTGAATTTCTGGTGTTTGATTTACACAGTACTAACACTTCTGCTACTTTTAAAAAGGTGAGTTGTTAATTTGTAAGGGGAACTATGTTGTACACTTGAAGATAATTTGAAAAATGTTTTCTGTTATTTATTTGCAGTCCTTCTGTTATACTAAATACTTGATGAAGTTAGTTTTATATTATGTATTACTAAAAACGATAAATGAAAGTGATTATTTTTTTCTGCAATTTACAGCAAGCAATTTCAAAATAAAATGGCTCACAATGAAGAGACCGTGGCAATTTCTTTTGAATTGTCCACTACATTGATTGAAATTGAGAGCACCAATAATGAAATATTGTCACAAGGAGGACATGACTTGTATGATTCCATTAGATTGATTGAAATGGACAGCACCAAGAATGAAATATTGTCACAAGGAGATGACTTGAATGATTCCACTACATTGATTGAAATTGAGAGCACCAATAATGAAATATTGTCACAAGGAGGAGATGGCTTGTATGATTCCATTAGATTGATTGAAATGGACAGCACCAATAATGAAATATTGTCACAAGGAGGAGATGACTTGAATGATTCCACTACATTGATTGAAATTGAGAGCACCAATAATGAAATATTGTCACGAGGAGATGACTTGAATGATTCCACTACATTGATTGAAATGGACAGCACCAATAATGAAATATTGTCAGAAGGAGGAGATGACTTGAATGATTTTTTTGATCAATCTCTTGATGGCGAATTTATCGAGTGTTTGGAGACCATAGAGTTACAAGAATCATCATTGCAGACTTTTAATGAGGAGATTCCAGATGAGATGATTGAAGAGGAAATTACTGATGAGGACATGTTACTAGTTGTTTCAAATTTAGAAAATTCTGAAGAATAAATTTATATTTAGAAATCAAAAATTGTTTGAGACATTATTTATTTTTATTTTTAATTTATGAGGTTGTAGCGAAGTGATTGTAGTATAAAATGAGACTTATAGTATAGAGTGCAACATTTTTATGTTACATGGTAAGTTTACTCATATTTACTTCCCTTCTGCCACTATATTATCTCCAATGTGTATTTGACATGTCTTCTTCATCTCCGGCCTCCTTTCTCTCACTGTGTGTCTCCGATGCATCTTATCGCTGGTATTTTGTGTAATTACAGAAGAGAGTAAAATAAAATAGTTCGGAACGTGAAAAGGGGGCAAAGTAGAGTACTCCTCACCCCCTAGGCCTTTTTAGGCGGTCCCAAAAGGATCAGTTTCTGCTTTCCTGAGAGATTATGGTATGAGTTCCATATACCACAATAACTTGCATTACAACATGCAAGATATCTATCTCCTATTACCAACTTTTGGAGATATTCGCGCTAAGCGCGAATATCTCCAAAAAGTAACACCTGCCCTGAGCAGTTCTTAGCCATGTTATCCAATGGGAGGTGGATAACATGGCTAAGAGTATTAGCTCGGTAATGCATGAATATCGCTGACTTTTTAGCGATATTCATGCATTGCGGCCGTTTATTATCGCATTTGCGATAAACCTTGATAATAGTAAGGTTTATCTTCGATAATTTCTGACGATGCTTAGTGGTAAAAAATTGGTTGGTAAGCATCGTTAGCGATAAATATCGCTTAACTTTGGTAATATGCCCCAACGTCTGTTAACGTTCGATTCGAAGGAAATGAGGAAGTGTTGAAAAACATTGTGTGCGCCATCTTGCCTTTTTTGAAATGCCACACTTTTGTCGTGCACGGCAGCCATTTTAGATGTCTTGACCAGACCCACTCTCTGCACGCTGTCGATTCGTAGCATGGCTCCTCACCCTCGTAAGCATCTCCCCCAGGCACTGGTCACCACCGCTCTCTGTCTTATGCATGGGCAATAAACCTTCCCCCATCTGCGCTGCTCTTCCCTGAGAATCACACTCTGTGCCCGCCCGACACCTCCCTTTCGCCCTATTCACTACCGCACCCTCTGACACTCCTCTTCCTCTGTGTCCGAATGTCCAGGCCGGTCCTAGGCTATCAGCTAGCCCTGCAGATGTAGTTTATGGCCCCAGCTGTAAAGAATCACCCCTCTTCAAAGGAGTTATAGTAGATCAAGGCCCACACCCGATGTGATCCGTCACAGCACACGCGTTCCTACTATCTGAAAACCATCCTGTATTGTGATTGGGGAGGGGACCGAGCCTGAAGCGGAAGATTCCAGGAATGACTCTTTGTACATCAAAGTTTTTACAATTATGTGTCACATTAAAAATATATAGCACTCCAACAAAGTAGTAGGAATATAAAACTTTAATAACATATAAATATATACAACAAAACAAAAACAGTAAAAACATTTAAACAACGAAGAGACCGTGGCAATTTCTTTTTAATTATCCAATAGATTTATTGAAATTGACAGCACCAATAATGAAATATTCTTGTCAGTAGCGGTCTGTTGTGCGAATAGTTCCAAGGCAGCAGAACGCGCTGAAATCTAGATGGCACGAAAGTGATGTCTAGTAAGTTGCCGCCCAGCAAAAAACGGCGTGGGGCGCCGCGGGGGTGAGTGAGTCCAGTAGGCACCACAGCTATTCTTACCGGCATTGCAGAATTACTGCTGGGGACAATGCCTGTGCTGTAGCAGGGTCACAGCAGAAACAAAAAGGATTCTGTTGAAGATGTTGTTGGTTTTGAATTTGAAAACAGTTCTGGTGTCAACTGCTATGCTAATGTAGTGGTTAATGTTTTGTTTTCTCTAGAAAATGTAAAAGAGGGGGAGGCAGTCCAAAGTTCCGTTAAAAGGGCAAAGGAAAGGATCGGTGGTTTGAACTATCAGTCAAAAAGGGGAGGGGGTGCAATAATTTTTCCTACCGGGTCACACTGTGCTTTCACCGGAAGTGAGGTCTGCAGGATTGTAGTAATTCAAAGTGAGGCTGGCGCCAGCATGGGAGCGCCGACGTCCCGCGGATACAGTTTCGTCACTCCACGGGCGATCATGGCAGTCATTCCCCATCGGGGGTCGGAGACTCCCGCGGCTCCTCTAGAATCTTCAAGGTCGTGGAGGACTACGGTGGTGGAGTCAACCAGTGACCGGGCCATTTCTTTATGTTGGGCCCGCTCTTGCCAGGTCGACCGCCATTTTGAGAGTTCGGCAGCTACCGGCGATCGCGGGGTCACATGAGCGGACGGGCTCCACCCTGCCGGGCGAGACGTTGCAGCATGGCCACAGTGGAAGAACCGTTATCTAGGTCGTTCCGAAACTGTGCAGCACTGTAGTTGTTAGGATGCCACCGCCTGGAGCGCTGAGGGTGCAGCTGGGAAGCCTCCACCTGGGGAGGCGGGAGAGGCCTGTTCGCACCGTCTCTCCCTCCCAGTGCACCCCACGGCGTCTCGCTTGAGATTTGTTATGGCCGGACCAGGCGATGAGGACGAGGGGGGGGTCGGAGGCATGTGCAAGACATCCCCCTCCAGTGTTGTCGCAGCCATTATAAAAGAAAGAAGTGTCCCGTCCGTCTTCGGGCCGGGCTTCCGGTGGATGTCGGCCGGACGCCCCTGGCTCTGGCCCCATGAACGGGTTTCTTGGTTTATCGGCTGCAGCCGGATCCCGTCGGCCTCGGCCCCCCGACCGTTGGTGGTCGGACCGGAAGAGCATGTGGCGGGACTACCTGCAACTCTCAAGGGCCACCGCGGCCGGACTGGGAGAGAGAGGGGAGGGTCGAGGAGACATTCCCCCCCCCTGCAACTGTTCAGCGTTGTAAAGGCAATCCCCTGGCCGGGTCCCGCTGGTCTCGGCCTCTCCTCCGGCTACACCCTACGTTAGGATCTCCTGGCCGAGGCGTGGCAGCAGGACCTGCCTTATATGGGCTGCTCCCGGCTGGGCGTAGCCGGAACCCTGCCCCACCTTGGAAGTTTCCAGAGTGGGGGTGGATGTTCTACTGACTTGCATTTTCCCTAGTCTATCGATTTTTTTGGCGTGGCAGGCGGTGGGACAGCGAGGGGTGATTTGGTTTCTCTTACTGTTTTTCTGGTCTCTCACCACTGGCATATTTTAACGTTTTCTTGTTTCTAGGACATTAATAGGTTTTATCATTACGTTATGTTATCGTTTCTTTGTTCGTTGTTTAATAAAAGTTCATGTTCATCAGTGGCCTACTGATTTTCGTTTTCCTATTTTTTTCTTTCCAGGTTGTTTCATGGTAAAGTTTCTGTTAACAGGATACAGTGATCACTTCGTTATTATTGCATATGTCCTTTTCACTAGGGGTGCTCTCTGGTCGGGCCAGATGACGTATCTCTAGTAAATGGTCCGGGTGAAAAAGGTGCATCAATCAGTGGGGAGTAGATAGGCATGACAGATTACAACGGGGGAGAACGGTCCGCATTACGTACCCTTTCACTACTTGCAAAGATTTTCCTACGTTTATTTGCAAACAGGGAATACCTCCAAAAAGAACTAATTCCCAAACAGTCAATGTTCGGACAATCAATCAATCAATGAGGAATGAAATAGGTACGACGTGTTAAAGGCTTGCGTTACCTACCCTTCACTATCTGCAAAGGGAGATAGAATATTCCTATTCTTCCTCGTTTGCAGGTAGAGAAGATCGTTAAGAGAATTAACTTCGAACAATTCAATGCTCGATTGAAACAATCAACAAGGGGTACTGTGAACACAAATGAACGCCGCTTATATACATACGCATTGCTATTTTCAACAGGTTGTTCCTAATGTTTCTATTTTAGCGAGGTCAAAAGAGATCCCATTAGTGGCCTACTGATTTTGCTCGATTCCTTTTGTTTTTTTACACGATTTTTCGCTATCTGCAAAGACTAAACAGAGTATTGCGACTCTGTGCTTGTTTGTAAATAGAGAATGAACCAAAGAGAACAATCAATCAAATGGAGAGAGAAGCAGGCACGACGGATTACAAAGGGGGAAAGGGCTGCGTTAACTACCCTTCACTATCTGCAAAGAGAGAGTACTCCTAATAGAAATGAGGGGTGGGGGGCAGCAATCAAAGCAGATCAGTGTGCATAAACACGAAAAAAAAAATTCTTACCACGTACTTGACATTCGACAGCTTATGATATTTGCTATTAAAAAACCATTGAAATTCACTGAAAAAACCATAGGTTATAGACCATATATAGTTAGGAATTAGCATTTACAAAACCTTGAAAATTCACTGAAAAAACCATAGGTTATAGACCATATATAGTTAGGAATTAGCATTTAAAAAACCTTATTTTACTCACACAAAACCATTGAAATTCCATATATAGTTAGTTGCACTAACTATATATTGCGCACCCGCAATCCACTGCTGATGATGTCACATATTACATCATTCATGACATGGTCAGTGACATCACTGATGACATCACTGATGACATCTCAAATGACATCACTGATGACATCACTGATGACAACATCCAGTGACTATGTTTCTGTAAAGTTAAAATATGTCTTACATATTGAAGAATGAGTGGATGTATAAGTGTCTGGACGAAGGATTTAGTAGGTGCATGACTGAATGTATGAGTGAGTGATTAAATGTGTCTCACTGAGTGCATGGGTTAGTGACTAAACTGTCTTAATTTGTGCATCATTATGTCTGTTGTTCTGTAAACTGCTGCATGTGTTGATCAGTAGCTATATGAGTAACTATATGGGTTATTGATTGATTGCCCAAGTATTTGCATGGGAGACTGAGTGTGTGTGTGGCTGGATGGGAGGTGTGTGACTCTGTACAGATCAATGTGTACTTGTATCAATGATTGTATAAGAGAGTAAGTATGTGTTAGTATATGGTTGAAAACGTAAGGTGCTCTATGTTTAACTGTATAGAGTAGAAAATGGAAGTGTGATTGATTCTTTACAGGACTGACTAGGTGTGTGAGTAACTCCATGGATGAGTGGCAGAGTGTGAGTGTCTGTATAGGTGTATGAGTGCATATGATTGTGTTGTAAACATGAGTGATTGTATGTATGAATGATTGTATGGGTGAATGAGTGAATGTGTGTGTAGACGTAGGAATCAGTGAGTACGTATGTAGTAACTAGTATTGGTGTGTCAATGGTTTCAAAAATTATACTCTGTTTTTAACACTGGGTGAAACAGAGGTTATATTAAAATGTGAGGAGATGCATTGTATTGTCACATGAATGATATCATCAGTGATGTGATCATTGATGTCAAGTGAGATGTCATCAGTGATGTCATTTGAGATGTCATCAGTGATGTCATCAGTGATGTCACTGACCATGTCATGAATGATGTAATATGTGACATCATCAGCAGTGGATTGCGGGTGCGCAATATATAGTTAGTGCAACTAACTATATATGGAATTTCAATGGTTTTGTGTGAGTAAAATAAGGTTTTTTAAATGCTAATTCCTAACTATATATGGTCTATAACCTATGGTTTTTTCAGTGAATATATATATATTCACTGAAAAAACCATAGGTTATAGACCATATATAGTTAGGAATTAGCATTTACAAAACCTTGAAAATTCACTGAAAAAACCATAGGTTATAGACCATATATAGTTAGGAATTATCATTTAAAAAACCTTATTTTACTCACACAAAACCATTGAAATTCCATATATAGTTAGTTGCACTAACTATATATCGCGCACCCGCAATCCACTGCTGATGATGCCACATATTACATCATTCATGACATGGTCAGTGACATCACTGATGACATCACTGATGACATCTCATATTCTGGATTGTCTAAACATTGAGAGTTTGTTATATCCAATGTGACACTGTACCTAGCATGCTAAGGGGTTTTGATTACTAAGGTGAGTTTTGGGACACCCTAATTCGCCGAGGTTCCAATCCTCTGTCCACAGTTCTGTGTGAGAACAGAAACCCTGCGACAGAGCCTTGCTGGAGCTTCATCACACTTGCGATACAACTCCAGCAATGCGCCACCTTTACGGCACAGATACGTCACGCATCTGTGCTGTTTTTGCCCCATAGGTGACGGAACAGCGGCACAGAATGACTAACACATCCCTGGTGATGCGCCAGTCATCATAAATCTATCCCTATGCTTCTTATCTTGTTAGAGATGAACCGCCATATGTATCATCAAAGTTTTTTGCATTTCCTTAATAGTGAACTTTAAGGAATAAATAGCGATTCTTTACCATTCCTAGTTTGCGATGACCTATTTGCTAATTACAAATTACCCATTCATTTCCATGCAGCAGGAGGCCCATAGGAATGAAGGTGCAATTTGCGATTAGCAATTACCTCATCGCAAATTACTAATTTTTCCGAGGGTGCAAGGGTGTCTCAAGAACACCCTGCTGCACCCCTGAAAAAGAAATTTGGGGGCATATGGCGCACATAAATTTTGAAAACATTCCTTTACCTCAAAAACGATTTTCAACTCATAATTTGAAAACACTGCACATGGGGAAATGACTTAAAATGTCCTTAAGACACATAAAAGCGTTTTTTGATTGCCTTTGCAGCATGTTTCAGTCACCTTTAACATGCCTATGTAACGCAAACATTCAAAATCTAAATTTGCCATGCACAGGTGGGAGCATATTTACAAGCAATTTGCTCCACAGACAAACTTCTTACATTGAAATGGGAAAAATAACATCAAAGACTCTCAATTACCTTATAAAGAAGCAGACACCATTATGTCCTTCTCATCAATATTAAAACCATTGCTTTTTCTCAAAAACGATTTACAAGTCATAATTTGAAAACACTCCACAGCTCCTATGCACATAAAAGCCCTGTAAGTACTAATACTTCACATTTTCTCCAATTACAATTTCTCAAAGAAACAAAATCTATTTGTAAAACACTTGAGACAAAGCAACATTTGAAAAACACAACTTTCTTCATAATTTTCTCCTTAAAGCACACTATTTTCTATCTAAATTAAAGAAATCTTTTCTCACCTTAGCAAATACTTTGAGTTTCAAAACAGTCTCAGAAACACACCAATTTGTCTTCAGCAGAGCAAAAGGTATGCACTCCAGAGTCTGCAGCTATCAAAAGCACAGAAATGCTGTAATTCCTCACACATATCTCTCATGTCACCCAATCAAAACTCTTCCCTCACTTTTTTTCAAAGCAAAACCCTTCCCCCCTCTGCCCCCTCTCTGCTTTTTCTGCATAGCAACCACCTCTTGCAAGACCTCTGGTGTTTCCAAGTTCACACAACAATGTTGCAATTGAACTCTGAACTCTCAGTGCACCTGCATATCCAGAGCATTCTTTCATTTAATGATTTTTTCTTCGCCACTCAAAATACATCTTTCAACGAACTCATCCATGCACACTAACTTTCTGTTTTCAGCAATCAAAATCCACCAATCACTCTTACTGCTTCATTAACACAGAAACTCCTCAGTTTTTTTCATTTTACACTCTCATTTTTCAACTGCCATTTCATTGCCACACTTCATCTGACTGCAGGAGAACCTTCTCTCGCCATGTTTTCTGTCTGGATTGTTGGACATAGTTATATCTATTGGGCTCAAAGGTACGCTGAAAACAGGAATTTACCTAACCTCAATTTACAAGATATGGAAATTAAGTGGTTTGGCCACAGAGGATTAAAATGTCACCAATTGATACCATTGGTGAAAACCTTTATGCATTTGCCAAAACCTGACCTGTTAATTGTGCACTGTGGAGGTAATGATTTGGGCACTTTGACTGGGGTAGGTCTGGAAATGCTTTTAAAGGACACCTTTGAGCAATTGATGGCACTTTTTCCTCAGACTGCCTTGGTATATTCAAATATATGCCAAAGACAAAAATGGAGGTGGTCGAACCAATTTTGTCCACAAATTGAGAAATCGAGGAAGCATGTAAACAAATCTGTTTCAGCTTACATGAGAGACCATGGAATGGGCTCCCTGTACAAAAATAACTTGCGTTACTACATGCAAGATATCTACAGAGGAGATGGAGTTCACTTCTCAGATGAGGGCAACAGAATTTTCACTCTGAATTTAAGACTGTGCATTGGTACCTACTTATAAGTACCTAAATGTACCATAAACCCAAAAGCTCTTCTCAGAGCTACCCTACATCTGATCACTCACAATTATTTTACTCTAACTTTTTTCACTAATTTTCAAGAAAGTACGCTCCCAGAACACTTCCCGGTTCGCGAACCGGGCGCACTCCACGCAAAAAAACTAAAAAAACGGTTTCTTTTTTTTTTGCCCTGCGAGACCCTTTCAAAGCCTCCACATCAAACCTAGGGGGTCAGGGACGATCTACTATGCCCCCTTATGGTCATTTGCCCCTTCGCTTTGGCCTCCTCTTGTCTCTCGATCCTACCGAGAGACAAGATGGCGGCCGCTACGGACTGTTTGGAATGTTTACAGACGCCGAAGAACCAATCAGCTTCGCAAACCTCCGTAACGCGAAAAGTACGCGAAGCGGAGCGCTGTTACAGATATATATCTTTTTTTGAACGTTAATTTCTCAAAATCCACTGGAGCACATATATTGAGACCTAGCAAAGGCACATCGGGCTACCAGTCCCTAATATTTTACCAAGTTTTGTGCAAATCCATTCAGCCGTTCGATTATTAATATTATTATTTTTTTTGCCCCGCGGGGCCCTTTTAAAACCTCCACATCAAACCTAGGGGGTCAGCGAGGATCTACTATGCCCCATTATGGTCATTTGCCCCTTCGCTTTGGACTCCTCTTGTCTCTCGATCCTACCGAGAGACAAGATGGCGGCCGCTACGGACTGTTTGGAATGTTGACAGACGCCGGAGAACCAATCAGCTTCGCTTCACAAAGCTCCGTTGCGCGCAAAGTACGCGAACTGGAGCGCTGCCCGGTCCGCTGTTACAGATATATATCTTTTTTAAACGTTAATTTCTCAAAATCCACTGTAGCACATATATTGAGACCTACAAAAGGCACATCGGGCTACCAGTCCCTACAATTTTGCCAAGTTTCGTGCAAATCCATTCAGCCGTTCGGGCTAAAAGTGAGGCCAACCGCCCTATAATTGAATGTAATTTAATTTCATTAAATTAATTTAATTTAAATTTAATTTTACTTTATTTCTACACTGTACCCCTGTACCCCAAAAACTAAAAACTGACCCTGAACCCTAAAAATGCCCCTTTACCCAAAACCTAAAAACTGACCCTGAACCCTAAAAATACCCCTTTACCCAAAAACTAAAAACTGACCCTGAACCCTAAAAATACCCCTTTACCCAAAAACTAAAAACTGACCCTGAACCCTAAAAATACCCCTTTACCCAAAAACTGAAAACTGACCCTGAACCCTAAAAATACCCCTTTACCCAAAAACTAAAAACTGACCCGGAACCCTAAAAATACCCCTTTACCCAAAAACTAAAAACTGACCCTGAACCCTAAAAATACCCCTTTACCCAAAAACTAAAAACTGACCCTGAACCCTAAAAATACCCCTTTACCCAAAAACTAAAAACTGACGCTGAACCCTAAAAATACCCCTTTACCCAAAAACCCAAAACTGACCCTGAACCCTAAAAATACCCATTTACCCAAAAACCCAAAACTGACCCTGAACCCTAAAAATACCCCTTTACCCAAAAACCCAAAACTTAAATTTAATTTCCAAAACCAATTACTTTTATTTACGAAGTAAATTTTATTTAATGGTCAATTATTAATTAATTAACAAATTTAATTAATTAACATATTTAATTAGTTATTATTAAATTACTCCCCACCCTACCCCCCTTATAAACTCACAACCCACTACAGAAATTAATTTACTAATTATTATTTATTTATTCTTAAAATATGAATAATTACCAATTATATTTTAATTATTTACCAAATAATAATTAATTAACAATTATTATTAATTTACATATTTAATTAAATTTAAATTACTTCCCACCCTATTCCCCTATAAACCCACAACCCGCTACAGAAAATATTTTACGAAAATATAATTATTGGTCAATTAATCAATTATTATTAATTACCAATTATATTTTAATTAATTAACAATTAAAAATTAATTAACAATTACTATTATATTACAGATTTAATTAATTATATTTAAATTACTTCCCACCCTATTCCCCTATTAACCCACAACCCGCTACAGAAAAATATTTTACGAAAATATAATTATTGATCATTTAATCAATTATTATTAATTACCAATTATATTTTAATTAATTAACAATTAATAATTAACACTTACTATTATATTACAGATTTAATTAATTATATTTAAATTACTTCCCACCCTATTCCCCTATAAACCCACAACTCGCTACAGAAAATATTTTACGAAAATATAATTATTGATCAATTAATCAATTATTATTAATTACCAATTTTATTTTAATTAATTAACAATTAATAATTAATTAACAATTACTATTATATTACAGATTTAATTAATTATATATAAATTACTTCCCACCCTATTCCCCTATAAACCCACAACCCGCTACAGAAAATATTTTACGAAAATATAATTATTGATCAATTAATCAATTATTATTAATTACCAATTTTATTTTAATTAATTAACAATTAATAATTAATTAACAATTACTATTATATTACAGATTTAATTAATTATATTTAAATTACTTCCCACCCTATTCCCCTATACACCCACAACCCGCTACAGAAAATATTTTACGAAAATATAATTATTGATCAATTAATCAATTATTATTAATTACCAATTATATTTTAATTAATTAATAATTCATTAACAATTACTATTATATTACAGATTTAATTAATTATATTTAAATTACTTCCCACCCTATTCCCCTATAAACCCACAAGCCGCTACAGAAAAATATTACACAAAAAATTAAAAATATTATTAACTTACCTTAAATTCGATATTTTTGTTGTCTATATTATGTCTAGTCGATATTATGTCCATTCTATATTTTTGATTCGATATTATGTCAATTTTAGTCGATATTTTTGTTGTCTATATTATGTCTAGTCGATATTATGTCCATTCTATATTTTTTACTCGATATTCTGTCCAGTCGAAATAAACAACTCGATATTATGACTGCACACCGCCCCTAACATTGACGATCCGTCCTTTTGGAAATCGATTACCAAAAAATTAAATGATACCCCACATGCTGGGAATCTTATTGTTGCCGGTGATTTTAATTTACCGATGGATCCCATTTTAGATAGGAATTCAGCTTTTCTGTTTCGTCCTCCAAAATCCCATAAACAAATGCTTAACATGTGTTCCCTCACTCAGCTTCAAGATATATGGCGTCTTCACAATCCCACTGGTAGTGACTTTTCTTTCTTTTCTTCACCTCACTCTTCCTTCTCTCGTATTGACTATCTACTTGTTCACTCTTCTCTTGTTTCGTCCTCCTCTTCTCCGCTTATTCATCCTATTTTGATTTCTGATCACGCGGCGGTTACTTTTACTTTGTTGTCCTTTGCTCCTAAAGCCCGTGCTCGCTCCTGGAAATTGAATACAGAAGTTTTGCATGATACTGCTCAGGTTAATGAATTCTCCAATGCAATAGAAACTTTTTTCCATGAGAATGAAGGTTCAGTCTCTTCCCCAATTGTCCTCTGGGATTCGTTTAATTGCACTTTCCGTGGTCAGGTTATTAAATGTATGTCCAAACGGAATTCTGATATTAAAAAAGAGCTTACAGATTTATCAACTGAAATTAAAACTTTGGAATCTACCTTTAGACAATCTAGAGATGCATCCTGTCTACAATTAATAAAACAATTAAAATACAAATATAATACTATAGTTACCAAAAGAGCCCATATTGGAGTACAAGCGCAGAAATCCAAACGATTACTATTGAAGAATCGAGCTGGGAAGATTCTTGCAGCTACATTAAAATTTCAGGATTTCTCATTTAAGTCCTCTCAAATTTCTTATATTACGGACCACTCGGGCTCTACAAAATTTCAGACTGGGGAAATTCTTGAAGTTTTTCGTGATTTTTATAATAACTTATACACTCCTTCTAATCAAACCTCTTTTGAGCATTGTCAAGATTTTTTTAAATCTGTTCCGGTGCAGACGGTTTCTGAGGATGATCGTACTTTTTTAAATGCCCCGATTTCCCCTGAGGAAATTGTTACCGCAATTAAAGCTACTCGTTCTGGCAAAGCCCCGGGCCCTGATGGTTACTCTATTCTGTTTTATAAAACTTTTCTCCCTGCGTTTGTTCCCAAATTGCAATCTGTCTTTGATTCTTTTATTAAAGATGGGTCTGTCTCTGGTACTGCAGCTGAAGCTACTATTGTAGTGATTCCAAAAGAAGGGAAAGATCATTCAGATCCCAAAAATTTCCGCCCTATTTCTCTTCTCAACATGGAAGTTAAGTTTTTTGCTAAAATCCTTGCCAAACGATTGGAGTCCTTTATTCCCCAGCTTGTCCATCCCTCTCAAACCGGTTTTGTGAAGGGTCGTCTTGCGCGCGATAATATACGCACTTTTTGTCATATTCTTGGATCAGCTAAACGATCTCAACTCCCTGCCGCGGCCTTGGCCCTTGATGCTGAAAAGGCCTTTGACAAGGTCTCTTGGCCGTTTCTTCGTGCTGTCTTGTATGCACATAACCTTGGTGACTCTTTCATTAATATGGTAATGTCCTTATATTCTCAACCTAGAGCTAACATTAGAGTTAATGGTGCTACGTCGTCCTTTTTTAATCTTCGTCAGGGCACTAGACAAGGTTGTCCTTTATCTCCGCTTTTGTTTTTACTATCTATTGATCCTCTTCTCAGATTGATTGAGTTACACCCAGACATTAAAGGTTTTTCTTTTGGGACTCACTGTATTAAAACTGCTTCCTACGCGGACGATGTTCTTATTTTCTCAGACGATATCACCTTGGCAATCCCTGCTATTTCAAATACCATCTCCCTCTTCGCAAAGGTTTCAGGCTATACTTTAAACAAAGATAAGACGGAACTGTTCCCTTTGAATGCCTACTGTTTCCCTTCACATATGGGCTCTGCGGGTTTTAAATGGCAGTCTACACATTTAAAATACTTAGGTATTTATTTCTGTTCTTCCTTATACGCCACCACAGCCTATAACGAATCCCAGACTCTTCTTAAAGTGCGTCGTCATTTGGATACATGGTCCTCGAAACACATTTCCTGGTGGGGTCGCCTTCAGACTCTTAAAATGATGATAACACCTATTATTAATTTTGTATCATCCATGCTTCCGGTTAAGTTATCCGATTCCTTTTTTCGTGAACTTGATGTTCTGACCTCTAAATTTTTGTGGAATGACAAACGTGCTAGAATTGCTTACAAATTCTTGAGACGACCTTGTGATATGGGAGGTTGCAATTTTCCTGATTGGGGAAAATACCAAACTGCCTTTTTGGCTTCTCAAGGTGCTCTATGGTTCTCTCCTCCACCTCTTCCTGTTCCTTCCTGGTTATTAATAGAACAGGAATTAGCATCTCCTTTGCCGACTGCCTCTTTTTGCACCACATCTACTTTGCATATCCTGTTTTCTCGTTCTATAATTCTTGATACAATTGCTGCGGTCCGGAGTGTAGAAAAGAAAGTGGCAATCCCATTACATAAAACTAGGTGGTCGTCTATTTGGCGGAATTCTAAAATTAAACTTAATATTACTCCCACTCTCATGTCATATTGGGCGGCTAAAGGGATTTCCCTTGTTAACCATCTTTATGGTGCTAATGATGAGCCATTACCCTTTTCCACCTTGGCTCAAAAGCATTCTTTAACTAACTTAGATTTTTATACTTTTCTTAAAATTAAAGTGGCACTCGCTAAGGTACATCTTCATCCTACCTCTTCAACCATTTCTCTTTTTCATATCTGGACTAAATCTGGTCACGTAGCCTCCAAAATCTATAATTTTTTATCTTCTGTTTCACTGCCCACACATACGGTTGCTCAACACAAATGGCTACATCATTTTGATCATGGAGTTACGGATCATATTTCTTCAGATACTTGGCAATTGATTGGTAAACTTTCTCTTCGGAATAAAATTGCCCCATCATTAATGCAATCTAAATTTTTCTCTGTCAACCTCCTTCATTGGACGTCTGTTCGTCAACATTCGCTCAATCTCAAAGATGACAATTTATGCTGGAGCTGTGGATTGTTGATATGCGATTTTCAGCATATGTTTTTTGAATGTTCCCTTCTTCAGCCTTGTTAGAAAGGCGACCCCGGGGGAGGCAGAAGATGTCTGACTGACCACCCCTAGGTCCACCCCTCCGTCGAGAAGTAGCCGAGCGTTATCGAGAGGCCTCCTGGGTGAGGGCCCTCTCCTAGGATCGTACAGCAGAGTAACCACAACACTACAACCGGACACCACACAAGAGGTTAAGTTCTTAGGCTTTATCAAGAATAAAGGTTGCTGGGTCTCAGCGGTATATACAGGCCGATCGAGGGATCTGTAGAGTCTCGTAAAAGGGACAGGGTAGCGGGACAGTCTCGGTATGGATACAGGAAGGGATACCCTGCGCACAACTCTCAATCCTCGACCCGGGGGTTCCTAGAGGTCAAGCCGCGGCAGCGCCAGCAGGCTCTCAAGATGGTTCAGCTGCGGCAGCGCCAGCAGGCTCTCAAGATGGTTCAGCCGCGGCAGCGCCAGCAGGCTCTCAAGATGGTTCAGCCGCGGCAGCGCCAGCAGGCTCTCAAGATGGTGCAGCAAAGGGGGGGCCGCGGCAGCGCCAGCAGGCTCTCAAGATGGTTCAGCAAAGGTGGGCCGCGGCAGCGCCAGCAGGCTCTCAAGATGGTTCAGCAAAGGTGGGCCGCGGCAGCGCCAGCAGGCTCTCAAGATGGTTCAGCAAAGGTGGGCCGCGGCAGCGCCAGCAGGCTCTCAGGGTCTCTTCAGGTTACAGGCAAGGAGTTCTTCTGGTGTCGGCCGTGTCAGCGTCAGCAGGGCTTCCAGTCCAGGATACAACTGCCGTCCTACTCCGGGGCTGGCCCAGATATAGGACTGGAGTCCTTTGATGTCCGGACCCTCACGCCTGGGGGCCAGAGGGGCCGGGAAGATGGTGTCCAGACACCCAGCAGGGGGGTGGAGCCAGCACCCAGAGATGCCGGGGGCGATCGATACCAGGCGTCCGGGGACGGTTGGAGGCCCATCGAAACTCCCCTTCCCGGGATCTGTCGAGTGGCCACTCGACCACCTGGGTAGATCTGGGCGCCTCGATGTCGGGACTTCGCTGGGGCCTGGGCCGGGGCCGAGGCCACGTGTTCGTGACGTGGTGGTCCCAAGATGGAGTCGGGCGAGGCCTCGTGCTCAGGACGTGATGGGCCCAGGATGGAGTCAGGCCGGTGTGGTGGCCCGTGGTGGTAACCGGACCGGTAGTGTTGGGGCGTGCAGGATCGGGCGAACGGGGCCACCCGGGGGTCTGTGCAGGGCCGATGTCGTCCGGGGCCCGCCACGCGGGAGGGGTAGGACCACGCCACGAGGCCGGGTCCAACAAGCCTTTTTGGAACCTCATTCATAAACATCTCTCTCTCATCTTTGGTATTGAGTTCCAACTCTCTTTTCCATTAATACTATTGGGTCCATTGGCTGCCCCTGTTCCTCTCCCCTTGGATCCAATGGAATTACAGTTGATGGATCTCCTTTTGACTGTTGCGGTGAAAGTCATACTTATGGAATGGAAATCCTTTTCCTCTGTTTCCTATCATACTTGGTGGGCTTGGGTCTCCTTTTTGCGTAGTGCTCACACCTCGGTTGATCAAGCTCACCTTTCTCCATCTATCTCTAGTAGGGTCTGGGAAGCTTTGGATGATTATATGGATTTGTCATCAAAAGGGTTGGTTGCTCAGTTTCCTTTTGATGTGTCTGTTTGAGTGGCGTCTTGTGTTCTGCGTGTTTGGTTAGTCCGTTGGGAATCCTTCTTTTTCTTTTTCTTCTTCTTCTTTTCTCTTTCCTGACTTTTATCCCCTTCCATCTTTTCTCTTGTTCTCTCTTTCTTTCTTCTTTCTTTAGCTCTATATCCTTCCCTGCCCCCGATTATAACAACTGATAGTGATACATTTGTGTAACCGGGTCCCCCATGCGCGCCCCGCTGTAGGGCGCGACCTGACCATTTGTGACCCCCCCCTCTTCTCTCCACAGCCCACGCAGTGCTCAGATTGGACCAGCCAGGATACCTACAGCTGCGACGAGGAAGACGTCTGGCCCTTTAACAGGAACGAAGGTGAAACAGAGGGGGAGGAGCCCAGCAGTTGGATAAAAGGAGATTACGCCCAACACCAGGTGTGTTTATACACCGGAGGAGCGGTCAGTGAGGAGAAGAGCGGAGTGGCGGGAAGCAGCGAGGAGGAGCGGAGAAACGGAGGACGAGAGAGCAGAGAAGAGGAGCGGAGAAGCGGAGGACGAGAGAGCAGAGAAGAGGAGCGGAGAAGAGGAGGACGAGGTGACGGGAAGACCGAGTGGCGCAACAGCAACAGGTGGATCAGCAAAACCTTGCCTCATCTCCTGCTGACCAGATGCTGGGCTGCTGCGTTGCCGCATTTGCTGGGCTTTTCTGCCTCCTTTGTTCTACAGCTCGCGGTACCCGCTGTGCGGGTCCCGCTTCGTCGGAGGCCTTTCCTGCACAGCGCTACTGCTGTAAATTATCTTTTGGGCACTGAGACCTGCAGGGCTGCGAGCGTGTTGTGGGCGCAGGACTCCAAGTCCCAGGAGCGCCCACAACTCCCAATTGCCAACACCTGGGACGCTCTCCCTGCAGGCTCCTCCCCTTCCTTTGCAGGCAGCTTAATTCTGATGTGAGTGTCCCGCTGCGCGAGAGCGCGCGGGAGCGCCGGGAGAAGCCCGGGACAAGGGCGGGACCGTCTGTGTGTGGAAAAGTAAATTTTGCCATGTTCTGTGTCCCTACGCCTCATCCATCATATGTTATGTGTGCATGACCAATATGCATATGTTATTCCCCATGTCCGATTAATGACGCAATTCCAGTTGTGTCCACCTCTGGTATGTCATTTTCCAGTCCTCGTGAATACTACGAATATCAGGCCTATGTAAAGTTATGTTGCCACGTTTCTTAGTGTGCACGTTATTCCATTGTAAAGTCCCCGTTTCCAGGCCTCAACAGGGCCCGGACATCAGATTCAGCTCCTGTCTCCTGAAAGCCTCGCTGAGGAGCGATACAGCCCCCACCTGTATCCTCGACCCTTCACTTACTTCCTGCCTCGCAGTGCCCGGTGCAGCTCGGCTCTGCCTCTGAGTCTGCCAAAAGTATGTTATAGTTCCAGCTATCAGTTCAGTCCTCCTCTTCTGCATTCCTAAGCTACTGAACTGCATCAATAGTTTCCGTCATTGTCTAGCCTTCTCGTCTCCACGTTAGAGAAATACTGTATTAATGGTCATTTAATATTCTTCATCACGCATTTCATGTAGAATAATGTATGGTCCAGTCTTAGAGTCAAGTTAGCTTTTCCCCTCATGACTTCTAGTTTATATCAACATGTTCCCTAAACACCAGATACCAGATAGGGTTTAGGTACATGTCGCTCCGACCCTCCAGACTCTAGTCTCTGCTCCTAGCACAGAGTTCGTAGCCCCCAGCTTCTCCTAGTAACACGTCATTGCCAGTTTTCGCGCACCACCAGGTTAGAGGTCCCGGCTCCTTAGGTAGCCCCCTCCTATGTTTCCGCCCATTCATGACATATTCTGTTACGTTTGCATCACATGTCTATGTATACTCCCAGTTACACCTACTTTTACTGTTATCTCTCGCGACTGCTACGCGTCACGCCTTCTGCTCCACCCACTGCTACGCCTACTGCAATGTAATGCTATGTGTTTGCGCTATGTATATAAGTTGATGTATTGTTATTAAAAGTTAGCGCGCTCATCCCAGACCAAGCCCCAGCAGCTGCTGGGTCATCCTATGCAGGTTGTCCTGATCCTGTCCTTATGCTGTAATAAACCTGCAGAAACTCCTACTACCTCGAATCTTGACTCTTATTTATTTGAGCTATCTGTTATTCATTCATTCATTCAAAAATAGATCCGGTATTATTTATTTATATACCACATAATGGCGCCCGAACAGGGACTTGCCCTTTCCCCACGCGTCGGTGAAGCCACGCCGACCCCCTGACCCTCTGCAGTCGTGACGGAACCATACCGTGCACTGGCAGATATTTCTGCTCCAAGTATCCCTCAGGCCCACGGAGGAGACGGAGGAGGCGGTCCAGCATCCAAACGAGACGGTGGAGGAACGCGGCGAGTCCCGACCAGAGCCCAAGCCGAGAGTCCAAGGTCCGAGGTATCCGGAGGCCCACCTGTAACTGAAGTCCGAAGTTCGTCGTCCGTCGTCCAGTCCCGTCCGAGGCCTTCCGTTCCGTGCTGCCCGGTGAGTACCATTGCTGGGGTAGTATCTAGACAGGACCAATCTAAATTGACTCCTGGTCCGTGGGTTGGTGGTGCCCAGACTCACAAACGAAGTGTTCACCTAGGTGGATACGGGTCTTGATGCGTTCCTTTATGGGACCGGTATGTTCCGTACTGTTACAGCAGTGCATCCAGTAATTCTAGTCTGTTCCGTTCTCGAGAAAATTCTTGTATTTCTGCTCTCAGTATTCCAGGTAATATTCTGTTCAAACTGTTATTTATAATGTTCTTCATGTATTTTAATGTTGTGGTATGAGTGCGACGTGATTTTGTGTTTTCATTGTGTATTGTATTGTGTCCAGATTACAGTTCAGTCATGCCGCTCTTTTCCAAGTTACGTCAGATAAAAACTAGAAAGGGTCTGTTGGAAGAAGCGGTTCCTGTCCCGCCCAGGGACAGTCCAGGTCACTTTATGTATCAGAAACATGGCATAAGCGCCATATTGTATCTAGATTTATGGGTAGAGTATACCAAACAGTTAGAAGAAAAGTATAGATGGCCCGTATCGGGTACATGGGATGCCGAATGTATCATGCGAGTAGAAGAAGCATTATGGAAAAAGAAAGCCAGACAGTCACAGAAAGATGCCATCGAGTTATGGCGTAAAGAAGCTCATAAAAGAACTGAAAAGGAAGTCAGAAAGTCGGAGTTAAGTAGAGAATCCCAGGAACGAGCCCAAGAAAGAGAATTAATCGAGATAGGTGAACAAGTCAAAGCCGAACAGTCAGACAGACAGAGGCATGCCCTTATTAAGGGTATGTATCCTCTTCTTGCCGAGGGCTTGCCAAAAGCGACCCCAGAGGCATCCAGTAATTTCCCGCCACCATTAGTTCCGACCAAGCTACGTCACAAACCGACCGCAGCTGATATTTTTATTTCGTCCTACTTGGACGACACAGTCCCAGAATATGCAAATCCTGTTCGCGCTCCGCCAGTTCCTGTAAATCAGGCACTTCCTGCTCCTTCAGACACCGGGGTGCCCTTAACAGCTCCCCCGACCCAGTCCGCCATACAAGTCCAGCCCACGTTACAATTACCGACCCTGCCAGGACGAAGAATGTCAGTCGACGATTCCAGTCTAGGGGCCGTAGGAGGAGGTCTTCCTCAAACCCCGCCGCCACACAAGCGTTTAACATTACTCAAATTACATGCTCAAGCGTTACAGCGTACGCCCAAACATCAGTCTGTTACAGAAATCAGGCAAACCCTTAACGAATGTGTCTATGATCCAGTTCCAGGCGAATATAATATGGTTTTATATTCCTTACGTGTAAGGAGAGTGACCGAGTATCTAGTCACCTTGCCGAATATGAAAGAAGATCTAGACAGAATATATCGTTTCATCCGTACAGGGGATGATCCAGAAAGTATTGGCGAGATTATGTCTCAAAGAAAAGCCGAGATTCAGCTCATGATATTAAAGTTCCTGATCAATTGTCTAATAAGAGAACAAGATTACCCGTCTAAAGATCCCGCCGAAATGAGAATCCTGACAAGGTGGAGTGATAATATAGCCGAGGGTAAGCACAAGACCGTCGGTGCTATGGAGAGTATGTACAAGAAAATTCGTAAAGAAATAGTAAGGTTACACGAACAGCGTAAAGCAGCACAAGTAAGCGAGAAAGAAAGTATCTCTGATCCTGAAGAGGAAGACGAGAATCCCGCCAGAATAACGTATGTAGGAAAATCTAGATTTCCGGATCGCCATTTACGCCTAGAACACAAGTCTGTTTGTCATCATTCAGCACCAGAACAAGGTTCTCTAGAACAAGTATTTCAAGCTACCGATCACATTCTGAAATCACGAGTCGGTTACAGTGAGTTAAGTACTATGCATGAACAAGAACTAGCCCGATCAGCAGTCCGATGGATTACTGATTCTACCACTTTTCCAGACGAAATAGTGGCACAAATGTTTCTGAAATTGCCCCCAGCCGAGCAACGACTGGTGGGTATGTATATGGTCCAGCACCTCATTACTCTGTATGAGGGTCAACATTCTGATCCAGGTCCGTTGCATGATATCCTGAACGAGTTACTCCAGTACAAATGGAGAGGTCTGGGTACCGATTTAATTAGTGTCATTCTAGAACAGCGCCACAAATATAGAACGTTCCTGAACCCGCATTTTGTTCATGTCTCACCCCCAGAAAGTAAATCATTCTACATAGACAGACAGAATCCGTTACGAGAAGTCCACCCAGTCCAAGGGGCGGGTGGCGTAATGCAACGAGTGTTTGTATACACTCCGATTTCAAAGATGGAACTTCTTGAAATGAAGAAATTAATTCCCTGTCATGACAAAGATCCAGCGGGGTTCCATAGAGAATTAAAAGACATGCTCCGTATGGGAGAATACACTTACCCAGATATCATTAAAATGTTAAAGGTCCTGTTACCCGCAGGGGTGTATGAAAAGTTAAAGGAAAAGGAATGGGAGGTGGGAGAGAAAAAGATCGATTGGGCAGCTCTAGAAGCTGAAGACAAGGCACGAGTACCAGGTACCGGTCTTGGAGATAAATGTAAAGTATTACCAGAATTATTGATTCAAGTTTTACCCAGATTATTGACAACTAGGAAGGAAGACTGGGATGCCATCTCAGCCTGTAAACAGAAACAAGATGAAGATATTAGTGATTTTTATTCTAGATTTGAGAAATGTTTCAGTATCAACAGTGGTCTCAAGACAAGTAGTGAGTCATACCCTCATCTTTTCGTTACCAAATTAGTCGAGAATTCGAGTCCACAAATTAAAAACCGAGTTTTGAAAGTCGAAAGCACCTGGCAAGCAAATACTCCGTCCCAGATGCTCCAGATGCTCCAGTATCACCAGAATAGAATCAGGGAAGAACAAGAACACGAGAGAAAACGTATGAAAGACACGAAAATGAAAGTGCTAGTTGCACAAACTGTTCCTCAAGACAGTCAGAAGAGGGGTCCGAATCAAGCCAGTCATCCTGCAGCTCCCGTTAAAGGGAACTGCAATTATTGTAAACAACCAGGTCATTTTATAAACGAGTGTGCAGTTCTGAAACATAACATAGCTACTGGTAAGACTAAAGAAAGACCACGTCCGCCGAGACAAGAACAAGTTTCACAGACTCCTCAGTCACAGAATGCACAACAGACAGTTACAGCACCGCAGCCTATTGCTGCAACACAGCATGTCACATCACAGATGTACCAGTATGCACAGTCTGAGTATCCAGAGTATCAGCCATATTCATGAAACAGCCTAGAGAGGGAGGTAGGCTTGCCTCTCATCGAGATACCTGTAGATCAAGAAGGTCCCTATGTTCATAGTCAAGTATTAGGGAAAGACAGAAAGTTTTTGATCGATACAGGGGCAAGTAGGACCACAATTAGTCATGCCGAAGTTCCAGGGGCTCCGCTCTCAGGCTCAAGAAATGTTTCCCTTGGATTTTCAGGAAAGCCAATAGTTAATGAGATATCTAAGCCAGTTACTCTAGAAGTAGGTCCATTGTCCCGTACTACTGATCTGTTACTCACTAAGTCATGTCCAGAAAATCTGTTAGGCATTAAGACACTGAAAGAATTAGGTGCAGTTATTTGCTGTTCCCCAGAGGGAATACGTCTGTTCCTACGTGACTTTAAGGGTCACTATGTATTACGAGATTTTGATTCAAGATTGTCTAATGTTCCGCAGCACTTATGGGCGCAAGGCCCAACTGATGTAGGTTACATGCAAATCACACCCCATCGTGTGACTCTCAAGCCAGGTGTAGTGTTACCCCGAATCAGACAGTACAGATTGCCACCTGAGGCTGTAGCAGCCTTATCCAAAATTATTGACGAGCTCATGGCTCAAGGAGTAGTTGTAGAAACTGACTCCAATGTATGCAATTCTCCGATTATTCCAGTCATGAAACGTACTGATCCGAATGCACCCCAGTATATCGATTAGTGATTGATTTACGAGAGCTTAATAAATGTATTATTCCTCAGTACCCAGTTGTCCCAGACATCTCTTCCCTGTTAACAGCCATTGATTCCGAAGCCACGTTTTTCACTGTCATTGACCTCAAGAATGCATTTTTTAGTGTTCCAATTCATCCAGACAGCCAGTTTCTTTTCGGATTTTGTTTAAATGGAAGGAGCTATATGTTTACACGCGCTCCTCAAGGTTTCACAGAAAGCCCTAGTATTTACAGTCAAGCACTCAAGAGACAACTAGACAACATTCACATGCCAACTGACACTGCCCTGCTCCAGTATGTCGATGATCTACTGATCACAGCCCGTTCTGAACGTGACTGCGAACGAGCATCCCTTACAGTTCTGTATTTTCTAGCCGAGATGGTGCACAAGGTGTCACCTTCGAAGCTTCAATTCTGTGTCCAGCAAGTGGTATACTTAGGACACTTGCTGTCCAAGAGGGGTAGGCAGTTGACACCCGACCGTATCCAGTTAATAGCGAGTCTTCCCCAGCCCAGAACCCAGAAGGAGGTACGTGCCTTTATCGGCCTTACTTCTTATTGTAGACAATGGATTCCTCAGTATGCATTTCTAGCCAAGCCACTGATACAGTTAACGACACAGGAGGCAGCCGTATCGACTGTCCTCCCTTGGACATCTGACCATACACTTAGTTTCAACGAGTTAAAGAAAGCCCTATGTCAAGCTCCAGTTCTAGCTACACCGAACTACAGTAAGCCTTTTACACTTTTCGTTACTGAACGCGAAGGTACAGCATTATCTGTTCTCACACAAGATCAAGCAGGACAATACAAGCCCTGTGCTTATTTTTCGAGCACATTAGATCCAGTCGCCCAGGCGTTGCCTGCGTGCCTCAAGTCAGTTGCAGCCACAGCTCTAGCTATCAGACAAAGTGATTCCATAGTTTTAGGACACTCCCTGACAGTACAAGTCCCACACTCCGTAGAAGTTCTTTTGAACCGAACACAAACTCAACACTTGACAATTGCACGTTTAACAGGTTATGAATTGACACTGTTCCAGCCACACATAGAAATCAGACGCTGCAACGTCCTGAATCCTGCTACACTGTTACCATCAGTTAATTCAAATCCTGACCCACATGACTGTGTGGAAGTAGTTAACATTACGACTAAGCCAAGACAAGATCTGACAGACATTCCGTTATCAGATCCTGACCTGACACTTTATGTGGATGGTTCATGTATGAGAACTAGTACAGGAGAACTAGTCGCCGCGTATGCAGTGACTACTGACACCGAAGTTATTGAAACACACCGTATTGATACCCTGTCTGCTCAAGCAGCAGAGCTAGTCGCTCTGACACAAGCCTGTATACACGCCAAGAACCTGAAAGTTAATGTTTACACAGATTCACGTTACGCATTCGGAGTTGTACACGACTTCGGAGTGCTCTGGCAGGAGAGAGGTTTCATGACTTCTCATGGAACCAAGATTCAGCATGGTCTCCTTATTCAAGCCCTGTTAGATGCCATACATTTACCGACATCCATTGCTATCATGAAATGCAAAGCACATACGAAAGTTACAGACATTATTTCCCAAGGTAATGATCTAGCAGACCGCACAGCCAAGCTTACAGCACAGACTCCAGACATTCCAGTTAATCAGACACATACTCCAGATCCGATTACATGCATGACAGTTAAGGACCCTACACAAGATGTCATAGATATCCAGTTACATGCTACCCCCGATGAAATCAAGAAATGGTCTGAACAAGGAGGGGTCCAGACAGATCAAGGATGGTTAACGAAGGGTAGAGCCACATGGTTTCTCCCCGACTCTATGGTTCAAGTCATTATCAATACCGCACATAGTCCAGCACATTTAGGAGAAAAAGCTATGTTAGACAGTATCCAGAACATTTGGTTCAACAAGCATTTACGAGCTGCAGCCAAGCAGAAAGTCCGTACCTGTATGATATGTTGCCAGTTTAACCCAGGTAAAAGTGTCCCGGTGGAACAAGGTGGTTTCCAGCCCCCTGACCACCCTTTTGAGGTCCTCCAGATGGATTATATTCAGATGGAGCGATGTCGAGGTTTCAAGTATGTCCTTGTAGTTGTATGCGCTTTGTCCAGGTGGACAGAAGCATATCCAGTCCCAGATTACACAGCCGCGACCACTGCCAAGCAGTTGGTTCGTGAATTTTTCCCTAGATATGGACTCCCTAGAGTCGTATATTCTGATAACGGTCAGCCATTCTCCTCAGAGTTAATGAAGCACGTTTCCCTGTTGTTAGGGTACCAGTGGAAGTTCCATTGTGTACGCCATCCTGAAGCAGCCGGTCTAGTCGAAAGACATAATCAGACCCTGAAAATCCGCATTGCCAAAGTCTGTAAAGAAAAAGGTGTGGACTGGCTAGTAGCTCTGCCAGTCGCTTTGTTTTATATGCGCATGGTCGCACATTCCAGATCAGGTCTGTCCCCGTATGAGGTCGTATTCGGCCGCCCCCCTAACATGTGGGGTACTCCTAGACCCCGAAGTATTACCGATGTTTCATGTAATATGCTGACAGATTACCTAGCTTCCTTGATGTCTGCCCTCAACTCATGTCGTTCACAGGTTGCTGCCGCCTTTCCAGACAATACCGAGGTGGCACCACATGAAATCGTTCCAGGCTCCCTAGTGATGGTCCGGAATTTCGACAGATCAAGTCCGCTGGAACCACGTTGGAAGGAGCCACGTCAGGTCCTCTTGACCACCCGTACTGCCGTCAAGTTGGAAGGCAGAAAAAGATGGATCCACCTTTCTCATGTTAAACTTTTTAAAGGATTGAAACCAGTCTCTAAAAACATTTTCCAGGATTTGAAAGACTGCCAAAACATTGTTTTAAAGGACTGTCCCGCACAAGACATTATTACAACCCCTCCCTTGTTAGAGAGAACTCCGCAACAGGAGTATAAGTTAAAGCTCAGGTCTAGTAAAATAAGTCAGTCAGTTTGATTGTATAAGTCCTCCCCTAGGTGAAACGGTTTGACTGTTTCTGACATGTATAAAATAGACCCCCATAGTGAGAGAGTCAGTAATAACTCAATTCAATGTATCGTTTTTCTGAGTTTCGTATTATTCATCAGCATAATGATTTCCTGCACCAGCTATGCGTTCTATCTGTATTTTCCAGTTCCTCATGTAAATATGTCTGCTAATGCTACAGTAGAACACACGTTTAGTGATCTGCCTCCTCACGAATATTCATACCGCCTCGCTATGCGCAACAACACATTTATCCGTATGTTACATTATTCACACCAGACCAGCAATGCCACTAATTGTTGGGTGTGTGGTCGACTCCCCCCTTTTCAGACACCGAAGGGAGTTCTGCCACTCTTTCCTTATCCATTCTCACATAATGGTTCGTGTGGAGCATGGTCCACGTTAACGTCATCCTCAACAGATATGTCTTTTCTTAACAGTACATGTTTTCCAGACAAGCAAGGTTTCCCCCACAGAACAGGTTTAGATCTAGAAAATGAAGTTTATAATTTAGGTAATTATTCGTCGAATTTCATGGTCCTGAATGTTCAGTCTGATACTACTCCAGACTTACCTGCTATTTCAGTACTACCTGTCAAAGGCGAATTATGTGTCCGTAGTTATGGTTCCGTACATGTAGGTCATAGTGATTGTACTACTGTTATCCAGTATAGTGACAGTGGGAAATCTGTTTTCAAAGCTTCACGTCATTCTTATTTTATTTGTGGTCAAACTGCATATGTCCGTCTGCCCCTCGATTGGGAGGGAACCTGTTACCTTGCTTTCTTACTACCACCTGTTTTCCTAGCCCCATCTGATTATCACAGAAACACACATCTAGTACACATTAGACATAGAAGGGAGTCCCCAATTGTCGATTATACTGAAACTACTCTAGAACAGTATACAGATTTCAATAAAGGTTTCTTCTTCTTTGTAGGACCTGTCCAGAATAGTAAACTGATCCGTAGGTTAACAAGAACCCTTGAAGCTGTAGTAAATGAGACTGCCTCTGCTCTAGGTAACCTAACCGAAGAACAATCTGCTATGAGATTTGTCGTTTTGCAAAATCGTCTCGTCCTTGACGTCATACTGGCCGATAGGGGCGGGGCCTGTAGAGTCATCGGATCTAGTTGCTGCATTTTCATTCCAAATAACGCGCCGTCTGTTTATTCAGCTATAACCAGACTCCATAAAATTGCCCATCTGTTACATCAAGATCCAGGCACCTGGACATGGTCCGGTTGGTTCTGGAATATAATTTCCGCATGGGGATGGAAAGTCCTGTCCTTTTTAGGTATTGCAGTAGCGATCATATTTAGCTGCTGCCTCTGTATACAATGTGGCCCTGCGATTTGCGGCATTTGTGCTACCTCTTGTATTCCTAGTCCCAAGCCCCGTTCTAAATCCCGTTCCAGGATAATTCGAGACGAGCAAATGGTACTGTATGAAATGATAGATGGTATCATGAAAATTGATGTTTCCTGATGGAAAAGTAGTGACAAGGAGGGAATGTGGAAAAGTAAATTTTGCCATGTTCTGTGTCCCTACGCCTCATCCATCATATGTTATGTGTGCATGACCAATATGCATATGTTATTCCCCATGTCCGATTAATGACGCAATTCCAGTTGTGTCCACCTCTGGTATGTCATTTTCCAGTCCTCGTGAATACTACGAATATCAGGCCTATGTAAAGTTATGTTGCCACGTTTCTTAGTGTGCACGTTATTCCATTGTAAAGTCCCCGTTTCCAGGCCTCAACAGGGCCCGGACATCAGATTCAGCTCCTGTCTCCTGAAAGCCTCGCTGAGGAGCGATACAGCCCCCACCTGTATCCTCGACCCTTCACTTACTTCCTGCCTCGCAGTGCCCGGTGCAGCTCGGCTCTGCCTCTGAGTCTGCCAAAAGTATGTTATAGTTCCAGCTATCAGTTCAGTCCTCCTCTTCTGCATTCCTAAGCTACTGAACTGCATCAATAGTTTCCGTCATTGTCTAGCCTTCTCGTCTCCACGTTAGAGAAATACTGTATTAATGGTCATTTAATATTCTTCATCACGCATTTCATGTAGAATAATGTATGGTCCAGTCTTAGAGTCAAGTTAGCTTTTCCCCTCATGACTTCTAGTTTATATCAACATGTTCCCTAAACACCAGATACCAGATAGGGTTTAGGTACATGTCGCTCCGACCCTCCAGACTCTAGTCTCTGCTCCTAGCACAGAGTTCGTAGCCCCCAGCTTCTCCTAGTAACACGTCATTGCCAGTTTTCGCGCACCACCAGGTTAGAGGTCCCGGCTCCTTAGGTAGCCCCCTCCTATGTTTCCGCCCATTCATGACATATTCTGTTACGTTTGCATCACATGTCTATGTATACTCCCAGTTACACCTACTTTTACTGTTATCTCGCGACTGCTACGCGTCACGCCTTCTGCTCCACCCACTGCTACGCCTACTGCAATGTAATGCTATGTGTTTGCGCTATGTATATAAGTTGATGTATTGTTATTAAAAGTTAGCGCGCTCATCCCAGACCAAGCCCCAGCAGCTGCTGAGTCATCCTATGCAGGTTGTCCTGATCCTGTCCTTATGCTGTAATAAACCTGCAGAAACTCCTACTACCTCGAATCTTGACTCTTATTTATTTGAGCTATCTGTTATTCATTCATTCATTCAAAAATAGATCCGGTATTATTTATTTATATACCACATGTGGCCGTCAGGGGCCGAGGGAGGCTGGGCCGGGCCACCTCTCTTACATCTCACTTTGAACAAACTAAGGTACTGTGTTGAACGAGGACAATCGTTTTTATTGACACTGACTGTTACTGATTTCTCCGACACAGGAAAGGGGTTAGACCTTGCTTATTTCAATTAGCGCAGGTTCTTGCTGACTAATTGAATCTGTTTTATGTTGTATAGCTTTGTTATGATTTACTTTACATAATAGCTCTGTTAATATTGTGTCCTAGTTTTACCATACCTTCCACACTATTGAGTGCCATATTTGACCCTTGCTAGTATTCTTGAGCTTTATAAACATGCCTAGAAAATCGGCCCCTGTGACGTCAGAACCACTTAATACTTTAGATTCCTTCCTAGTTCAACTGGTGAAGAAAAAAAATAACGAAAGAAGGGAATCCCTAGGCTTGAGTCAATCTCCAATTTTGCGTCCACTAAGTCCTGCCCCTGATGCACAATTGTCTGGGACTTGTTCTCCTGATCCCACAATCTTGATTCCTGATATAAATTCCCAAGCTATTAGCAACGTGATAGAAAATTCTGATTTGTTAATTGATCTCTCACTACATGTAGTGTCTGATTCCGAGCAACAGCACAATACCACAGCGGAAGCCCTGCCACCTCCGTCGCCTGTTGCCCAGCCAGTGAGAAACTGTAGAAAGTCACAAGCTAAACGTGGGGCCAAGCAGACAGGAAAGAAAAAGGCTACCCCGCCACCTAGACATAAAGTGAAAAATGTGGAGCATGAAGACCCAGAAGAGTTTAGGCAAATCATTGATGACGACCTATTTAATAGGATCTCGGAAATGATAGATATTAAAATTAGGACCATCATTAAGCCACTCATTGGGAAAATAGATAAACTTACAGCAGAAGTGAAAAAGATGGGTGGGTCGCAGACTAAGGTGGTCAACGATTTGGAAAATTTAGCCACCCATGTTATTAAACCAGTAGTCACAGCAGAGGTGGGTACGGGTCCTGATACATGCCTCATGGAAGGCCAAGTACAGCCCACTTTAGCAGGGCAGTTAACATCATCTGAGCCCAGCCAGGTTGTAATGAGAGAGTCGCCAACTTTAGTACCTGCTGTGCCAGCACTATTGAACTTAGGGGAGGATTCAACACAATTTATTATGGCAGCCTCACCCCTAGTCCTAGTATTAGCGAACGTTCCTGTCCTATCCCCCGAGCAAAAAGAAACCCCTCAAGGATTAAAAGACAAAGCCCTAAATTGGCTTTCCAATAATATGTATATGGCATCCCAGGGAGTTGACCAGCTAGCAGGGGAAATTGTCACGTCAAGGAGGGTACCATGGATTGGGAATAAACAAAAGAAATTTAAAGGGGACTGCGTAGTTTTAAATTTTGCCAGCGCAGAAGTACTCCCAAATATCCTTGCTAACATCTTCCCACCTCAACGTAGAAGCGGCTCAATAATTCCGCTTACCCTGAAATTCTTTCTTAATAGAAATCATAATGTCATTTCCCCTAATATTCCCAGGCCTAGAAGGCACGTAAGAGCCACTTATTGGGGAGGGGAAAACAAATCTAGATTCAACAACGACCGTTCACACCCGATGATTAGCCATGGGACAGGGCAATATAACTTCCCGACTGGGCAAATGGCCAGAACCCCGGGGCCAAATTGGCCCAACACAAACACAAATAGGTGGGGAGTAAGCACCCCGGGATTTGATAACAGAGGATATGGTTTATGGTTAGGCCGGGAAACGAACAGTTTTTGATGCGCCCCAACACTCCACAGCCTATGTGGAACACAGTAGTGAATGGTTGGGGTCAGCCAGCTACCCCATTTGATTGGGGCTTTGGAACAGGGAACAGGTACGGAGTCCTGTCCAACTTAAACGACTGCGACTGACATATAGAGCTCACTAATCTGGGAAATAATGATTTAAACCAACAATTAGATAGGAATAGTCCACATATTAAGGGATTATATCCTGACAAGTTCATCCCTCAGACGGGGCAGGGAGACAAAATCAGACCTAGACATGTCCACCCTCCTATGTCACATTAGCCCGAGCACCGCGTGAATCAGCGCATTGCCGGAGACAAGCCACAGAGCCTAGCGAAAGCAGGTTCAAATGATTTAATTCAACCACCACATAGCAATGCAGGGGTATTGGTGGGGTATTCTGAACCTAAGTTATCCAGAGACTCGTGCAAGTTGATAAGTTGGAATATAGCAGGGTTAAGCACTAAGCGACAGGATAAGTTATGGTTAAACTTTGTTTTAGGTCACCACATTATTGCCCTCCAGGAAACCTGGGACATCTCTGCCAACCTTTGGTGGGACGGGTTTATTAGCTTTACTAAACCAGCTGTCCCTAGTCGTATGGGGAGGGCAAAGGGAGGCTTGCTGATTTTGTTCTCATTAGACTTAAAGGGCAGCTGTAGGCAGATTAGCACCAACTCGCCAAACATTTTGATGGTTGAAAGAGTGACTAATAACATTAGCAGGACTATTTTTATAAATTTTTATAACTCAGGGAACTGCGACCACAGAGGTCAAAACATTACTGATTTAGACAATATTTTAAATTTGGTCAGTCAGAATACTAAATTTGATACTGAATACATTTTATTAGGTGATTTTAATATTCATCCGTGTAACCTAATTTGTACGAAAAGCAGTATGGAACGGGATGATGGTTTAGAGGGACCCCATTTCGAACACACTGCAGAGGGAGAGGAATTGGAAGATCTTCTTGCTAACTTTGATCTGTATGAACCAGATGGGGGCACTAGATTGCCAACCTTTACTGGCATTCCACAAGGTACAATCATAGATTACATATTTATATCCTTGGGAATCTTAAACCGGGCGATTTCTTATCGCACAGTACAATCACACTTTAGTGATCATAACCCGGTAGAATTAGAAGTAGCGTGGGGAGGCCACATGGGTTCATCCCCGTTGATAATCAGGCCTGCCCATCCTCTGAAGATTTCAGATCAAGGTAGACGCTTGAAATGGGCCAAGGTGGTACCGGAGAAATTTTACGCAGAAAATTATGTTAAAATTAAGGACCAGGTTGAGATCTGTAAAAATCCATGTGCCCAGGGTCAAGAAATTGTCAAGGCATTTGAAGGAATATGCGGACAGGTATCACAGGATCTTATAGCAAAGACAAAAAAAGGTACCCCAGGAATTAAGCGTTGGTTTGATTCAGCTTGCTCTAAAGCACATAGATCACTGCTGGTAGCCCTAAAAAATACCCCTAGGGTAAAAAGTGAGATCACCAGATTGAGGAAGATCTACAAGCTAGCTGTCAAAAAACGAAAGGACACTATTAAACAAGAAGCATGGGACAGTCTCCTTTCGGTGGCAGTCCTGAAAGATAGTAAAAATTTTGGGAGACCATTAAACAGCCCTTTTTTTCGGACGACAGCAATGAATCTATGGACTGTGTCGTCTCCGATGATAAATGGCTGTCACACTTTAAAAATGTCTATGGGGACACTGCTGATGCGACTAATGATGTTCCGTTGAATACCTCAGTCATCCACCCCATCTTTTTTAATCGAAATGAGGTGGAAAAAGCTATTTTGACTACTAAAAAGCATAAGGCACCTGGCCCTGACGGTGTGCCCGCTGACTTTTTCTTGTACTCACCTAAACTATGGGCTGAAGTTCTGGCAAACGTGTTTAACGCCGTTAATGGTAATTCTGCACCCGCTTCTTGGGACACCTCTACTATTGTTCCAATTTTTAAAAAGGGTTTGCGGGATGATCCAGCCTGTTATAGGCCTATATCCCTCCTGGATTCGTCAGTAAAAATTTTAGGTAGAGTTCTTCTAACCAGGTTGAGGGAGAATGTTGAGTACTGTGGGGGGTTGGCTGAAATTCAATATGGCTTTAGGGAAAGAAAGGGCACCATTGAACAGTGCGTAAATTTACATCTGCTCATCTCCAAATATACTGTGGCCAAGGAGGGGTCCGTATATCTTGCATTTATGGACCTCTCCTCGGCTTTTGACCTAGTCAACAGGTCGAAGTTGTGGGCCATCTTATTGGAGATGGGGATTGACGAGGCCTTGGTCACTTTTATAGCTACCCTGCATCAAGAACTCTCTTCCAGTGTACGCGTGACAAATGAGGGCAGGTGTACCACTCCCTTTAGATCATTAAGGGGGGTGCGGCAAGGCTGTATCTTAGCCCCCCTGCTCTTCACCATCTATATTAACGGCCTGGGCGCACACCTGGGGGGACAGGAAGCCGACGTCCCGCGTGTGGGAGCAATTAAGATCCCGGCGCTCCTATACGCGGATGACGCCGTGCTGATTGCCCGCACGGGTGTTGGCCTCCAGTGCCTTTTGAACGCCTTTGGTTCGTTTATGGAGCAATTAGAACTTAAGATAAACGTAACCAAGTCACACACAATGGTGGTGGGCCGAGAATGTCGTAAGAAGAGAAATAAAACATTCACATGCAGGGGGGACACAGTTTCTAGGGTATCTACATTCCCCTATTTAGGTGTACTGTTCGACCAGAAAGGGTCCTGGGGTCCGCAGGTAAGAGCTAAGAGGTTGGCTGTTATCAGATCATCATCAGCGCTTCTGGGCTTCGCCGGCAGGCTAGGGGCTAGGCCCATGGAAGCTTTATTAAAAATCTATAACAGTAAACCCGTAGCCATTGCCTTATATGGGTCCGCATTGTGGGGTTATGTAAATGTGGAACCAATTCAGAAAGCGGAAAATAGATTTATCAGAACCCTACTCTCTGTTCCCCAGTCGACCCCAACGTATTCGATCCATAAGGAAGTGGGCCTACAGTTTCTCTCTGATAAACTGAGCATGGCCCCCCTGATACTTTGGCTGAAAATGCGGATGAATGAAGAACTCCCACTGAACCACAAGATTATGTCTGACGTACTGTCCTTGGACAGATCCAAAAAGATCCCTTGGGTGGCTTACTTGAGTAGGGCATTTTTAGATCTTGGTCGTCCGGATCTTTTTTCCTCCCCCGAGGTTATTAAGATCCAAGATATTGAATTTGTAAAAAAGTCATTTCTGGAAAGGAAGGAAGCATGCCGTGAAGAACGCGAATTGGTAAAACCGGCAGTGAGGGACCACTGTTTATTGGTCAACTCGTTATCACTTGCACCCTACCTTGGTTTTGTAACAATCCCCTTCCATAGGTTTCTTTTAACCAAATTTAGATTTAATTTGTTACATTTTTATCTAGGTTCTTTTAAAAACTGGCAGAAACCAGAATTAGCCCCGCCCTGTAGCTGTGACCAGTTCTCAGTGCAGGACACGATGCATTTTGTTATGTTTTGCGGGCTGTTTTCAGAACCCCGGAAAAAATATTTGCTGCCCATTCTCAAAAAGGCCGGCTTCACTCAAGTAAGACCGGCTTTGTTTTATTTACAATTATTACCCAATCCCCATGTTACTTTCTGCATTGCTAGTTTTCTGGTAGCCGCCTCAAGGGCGAAAGCTGTTTGCCAAGATTAGTTTTAGAGTCAAATGTTTTTTTCTTCTTTATACCCACGTGTAAATGATATACTTTTTAATTGTATGTTAAATTGCTATTCATTTAATGTTTTTTGTGTGATTATGATAATTTTATATGAAATGTATTTTATTTTTCCTGCTTTGTATGGCTTTTGAGTAAGCCGAATAAAGTTATTCTGACTGACTGACTGACTGACTGACTGGATCAGCGAAACCAGCATCGCGGGGGAAGAGGAGAGGCCGACTCGAGACTGGAGCTGGGAGCCGAACGCTGGGAGCATCCCGGACAACTCACCCCAGATGGGAGGACCAGAAGGGAGAGCCGAGGACGAACAGGAAACGCCTGGAGGCCAACCCCACGATCCGCCCAGCCGTACGCCAGGAGGGGTACGGCTCACAGAGGTGCGTAACCGCTTCCTGGGGTGGTTTATGAAAAGAGCTAGACGGATAACTTAAAGGGGGGGGGAGAAGCCAGAGAGTCGGGTCCCGGGTAGCCTTCACAAGCACCTCCCCTCCCAAGTGTTTGATAATTACGTACCCGACTGGGTCCTCTTCACTGGGTGTTTCCCTCACAGCCCCTTCCTTCCTTGAGCCTCCCTCAGAGTACCTGTTCCGTATTACTGATACCCGCCTCTCTTCTGTTTTCCCCTTTTTGGTGTCGGCGAGGGTGGACAGCACGGAGCCTCCAGAACCCCACCGAAGGAGGAGCCCAGTCCGGAGAAGAGAGGAAGGAGTACTCCGGAAGACCCGCCGAGAGAGAAGTAGATCACCCCGACGAGGAGCAGTTTGCAGAACCTGTACTGATTCACTGTTTGAACAATTAAAAACCGGTATCACTAAGACTCGTCTCCTGCCCTTTCCTGGTCCCGCTGTTACAATTTGTTTATTGATTTGATTTTAGCCGTTACCCAATTAGTTCATATAAAAGGCTACTTTTATCTAGGAATGCATTTACTATACTTACGCTTCAAGTTTAGCCTCTGATTGTTTGTTTATCTTGGATCAACTGTATCACTTTTATTATATTATGTACTTCTTATTCTTGTTCACTTCTTTATAAAATAAAATGCTTTGAAATCAAAAAATCATTGTGCACATAGTGTGCATTCTGAATCTTTACATCACAAGCCTTTGTGACGGATTTCCTCGATCCATCCATGATTCCTTTGCACTATGCAATAGTAGCATACAACAGCTAATCGCACGTCTTGGAAATAAGAGGGCCTGGCTTGTTGGTAAGTGATATATTCAAATACATATAAAGAAATACTTTATTAACTAAAATATATAAAGTAATAAGAAATCTTTATAAAACATTTTAGGGAGGCAACTCTTGGGTCCTGATTCACGGAACTAACTTAAGACAAAATCCTGAACTTACTACTTTTGGTATTCACAGAAGGTATTTAGTTGTAGTAAAGTTGGGATTTTGTCTTAAGGTTGGCTTAAGACAAACTTAAGACAAACTTAAGCCAGACTTAAGACAGACTTAAGACAGGCTTAAGACAGGCTTAAGAAAGACTTAAGACAAACTTAAGACTGACTTAAGACAGAATTACGACAGACTTAAGACAGACTTAAGTTAGTATTTTGTCTTAAGTCTGTCTTAAGTCTGTTTTAAGTCTGTCTTAAGTTTGTCTTAAGTTTTTCTTAAGTCAAACTTAGGACAGAATCCTAACTTTACTACTACTAAATGCCTTCTGTGAATACCAAAAGTAGTAAGTTTAGGATTTTGTCTTAAATTAGTTCTGTGAATCTGTCCCATTTTTTTCCAACTGACTGTGGTTATTACCACCGTTGAGAAAACCAACAGCACCAGCTAAAGTCTACTCTTGTGACACTTCTCTCTCACATTTGCCTTTTCTGGGTAATAGTTGTATAAGGGCACCAACAACTGAATCTCTACCCTAATTACCCCATCTAGACTAACAGTTAAATCTGTATCTGAAAATCTGGAGTTCCTTTTTCCAAACAAAAATATAATTTTACAAATATCAAGATTAGTTGAGGTAGCCAAAAAAAACAATAAAGAAAAAGGACAAGACCACAAATACATCCGATTTCTTGCAGCTTCCATAAGACAAAGTTAAAAGGTTTTGACATGAAAAGAGGTGTGCTTTATAAAGTGTTCTGCGGTGTGATTACTTTGCACATTTATCTCAGGCGTGTGAAGTATACATTCATCTGGAAGACACATGGCTACGGCAAGGGAAAACAGGACCACAACATAATCACTCCATTACTATCCTCCTGCAAGCGTACTCATCCGAAGTACAGATAACTGTTGATGGAGTATTGTCCGATGGCAGACAAATGTATGCTGGGGATGGAGGAGTCCTGTTGGCAGATGATAAAATGTCCATCATGGCTGAATAAGTTTCTTCCTCTGCATACATAAATGAGGCGGGATACCTCCACGAACATGATGAGCAGTTGAATCCTCAATCACAGAGGACAGAAGAAAAAAAATGCAAAAATAGAAGTCATCCCCCTTAGATAACCAATGAATTGGCCATTGTGAAATTGCTAATCAATACTGATCAGATGTGGTTCTTAAGGTGACTGCAGGGAATAAAAAGGTGTTTGGTGGCTAGGGTGCGGCAGTGGGTAAAAGGGGTGGGTATTGGGCAGAAGGGAAGGGTGAGGAGAAGGAATGCAGTGGGAGGGGAGTCGTCATTGTTGTGGTAGTTCCGTAGCGAGATGTCCTTTAAAATATATTTTTCAAAGTGATTTAAACCTAAGCTTAGTTTACAGAACTGGATGGGTCCACCACATCACATAGTGAATTACAACATACTGAAATACAACATTAGAATTACTATTATGACACATATCACTAGTGCATTTTAAAGCTGCATTTAAATATTAATTTTTAAAAAATTGGAATTCGGAGATAGTGCCTGGAGGGCTATATCCTGTCCCCCAAGGGAAGACATCCACTTGATAACTGAACCATCTATTTATGGACATTAATGGAAACACACACAGAGTTAGAGCATTGCTGATCAAAACAGAGAAGATTAAAATTCTTTGAAGAAATGGACCACAATTTTATTGTAAGATTTCATTAATCTTTTCAGCTGCAAAATTGGATCAAATGCCATATCAAATCATCCCTCCTCCCAGTGGTTATTAACTGAGACACTATCCATTTGACCTTACACTAAAGGAAAAGGGGATACTGATTGAATCAGAATTGGCAGAATGTGGAAAAGTAAATTTTGCCATGTCATATGTGCCTACGTGTTCCCCATCTTATGTTATATGTGCATGATCGATATGCATGTATCCCCTTCTGATCAATTAAAGACGCAATTACAGTTGTGTCCATCTCTAGTATGTCAGTTTCCAGTCCTCGTGAATACAACGAATATTAGGCCTATGTAAAGCTACGTTGCCACGTTTTACAGTGTGCACGTTAATTCATTGAATTGTCCCCGTTTCTAGGCCTCAAAAGGGCCCGGACTCAGATTCAGCTCCTGTTTCCTGAACTCTCCGAGGAGCGATACAGCCCCCACCTGTATCCCTGACCCTTCACTTACTTTCATGCCTCGCAGTGCCCGGCTTGGCCTGGCTCTGCCTCCCAGTCTGCCAAGAGTATGTTATGTTTCTAGTTATCAGTCCAGCCCTCCTTCTCTGCATTCCTAAGCTACTGAATCGCATCAATAGTTCCCGTCATGGTCTAGCCTTTATGTCTCCATGTAAGAGAAATACTGTATTCATATTCATAGAATATTCCTCGCTCATGCAATACATTTAGAATAATGCATGCACCAGTCTTAGTGTCTGTTAGCCTTTACCCTGATAACTTTTGGATTCTATCAACATGTACTATAAACACCAGATACTAGATATGCCTAGGTACATGTCGCTCTGACCCTCCAGACTTTCGTCTCCTCTTCTAGTGCAGAAGTCATAGCCCCCAGTTCTCCCTGGTAACACGTCATTGCCAGTTTACGCGCACCACTAGGTTAGAGGTCCCAGCTGCTCAGGTAGCCCCCTCCATGTTTCCGCCCCGTTTATGACATATTCTGTTACGTTTGCATCACATGTCTATATATACGCCCTGTACACACCTCTTGTTACACCCACTTTATGCCTTATCTTTCGCGACTGCTACAAACTCCGCCTACTGCTACGCCTACTGTATTGAATGCAATGTAATTGTTTTTAGTATATATATTAATGCACTGTTATTAAAAGCCAGCCAATTTCCCAGATCCTGCCCCCGGCAGCTGCCATCCTATTCCCATGCAGGCTGTCCTGATCCTGTTCTTTTATGCCTGATTAAAGCCTGTATACTTCAGCTACCTCGAATCTTGACTCTTATTTATTGAGCTATCTGTTATTAGAGTATCCTGAAAAATAGAACCGGTAATTAATTATTTATTTACCACATAATGGCGCCCGAACAGGGACTTGCCCTTTCCCCACGCGCCGGAGAAGCCACGCAGGCCCCCTGATCCTCTGCAGCCGTGACGGAACCATACCGGCCACGTGCAGATATTTCTGCTTCAAGTATCCCTCAGGCCCACGGAGGAGACGGAGGTTGCGGTCCAGCGTCCAGACGAGGCGGTGGAGGAACGCGGCGAGTCCCGACCAGAGCCCAAGCCGAGAGTCCAAGGTCCGAGGTATCCGGAGGCCCACCTGTAACTGAAGTCCGAAGTTCGTCCGTCCGTCGTCGTAGCAGTCCAGTCCAGTCCGAGGCCTTCCGTTCTTGCTGCCCGGTGAGTACCATTGCTGGGGTAGTATCTAGACAGGGTCAATTAATTTGTCTCTGGTCCGTGGGTTTGGGTACACAGATCCAACACGAAGTGTCCACCTAGGTGGATGCGGGTCCTGACGTGTCTCTTTATGAGACCGGTAAGTTTCGTACTGTTTTAGCAGTGCATCTAGTCATTCCAGTAAGTTCTGTTCTGTTCTCGAGAAATTCATGTGTTTCTGTTTTCAGTATTCCAGGTAGTATTCTGTCCGAACTGTTATTTTAAATGTTATTTCATGTGTTTTCAATGTTGTGGTATGAGTGATTTGTTTTCAAGTTATTATTGTGTTTATCGTGTATTGTATTTGTGTCCAGATTCCAGTCTAAGTCATGCCTCTGTTCTCGAAGTTATGTCAGTTAAAAACCAGAAAAGGTCTGCTCGAAGAAGCAGTTCCTGTCCCGCCTAGGGACAGTCCAGGTCATTTTATGTATCATAAGCATGGCATAAGTGCCATATTATATCTAGACTTATGGGTCGAGTATACTAAAGATCTAGAAGAGAAATATAGATGGCCTGTATCAGGTACATGGGATGCCGAGTGCATCATGCGAGTAGAAGAAGCATTATGGAAAAAGAAATCCAGACAGTCCCAGAAAGATGCCATCGAGTTATGGCGCAAAGAATCTCATAAAAGAACCGAAAAAGAAATCAGAAAGTCAGAATTAAGTAGAGAATCCTCAGAAAGAGCCCAAGAAAGGGAATTAATCGAAGTAGGTGAACGAGTTAAAGCCGAACAGTCAGACAGACAGAGAAATGCCCTTATTAAGGGTATGTATCCTCTTCGTGCCGAGGGCTTGCCAAAAGCAACCCCGGAAGCACCATGTAATTTTCCGCCGACATTGGTTCCGATTAAGCTACGTCACAAACCGACCGCAGCTGATATTTTTCTCTCGTCCTATTTGGACGACACAGTCCCAGAATATGCAAATCCTGTTCCGCCAGCTCCTGTAAATAATGTAATTCCTGTTCCTCCAGCCACCGGGGCACCTGTTACAGCACCTGTTACGGTACCCCCGGTCCAGCCCGTAGTACAAGTTCCCGCTACATCGGTCACTCTGCCAGCACGAAGAGTATCAGTCGATGATTCCAGTTTAGGGGCCGCGGGGGGAGGTCCTCCTGGTACCCCGCCGCCACACAAACGTGTAACGTTAGTCGAGTTACATGAACGTGCGTTACAGCGTACGCCCAAATATCAGTCCGTTGCAGATATCAGACGAGCTCTCACCGAATGCCGTTATGATCCAGTCCCAGGCGATGATAATATGGTTATATATTCATTGCGTGTAAGACGGGTGACCGAGTATTTGGACACCCTACCAAATATGAAAGAAGATCTAGACAGAATATATCGTTTCATCCGTACAGGAGACGATCCAGAAAGTATTGGCGAAATCATGTCTCTAAGGAAAGCTGAGACCCAGCTCATGCTATTAAAATTTCTAATCAATTGTTTAGTAAGGGAACAAGATTGTCCGACTAAAGATCCGATCGAAATGAGAATTCTGACAAAGTGGAGTGATCATATAGCCGAGGGAAGACACAAGACACTCAGTAGTATAGAGAGTATGTACAAGAAAATTCTTAAGGAAATAATAAGGTTACACGAGAAACGCAAAGCAGCACAAGTAAGCGAGAAAGAAGACAACACTGATACTGAAGAGGTAGAAGACGAGAATACCGCCAGAATAGCGTATGCAGGTAAATCTAGACTTCTAGACCGACATTCACGCGTAGAACACAAGACAGTTTTTCACCTTCCAGCACTAGAACAAGAGAATCTTGAACAAGTATTTCAAGCTACCGATCACATTCTGAAATCATGTATCGGTTATAGTGAACTTAGTACCATGCATGAACTAGAACTAGCCCGATCATCAGTCCGATGGACTACTGATTCTACCACTTTTCCAGATGAAATAGTGGCACAAATGTTTCTGAAACTGCCCCCAGCCGAGCAGCGACTGGTGGGTATGTATATGATCCAGCACCTCATTACACTGTATGAGGGACAACATTCTGATCCAGGTCCGTTACATGATGTTCTGAACGAGTTGCTCCAGTATAGATGGAAAGGTTTAGGTACCGATTTAATTAGTGTCATTCTAGAACAGCGCCACAAATATAGAACGTTTCTGAATCCGCATTTTGTTCACGTCTCACCTCCAGAAAGTAAACCATTTTACATAGATAGACAGCATCCGTTACGAGAAGTACACCCAGTTAGGACAGCGGGTGGTGAAATGCAACGAGTATTTGTTTACACCCCTATCACAAAAATGGAACTCTTAGAGATGAAGAAATTAATTCCTTGTCACGACAAAGATCCAGCAGGGTTCCATCGAGAATTAAAAGACATGCTCCGTATGGGAGAATACACGTATCCAGATGTCATTAAAATGCTAAAGGTCCTGTTGCCCGCAGGGGTATATGAAAAACTCAAGGAAAAAGAATGGGAGGTGGGAGAGAAAAAGATTGATTGGACAGCCCTAGAAGCTGAAGATAAAATACGAGTACCAGGTACCGGTCTTGGGGACAAATGTAAAGAATTGCCCGAGTTATTGATACAAGTTTTGCCAAGGTTATTATCCACGAAAAAGGAAGATTGGGATGCAATCTCAGCATGTAAACAGAAACAGGATGAAGACACTAGTGATTTCTATTCTAGATTTGAAAAATGTTTTATTATTAACAGTGGTTTTGTGGAAAAGTAAATTTTGCCATGTTCTGTGTCCCTACGTGTCATCCCTCATATGCTATGTGTGCATGATCAATATGCATATGTACTCCCCATGTCCGATTAATGACGCAATTATAGTTGTGTCCACCTCTAGTATGCCAGTTTCCCAGTCCTCGTGAATACTACGAATATCAGGCCTATGTAAAATAATGTTGCCACGTTTCTCAGTGTGCACGTTATTTCATTATAAAGTCCCCGTTTCCAGGCCTCAACAGGGCCCGGACATCAGATTCAGCTCCTGTCTCCTGAGCCTCGCTGAGGAGCGATCTAGCCCCCACCTGTATCCTCGACCTTTCACTTACTTCCTGCCTCGCAGTGCCCGGTGCAGCTTGGCTCTGCCTCTGAGTCTGCCAAGACTATGTTATGATTCCAGCTATCAGTTCAGTCCTCCTTCTCTGCATTCCTAAGCTACTGAACTGCATCAATAGTTTCCGTCATTGTCTAGCCTATGCGGCTCCATGTAAGAGAAATACTGTATTTAATGGTCATTTAGTATTCTTCATTACGCACTATATGTAGAATAATGCATGGTCCAGTCTTAGAGTCAGTTAGCTTTTCCCCTCATGACTTCTAGTTTATATCAACATGTTCTCTAAACATCAGATACTAGATACTGTTTAGGTACATGTCGCTCCGACCCTCCAGACTTTAGTCTCTGCTCCTAGCACAGAGTTCATAGCCCCCAGCTTCTCCTAGTAACACGTCATTACCAGTTTGCGCGCACCACCAGGTTAGAGGTCCCGGCTCCTTAGGTAGCCTCCTCCTATGTTTCCGCCCATTCATGACATATTCTGATTACGTTTGCATCACATGTCTGAGTTACGCCTTTTTATCTCTTATCTTTCGCGACTGCTACGCGTCACGCCTTCTGTTCCACCCACTGCTACGCCTATTGCAATGTAATGCTATGTGTTTGCGTTATGTATATATGCTCACGTATTGTTATTAAAAGGTTATCCTTCCTTCCTTCCCAGCGCGCTCATCCCAGACCCAGCCCCAGCAGCTGCTGGGCCCCTGTCGCCCTGCTGGGCCCTGTCATCCTATTCCTGTGCAGGTTGTCCTGTTCCTGTCCTTATGCTGTATTAAACCTGCAAAACTCCTACTACCTCGAATCTTGACTCTTATTTATTGAGCTATCTGTTATGATATATGTCTAGTCAAAAATAGGGTATTATTTATTTATTTACCACATAATGGCGCCCGAACAGGGACTTGCCCTTTCCCCACGCGTCGGTGAAGCCACGCCGACCCCCTGACCCTCTGCAGCCGTGACGGAACCATACCGTGCACCGGCAGATATTTCTGCTTCAAGTATCCCTCAGGCCCACGGAGGAGACGGAGAAGGCGGTCCAGCATCCAAACGAGACGGTGGAGGAATGCGGCGAGTCCCGACCAGAGCCCAAGCCAAGAGCCCAAGGTCCGAGGTATCCGGAGGTCCACCCGTAACTGAAGTCCGAAGTTCGTCGTCCGTCGTCGTAGCAGTCCAGTCCAGTCCGAGGCTTTCCGTTCTTGCTGCCCGGTGAGTACCATTACTGGGGTAGTATCTAGACAGGGTCAATCTAAATTGACTCTGGTCCGTGGGTTGGTGGTACCCAGACTCACAAACGAAGTGTTCACCTAGGTGGATACGGGTCTTGATGCGTCCCTTTATGGGACCGGTATGTTCCGTACTGTTTCAGCAGTGCATCCAGTAACTCTAGTCTGTTCCGTTCTCGAGAAATTCTTGTGTTTTCTGTTCTCAGTATTCCAGGTAATATTCCGTCCGAACTGTTATGTTATGATGTTGTTCAATGTATTTCCAATGTCGTGGTATGCCTGAATTGTTCTCCCAATTGTTATTGTTCCTCGTGTATTGTATTGTGTTCCGATTCAAGTTTACCATGTCTCTCTTTTCGAGATTACGTCAGCTAAAAACTAGAAAAGGTTTGTTAGAAGAAGCAGTTCCTGTTCCGCCGAGGGACAGTCCAGGTCATTTTATGTATCAGAAACATGGCATAAGCGCCATATTGTATCTAGATTTATGGGTAGAGTATACCAAACAGTTAGAAGAAAAGTATAGATGGCCCGTATCGGGTACATGGGATGCCGAATGCATCATGCGAGTAGAAGAAGCATTATGGAAAAAGAAAGCCAGACAGTCACAGAAAGATGCCATCGAGTTATGGCGTAAAGAATCTCATAAAAGAACTGAAAAGGAAATCAGAAAGACAGAACTAAGTAGAGAATCCCAAGAACGAGCCCGAGAAAAAGAACTAATCGAGATAGGTGAACAAGTTAAAGCCGAACAGTCAGACAGACAGAGGCATGCCCTTATTAAGGGTATGTATCCTCTTCTTGCCGAAGGCTTGCCAAAAGCGACCCCGGAGGCATCCAGTAATTTCCCGCCACCATTAGTTCCGACCAAGCTACGTCACAAACAGACCGCAGCTGATATTTTTATTTCGTCCTATTTGGACGACACAGTCCCAGAATATGCAAATCCTGTTCGCGCTCCGCCAGTCCCTGTAAATCAGGCACTTCCCGCTCCTCCAGACACCGGAGTACCTGTTACGGTACCCCCGGTCCAGCCCGCCATACAAGTCCAGCCTACATTTCCATTTCCCACTCTGCCAGGACGAAGAGCCTCAGTAGATCTAGACTCTAGTTTAGGGGCCGCAGGGGGAGGTCCTCCTCAAACCCCGCCGCCACACAAGCGTTTAACGTTAGCCGAATTACATGCACAAGCGTCACAGCGTACGCCTAGACATCAGACTGTAGCAGAAATAAGAAAATCCCTTGCCGAATGCTGCTATGATCCAGTCCCAGGCGAGGATAATATGGTTTTATATTCATTCCGCGTAAGAAAGGTGGCCGAGTATCTAGTCACCTTACCGAATATGAAAGAAGATCTAGACAGAATATATCGTTTCATCCGTACAGGGGATGATCCAGAAAGTATTTGCGAGGCCATGTCTCAAAGGAAAGCCGAGATCCAGCTCATGATATTAAAGTTTCTGATAAATTGTCTAATAAGAGAACAAGATTACCCGTCTAAAGATCCTGTCGAAATGAAAATCCTGACAAGGTGGAGTGATAATATAGCCGAGGGTAAGCACAAGACCGTCGGTGCTATGGAGAGTATGTACAAGAAAATCCGTAGGGAAATAATAAAGATACACGAACAACGTAAAGCAGCACAAGTAAGCGAGAAAGAAAGTATCTCTGATACTGAAGAGGTAGAGGAGGAGAATCCCGCCAGAATAGCGTATGTAGGAAAATCTAGATTTCCAGACCGCCATTTACGCCTAGAACACAAGTCTATTTTTCATCATCCAGCACCAGAACAAGGTTCTCTAGAACAAGTATTCCAAGCTACCGATCACATTCTGAAATCACGAATCGGTTATAGTGAGTTAAGTACCATGCATGAACAGGAACTAGCCCGATCAGCAGTCCGATGGATTACTGATTCTACCACTTTTCCAGACGAAATAGTGGCACAAATGTTTCTGAAAATGCCCCCAGCCAAACAACGACTGGTGGGTATGTATATGATTCAGCACCTCATTACTCTGTATGAGGGTCAACACTCTGATCCAGGTCCGTTACATGATATCTTGAACGAGTTACTCCAGTATAGATGGAAAGGTCTAGGTACCGATTTAATTAGTGTCATTCTAGAACAGCGTCATAAATATAGAACATTCTTGAACCCGCATTTTGTTCATGTCTCACCCCCAGAAAGTAAATCATTCTACATAGACAGACAGAATCCGTTACGAGAAGTCCACCCAGTTAAAGGAACGGGTGGCGAAATGCAGCGAGTGTTTGTATACACTCCAATAACAAAGATGGAACTCCTCGAGATGAAGAAATTAATTCCCTGTCATGACAAAGATCCAGCAGGGTTCCATAGAGAATTAAAAGACATGCTCCGTATGGGAGAATACACTTACCCAGATATCATTAAAATGTTAAAGGTTCTGCTACCCGCAGGGGTGTATGAAAAGCTAAAGGAAAAAGAATGGGAGGTGGGAGAGAAAAAGATCGATTGGGCAGTTCTAGAAGCTGAAGACAAGGCACGAGTACCAGGTACTGGTCTAGGAGAGAAATGTAAAGAATTACCAGAATTATTAATTCAAGTTTTACCTAGATTATTAACAACTAGAAAGGAAGACTGGGACGCAATCTCAGCCTGTAAACAGAAACAAGATGAAGATATTAGTGATTTTTATTCTAGGTTTGAAAAGTGCTTTAGTATCAACAGTGGCCTCAAGACAAGTAGTGAGTCATATCCTCACCTTTTCGTTACTAAATTAGTCGAGAATTCAAGCCCACAAATTAAAAACCGAGTTCTGAAAGTCGAAAGCACCTGGCAAGCAAATACTCCGTCCCAGATGCTCCAGATGCTCCAGTATCACCAGAATAGAATCAGGGAAGAGCAAGAACACGAAAGAAAACGTATGAAAGACACGAAAATGAAAGTACTAGTTGCACAATCTGTTCCTCAAGACAGTCAGAAGAGGGGTCCGAATCAAGCCAGTCATCCTGCAGCTCCCGTTAAAGGGAACTGCAATTATTGTAAACAGCCAGGTCATTTTATAAATGAGTGTGCAGTTCTGAAACACAACATAGCTACTGGTAAGACTAAAGAAAGACCACGTCCGCCTAGACAAGAACAAGTTTCACAGACTCCTCAGTCACAGAATACACCACAGACAGTTACAGCACCGCAGCCTATTGCTGCAACACAGCATGTTACATCACAGATGTACCAGTATGCACAGTCTGAGTATCCAGAGTACCAGCCATATTCATGAAACAGCCTAGAGAAGGAGGTAGGCTTGCCTCTCATCGAGATACCTGTAGATCAAGAAGGTCCCTATGTTCACAGTCAAGTATTAGGGAAAGACAGAAAGTTTTTGATTGATACAGGGGCAAGTAGGACCACAATTAGTCATGCCGAAGTTCCAGGGGCTCCGCTCTCAGGCTCAAGAAATGTTTCCCTTGGATTTTCAGGAAAGCCGATCGTTAATGAGATTTCAAAGCCAGTCACTCTAGAAGTAGGTCCATTGTCCCGTACTACTGACCTATTACTTACTAAGTCATGTCCAGAAAACCTATTAGGCATTAGGACACTGAAAGAGTTAGGTGCAGTTATTTGCTGCTCCCCAGAGGGAATACGTCTGTTCCTACGTGACTTTAAGGGTCACTATGTATTACGAGATTTTGATTCAAGACTGTCTAAAGTTCCGCAGTATTTATGGGCGCAAGGTCCAACTGATGTAGGTTACATGCAAATCACACCCCATCGTGTGACTCTCAAACCAGGTGTAGTGTTACCACGAATCAGACAGTACAGATTGCCACCTGAGGCTGTAGCAGCCTTATCCAAAATTATTGACGAGCTCAGGGCTCAAGGAGTAGTTGTAGAAACTGACTCCAACGTATGTAACTCTCCGATCATTCCAGTCATGAAACGTACTGATCCAAATGCACCCCCAGTATATCGATTAGTGATTGATTTACGAGAACTTAACAAATGTATTATTCCTCAGTACCCAGTTGTCCCAGATATCTCTTCCCTATTGACAGCCATTGATTCCGAAGCCATGTTCTTCACTGTCATGGACCTCAAGAACGCATTTTTTAGTGTTCCCATCCATCCAGACAGCCAGTTTCTTTTCGGATTCTGTTTAAATGGAAGGAGCTATATGTTTACACGAGCTCCTCAAGGTTTCACAGAAAGCCCTAGTATTTACAGTCAAGCACTCAAGAGACAACTAGATAATATTCACATGCCAACTGACACTGCCCTGCTCCAGTATGTCGATGATCTACTGATCACAGCCCGTTCTGAACGTGATTGCGAGCGAGCGTCACTAACGGTTCTGTATTTCCTAGCCGAGATGGGGCACAAGGTGTCCCCTTCGAAGCTTCAATTCTGTGTCCAGCAAGTGGTCTACTTAGGACACTTACTGTCCAAGAGGGGTAGGCAGTTGACACCAGACCGTATCCAGTTGATAGCGAGTCTTCCCCAGCCCAGAACCCAGAAGGAGGTACGTGCCTTTATCGGCCTTACTTCTTATTGCCGACAATGGATTCCTCAGTATGCATTTCTAGCCAAGCCACTGATACAGTTAACGACACAGGAGGCAGCCGTATCGACTGTCCTCCCTTGGACATCTGAACATACACTTAGTTTCAATGAGTTAAAGAAAGCCCTATGCCAAGCTCCAGTTCTAGCGACACCGAACTACAGTAAGCCTTTTACACTTTTCGTTACTGAACGTGAAGGTACAGCATTATCTGTTCTTACACAAGATCAAGCAGGACAAAACAAGCCTTGTGCTTACTTTTCTAGCACATTAGATCCAGTCGCCCAGGCTCTGCCTGCGTGCCTCAAGTCAGTTGCAGCCACAGCACTAGCTATCAGACAAAGTGATTCCATAGTTTTAGGACACTCTCTGACAGTACAAGTTCCACATTCCGTGGAAGTCCTTTTAAATCGAACACAAACACAGCACTTGACAATTGCACGTTTAACAGGTTATGAATTGACACTGTTTCAGCCACACATAGAAATCAGACGCTGCAACATCCTGAACCCTGCTACACTGTTACCATCAGTTAATTCAAATCTAGCCACACATGACTGTGTGGAAGTAGTCAACATTACGACAAAGCCAAGACAAGACCTGACAGACATTCCGTTACCAGATCCCGACCTGACACTTTATGTGGATGGTTCATGTATGAGAACTAGTACAGGAGAACTAGTCGCCGCGTATGCAGTGACTACTGACACTGAAGTTATTGAAACACACCGTATTGATACCCTGTCCGCTCAAGCAGCAGAGCTAGTTGCTCTGACACAAGCCTGTATACACGCCAAGAACCTGAAAGTTAATGTTTACACAGATTCACGTTACGCATTTGGAGTCGTACACGACTTTGGAGTGCTCTGGCAAGAGAGAGGTTTCATGACTTCTCATGGAACCAAGATTCAGCATGGTCTCCTTATTCAAGCTCTGTTAGATGCCATACATTTACCGACATCTATCGCTATCATGAAATGCAAAGCACATACGAAAGTTACTGACATTATTTCTCAAGGTAATGATCTAGCAGATCGCACAGCCAAGCTTACAGCCCAGACTCCAGACATTCCAGTTAACAAGACACATACTCCAGATCCGATTACATGTATGACAGTTAAGGACCCTACTCAAGATGTCATAGATATCCAGTTACATGCTACTCCCGATGAAATCAAGAAATGGTCTGAACAAGGAGGGGTCCAGACAGATCAAGGATGGGTGACGAAGGGTAGAACCGCATGGTTTCTCCCCGACTCTATGGTTCAAGTCATCATTAATACCGCACATAGTCCAGCACATTTAGGAGAAAAAGCTATGTTAGACAGTATCCAGAACATTTGGTTCAACAAGCATTTACGAGCTGCAGCCAAGCAGAAAGTCCGTACCTGTATGATATGTTGTCAGTTTAATCCAGGTAAAAGTGTCCCGGTGGAACAAGGTGGTTTCCAGCCTCCTGACCACCCTTTTGAAGTCCTCCAGATGGATTATATTCAGATGGAGCGATGTCGAGGTTTCAAGTATGTCCTTGTAGTTGTATGCGCTTTGTCCAGATGGACAGAAGCATATCCAGTCCCAGATTACACAGCCGCGACCACTGCCAAGCAGCTGGTTCGTGAATTCTTCCCTCGATATGGACTCCCTAGAGTCGTATATTCTGATAACGGTCAGCCATTCTCATCTGAGTTGATGAAGCACGTTTCCCTGTTGTTAGGGTACCAGTGGAAGTTTCATTGTGTACGCCATCCCGAAGCAGCCGGTCTCGTTGAGAGACATAATCAGACTCTGAAAATTCGAATTGCTAAAATATGTAAAGACAAGGGTGTGGACTGGCTAGTAGCTCTGCCAGTTGCTTTGTTTTATATGCGCATGGTCGCACATTCCAGATCAGGTCTGTCCCCGTATGAGGTCGTATTCGGCCGCCCCCCTAACATGTGGGGTACTCCTAGACCCCGAAGTATTACTGATGTTTCATGTAATATGCTGACAGATTACCTAGCTTCCTTGATGTCTGCCCTCAACTCATGTCGTTCACAGGTTGCCGCCGCATTTCCAGACAATACCGAGGTGGCACCGCACGAAATCGTTCCAGGTTCGATGGTGATGGTCCGAAACTTTGACAGATCAAGTCCGCTGGAGCCTCGATGGAAAGAGCCCCGTCAGGTCCTCCTCACCACCCGTACAGCCGTGAAGTTGGAAGGACGCAAGGGATGGATACACCTTTCTCATGTTAAACTTTTTAATGGACTGAAACCCGCCTTAAAGAACATTTCCCAGGATATCAAGACCTGCCAAAATATTGTTTTAAAGGACTGTCCCGCAAAAGACATTGCTACAACCCCTCCCCTGTTAGAGAAAACTCCGCAGCAGGAGTATAAGCAAAAACTCCGGTCTAGTAAAATAAGTCAGTCAGTTTGATTGTATAAGTCCTCCCCTAGGTGAAACGGTTAGACTGTTTCTGACATGTATAAAATAGACCCCCATAGTGAGAGAGTTAGTCAAAACTCAAACCGATGTATCGTTTTTCTAAGTTTCATATTATTCATCAGCATAATGATTTCCTGCACTAGTTACGCATTTTTCCTGTGTTTCCCAGTTCCTCATGTAAATAAGCATTCTAATGTTACAGTAGAACACACGTTTAGTGATCTGCCTCCTCACGAATATTCATACCGCCTCGCTATGCGTAATAACTCATTTATCCGTATGTTACATTACTCACACCAGACCAGCAATGCCACTAATTGTTGGGTGTGTGGTCGACTCCCCCCTTTCCAGATACCGAAGGGAGTTCTGCCACTCTTTCCTTATCCTTTTTCACATAATGGTTCGTGTGGAGCATGGTCCACGTTAACGTCCTCCTTAACAGACATGTCTTTTCTTAACAGCACATGTTTCCCAGACAAGCAAGGTTTCCCCCACAGAACAGGTTTAGATCTAGAAAATGAAGTGTACAATTTAGGTAATTATTCTTCGAATTTCATGGTCCTGAATGTTCAGTCTGATACTACTCCAGACTCACCTGCTATTTCAGTACTACCAGTCAAAGGCGAATTATGTGTCCGTAATTATGGTTCTGTACATGTAGGACATAGTGATTGTATTACTATTATTCAGTATAGTGACAGTGGGAAATCTATTTTTACAGCTTCACGTCATTCTTATTTTGTTTGTGGTCAAACTACATATGTTCGTCTGCCCCTCGATTGGGAGGGAACCTGTTACATTGCCTTCCTACTGCCACCTGTTTTCCTAGCTCCACCTGACTACCATAGGAATTCCTTCCTAGTACATACCAGACACAAGAGAAACCTCCCGATTGTCGATTATACTGAAACTGCTGCAGAGCAATTCATTGATATTGATAAAGGTGTGTTCCCTTATTTAGGTACAGTTGTAAATAGTAAGCTAATCCGTAGGTTAACAAGAACCCTTGAAGCAGTAGTAGATGAGACTGCCTCCGCTCTAGGTAACTTAACCGAAGAACAATCCTTTATGAGAATTGTCGTGCTCCAGAATCGTCTCGTCCTTGACGTCATACTGGCCGATAGGGGCGGGGCGTGTAGAGTCCTCGGATCTAGTTGCTGCATTTTCATTCCAAATAACGCGCCGTCTGTTTATTCAGCTATAACCAGACTTCATAAAATTGCCCATCTGTTACACCAAGATCCAGGCACCTGGACATGGTCCGGTTGGTTCTGGAATATGATTTCCGCCTGGGGATGGAAAGTCCTGTCCTTTCTAGGTATTGCAGTAGCGATTATATTCAGCTGCTGCCTCTGTATACAATGTGGCCCTGCGATTTGCGGCATTTGTGCTACCTCTTGTATTCCTAGTCCCAAGCCCCGTTCTAAATCCCGTTCCAAGACAATTCGAGATGAACAAATGGTACTGTATGAAATGATAGATGGTATCATGAATATTGATGTTTCCTGATGGAAACGTAGTGACAAGGAGGGAATGTGGAAAAGTAAATTTTGCCATGTTCTGTGTCCCTACGTGTCATCCCTCATATGCTATGTGTGCATGATCAATATGCATATGTACTCCCCATGTCCGATTAATGACGCAATTATAGTTGTGTCCACCTCTAGTATGCCAGTTTCCCAGTCCTCGTGAATACTACGAATATCAGGCCTATGTAAAATAATGTTGCCACGTTTCTCAGTGTGCACGTTATTTCATTATAAAGTCCCCGTTTCCAGGCCTCAACAGGGCCCGGACATCAGATTCAGCTCCTGTCTCCTGAGCCTCGCTGAGGAGCGATCTAGCCCCCACCTGTATCCTCGACCTTTCACTTACTTCCTGCCTCGCAGTGCCCGGTGCAGCTTGGCTCTGCCTCTGAGTCTGCCAAGACTATGTTATGATTCCAGCTATCAGTTCAGTCCTCCTTCTCTGCATTCCTAAGCTACTGAACTGCATCAATAGTTTCCGTCATTGTCTAGCCTATGCGGCTCCATGTAAGAGAAATACTGTATTTAATGGTCATTTAGTATTCTTCATTACGCACTATATGTAGAATAATGCATGGTCCAGTCTTAGAGTCAGTTAGCTTTTCCCCTCATGACTTCTAGTTTATATCAACATGTTCTCTAAACATCAGATACTAGATACTGTTTAGGTACATGTCGCTCCGACCCTCCAGACTTTAGTCTCTGCTCCTAGCACAGAGTTCATAGCCCCCAGCTTCTCCTAGTAACACGTCATTACCAGTTTGCGCGCACCACCAGGTTAGAGGTCCCGGCTCCTTAGGTAGCCTCCTCCTATGTTTCCGCCCATTCATGACATATTCTGATTACGTTTGCATCACATGTCTGAGTTACGCCTTTTTATCTCTTATCTTTCGCGACTGCTACGCGTCACGCCTTCTGTTCCACCCACTGCTACGCCTATTGCAATGTAATGCTATGTGTTTGCGTTATGTATATATGCTCACGTATTGTTATTAAAAGGTTATCCTTCCTTCCTTCCCAGCGCGCTCATCCCAGACCCAGCCCCAGCAGCTGCTGGGCCCCTGTCGCCCTGCTGGGCCCTGTCATCCTATTCCTGTGCAGGTTGTCCTGTTCCTGTCCTTATGCTGTATTAAACCTGCAAAACTCCTACTACCTCGAATCTTGACTCTTATTTATTGAGCTATCTGTTATGATATATGTCTAGTCAAAAATAGGGTATTATTTATTTATTTACCACAGTTTGAAGACAGGTAGCGAGTCATACCCTCATCTTTTCGTTACTAAACTAGTCGAGAATTCAAGTCCACAAGTTAAAAATCGAGTTTTGAAAGTCGAAAGTAGTTGGCAAGCTAGTACCCCGTCACAAATGCTTCAAATGCTCCAGTATCACCAGAATAGAATCAGGGAAGAGCAAGAACACGAAAGGAGACGTATGAAAGACACGAAAATGAAAGTACTAGTTGCACAATCTGTTCCACAAGACAGTCAGAAGAGGGGTCCGAATCAGGCCAGTCATCCTGCAGCTCCCGTTAAAGGGACATGCAATTATTGTAAACAGCCAGGTCATTTTATAAACGAGTGTGCAGTTCTGAAACACAACATAGCAACTGGTAAGACTAAAGAAAGACCACGTCCGCCTAGACCAGAACAAGTCTCACAGACTACTCAGTCACCGCAGAATGCACAACAGACAGTTCCAGCACCGCAGCCTATCGCTGCAACACAGCATGTTACACAGCAAATGTACCAGTATGCTCAGACAGAGTATCCAGAGTATCAACAGTATTCATGAAACAGCCTAGAGAGGGAGGTAGGCTTGCCTCTCATCGAGATACCTGTAGATCAAGAGGGTCCCTATGTGCACAGTCAAGTATTAGGGAAAGACAGAACGTTTTTGATTGATACAGGGGCAAGTAGGACTACTATCAGTCATGACGAGGTTCCAGGGGCTCCGCTCTCAGGCTCTAGAAATGTTTCCCTTGGATTTTCAGGAAAGCCTATTGTTAACGAGATTTCAAAGCCAGTTACTCTAGAAGTTGGTCCATTGTCCCGAACTACTGATTTGTTACTTACGATGTCATGTCCAGAAAATTTGTTAGGCATTAAAACATTGAAAGAATTAGGTGCAGTAATTTGCTGCTCTCCAGAAGGAATACGATTGTTTTTGCGTGACTTTAAAGGTCACTATGTATTACGCGATTTTGATCCAAGATTATCCAATGTACCGCAGCATTTATGGGCGCAAGGTCCAACTGATGTAGGTTTTATGCAAATCACACCCCATCGTGTGACTCTCAAACAAGGTATAGTTTTGCCACGAATCAGACAGTACAGATTGCCACCTGAGGCTGTAGCATCCTTATCCAAAATTATTGATGAGCTCATTGCTCAAGGAGTGGTTGTAGAAACTGACTCCAATGTATGTAATTCTCCTATCATTCCAGTCATGAAACGTACTGATCCAAATGCACCTCCAGTATATCGATTAGTGATTGACCTTCGAGAACTTAATAAATGTATCATACCCCAGTATCCAGTAGTCCCAGATATTTCATCCCTATTGACAGCTATTGATACTGAAGCTACATTTTTCACCGTTATCGACCTCAAGAATGCATTTTTCAGTGTCCCCATTCATCCAGACAGCCAGTACCTTTTCGGATTTTGTTTAAATGGAAGGAGCTATAAATTCACACGAGCTCCTCAAGGTTTCACAGAAAGTCCTAGTATTTACAGTCAAGCACTTAAAAGACAACTAGACAATATCCACATGCCAACTGACACTGCCCTGCTCCAGTATGTCGATGATCTACTGATCACAGCCCGTTCTGAACGTGACTGCGAACGAGCGTCACTTACAGTTCTGTATTTTCTGGCCGAGATGGGGCACAAGGTGTCCCCTTCAAAGCTCCAGTTCTGTGTCCAGCAAGTGATCTATTTAGGCCACTTACTGTCCAAGTGGGGTAGGCAGTTGACACCAGACCGTATCCAGTTGATAGCGAGTCTTCCACAGCCCAAGACACAGAAGGAGGTATGTGCTTTTATTGGCCTTACTTCTTATTGCAGACAATGGATTCCTCAGTATGCATTTCTAGCCAAGCCACTGATACAGTTAACGACACAGGAGGCAGCCGTATCGACTGTCCTCCCTTGGACATCTGAACATACACTTAGTTTTAATGAATTAAAGAAAGCCTTATGCCAAGCACCTGTTCTAGCTACACCGAACTACAGTAAGCCTTTTACACTTTTTGTCACAGAACGTGATGGTACTGCATTATCTGTTCTCACACAAGATCAAGCAGGACAGTACAAGCCTTGTGCTTATTTTTCGAGCACATTAGATCCAGTAGCCCAGGTTTTGCCTGCGTGCCTCAAGTCAGTTGCAGCCACAGCTCTAGCTATCAGACAAAGTGATTCCATAGTATTAGGACACTCCTTGACAGTACAAGTTCCACACTCCGTGGAAGTTCTTTTAAACCGAACACAGACACAGCACTTGACCATTGCACGTTTAACAGGTTATGAACTGACACTGTTCCAGCCACACATAGAAATCAGACGCTGCAACGTTCTAAATCCTGCTACCCTGTTACCATCAGTTACTTCAAATCCTGCCACACATGACTGTGTGGAAGTCATTAATACTATGACTAAGCCAAGACAAGATCTGACAGACATTGCATTACCTAACCCCGACCTGACACTTTATGTGGACGGTTCATGTATGAGAACTAGTACAGGAGAACTAGCAGCCGCGTACGCAGTGACTACTGACACTGAAGTTATAGAAACACACCGTATTGACATCCTGTCTGCTCAAGCAGCAAAGCTAGTTGCTCTGACCCAAGCCTGCATACGTGCCAAGAACCTGAAAGTAAACATATACACAGATTCACGTTACGCATTCGGAGTTGTACACGACTTCGGAGTACTCTGGCAGGAGAGAGGTTTCATGACTTCTCATGGAACCAAGATTCAGCATGGTCTCCTCATTCAAGCTCTGTTAGATGCAATACATTTACCGACAGCTATCGCTATCATGAAGTGCAAGGCACATACGAAAGTTACTGACATCATTTCCCAAGGTAACGATCTAGCAGATCGAACAGCCAAGCTTACAGCTCAGACACCAGACATTCCAGTTAACAAGACACAGACATCCACTCCAGAACAGACTACCTGTATGACAGTTAAGGACCCTACACAAGATGTCATAGACATACAGTTACATGCTACTCCTGAAGAAATCAAGAAATGGTCCGAACAAGGAGGGGTCCAGACAGATCAGGGATGGGTGACGAAGGGAAAAGCCACATGGTTTCTCCCCGACTCCATGGTTCAAGTCATTATCAACACCGCACATAGTCCAGCACACCTAGGAGAAAAAGCCATGTTAGACAGTATACAGAACCTCTGGTTCAACAAGCATTTACGAGCTGCAGCCAAGCAGAAAGTCCGTACCTGTATGATATGTTGCCAGTTCAATCCAGGTAAAAGTGTCCCGGTGGAACAAGGTGGATTCCAACCTCCTGACCACCCTTTTGAAGTCCTCCAGATGGATTATATTCAGATGGAGCGATGTCGAGGTTTCAAGTATGTCCTTGTAGTTGTATGCGCTTTGTCCAGGTGGACAGAAGCATATCCAGTTCCAGATTACACAGCAGCGACCACTGCCAAGCAGTTGGTTCGTGAATTTTTTCCCCGTTATGGACTCCCTAGGGTCGTGTATTCTGATAACGGCCAGCCATTCTCATCCGAGTTAATGAAACAGGTTTCCCTTCTGTTAGGGTACCAGTGGAAGTTCCATTGTGTGCGCCATCCTGAAGCAGCCGGTCTCGTAGAGAGATATAATCAGACCCTGAAAATCCGTATTGCTAAGACATGTAAAGAGAAAGGTGTAGACTGGCTAGTTGCCCTGCCAGTTGCTCTATTCTTCATGAGGATGGTTGCACATTCCAGATCAGGTCTGTCCCCTTATGAGGTCGTATTCGGCCGCCCCCCAAACATGTGGGGTACACCTAGACCACGCAGTATTACAGATGTTTCCAGTAATATGTTGACAGATTACCTAGCTTCCTTGATGTCTGCCCTACACTCTTGTCGTTCACAGGTTGCCGCTGCATTTCCAGACAATACTGAAGTGAAACCGCACGAGGTCATGCCAGGGGACCTCGTCCTTGTAAGGAACTTTGATCGTTCAAGTCCGCTGGAGCCTCGTTGGAAAGAGCCGCGACTTGTCCTCCTGACCACCCGTACGGCCGTGAAGTTGGAAGGCCGCAAGGGTTGGGTCCATCTGTCCCATGTAAAGAAATTCCATGGAGTCCGGAAAAAGACATTTTTAAAGGACACTTCTAAAAACTGTTCCATTTCTAAAGACTGCCTGAAACCAGATATTGATCTAAATCCTGAACTGAAAGTTCCTCTGTTAGAGAAAACTCCGCAAGAGGAGTATAAGTTGAAGCTCCGGTCTAGTAAAATAAGTCAGCCAGTTTAATTGTCTAAGTCTCTCTCGGGTGAAACGGTTAGACAGGTCCCTGACATGTATGAGATAGACCCCCATAGTGAGAGAGTTAGTCAAAACTCTATACGATGTATCGTCATTCTAAGTTTCCTATTGTTTCTAAGTTTGATGGTTACCTGCACAAGTTATGCATTACATTTATGTTTTCCAATTTCGCATATAAATAAGTTTGCTAATGCTACAGTAGAGCATACAACTAGTGATCTGCCTCCTCACGAGCTATCCTATCGTCTTGCTATGCGTAATAATACATTCATCCGAATGTTACACTATTCACACCAGACCAGCAATGCCACTAATTGTTGGGTGTGTGGTCGACTCCCCCCTTTCCAGACACCGAAGGGAGTTCTGCCACTCTTTCCTTATCCGTTTTCACATAATGGTTCGTGTGGAGCATGGTCCATGTTAACGTCATCTTCAAATGATATGTCCCTTCTGAATAGAACATGTTTTCCAGACAAGCAAGGTCTCCCCCATAGAACAGGGTTAGATCTAGAAAATGAAGTATATAATTTAGGTAATTATTCTTCGAATTTTATGGTATTGAATGTTCAGTCTGATACTACTCCAGACTTACCTGCTATTTCAGTACTACCAGTCAAAGGCGAATTATGTGTCAGAAAGAATGGTTCCGCACATGTAGGACATAGTGATTGTACTACTACTGTCAAGTATAGTGACAGTGGGAAATCTATTTTCAAAGCATCACGTCATTCTTATTTTGTTTGTGGTCAGACCGCATATGTTCGTCTGCCCCTCGATTGGGATGGAACATGTTACATTGCCTTCCTACTGCCACCAGTTTTTCTAGCCCCATCTGATTATCATAGAAACACACATCTAGTACAGGTCAGACATAGAAGGGAGATTGAGTCCCCGATTGTCGATCAAACTGAAACTACTCTAGAACAATATCAAGATTTCAATAAAGGTTTCTTCTTCTTTATAGGACCTATCCAGAATAGTAAGTTAATACGTAGACTAACCAGAACCCTTGAAGCAGTAGTGAATGAGACTACTTCTGCTCTAGGTAACTTAACCGAAGAGCAATCTGCTATGAGATTTGTCGTGCTCCAAAATCGTCTCGTTCTTGACGTCATACTGGCCGATAGAGGAGGAGCATGTAGAGTCATCGGATCTAGTTGCTGCATTTTCATTCCTAATAACGCGCCGTCTGTTTATTCAGCTATAACCAGACTTCATAAAATTGCCCATCAGTTACACCAGAATCCAGGCACCTGGACATGGTCCGGTTGGCTCTGGAGTATTATATCTGCCTGGGGATGGAAAGTATTGTCATTCCTAGGTATTGCAGTAATGATCATATTCAGTTGCTGCCTCTGTATACAATGTGGCCCTGCGATTTGCGGCATTTGTGCTACCTCTTGTATTCCTAGTCCTAGTCCTTTTTAAATCCATGTGTATGGTGTACAAAGCCCTAGCTAAATCCAGCCCTACAGGCATAGGATCGATTTTATCTCAGCATAACCCCGGCAGGAATCTTCGCTCTAGTTACAAACTTCTTCTCTCTGTACCTCGTGTTAGAAAAGCAAGATGGGGAGGTAAGGCCTTCTCTAACTTGGCACCTAAATGGTGGAATGCCCTCCCTTTGGAAGTAAGGTCCCGCCCCACTCTACAAGCCTTTAGATCTGCTCTAAAGACCCACCTTTTTACACGTGCATACCCTTAGTGGTGCTCTGCAAACTTTTTGATTGGTTTTATAGGCGCCTTGACACCTTCGGGTTTAGTTTGCGCGATACAAGTTGCTTAATAATAATAATAATAATAAGTCCCGTTCTAAGACAATTCGAGACGAGCAAATGATGCTATATGAAATGATAGATGGTATCATGAATATTGATGTTTCCTGATGGAAACGTAGGGCACAAGGAGGGAATGTGGAAAAGTAAATTTTGCCATGTCATATGTGCCTACGTGTTCCCCATCTTATGTTATATGTGCATGATCGATATGCATGTATCCCCTTCTGATCAATTAAAGACGCAATTACAGTTGTGTCCATCTCTAGTATGTCAGTTTCCAGTCCTCGTGAATACAACGAATATTAGGCCTATGTAAAGCTACGTTGCCACGTTTTACAGTGTGCACGTTAATTCGTTGAATTGTCCCCGTTTCTAGGCCTCAAAAGGGCCCGGACTCAGATTCAGCTCCTGTTTCCTGAACTCTCCGAGGAGCGATACAGCCCCCACCTGTATCCCTGACCGTTCACTTACTTTCATGCCTCGCAGTGCCCGGCTCGGCCTGGCTCTGCCTCCCAGTCTGCCAAGAGTATGTTATGTTTCTAGTTATCAGTCCAGCCCTCCTTCTCTGCATTCCTAAGCTACTGAATCGCATCAATAGTTCCCGTCATGGTCTAGCCTTTATGTCTCCATGTAAGAGAAATACTGTATTCATATTCATAGAATATTCCTCGCACATGCAATACATTTAGAATAATGCATGCACCAGTCTTAGTGTCTGTTAGCCTTTACCCTGATAACTTTTGGATTCTATCAACATGTACTATAAACACCAGATACTAGATATGCCTAGGTACATGTCGCTCTGACCCTCCAGACTTTCGTCTCCTCTTCTAGTGCAGAAGTCATAGCCCCCAGTTCTCCCTGGTAACACGTCATTGCCAGTTTACGCGCACCACTAGGTTAGAGGTCCCAGCTGCTCAGGTAGCCCCCTCCATGTTTCCGCCCCATTTATGACATATTCTGTTACGTTTGCATCACATGTCTATATATACGCCCTGTACACACCTCTTGTTACACCCACTTTATGCCTTATCTTTCGCGACTGCTACAAACTCCGCCTACTGCTACGCCTACTGTATTGAATGCAATGTAATTGTTTTTAGTATATATATTAATGCACTGTTATTAAAAGCCAGCCAATTTCCCAGATCCTGCCCCCGGCAGCTGCCATCCTATTCCCATGCAGGCTGTCCTGTTCCTGTCCTTTTATGCCTGATTAAAGCCTGTATACTTCAGCTACCTCGAATCTTGACTCTTATTTATTGAGCTATCTGTTATTAGAGTATCCTGAAAAATAGAACCGGTAATTAATTATTTATTTACCACAAGAGCCAAGGCAAAGCGGTACCAGTAAATACACTGTTGAGTTGTCAAGCGTAGAGGAGTGGGAGAGCAGAGCTCCACTGGTGTCAGCAGCAAAAGGTTCAACAAAGGAGGAAACTGAAGAAATTTGATTCAGGACAGGGACAACCTATTTCTTTCCTCTTTGTAAACGTTCCATCTTTTAATTAGGATTCAAAGGTACATTGAACAGGTATTTCTTTTCAAGCATGAACAAGTATGAGACTACTGTAATCTATCATGTCATACAATTGATCAACTGTCCTAGGAAACACCTGCAGCTCCTCAATGACATAGTCAGCATCACCTAGTGCTTTTCTTATAAAACTTTCATCCATAAAGAGATGGGGAAACTTAAAGTTCCCAACCATGTAATAAGTGGTTTCAGGACAATCCATCAGGATTAAATGCCCTCCATCTTTTAACAGTGATGAGACATTTTTTTAAGGCAATGCAGAACCCTTCTTTATCTGTCATGTGGACCTCTAAACAATGAGACACAATCAGACAGTCAGCCTGCGGCAGGATTGTGGGAGACAAGGGGTCACTTTTACCGACGTCATGTTTAGGAACATGCTTGATTTTTCTTCGTGACATATTTTGCTTCTCAGGCCATGTGTCCCTAAATAAATAAGAATACAAACATTTTGATTTTATTATTGATTAAAACATGTTTTATTCTCCCAGGTTATGTACATTTTTCAAAGCTACTTTGCATGAATATAAACAATATGTTTGCAAAGGGACAATATATATACAATATATTTATATAATAGTAGTAGTAGTACTTTATTCAGTTTCCATGAACTATCAAAGTATACATACACAGTACAATAACAATATATAAAATATATAATGAATAGAAAAAAAGCTGTGAGCGAAAGAGCATGAAGACATCAGTTTTTTTTCATAAATCTGATAAAAAGTGTCAAAATGTTAGAAGTGTATATTGATAAAAGTTGAGTAATGGTCAAATATATAAGAATAATTGACCACGCAGAGCGGGGTGTGTCCAGAGGAACATGGCGGAGGGCTGATGCCGTCCGCGGGAGCTCCGATCTGGCTGAGTGTTCTCTCCATGTGAATGCGGTTCATAGTGGCAGCCTAAACGGTGAGCAGATGATTTGATCTCCCTCTCCGTGTGCGTCCCGCTATCCTAATCTCCCTTCGTTCTTTTTTTTGCATCTCTCTTCCTCGCCTCCTCACCTCCGACCTCCTCCGACCTCCTCCGGTGGTGCAAGCCTTGTCAGCTCCGTCCGGCTTCCTCTGTCTGCTGTCTGTATGTCTTCACGGCTACACGGCTGGTGCCGCGATGAGAGATTAGAGGATAGAGGAAGCAAGCGTCCAGCGCTAGGACCGTGGGGGAACTCTGAGCCCTGAGGGAAGTCCAATCCCAATGGTTGTTGCAGCCGGCAGGGAATCTGCAGAACCTGCTGCAAGAGCGTCGGAGGACAGCGGTATTGGCTGTGGCAGCGGCATAACCCAGGTACAAGCACGAGCTCAAACGATATACTCTGAGGGGGAGAGGGGGAATTGGTTGCTCGGTCGAGCAAAACCTTGGCACAGAGTAAGGTTGATGCTGGTGAGGGTCAGCCATCGTACCCCGCAGTAACCCACTTTGTAAGCTCAGTTAAGACAGGGAGGGGTTGTACACCGAGATGCGAATACAACAATGTGACTCCTTTAGAGTCTTGGGATCTCGGGTTCTGTTCAGGTAATTCTCAGAAGAAATCCCCCCATGCTGTGTTTGCCCCTGTTTTTATGAAACCAGAACTACAGAGGGGATGAGCTCGGACCTTTCTCACCCCTCTAGCTTACCTCTCTCTGCTCTCTCAGCACACCCCATAGTGTTGGGTGCTCCATTACCTCTACCTGACAGAAGCAGGAAGGAAGCAACAACTACACCCCTAGCCTTTACTGCCTCTATAGCAGGGGTCTCAAAAAATAGATACCAGCTTAGATCCAACTCAGATCTGCACAAGGTGGGTTTCTCAGTGGCAGGCGCCCCGTTAGAATCTGGGAAAGTTGCATCTTCACCTAAGGGAAACAAGGGGAGAAATTCAAAGGCCAGGACTGGGGAGCCTAAGCGAAAACTGCAGAAGAATTTACCTCTCCAAGGCAAACCGACTCTCTCATTAAAATCTTATTTCAAAATTCTGGAGCAGGCTATGGACTCCAAGGGGGATAACCTACCTCCTTTGTCTTCCTCTCCACAGCTTCATCAGAGGATTCTTCACCTGCCCTACAAATCTCCGCCCAACCATCAAAGGGTTCCATTTCTATCTCACAACCCCCTGCTCCAATTACGGCCCTGAGACCGCTACCTTTAACCAACAGATATTCTGCCCTGAGTTCCGCTTTAGCAACAGAAGAGGCCCTCCCCGTAGACGAGGAGACCCCTCGTGGTTTAATGGATGGATTCGCTGGCCCCGGGCTCTCTCAGTTAGAGTCTCTAATACACATGATGAGGGAGGACCTGCTATCCAAATTTGAAATATCTGAAGCAAATCAGAGAAGCATACACAAACAATGTGCGAGCCTGGAAGCTAAATTGGACGAAGTATCTAAACGAGCTGGCGTACTGGAAGAAGAGGTGTCCCTGCTCACAGGGGCTTCTCAGCGGCACGAGAGAGACCTAGAGACCCTCAGATCTCAAAATAAGAACCTCCAAATGGATATTGAGAGACTTGAGATACATTCCAGGAGGAATAACTTGAAATTTCTGAAGACTCCTGAGGGAGCCGAGAATGGGGATGTCAAAACATTCATCTGCAAACTTCTCACAGATGGGATACTAAAGGATAGACCGGACATAGATCTTGAGGCCAAAATCCAGAGAGCCCACAGGGACCCTTTCAGGCTACATAAAGAGAGGAAAGGGCCTAAGAAGATCTTGGTAAATTTTCTTACCTACACAGTCAAGGAGTTAATCCTGGGCAGAGCACTATCTGATACAACTCTGCAGGTAGACTCCACCAAATATCTAATTCGATCAGATGTAGGGAAGGCCACAGCACAAAGGCAGTGGGAGTTGGGGAATAGAATGCCTGATTTGAGGAGCCTGGGTGCCCAGGTTCAAATGAAATTTCCTGCGTTTTTAAAAGTTGTCTGGAGGAATAAAACTCATAATTTTCTATCGCCCCATGAAGTTGATTCCTTCATAACTTTAATGAGAGAAAACCCTCAATAGAGCTCCCCTGTGGAAAACGAAATGAAAGAAAGATAGAAAAGTGGAAAGGGGTCCGAGAGGGTCAAAAGAAGGTATGCCTTGGAAAACATTTAAGAGGAAGAATGAAGGAGGAAAGGCAGGAATAAAATAAAAAAATAAAAAAATTTATAAAAAAAGGAAGTGATGATACAGATGGTACGGAACAAAAAAATATATATATAGAAAAAATAAATAAATAAATAAACGCACATACACATTGAATCGAAAAAAAAAAATTTATCACTAGTTATTAGACACGATAAGGGAGATATTAGTTTTACACACATGGGTGCCCAATTTCCCTAATTTAACGGTGGGAGTGATCCAGGCCGGATCAGGGGAGCCCCAACAGGCGACAAGATCGCCAATGTAGGTATGGGTGGGGTTCTTCACAGGAGGTGGGTAACTGAATGGGTAGCAAGGGTAAAAAAGGGAGAAAATAATCCTCATGTACACAAAGGGATGCACTATATTTTTGTTGGGAGCTGGCTAGCGAGCTATCTTGTCGAACGATGGCCAATCCTGCCACCATGATATGTAAGATAAAACTTATTAGTTGGAATGTGAATGGCTTAAGGGACAGGAGGAAGGCTCGTAGGGTAATCGACTACTTATATAATTCAGGAGCGCATATCTGTCTGCTTGAGGAGACACACCTAGAAAGCGGCAGTACGAGAGGTGTAGCCATATTAATTAGATCTAATGCTGGGATCAGGCTTACGAAATTTGAGACAGATCGCTCTGGGAGATGGTTGGTGGCTTCCTTAATATCTGGACAGACTCCCCTCATATGTGCAGTATACTATGGTCCTAATCAGGATGCTCCAGGGGCCCTTACAAAGCTTAAAACCAGTCTTGTAGAAACCGATGGACCCAAAATACTGAGGGGTGACTTTAATCTGATTTTTGACGAGGACCTAGATCGTACCTCAAGAGTAAGATTCACCCCTCCCCAAAAATCCAGATTGGAGCTAAAAAACATCATGCGGGATTTCAACCTGATAGATATATGGAGACTCAAAAACACAGGGAAAAGGGATTATTCCTTCTATAGCAGAAGATATGGCCATCATTCAATTTTTATTAGATAAAACTCTTTTCAGCAGTAGACTCCATATTCTAAATCCCGGCCATCCTATCTGACCACTCAGTCATTGAGACGGTAATTCAATTAAAACAAAAGGTACATCAGAGGAGGCGGACCTTAGATAGAACAATCCTATTGGAAGAAGGGGTCAGGCAGGATCTAGTAACCCACTCAGAGGAGTTCTTTAGGCTTAAAAATGGGTCAACTAGCAAACAGATAGTTTGGGAAACATTCAAAGCCTTTACCAGAGGCCACTTGAGTACCCTGATGATAAGGAAGAGTAAACTGACGAGGGAGAAGAGGGAAGAGCGCCTCCTAAAACTTAAATTTAAGGAACAGGAGCCCCAGGGAGCGTCAATAGATCAGTCAGAGACCAGACCCATTTTACAAAAGTAATTAGACACCATGAGGGCAGAGTATCAAGCAGCACTTGATAAAGTTTTAAAGGAAAGATGGGACGCGAGTAAGCTCCAACATTTCTCGTATGGGGAGAAATGTGGCCGTCTTTTGGCGTGGAAAACACGAGCTGATAAAATCAGGAACCAGATCGACATCTTTTGCCGGGCCAGTACAGGGGAAACCACGCATGATGATGATCTCATTAGAGAAGAAGCCAGAACTTATATGCAATCCTTATATAGAACTGATTTATCCCAGAGTAGCCAGCAGGAGGAAAACTGGCGGAGTAGGGTGCAGCTTCCTGAACTATCGGAGGTAGATTTGGAGAAGTGTGGCTCACTGGTTAGAGGAGGCAGACCTGGAAGCAGAGGTCAGGCCGTGACCAGGGTTCAATTCCCGGCTCGGCCGGGTCTTGAGTCCTAAAATGTCCATGGACTCGACAATTCTCGCTCCGGTGCCTACTCGATTCACGGGTTCACACTCTGCGACTCTGGGCAATAGCTTGCTTAATCTCCACAACGGCCCCTCGCGGCGGGATGCCTGACTTTCACCTTGCGGATACCCTGCCGGGGTTATCTCACAGGGTAATACCAGGACGGGTTCCCTAAGCAAGCGCTTAGAAACCGCTTGGTGATTTGCGCTATATAAATTCCTGTACATTTACATTTACATTTACAGATAGATCTTTCCTCAGCTCTGAGATTAGAGAAGGAGAGGTGAGGGTTCAAATCTCGAAGACGGTTAATGGTAATGCGGCAGGCCCCAATGGGCTCCCGGTGGAGTTATATAGGATAGTTATGGACCAAATAGTCGTAGACTTAACAATACTATTCTAAGAAATCTTGCTACAAGGGGGGCAGGCTCCTAAGTCATGGGCTGAGGCTATAGTCACTTTAATATTGAAGCCAAATAAAGATCCTGGTAACATAGAGTCGTATAGACCGATTTCTTTATTGAATGTGGACTACAAGATCTTCGCAGGGGTACTAGCGACGAGATTGGCCAAGGTAGTTAAATCTATTGTTCATTGCGATCAGAGGGGCTTTATCCCAGACAGGCAACTTAATGACCTAACCTTTCAAGTTGTCGCTGCAATGGACATTGCCATAGAGAAAAAGTTGCCCCTGACTATTGTTGCAGTCGATGCCACCAGGTAGAATGGGAATACCTATGGACGGCCTTGGCCAATTTTGGTTTCCCGAATAACTTCATAACAGCTATCAAATCCCTATATTGTGCACCATCAGCTAAAATCTTAGTAAATATATAAGAATAATCACTGAACTACTACTGTTATAATTTTATTTCGCTTATACCAAACGGCCTGTAAAGATTTACTGACAGCAAAGACAATTACAGGAGATGTATCACCTTTTAAGACTCTATGGGCTGCAAGATATCTAGTTAGTCCCAGGATTGCTACATATTGTGCGGATCCATTTGCAGGAGACTCATGATATTCTGGACAAAAAAAACATTATGTGTGTCTCATTCTCACAGTCCAAGCCGCAGGCTGGGCAAATACTAGAATCTGGAACTATAGTCCATTCATTAGTAAATGTTCTTTATGGGAGAATACCTAATCAAAAATGAACATACAGACTTTTTGCTAGGGGGAGAACAACTAAATCTAGCAATGTCTCAAAGCATGGAAAAAGCTTAACCCCTTGGCCGCGGCGGTAATTCCGCCGGTGCGCTGGGGGGTGGGGGGCCCCGCGGCACCACCATGCTTGTGACGGAACCACTCCGTCACCAGCCAGGGGCGCACTGTGCTTGTGACGGAGTGGTCCCGTCACATCCACGCCCGCTCAATAAAACTGCCGCGCAGGCGGGGAATTCCTGCAGCGTAGGCAGGGCGGCTGCGCCGTGACGGAACCACTCCGTCACCAGCACAGCTCGTCCGTGGCTCCTGACGGAGTGGTTCCGTCACGAGCACGGAAGGGGTTAAAAACATAGGACATGTTGGTCTGAATTCGTTTGACCTGTTGTTTATATCAACGTCATGAATATATGCCCAATAACATGTTTTCAGATCGTTGAGATCAGCTTATCAAAAGGCATTCAGCTCATCCCGTAACCTTTGCAAACCCAACCGTTCTAAGCCAATCAAAAACAAATTTAACCCAGGGTACTGTCTTGACACCTGCAACATTTAATAGATCAACAAGAGAGATTCTATAGTCTCTTAGTTTAGGTGTGGACCAAAGGCGGACCCAATACACTAATGGTTTAAGTGCTGCCAAAGCCATAATTCTTTTTAGTCCTAGATCAAAGTATAGTGGAATATGAGGGGTGCTAGTTGGAACATAAACTAACTTGCTCACAAATTTATTTTCAACAATAGCTAATGAGTGGGGATCAGCGCAACCCCAGATCTCTGCACCATAGAGTGCAGCGCCATGTTCCTTAGCATGGTGTACCTTTAGGGTCAATGAAACAGAGCTTGTTGCTTATTTGCTTGTACAATTTAATAATGGCATTCGATCTGTATTTGTTTAGCAGTGTGCTCTTACTAATTAGTCCTGACCATTTAAAACTCTCCACTAGTTTGAGACCTGGGTAATCAAATATATATATATACATTTGCATTTGAATTAACATCCATATAATTTTCGCTAAGTCCGCTTTTTGTTTCTGTAGCACATGGTACAAATAAGCGTCATAGACCTTAGGTCGGTGACACTGAAGAAGGACTAAAAGTTCGAAACGCGTCTGTCATCTGTGTTGTGTGCTGAATAAAGACACTTTGCCTAAACCTGGAGTGCTTTAACTCTCTTTCTGGAATGAGAGGGGGACCCTGGAGCTTTTATATATATATATATATATATATATATATATATATCAACATGCTGTTGGAAATAATTGACCTGTGTTTAACACACAACTTTATCCAGTTCCAGAATGAAATTTACCAACAGGTGCGTGATGTGGCGATGGGGGCATGCTTCTCCCCCAGTTACTCATGTTTGCATGTGGGCTGGTGGGAGAAGCATGTCATCAGAACCACACACCATCATTGGTGAAGTCATATAGTGCACTATTGGCGCTATATAGATGACATTTGCTTAGTCTGGAATGGGTCTAGGGAAGATGCCATGAAATGTGTAGGAGTTATCAACTCCAATGATTTAAGGTTTACTGCCTCGATTGATAGCTCCAAGGTCGAATTTCTTGAAGTCTTACTGTATGTAGATGAAGGTATCCTCCATACTAAGTTACACAGCAAATCCACCGCGGGTAACTCGATCCTTCACACTGACAGTGCATATCCCCGTCACCTTATTCACAGCATACCATATGGTGAGTTCATCCGTATTCGGAGAATTTGCAGTTCCGATGTAGTCTCTGGAGATTTTCAAATGGCAGCCTTCCGCAGATTTCTTGACAGGGGTTATAAAAAACACCAACTGACCCTTGCCTTAAATAAAGCCAATAATTTGCAAAGAGATACCCTGCTCCAGCCATAATCTAGCACTGAGACTGATAACACGAGTTTGAAGAGAGGTGTTTGTCCTATGATTTGATTTGATTGATTTTGATTTTGGATTTGTAGAGCGCGTAGCTACCCAAGGGCGTCCCAGCGCTATAGTATCAACATGAAGTGCTCCTGGGGGGAATTATTGGGGGAAGAGCCAGGTCTTCAATAGCCTGCGCAATGGCAGCAGGTTGGTTTCTTTACGGATGCTGAGGGGGAGGCTATTCCAGACCTTAGGAGCGTTGTATGCAAAGCGGCGCCCACCCGTGCGCGCTCTTCTTATTCTGGGGATGCTGGCAAGGAAAAGGGAGTCTGACCTAAGCTGTCTAGAGGATTTGTGGGGTTTGAAGAGTCGTTTTAGTATGGGAGGGCCTTTACTCTGTAGGATGTTATGCAAGATGCACAGGGTTTTAAAGGCGATGCGCTCCTGAATTAGGGGGCCAGTGAAGAGCTTTGAGGGATGGTTTAGCCGAGCATCTGGGTTTCGTCCCCGTAAGGAGTCTTGCTGCGGCATTCTGAGCGTGCTGAAGTTTTTTGATGACAGCTACTGGGGCGCCCAGGTACAGGGCGTTTCCGTTATCCAATCTAGAGATAATAAGGCCCTGTATAAGAATTTTTCTAGACTGGGGTGGGATAAGAGGGAGGATCTTCCAGGCAGTTCGCATGAGCCCAAAGCATGTGCCGGCTGTCTTTCTCGCTTGGGATCTGAAGCTAAGGTCCTGGTCGAGCCAGAACCCTAAGCTCTTGATTTCATTTTTTGGTATAGGGGGGGAGCCCATGCTGGGTGACCAGGCAAGGTACTTGGGGAGTTTGTGCGGGTCACCTAGGAGCATAATCTCCGATTTCTCACCGTTGAGTTTTAGTCGGGAGTCGCCCATCCATTTGGATATGCTCTGCAGGCAGGAGACCAGATTCTCCATGGACTGGTCGGACTGATTGATGGAGACGACTAGTTGGGTGTCGTCGGCGTACATGACCACCTTTATGCCAAATGGTGAGGCTATGTCGTCTAAGGGGGCCATGTAAACGTTAAAAAGTGTGGGGCTCAGGGACGATCCCTGGGGAACCCCACATTGAAGGGGAAGAGCTTTGGAATGACCGTGACTATCGGCCACTTTGAAGGTCCTATGCTCTAAAATCGATTTTAACCAGGCCAGGGTGGTCCCAGTGATTCCAGTTTTGTGGAGACGGTGGAGGAGGATGGTGTGGTCCACCGTGTCAAAGGCGGCGCTCAGGTCAAGGAGGATCACTGCCACTGATCCCCCTGCGTCCAAGATGGATCTAGTCTCCTCTGTCACGGCCAGGAGGGCGGTGTCGGTCCCCTGTCCTGGTCTGAACCCTGTCTGGGAGTGGCGAAGGAGGTTGTGGGTCTCTAAAAAGGTGGATAGCTGTTCATTCACGATTTTTTATGCCACTTTGCTGATGCCTCGAAGGAGGGAGATAGGTCTAAAGTTTGAGGGATCTGTGGGGTCTAGGTGGGGTTTCTTGAGGAGTGCGCGTACTATCGCACTTTTCCAGTTGGCGGGAACTATCCCTCGGGAGAGGGAGGCATTTATCAGCCTGGTTAGGAGGTGGGATATTGTAGGAGCAACTAATTTTAGTTTGCTCATGGGCGCTGGATCGGCCGGGGACCCGCTCTTCACTTGATTGAGGGTAGCCACCAACATCTCAATGGAAATGGGGAGGAAGGCATCCAGGAAGGGGGCGTCTTGGTCGATGGGCCAGGCTGGTGGATCTGTCAGGGGGTGGAGCTGGGGGAAGGTCTTTAGGATTTTGAGAATTTTAGAGGAAAAAACTCCGCAACTTGGGTGCCTCTGGCGCCGGTAGGGTCAGCGATAGGCTTGAGGTTCGGGGACTTTCATAAGTGATCGTACTATACGGTAGGTCTCCTTGGAAGAGTTGGCTGCAGCTAGAATTTTCCCTTCGGTTGATAACTACGTTTAGTGCACAAGAACAGGTTATTCGCAAGATCATTTATTCTGAATGGCTCATTGTTTTGACCGCTAACATCCTTGGTCCCATTCTACCCATCTTACCAGCCATCACCTTTAGAAGGGCACCCTCTATGAGGAATGCGCTTGTTAAATCTATGCCTGAGGTGAAATCTAAAAGTACTTGACTTACTAAGACTGTTTTTTTCAAATGTAATTCTTGCTGTGCGTGCACATTTGCCAAGAATAGTACTCACTATAAAACAGCATTCAGTGAGAGGGCGAGGGCTATTCATGAGCATCTTACATGTCGCACCGAATCTGCTATTTATAAATTGAAGTGCACCTGTAATCTGGAATACATAGCAGTACCAAGCTCCCAGAGCATAAATGTATTATCCAGCATGTTAGGGCCATCGTGAATTCTGACCATAATTATCCGGTGGCCAGACACTTCAAGTCTGTTCATGACAAAAATTGAAGGACTTGGAGTATATAGTTATAGGGTCCGTTCCTAACCCCGGCCGGGGAGGAAATCGAGACAAGCTACTGAGACAACGAGAATCCCATTTTATCTTAGCTCTCGACACAAGAGTCCCTAATGGTCTTAACATAAATGAAGACTTGCACAATTTTTTATGATGGTCAATTTTCATGAAGATAATGTAGTTTGATGGTCATATGCTTCATGAGAATCAGTGTTACATATTTTCTGCTCCTTGTATGAGTAGTGTGTTATGTGATAATTTTATTCTAGATTGCACTTGAACTTTTGGATCGCTTTGGCTTAAGTGATTCAGGGTTTTTCCCTTGCTGCTAGTGTTAGAATATTTTTTGCATAACACTATTTCGCACTTTTTTGCACTTTGCAGATAAGTTTTGTACACAGACTATTTATTATATTATGGCATCTTAATTGTATATATATATATTTTTTAACCATGCAAACTTTGATACTACCTGATTTTTTACATTCTTGTCCTTCTTGAGTATTGGGTCTTTATAGCCCTGACCAGTTCCCTGAATATATTCCACTTACACTTTATTGTGGAATCATTTGCTGCTAATTAGACCGATCTGTGATGGACAGTATGTATTTTTATTTTTAGATATCATTTGCATGACAGATATATGACTTTATGATGCAGTTCAGTTCAAAAGCTTTATTCGATTTGTAAAACAAATCATACAAGCAGAACGCATACATATATAACATACATTGCTAAAAAAAGGCATCAAGGACACTACAATTAAAAACAATCTAAAAAAAAAAAAAAAAAATACCATTGTAAACATAGTTTTTACTTTAAGTTCAAGTTCAAGTTCGGGCATTTGTATAGCTCACTACTCACCCAGAGGGTCTCAAGGCGCTAGGGGAAGGGGTACATTATTTGTCGAATAGCCAGGTTTTGAGTTCTTTTCTGAAGGCGATGTGGTTCTGAGTAAGGCGGAGGTGGGTGGGGAGTGAGTTCCAGGTCTTGGCAGCCAGGAAGGAGAAGGATCTGCCACCCATGGTGGATTTTCGGATGCGCGGGACTGCGGCGAGGGCTTGATTGGACGATCTTAGTTGGCGGGCGGGTTTGTAGAAGGACAGTCGAGTGTTGAGGCATTCGGGTCCTAGATTGTAGAGGGCCTTGTGTGCGTGGGTGAGAAGGCGGAAGGTAATTCTTTTGTTGACGGGAAGGCAGTGGAGGTCTTTTAGATGTCCGGTGATGTGATCTTGGCGAGGGATGTCTAATATGAGTCTCGCTGACGCATTTTGGATGCGCTGGAGTTTTTTCTGTAATTTTGCTGCGATTCCGGCGTATAGTGTGTTACCATAGTCCAGTCGGCTCGTGACCAGTGCGTGAGTGACAGTCTTTCTTGTCTCGAGGGGGATCCAGCGAAAGATCTTTTTGAGAATGCGAAGTGCGTTGAAGCAGGAGGACGAGACTGCGTTGACTTGTCTGGACATCGAGAGAGAGGAGTCTAGGATGAAGTCGAGGTTACGTGCATGGTCTGTGGGTGTGGGGGCTGTGCCCAGAGCAGAAGGCCACCAAGAGTCGTCCCAAGCTGAGGGGGAAGATCCCAGGATGAGTACCTCCGTCTTGTCTGAGTTGAGTTTTAGGCGGCTATGTTTCATCCATTCGGCTACTTCTTTCATGCCTTCGTGAAGATTGGTCTTGGCGGTGTTGGGGTCTTTGGTGAGGGAAAGGATTAATTGGGTGTCGTCGGCGTAAGAGATGATGTTGAGGTTGTGTTGACGCGCGATGGAGGCGAGAAGACTCATGTAGACGTTGAAGAGGGTGGGACTGAGTGAGGATCCTTGAGGTACGCCGCAGATGACTTCGGTGGCCTCTGAGTAGAATGGGGGAAGTCGAACTTTTTGAGTTCTCCCAGCGAGGAATGAGATGATCCAGTCCAAGGCTTTTCCTTGATGCCGATGTTGCTGAGGCGATGTATACGGGTGTTGTGGCAGACTGTGTCAAAGGCGGCGGATAGGTCGAGTAGGATGAGGGCCACTGTTTCTCCGTTGTCCAGGAGTGTTCGGATGTCGTCGGTCGCTGCAATGAGGGCGGTTTCGGTGCTGTGTTTGGCTCGGAACCCGGATTGAGATGGATCAAGGGAGTTGTTGGATTCAAGGAAGGCAGTGAGCTGGCTGTTGACGGCTTTCTCGATGACTTTGGCTGGGAATGGGAGGAGGGATATGGGTCGGTAGTTTTTAAGTTCAGAGGGGTCTGCTGTGGGTTTCTTCAGAAGGGCGCTGAGTTCGGCGTGTTTCCAGCTTTCTGGAAAGGTGGCAGAGTTGAACGAGCAGTTGATGACATCACGGAGATGGGGTGCGATGATGGAGTCAGCTTTGTTGAAGATGTGGTGGGGGCAGGGGTCGCTGGGCGAGCCAGAGTGGATTGAGTTCATGAGGCGAATGGTCTCTTCAGTGGTGATTGGGTTCCAGGCGCTGAGGTTGTTAGTTGGCGGAGTAGGATCTGAGGGGGGTGGGGAGGGTTGATCGCTGGGAGTATTCTCGAAGCTGTTGTGGATGTCGGCAATTTTGTTGTAGAAGAAGGAGGAGGATAACGCGTCGCAGAGGTCTTGGGAGGGAGTGATGTCGTTAGATGCTGCGGTGGGGTTTGTGAATTCTTTGATGATGTTGAAGAGTTCCTTGCTGTTCTGGGTGTTGTTGTCAAGACGATCCTTGAATGCTGATTTCTTGGCCGATCGGATCAGTTGGTGGTGTTTGCGGGTGGCTGACTTGAGGGAGGCCATGTTGTCGGAGGTTGGGTTTTTTCTCCATATCTTCTCCAGGGTGCGGCATAGCTTCTTGGATTTTTTAAGTTCGTCATTGAGCCAGGGAGCCTTTTTGCTGGCTGATTTCATCTGGTGCTTTTTTCAGGGGTGCTAATTCGTCAGCACTGTGGGTAATCCATTGCCTTGAGGTTGGTGGCCGCTTGGTTTGGATCCATTGAGAGGGTGGGGGGGTTTTGGTTGAGTGATGTGAGGAGTTGGTTGGAGGTGATTTTGTTCCAGTTTCTCTGAGGAATAGGTTGTGGACGGTTGTGGGTCAGGGTGGTTTTGTAGCTGAAGTGAACACAGCTATGATCCGTCCAGTGGAGAGCTGTAGTGCGGTCGAAGGAGATGTGTTTGCTGGAGGTGAAGATAGGGTCGAGCGTGTGTCCGGCTGTGTGGGTGGGGGTGTCTACAAGTTGTTTGAGTCCGAGATTGACCAGGTTGTCCAGAAGGGTGTTTCTGTCGTGTTTGTTTTCAAGGTGGTAGTTGAGGTCTCCTAGAAGAATGTAGTTTTCGGATGCGAGGGCGTGTGGGCAGACGAAGTCCGCGATGTCATCGCTGAATTGAGTGCGGGTACCTGGAGGCCTGTAGATGAGGGTGCCTCTAAGTGTGGTCCTGGGGTCAGTGTGGATCTGAAAGTGGAGATGTTCGGCGGTTGCAAGATAGTCGTCGGAGCTGGTTGAGGTTTTGATGGTGTTCCTGTGGATGATGGCGAGGCCTCCTCCTGTTTGATTGGTGCGGTCTTTTCGGATAATCTTGTAAGTGTCCGGTATGGCTATGGTGATGTCGGGTGCAGATGTGTTCATCCATGTTTCAGTAAGGAAGGCGATGTCAGGTGACGCAGTGTCGAGTAGGTCCCAGAGTTCTGTTGCGTGTCTGTGGACCGAGCGGGTGTTGAGCAGGATGCACTTTAGGCGGTTAGAGTCGGAGCTGTGTTTGGGGGATGTGGATTTGGTGAGGGTCCTGAAGCAGATGAACTTGCAGGAGAGGCAGGCGAATGGGCCGTGAGTACGTCCTGGAGTAGCTTCGCAGCATAGTGGTGAACGTCCGGGGTTGAGGGCGAGGAGAGTAGCCGCATCATATGTGACTCGAGGGTTGGGTGCGGCGGGGACCAGGGGGACAGGCGCTGGGCGCGGTCCAGGCGCGGACGGGCGTAGACGGGCTTACCTTTGGCGCACCTTTGGCGCGCACGGGGTGCGACCGCTGCGCGCATTAGCACCTCTCATAAAAGGGTGGTGAGGGGGGAGGGACGAGGGAGGAGCAGCTGGGAGGCGGGTGCGTGGTGGAGAGGGCGGGCTCCGGGCACAACAACAACAGGAATGGCGGCTGGGGTGGAAGCGCCGATTGGGTTGGGGGAAATTGATGAGAAATATACGCCGTGGTCAGCGAAGCGGCTATACAAACAGTAAATACTTAAATAATGCAAGCACGGGCACACGATCGCTATGCCAGCAATACAGGCAGTTCAAATTAATAAATAATGCAGGCACGGGCACACAATCTCTATATCAGCAATACAGGCAGTTCAAATTAATAAATAAATAATGCAGGCACGGACAAGCTCTGTGAGTGATAGCAGAGCAGCGCTAACGATACCCAGGTGGAAAGGCAGGAGAGAGCAAGGGCAGGAGGGAGCGACCGCTACTGACGAAGTCAGGACTTTATGATGCATTGTTTGGCACTTATAATACCAGGGTCGTCGTCCAATTTATTTTACAAATTTTTTTATTGAGAGAAATGTCCTTTGCGATTTTTATGCAGGCACTTGCCGAGGAATGGTTTCTAGCAGACATCACTAACCTCTATTTTGTGGTTTTTGATTTGTGGATTCAGTATATACGTTTGCACTATGTATATATTATTTTTCCAATTATGATATCTTGCTGCTATATATTTATGCACTTTTCTCTCTACATTTGATCATGCATTTTTATTTGGGAATTTTCCAAGATGCTGGTGGAGTTTGATTGTTAGTAACTGACCGCATTAGTGCCATAGTCTGTTTTCTATATTGTTTGAAAGACATAGGCTGTTTTTTTAGCTGATTGTGCACATTTTACACCTTAATTTTGTCACAGTGCGGAGACGCATCATGTGATCAAGCTCCTAGCGAGGAGCGAAATGTGTCATGGAAGGCACTGCTCCTGTGAAAATTTGGTTTAAATACATTTACACTGCTTCACCCACTTATGCCTCGTGGGAGTATGTGATTTGTGTCTGGAGGTCTGTGCCTGGGGTTCCGCCGTTAAGGAAAAAAGGTGGACAGGGCGTTCTCTATATATATATGTCTCCTCGTATCGACAATATCTTGTCAAACAAAACACGGAAGACAGCCAGGGTACAATGCCTCTCAGCGTGATTTAATTTTCTTCAACCAGCAAAAAAAATGCCCAACGCGTTTCGAATCAATCGATTCTTGGTCATGGGTCAATTATGTTTACCTTGATACATCATATATACATGTTACTATACCAACACCATATAAAGGTTACTTTTCTCCCCCAAATTCATCCGAAACTGACGGTCTCAGGCTTCTATGGTGATATGTACTATTATATCATCAACATGACATTGCTGTACTGTTGACATTATAAAGTATACAGATAGTATATGTATTGTCATTTACAAGAAAATTGTTACTATTCCATCCAAGTGGGCAATATACAGAATTCATTGTTTACGAAGACATTTACAGAAAATTATAACAATTCAGTCCCAGTGGGCAAGTTACAAAATCAATTTTCTTGAAAGACCTGTTGAATGTCTAATTTGGCTCCAGTGGGCAATGCATTACTGCAATATACACCGTACAGTACAAACATCCTTAGAAAAAATCACAGTCTTAGAATGAGCGCAACATAACGTAACTGTCTAATACTGGCCCCCTAGATATAAGCTCTTTTCCGTTCTTCTTATTGTCCCGTATCACCAAAAACAAATGTAAAACAATTGGGAGAGAAAAGTAACCTTTATAAACTGCCAGTCCATATCACTTTTGCTTTAAATAAGTTTCCTTTTGTATGGCAGTCACTGTATATCTTCCAAGTGTATCTACACTGACGAGAGGCTACCACCTAAGTCATACTATTGAATGAAGCATTGGATCACAAAGCATTGGTTGAACCAGTTATGATGAGTATTATGATAAAGTGTGTCTTGGAATCAATTTTGTGAAGCCCTAACGAAGCGAGAATTTCACAAAACACGTGCTGGCTGTTTTGAATTATTACATGTGTTTGAAGATGCATGCAGATTTATGTTCTGAGTTCTAATACCTATGTTATACCAACTGAAGACAAACTATTTCAATTATCCAAGAGAAGGACATGCAACAATAAAAAAGGATCAATATGGAAACTTATGTTGCTATTTGTGTTTTTCTCCAACAACAAGGTTACACATTCAGGGTGATATACTTATTTGTTAGAAAATTGATTTCAAGCACATTTGGGGAAATGAAACACACTGCATTCTTCATTGATCTGCTGTTTGTGAAAATCTTAACAAACTATAAGATGGCCGCTACATTAACCATGAAAGGGATTCACAATGTATCCCTCTTCCATGTCACTGACTTCCTGTTTTGTATTGTTATAACTTTATTTAAATCACATTTTAAAGAAATTGTGTTGTTGAGACTGAGGAAGACGACTGTGCCAAAACACGTCTGTCATCCTGGTTACTGTTGAATAAACATTTGAAATTATTTCTGCTCCAGAGTGCGCTCTATTAATTATAATTGATAGGATCGGACAATTGTTTGCACTGGATCAAATCCATAACCCATCTTACAGAGAGCGGCACCCTTGGCTTGTGGCGCGATGGCTGGTGGAGTAGAGTTGAGGCGTTTTGTACGCTGCCATTGAAGCAGACGCTGGACGCCACGAGTCATTGACCCGCGGAGCCAGGTGGTGCGAAAGCGGTACGTGCTCTCCAAGCATGGCTGGTAGCCATGTAGGAGCATTACATTTTCCACACACCAGATATGGGAATATGTTCAGTGACTCAGAGGGAGGAGGCATCACAAATCTCGTCACCAAACGGGGCAGATCAGTTATACCAAAGGAAAGTGTGAGGGGAAAGACCACTCCCAACACATAAATAATTTTGTATGTTAGTCTCGAAAAAACGTACGAGAAGGTAATAAGGAAATGGAGGGAGGCGACAAGCCTACAAAAATATCTGGATGTTGTGCGCATCCCACGAGCCCTAAGGATCTACACAGTTCCATCTTATGAGAACACAGACCTGGCATTGTTAAAGGAATGGGCAGAACACACAACTGAAGTGACAAAAGGAATGGTTAAAATACTGATCAAGTACGCATGGAGTGACCGGGGAAACTCTTGGAGGAAATTAAGAAAGCGGAGGCGTTGATCAGTGTTGAAAAAGATGTGAGCAAAAGTGAAGAATTAAAACAACAGATGAAAAAACACCTGATCGATGAAGAAAAATCAATTAAATATAGAAAACAAACCAAGTTCCTACGAAACAAGCAAGACTACAAATCAGGATGTATTCTCACGTTCGCGAAGACATTTGATGGACCAAGAAAACAATTAAAGCTCACAAGCCATCCAGAAGAGACACAACGTGAAACTTCTGAGTCAGAAGTTAACAACTCAAAAGGTGAACAGTCATCCAGCGAAAAGGAGAACAATATCAGAAGCAAACCAACTTTTTTACATGCATATGACCTCATAAGAGAAACACTGCAGCGACCAGCTAAGAGAACGCATCCCCCCAAAAAGAAAAAAGAAGGAAGACAAAAAGGGGCAAGAAAAGCAAGAGGAGAACGTCCAACACCAATCATTACATGCAGTAAAGGGGGGCTGAAATGGAAGTAGAGGAAATTAAATAGTACTCAATCTGTCGAATAGAACTCTGACGGAGACAGAAACCAAAGTACATGAATTGGGCTTAACCTTCTGACTGACTCCACACTTTAAATATACGCAAACACTTATAGACTTTTATACAGACACTAAAACTAATGAAAATACACTTACATAATCTGAAGAATAAAGATGGTGGAAATATCGATGCAAAGGAACTATCGGAACTCCTAACAGGAGTATACATGGAAACCATATGGACCTTTCACGAGATGGATGAAGATTCTAGCATTCAAAAAGGAATGGAAGGAGGTGCGGCACAACTTGAGGTTGAAATCCAGATTCATCCCACGTCTGCCACATGATCAACTAGATGCTTTCCAAGAGACAGTGATCGAGGAATTAAAAAAGTTACATAATATTGTAGAATACCAATTAGAAAACAGTTCAGGTATTAACAGTTAAGCTTATGCAGTTGTACATGCAATCTTTAATTCACCATGTCTTCTCAATGAAATCATAGAAAACTGTGAAAAATAAGAAGTAAAATAGATACTGCTTCTGGCGTTCGACATTTTTTGGATATATGCAGTGGTTCAGGGAAATTTACTCTCAACATACAAGAAGATGGACAATAATTTATAATGGTCATACTTAGAGTATTAGTAGTCTAAGGAATAAATATTGATAACTTGTTTGGACTAAGTTACAAATGGGATCATAAGTGTGAATTTTGTTCATTTATTTCTACCACTTAAAAACAAACAAAACAATTCCTATACTTAATTATACCAGAATGCAAAACAGTGGGCATATTCTCAAGAACGTGTGATAACCATTGCAAAAGTAACTTAACTCAACATCGCAGTCTATTGTTGGAGATTTATGCCATGTTAACCAAGTATTCACAACACGGCGTTACCATGTGATAGTCACCAGACAACGCATCAAATGGCCGTATTAAAATAAACGCCGCGCCCCAAAAACACGAAACACGAACGCAAAAAAAATTGTGATAAGGCCAATCGCATTACAAAAATCAGCGAAAACCAGCCAAAGGCCTGCACACCACACGCGTCAAGGGGGAACAATCACCATAAAGAGTGAAAAAAACCAGACAAACAAATGCCAAACTGTGAGAAGTTGGCCTGGTAGGGGATGTTTCCAATTCTGGAACCACCTACTACCTGACCAAACAATCCCCTTATGGTGTCTGGTTGTAAGTCAACCTTATTAGACAAGCTATCCTAGGGGTAGCATGGACTAAGCAGCCTAAAGGCTTAACTTAAGAGGTCGTGTTAAGCGAGCTGTTTTACCACATACAATCCTGTAATACCAAATGAAAGGACACCACACAAGTATATATTATAAAAATATATGTGTTTATTACTAAAAACAATCCCCAGTATTCTTTATGAATAAAGGGGCACAAGCGTTAAATCAAAAGCACTGTTTAAACATACAAAGTTGCACAATTATGGATGAGGGCGGGGGGCCACTCAAACCATATACTAAACAAGTGGTATAAGAGAGGCCACTCGAACAGTGGTTAGGCCTAGGGCCTAGGGAATCGCTGGGAGCAGTCAGGACAAGCAATGCTGAAGTCGGGAATGGCCCTCGGGATTCGGGAGATGTGCGGAAAGCGCACGCATGCACCAATGTTAACCAATGGTGCGTAAAAGTCAAATAGTTAAAGTTTAAGGACACTTCCGCTGAACCTAGAGGAACAAAACTTAACACACAGACCCTAGAGGTGTGCACCAGTGTGGGAACACCGGCGGAGCAAAGTTACCTCACCCACAGGAAGTGGGTGCACAGGGTCGAAGTGGCGTCGGGTTTTGACACGCAGGCTCTTGGTGCTTGAAGCTGAAAGGGCTGCAGGCAGGGTGAAGACGAAGTGTCCGGTGGAGTCCAAGAGTGGACTCAAGTTGTAGAGTACCTGAAAGCAGAGGGGACAGAGTCTGGGTCACTCAGCAGTGACCAGGGTGGAACCAGGACGGAACCAGGCAATGTCGGGCGCAATCAGGTGGTCGTCGAGGCGCTTCTCTTCGCTGTCACGTGGGCTCTGGGGCATCTGCGACGTCCAGGAGCAGGTCACGATCTGTCCCACGCAGGCTCTCACCGTCGGTGCAGTCGGCTTCCGGTTTGGAGCAAACAAGCCTTGGTAAGAGCAATCCACGCGGGATTGGAAGATGGCGTCTCACTCGGACCAGGAAGGTCAGAGTCGGGGCTCCCTTTCAGGGGAGCTGGTGTGGATCTGGAGCAACCAGAATCACGAGTCTTCTTTTGTAGTTCGTCGGCACAGGGACCACAAGCCAGCTGGCAAGTGACCGGGCCAACGCGTTGAGCCAAATCGTGCCAAAGGGCCCCACGCAGCACTCGTCGAGTGTGGAGGGCTGAACTTCGGCTCAGGAGTAGCTCAGGGTGGGGGCTTCTCAAACCCCGGTGTACAGCTTCGAGGGTCACTCGTGGGCTGCACGGTCAGCGTCTCGTGGTCACTTCAAGATGGCGTGCCCCACGCTTCCGGTCGCCTCCACGGGTCTCAGCTTTGCAGGGACTGTGGATCGGGCTGTTAGAAGCTGGGCAGGCTTGATCTCGTCGATCTCAGTCGCTCGAGTTCCGGCGGGAACTGCAACTAAGTAGACGTCGAGGGCTGGATGGTGCCTGCTGCTGCAGGGTGGTCACTCCTTGACCACAAGGGAGATTCTTCGGGCTTCCACGTTGAGATGGAGGGCGAAGGGTCCAGAATATCGTTTCAAATGTTTCTTCCAGGAAATCTGATGTGCATTGGCACTGCTCCCACTCTTATTCGAATCTGGTGGGCGTGATTACCTGCTAGGTCCCCTCCTATGGGTGGGACCCAGGAAGTGGGTGGATACACCCCCTTCCTTTGATCCAGGCCGCCCTGGCACGAGGGCTGGAGTGCCCCAGAACCGGTTTGGCCGGATTATGCAAGGGGCAGCCTTGTGCGCCCCAGGCAGTGTCTGGTTTCTTTCAAACCTCCCTGCTACAATACACTATCTCCTGTCTGGAGGGCGGTGACACCCTCCTGTGACAGGAAACCCTTTGTCCAGGACCCCCTTGACTGGGTTTCGGTCAGCTCCAGGGGTCCAGACATTTGTCTGTGGCAGAGGCATCCATTTTGTGGATCTTAAGGCCTTTGGAGAAATCAACCGCATTAAAGTGAAGTAACATGTCTTACCCCTCTAGAGGGGTGGAATGCCATCCCCGTCGCCAGAACTGGCGAGGGGATGGTATTCCAAAGCGTATGACACCTTACACGACATGTTTTGATAAAGCCAAACCAGAGTTGCTAAATAACCGCGAGGATTATAAGGCACTTAATAGTATATGGTATGGCATTATCCTGAAACAGCTTAGGGATCCAGCTAAACACAGGCAAAAAATCTGGGGTAACCATAGTCAGGTAGCCACCTTCCTACACAAACTACATAGAAGAATCATGGATGTTGCCGGAGCAAGTACGGAGGAGAACCAGAACCCCACAAGTCCCCCAGAGGACCTGTCTGGGACCTCGGGTTCAGGGAAGGCCAAGGAGAAGAAGAGAAGGAAGAAGCGCTTCGTTACGCAGGAGATCAGGATCCTGATAACTGAGGTGTTCGAACACCATCAACAACTGTTCGTCACCTCCACTGTGTCATTGGCGACAAAACATGGACTATATCGGACCATTATGGACAACGTGAATGCAGTCAGAGTGCTGAAGAGTCAAGAGGTGCTGGAATGACAACAAGCTCAAAACCAAGCTGAAACTCACCAACAACCGGAAGGCAGCAATGCAGACTGAAGGTGGCAGTCCTGCGCCACTGGAGGAGCTAGACAACATGGAGGAAATGGTGGCCACTGTCATCAGTGGGGAGACAGTGGCAGGAGTTGGGGGACCGGACACTGCTCAACAGGACCGGACACGACAGCAAGAGGGTGAGTAACGATCAGGGACGGAGGGATGGGGAGATGGCACAATGGCACACATGTACAGTTAAGTAGAGTACAGATGCTGCTCAGCTGATCCTCTCCCTCACCAAGGACCCCATCACCACCAACGCCAACCTCCATGAAGGAATTAAGGCCGTTGCTGACTGGATAAAGACCAGCCGTCTGAAGCTGAACTCGGACAAGTTGGAGGTCTTCATCCTCGGCTCCAACCCTTCAGCCTGGGATGACTCCTGGTGGCCGACGGCACTGGGGGCAGCCCTGATACCCACCGCCCAGGCATGTAACCTGGGAATCATCCTCGACTCAACGCTCTCATTGACCGCAAGTCAACACCGTCTCCTCCTCCTACTTCAACAGCCTCTGCATGCGCCGCAAGATCAACAGATACAAGAAAGACAGTCACCCAGGCCCTTGTCAGCAGCATACTCGACTAAGAAAACGCCCTCTACACGGGAGCCCGGACCAAGCTCATCAAACTACTACAACGCATCCAAAACGCCTCGGTATGACTGATCCTTGATGTACCACGCCACGGCCACATCACTCCCCACCTGAGTAACCTGCACTGGCTCCCCGTCAACAAGAGGATATCCTTCAAGTTCCTCACCCACGCATGCAAGGCACTCCAGAAGATCGGCCTAGCCTACCTCAACAGACTGCTCTCCTTCTACATCCCCAACCGCCATCTATGCTCTGTCGACCTCTCACTCGCCACCGTCTCGATCATCTGAAGAACAACCACCGGTGGGAGATCCTTCTCCCAACCCGCCGCCAAGACATGGAACACCTTCCCACTGAGCCTACAACAGACCTAAGAACTGCTGACCTTCAGGAGGATACTCAAGACCGGCAGTTCGATCAGTAGCGCCCCCACCCCTTGTGCCTTGAGACCCTCACGGGTATGTAGTGAGCTTTACAAATCATTGATTGATTGACTGATTGATTGAGATGTGGAAAATCATGCGCCAAACCCCCAACTCCCACATGAGAACTATGTACCCAAGCATGCAATATTTCAGCACTGTTTGAGCACAGAAGTCAGAGGCACACAGCATGTGAGGGATAAGGGGCAGCCAAATCAGAGCTGCAGATGCGACTCACCCAAAATGCGGTACACACACATCACTTGCACAGCACATCAACATTGATAACAAATTAGCACAAACCGCAACATGTTCACCACAGATCAGAGGACACAACTGGTGCTGACTGGGGGTAGAAATTGGCTAATCACACGTGGCATTGCAGGGAAATGCGAGTTGATAATGTACAAGTACAAACACACAACCATGATGTTGTCTAAATGTCCACAGTCTCACAGCGAATGAGCAGCCCCTCCGAAACAGCCACGATGTACACAGTCATCCAGTCTGTATGTAAACATGTACAATGCGATGACACACATGTGAACACATTGTTAAACTGCATCTCCCCTCCACATTGCAGGGGGACAATCAACACCTCCTGCAGAGCTGTTCCAACCTCTCTTCACTGATGATGAAGAGGACCACAACACCTTTGACTCCGACGCCCTCCGAGAGTTCATTGAAAGTCCCCACAGCACACCTCCAGGAGCAGGGTAGCCCAGCTGCAATGAGGAGAACCCACCCCCCTGCACAGACCACACTGCTGGCAGCACACACCACTACAGCTGCCTCCCAGGACCCCCTCAATAACACATGGCATTCCCATGCTGTGTGATGAGATGCCAGGAGCAGCTGGCTGAAAAGGTGCTGGTGGGCTTCGACCGCATAGAGGACTAGATGCCATATGTGGGTTTCTAAGGCCTATCAGGGACCACTCACAGTCCCTAACAGACACCCACAGTCCACTAAATGCACTCCAATGAACCGTGGATGACATTGCTAGAGTCCTGACTGTGAGACAAGAATGACTGTCTAGTCAGAGTGGCTCCAGCGAGCTTGCACGGGAGTTGGGACTCATGCGGAGACTCATGAAAAACATGGAGCAGGCCAATGCAAAAGGAGCAGCTGCCACAGCTGCACACAGGCGAAAGGTAGTTGGGTTCCACAATGACCTCAAAACCATCCTCATGGTATTGCTACTACAAGGTCTGGCGCTGATGCATGCTGCAGCTTCCACTACCTCCACATCTCCACCTCCTGAAGTTTCACTGCCACACAGTGCTGGAGAAAGACCAGCACCACCCACACTTGAGGCACATGAAACAGCAAGGGATGAAGATACAGATGAATCTGCCCTCGTGGTCAGAAGGAAGCCGTAGTTACATTTCCGAATCTCGGGCGAATTCAGCTTGGTTCTGCCCTCTGCATCATCACCTTCAACGGTCACCCGATACACTCTGCGACACTCATCTTGGACCTCGACAAACCTGTTTGATCACCAATGACAATGCTATCAGACTGCGGACTGAAATCTTCCAGTTCCTTCGGACTGGTCATTCCCTGAATTAATCTGGCTGGCCCTCCATGGGCCAACATTTGAAGGTGGGGTTTGCACGGCCCTGTACTGCTCCAGATGCAACACTCCACTGAATGTGCATTAAACATTCAGAATCACACAGATGTGTCGTCTCTATGGTCTTTAAAGTGTGGTAGCATGGATGAATGTGGCATCAGTGAATTCCTCTTACCTCCATGTGGCTCATGTCATCGGACTTGGGTCACAGGGTGACACATTTTCGATTGTTGTCCGGGTGGTGCAGATGCAACAACATCGACACACATATGTGTTACTTCCTTGTCCAGCCCCGTACGGAACCACGTACAGACCACCGGGGTCATTGTTCAAACACTTACGCTGGAATTACATATGCTAGGTAAGCCCACTATGCTTACGCTCCGGGGGGAACAACTATGCCACAGGTGCCAGGACTCCCCTGTAGTGATCTGCTATTCACAGGTCTAGTTGTCAGCATACTACTGCCACTCCCTCACAGCTGGTTTATACCCACACCACACCCATCCAGCGCACATATCACAGCACATGTGACCCTGCCAATAAAAAGGTCTGGGAACACATGCACAAGGCCATTAGCAACCTCTCTCGTGGTGTATTTATGTGGTGTGCATGTAGGAATGGGGGCCCAGGGGCCAGCCAACATCACATTCTGCTGGCCCGGAGACCACATGATGGAGTCCACACCACGATACCCAATCATAGAGGGTCCATGACTGTGGGGGCACAGACTTGGTGGCACCGGATACAATGCGGCCCGCACATGCACACCGCCATGAGTTGGTGACTTTCGATGCACTGAGGTAGGGTCACCTTAAGTGTTGAGCGTGTGTGCACCCTGCAATGATGCCCTGTCACATCAAGTTTTGTGTGCCCTGCTGTACCGCAGTGTAGGCCTGAGCCAGCGGGCAGTGTGGGCCTACCGCCACATGGCGTCGCCTCCTGGATCACAGAGTTATTGGCACCTATGATGCTGAGCAGGTGTGCAGCCTGCGATAAGCCAGGTGCCTTGGTTTGTCCTCTGCCATGGAGTAATCAAGATCAAGCACCAAATGTGAGACCTGGTGGTTTGCGGAGTATGAGTGCATGATGTAGACGGTACAACGTCTGTGGGCCCCAGGCTTGTGGCTTGCAGCGGCAAGTGGTGGTCCCTCTTTTCTACATGCCGGTGGCGGAAGGTAAGCAGTGAGGCCTGGGTTCACAGGGGCGGGCATGCAATGCTGGGAGGCGGGCAGGGCTGGGGTGCATATGCCTGGGTGCACAGGGGCAGGCATGTACCCCTGGGTGGTGGGAGGGGCTTGGGTGCAGCTTCCTGGGTTCGCAGGGGCAGTCAGGCGATGATATCTTGTGCAATTGTATGTACTTTGCCATTCAGGTATCTGGACTCTGTTTCAGATGGCGGGTCTGGTTCAGATGTGGGACCTGGTGAACTGCACTACATACCGGCACATGGTTTGAGACACACCGGTGGCAGCCGGTGGGCAATGTGGCCTGGGTGCGCAGTGTCGGCACTCTCTCTCCCTGTCCCTCTCTTGTTTTCTTTAGGTCTCTCTCCCCCATCTGTTCGTATATCACTCTCTGTCTGTCTATCTCTCTCCCCCTCTCTGTCCGTCTTTCTCTCGCTACCCCTCTCTGTCCTTCTTTCTCTCGCCCCCTCTCCTTCGCTCTCTCTCTCCTTTACGCTCTATCTCTCCTTTGCTCTCTCTCTGTCCTTTGATGTGCGCAGGAGCCACTTTCTCTCCATGATTTTTGTCTTGCAGGCTGTGACCTATGGATTGTCCCTAGGAGAACCAACATGTGTCTTCATTTCTGTTCTGTATTTCTTTTAATACATTTTCATTTGTTGCTTCGAAGATGAATGTGTGATGCTCATTTTGTGACGACACATTCATGTCACATTTGGTATATGATTCTGTGTGGTTGATGTGACATATCTTTGTCTGGCGATGGGAGGGGGTGCCCGGAATGGGGCCCCGGGGGGGAGGTGGGGTCCTGGGGGTGATGGGGGTGGGTGTTGTTGCTCTCTCGGGGCTCCGGGATGCACCTTCTGTGGCTCCATGGCATCTGTTGTTCTTCTGGTGTGGCTCTGGGCTGGGCTCTTATCGCATGTTTTGGAATCTTATCGCAGATCAGGCTGGTCGTTGAGAATGTTGAGGTGTGGTGTTGTCGTGGCTTTTTGCTCAGGAACGCCTACTCTGCATCTCATTAGCGATAGTTGCCGAGGCTTCCTTGGCCAGGGCCGGACTGGCCGTTGCGGGCACCGGGCAATCCCCCGATGGGCCGCAAGGGTGGGGGCAGGTTTTTGTTACAGGACCGTTTTTGCAGCATAGCTGCAAAATCAGCCCTGAAACAAAATCGGCCGGAAACCGGCCCCGGCAAAGAGCTCGGTCGCACCCCCAGGGGGCGGCTGAGCACTTTGCCAGGGCCGGTTTTCGTTCCCAGTCCGGCCCTGTCCTTGGCGATGTTTTTTTGCGGTTGCTATTGCCAGAAAAATGGTGCTATGGGCTGTTAGCACCAGTTTGTGAATGGGGATATAGATTTATCGCAATTTTGGCTGCGCTAAAGTGCTGTTAACTCTGCAATAGCTCCTTGAGAATGTGGCCCAGTGTCTTTTAAAACAGCAAATCAAAATATGACGTGTTCATATTGTAAATCAGACACGCTGTCCACACTGCACAAGGACAATTTGAAAAATATCTAATTTTAATGACACAACATTGTAGATCAGATGCAAGCAGGGCATACATGTATCTCAGCAATAACATATACAACACTGGTTATGATTTTTCATGTAGGAGATACAATAACATCTGGTCATTATATTATGTTTTTGAAATCTAAAAGCAGATGTACACATTGCAGTGATAACAACCTGAAATGCAAAGCTAGATTGCCTTATCAGCTAGCTAATTCCTATATGTTATTTTCGCAGCCAAAGTTTTAAGCAAATACAAGGAGATGATGGACAGGGTGCTGAAACGTTTCAAACACTCAACCCCAGTCACAGATATCGGTTGAATACATCATCCTTCTTTTGCTCACTTTGCCACCCCACTTCAGACACAGCTATATGCAAATCAGTCTTGACCCTGTGACTCCTGGGAACAGTCCAGCCTGAACTGCCAAGATATGTCTTCACTGGAGCGGAAATAAGCATCATGGGCCTAGTATCAGGCAAACAGCCCTCATCAGCCAGGCTAGCTTCAATCCAGAGTCAAAGTAAGCAAGGGACCCACTTCTGGGGAAACCCTGCCAACTTACTGTGAACAAAGCAAACACAAGGAGATGATAGACGGAGTGCTGAAACTTTTTAAAAACTCATCCCCATTCACAGATCTGGGTTGAATACATCATCATTCTTTAGCTCACTTTGCCACCCCAGTTCAGACACAGCTATATGCAAAAACGTTTTGACCCCGTGCTTCATGGGTACAATCCAGCCCCTACTGCCAAGCCATGTCTTTCTTGGACCAGAAACAAGCTTCCAGGGATCGATTTTGGGCTAACAGCCCTTATCAGCCAGGCTTGCTTGAATCCAGTGGCAAAGTGAGCAAGGGACCCACGTCTGGGCATACCCTGCCAACTTAGGGTGAACAAAGCAAACATAAGGAGAAGATGGACGGAGTGCTGGAACTTTTTAAACACTCACCCCCAGTCAGAGATCTGGATTGAATCCATCATCGTTCTTTAGCCCATTCTGCCACCCCACTTAAGACACAGCAATATGCAAATCAGTCTTGACCTTGTGCCTCATGGGAACAGACCAGCCCACATTGCCAAGCCATGTCTTCGCTGGACCGGAAACAAGCATGCTGAGACCGGTCTCTGGCTGACAGCCCTCATAAGCCAGGCTAGCTTGAATCCAGTGGCAACATGAGCAAGGGATCCACATCTGGGAATACCATGCCAACTTACGGCAAACAAGAGATGATGGATGGAGTGCTGTAACATTTTAAACACTCACCCCAGTCACAGATATTGGTTGAATCCATCATCATTCTTTAGCTCATCTTGCCACACCAGTTCAGACACAGCTATATGCAAATCAGTCTTGACCCTGTACCTCATGGGAACAGTTCAGCCTGAACTGCCAAGACATGTCTTCCCTGGACCAGAAACAAGCATCCTGGGACTGGGGTTAGGCTGACAGCCCTCATCAGCCTGGCTAGTTTGAAACCAATGGGAAAGGAAGCAAGGCACCCTCATCTGGGAATACCCTGCCAACTTAGGGCAAATAAAGCAAACGCAAGGAGATGATGGACGAAGTGTTAAAACTTTTAAAACAATCACCCCCAGTCACAGATCTGGGTTGAATCCATCATCATTCTTTAGCTCACTTTGCCATCCCTGTGCCTCATGGGAACAATCCAGACCGAACTGCCAAGCCATGCCTTCCCTGTACCGGAAACTAGCATCCTCGGACGGTTTTCGGGCTAACAGCCTCATCCGCCAGGCTAGCTTGAATCCAGTGGCAAAGTGAGCAAGAGACCCTCGCCTGAGCACACCCTACCAACTTAGGGCGAACAAAGGAAACACAAGGAGATGATGAACAGAGTGCTGAATCTTTTCAAACACTCACCCCCAGTCACAGATCTGGGTTTAATCCATCATAATTCTTTAGCTCACTTTACCACCTCAGTTCAGACACAGCAATATGCAAATCAGTGTTGAACCTTTGCCTCCTAGGAACAGTCCAGCCCGAACTGCCAAGCCATGTCTTCCTTGAACCGGAACCAAGCATCCTGGTACCGTTTACGGGCTAACAGCCCTCATCAGCCAAGCTAGCTTGAAACCATTGGCAAAGTGAGCAAGGGACTCACATCTGGACATACTGTGCCAACTTAGGGCGAACAAAGCAAACACAAAGAGATATTGGACAGAGTGCTGAAACTTTTCAAACACTCACCCCCAGTCACAGATCTGGGTTGAATCCATCATTATTCTTTAGCTCACTTTGCCTTCCAAGTTCAGACACAGCTATATGGATATCAGACTTGAATCCAGTAGCAAAGTGAGCAAGGGACCCACGTCGGGGCATACTCTGCCCACTTAGGGCAAACAAATCAAACACTAGGAGATGATGGATAGAGTGCTGAAACTTTTCAAACACTCATCCCCAGTCTCAGATCTGGGTTGAATCCATCATTATTCTCTAGCTCAATTTTTCACCCCAGTTCAGACACAGCAATATGCAAATCAGTCTTGACCCTGTGCTTCATGGGAACATTCCAATCCGACCTGCCAAGCCACATCTTCCCTGAACTGGTATCAAGCATCCTGGGAATGGTTTTGTGCTAACAGCTCTCATCAGCCAGGCTAGCTTAAATCCAGTGGCAAAGCTCTCATCAGCCAGATTAGCTTAAATACAGGGTATGCCCATGTTGGGGCATACCGTGCCAACTTAGAGCGAATTAAGCAATCACAAGGAGATAATGGACGGAGTGCTGAAACTTTTCAAACACTCACCCCAGTCACAGATCTGGGTTGAATCCATCATCACTCTTTCAGCTCACTTTGGCACCCCAGATCTTACACTGCTATATGCAAATCGGTTTTGACCCTGTGCCTCATGGGAACAGTCCAGCCCGATCTGACAAGTCATGTCACCCACCAGAGCAGCTTGTAAAGTGTGTCTCAGGTCTACCATTGCAGAGCCTGTGAGCAGTCTGGCACTGCCATGTTGCCTGGGCAAGTGCACCCAATTGCCCTCTCCCTAGACCTTCCCTTTTATACATATTAGTCACCCCTATGTCAAGCCCACGGTCAGGGTGCATTGTAGGTAAAATGTAGGACATGCCGTGATGTGTGTGGCATATCCTGATAGTGAATTAATGCCATTTTTGTTTTTCACTATTGCAACGCTACCTATTCCAAATAGGCCAGAAAGGGCAGTTAGATTATTACAGTTTATAATCCTAACTGACTCAGGGAACTAGGTAGCAATTTGAGTTTAGTATGCCTGAACTCAGAATGATAAAATACATCTAGTTGGTTTTAACATTCTGTCTTTGGAAATACCACTTTTAGAAAGTAGGTATTTTCTTGCCTAACTATCCAAGCCTGCCTCAGCTGGGTTGTGTATTCCTTGTCTTGAGTTTGAGTGACAGGGGCTGGCGGATGCCAGGGGACATGGTGATTCAGCACAGAGCTGAATAGAGAGATCTGCGTGCCGTTGGAAGGTAGGAGTTGAACATGGGACCTAAATAGGGCTGTGCCTTCCATCCACAAAGCTGGCTCCACCTCCTGTGTGTCTGATGTCCCTGCCCTGCACTGTGAAAGGAAAGAAGGAGTCTTGTCAACAAAGTGCTCCAGGACAGACCATAACTGGTTTGGACTAGGCAAAGGCCTTCCTGCCTTCAAAGAACAAATGGAATAGTAGTATAAATATTGGGACCCAGACCCAAGAACTTTAATCACTTCTGGGAAACAAGACAAACCTTTGCTGAGGAGAAGAACCAGGAAGCTGAATAGGAGACTACCCCTGTGCTGTTTGTTTGGGGGTTGGCCTGCAGTGCTTACTTCATTGTTATGTTTTGTTAAACTTTATTTGTATAGCGCACGTACACCAGGTTGGTTTCTTGGTGCTGTTCTGAAGGTGTTAGACAAGGTGTTACTAATATGCCTGTTTAAATAGCCACGTTTTTAGGAGTTTGCGGAAGCGCATGATGTTTGTGCAGGATCTGATCTCAAGTGGCAGGGAGTTCCAGATTTTGGGGCCTAGGGTGGCGAACCTTGTTCCCCCCCAGCGCGTTTTACCCTGAAAGATGGTATGGTCAGGAGGTGCAAATGAGTAGATCGCAGGTTACGGGTAGGAGTGTATCTATTGATCAACTTGTTGATGAATTTAGTATTTTTGCTGTTCAGTTATTTGAAGAAGATGCATCCTACCTTGAGACGCATCTCTGGTTTATTGGAAGCCAATGTAGTTTCTTCAGAAGAGCGGTGACTTGTTGACGCCTGATTTCTTGAAGGATCAGCCTGGCCACCTGGTTTTGAACCATTTGAAGGCGGTGGGTGAGATAGGCCGGAATGCCCTCGTAAAGGGAGTTGGCATAGTCGATGTGGGATATCACCATGGCAAGTACTGCCTGTGTTTTAGCTTCCTGCGAGGAACTAGCTGATGTTCCTTATTTTCCTTAGTTGAAAGCAGCAGGTAGAGATCACAGATCCAATTTGATTTTTCATGGTTAGGTCATTGTTGATTATGACTCCCAAGGTTTTTGCAGATGTAGAGAGAGCAGGGGGCTGCCCCAGTTCTTAAGGCCAGAAGTGGGAGCTCCAGGGATTCGATAAGCCTCCTGTGAGGATCACTTCCGTTTTGTACGGATTTAGCTTGAGGTGGTTGCTGTACATCCAATCACGGATGAACAGCATGGTTGTCTGAAAGTCGAGGATGGTGGTGGGGGAATCAGTAATCAGAAATATTAGTTGAAAACCATCTGCATAGTTAAAAGCTTGGACTTTCCTTTCTTTTAGTGCGTGGATCAGGGGGAGGAGGTATAAATTAAATAAGTGCTGGGAGAGAGAGGAGCCCTGGGGAACCCCTCAAGTGTTCTTAATCTTGGGGGTTGTGAAGTTTCCCAGGTGGACCCCTTGGTAACGGTCTGTTAGAAAGGATTTTATCCATTCAAGGGCCGATCCCTGGATTCCTGAATCTATGACACTGTCGACCAGGATGTTGTGGTCGACCGTTTCAAAAGCGGCCAAAAGATCCAGTAGCATCAGGGCTTGGGAGAATCCTCCGTCCGCTTTCTCTCGCAGGAGATCCAGGACTGACAGTACTACTGATTCTGTGAAGTGAGCTGGGCGGAACCCTGCTTGATGAGGGTTTAGGTAATCTGACTCCTCCAGAAAGGTGAATAGGCTTTTGGCTACGTGGGCTGTGAGTAGTTTGGCCATTTAGGGAAGCAGTGAGATAGGTCAGTAATTGGTGAGGGTTCCGGGAGCTGCTCCTGGCTTTTTCAGGAGGTGGATGACATGCGCCTCTTTGAAGGCCTCAGGTACATATCCTGGGATAGTGACTTGTTTAAGAGGGCCATCGCTTGGTCTGGGCAGGCTGTAAAGGCTTCCTTTAGGATCCAAGAGGGGCAGCAGTCCCTAGGAGTACCAGATTTTACTTTGGTAAGTAGGTCTGTGAAAGCTTCTTGTCTTATCATTGGGATTTGTTCTAGCCTTTGTGTATTTTTTGGTATGATTTGACAAGTGGGGTTCGTGCATATGGGGATGCTTGCTTTGATAGTTTTGATTTTGTCAATGAAAAATGTATTCAGGGAGTCGCATAAAGACTGTGAAGGTGTGATTTTTAAAGCCACTCTGTCAGGGTTTGATAGATCGTTAATTATTGCAAAAATGTCTTTTGAATGTTTTTTGGAGGTGGTAATTTTAAGTGATTAGAATCATCTTTTTATAAGTTCTTAGGGCTATTACAGAGATACTTTTGTCGTTGGGTGAGTATTTTCTCCTCCATTTCCTTTCTGCTTGCGGCAGAGCAAGTTTTAGCTTTTTTAAGTCATCGGAAAACCATTTCTGGGCTTCGTGACGACGTGCTCGTTGAATTTTCCTAAGAGGGGCATGTTTATTGCTGGCTGTCAGGAGCCATTCCGACAGGTTTTCCTCACTCTCCTCTATAGAGGATTGGCTGATGGGAGTTGTATTTGTCAAGGTTTCAAGGAATTGGGATTTGTCGATGGTGTTCCAGCTCCTAAAGTATCCAGGTTCAGGTAAGGGTATTTTATGTTTGATAAGGTTGTTTATGGAAAATTTGATGAGATAGTGATCTGACCAGATACAAGGATTTACATCTGGATTTGTCATGTCTAGGTTTGTGTACAATAACTGTTCTAGTGTATGCCCTTTAGTGTGAGTAGCTGAAGTGATTTGCTGCCAGAGCTTCAGCCATATAAGCAAATCAGTTAATTCGGTTGGGTGAGGTCCACCTGCAGGGTTGTTAGCCCAGTAGTTAAGGTCACCAATCAGTAGTATTTTCACGTGGTTCAATTATGATATGTGTCATCTGTTCACTCAGAGATTGTGGGAACTGTGGCATACTCTGTGGTGTTCTGGTGTTCTGTAGAGTATGACACAGACTAACAAGGTGAAATCGGACTCTAATTTAATCACTAGGTTCTTTTCTTGTGAGAGGTCGAGGGGGGTAAGTCCTGAGAATTTTAGGTCTTGATGAATTATAGCTGCCACACCCCCTCCTGTTTTTCCCTGATGGCGGTTGGCTTGCAGGATGTAGTAGTCACTAGGTGGAGCTGCTAGGATGTCAGGGGAGGAATCCTGTTTTACCAACGTTTCTGTCAAAAGTAGGATATCTGCTTTTTTATTCGCCAGTAGGTTGTGTATTTCAAGTTGGTATTTGACCATGGAACGGGTATTTAAATAGGTAACTGTTAGGGCTTGTTCCTTGGCTGCTGCCTTAGGATTTGGTCTCTTGCTCGGATTTTTGTGATCATAGAGTTCATGGAATGAGGATCTTTTTGCCATTATCCTGTTCATGGCTATGTTAGCCGGACAGAGCTGGTCTATTACTAGTTCGTTGAAATGGAGTGCTTTTAGTTTGGCAGTGGGGTAGTTAGTGCTTTGAGCACAATGGCTTGCCCCTTGCCTCGATCATCCGCGGACAGGCTTGCCTTTGGCGCGCCTTTGGCCGCCTGCTGGGCGCGTCTGCTGCGCTCCTGCGCTGCTAGTGGCATTTGTACCCCTTGTCAGCCTTAGCCCCTCCCATTCTTCACTGATTGGCGCTTGAGGCGTTTCCCCAGGAGGCGAGTTTGAGCTTGTGTGACGGCCAGTTTCGGCGTGGTGAATTCAGTTTTAAAACTAATTGTGCAACAAGTAAGTTTGTGACTTTTAGATTCAGTATTAGCACAATTTAATAAAACAGGACAATAGTGGCGCTTAGCTCTTGAAAGCAGGCAGTGGCAGGTTCAAAGTGGTTGCTCCCGGGTTGCTGGCTGCACTTATACCCCTTGTCAGCATTAGCCTCTCCCACTCTTCACTGATTGGCGCTTGAGGCGTTTCCCCAGGAAGCAAGTTTGAGCTTGTGTGATGATGGGTTTTGGCAGGGTGAATTCAGTTTTAAAACTAATCTTGCAACAAGTATGTTTGTGACTTTTGGATTCAGTATTAGCACAATTTTAAAAAACAGGATGATAGTGGCGCTTAGAGCTTGAATGCTGGCAGTGGCACCTTCAAGTGGTTGTTCCCGCGTTGCTGGCAGCACTTATACCACTTGTCAGCCTTAGCCCCTACCACTCTTCACTGATTGGCGCTTGAGGCATTTCCCCTGGAAGCAATTTTGAGCTTGTGTGACGGCGGGTTTCGGCTCAGTGAATTACAGTTTTAAAACTAATCATGCAACAAGTAAGTTTGTGACTTTTAGATTCAGTATAAGTGCAATTTTTAAAAAAACGGATGATAGTGGTGCTTAGCGCTTGAACGGATGTATGTCACTACAACGCATACTTTTACAATGCATGCCATTACAATGAAACTTTTACAACGCAACATCCATTACAACGCATTCCATTACAACATATGCCATTACAACGCATTCCACAAAACTACCACTACAACACATTCTATTACAACACATACTACCTTTACAACGCATTCCATTACAACGCATACCATTACATAGCATATATGGTAAGAATTGGATAGTGTAGGGGTAAAATTTACTATTCTAACTCCAGGGGGTGCAACAGTAGGGTAAGTGTTGGATAGTGTAGGGGTAAAAATTACTATTCTAACTCCAGGGGTGCAACAGTAGGGTAAGTGTTGGACAGTGTAGGGGTAAAAATTACTATTCTAACTCCAGGGGGTGCAACAGTAGGGTAAGTGTTGGATAGTGTAGGGGTAAAAATTACTATTCTAACTCCAGGGGTGCAACAGTAGGGTAAGTGTTGGACAGTGTAGGGGAAAAAATTACTATTCTAACTCCAAGGGGTGCAACAGTAGGGTAAGTGTTGGATAGTGTAGGGGTAAAAATTACTATTCTAACTACAGGGGGTGCCACAGTAGGGTACGTGTTGGATAGTGTAAGGGTACTATGCGTTGTAATGGTATGCGTTGTAATGGTATGCGTTGTAATGACTGCGTTGTAATGACATGCGTTGTAGTGGTATGCGTTGTAGTGTCATGTGTTGTAATGGTTGCGTTGTAATCGCATGCGTTGTAAAAGTTTTGTTGTAATGGTAGTGTGTTGTAAAAGTTACGTTGTAAAGGTTGTTTCCCACTTGAACGCAGGCAGTGGCACCTTCAAATGTGTTGCTCCTGCGTTGCTGGCGGCACTTATACCCCTTGTCAGCCTTAGCCCCTCCCACTCTTCACTGATTGGGGCTTGAGGCGTTTCCCCAGATAGCGTGTTTGAGCTTGTGTGATGGCAGGTTTCGGCGCAGTGAATTCAGTTTTAAAACTAATCGTGCAACAAGTAAGTTTGGTACTTTTAGATTCAGTATTAGCACAATTTTAAAAAACAGGACGATAGTGACGCTTAGCGCTTGAACGCAGGCAGTGGCACCTTCAAAGTGGTTGCTCCGGCGTTGCTGGCAGCACTTATACCCCGTGTCAGCCTTAGCCCCTCCCACTCTTCACTGATTGGTGCTTGAAGAGTTTCCCCGGGAAGTGAGTTTGAGCTTGTGTGATGGCGGGTTTTGACACCGTGAATTCAGTTTTAAAACTAATCGGGCAACAAGTAAGTTTGTGACTTTTAGATTCAGTATTAGCACAATTTTAAAAAACAGGACGATAGTGGCGCTTAGCGCTTGAACGCAGGCAGTGGCACCTTCAAAGTGGTTGCTACATTGCGAAGAGAGAAGAAAAGGACTGAGTGTGCTTTCTAATAAACTTGAAGAAGAATCTACAAGGGCTTGAACTAGAGCTTAACTTCAGCCTGAAGTCTCAGGGATACAAGACTTAACCAATCAGCTCCCCCTGAATTCCCTTGCTGGCATTTGAACTGCCTACTGTTGTGCTGGGCCTTCTGAGAGACTGCGTGTCACTGGGAGCTGGAAGCGCAACGCAACATCGAGAAGCGTGTCGCTGCTGCAGCCACTCTCATTGCATCTCCGAAGAAGCGAGCTGCCACTGCTGCTGTCATCATCGCATCGCCGAAGTACAGCACATCGCAGGAGAAGCGGGACGCTGCCACAGAGGTTATCTTCGCATCCCTGGAGAAGGGCGTGGCAGGGCCTGTCGCGGCTCCAAAGATCATCAAGTCGCCGCACAGCAGTCGGGCGTGCATGCACCACACCAACGTTGTCGCATCGTAACCAAGACGCCATTTTGTCGCATCGCACCGGAGAAGAGTATTGGATTGAGGTGCCATCTTGTTGCATCATACCAGAGAGCAGTAAGAAACCAACGCATCCACTCCCCAGTGTGTAAGGAACCGATGCATCAACTTCCCTGTGACCCTTTTGGTTTCTTTGCGTTACGCATCAAAGGTACATTGAGAGTAAAGTGTTGCATTTACAACTTGAGAGAACTGAGCTTTTTTATTACATTTTAAAGTCTATTTTTGAATACAGTATTGTGGATTTTTGTCATTTGGTCTTGTGTTCAGTCTACATAAAAAATATTTATTTTTATAATACAACCTGTGTGGTGTCCATTTGTAGTGTTGTCACTGTATTACTGTACGTGTCCACAAATGCTTTACACACTGCCTCTGAGATAAGCCTGCCTGCTTGTGTCAAGCTACCAAGGGGGTGAGCAGAGGTTATTTTAGGAGTGTACCCCCTTACCCTGACCAGATGCAAGGGTCCTTACTTGTCAAATGTACCTACCTATGCCAACCAGAAAACCCCAAATCTACCATGTGTCATCTATTATGTAGGTCATGGCTGATTTGCTACTGTGCCCATATCGGAAGCAAGATTATAATTGGTCAAGCAGGTTGAAGTGGTCAATGTGGTTACTAAGCTGCATGTAGACACATTTTTCAAGTAGTTTGGCCAGGGTCGAGATGTTGGATATTGGGCGATAGTTATTCAGGTCTGACGGGTCTGCTGATACTTGCTTTAGGATGGTGATACCTGACCAGCTTTGAGGATGTGTGGGATGGTTCCTTGCTGAAGAGAGGTATTTATAATTCTGGTCCAGAGGGGCACTAGCAGTGGAATGAAGGTCTTCAAGTGGGTTTCTGGGAGAGGGTCTGTAAAATGATTCGAGGGATTCAAAGCTGTGAGCGTGTTTAAGATAGTTTCTTCGCTGTAGAGGTTGAAGGTGGTCCATGAGGTGTTGTTCTTGAGGTCGAGCTTTGCAGAGCCGTTAAGCGTGGTCACTTCTGTGGTCAGCGAGGAGTTCATATGTGTGTAGGTATGGTATAATAGGTCGTTAAGTACGTCTGTCCTTTAAGTTTTTAGTCTTTGTTGTGAAAAACGAGGCATGTTCCTCGCAACTGGGGAGTGTTTCAAGATTATCTTATAGGGAGTTTAGATAATTTTGAATAGTTTTTCAGGGCAATTCTTAGCATGGTATAATTGTTTACATATGAAGTCAGCTTTTCAACGTCTAATCATTCTGTAATAGGAGTTTCTGGTGCATCTTAGTAATTTGAGTTAGGCAGCAGATTGAGTGGTTCTCCATTGTCTTTAAATTGCTCTCAGTGAGCTTCTGTCTTCATTTAGCTTACTATCATACCAGGGGTGTGAGTCTTTTGTGGTGACTCTTTTCAATTGTAGGGGTGCTAGGTTGTCAAGTACCCTGTTCATATAGGGGAAGTAGCGATCAGTCAGATCCTGTACATCCTTTAATCCATGCAGTGGTTGCGAGAGGATGTGGCTAGCTGTTACGAGAGCGGCAGGATTGAGGTTTTCTAGGTTCCTCTTCCAGATTTTCATTGTCGTACGCTAGACAGGGAGTAGTTTGACTACTTCCTTGGTATGGAAAGTGATTATGTGTTAGTCGGACCAGTCGCAAGGGAGAATCGATTTCAGCTGGGTAGAGTCTGCTTTGGAAATTACTAGATCATTGTGTGTGGGGCTATCACAGATTGAGGTCGGACAGGAAAGCTTTGAGGCTATTGACCTCTGGGTCATCAAGATCATTCCAGTGGAGGTTAAAGTCCCCCAGGAAGATCTGAGTATTCTGTTGACCAACAATTGTTGCTAGAATATCCATAATGTGTTTGATAAAGGTAAGGTTGTTGCCAGGAGGATGGTAGAATGAATGAAGTGAGCATATTGGCTTGTGATTGCTTGTGATGTCTAGGCAAAGGTATCCACAGGAAGAGAATACCGGGGAATGTGGGCGGTTCACAGAGAGGTTGTTCCTATGAATGTAGGCAATGCCACCCCCTATCCTACTGCAACTTTGTCTTGACCCTATACCTCATGGGAACAGTCCAGCCCGAACTGCCAAACCATGTCTTCCCTGGACCGGAAACAAGCATCTTGGGATCAGTTTCGGGCTAACAGCCTTCAATAGCCAGGCCCGCATTGATACAGTGGCAAAGTGAGCAAGGGACCCACGTTTGGGCCTTCCCTGCAAAGTTCATACCTAAATTCAGAGCAGGCTCTTCCCCGTATTCGTTTTGAATCTGTTTCAGGACGTCTGGTATTACCTCCATGGATGGAACACCATGTGTTTTAGTGTAGAGAGCAGCAAAGACCGTGCCCCGAGTGGTTCAGTCTTCCAGATGTGGTGTGATTCCCATTGGTAAACAGATTGTTAGAATTCTATGTTTGTCATAATGGCTGTTATTAGGAAACACTGTTTCGATTTGAGTCATTTTTTGAGCTATCCAGAATGGAATTTGTTCACGTTTTGCGGGCAATTTACCCATGACTGCGTGTAACGTCTGTGGAGTGATTTTTAGTGCATTCCCCTGGGGAGAGCTTTGTTGTGGGACAATTAATGTTGGTTGGACTGTTAAAGTCTGCATGACATATTGGACCAATTGTCTGTGGATTTTGATGAACTCTTTGAGTTGAGCAAGAAATTCTACATCTGTCATGTATTCCATGTAACCTGCTAAAAACGGCAATGTTGCTCCTGGTCTACCTAGTGGACCGAGCCTGGTAATGTGATTTAAATGTTATGGTATAAGAGTGGATTTCAACATCCTCGAATGTAATATATTCCTCTGATGGCTCATCTTCTTTGCAGAAGTGAAACAAAAAAGGTATTGGATTTGATTCATTGAATACTATAGAGTAGAATACATCTGTCTGGTGAGATTCATGAGCCTCTATTACAAACAAAAACTGCTCTACCACCTCTTGGTGTTAGGCCATGCTTTACAAGTTTTAGAGTGATGGCTCTCCTTAAATTAATAGGAATGATTATAGCATTCTCATCGGTTTCAGTAAAACCTGTAAAGTTAAAAACTGTTCAGCTTGGTCAGCCGCAGCAACACCAGTTTCCGTGGAATTGCCATTTTCGGTCATTGTGAAATGAAAATTGCAGAGCAAGTTTCAAGGGAACAAAGATAAGGTGCACAATATTTTGGAACACTAAATCCTTCAACGTTGAACAAACCTAACAGCTAATACATTGGATTTTCAACCTACCCAGCTATGGTGGATATTATCCCTTACCCACTGCAGACGTCTTATGGAGTATTTCGAGTAAAGGAGTCTCTGAGAAAAGCACGACTAGGTTACTTCAGCATCTAGTGTTACATTTTTGCCTTACCAAACCGTTGGGCGCCATGTTGTATAGTTCCTATATCTCTGATATGCTCTGCACATTGGAATAATATACACCATAGTTCAGACATAGGACTGATGTCAGTATGTCTCTATCAAGTATATTAAACATAATTACTTGTGTGTGCCAGCTAGCTCAGAGGTCACTAGAAACTTCTCGAATGAACAAGAAGCAATTAGTTTCTGACAACCGCATAAACATGGCAACTTTGTTTTGATTAGAATCGGAACAATCTCGGAATCGTGGAAACAATAGATAACAATAGATAACAGTTTCACTCATTCAATTGTGCATGCTTCGTTTCTACAGAGTTGCCCAGAAATGGAGAGACAGGCGTTTCAATAAAAGAGCTCATTGAACAGTCCTATTTCTCATGCAAGAGATATGAACTGCTACAATCATAAGACAGAATGCCAAGTATAATACGTACATCATTAACAGTAAGATAAAATACTTCTGCAATTGCATGGTCTGTAGCTAAGACATATATAACAATACATACATAAATAACACAGGCTAAAATACTCAACTGGTGCTTCTAAATACCCCTACCCCAGTGTACCTAGCCTAAGTGAAGTGCGAGGGAAGAAGCAGGTGCTGTTAGCTATAGTATAGTTTAAGTTTAGTTTTGCCAAGAGTTGCCAAAAGTTTCTCTAGGTTCTAGTCTGCTCCATACCTTAGAATGAGAGAGGTTGTAATCTGTTTTCCAGGACTCGATCTCTAACACCCTGCAAGGGGAGTCGGAAACACTGGAGCTGGATTGACTGCAAAGAAGCTGACAGCATCCGGTCAGTGCGTCAGTTGGGGACTTGACTTTCTTCTTAACTTGCTGTGGCGAGCCATGTCGTGCAAGTAAGTAGCCGAAACTCACTGTGGTTTGCCATGGCGAGTGAAGGTATATTTATACCTTGAAGGTGTTTAGGAATGCCAGTATTGATATACAAGTCGGGCATAAGAATGTTATGAATGAACCCCTAAGGAATAAATGTTCATGCATAATAAATTAGTTCTTGGAGAAATCAATATCCAGGCAAGGAAAAGTCCTAAAGGCTTAAGAGTCTGGTTTTCCAAGAACTCGTTGTGACAAAGATAAACAGATGTATTTGAACCTGCCTGTATTTGGTTAGCGTGAGCAATTCCTAAATAAGAGCTGGATTTCTATGCCTAAATAACGGCAATGTGAATTGTACATATATACGGGCATGTTTCGGGAAATCTATATATCTAAATCGACACATAACATCCTGGGACCGATTTTGGGCTAAAAGCCCACATCAGCCAGGCTAGGTTCAATCCAGTGGGAAAGTGAGCAAGGTACCCACGTCTGGGCATACCCTGCCAATTTAGGGTGAACAAAGCAAACACCAGGAGATAATGGACAGAGTGCTGAAACTTTTCAAACACTCATCCCCAGTCACAGATCTGGGTTTAATACATCCTCAATCTTTAGCTCAATTTGCCACCCCAGTTCAGATAGACAAATATGCAAATCAGTCTTGACACTGTGCCTCATGGGAACCCTGGACCGGAAACATGCATCCTAGGACCAGTTTCTGGCTATCAGCCGTCATCAGCCAGGATAGCTTGACTCCAGTGGCATGGAGAGCAGGGGACTCACGTCTGAGCATACCCGTCCCACTCGGGGTGACAAATGCAAAAACAATATTTGATGGACAGAATGCAGATAGCCAGAAACCAGTCCTAGGAGGCTTAATTCCGGTCAAGACTGATTTGAATATGCCATGTCTGAACTGGGGTGGCTTGGTGAGCAAAACAACGATGGATTAAACACAGATCTGTGACTGGGGGTGAATGTTTTGCCATTGTGCAACATTCGGTCAATCATCTTGTGTGTTTTGCTGTTCACCATATGTGGGAAGGGTATGCCCAGACGTGGGTCCCGTGCTCACTAAGCCTCTGGAGTCAAGCTATCCTGGCTGATGACGGCTGATAGCCAGAAACCGGTCCTAGGATGCTTGATTCCGGTCCAGGGAAGACATGGCTTAGCAGTTCGGGCTGGACTGTTCCCATGAGGCACAGGGTTAAGGCTGATTTGCGTATGGCCATGCCCGAACTGGGGTGGCTTGATGAGCAAAAACACGATGGATTTAGGCCCAGATCTCTGTACTGGGGTGAATGTATGACATTGTTCTGCATTCTGTCCATCAACTGTTGTTTGTGCAAATCCGGGGGTCAGCCTACAATAAACCTCAGACTTTAGTTCAACAAAAACCTATGGCACAAGGGTGTCGGTGTTGGTACATGGTTTCCAAAAGTGCGCCAGAGAAGGGAGAGAGAGAACAGTGCCACATGTTTGTAGATCTGGTGCTGTTCTGATCTCTCTCCCGGTCATGCAAAACAGCACGGTGCTGCAAATGTATTTGCTTCACTGAGTTGCAAGATTTGTACATGAATCTGGGCCTTGGTGTTTTCTTTACAAAAATCCCAGTTTAGATTTAAAAAAAACAGAGTGAAAGATGGGTGTTAAATTTGTAGTTTAAAATCAACATGTCTGCTTTCATCTCGTGTAACACCATCATAGAGTTAATGACAGGTATGGGCATTGGAGGTCAGATAATAATGGGCATTACTGGCATAATTCTCTCTAGGGCTATTGTCTTGGTGCAAAATACACCATTGCTTCCAATATGGGACAGAGGGTGCATTTTGCACTAAGAAAATGGCACTAAAGGCTACAGAACTTGAACAGCAGTAGCCAGCAGCGGCTCACTTTCTCTTAGAACATTGCTCCTGTGCTTCTGTTCTCCTGCAGCAGGTATTTTACCCTACATTACTTTGAATTGCTCTCACAGGCATAATTGCATAATTTCTGTAAATTTGCATGACGAGTAATGCGTAATTACTGAAATTACTCCAATTACTCCCAGGAGTAGCAATACCATGCTTGGATGCATTATTCAAGTCTGAAGAACTCAACTCCATCAATGCAGGCGGTTTGAGTGCCCAGTGCCTATTCAAGATGGTTCACCAGCAGCACTGCACTGATCTCAGAGCAACAAACAATGCCCATTGGTGCAGCACTATCCTATCATTGTGCTAACAATGTACAGTTCACACTGTTCCTTATACACATGACACACCGACCAGGGGAGTCCACTCTGCTTTGTTTGCTTTCATCTGTCATTCCTAAGTGCAGATGACACAATACTGTCACAAATGTCATTGGTAGAGAATTAGCAGTACCCTTAGTGCCTTCTGTAAGAAGAGTGTGTCCTTAGTGCTACTGGCAGGTTCTGGACATCCTTATTGCCACCAGTAGAGACTTGTCACCCTTAGTCCCTCAGGCAGGGGCATTTCACCATTAGTGCCCCCGGCAGAGACAGTTCTCCCTTAGAGCCACTGGCAGGAATAGAGCACCCTTAGTGCAATCGGCTGGGACAGAACGTCTCTTCTGTTTGGATGCAGTCAAAACCTAATGGCCATTTTCCAACTTTCAGCAGCTGAACATGCTTTGTATTAACCTGAAACCAGCAGTGCCAGAATTTCTAACCTATCCTTTTTTTATATTTAGAATAAATTATTTATTACTCATTGTAAGGAGCTGTAAAAGTCACTATGTTAACCTGAGCCTTCACCCCTAGTAGCTTGGCACAGGGCAGACATTCTTAGCTTGGAGCTAATGAGTAAAGTATGTATAGTACGCCATCGTGGGCATCCTTCATTATTAGTCCGATTTTTAAAAAGAGCCAGAGAGGGGACCCCCATTGTTATAGACCGATTTCACTAATAGACTCCGCAGTGAAAGTCTCAGGGAGAGTGACTTTAACAAAATTAATGGACAGGATAGAAGAAAACGAGGTTTTATCTAATCTACAATATGGTTTTAAAAGTGATAGGGGTACCATGGATCAGGGTCTTAATTTATATTTGCTAGCAGGAAAATACACTATAGCTAAAGCAGGGACGATACAGCTTGCTTTTATGGATCTCTTGTCTGCTTTCGACCGAGTAAACACGCTTTGGCATATCCTGTTAGATATGGGCATCGACCCAAGCTTAGTCTACTTCCTGGCTGACCTACACAGGGATCTCACTGCAAGGGTGAGGGTCAACCAAGAAGGAAAATGCACAAGACACTTTACATCAGGTAGAGGTGTTCGCCAAGGCTGTATTTTAGCACCACGACTTTTTACCTAGTATATTAATAATTAGGGCACGTTTTTAGAATTGGCTAGCATTAACGTACCCCAGGTAGGGGACAGGCTTGGTCCTGTGCTCCTCTGCGTGGGCAATGTTGTCCTATTAGCCCACACATCTGTGGGGCTCCAAAGGCTTTTAGACTTCTTTGGGGCCTACATGAAATCTTTGGATTTAGTGGCAAACATAGCCAAATCCCACGTAATGACCTTGGGCCAGAAACCTAACAAACCTAAAATATTTTTCTGTGAAAGTGCAGAATTGACCAGGGTGACCACTTTTACTTATCTAGGAGTACTTTTTGATGAGAGGTGTTCCTGGGTACCTCAGCAGAAAGTAAAAGTAAATGCGATGGCAATATCAACAACCCCTGTGAATGGATTTGCACAGCGACTGGGGGCTAAACCAATGGGTGCAATGCTTAATATGTATAGGTCTAAATGTATAGCCATTGCATTATATGGCTCGGCTATTTGAGGATATAAGTCAATGGAAGGGCTACAGTACAGACAGTTAAAAATACATTTCTACTTACCCTCCAGTCTGTACCTCAATCCACTCCTACTTTTCCAATTCACCAGTGTTATATCTGACTAGTGTCTTTCACTTCCCTGGCTGTGACTTCCCTGTTGCTGAGCTAGTGTGTGTGGTAGAATGCCTGATGATATCATGGAATGTTTGGTTCCTGGCTTGTGTGTGGAGTGGCAGTTGATGGCAGACAGAATGAACAACAGGAGACCTGTTCCTGGTGGGGTTACAATTCTATCTACTTATTTTTTTATAATGAATTTATCCTGGGTCTAATCTTTAATAAATACAACCTATTTTATACAACTGGCTCAAAAGACTTTCAATAGTTACATTTGGGGACGAGGAGGAGAAAAGGACTGGTTTATTAGAATTAAGGAACTACTGCAACTAAGGAACTTAAAGAATATTGGAACTACATTAACCTTGAAAGGAAAAGGTAATTTAACGGAAGCACCCTGGTCAGCCTCACCAGTGTCCCTTGTCATCTGGACAGCCTGCAGCCCAGGGTGTTGTTCTTTTATTTCTGGGTTTGGTTCAGATTGGGGAGATTACTGCCATCCTACTACTAATCAATGATTTGCTGCACACACTTGATTGAAGAAAAAGTGGCTGTGTAAGACCTGACCTCCTAGAAACTTGACAATCAACATTAGAGAAAGAAAAATTCTTCAAGCACCATAGCAGGCCTGGTTGTATTGTCAGGTGAAATTGATGAAGAGCATCATGCTGTTAAGGAGCATTGATTTTACAGATTTCAAGGTCAGAGATATTGGTGTGTGCGTGTACAAGTGTGCGATCGTTAGACTGTCATTCTACTTGAGGCTTCGATTTAAATTTGTATTGTGAATCTTTGAGGATAATCAGATTGATTTTGGGATTTGAAGTGTAACCTGCAGAATAACAAAATTCAAAGTGACAGTTGGGCCCACGTGCATTGCCAAAATGCAGCCGACATCATATTAAGTTACTGGTGGTTTTGAAAATCCTTGTGTTCTTTTTTTTTTTTTTAAGTTTAAAAAGCTTCATTGAATAAAAGTATCCAACGTTACCCATCATTACAGAAGAAAAATGACTACTAAATGAGAGTAGAAAGGCATATAAGAGAAGAACAATAACAGATCCAACCCCAAGGGGGTAAATAAACCATACCTAGAAAACATAGCTTTTAAAGTTTTTTTGTCAAAAGGGAGGGAGAAGAGAGAAAGAGAGAGAAGGAAAAGAAAAGAAAAAAAGAAGGGGAGATAAATGAAACATCTATGGGGTATTTCTATATAAGTATTCTGTCAAAGGTAGCCATAACAAATCTTTCTTAATTAATAATGCTATAGTATTAGCAAAAGCGCAATCAAGTCTGTGGTGATTGCATAGTAAATTCCACCAAGCATTATATGAAAGCTTGGAAGTGTCTTTCCAATTGGTAGTAATAACCTGAAAAGAAATGGCAATGAAAAGATGAATACATGTACGAACATTACAAGTAACATTCCAAAACAGAGATGACCCACCCAAGAAAATGTGTGTAATCTCAAAGGGGACATTTGTAGATAGAATATTGTTAAGTGTAGACCAGATAGGAGACCAAAGCGATTTGACCAAAGGACATTGGAAAAACATGGAAAAAATCACTATTATCGTGAGAGCAAGACCAGCATTTTTTGGAGTCGAGTAATTTGAATTTGTGTAAGTCAGAAGGGGTAAAAAAAAGCCTATTGTAAAAAAAAAAAAAAATTGAGTGGTGCTGGCAGAATGGGAAAACAAATGTATTTTAGTCCAGATGGTGTCCCAGACTTGTAGGAGAAATTCCTGGTGTAGGTCAGCTTCCCATAGTAGTTCAATTTTAGATTTAATCCTTTCAGCAGTGGTGCGGGAGAGTAGTTTATAAATGGCAGAGGCACAGAAGGGGATGGTAAAGTCAGGTGGAATCATGTGGGGAGGGTCAGTGGTAGAAGTGGGATCGGTCGTAGAAAGTAGAGAAGAGAGAGACTGAAAGAGTAAAAGAAATTGAGGTAGGTGTGTGTTAGAAAGATGGAAGGATTCGCACAAGTCCTGAAAAGCTCTTAAGGAGTGATCTTGAGGAAGGTGTTTGTAAGTAATGATACCTTTGTCAATCCACTCCTTCCAGAAAAGCGCCGTATTATTGATCTTGAGGAATTTGTTATACCAGATCGGAGTAGACATATGAATGAGAAGAAGGAGCGAAACAACGAAAGCGCTAATACCTTGAATGTGTAAAGATGGGAGAAAGAAATCTCTTTGGAGGTTGGGATAGGAGAGTAGCAGTACAGAATGAAAAGGGAGAGAGTTGCGCAAGTTCAATAGAACTCCAAGCAGTCAAGGGAGGAGAAGATGAATCAGTAAGAAAAGGACAAATTTGTTCAAGTGTAAATGCAGAATGAAAACGAGAAATATTGGGAAAGTTAACCCCTCCCAAATCTTTGGGTTGTTGAAAGCAAGAGAGAGTAACCCTGGATTTGCGATTATTCCATAAAAACTTGGTTAGAAGGGTATTAATGGATTAAAAAAAATAATGTGGTAGAGAAATAGAAAGCTTAGAAAGATAAACATTGATAATGGGAAGTAACATCATTTTGACAGTAGCAAGTCTACCCCACCAAGACAAGAGAAGAGGAGACCAACTGTCAGTAAGTGAAGAAATATTTTTGAGAATATCTTTATGATTGACTTTGATAGTTTCCCTAATGGTGTTGGCATACAAGGTACCTAAGCATTAAACATACCCTGGAGTACATGCAAAACCAGATCCCTCAAACATATGAGAAAGATAAAACTTATTAAGAGGGAGGACTTCAGATTTATCAATGTTCAGTTTATAACCAGAAACCAAAGAATAATTTTGGAGTAGAGAAAAAAGAGCGGGTAAGGAAACAGCTGGATTGGAGATATAAAGTAAAATTTCATCCACATAAGCGGTGAATTTTATTTCAACTTTCTGATATATGAAGCCAGAATAGGAAGAATAGGAAGGAGAAAGTCTTATTTTTTCCAAGAAGGGCTCAAGGGCCAGAATAAAAAGGAGGGGGGAAAGAGGGCAACCCTGCCTTGTTCCTCTATGAAGAGGAAAGTATTAAGACTGAGTTCCATTTACCCATATAGAAGTGAGGGGGGGAGAGTATAGTAATTGGATAAACTTTAAAATCCCAATTAACCCGATCAAATGCTTTTTCGGCATCTAATGTAATTGCTGCGATGGGGGAATTCATTTTTGCAGCAATATGTATGATATTAAGGAGGGTTCTTGAATTATCGGTGATAGACCTACCCTTGTCAAAACCAGATTGATATATGTTAACTAGATCAGGGATCACTTTATTAATACGAATAGCTAGAAGTTTTGCATACATTTTGCAATCTGTGTTAATGAGAGAATGGGTCGGTAGTTCTTACATAGGGAAGGGTCTTTGTCCTTCTTAGGAAGCAAACAAAGCATCGCCTGAGTAAAAGAACCCTTGGATTCACCCGCAGCTAGAAAGTGTTGAAGTAAAGTAAGGAGGTGAGGTACTGAAACATTCTTAAAGTGGAGGTAGAAACGTACCGTGAAGCCGTCCGATCCGGGTGTTTCATACTTTGGAAGAAGAGTAATAGCTTTGACCAATTCTGTTTCTGTAATAGGAGCATTAAGAGAAGAAAAGTCTACAGAATTATCAGAGGACTTAGGAAGAGGATGAAAAAAGGAATCAATTTGCTCAGAAGAGGGGATAGCTTCTGGGGTATACAGCGAAGAATAGTATTGAACAAAACAACCGAGAATTTTGGCATCAGTGGACTGAGGAACCCCATGAGAATCTTTGATGGTAACAATCTTGGATTTTTGTTTTTTAATCTTAAGATAGTTCGCAAGTAACTTGCCTGCTTTGTTACGTCCACCATACATTTTGGCGTTAAATTTAAGAAGATGATTAGATGCGGAATCTCAGGAATGTTTGTTAAATTGCATTTTTGCTTTGATAAGGGAGGAGAGTGTATCAGGGGAATTAGTGGTAAAGTAAAGGTGTTCGAGATCTTTAATTTGTCAGAGGATTTGAGATGATTTGCTGAGAGCCTTCTTCTTCTGACGGGACACAAAATCTATAATGCAGCCTCTAGCAGCGGCTTTGAAAGAGTCCCAGAGAAAATGAAATTCAGAGACAGTATTGAGGTTGTTTCGAAAGAATTCTTCCATAAAAAGAACAAAATGATTATTGAATTGAGGGTCAAGTAGTAGTGAGTTATTGAATCGCCAACGGCGAGAGACAGGAGTGGGTGAAGGGTAGTCCATATCTAAGATAACAGGGGCATGGTCTGAAATAAGAATAGACCCTATTTCAGAGTTAGTCATAAATTAAAGGGCATGATGCGTGAGAAAAATATAATCAATACGGGAGTGTGAAGCATGAACTGGGGAAAAAAAGAAAATTCGATGGAGTATGGATGGGAAATTCTCCAGGAATCAATAAGGCCTCTAGAGGAAATGGATTTGTGAAATGATTTTTGCATTCTGTTAGGAATATATCGTACTTGTGACTTGCGATCCAGAAAAGGTTCCATGAGTGGATTACACTCAACACCCACATTCAGGTTTTCTGCCACATGAGAAGAAAGAAGCGAGGAAAAGTCATTCCAAAAGGTTAAATCAATGCCATTAGTGCCATAAACATTGCAAAAGGAAAAATTAACATTGTTAACAATACTATTAAAAAATAACCATCTACCTTTAGAATCATTAAATTCATTTTGAATCTGAACAGACAATGACTTATGAAATAAAATAACAAAACCATTTTTGTTATTAACTGCAGGAGATCAAAAGACCTCTCCCACCCATTGTTTACATAGTGAAGACACATCTTGAGAGGAAATATGTGTTTCCTGTAAGAGAGCTATCCGACATTTCAATTGAGCTAGATGAGACAATACACGTTTCTTTTTAATGGGGTTTCGAGGACCCTTAACATTTCATGAAATGATATGAAGACCATTCATAGTTGAGAGTAAAGGAACAATAAGAAAAAAAGAATAGACCAGTTAAGAGAGAAGAGAGGAAACTGGAAAGAAATTGAATAAATGAAAAGGATGAAAGGAATGAAAATGATATCAAATGAAAAAGGAAATGGCAATCGCAACCGCCACAGTTGTAAGATACAATATAGCACCAGAAAAAGGATAAAATTAGGAGGGCAGAATACAGAGAGAAGTATGGAATATACTAAGAGGTAAGTAAGACGAATGTTGCTAAAAAGAAGATACACGGAGGTGAAACTACAACAGGCAAACGATGTGAGGAGGGAAAAGGAAGGAAAGAGAAAACCGCATACTAGGAGGAGAAGAAAAAAGGATACAGCTTAAAAAGAGAAGAAATAGAGCGAGAGGTAAGGGGGAAAGATACAGGGAAAGAGAGGAAGGGGGGAAATTCTTCCCAAAAAAGACATCAGAAGGAGGATGGCGGAAAGCCAAAAAGCTTTAGCCAAAAAAAACAATGATACAAAAAACATTAATGTGGAAGGGGGGCAGCGAAGAGCAAGACAACCGCGTGAGAACGAGAGTACATAAAAGACAAGTCGCAAAATATCATTAAAAAAAAGTAAAAATAACAAGGGTAGAGGCGACCATATAAAACAGAAGAAGGGAACTTACCAAGAACAAGGAGGGAAAGCAGCAGCGGGATGAAGTGGAATCTATAGTACAGACATCAGTAGAATACAGAAGGGATTCTTCAAAAACACGTCAGACAAATACCTGAAAAACATGAGGAAGGATGAATATTTGGATACAGATAGAATATGCAAGATAAACAAGTCATAACAAAAATACATTAACAGAATAATCAAGGTTTGCTCAATTCCATAAGTTCTCCTTTGTGGGTATGAATAAACTTTCGTAGATCAGCAGGATCGTCAAAACTGAAGGTTCTGTCTTTATAAGTCACCTTGAAGAACCATAGGTGAATTAAACCATAGCGGGCGTTCATAGCTCTCAACGCAGGTCTGAGATCAAGAAATTCCTTCTGACGAGAAGCGGTGACTTTAGAAACATCTTGAGTGAAGAAGATTTTACGGCCAGACCAAAGTAATTGTTTGTGCTGTTTGGCTGCTTGAAGAATTGTCATAAGGTCTGAGTACAAAAGAAAGTAAGCAATGATACCTCTGGGCTTAGATGTAGAAGATGATGTCGTCTTTGGTCCCAAGCGTTGAGCTCATTGAATATTAAAGTCTGAAGTCTTTGGAAGGCTAACAATCTGAAAAACTTGAGTTTGCAAGAATTGGATCATGTCCGACCCCTCAGAATTTTCTGGAATACCATAAATACGTAGGTTATTGTGCCTATTGTGATTTTCCAAATCCTCCGTGACCTTTTTGAGCTGACAAGCTTCTTTGGTAAGTGAGTCAACTTTGGTAACAACATCTTGAACAATACTGATCTTATGTTCCACATCAGAAAGTCTTGTGTCGAGGTTCGACCATTTATCATCTAGCTTCTGAAGAGTAGTGGCAGTGTCTGACATAAAAGGACGGATGAGACGGAGCTCCTCCATAATGTCCTCCTGAGTAACAGGCAAAGGCGATTTGGACGGAGCAGGAGGGTCTTTTTTGAAGCGTTTGCCTGTAGAAGCAGAAGAGTCTTTGCGACTGCCAGTAGAATTCCCATGAGATTTGGTAGAGAGTGAGGGTTCCATTGTGAAACCAGCAGTATGAGAAGATGAAGGTGAGGACCAAAGGAAAGTGGCCAGAGGTAACAGAGAAAAAAAATAATGAACTAAGCAAGCGTGGAAATCCAAACCACCAAAAAATTGCGGAAAGCAAAAAGCGTTGGAGCAGAAGTACAGGAGATAAGTATCACAGAACCAGTGGAGTGTCCAAGGAAACAGTAGAGCAACAGCGATATTAAGGCGGGCAGCCGATAAAAACAGTGTTAAAAGAACTGCGCTACTGAGGACATCATAGGGAAACAGTGTCCATAAAAATATCCCATCAAAATTGCATAAGCCTCAAGTAAAAAGAAGGGAAGTATCCTCAAGGAAGTACAGGCTTTGGAATTCTTGATTGGAATGTGTGACCATGAACTGCCCTTGACATTTTTAATGACTGCTAGAAGGGCTGTAGCTGAGGTATTTACTTGAAACAAATTTATGTGTGAGAAGGAAGCTTCAACCATGTGACTTTTTTTTCTTTATTTCCTCACACTACTTTACAGTTGATGTTTGCATCCAGACACTTAGTTGATGGTGATAGTGATTCAAATAAGATTGAATATGGCATGCTTGGTAGGGATCTTTTAGCAGATATCATGAGTGTGTTAAGGTCTGTACAGAAAACCCAATGGCAGATTTAAAATTCTCCATGAAATGATCATAACAGACAAAGGTAATAGAGGCTGTTTTGGACATTTTAGAACGAGCAGCCTACAAATATTTTGTAGAGAAATTGGCATAGGGCAATGCCGCAAGTCTTTTAGCTTCTCTGCCTTATGCCAATTTGAAAGGGCAGGAATGCACTGTCTTTACAGGATATGGTGCTTTCCTGTAATTTCAGCCCATGCTAGAGAATAATTTGGTGCCTGGCACCAACAAAAGCGCCCTTGCACCATGGTAGAAGGGTGTCTGTAATTTTGCCAGGATTGTGTTTGTGCACAAAGTGCCCCTTTCCTGAACAAAAACAATCCCAAAAGGCGTTTTGAAATTAAATATGAAATACCATGATTTGTAAAGCGCAGAGCTACTTCCTGAGAGGTGTCCCAGCGCAGGGGGCTGTTGGGAAGATTGAGCGAGCTATTGTCCAGAGTCGGGATTCTTGTAGGAACAAGCAGCTGGGTACTAGCTGACAGCACCACCGAGACTAGTCACAGAATTAGTATTGTATATTTCCCACCTCAAATGACCTGCTACCAATAGATCATGAAAAATATAGAATTTTTTTGTGGATGAGAGGCAACATAAGTTAAATAAATGTAGCGGGTGAAAGGATCACTACCGGACATGGCTCCTCTTAGTAGATCCAGCTTCCAAGGCCAACAGGTCGCTTCTGCTATCTTATCTTATCTTATCTTATCTTAGGTGCAATTTGTAGAGCGCACTGACGCCGAGGCTTCCTGGCGCTAGAAGACAGAGTGAATGAGGGGGGGCGAGAATAGCGGAATCTTAGCTAAGGAGAGGGAAGAGATGAGTTTTAAGTCGTTTTCTGAAATTCAGAAGGGAAGAGGAGGATTTGATGGAGAGGGGGAGGAGGTTCCAGAGCCTGGGAGCTAGATAGGAAAAACGGCGACCGACGAATTTCTTGGTTTTGATTTTGGGGGTGACTAGCAGGTGACGGTGGGCTGATCGAAGGTTACGCGTTGGGCAGTGAGGGCGGATAAGAGATTTCGGAACGCGGGGCCGGAACAGTGAAGGGCTTTGAATGTGATACAAGCCACCTTGAAGGCTACCCTTTGGTCTATTGGGAGCCAATGAAGACTGTGAAGTAAAGGTTTGGCCGATTGCCATCTAGGGGTTTTATGAATTAGCGGGCCGCTTGGTTCTGGATAACTTGGAGGCGGTGTGACAGGAATTGTGGGAGACCATGGTAGATAGAATAAGAGAAGTCCAGGCGGGAGAGCACAAGTGAAATGACAACTTGGGTAAGTGCAGCGGGGGGAAGTAAATGACGAACTTTACGGATCTTCCGGAGCTGGTGCATGCAGGATGAGATTACCGCTCCCACTTGGGCTCTAGAGAGAGTTCGGCGTCAATAATCACTCCCAGACTCTTTACTGCTTTTGCCGGGACTGGGGGAGAGCCTAGCTCCGGAGGCCAGAACTGCGAGCCCCAGTAAGCGTGACTGAGTCCGGGGAGGAGGAGCTCAGTTTTCCCGGGGTTGAGCTTCAATTGGTTCTGGTTCATCCAAAATTGGATGTGGATCATTACTGCGTGGAACGTATTGATGGCATGAGGTGAGTTGAGCGGAAGGATAATCTGCAAGTCGTCGGCGTAGTTATAAACAATGATGTCCCATTTTTGAAGAGATTGGATCAGAGGCTAGAGGTATAGATTAAATAGGAGCTACGAGAGGGAGGAGCCCTGTGGGACTCCGCAGGACGTAGGAGTTTTTGTGGCAGTGTAGGGTCCAAGGCGGACCGCCTGTGTTCTTCCAGTGAGGAAGGACTTGACCCAACCAAGGGCAGTGCCCTGGATGCCTGCCTGCTCGACACAGTGGAGAAGGATGTTGTGGTCCACCGTGTCGAACGCGGCGGACAAATCCAGGAGGACGAGGGCTTGGGGGGACCCAGCGTCCGCATTGCTCCTGAGTGGGTCCAGAACTGCTAGAATGACGGCCTCAATAGAGTGGGCAGGTCTGAAGCCGGCTTGGTTGGGTTCAAGATGATAGGAAGATTCAATAAAATTTGACAGGCGCCGGGTGACGTGGGCCTCCATTAATTTTGAGAAATACGGAAGGAGGGAGATAGGGCGATAATTGGAGAGCTCCGCGGGGTCCATGCCTGGTTTTTTAAGGAGGGGCACTAGGATAGCCTCCTTGAATGAAGTAGGAACGGTGCCGCTGCTGAGTGACCCATTAAATAAAGGTAGAATACAGTCTAGCAGGTTGAGGCATATGCTCTGTAGAACAGATGGCGGGCAGAAATCGTTCAGGGAACCAGATTTCACGCGGGTGGCGAGTTCCGCTAAAGAAGTGGGGTCTAGAGCAGGGAAAGTGGAGAAAGTCGAGGGGTTATTGGAGGAAGTATCCGGTGGGTGTGACTGGGGAGGGGGAGGGATAGAATTTTTTATTTTTGTGATTTTTTCCAGGAAGAAGGAGTTGAGGTTGTCACATGCCTCTTGAGTGGGGGTCTGGGCTGGGAGGGTTCTGTCATCTGTAGTAAGTTCGTTCATGACTCTGAACACCTCCTTAGATTTGTCGCCGCCGACGAGATCCTGTTGGAGAAGTGTTCCATTTTGGCTAGACCGATGACGGCTTTGTTTTCTTTACGTGCAGCCAAATAGGACTGTCTGGCTGAGTCGGCGTAATCTCCAAGTACGCTCTGACTGGCGCGTTTTTAATTTCTGAAGCTTAAGGTCATCAGAGAACCACCTATGGGAGTTACGATGCCTAGTGCAGGGGAATTTGACCAGGGGAGCAAAGAGGTCACTGGCCGATTCCAACCAGGAGCCGATGTCGTGTTCTATTCCGTCGATGTCATTTAAGGGGTAAAGGACTGGACGGGTGTCGGCCAAGGCAGTGAGAAAGCCCTGAGGGTCATGTGTATTTCCGTGAGGAGCCACCAGCCATCAGAGGAACAGGAATCTGACCAGCGACAATGATGGTGCTGTCAACTAGGCTGTGATCGGACCAGACACAGGGGGATATGTCTGGAGGAGACAAGGCCATATTACAGGTCCAAATCTGGTCCAAGATGTGGCCCTTATTGTGGGTGGGTTGGGTGACCTGTTGAGTGAGATTCAGACTATTGAGAGTCTCAAAGAGCTCTGTGGTATGGGGGCCAGCGTTGGTGTCGTTAAACCAATAGTTTAGGTCGCCAAAGTGGGCGAAACTAGAGTGCAGCATTAGCAGATTAGACAACTGTTCACTCAAGATGGTGGAAAAGGATGGCATAGGATGAGGGGGCCGGTATAAAAGGAGGAAGGTAAGAGTGCCGGTATCAGTTAGCACACTGATGAGTAAGTTGTCCACCTCTGGGAGGGGGAGGGAATAGGAGGAGATAGAGTTCAAGTGTTTAGATATGATGGCTGCCACCCCACCCCCGGGCCGGTCACCATGGCGGTCGGCGTGAAGAATGTAATAATCAGGGGGGAGGGTAGCCAGGATATCTGGGAGGGACTCTGATGTTAACCAAGTTTCCGTAAGTAGGAGCATGTCAAGATTGGTATTAGATAGCAGGATGAAAATGTCTTCGGAATGTTTCACTAAAGAGCGAGTGTTCAGATATGACACCCTGAGGGATGTGGCGTTCATAATCGGCGTAGCTGATGGGGTGCGTCCAAATAAATGGCGTTGATCAGGGCGCATGAGGCCGGCTGTGTGTATACGGCGAATGGCCGTTGGAGATGGCGAGGTGGCAAGATGTTGTAGGTCTCTGAGGGATTGAGATGAATACGAGATAAGGTGGTCAGCGTGACGTGCCCTAGGGCCCGGCCTGGCGCGGACGGGCGCAGATGGGCTTGCCTTTGGCGAGCTGGCGGCACGCCCGCTGCGCTCGTCCGCTGCGCATCCTAAAGATGCACATAATTTATAGGCGTGGAAGGGAGGCGTCGGGGGCGTGGCCTCACAAAGGGGCGTGGCCTGCATCCTCGCCGAGATGGCGGCGGGGGAAAATTGTTGGTGGTGAGGGCCGCGGCAGCGCTAACTCCACTGCGCGGGATCAGCAGAAGTGCCAGAGAGGCAAGTGCATACAGATTAAAGTGACAAGTATAAACAATAAGAATTTTTTAAAAACAAGGTAAAACGCTCTCGGCTTCCGCCTCAAGAGCACAGGTCTGTCTGGGTTCGTGGCGCTTGTAGTCTGCGCTTTTATAGGGAGGCGTCGGGGGGCGTGGCCTCACAAAGGGGCATGGCCTGCGTCCTCACCGAGATGGCGGCAGGGGAAAATTGTTGGTGGTGAGGGCCACGGCAGCGCTAACTCCACTGCGTGAGATCAGCTGAAGTGCCAGAGAGGCAAGTGCACACAGATTAAAGTGACAAGTATAAACAATAAGAGTTTTTTAAAAACAAGGTAAAACGCTCTTGACTTCCGCCTCAAGAGCACAGGTCTGTCTGCTATCTCAGAACACTCTCCAACAAGGGAGTTTTCTCTTGTCCTTAACTAAGACCGCTTCGGAACCACATATCAGATGATTCAACTTTGACGAGTCACTTGCGTTTTTTATCAAATTATCGCCCTGAAGAAGCCCAGTCACTGGGCGAAATGCGTTGGCTGATTCTATCTCTGTGCATATCAAAACACGACTGAAAATAAAAGAAGAATACCAACACAAGACTCACTTTTTCAATCTGATTGCGCTTCTGTAACTTTATTTAGCTTATGTTGCCTCTCATCCACAAAAATTGCTATTGTACAGAGTAGCATGGTGCTGGGCTAACCTGCCGCCAGCGCTGGGGATCGAACCGTGAACCCCGTGGTCCGAAGTCAGGTACCCTGGCCGCTGCGCCACACCTTTCCACTTTTTATGTGTACTGCAGAATGTAGCACACATGGAAACAGGAAAAAATTTAATGAAACAAAAACATTCCTCCTGGTTATGTCAGCTCTGGGAAAGCGTAAGGTGTTGATGCTGCCTCAGGTATACAGCATTTTGGGGAACACCCATCGCAGTGCCCATGAAACAACTTCTTGACGCAGAGTAAGGCAACACAGCACTTTGCGCTGCTTTGCCTTACTGCATATCTTTGAGGCTATGAAGCCATGCAGGCTTGCTTTGCGTCACCTAATAGTTGTGATTGAGAGGCCCGTGCCACTGAAGCATCAAAAACAGTGGCACCCCAGCTGCACAGGCCCCTTGTAAATAAGCCCATTTGAATGGAACTTCCCATCACTGTTAGCTGCCAGGTTTTTGATTTGGCCACACCACAAAAATACTAAAGCAATTACACTCAGGAAAGTGTGGAAATGTACAAACATGAGACATGGTTTCTTGGTAGAGGATCTGAACAGACAATATGTTGAAAGGCAGTAACTTACATATGGATCAAGCACAACTTTATTGTTTTCAATCCTCACCTCAAAATTCTTTTCTACAGCAAATTGAAACTAAAGCTGCCCAAGGGGGATCCAAAGGATGACATCTGCATGGATGGTGAGGTTCTGATGACTTAGACACACTGTGCACTGTTGGAGGCAGAGGAAAAGTCAACATAACCCAGATGGAGCACGGATTCTGAACTATGTATCTTGTTTTGGTGGGGTGGCTTCTAAAATTTAATTTTTTGTGAATAATTGACTGATGGTGCCTGCCAATGTGGTTTATTTGATCTTTTTTAATTTGTGCATAAAATATAAGGAATTCAGTGAAAAACACTTCACAGCATAGTTAATGTGCGAGTTACAAGAAAGACTAAGGCATGAAGTGGTGGATACTCTTCTATGGACTCTGGAATGATCATTACCCTTTAAAGTAGGGTTGGGAAACTCTTTATTTGATACCTGGGGATTTGTGGGAAGAGAGGAAGTTTATTCTTATGTCTCATGCCTTGCTAGTGTGAGCTCCGAATATTATGGGCTTAAGCATCTCATTGAAATGTAGATCTATGAGTTGCTGGAGGTAAGAATGGTTTGCAACTGGCATGTTTTAAGAGTGCTTACCTCTGTTGGCGTAAGGGGTACCGATAAAGTGTACAAAAATCCTTAGCAGAGGAGACTACTGCCTCCCACCCATTGTATGGAACAAATGATAGTGGCAGCGCCTGGTTAAGTACAAAGACATCCTATTTTGTCTGAGGTTCACTGTTACATCTGCTCTGTAAGAAATTGGGTTATTAGTTGAGAAGGATGGGAGGTTTTACTGGGAATCATGTACCCCATTGTAAGATTTTGACTTTCTTATAGTAGTGAAGTAGAGTAGTCCAAAGCCTGCTGAGGCGAGGTGTTGTGCGCTAGTAATCCAACTCGCTAGCATTCAACAACAATCAATGAATTATTGTCCAGTCAGAACTTTTTCTTTTAGAAGGGAAAAGTATTTTTATTACATAAACACTACTAAATACAACGTGTTAAGTTACAAATATGGACATAATTTAGATGACTATGCCTTTGGTGACACGTCCATATCATGTTACACCCCTAGTAGGTCTGAACCTTATCATCACAATGCCCCCACCCATACTAGATGCAACATCACAATATAACAAAGGTATCATTATACATAAGGGTCTACCAGCTTTGTCAGCATCTCAACACATGAAAAGAAGCGACCCCGAATTACATTCGAACCATTACAAATAATACTCATAGTCAATAGCAATAATTAGAGTGTAAAATTATATATTGGTCACATTAGCATTATCATTAAAGCACTTATGGTCAAATAAATCTCTGTGGGTCTTTACTTAACTTTACTTTGGTCCCAAAAAGCATTGTTTAACCCTTTCGGTGCTGATGACGGCTCCCGGTCGTCATCAGTTATGGTGGGTGTGTGCTGATGACGGCCGGGAGCCGTCATGACCACGCCCGTGATTGGAATGTGCTGCACAGGCATAGAATTCCGGCCGCAGCCAGGGGGTAAAGCCAACCACACTGGATCTCTACTCCCTCCCCCACCTCCATAATCCCTTCTTCCTCTTCCTTCTCCATAAAAGTGCAAAACAATTGGTCATCAAAAGCAAAATATCCTGGGGGGATAAATGTTTAGAACCCTTTTGCTACATGCACAATTCCTCATAACTGGAATATCACAGTGCCCTCTAACACTGTGTAAATGCTCTGTGCATATCTTGTCAGATATGAGGAAGTAGTTACTTTTTCATGACATGTTGCCCTCTGACAATATTTGTTATGCCACTCATTAGATACTGTACCATAGTGCAGCTGCCACTACTAAACCAACCACGATTGGTGGCTGCACCTTGGTTGTTGTCAGTATCTGAGTTAAATCCACAAAGTTACAATGCATTAAGGAGTTCCAGCATTTGTAAACGTGTTGTGTGAATCCTCAAAATACTTTTACCAGCTCAGGCAGAAGAGGGGCAAACCGAAAAACTGTCACAGACTGGCAGATACAACACAGCCTGCAAACAGTGTTATTTGTTACTCCTCAACCCCATGGTTTCTGAGACAACAACCAGCCATGCTCTGAGTAAGTGGTGCCTTATCATCTTGAAGCTGAATAATAAACACAAGAAGGTGCACTTGAAGATCCTTGGTTGTCTTTAGTCCCTGAGTATTTAATTGATTGTCACCAACTCCCATATCTCTTTGGTGTAGGTTTACCTTTAAATCCGTGCCTGGGAGTCTAAGCCTGTAAACCTTGAGGTCTAAGTGTCCTTGAACAAAGCAAGGATGGGGCAATGGACAGAATGCCATATCTCTGTCTCTCCAAACAATAGTGACACATTCTTGGATGGGAGAAAAACCCATTGTTACCTGCAACATGCAGAGGTGGGGAGGAACATCTGAACTCAAGGACCAGCACTTAGAAAGCAGGTGTTTTATACCTGTCGTGAGGCTGACTCCTCTTGTGAGAAGCCCTCTGAAGACCATACTGCAGCTGCCACTACCAAACCAACCAAGATGAATGCAGAGCTGTAAAAACCAATATTTCTGCCTCTTTGCATGTGCTCTTGTAACAATGACTCTTTTGTGCAGTCATTACCCCTGGAGCCAATGGAAGAAATGACGTGATTTTTTACTAGGCTGCCTTGAGTGGGCCACCTCTAAAGTGTCCACTACAGTTGATTCTCACGGTCCCTTATCCTTGTCAGTGACACAAGCTGTGCGACGAGCAGGCCTGGCATTCTATACTTTTGTGGGATTACACCTACTGCTGCTTGGCTAATGAGACTCAGTGAGATTCAGTGGAACCAAGTGAGATTGGGGGCCTCATTTACAACAATTTCACTAAGGGCAACGAGGCCCTGAGTCAATAGAAAAGGGCAGGAATGAGCCGTATCTTGAGGTATAGAACATTTCTGTTCGCTTGCATTGGCCTGGAACACATATGGCTGCCTAGCGCCAACAAAGGGACCCTTACACCATGGTCTGCATTGAAATCAGTTTGTTTTTGTGCAGAAAGGGACCACTTCCTGCACAAAAACATCCGTTCTGCCACCCCTGGGGAGGTATAGGGTTTTCACACATTCTCATATTTACGTTATACTGTAAACATGTGTAAAAGTTCATGGGCATTGCCTGGAAACGCTCACGCAATGCCCTTGGCATGCCTCCCTGAGCGCATGACACAATGCAGCGACTTGCTCTGTGTTGCCACACTCCATATCTATGAGGCCATGAAAAGACGCGCAGTGTAACTCTCTGTGGCCTTGTAAATATGAATAAGAGGCCTGCACCACTGAGGAGATATTAAAAGTGACACTCCAGCAGTGCAGGCCTCTTTTAAATGAGGGCCTAAGTGTTGCAGTGATTATTGCTCTGAACTCAGCTATGTGTTGACATCCTCCCTTGGAAAGATATGAACACTCCCCGGCACCCAGGATCTGCAAGCACCCTGACAGATCCAGCACACTTTAGACACTCACAGCATTTAAAAGCCAGGATATCCTGCTTCTGGTGGTACCGCTGACTAGATAATCTGATAATTGTGGAGTGCAGGAAAAGAGAATTGTGCTGAGAATTTAATCCAATGTGCACCAAGAGTATCTGGAGTAGAGAGGACCATTTGACAGACATTTTTAATTACCCTTCATCTGGGCTCAAACAATTGGTGTCTGGGCCCATCTACACCACAATCAGCTGCAGCCTGCATCTTAAGGTTGCTTTATCCAGACAGTTTGAGACTTTGAGGGGAAAGTCTAATAATCCTACCTTTCTGCCTGAAAGTTAATGGAGGCTTCCCAATCTAAGATGGCACAGTTTCAATACCGGTCATTTCATTTGCATGAATAAATGTTTAAAAAAAAGCACTAACTGTCTGTCAGATGATTTTTTTTAATTGAATCCGAAGTATATTTTAGCTTATAAACTGCAACCAACAAAAGGATCTCTCTGACAAAAGCTAACCCTTTGACTTATTACAGTATATGCACTTTGTGATCTGAATGCAACACGTTCATTGCAGCAGGCATATTAACCCTCTCCACTACAATAAGTCAAAACCTCCACTACTAGTCAAAGCTCTGGTCTCTCTCTGAGAAGAACATCAATCATCGGAGTTATCTTGACATTGTAATTATCTAACCCAGACTAGTGTCAATTGAGATATAGAAGGGAAGATCTATCAGAGTAGTTCATTGCCTCCGGACAATGCAGCTAGCAGATTTATCAAACAACGCAAGCTCCTATAGGCTGCCTTGCATTACTCTGCCCTGGGAATGTTTTCCATGGGGGGAGCATGGGTGTTCCCAGGAATCTACACATGGATTTTTGCGCATTCCCAGATCTACCATGACTGATAAACCTTTGGATGTATCTCCAAGCGGAGAGAAAACTATCAAGGATGAGAAGAAGCAACATCTGGTGAAAGCAGCAAGGCTTCTTCAATGCTCCCTCCAACACCTGTCTCCCCAAAACTGCCAACTTTCACCCTGAGTTCAAGGATCTTGGATTCCCAGGAACAAGGTAAATAGGCAGCCTTCAAAGACACCACAATGATGTGTTGCCAAAGTTGTGAAATCAGGAGCATAGCAGCACACGGTTAATGCTCCAGGGTCTTGTGAACCTTCTTGCTCCCACCACAAGTGAGACTTAACCCCTCCGCTGTGACGAACGTTCCGTGCTAGTGCGGAATGTTATATTGAGCGGGCAGGGCCGCGACGGCCAATGGACGCACGCAGCACTACCGAGGTAGTACACGCGACGGCCGTTGGCCATCTGCAGCAGCAAAGGGGTTAAAGAATATTTCGAAAGATGATTTTCCCAGTTTCCAGAGGATTAGAGATTCAACTCTTCCAGGCTGCTTTTGGGCCTTTTACAATGCAGCAGTTCTCTGACATGAACTCACCATCCTTACCTCAAGAGCCTGCTTCCCATTCAATATTCAATCAGGCGCATAAGACTGGAGTTTGCTGTTGAGCAAGACATGTACGTTTATGGTGGCGTTCTTCTCAACCACTCCTTGCTTACTAAAGGGTCAATTAGGATGGCGGACAGATCGCCACCGCCATGCAGGTGGTGGCGATCCGTCCGCCATCCTTGCCCGTCCGTAACCTATTTCCCCCCCCCCATATTACAATGGCGGGGGGACCGTGGTGGACGGGAAGACCGTCCGCCGCATTACCGCCGCGGTCTGTGGCAGAAAAGCTCTATTATAGTGGTGGTGTCTATCAGACACCGCCAGCCATATTAGGATGTGCTGGGGGCTCTGCCTTTCCGTGGCGGCAATGTCGCCACAAAAAGGCATCCGGTCCTTGCATTGGGGGCCCGTTGCGGGCCCCAAGGGTGAAGGGGGTAGTGGGGGTTGCACATGGGAGTACCTATGGTACCCCCCTGCAGTTGCATGCACAATGCGGCAGGCACCGCGCGGTGCCTGACGCTTTGTGCATGCAAATGCACAGCATGCATTTTTAACTTTGCGGCGGGTGCGGCTGTAAGCAGAACCCGCCGCAATGTTAAATATACGGGATGTGACCGGCAGGGTGGCGGTCACCTCCTAATTCCAATGGAGGGAACGCCGCTGCCCCTGCGGACGGTCCCTCCACCTCGGGGGCCGCCATCATAATCGACCCCTAAGTTCTTTCTAATCCTGTCATAGAGGACACAAGGCTTTCAAGAAAGATTGACGGCTGTTGGTCATTGTTATACCAAACATTCACAAGGATAGTAAAGTGGAATGTGGTGCTTTCAAAATCTGGATAGAAAATAAAAAGGATTCAATAAAGCACCTCAGTAGAAGGCATTAGTAAGCGGTTTATTAAAACATTACATCCCAGAGTGGTTGGATAGTGTGACATTTGTTCTCCATAGAGTGCTCTGTTCTGGAATCTGAGTGAGATTGGTGAATATCTCAGCCCACGACCACACTGCTGCAGATCACCATCAGCTTTGTTAGATTTTTTGCATAAGAATGTCATCTTCTGGACCACCAGTTGGACGTATGATTTTTGCCCTGGTAAAAAATAGAAATATGTATACGTGATAATCAAAAAGCACGTGTAAGATTTTTCAGCATTTTATTCACTACCATTGAAGAGTCATTGACAGTTTGATAAGTTTCTTTTAAGTAACTGTTGGACCTTGCCTTTTTTGCAGGTTTGTCCCCAAACCTTTTGCCTTTTGCCTCCAATTTCTTTTCACTTGTTTTTGTTGGCTTTTTGGACTCTAGACACGTTACCATGGCTGATCAGTGCAAAGTGCATATAACTCAGTGTAAACTGTGATTATGTTTGGTAAACCATGATTGGCATATTTGCTTTGATGCTAAGCTTCTAGTAAAATGTACCGTGAGTGCCCAGTGCCTGCAAATCAAATGCTACTAGGGGTCCTGCAGCACTGATTGTGCCACCTGCACAAGTAGCCTTTCAAATGTGTCTCAGATCTGCCACTGAAGTGTCCCTATGCACAGTTTTAAACTGCCATGTCAACCTGGCAAGTGCACCCCCTTTCTAGGCAGTAACCATCCCTTTTCTTACCTGTACGTCACCCCTAAGGTAAGCCTAAGGTAGTCATAGAGACAGGGTGCAGTGTATGTAAAATATAGAACATGTAGTGGTGCATTTTAAATGCCCTGATAGTGAAATACTGTGAATTTTGTTTTCTCTATTAAAAGGCTGTCTTTCCCATAGGTGATCATTGGAGCTGCAAATGTAACTCTCAATTGGGAACAGCTAAAGTTTTGGAGTTTAGGTTTCAACCATACATCTTTTAGTGAAGATGTATTTTTTACATTGTGTTTGAAAATGCCACTTTTAGTAAGTGGGCATTTTCTTGGTATGTAATTTTGTACTTTTGCCTGCTTGTTGAATCAATATCTTATTTTAGACTGGCCGGGGCTGTTTTTGCAATCACTCCAGGCACTCACACAAAGGAAGCTGATGCGTGCCCTGCATATGCCTTTGACTCATCCTGGGTTAGAGTGATGGGAGGAGTTGTCACTACCACCTGACTAGGCTATGGCTGCCTTGCACAATGCTATTGTCAGCCCCTGTAGTGTGGCTGGACCAGGGTGGACAGAACTGGTTTAACTAAGCAGGAGACACTTTCTTACCAAGACATGAAAGGGAAAAAGAGGACAATGACTGAACTTTGCTGTGAATCCTGCTTGACATGATCTCCAAGGGTTTAAAATAGAGTTTGAATCCTGTTAAGAAGTCTCCCCCTGAACACCACTGCTGGGAGTTCTGACCTGGCTTGTAGTGCCAATCTCAGTCTGGGCCACCGGTAGAGTTTGCTGGGTTCCAAACCACAAGAAAAGAATTCCCGACGCTGTCTCCAATGCAGCTGTCTGCACCAACGCCGAGGTCATCGCTAGATGAGTGAACACAGCACCGACCACGACGACACCACAGACCGTATGCCAGCCAACAACATCCCTGCATCGACTCCAACGCCATTATCGAGGCCGCTGCCCTCTCCTGGGCTAAGGGCACTACTCGTGGCGCGCACACAGCTATGTTGACACCGACTGACGCCAGTGCCACCTGCACTCCATTGCGGAGTCGATGACCAACGTGGGCCATTACCAGATGCAACACCGTCATAAGGAAGCCGATGCTGCATCACCTCACCTGCACATTAAGAAACAGGTGCCTCACCTCACCTGTAATGATAAGGAACCAAAGCCTCACCTCCCTTGCTTAGCAGTACGGAACCAATGCCTTACCTCCCCTGTGACAGTAAGGAACCGATGCTTCACCTCCCCTGTGGCCTTAAGGAACAAACATCGCCTGGCAATGGCACAGCATCACCTTCCTGACGCAGTCCAACACTGTTATGTAGATCATCACAAAAGGTACTGTTTCTTTTGGGGTCCATGTGACTCCGTGGCTGGACCACACACCGCACGTTCAGCACAGTACTTTAGAATTGTACCTGTCATGACGTCGAGATAGCCCCAGTTGCAGCTATCATTTTCTGGGATATGTAGTTTTGCAAGAAACATTTTTGAAGTCATATTTTAATATCAGGATGTTGGAGCATTGTCATTTTGGTCTTATTTGCTTTAGTAAATATACTTTATTTTTCTAAACTGGTGTGGGGTCCATTTGTGGTGTTTTTATTGTGTTACTGTGGGTTATATTCAAATGATTTACACATTGCCTCCTCAGTTTAGCCTGCCTGCTCTGTGCCAAGCTACCATAGGGTGAGCACAGGCAAACTTATGTGTGTAGTTTACTCACCCTGACTAGAGAAAAGGGTCCTTCTTGGACAAGGTGTATACCACTGCCAACTACAGACCCCTATTTCTAACAGTAACACATTCATATCAACTGCTATCAAGGAGAAGTGTGGCTCACTGGTTAGAGGCGGCAGACCCGTAAGGAGAGAACGTCCCGGGACCAGGGTTCGATTCCCGACGCGGCAGGGTCATGGACCAGGGTCAGCGGACTCGATAATTCTCGCCTCGGTGCCTACTCTAGTCAGAAACCACACTCGGCAACTCTGGGCATCAGCTTGCCTCATCTTCACAACGGCCCCCCCAGACCGCCGGGGATGCTTGGTCGCACCTTAGAGATACCCATCAGGGACCATCTCTCAGGGTGAGCCAGGACGGGTTCCCCAGCGGTCGAAGCGTGGAGATACTCCTCCGGGAGTCGATTCCTAGCGCTATATAAACCCACAATTAATTAAATTAAATCAACATACCTTTGGGGGGGGGGGGTCACACGTTTTTGTAGTTATAAAACTACTTTGCATGTATTAACAGAGACCAGGGACAAAGAGAAACTAGAATACTTCCTAGACAAACATACATCCCTTTAACCTGAACTTGAGAATTACCCCACGTACTTTATAATTTTGTAAGCAATGCATATAGGCAAATCCAGTCCACCAATGCAGTTTGAACCCAACACATTCTAGTAAGAACCAATGGATAACATTTTATTTAGACTTCTACAGTGTTAAATCAAGGGCAGAGGTGCATGAATGTTGCATTGTGCTGTCAATCAATCAGCATTTGTATTGTGCGGTACTGTCACCCCTAGTAGTATCAGAGTACTAAGGGTGCAGTGTCTCAGTTGAAAAGTCAGGCCTTTATCTAGCCATCAAAGATGTTTCCCAGATTTACTGCATGATCGGTTGGTGCTGGGACTGGTCCTTGCTCAGACGACCATTAAATGGAATCCCATGGTCAAATGGAATCCCATGGCCGTGTCACTGAAAACTGGTGCTTCTGTCTTGTCGGAGTTTAGCTTTAGGCATCCAGGCCTAGATGTATCAAGATTCCATTTTGCGAATCTTTAATAGCGATTTTTTTTTTTAAAAGACTTTATTGTAAGTATGCCAATAATACAAGGTAGTAGTCAGCGAATCAACAGTTACTGTTACACATGCGATATCACCTCTATGAATGTACACAGCTGTTTAGCCGACAACTCTCTGGTCCGGCAGCAAATTCGAACAATGTTGCTAGGCAATACATAAGTAGTCTCGGATCATGCATCGTCTCATTTTTATATAAATCAAACAAAACTTTAGACTCTTACAGATCAAATAGTCATCGTTAGACATTTCGTGGCATCCCTGTCGCCACTTGCCGGTGTAGGTGTTGCAGTATGTGTCCTAATCCCCTCCTGAGCTCTAGGCCGGGCGTTCTCCATGTCACACGGTCGCTATCTTCCCTTCTGCCCCTGTCCCACCTCCCAATGTTCATTCATCCAGTTCCCCTTCATCTCCCGAACTGTCTTCCACTTCCTCAGAAAGGGGTTCACACAGTCCCCCTCTATATCTATTCCATGCTTTCCAGATCTCGTTCCATTTGCGAGGGTTGGCTCTCAGTTCGTACACTGCCCGTTCAGTTAACATGAGTTTATCCATCGTTCTGCACCACAGTGTCAACGTAGGTATGTCAGGCACTCCCCACCGCTGCGCGATGTCTCGCTTGGCTACCATGAGCCCAATAGTTATCCACTGCCGCTTCCGATGTGTCAAGTCGGTTCCCTCCCACACATTCAGCAGACACACACGCGCATCTGGCGTCAATGAGGTTTCAAGGGTTTGGGAGATAGTGCGCATGATCTGTTGCCAATATGTCAAAATAATGGGACAATCCCAAAGTGTGTGCAGTAATGTCCCCTCCTCCCCACATCCCCTAAGACAATACGGGTGTTCTGCCCTGTGCATTCTATGCAGGGCGGTTCTGGTGTAGTATACCCTGTGAAGTATTTTGAATTGTATCAGTCGGAATCGAGCTGAAACGCCCGCCTCTCGAGGTGATGCTAGTGCGGCGTTCCAGTCTGTCTCATCCATGGCCCCTAATTCAGTTTCCCACTTCTCCCTCAGCTTGAGCAGGGGGTCTGGGAGATTATTCAGCAATTTACTATAGGTGAGTGAGGTGGCACCTGTTTGCATAAAATCTGTGAGCAGTCTGTCTTCCAGAGGCGAGGAGTCCGGGACAGTCGACCCTGGCTCAATCGCTGCCATCAATGCATGCTTTATTTGTAAATATCGGTACGTTTCATTGGGGCCCAGCTCGTATTGCTGCTGTAATTGGGAGAAAGGGATCACACCCGTAGCGGTCCAGAGGTCTCCCACTGTCGAGATTCCAATGGTGTCCCACTGATTAAAGCCTTTGTATGTCCGAAGACAGCCTAGGCGCTTGGTGTCCCATAATGGAGTGAGCTTAGTTATGACCCCATTCCATTTAAGTCGCAACGTCGCCCTGTGCCACAGCGATACGGTATGTGTGGTTGGGCCGAACAGCGTCGCCATTTGGCTAGAATTGTAGAGAGGAGCCAACATGCTGCGCGTTCCTAATTGCGCTCTATCTGCTAAATATGCTGGGTCAGCCTGTGGTGCGTGGATCCACTGATTAATGACTTTGAGCTGTGAAGCCCAATAATAAAGCTGCATGTTTGGCAAAGCTATCCCTCCGTCGTACCACCCACGATTGAGTTTGGCATGCGCTATTCTGGGAGGGCGTTCTCCCCACAGCAGGTCCGTCATCACCGCCGTTACTTTCCGGAAATAGGAAGGCGGTATCAAGACCGGAGTGTTTTCCAGTACATATAGAAGGCGCGGCAGAGCCATCATTTTGAATAATGCCGCGCGTCCCAGCAGTGTGAGAGGCAGGGCTTTCCAATGTCTCACGTCCGCCTTCAGGCGGGCAAGTGGGGGCAACAGGTTCTTATCATAGAACACATCCACCTCACAGGCAATGTGTATACCCAGATACTTAAATGAGGTGGCGGCTATCATCAACGGACAGCTATCAGGAAGAATGGGTAGCGGACCTTTCAGGACATAAATGACAGATTTTGTCCAGTTGATTGTGTATCCGGAGGTCTGACCATGAGCATCACAGATCTCCAATAGCTTTGGAATACCAGCCATCGGGTCCGATAGGTACACCAACATATCGTCAGCGTACAGGGAGACTCTATCCTCCCATCCATCACCCCATTGCAGTCCTTTCAATAACGGGGTAGTCCGAAGGGCGGAGGCCAGAGGTTCCAGTACTAGTGCGAACAGTAGGGGGGATAGCGGGCATCCCTGGCGCGTCCCCCTAGCCAGGGGGATCGTACGGGAGACGTGGCCGTTGGCCGTTACATGTGCTACAGGGCTCGCGTACAACAATTTAATCCAAGAAAGGAACTTGGGGCCGAAGCCCATGCGAGCCAATACCGCAAACATGTACTGCCATTCCACCATGTCAAATGCCATTCTGGCATCCAATGATAGTATGGCCGCTGGTTCCGATAGTTGATGGGCTCGCGCCAATACTCCGTGCACCCGCCGGAGGTTCAGTGTTGTGCTTCTATGTGGCATAAAGCCCGACTGATCCGGGTGGATTAAGTGCGCCAGGTACGGGAGCAGTCTGTTTGCTAGAAGTTTCGCCAGAATCTTCGCCTCGGCGTTAAGCAGGGAGATTGGGCGGTATGACGTACAGTCTATGGGCGGTTTATCTGGTTTTGGGATGGCCACTATGGTTGCCACCCGTTGATCTAGGGGTAGAGTCCCCACCTCCCGGCATTCCGTGAACATGGCCAGCAGAGGAGAGCTCAGGGTGTCCGTCATAGCCTGGAACCACTCAATCGGAATCCCATTAGGGCCCAGCGCCTTGCCTGTGCGCAATGCGCCTATCGCCGCTCGAATCTCGTCCTCCGTCAGATCTGCCTCTAGCTCAGTAACTGCTTCCGGAGGTAGAGTCTCGACCCGTGCAGCCTGAAGCGCCGACATTGCCGCTTCAGCCGTAACCATGGCTCTGGGGGTGTAGACATCTTGGAAGTGATCAGCTAAGATTTCTATAATCTTAGAGGGACATGAGTGAAGTAAGCCGTTTGAGTCTTTTAGTTGCAAAATGTGCCTAGTGCCCTCTTTTTTTTTATCTAGCCATGCTAGCAGTTTACTGGCCTTGTCCCCTATGTCATATACCCTATGTGTAGTCGCCTCAATATTGCCTAGTGTTTGTCGCCTGAGGAGATCGTCATGTAATTGCTGGCAAATGTGGAGTGAATGAAGTGTGTCCTCTGACGGGTGCGCCATATGGGCCGTATTTGCTTGTTCTAGCTGCAGTTCCAGATGTAACTGCTCCTGCTTTTGTGAGCGCTTGTGTCCTGCTATTGTTGTGATCGCCTGCCCCCGTAACACTGTTTTGTACGCTTCCCAGAGGGTCGTCGGGGAGGCCACTGAATCTGAATTCTCCGAAAAATAGTACCTAGTTGTCCTCTTCAGATCCTTACGGATGCGAGGTACTTTAAGGTACCCCGGGTAAATAGGGTAGATTCTCCTTCGGGCAATCGCCGAGCATGTCAGATTCATCGTCAAAGGGGAGTGGTCTGAGATACCCCGGGGCCCTATCTTCACATCAGTAATCGCGAGGCGGCCGTCCCCCAGTGTAAGGAAATAGTCAATACGGGACAGACAGTTGTGAACGGCTGAATAATAAGAGTATTGCTGATCCTCGGGGTGCATGCACCGCCATATATCTACTAGACCCTGTGCTTCCAGGAACTCACCGAATCGGGTTGGACCGGATGTGGGTGCCCGAGCCGGGAACCTATCTCGCGCAGCGTCAGCCACCGCATTAAAGTCCCCTCCCACCACTAGATCTCCATCAGGGAGTTCTAACAGGAACCTTCCCAGGTCCGGAAGTGCGGCCGCATGTAGCGCTGGTGGGATATAGACAGACACCACGTTAAGGGATGTTCCCTCCCATTGTCCACATACTGCTGCAAAGCGGCCATGAGCGTCAGTCTTAGTAGTCTGTAAAATAAATCGGGATGACTTCTTCATCCAAATGCCCGTTCCCCTGGACCCTGACGTGAAGTCTGAGTGTACTAACATGCGGTACCCTCGCCTATCTAGAGCCCTGCTGGCCGCTCCCACTAGATGAGTTTCCTGAAGGAGGACTAAGTCACGATTCACCCTTTTGATACTCTGGAGCACCAACCCTCTCTTCACCTTGTCTCCCAGACCTCTGACATTCCAGGACATCAATTGCAACGGTGGCACAGGCCCCGTGTTAGGATTGTCTACTACGGTATCAGGCTGTGACATGTGTGCCATTGTGTGCCTACAAGTACATACATGAGATCGACATGGTGAAGTGTCAGCGCATCCACGCCGCATTCATTCACACGGACGCACTCACTCGCTTGCAGAGACGGGCCGTCCCTCCCCGGGCTATTGCCGGCCTGGCCAGCGTGCAGTCTCCGGCGTATTGTGACTATTGCTGCCATCTGTGCATTCTGCAGAGTCAAACAATTCAAACAGTTAAACATTACCATTACCCCAAATCCCATAACTCCCCCCCTCCCTGCTCCCCTGCTACACGGACTCAAAACTGCCCGCCCCCCCAATTTAGCAGAGTGCTTGTCCCCACCCAAAAGGAAACACAGAGTTACTTGCTCGTTGGGGGTGAAGAGTTCACCGGAGTCAGCGACCTCTCATACCCTCAGCAGAGGTCCACAGCCCGGTGTCCATGGCAGCCACAGCGGCAAGCACATTAATAATAAACAAGGGGTGCCATTGTAACTGTCGGGTTATTAATCTTGTTCTTCCAGAGTCCCAGTCGCACTGTCTCTCAGCGGTGAGCGTCGTTCGTCTTCCGGTCCCTCTGATCGGACGTCTCCCTGGTCCCTTACATTGTGGCCCTTTTTTGTTCGTCCCACGCGGCGGGGTTGAGAGGCAGGTCGCCAGCCGTCCAGCCAGTCCCGGGCCACCTCCGGATTGTCAAAAAACCACGTTCTGTTTTCTGCCACCATTCGCAGTTTTGCCGGGAAGAGCATGGAATATTGGATCTCTCTCTTCCTGAGCTCCTGTTTTATGTCCAGAAACGTCTTTCTTTTCCGGGCCACTTCCGCCGTGTAGTCTGGGAAGAAGGCCAGTGTGGAGTTCTGAATCTTCACAGGGGGGGACACCCGCGCCGCCTGCAGGATGGCATCTCTATCTCGGAAATTAAATAATCTTGCCAGGATAGGCCTCGGAGACGCCCCGGGCTTTGGCTGGCCACCCGGCACTCTGTGTGCTCTTTCAACCGAGAAGAACGCCGACAGTCCTTTAGGTTGGAGTTGTGACTTGATTACCTCTTCCACGAAGAGATCAGTAGCTCTAGTTCCTTCCGATTCAGGAACTCCAAGAATTCGGATATTGTTCCTTCTAGAGCGCCCTTCCTGGTCATCAAGCTTGTCCTTTAGCATTTTATTTTCCGCCGTTATTTTCTCCATCGCCGTCTGAAGCTCTGAGACATCCTCCACCAGCGATTTCGTGACCAGTTCCAGCGAACCCACCTTTTCAGCCATTTTGTGGAGATCCGCTCTGATAAGGGTTATTTCGGTAGAGATTGAGCCTACCGTGGTCTGGACTTGCGTAAGTGCATGCATCACATCGTCAAGCGTCGCTTTTTTAGTCCCCGCGCCATCCACTGATTTCCCAGAGGCGTGCCGTCCGTCTGCTGGAGGGGACGCGGTTTTGTCACACGTGTAGCGTTCAATGCGTGTTTGCGTTGCGCCGCCTTTGGGGCCTCTTCCCGCCATGACGTCCAGAAGTGGTCAGGCAGTTGTGTGTAGAGTTAGCCTGTAGGAAGGACGGAGCACGGAGAGGGAAGGGGGGGGCGGACCAGTCCCAGTTGTGGTATAGCCTGTGGTAGAGTTGTAGCGCTCAAGGCAGGTCACTAGTCCAAATCAGACAAGGGCCCCTATCTGTGATAGTATGAGGCTGGGGCCTCGGTGGTCCGTCCCCCTCAAATGTATCTCACTCCCCAGCGCTACAATCGCGACAGTGCGTGGAACCTCCTGGCTATATTAAACAGTGTCCGGTTGCAGTTGGGGACACACGCGTCCCTGGCGGTCTCTAGTGGTGTCAGAGCGGGCCAATGTGTATCAGCCAGGCATGCCACCAGTGATTCCTGGGCCCGGGGTCAGTTAACGAACGGTCCCTCTGTGCACTGCTGCCCCCCCGGTCCGCTCCGCGGCGGCACCTCCAGGCTTCAATCAGGCGTGTTGTTTCAGCAGTTCTGGCACGGGAGGGAGGGTGGGGGGGGGCCTCTCTCATCCGCCCGCGGCCCCCGCTGGTCAGTCCCGCTTTGCCGGTATGGGTATGCGGCGCCTCACCTCCGTAATGCAGGCTGTTGCAGGGTGGCGTTCTGGCTGCAAACACTTTCACTGCCCCTCCAGACGCATCGCAGCCGTCGGATCCGGACACGGGCACAGGAGGGGAGATATGAAATGACGGCCAGAGCTCCTCCGACGCCGCTCTCGGGTCCTCGGCCACTTCCGGTCCACCTCCGCCGTCCAGGGCTCACTTCCGGTCGGCGCTTCCAAGCACTGGGCTCCCTGGTTACCGGCCTGTGCTCGGGCCTCGCGGACAGCCGGTCAGATCTTCGTCACCCGGTGTCCGATTTTCATCCGGATGCTCGCCGCTTATGCCGCCCGGTCCCGGGCCTTCGGTCCCTCCGACTGAGGTCTAAGATAGCCACGGATAATGGGTCGGATCAATGGAGAGGCCGCTTCGTCTGCCGGAGCTGGTCTTCTAGGCTGCCGCCATGCTTGGCTGCTAGCCACGCCCCCTTTAATAGCGATTTTTAGCGAATTGCTATTTAGAATTCACAAAATGGAATGTATGTAAAAAAATAGCTTTTTTTGCGATTCCTTATTATTCTTTATTTGCGAATTCGCATTTTGCGAATTCGCAAATAAGGAATAATTTCCCATGCATTCCTGTGGGCCAGGAGGCCCATAGGAATGATTGTGAAGTAATTCTCAAATTGCGAATTCGTAATCGTAATCGCAATTAGAGAATTATTTCAAGGGTGAAAGGGTGTCTCATGGACACCCAGCGGCACCCCTGAAACTTACGTGTGTGTGCATATGGCGCACATACATGCCCTATGGGCATGTATGTGTGTCACATGCCACCCTCAATATTGCCAAATTTTGGTTTTTGAAAGGATTTCGCAAATTAACACGAACCTCAAGTTGGTGTTAATTTGCGATTCCTTAACCTGAATTCGCAATTTAAAAAAGCTTTATACATGGCATTTAAGGAATCGCAAAATTGCGATTACTTAAATGCTTAAGCAAAATAAGGAATCGCAATTTTTTGCGATTCCATATTTTGCTAATTTCACATACATTCCAAAAAATGCAAAATGTCCGTTTGCGATTCGTTAAGGCCAAAATTCTGCGAATTTCGGCCTTAACGAATCGCAAAAGGCTTGATACATCTAGGCCCCAGTCTTTTACCATGGTGTAGCAATCACTCCAAGCAGGTAGATGTGGTTCAAGAGGCTTTATTCATGTAAGTTCCAAGATCAGTAATACAGCCCCACCAGGAGCAGCCAGCAAGGCGCTTAGCCCTTCTCCAACTGTGTATTTCATACACCAACATTCCATGTTACATCATCTCTGGTGGGTTCCACTGGTGAAGCAGTGGATAACATGAATAGCACTATAACCAAGATACTACAGTTCCTCCTTTCTTAAAGAAGGAAAACAGAAAAGAGAAATATAGAATCAAATTTAAAAGCTAGAAAAACAAAATAGAGAGGAGAGTACTGGAACTATGAAATAAATAATCAGATGTAGAAGCTAGAACAACGAAATAGAGTGGAGAGTAGTTCAGTGAATCAAGGCAGAGGTAGAGAGAAAGAAAACAACCAAGAATCTTGAAGAAACAGAATATATTTATCTGCCTCTTCAAGACTCCCGGCTGTCCCCCCTCTCGCCACCCCTGCCTTGCCTCTCTCCAGCGCTCTCCAAATAGAGAGGAAAGTACTGGAGAGAAACAAGGCAGAGGCAGAGAGAAAATAAACAACCAAGAATCTCGAAGAAACAGACAAACACAACCTGTTTCCCATCCTCCTTTGTAATAACGAGAAAAAGAAAGAAAGAAAATAAAGAGAAACCATCAATGAGTGTACACCAACTGGCCAGGTAAGAGAGCAATCTACATGTTATGTTAATCTATATTTGTATAGCGCACAGCTACTCCCAGGAGTGTCCCGGAGCTAAAGAGAAGAACAAGACCACATAACATCAAGCCATGCACAGGCACAGCTCTGAAATTCACAGCTGGAAAAGACACGTCGTCAGACTTTTCCTGAAAATGAGGAGGTCAGGGCTCTGTCTCATAACAAAAGGAAGGCTATTCCACAACCAAGAGGCCACAGCAGGAAAATATCTACCGCCATCCCGGGAGAGTTGAACCTTTGGGACAGTAATCAGCAGTTGGGAAGAAGATCTCAAAGTGCGCTGCGGGAAGTAAGGTTGAAATCTGTCCCTGTGGTAAGGTTCTCCGATCTTGTGGAATGCTTTAAAAACCAGGACCAGGGTCTTGAAGTGTATTCTTTTCTCCACTGGGAGCCAGTGCAGTGAGGACCGAAGCTGAGAGGTATGGGTTCTGGGCCCAACCAAGAAGATGGCCCTAGCCGCTGCATTCTGAATCACTTGTAGTCGGCCCAGGAGCTACTCCGGAAGGCCGAGATACAAGGAATTCACATAATCCAGTCTGGAAACTACCAAGGCCTGGACAACAGTTTTCCTATAGGGGATGGAGAGCAAGGGAAGGAAATTAAGCAGCATTCTCAATAGTCCAAAACACACAGTGAAGTAGTGTGGCTCACTGGTTAGAGGCGGCAGACCCGAGAGCAGAGGACGGCCCGGGACCAGGGTTCGATTCCCGGCGCGGCAGGTTTCTGGACCAGGGTCAGCGGACTCGATAATTCTCTCGCCTCGGTGCCCACTCTGATCAGCGATCACACTCGGCAACTCTGGGCATTAGCTTGCCTCATCTTCACTAACGGCCCCACCAGACCGCCGGGGATGCCTGGTCTCACCCTGGAGATACCCATTAAGGGACCATCTCTCAGGGAAGCCAGGAAGGGTTTCGCAGCGGTCGAAGCGCCTTGGGACCCTACGGGTAAGTAGTGCGCTATATAAATGCCTATACACCCCAGCCACAGTCTGAACTTGGACTTTCATAGAGAGGGTTGCATCCAACTTAACTCCTAGGTTTTTCACGGTGGAGACAGATGACACAGGGGGGGACATGTCTTGTGTCTATCAAGTATGCGAGGCTTCAGATGGATGTGGCCCAAAAGAAATAATCTCGGATTTCTCAGAGTTGCATTTTAAATGGTTGTGACTAAACCAGGAAAAAAGTTTTGAAAGACAGGAATTAATTAGAGTACCATTAAAATCAGCGCCCTTATCACAAGTAAACAGCAACTGGGTGTCATCAGCATAAGACACTATTTTAGCCCCTGATTCCTCGACGAGGGGGGAAAGCGGGGCATGTACAAATTAAATAGTGTTGGGCTTAATATAGAGCCCGGAGGTACACTCACATTTAAAGAAGGGATCTCTGCAGCAAATGGAGGAGACCAGATGGTTTGGGAGCGGTTGGCCAGGAAAGATGTAAACCACCTCAATACTGTGCCACAGATACCGCATGGTATCGAAGGCTGCTGAGAGATCCAGTAAAACCAAGACTGCATTACCGCCTCTGTCCAGCGTAGCTTTGATTGTTTCAGCCACCTCTAGCAAAGCTGTTTCAGTGCTAAAATTAGCTCTGAAATCTGACTGGTTAGGGTGCAGCAATTGATTGGTTTCCACAAAGTTCGTTAAAACTCCATTAGCATATTTCTCTACAACCCTTGAGAAAAAAGGCAGGAGTGAGATAGGCCGATAGTTGCTGGCTACCTCAGGGTCTGCCGTAGGTTTCTTTTGGAGCGGAAGGATTTTGGCATGTTTCCACGCTTGAGGCATGGAGCCTTCCTGCAAAGCAGTGTTCCGAATTGGGTTCACTATAGGATTGATCACTTCCGCTAAGGCAGACAGGACTTGCAAGGGTTGCAGGGGGAGCCAGATTTCAGAGATTTCAGAAGCAATAAGGATTGCTCCTGAGAAATCATGGAGAACTCGGTAAGGGAGGTGGTAAGGCGGGGATGCACATCCAAGAGAAGTTCTCCGACATCCTCCTGGTTGGACAGCGGGACAGAGAAGGTATCCTGTCTGATTTACATTTTTATAAAAGAAACAGGCCATACGCTCAGTCCAATCGCTTGAAGGAGCACACGGACGACAGGTAGACATGGGGGAGGAGAAACTTTTAAAAATGTTAAAGAGAGATTTACTTTTGTTGCTGCAGAGTCAATTTATGTTACTAGAAACAGTTTCTTTTCCTTGCGTACTTTTTTAAATTGTTTTGTAGCGTGATTTATCAGAGGAGCTCTAGCTCCTCCAACACTCTCTTTCGAGATGTTTACTGGTCCTCTTGCTGACCCTTAGGGCTGCCGTGAACCAAGGTGCAGAGTCACGGGTACGTTTAGCAGTCCTGAGGGAAGGGGGACCAGTTCCGATGCCTGGCATTGGAGCCAGCCTTCTAAGGCCTGAACGTCATATTCCAAGTTGCCACTTAAGGAAATCGGGTGATAACTCAAGGCACACTGAATCACCTCAGGTGTCATCAGATGGAATGGCCTGGAATTGTGGCTTGTTCTGGCATTGTCTAAAAATTGGGATCTAACATTTTCTCGACGAATATTAAATATGACAAAATGTTGATCGGACCAAGTTAGGGCACGGGGGGCCTCTGCAAAAATCGGGTTAGAAGAGAAGACCTGATCCAGAAGATGTCCTCTATCATGGGTAGGGAGACGGACATTGGGAGTCAGGTTCCAAATGACGAATGATTCGCGTACTCTTATGGAGTCAGGATCAAGTAGCTTATCCATATGGATATTAAAGTCCCCGAGGACCACACAGAGGCTGTATTTAGCCGCAGTAGGGGGAATAATACGGCTAATAGAGTCTAGAAACCTCTTTGCTTGTCCGGGGGGGGGGGCCGTGATAAATATTTATTCCTGCCATAGATTGGTGGGCAGAGATTGTTAGGAGGAAACCCAGGCTCTCAGCCCCCTCTATTTCCTAGTTGGCTGAAGGAATACAGGACATTGAAGTTGAAGTAATCAAAGGAAGCTGGAACTGTAGGTTCTTTAAGTTACTTTATTAAGATATTAAGTTATGATGATAACCCCATCAGGAGCAGCTGTCCTGCTGCTCAGCCTTCACTCAACTGACATTCACAGCACATCAACATTCCAATCATCTAACATTCCACACATCATGCATACAAGCTGAGCAGCAGGGAAACACAAGTTACAACAGAAGTCCTATATAATACGGCTAACCCCCACCTCTCCCCACCGGGCAATCTTTCCTCATGATCTGGTAGCCTTGGGGAACCGCATTAGCTATGGTGGGATTAGAGGCGTCCGTAAGTCAAGTTTCTGTAAGGAATACCATGTCAGGGGAGGAATCGGCTAACAGATCATGATTTTCAAATTCATGTTTCTTTATGGAACAAACATTCAGTGAAGAAGCCCTCAGGCAGCTACCAGAGACCTCTGGACTAATGGTATGGGAACTCGAGTCCTTTGAAATAATATGCTCATCGAGAGAAGTGCTGACAGTCCAGTTACATTCTTTGCTCCTCTGGAAAAGATGGAGAATAGAAGATGACAGAGAAGAAGAGAAATACATTATATAACTCATACTTCTCCATAATATAATAAACATTTGAGTTGAAACAACATTGAAAAGTACTGGGCTACAGTGTTGAGAATGAAAAAGAAAACAGAGTAGAGAGACAAAAACGCCCAGTCTAACGTGAACCAATGCACTATAGTTAATGGAAAAGAACAATGCACTATAGTTAATGGACAAGAACCAAACTATACACCCATGTGGGTAACAATATGAGCGTGAAGAGGCAACCACAAGTTGGGTCTTTACATTGCACTAAGTAGTGAAGGTGTAAGATATGCACAAAGAAAAAGGGAAAAACCCCAAAACACACCTCGGGGAGAGGTCAAGAAATGTGCATGTATGTGCGGGACAACAATACGCGCAACGTGTGAAACTTGAAGTAAAAGTGTGCACTGAAATAAAAGAGACATACCTCGTAGAGAGGTCAATGTTGTGCACAAGAGTAGCGGGAATACAACCCACATGAAACACCCCGTGAAGAAGTTTACAACAATGTGAACTGAAACAAAAGACAAATACCTCGTGGAGAGGTCAAATGAAAGCTAGACATTGTGCACTGTGTGAAGGTAAAATAAATTGTGCACCGTACAACACAACATTTATTGTGCACAATTAACTGACTAAGACATTGTGCACTGTGTGAAGGTAAAATTATTGTGCGTCGTACTATACCAAAATTATTATGCACCGTAGAAAAGGGACGCCACCCACGGAAGTGGCGTACCATGGGACTATAAACCCAAACATTGTAAAAATACTGTACTAATATGTAAGACTAGTTAAAGGATGTCAAGTCAATGAACCAGCAACAAACATTTCTCTGAGGTAAGCACCACCTGTGAGAGATATCTCGTAGAAAATGGAGCAATGACGATACCACGTCTTGACGAAACACAAAACCACAACACTAATCTCAGATTCCATGTGTCCTTGATGAAAATGTATTCTTGTAGTCGATTCCTCAACACGCTGTGCCTAAGCGAACTCCCCGCTGTGACAGGATTCCGACCGTCCTTGTTAAAACTTTATTGGAACAAGCAAGAAGTGGCGTGGTTGGCAACGCAGGCAAAGATAATAGCGTAAGACACCAATACCAAAATGGCGGCACGCTCCCCGACGTTTGTGCCGGGAGGATCACGGTACCTTGTGCGGGACCACAATGATAGGGGAATCTTCAGGATGGCAGGACGTCACTGGATGAAGAGCATGCGCCCCCAATGTGGAAGGTAGGTGAGACGGCACGTTTTTTTTTAAACAAATGGTGTGGCGGTTTAACTGAAAAATAACCAGGCCCATAAGAAAATGAAATGAACTAGGCCTTTGCCCGCACACGCGTTGTGGCATCCAGTCATTGATGAAGCACCTCCAAAGTAACGCCCACGGCCTGCAGTAAACAAATTGAGCACAGTATAGCTGTCTATGAGAATCTTGCCATTTGCCCCATGCCAAGATAAACAAATTGTGTAGTAATATAATTCTTTGCGCACACATCCGGATGAAAATTACAATCTCCAACAAAGATACAAAGTGCGCAGCGTTCATATCAGACAGACCATGGAAATCTGTCAGAGCACAGTCATGCGTGACTCTGTGCAGGTCCCAGTGAGCAGGGAACTCCGCACCAACATAAGTAAAAATCAGGCACCCACATGTAATGTTTGTCAGACACCTGCGCAGCATCGATGTAGAGAAGCTTTGTTCCAATGCAGGCAGTACTCAAGCACAAACTCTGTGCAGCGTCAATTAAGTGAAAGAAAAGGCTTACTTTACTGGAAGGCTCCGTGGGTGCAGAATCCTTGAAGTAGATTGTTGTAGTAGCCAGTAGAAATCCAGTTAAAATAAAGAATTTAAAATAGATGCAGCTACAGAAAAGCCGTGAGTTGTAGCTTGAAACAGACACTGTAGGGACAGCAAGAACAGACATTTTGAGATGCTTTGGGAACAGCAGGCAGAGACTTGACCTGCATATAAACTGGAACTGGCACTTAAGCGTAGAGGGCGATCGATGGGAGGTCACTGGTGGGGCTGAAATGTGCCAGTAGTTGATTAAGTGCAGCTGTAGTAGAAGGGGCTTCCTTAACTTGAGAGTAGGTACTCCAGACTTGAATTTGAAAGTCTTGAAATGTTCACAAATGTTAATACAGCCCCACCAGGAGCAGCCAGCAAGGCACTCAGCCCTTTTCCAACTGCGTATTTCATGCACCAACATTCCATGTTACATCATCTGGCGGAGCAGCGGATGACATGAAAAGCACTATAACCAAGATACTACACATGGCCATGTAATTCTGGTGTTTGATCTGGTGTTGGCTGTTTTGTCCATCAGGGAGAGGATGATTTGGGTGTCATCTGTGTATCAGATGACAGTGATGCCTTGGGATTGGATGATGCTGTTGAACGGTGTCATATAGATTTTGAATAGGGTGCGGCTAAGGGACGATCAATGTGGGACTCCGAGGATCAGGGTCTTGGTCACTAGTGTGAGGGGTAGCAATCTGATCCTTTCAGTTTATTCTGTGTGGAAGGGGCACATCCAGGTGAGTGTGGATCCTTTGATGCCAATCTTGTGAAGTCTTATGATGAGGGTGTAGTGGGAGAATGTGTTGAAAACCTGAAAGCTACAGAGAGGTTGAGCATGTTAAAGCTAGCTGTTTCTCCTCATTAGGGACAGTACAAATGTAATTAGTGGGTGTGATGACAGCTGATCGGTGCTTTGGTTCTTTCTGAATCAGCACCTTGGGTGAGTAGTCGTGCTTTATAAGAATACTGATTGATTGATTGAATCCCAATTGAGTGTTGTCTAGTAGGTGGTGAAGCTCGAAGTGGGTTGTGAGTTGAATTTGATAGCCTTTTCAATCGCTTTGGCTGGGTAGGGGAGCAGTGAAATGGGTCAGAAGTTGTTAAGCTGGTTCGGGTTGACTGATGGCTTCTTGATGAGGACACATTTATTTTTGCTAATTTCCAGTCATTTGGGAATGTTGAACACGTGATGGAGGTGTTGATGATGTAGATCAGGGTGGTGCTGATTAGTGTAATTCCAGGTTGTAGATGTGTTTGATCCGTTAGGGCAACTGAGTGGATGGTTCACATGATTAATGCTGTCATCTCTAGTGAGGGTTGTCCATTTGGCCAGTAGGCTGCCTTGGATGGTGGTGGGTAGGTTGGGAATGAGTTCCCTGAGGTTGGGTTGGTTTGGGAAGTTTCTATAGATGCTTGTGATTTTGCTGTGGGAGATGTTATAGAGGTTGTCGCCGAGTTGTTGGGAGGTAGCGATATTGTTGAATGGTGGCTGAGGGTGAGGTGAAGTCTTTGACGATCGAGAAGATTTCTTTGCAGCTGTTGAAGCTTCCTTCAATACCATTGGCTATTGCTCTCTTCTTGGTGTCTCTTAGTTGCTGATGGTAGCATCTGAGTGCCACCTTGTAAGTGCTTCTTTCAGTGGGTTTGTGGTTGGCTATCCACTTCCTTTCAAATTGTTTAGAGTGCCGTTTGGGTTGTCAGAGGTGTTTTGCGTACCAGCTGGTGTGCATGTTTGATCTCCTTTGCTTGTTGGATTTGATGGGGGTAAAGGAGACCACACAGTTCTTAATCCAGTTATTGAAGTTTATGATCTCCTTGTCGAGGTTGTCATTGAGTGTGTGTTCCTGCCTTGCATGAGTATGTACAACAAATGTATTCACACAACCCGCTGATAAGCCTAAGTGCTCAGTCCAGCTATCACTAAATTGGGAATAAGGTATTATCAACGTTAACCTCTGCCACACCTTTGCAGACTCACTGCACTCTGTGCATACAAAACCTCTTTTTGGTATAGTATATGCAGAGCCAGCTACCTACATTGGTGGATCAGCTGTGAGATCTGCAACTTTGCATTTGTTAGATTACTCAGCCAACACCTGATCACACAACAAAAACTCAAAAGATTGTCTTTAGATTCTGATTTTTTAATTGACAAGATATTCTATTTTTTTTTTAAAGTCTGTTAGGGGCTAGGTTAAGTCCCTTTAGCATTCCTATTAAATAACAACTTACTGTACTTAGGGACAAAAATATTTTAGACTTTTTTTAAGACCTATTGTAAAAAGATGCCCGCTATTAGTGAAATACTATTAGTGAAATAATGACCACTAAACAGAATAGTGTTGAGGAGCTCAACCTCACCTCCTACCTCCATCTAGAAATGAGTGAACTAAGGTCTTTGTGTAACTTAAAGAAAATTGCATGGAGTCCTGTAATTCCAAGGCCAAGCTCCATGAGCTCTTGGTAGAGTACACAAGGGACCACTCTTCTAAGGGGGGAGATCCCAACTCAGGAACTGATGACATTAGTGACATGAAGGACAACCTCCCTACTCCCTCACTAAATAGGGAGGACAGAGTCCCTGTGCCTCTGACTCCAAGGGGAGTACTCACAGCACCTGGGCCCCACACAGGTGGGACAGTTCCTGACGAGATCGTTGAGGATGGCCTCAATGAAAAAGACATCTTTCCAGCAAGGTTGACCAAAATAATAGATCTAGAACCCAGACTCCTGGATCTGGAAAAAAGGGGGAGCAGAGATAGGCTTAACTCCCATCAATTGTGTCAGCAAACCAAATAGGAAATTGATCAATCTTATGACCCTAAAACCCAAAAGGGATTTTCCCCAAGAAAGAGGAAGGTGATGATATCACCAAATGGTTCACAGCCTTTGAGAGGGCCTGTGAAATGAGAAAAGCAAAGAAATCACATTGAGGGGTATTACTTTGTGATCTGTTCACTGGTGACCGCAGGGACAGACTTCTGACCCTTTGTGTGGCAGATGCTGAGTCCAATGACCTCATGAAGGACACCCTGATTGAGGGCTTTAGAATCACAAATGAGGACTATAGGATTATATTTAGGAGGGCTCAGAAAGCTGAGAGCCAGTCCTGGGTTGACTTTATATGACTTCTCAATAAAAACACTAGATGGTTGATTATTTGGAAGTGAAGTGCATGACTATGTTGGGCTTTATGATCTGTTGATGAAAGAACACATATTAAGTAACTGCAAAACGGAAAAGTTGCTTCAATTTCTGGTGGACCTAGGTCTAATTTATCCACAAGAAGTGTGAAAGAAGGCAGACCATTGGGTTTAAGACTAGGGGGACCCAAACAGCCACTGGGGGGTTCCAAAAGAAAGGGGTTGCAAAACCTCTCCATGGGAAAGGGGGTGTTCCGCACCAGAGATAACAACCAAGAGTTTTCTAACGGCCCCCAAAAGTCTGTTAAAGGGGTGGGCTCCAGAAACCTTTCCAGCACACTGGTGGGAATAAGGGTAAAAAGTTTGATAACCTAAAGGCCTGGTGCTGCACCTGTAGGAAGCTTGCACACCAAACTGGAGATTCTGCCTGTCCTTACAAGAATGACCCATGTCCTACGACAGCTAGTACAAGTGTGCCAAATCTCCAGATAAGATCTTTACCCCCCCAGACTATAAAATGTACTCACAGTACCTTTTAGTGAATGGAATTAGAGTAGAAGCCCTGAGGGATACAGGTGCCATTGCCACTATGATGAAAGACAAACTGGTTTCCCAAAAACAATTCCTGTCTGGAAAAGCCTATCCAGTCACCAATGATGCCAGTGTTACTACTGACCGTTCCATGGCTATGGTGACATTAGACTGGGATGGGGGTTATTGGCCTGACATAGGTGGTGCTCTCTCCAAAACTTCCAGCTGCCTGCCTGCTTGGAAATGGCCTGGACACCCCAGCATGGGCTGAGGTAGACCTGAAAGCCAATGCAGCCATGCTGTAAATTCCTGAGATAGTGTGTGCGAAGACAGGAGCACAACATCAAGCACAGGTTGAACAATAAGTGTTGGAGCATGAGGAGATTGCCCAACCTTCCTAAAGGATAGCTAAGGAGGCTGGGGGACTAGCTTTTGAACAGCAACTAGGGGACTAGCTTTTGAACAGCAAAAACCTCAGACCTCCTTTCCTTGGAGAGAGGACTTGTCAACCCAAGAGGGAATTGAGCCCATGGAAATTGACCGTAAAAGGTTGAGCTCCTGGACCCGGGAGGACCCTCTATGGACCAGTTGTGCCTTGGACATCAGGTCTGTCCCACTCTTGAAAGCCTGTAACAGCAAGCTGTTGCATAGGAGCAGGGAGATTTCAGTGGCTCCCACAGGACCTATTCGGAGGAGGGACTCCTGCATACTGAGGACAGAGACCCCAAACCTGGTGTCCTCTAGGAGAGTGGTAGTGCTTCAGCTATATAGGGAGTTCTTGCTCACATTGGCCCATGACATCCCCCTAGCTGGGCACCTGGGAGACTATAACTTGGGAAAAGCATCAGCCATTTCTTCTGGCTCCAGATGTCACAGAAAGTGAATGAGTTTGTCTGCTCCTATGTAACATGTCAGGCCAGTGAAAAGGCAGGTGGGCACCCAAAGGCCCCCTTAATTCCACTATCAGTGGTTGGGATTCCCTTTGAAAGGATTAGTGTGGACATAGTAGGTCCAACTGAGCCACCCATAGCACCAGGAAGAATTTATTTCCTGGTAGCAGTAGTCATACTAACAGGTATCCTGATACAATTTCCCTTAGGACTACTACAGCCCCTACAGTAGCTCAATCCCTCATTGGTATCTTTAACAGGGAAGGGTTACCTAAGGAGGTGGTGTCAGACAGAGGTACCCTCTTCAAGTATGCATACCTGAAATGTGGGATGGGTTTGGAGTGAACTACAAATTCGCTACCCCTTACCACCCACAAACCAATGGCCTTGTTGAGAGATTCAACAAGACATTGAAAGGCATGATCATGGGGCTCCCTGAAAAACTCGAAAGGAAATGGATGTCCTTCTGCCATTTATGCAGGGAAGTGCCAGAGCAGGGAGTAGGGATTTCACTCTTTGAACTTCTGTTTGGGCATCCTGTGAGGGGACCACTTGCTCTAGTAAAAGAAGGTTGTTAGAGGCCTCTTTGTGAACCTAAACAAGATGTAGTGGACTATTTACTAAGCTGCTCCTCCAGGATGGCAGAGTACACAGAAAAGGCATCCAAAAACATTGAGGCCAGCCAACAGCTCCCAAAGCTGTGGGACAGCCAAAAGGCTACACTGGTGGAGATCCAACCAGGGCACAAGGTGTGGTTTTCAGGGCCTATGGAACCAGGGGCTCTCCAGGACAAATGGAGTGGCCCTTACCCTGTACTGGAAATGAAAAGTGAGGTAATCCGCTTGGTAGACCTGGACACTAGCAGGCACCCCAAGAGGTTGATCCATGTTAACCGCCATAAACCTTTTTGTGATGCGGCTGATGTGTCCATGCTATTGATCACTTATGAGGATCAGGAGACAGAGAGTAAACCTCTCCCTGACCTCCTCTCTTTCATTCCACAAGATGGGTCAGTTATCTTTTCAGAAGTCCTCACAGCTCAAAATCAGGCTGACTGTAGGTGTAGACATGTCCTGCAGCGATATGCTGGGCTCTTCTCCTTGACCGCTTTCCAGACAAACTGGTATACCCATGATGTGGCTACTGGGGACAGCTTGCCTGTCAAAACCAAGATCTATCTGCAGTGTGCCCAAGTTAAGAAGAGCATAAAAGCTGATAAGTTAAGGGCACTGGGCCCTCTGAAAGTCCCCAAACCTCACCTCCAGTGTGGAAAAAGAGAGATACGGTTCTGTGTGGACTATAGAGGCCTCAATGCTGTCACTAAGATAGATGCTCACCCCATACCCAGAACTGATGAGCTGATAGATAGCATAGGGGAAGCCAAATTTCTCATCCCCTTTGACTTGACTGCAGGGTACTGGCAGATTGGCATGGCTCATGGAGCCAAAGAAAAACAGCGTTCTCCACACCTGATGGGCATTATCAGTTTACTGTTATGCCCCTTGGTTTAAATAATGCCCCTGTCACCTTCCAAAGGTTGGTGAATCAAGTCCTTGCTGGGTTGGAGCTATTTAGTGCAGCATATCTTGATGATCTTGCTGTTTTTAGCTCCTCCTGGCAGGATCACCCGGCCCATGGGGAAGGTTTGACAAACCCTGCAATCGGCAGGCCTGCTTATCAAGGCATTCAATTGCCAGATAGGGCAGGGCGTATTGTATACTTGGGCCCCCTTCCAGGGGCTCTTTCTTAATACATGCCAAAAACTGTGCCTTAACCACCACAAACACTGCTTTAGTTTTCCGGGCAGCGCTGTTGCCTGCAGCAAATTCCGAGAAGGGAAGGGAAAGGCCCGAATAGGCCGTACCGCAGGAGCCGAGGAATGCCAGCAACACTTTTGCACGCTTTGTTCAGCAGAAACCTGTCTGAACAACACAACAACTTTAAAAAAAATGCATAATTCAAGAGGCGCCTTCCTTACGTCACAACCAGTTTAATAAAAGAAACACAACAAAAAGAGAATTAAAGGCTACGGGGAGCAACAACACTTCCTAGTTCCCCCAAAACCAATAAAAAAGCAAGGGTGGCTGGTGTTAAAGGGCAAAAGGGGCGTTGCCCTGCAATCACGGGCGGGGGGTGCGAGGGTTGAAAAACATACGAGCAGCCTAGCCAAAAAGGTAATGGTTGCTTATTTTTGACCAGGGCTGCCCGTTGGTTTTTCTCCCTCTCTCCATGTGATGGAAGGGAAATGTGCTCTTTTATGAAGGTTTTAGATTTTTTTTGGTTCAGTAGGAGTACCTGACTACACAGGTGCCGAGTGAGTGTGATGATTCTCGCCCTAAAGGCACAAACATGGCCTGTGACATCACTGTGGAAGACGTGGCGAGTTTCAGCAGCAATGCTAAGGCTTACTCTTGGGCGTATACTGCTCTGGCCCAGGGCGGGGTCTGAAGAGTTACATTCATTTAATGGAAAAGGGTGGGGTAGACTCAGAGCGAGCATGCAGAAGTGGGTGTCTACCTTGGAAAACCGGCATTGCCTCCTCCAATGGTCATGTGGTTTGTATGACGAGGCCTGGGGGGGTGGAGTCCTGAGTCCAGCAGCTTTCGATCAAAAGCTCAGGGAGTGCTGCAGTGCATATGCTTTGGCAGAGCTACACCTCGTTGCAGGAAAACCAGGACCCAGCCAGGATGGGTTTGGAGGCAGTGCAGGACCTCACCCGGTAAGGTAATTTTTTATTCCCTCCCAACCCTACCCGCGAGTCTGACTCATGCCTCATGCCTGCCGGTCCAAGCTAATTGCTAACATTCGTTAAAACAGAGATTTTCCGTTCAATGGGCCCGATTCACAGAATGAATTTAACACTCAATCCTAAACTTACTACTATTTTGGTATTCACAGAATCCACTTACTACTTTTGCCATTCACAGAATGAACTTACTACTTTTTGTATTCACAGAAGTTAGGATTTTGTCTTAAGTTTGTCTTAAGATAAACTTAAGGCAGACTTAAGACAGACTTAAGACAGACTTAAGACAAAATCCTAACTTAAGTCTGTCTTAAGTATTTCTTAAGTTTGTCTTAAGTTTGTCTTAAGATAAACTTAAGACAAAATCCTAACTTCTGTGAATACCAAAATAGTAGTAAGTTTAGGATTGAGACTTAACCGCATGCGTACGGGCGGAATTCCGCTCGTAAAGCTGAGTTTTTTTAAATCGCATGTTACGTGACGAGCTGGGCTCGTCATCAGCGTGCGAGGAGGCTATGCCATGACGAGCCCAGCTCGTCATCAGCGTGGAAGGGGTTAAGTTCATTCTGTGAATCAGGCCCATAGTATATATTATCTTCAGCCCTTTGGCATATTAGCTCACACTCTATTTCTGACTCCATAGGCTCATTAAACCTGTACAGCTCTCAGAAGCTGGCTGGGGAGGAGCTTGCATTTTAGATGCCCAGTCTTTTCTTAAATAGAGCAGAGCAGGGAAGCCTCCAGAGCACGAAACTTGAACCATTAACAACGTTCATGAGCATGAGGGAAGGCAGCAAGCAGGAAAACTTGTCTGCGTCTGCCAGGTGACCCCAGGTCACCTCCATGGCTGAGAGTGTCTTATGTTCGCGTGTACTAGGCTGTAGCGCTCCTGCGCAAACAGGCAAAGCATGGGAGCGCCGGGATTCAGCAAGACTCTTGAAAAGATCGTAAACAAGAAAATGACATAGGAATAGTTTTGTCGTTTGTACTGTGAAACCCTACTAGTCCTGTCGGTGATGATCATGAAAAGTTGGTCGTATGGGTGTCTAGGGGGACTGGGGAGCATATTGACAAAGCCACTGCAGTGTCAAAACGAAAGATTACAACCCCCACAGCACACATGGCCTTTAATAGGAGATACAAAGCTACAATGACCTGTTCTACTTAACAACTACAATCAGAACAGCAGCCATTGCAGTCTCAGAAAAACAAAGTCAGCATAGAGAAAATTGAGGCAAATATTTTTTCTCTGTCTCCTTTAATTGCACTGGGTTGCCTTCCTGAGGAAAAGTACACTCATTGTTAGTGCAGCAGTAACAAAATAAGTCTCCTTGAGTAGCACTATACAGTGAAAAGGCATTTTTTCAGGCCTTCTGACGTAACATGACACAATCACTAAGTAGCGCCACTAGGCTAATGAATTTGAGCAAACTGGTCATATTCCAAGATGGATGTGGGACCAAGGAAGGGTACTGGTACTCTTCACGTATACTTTGGGAGAGTTCAAGGGAAGACAGTGCAAGATTACAAGACCCAGCCTGGGGAATGGATGCACAGATAGGGGGCATGGCAGGCCCTCCGTTGTAACAAGATAGGACAAAAGTTAGCGCGGTGCAGATAGAATGGCGGACTGGGCAAAGGGTCAACAACAGACAGGGAGAGAAAAGAGAGCTAGATATAGACAAAGAGAAGGGGGCACTCACTAGGGTAACACAGGAAGAGAGAGATGAGGGACCACCAGCAGGAGGCAAACTCTGCAGCATGGTGAGGGGAAGCATGGTGAGGTCCATTCACGGGGCGACATAGGCATAAGAGAGAGATCGGCTGCAGAGGTGGGGTGCAATGAGTGCAAGGGTCCCTCGGTGTAATAGTAGCACTGACAATACTGGGTGCTAGCTGGGATCTCTCTCCTGCATGCTTGGCTCTTCAGTACCTTAAAGTGCATGCCCAAGTCCTCTCACTGCGCACCACATGAGGTCAACTAACTATATTTTAAAAAAGGTGTCTCATCTCTTTTTTTGAACCAATGGAATGCCTGCCATTTAGGTTTCACAGAACACTGCAGCTCAATGCTACAAAACCATCTCCCAACTAACTTAGGGCTTGAATCACAAAGCTAGTTCCACTTGCAAAGCAGGTTTACAAACAAAATGGCAGGATTTTAGCAGCGAGGCATTCGCAAAAGGTGACCTCACAACCATAATTCAGTTTGCTCCTGTGTTATTGTATGCCACAATTATGTACAATTGTTAAGGAGTATGTCCATCTGTCCAGGAACAAATCACTGACCCTTCCCACGGCGGCTGCGACTGCTCGCTCCTAAGTGCGGTGTAACTTTGCTTTTTTCATTATGATTGAAGTACTTAACTACTGAAAAAAATAAGTGCAGGGGCCCAATGTTTTTCTTAGTGGTCCGTGTCCCTGAATACTAGGATTTCTGGATCCAGACTCATGCCTCTGTCTTTAACCACCCTACACTTTCTTCTGCATTATGAATATCAAGTAGTCTTTTCCTTGCCTGTCATTCATTGTCACTGTTTTCCTGACTTTCTGTTCTTCCTTCTTTCTCTCTTTTCTGTCTTTCCCTTTCCTACTCAGTGTCATTCTGATGATGAACAACAAAGCACCACCCTCAAAATGAAATACTGGTGCCCAGCCCCTGCAAACTCCTGTACTGGAAAACCAGAATTATGTAAATCACTATTAAGGCATGGAGGCAGTTGTGCATATGTTCAAAAACTAAAATCTAGATGAACGAAGCAATGTGATCGGTTGCATGTGTATAATAGACCAAGAACAGATTAAAAAAACTTGAACTGGCTGAGTGACTCTTGCATGGAAATGGGAAACCCTCTTCTAGAGAATCACTGGATCAGAGCACCCATGTTTCTTAGATCCTGTCATGATTAGCTCATCCAGGCAAGGAGTTTGCTGTGCATTCTGGGGCATGTAGACCTATATATCTCATTACACGACCAGGACTACAAGACTCACAGTGCGAAGCTAAAACCTGGACTGGATAACCTGGACTGGATAAGCTACTCAATTAGTTTAGGCCAACCCTCACCTTGTTTTTGACTGTGAAGAGTAAAGTACATGTGTTCTCATATTTGCTTGAAAATGCACCGTTTGCTGATTCATTTTTAAAAATGTTCTCGGGGGGAGACACCCCCGAACCCTCCTTAGGTCATTCTGGCTCACTCGCTAAGCTCGCTCGTCACGGTGTGCTCCACCTCAAGTTGTGGGCCCCACCACTTTCAAATGGCACCAGCCTCCTTTGTAAAAAAGATAAATTCTGTTCCCTCTTTGAAAAGGTGCGCCAGCTCATTTGCTCGTTGGTGATGACAATGGGAGGGGCCAGCTCACACACAATGACTTGATGTGCAGCTGCATTGCAAGCTTGATTCACAAAAACGTGTCACAGCAACGGCAGCAGAGCAAGCTTCGTTCAGAGCGTGGTGTCTGTGAAGCGGATGCCGCACTTATAAAAGTAAAACAAAAAAGAGCGCAGTGTCCCTGAAACAGGACGCCGCGCTCATAACTAAAGTTAAAAAATAAAAAATAAGGAAAGTGGGCACTGCGCTCAGTGTAAACTAAAAAAAAAATATTTGACCAAGAGCGGTGTTCCTGAAGTGATCGCTGTGCTCGGTATGCAAATACAAAAACAAAAATAAAACAGCTAACATTGTCCCCATTAGTGTCCTAACGCAGAATAGTGCTCATTCACTAGATAAAGCCGACAGTGTAGCAAGCCAAGTAAAACATCCAGTTGTTATGGGCGGTAAAAAATGGAGACAAGGAGGGGTAAGAGGCATTGTTTATATAGAGCTGTTTACCCTAATACTGGAAACAGAGCTTGCAGCGCTTTATAAAACGAATACATTGAGATTCATGAGAGTACAAAGGACGTACTTGGAACAAATGAATTCAGCTCGGTAAGTGTCAAGATACTGCCAAAAGCAATATATGGAAAAAGCGTCATCTAGTGGTCTCAGGTAGACTGGACTGTCATGCAGGAATATGTGGCGTTGCTTGTTGAAACCAGCAATCCATCATTTCACGCGCATAAACAAGTGGGTGACAGCTGCTGGGAATATCTGTGGCAAGAGTAATGTTAAATACCTTTTACCATGTAGGGTTTGGGGTTCCTGACATTTACAAGACTATTCACACGTGCACACTTTGTGTGTATTTAGTATTTTTTAGTCTCAGCGCTCCCCAAGAAGATGGGAATCGCTGAGACAAGGTTCTAAAACCCTCCCCAGAGACTGGGCAGAAAGTGGAGGAGGGGCAGAGGGGGGCATAACAAGAGGCAAGGAGGAGGACATGAGAATGAGTGGAGGAGGGAGGGGGGGAAGAGTACCTCTCTGTGCTGCCCTGAACCAGTGCCCTGTGCTATTGTCTTTCTTTTTTAGAGCGGGAGGAACACCTACGTATTCAGACTCATAGGCGCTGTCACCCTGCTTATAAAATAAGGGAGCCTGCCAATTTCCTTGCAAGCATGAGTGCTACTGACTCCAATTCTATACATTTCTAGTCTTATTTTGTTCTGAAATGGTGGAATCAAAATATGCCAGTAACTATGCTGGATCGCTGAAATCTCTAAAATTCAGCAGAGTTTTTCAGAAACTCCACGGAATTCTGCAAAGTAGAACTCAGTACACCGCTATGAATGTACGACGTTACAACGCATACTTTTACAACGCATGCCTTTACAACGCAATTTTTACAATGCAAAATCCTTTACAACGCATTCCATTACAAAGCATGCCATTACAACAAATTTTCTAAAAACTACCATTACAACGCATACTACCTTTACAACGCATACCTTTACAAGGCATACCATTACATTGCATGTATGGTAAGTATTGGATAGTATAGGGGTAAAAATTACTATTCTAACTCCAGGGGGTGCAACAGTAGGGTAAGTGTGGGATAGTGTAGGGGTTAAAATTACTATTCGAACTCCAAGGGGTGCAACAGTAGGGTAAGTGTTGGATAGTGTAGGGGTAAAACCTACTATTCTAACTCCAGGGGGTGCAACAGTAGGGTACGTTTTGGATAGTGTAAGGGTACTATGCGTTGTGATGGTACGCGTTGTAATGGTATGCATTGTAATGACTGCGTTGTAATGACATACGTTGTGATGGTATGCGTTGTAATGGTATGCGTTGTAATGACTGCTTTGTAATGGCATGCGATATAATGGATCTTGCATTGTAAATGTTTTGTTGTAATGGTAGTGCATAGTAAAAATTGCGTTGTAAAGGTTGTTTCCCCACCGCTACATGGTATGCATGGAGTATTTGCCCCAGGGTCATCCGTATTCTGCTAGTAAAGGACTTAGGTCATTTTATCCATCTTTCAGGATAAAGATTGCAAATCTCTCTCCTGTTTTACAGGAAGGGAATGTTGGGGACACCTAGGGGCTGATTACGAGCGCATGCGGATCGCCACCGCGCGATGCCTGCCATGTTGTGCATGACAATGCACAACATGGCATTTTACCATTGCGGCGGGTGATACAGCCAGCAAGACCCGCCACAATGTTAAAATGCCTGATGCGACAGCCAGGGTGGCGGTCACATCATAACTGGGGTGGCGGTCCTGTTACCGCTACCATACTAATCACCCCCCTAGTAGCAGGAGCCTACAAAAACCCCGTCTGAAAGAAATGTTAACAATTTTGGTTGACACATATGGTTCACCATGTTAAATGTTTGTCTGCTTCACCGGGAGAGCCCCATAATGTACATTAATGGCTGTGAAGATGAAGAACTAGCCGGTTCCCTGAAAGAATATTGACCTCAAAAATTTAGATGTAAAAAATATTGTTGTAAAAATGATAGAATGCAAAAAATTGACTCCTTATACTTAGAGGTAAGTACAAAAATATTGAAAAAAAATATTGATGTGATAAATATATGTATACACAATATCGTTTTTTTATATACATCTATATATACATATATACAATAAAAAAAGAAATATTAAATATATTGAATACAAAAAATAATTCAATTGTTTTAAATTAGATTTAATATACATTTGAACAACTATAACAAATAAAGTTAATTAAAAAAAGTTAAAACTGACATAATAATTTATATATATATATATATATATATATATTTGTTTTAAAGTACTATATATATATATGTAGATTTGGAAGCCTTGAACAAGCATAATGAAGTTAAAGAGGCCCAGGAAGAAATTAATGAGCGCCTTAAAAATTGTTTTTACCTACATTCTATTTACCGATTCTTAAATACCGAATCGGTAAAATTCGGTATTTAGGAATCGGTAAATAGAAATTACCTACATCTAGCCCCTGGTGTACAATTATCTAATCAAACCATCACTGATGACATCTCAAATTATATCATTGATGACATCATCCAGTAATGATGTGTTTCTTTAAAATGTAAATATGTTTTATATATATGCCAAGGTGTATTGAAAAATGAATGAGTGTATAAGGGTCAGGATGCATGATTAAGTATGTGTGACTGACTGTATAAGTGAGTGATTAATTGTGTCTTACTTAATGCATGTGTTAGCGATTGATACAGACATTCACACAGTTTAGGTTGTCAGATGGTGTGTAAGTGGTTCCAAGGTTTGGTCAGCAGCTAAATGAGGATCTAAATGGGCTATTGATTGCTTGTCTGAGTATCTGTATAGGTGCCTGAATGTCTGTGTGTGTGGGTGGGGGCTCTGACTCTGGGCATAAATGCGTGAGTAGATAATTCACTGCGTATATTTGTTCAAGTCTGTATCTGTGAAACAGCATGGCCGGCTAAGTCGTGTCTTGCCGGAGCTCCGGCCGGACTGCACATTAATCTGTCTTTCACACCACCTTATGCCAGACGGTGGGTGAACAAAAACTGCAGCAGAGGCTTGCTTTAGTGATACCGACACCAGCGTGGAACTCTCCGAAATCGGCAGAACCAACATCAGACCGGGAGGGGCTGAGCAGCCGTAGTGACGGAGCGAACCTGCCCTGGGAGTCGGCCCGATCGCTGGGTGGGAACCGGAATCGCAGCACGACTGAGGCAGGGCCCGGTCCTCCTTCTGGTGCGGAGAGAGGCACCCGCGAAGTGGCGGCAGCTCCTGATCGAAAACCGGCTGCCTTTACCAAGATGGCGGCCGGTTGTGTGCGGACCCGGTAAGCAGGCACGGAGTCCGGGGGAGAAGTGGAGCGGGTCCCACCAACGAGTCACATCGCCTGGCGGAGGTGTTATCCGGGAGCGGAGAGCGGGAGAAGCCCTTCACCCCCCCCCACCAACTACGAAGGACGCAGGCGGCAGAATCAGCGGAGCTGGTCCGCTCCCGCTGGCGACATCGGGATCCTGCTGCGGAGGTGAGCCCAGGGGGAGTCTCGTCGGAGGAGGGAACAGCCCAGGGGAAGGCCTTGCTGCAGCGATTTACCGAGCCGGTGAATACCCCCCGACCCCTAGTCAGTGACACCTACGTTGACTGAGGCGCCCTCTTCCCCCCCCCTCCACCCACACCCGCCTGCACAACTACCGCTCGGCAAGGAGGACCCACGGGGGCAGGCGGCAGAACACTGAGGGCACCTGCAGAGAAAGCAGACCCAGTCAGGGGCGGCACTGACAGGGAACCTGGCCCGCATAGACTGGAATAACAGCAAGGCTGCGGGAGTGGCGGGGGGTGGGAAGCCAACCATTGCCCTCCCCACTGCATGTCAATGAACACTGCCAGACGGGAGAGAAGACCCTGAAGCAGCGGTGGGGCTACTAGGAAAGGGAAGAAGAGGCAGTACCCCCCCCCCCTACGCTAGGGGGCATTGTGAGGGGCCAGGCACCACACGGGAGAGGGTCGTACCACACGCACGACTCGGGCGGAGGGAGAGGAAACAAGTCAGCCACCTCAGCCAACCCGGACCCCAAGGGCCGCACGGAGATAGACCACGTGAACACACGCACAGCGCCTCTGTTGGCGGAAACGCGCCTGGGAAGGCTCCAAGGAACGGGCTTCGGAGCGAATGCAGACCGGGCACAGGGAAGAAAGACACCTGGTGACTACTAGAGGGGTGGTAGGGTCGCCCCACCCGGGGCCCTGAGGGGGGTGAAGAACTTGGCAAGCCAAATAGCGCCGCAACCCACACACCCCTGAGGACACTTGTCACAAAACCGCCGAGGGTGGTGTGGCGACGGCCTCGAGAGCGAAGGCGCCAGGAATACAACCCACTATAATCAACGGGCTTCAAACGCGATGGGCGGCACCCCAGTAGAACAGCCCGCCCCGCCACGAGGACCACCATGGGGAAGAGGGACACGGTTCCTAAGACACCGAAACAGGGTCCAATGGACAATTTTGCGACATCACGACCAACTTCGGAGCAGCGACCGGAAACACCGGGCCCACTTACAGAAACAACAATGCTGCTAGTGGCCATCCAAGCCTCCAGGAGCGACATTCAGGAATCACGGGCGGCACTGGAAGTAAAAATTTGAGAAGTTGGTTCAGAGATAACGTTGCTGCGCCAGGACTTTCGAAATCTAACGGAGAGGGTGACAGTGGCCGAAACTAGAGTCACAGACAATGAAGCATCGATCACGGCATTAAAAAAGGACATGGCAGAGCTTCAGGCCTCGCATCGCCACCTGCAATGGAAAGTGGACGATGCCGAAAATAGATCTCGACGCAATAACATTCGATTTGTAGGTTTTAGCGAAGGACTCGAGGGGAGAGATATGGCCTCCTTCCTACACAAGTGGCTACAGACCACCTTCCCAGCGGCACAATTCTCAGCATGCTTCGTCATTGAAAGGGCACACAGGGCACTCTTGGCCAAGCCACCAGAGGGAGCGAGACCGAGACCAGTCATAGCGAGATTCCTGAACTATGCGGACAGGGACCTAATACTTAGAGAAGCCAGAAAACTGGGGGAAATCCGCTTTGAAAACGCCACGATCATGATCTTCCCTGATTATAGTCAGGAAGTGTCCAAACAACGCCGTTCTTTTGACTCTGTGAAGATGAAGTTCCGATCCTTGCATATAGCATACATGCTCCTGGTTCCGGCGAAACTCAAAGTAATCTATAAGGACAAAACCATTTTTTTCACGTGCCCGGAGGACGCCTGGAAATGGCTTGAAGAACGCCCTATCCTGAACAGCAGGGAGATAGCCGGTCGAGAAGCCAGGGACAGATCACTGCCGGAAAAAATGTGCTGGGAACAACCGAAACCACAACGTAGACGATCTGGAAAGACAAAGAGGCGTGAGCCAGCTACGCCCTACCAGCCACGGGGTTCCAGCGAAAGGAGAGGGGGCAGAGCGATATCCCCGAGTAATACCCCAATGGCGGGCTCCAGGTTCAGCAGCCTGAGGAATGGCATCCGCTCTGAAGGAGATGAGGGGGACGAATCAGAAGATCATGAATCCGGAAGGGACGGAGAAGACGGTATTGGCGACTCCATCCACCCTCTTGTCACTGAAATACAGCTCCTGGAACAGGACGCGTCGGGGAGAGATCCCGCAACAGACACTCAGGACTCACACTCATGAACACAGATCTCCGGGGGACAATGAGATAGCAGCCCGATTCCCGGGAACACGCAAGTTGACACGCCCTCCTATGTTGTTTTCCTTGTTTATACAGTTGTTTGGAGAGTGATGGGGAGGTTATGTGGGAGGGCGACAGGCCTTCTCCCGCGGGTGGTTCGGTCCCCGGTTGGGACGCAACTGGAAGGGGAGGGAGGGGGAGGGAGGGAGGGGATGGTTTTTCGGTATACGCAAGTTGGGGGACCAAGGGAATTGGGGAGGGAGGGGAAAACCAGGTAGGAAACAGCAGCACCACACCATGCCACACCGTGAGCCGCCCTTGCTCGGGGGACCCACTTGGAAAGAAGGAGGGACCACCCAATGGCAGACCCACTAGATAATGCACGCACTGGTGATGCAGGAGTCACGATACTATCATGGAATGTGAACGGCCTTGGGTCAAAGATTAAACGAAGCCTGGTAAATGCCTACCATAAAAGGCTAGCGCCGGACATAATCCTACTCCAGGAAACCCACCTCAGAGGCAATCACTGCGCTTTTATAGCACGAGGCAGGCACGTAGTATTAGCGCACGCAGATTACACATCAGATTCCAGGGGGGCGGCGATCCTCGTTAACAAATCCACGCCGTTCACTATTACTCGTACATGGCTAGACCCGCAAGGGACCTACGCAGGAGTTCAGGGAATCTGGAGGAGGCGCAGGTACACTATCGTCTCGGTCTATGCCCCCCCGAAGCTGCAGGCACGCACCCTTAAGGCAATCACCGCTATCCTTCTGGATACAGCGGACACGATTCAAATAGTGGGGGGAGACTTCAATGACGTGATGTGTGTCACAAGGGACAGATCGGGGACGTCACCTGCAATAGGACACGACACAGCACTCGCCCGACAGATGCAAATTCTAGGACTCACAGATGTCTGGAGATGGCTCCACCCAACAAGGGAGGCCTACTCCTTCTACTCCGGGGCCCACAGGGTATTTTCCAGGCTGGATTATATATTCACGTCCCGACAGGATATCTCTGTGACCGATTTAGCGGAATACAAGGCACAGGGAATCTCAGATCACTCCCCACTATATGCACACTTGGGACGGGGGAGAAGGGAAGGGAGCATGGAATGGCGTCTACCAGCCTGGGAGATCCAAACGCCTGAGATACTGAAGGGTATCAGGGCTGACATAAAGGTGTATATGGCTGAAAACGAGGGCACGGTCCAATCAGGGGTCACACTCTGGGAAGCAATGAAGCCGGTCCTCAGGGATCGCATACACAGCAGGTTGGGAGAGGCCAGGAGGAAGCTGCAGGCTACTGTCTCTAGTGAAGAGGTTTCGATCATAGCACTTGAAGCAGAATACCACCATAGAAAGGAAGAGACCATACTTAGGAAACTACTAGACACACAAAGACACTATAGAGAACTTGTTACTGGGGAAGCACGCACACAGGCACTGGCAACGCTACACCGATTATATGACGTATGGGATAAATCGGGTAAACTTCTGGCATGGCTGAGCAGGAAGGAAAGGACAGCTAGATAGGATCACACTGACAGGGAATAGGTCGGCATGCACAGACGAGGCTATAGCTGAGGCCTTCGCAGCATATTATGAGGACTTTTACAGAGCCAGGCAGTTGGGGAACGAGGACGAAGCACGCTACTATATGTGCGACATGGAGGTCCCGACCCTGTCACCTGAGGACGTCGCGGACCTAGATGCAGAGATGACACTAAAGGAAATAGCAGAGGCCATAGCATCCCTGAAGCCGGGGAAGACGCCGGGGCCCAACGGCTTCCCAGCGGAATTTTTCAAACGGACGGCCGACCTGTTACAGCGTCATGTAAAAACATTATTCGTCGAGGCATTCAAGGCGGTGGGCCTGCCACCCGACCTTGCCATGGCCACAATTGTCCCAATATAGAAGGAGGGCAAACCTAGGGACATATGTGCTTCTTACCGCCCGATTTCCCTACTCAATATGGAGGCAAAGATTCTGGCCACTGTCCTTGCTAGACGCCTTCGGGGGGTAATCTCGGGCCTGGTGCACGCGGACCAGTCAGGTTTCCTCCCAGACAGGGCAACTAAACTGAATCTCTGCCGCACGCATAACTGGCTGCAGGAAGTCCGAGAGAGGAACGAGCCCCACTGGTTCCTATCGCTGGATGCAGAAAAGGCCTTCGATGCGGTCCACTGGCCCTTCTTGATGGAGACGCTGAGGAGGTTTGGCTTTGGCCCTAAGTTTCTACAGTGGATTCAAGTCCTGTACTCGGCCCCGAGGGCACGAGTGCGAGTCAATGGTAGGGTGTCGCGCGAATTCAGTATTGGTAGGGGAACGCGCCAGGGGTGCCCACTGTCCCCCCTACTCTTCACACTGACAATAGAAATCTTAGCGATCAAGATCCGACAGAATCAGGGAATTAGAGGCTTTACATGGGGGGAATCTGAGGATACCCAGGAGAAAATTTCGCTATATGCCGATGACGTCCTGTTGTTTGTTACAAACCCGGACGCCACAATCCCGGTGCTGTTCCAAGAACTGGCTGACTTCGGTGCAAGGGCAGGCCATACGATTAATTGGCATAAGTCGGTTCTATATGACCCGCAAGGCTTGGAGCGAAGCGATTGCCTGCCAGAACTCCTCATCCACACCACGGAGGGCTTCCAATATTTGGGAGTGTACATGACACTAGATAGTTCGCTCTCCTTTAATAATAATGTGGCCCGAATCATGGCAAGTGCAAAGGCAGAAATGGATCGGTGGAGACAGCTCCCGCTCACCTTATTAGGCCGCGCAGCGCTATATAAAATGGTGTTGCTTCTGAAGTTCCTCTATGCCCTGCAAAACGAATACTATTCACTACCGGTTAAAACGTTGAATAAAATCCACGCAGACCTACGTGCGGTCCTATGGCTGGGGAAACAGCCGAGAGTGGCCTTAACTACACTGCAGCGCCACCAGTACAGTGGAGGGATTTCCCTGCCTAACTTAGAAGCATACTATTGGGCGGAGCATCTCACTCCGATTAATGAATGGCTCCACGCGGCAATAGATCACCCTACCTACGCACTAGAGAGGTCGAAATGGTCCACTACTAACGTGCTATATTACCTGTACGGAGGGACCGGAGGGAAGCAACTTCTGCCGGCCACAAAGATTACACTGTCCGCATGGCACAGGGCGACCAAACGCATGGGATGGGACAAGCGGCCCACCCGGCAGACGCCGCTATGGCACTGTCGATGGCTGGGAGAACTCAACAGATTGAAAGGCTTCCGACATTGGGATGACATCGGCATCTCAACAGTAGGGGACGTGATATCAAGGGGAGAGTTGAAAACATTTGAAGCGCTGCAGCAAGACTTTGGCTTACATAACACACAGTACTACAGATACACGCAACTGAGACATGCATGGAGGGCACAAAATATCACTCTAACAGACATCCCAGAATACGCGCCACTGGAGGGTAGGTTACTGCAGGAGCAGATAGGAGGGGGGGCAGTATCCCTTACATATAGAACGCTGACCAACAATATGCTGGGTACCCTGCAAGACTTGCGCACCAAATGGGAGGCAGACGCCGGGGCCATGGAGGACCTAGACTGGGAGATGGTTCTTATGCACCCGCGCGAGGTAGCGATTAAGTCTAGGCTTCGCCTCGTACAGTTGAAGGTGCTACACAGAGCCTACTTCGACAGGGTACGCCTTTTTAAAATGGGGAAGGTCACGGACACAGCATGCCTTAGGTGCCATCAGAAGGAGGGCGACTTCTATCATACACTCTGGGGTTGCAATATCATACAAGCGTACTGGGAAGAAGTATTTGTGGAATTGGATGAGATACTAGGCACTACTCTACCACGCGACCCTAGGCTGGCTTTATTGGGTTTGACAACCGAAGTAGACCTGACCCGCCCCCTGATCATCTTTCTAGTACTGGCTTTGGTGGTGGCAAAGAGAGACATTGCACGATACTGGGGAGCGGCCGAACCGCCAGATTTAGAGGAATGGAGGAGAGGGCTAGACTTATACATGGCGGCAGAGAGAGTGACCTATAAAGCCAGGGGCTGCCCCAAAAAGTTTCGGAGAGTGTGGGCAAAATGGAGACAATACCACGGATTGGAGTGAAGCCACAGAGAACCTAAGTGGGGGCCTCGGGGGGAGTGGCATGGCGACACAGGCCCAACGGAGGTGACTAGGGGAGGCAATGTCATAGACTGTATTATATAACTCAGATATGACTAGTGTGTGATAATGTATCAGAAGAGGGTGGGGAGGACCTGGGGGGCGGGGGAGGTGGGCATGGAGGTGGCTGTTTCGGGGATTGTTTTTCTCAGTTTTTATGTACCTACTATGAGTTTTGCTACAACCCTACGCTTTTTACTTGATTCATCTGGGATCCTGGGACTCTAAAAACAGAAAATTTGCGTAACTGACGGGCATTGGCCGAATGTTGAAGCCAGCCCATGTATTTACCTTTCATTTGTGATACTTTTGATGCAACAATAAAAAGTGTTTATAAAAAAAAAAAGTCTGTATCTGTGAACGGCAGTATGGCTGGGTGAGTTTGTGTATCAATGTCTTGGTGAGTGAATGGATGCCTCAGTGGTGCATGAGTGAGTAACTGTATATTGCATTGGCAGTATATGTGAGTGTTGGACTGTATAAATGACGGATCACTGACATAATATAGAATGACAAAATATAGACTTACCAAAATATAGTCACCAAAATATAGACTGCCAAAATATCGAATTCCTATCTACAAACAGGTAAGTACAAAAATCTCGAATCCAAAATATAGTCTGTAAAAAATATAGTCAGTCAAAATATCGAATTTTTTTAAATGTCTTAAAAGTAATTTAAAATTAATTAAATAATAAATATAATTAACTAAAACATACTTAAAAATACTCAAATAACCTTAAAATTAAGATATAATTAATTTAAGTTATTAATAAAAAATGTACAATATTTTACCGTAGGATAGCAGGAGGGTAACATTTAATATTACCACTCCAGTGAGTGCAACAGTAGAGAAAGCGTTGGATAGCGTAGGGGTAAAAAATACTATTCCCACTCCAGTGAGTGCAACAGTAGGGAAAGCGTTGGATAGCGTAGGGGTAAAAAATACTAATCCCACTCCAGAGAGTGCAACAGTAGGGAAAGCTTTGGATAGGGTAGGGGTAAAAATTACTATTCCCACTCCAGAGAGTGCAACAGTAGGGAAAGCGTTGGATAGCGTAGGGGTAAAAAATACTATTCCCACTCCAGTGAGTGCAACAGTAGGGAAAGCGTTGGATAGCGTAAGGGTAAAAATTACTATTCCCACTCCAGAGAGTGCAACAGTAGGGAAAGCGTTGGATAGCGGGAGGGGTAAAAAATACTATTCCCACTCCAGTGAGTGCAACAGTAGGGAAAGCGTTGGATAGCGTAGGGGTAAAAATTACTATTCCCACTCCAGAGAGTGCAACAGTAGGGAAAGTGTTGGATAGCGTAGGGGTAAAAAATACTATTCCCACTCCAGTGAGTGCAACAGTAGGGAAAGCGTTGGATAGCATAAGGGTAAAAATTACTATTCTCACTCCAGAGAGTGCAACAGTAGGGAAAGCGTTGGATAGCGGGAGGGTAAAAATTACTGTTCCAACTCCAGAGGGTGCAACAGTAGGGAAATCATTGGATAGCGTAGGGGTAAAAATTACTATTCCCACTCCAGAGAGTGCAACAGTAGGGAAAGCGTTGGATAGCGTAGGGGTAAAAAATACTATTCCCACTCCAGAGAGTGCAACAGTAGGGAAAGAGTTGGATAGCGGGAGTGTGAACATTACTATTCTCACTCCAGATAGTGCAACAGTAGAGAAAGCTTTGTACAGCGTAGGGGTAAAAATTACTATTCCCACTCCAGAGAGTGCAACAGTAGGGAAAGCGTTGGATAGCGTAGGGGTAAAAAATACTATTCCCACTCCAGAGAGTGCAACAGTAGGGAAAGTAATGATTTAATATATTATTAAAAATAAATGAAATATCAATACCAATAAAACATTAATTGAAATTAATAACCAATTTAATATTATGTAATAATTAATTAGAAATGCAACTACATATTAGTTATTAAAAATTAATAACCTATTCATAATTATTTAACAACTAATTAATTTTCAATAACAAAAACTAATTAATAATAAAAATTAATACCAATTAAAAATTAACAGTAAATTATTTATCAATACACAAAAAGTATTTTTAATATGTAATTAATTACAATTACATTACTTCCCACCCTATTCCCCTATAAACCCACATCCCACTACAGAAAATACATTAATACAATTAGCATAATTATCAAATATTTAATTAATACAAAATAATTACCAATTAATAAACATTAATTGCCAATTAATAGAAATTAATTACCAATTAAAAATTAATTAACAATAAATTTAAAATCAATACCTATAAATGAAAACAATTATTTACTTAATTACAATTAAATTACTTCCCACCCTATTCCCCTACAAACCCACAACCCGCTACAGAAAATAAATTTAGAAAATTAACATAATTAACAATTAATCGATTAATACAAATTAATTGGCAATTAATAAAAATTAATTACCAATTAAAAGATAACAATAAATTCAAAATGAATACCAATAAATAAATACAAATATTTAATTAATTACAATTAAATTACTTCCCACCCTATTCCCCTATAAACCCACAACCCGCTACAGAACTAGAAAGAAAAATGTAATTAAAAATGAATAATAATTGCTAAAAATTAATATTTAATTTAATATAATTAAATTACTTCCCACCCTATTCCCCTATAAACCCACAACCCGCTACAGAATTAAATTACGCAAAAATTAAATAACGTAAAATTCATTACTTAAAATACATTAAACATACATTACAAAAATTAATATACACTTTTCACACATATACTAACATACAAAACACTTTAAAAAAATTGATATTATTAAAAAATCGATATATTTAATGCCTATATTGTATACTTCGATATTTTGACTTCTATATTTTGAAAATCGATATTACTTACCTTAAATTCGATATTTTTAACCACTATATTGTGTCCATTCGATATTTTGTCCATTCTATATTTTTACTTCGATATTATGTCCATTCTATATTTTGGAATCGATATTATGACTGTTTACCATAAATGACTATATGTGAGAGTGAGTGATTGTGAGAGTGCCTGTATGGACCAGTGTGTGCTTGTAATAGTTATTGTATTAGAGTGAAAGTATGTGTTAGTATATGTTTAAATAAGTGAGGTGTTGTGTGTATAACTGTACAGGTGAGTAAATAAATGTGTGATTCATTATTTCCATTACTGACTAGGTGTTTGAATAACTCTGTGAATGAGAGTCGGTGTCTGAGTGTCTGTACAGAGTGGATATGCTAATGTTTTTAGCTGACTGTATGTATGAGTGAATGGTGAATGAATTGATGTGTGTGTAGACATAGGAATTAGTCAGTAGAAAGGTACTAAGTGGTATTGGTATGTTCATGGTTTCGAAAATTATAGTCTGTATTTTACAGTGGGTGGTATATAAGAGTCTGATGAGGTGCATCAGATTGTTACTTGGATGATGTCATCAGTGATGTAATTTAAGATGTCATCAGTGATGTCACTGACCATGTCATGAATGATGTAATATGTGACATCATCAGCAGTGAATTGCGGGGGCGCGAGTTATAGTTAGCTGAACTAACTATAACAGGGGAGTGAAATGTCCAACTAACTATAACGTCCCTGAAACATTAGTTTTTTTCAGTGAATTTCTAAGGTTTTTTAAATGCTAATTCCTAACTATAACATCTATAAAACCTATAGTTTTCTCAGTGAATTTTGAAGGTTTTTTAAATGTTAATTTCATATTTTAATATTTATAAAATCTATACTTTTTCTAATTTTGTAACATTATTTTGCAACTCTCTTATCCTTTTTTTAACTTTTAAAATTATGTAATATTTTATATCTTCCCAAAAAATATGTATATAATTTTTTCTTTTTTTTTTGGAGAAAACTAAAGTCCTGTACCGGTAGTCTGCCAAGCTCCATCAGCATGCGAATCGTATCCGCATTTCGTATCCGACTGGATCGTGGCACCGCGCCCCTCGTAACAACATACACGTATGAGGTCACACCAACTGCTAGTTTGGTATGCGACGGGTAAGCAGTACCAAGCCGCACAGTACGTCATGTACGTATGGGGTCACGCCCGCTGCGCGTTGCGTATGCAACGAGTGCACGCTGTAAGGCCCTGTCTTACATCATAGACATATGGTGTCGCACTGGGTATGCCATTCCCTCATTTGTGTTTTATGTCTCAAAAGTATATGTAAATAACTTTAAAGTGTACATGAGACCAAGCGATAATCTAAAATATTTTCAACATTTATATATTTCTAACTGTAATTAACTTATTATAGAAAATATATTGTCTCAAAATTGTGTCGGGTGTGGACTCCTTGTGCGGTGAGTGCCCGATTGTCATGTGACCTTCAAAAATAGCATTTAATTAGTTCATAACATTTCCCATTGTAACAGTTGCAAAACGCCACTCATTTTAGTCATTCTCTCTACAGCATTTGATGAGACACACCTCTTCTGCTTAGAGAGGTTTTTTGAAACTTTTTGCTATGTACACATATCTTACACTACACAGAACATGCAACCACCATCTTCATCAATATTCATCGTCTGTACAGTAGCCTTCCACCTGTGATAGCCATACACCTAAACGTTACATAACCAACGTTTTCTCCTCTACCAGAGGTAACATGGTTGCATACGATGTCCACTGCACAATACAATGTAGTACGGACCAGGGACAGTATCATGCATAGATAATGAACATACGGACACAGATAGATAGTGGAAGTTGGTACGGGCACGTGCGCTCGACACCTTTTTATTACCAGGGTCACATATCCAGTGACGTCTGTGGTGGATGCGTGTGAAGTGAGTGTAAACCAGCCCTCAGGGAATGGTTGCTGCTACCATCAACTATTACAGTAATGATTGGATCACACACAGACATTTATAAAAAAATCAATAGTTTGTGCTGCAGTAAAGTAGGGACAGTAGATGTGAAAAAATACATAAAAATATTCTATTGTAAAAGAACCACTACTTGTGGTATACTGAGACAAAATCAATAGATCTGAAATAATACACAAAATGATTTTATCATAAAGGGTTCATCAGTTCTAGGGCACTCAGATAGCCACATCAAAAGCATTCCGCCTGTGCACAGCCAGTGATGATGCGTGCTGCAGGCGGGCCGTACTAGGAGTAATATCTGTTGCCATCAACACACCATCGTCTGCAATAGCGACTCGATCTGAATTGTGAACCCTGCTGTCTGCAGTGTAGGCCAGAGAGAACGGTCAGCAAGGGCCCACAACTACGTATGTTGGACTTGAACTACACAGTTTGTCATATGAGAAGCAATAAAAAGTGCGTGCTGAGCCTGCGATGATGCGTATGTGTGGTGCTGACAGAGCACACTGCAGCAATGCCTTTTCCTACAGGACTACCTCCTAATCTGAAATACCGATTCAATCTGAATTGTGAACATTGCTGTCTGCAGTGTTAATTGAAGGCAGTACTCACACCGACAACCATGAATACTTTTTCTCACTTCCTCTTCACAAAATACAACAACATAAATTACATCAAAACAATTTGAATTCCAATTTCTGTTGTCCCCAGTGTACACTATTCAGTGTTCCTTTGGACTTGCAAGATTAATTTGGTCATTGTAGTAAACCTATAAGTCATCTAAAATAATTTCTTCAAGCAAGTATACTAAAAGGATATTGTGTATATTTCAATAGACGTTCTACTTACTTGACTACTGAATTCTGTAAAATCACACTCGATCTAAATTGTGAGCCCTGCTGACCGGAGTGTAGGCCAGAGGCACTATTCATTAACGCCTCACATTATAATCGAGAATCACTTGCCACCTTCGCACATACTTTGCTCCCATCTCTCCTCGCCTTCTGCATTGTATGGCAGAGGTGCCATGCCATGTTTGGTTTGTGTACATGGCTAGCCACGGTTCCCAAAGTACGTAGTGTCGTTGTGTCTGCTAGGTGTACATGTTGTTTGTCATATTGTAAGTGAATATACAAGGTAGCACGTTTATACGCGAGCAGTGGTTTCTCCCATTTACATATCGCTGTCTTAAAGAGCATACAGAAGTTTTTTCTCACAGGTAAAGACTGCGACCACAATGGCAGTCATTCATTACTATCCAAGAATGTCCAACTGCACGCCGCTTCTAAGCTTACAGCCCCCAATCTTGTGTGCTTTCCTAAAAGCACGCCAACTCCCACAATTAGACCAACCTTCACACAGCTTTCCAAAGGCGGTTATCTGCTTCTCAATAACATTCATTCCTTACGGAATGTGAGCTGGCATACCATATGTCCTTACTGTTTCAAACCGAGTAACTTCCTGTGGCAATGTCTATTCCCACCCACACAAAGTAACTCCCAAACTTAAACTTGTCCTTCAATCCATACTTTGAAAACAGATTCATTAAACTAACCAAACTGAAAGCGCTTTTGTTCAGAACAGAAGTGTCCCTCACGTCTGCACAAGAAATGTATCGACTGCAGATAGCATGAACTTCAAGTAAAACACATCTCACACTCAAGGTCTGGCACACTTTTTAACAAGGTCTTCTTGGGCCTTCTCATAGTTGTTAAAACTGTTTTTGTATCATACCAGAATTCATTCATTCGATCATCTCTGGAATAACAGGAACAGTGCCCATAATTCTCGCTCAGTTTGCAGCCATCCTACTACTATTTTTGCTTGTAAAAAATGGCTGTGCTCCCTGTGGTAACAACCATGTCTGACAGAATACGCCTCTATGCAAAGCTACATCAATACCGTGAAAAAATAGAACTAATTTTGGCTGCCTGCCTCTATCTATTATCGGAGCCAGCTACAACATGATATTTATTTACACATATGCAATCTGCGTGCAACCATCTTTTTATTGCAAAACTTGCCCATTTGACTGCCGAATGGATCTTTACCTTGCCAACATCCTAACAATCATTCCCGATATCCAGCAGGTAATGCAGTATCTTGAAAACCATGAACTTGTTTGTTCGAGCACTGGAGCAATGGCGGATGCCATGCAAAATGGTATCGTGGCGGAATGGGATTTCTGCGCAGCCGCGAAAGATCTCCTGCAACGTGCGACCTTTGACAACATCGCAGGCAGGTCGCTCCCCACGCTGCTGCACGGCTCTGTCTGTGCCTTCATCGCCGCCCGTACCCGCATTGTTTTTGCTTCATTTTGTTGTCTCTGGGCCTAATTTGTTTCACTCTGTGCCTCAATTGTTTCCTTTCTCCTGTGCCAGATTACTGTTCCTCGCCTGCCTCGCCACCCGTACCCACATTGTCTTTCCTTAATATTGTTGTCACTGTGCCCACTTTGATTCACTCTGTGCCTAAATGGTTTTCTTTATTTTGTCCCCAATTGCTGTTCCTTGCCAGTTTTCCCGCCGCCCCGCTCCCGCCTCCAAGCTGCTCCTCCCTCCCACATCCCCTCATATGGAGGCCGAACCACTGGCACGCCTAAGGCAAGCCCATCTGTGCCTGTCAGCACTCAGCACCAGGACCCCTGGCCCCTGCAAGCACCACAACACCCGCATCCGCTAAGACTCCAGCACCCTCCATGCACTCAACGCTGGACGATCACGTACCTGTTGCCTGGCTGCCCCAAAGCGCACCCAAGGACCCCTCTACTGCCGGATATGCAGCTTCACCAGTGTCCGGCCCGCCAACCCACCTACCAAAGAAGCCAACTACCTCAGATGCATCCTTCTCAACACCTGCTCTGCACACAAACACACCGTTGAACTCTGGGACCTGCTGGACTCCAACACCCCAGACGTCGCCTTCTTGACGAAGAACTGGCTGAACTCCTGCTTGGCACCAGACATCGCCATAGCCATCCCAGAAGGCTACAAGATCACACGCAAGGACCGTACCAATGGAGTAGGAGGAAGAATCGTCATTGTCCACAAGAACACTCTCAAAATCTCGACATACACAAATGACACCCACAGCACCACCGAACACCTGCACTTCCAGATACACACCAACCCCAACACCAGCCTCAGAGGAACCCTTGTCTACAGACCCCCCGGACCCCGACCACAGTTCAGCGACTCCATCACCGACCTCATCAGCACACACGCCCTCGCCTCCACGGACTACATCCTCCTCGGGGACCTGAACTTCCACCTCGAGAACAACAACGACCCCAACTATTCCACCCGGATTGACAACCTCGCCAACCTCAGACTCAGACAACTTGTGACAACATCCACCCACTCTGCCGGCCACACGCTGGACCCCATCTTCTCAGCAAGCTCCCATGTCTTCTTCAACCACACCACCGAACTCCACTGGACCGACCACCGTTGCATCCACTTCACCTACCATAAACCCACCACACACCACCGCACCCAGCAGATGCCCTGCCGCTGCTGGAGCAAAGTCATCGAAGAACAGCTAACCACTACCCTCGCCCAAAGCCCTCCCACAGACCTGATCAACCACGATGCCGCAGCCTGCAACCTCAGACAATGGATCGACGACTGTGCCAACACCCTTGCATTGCTCAAGAAACCCTGCAACAGACACACCAGAAAGAAAGCAAGCTGTTCTCCAAAGACCTCCGGGCCTCCAAGCAAACCTGCCGAAAGCTAGAGAAGAACTGGATCCGTGATCGAACACCGGAAAGCTACGTAGCCTACAAGAACGCCACCCACAGACACCACCACCTCATCAGATCCACCAAAAGGACCTCTTCAAAGACCGCCTGGACAACAATGCACACAACAGCAAAGAGCTCTTCCACATCGTGAAGGAACTCTCCAACCCCAGCTCCAACACCAACGATATCCCACCCTCACAAGACCTGTGCAACTCGCTGGCCACCTTCTTTCACCGCAAGATCACAGACATCCACGACAGCTTCAACACTGTGACCGCCCCGGCTACCACCAAAACCTCCACCCTCACGACCACCATTCGCACCAGGTGCCTGACCTCCTGGACCAACATCAACGATAAGGACACCATCAAGATCATGAACTCTGTCCACTCTGGACCCCCGTCAGACCCTTGCCCACACCACATCTTCAACAAAGCCAGTACCACCATCATATCCAATCTCCGGAAAGTCATCAACATCTCTTTCTAGACAGCTACCTTACCAGAGAGCTGGAAGCACACCAAGATCAACGCCTTACTCAAGAAACCCAAGGCGGACCCCAAGGACCGCAAGAACTTCTGACCCATGTCCCTGCTCCCGTTCCCGGCGTAGGTCATCAAGAAGGCTGTTAACAAACTACTGATCAGAATCCTCGAGGAGAAAAGCATCGTGGACCTGTCCCAGTCCGGGTTCCGCAGCAACCACAGCACCAAAACTGCCCTCATCGCCGCCACCAACGACATCAGGACCCTGCTAGACAACGGAGAAACCGCAGCCCCCATCCTCCTGGACCTGTCAGCCGCCTTGTGTAAATGTAAATGTAGTTGAGCGTATATAGCGCACAGCTACCCGCAGTGGGTTTCCCGGCGCTTGCTTAGGGAACCCTTCCTGGTATTCCCCTGTGAGATAGCAGGGTATCCACAAGGTGAAAGTCAGGCATCCCGCCGCGAGGGGCCGTTGTGGAGATTAAGCAAGCTATTGCCCAGAGTCGCAGAGTGTGAACCCGTGAGACGAGGAGGCACCGGGGCGAGAATTATCGAGTCCGTGGAATTTTTAGCCCAAGACCCCGCCGAGGCGGGGAATTGAACCCTGGTCCAGGACCGATCTCAGCTTCCGGGTCTGCTGCCTCTAACCCCTGAGCCACACTTCTCCACACTTCTTCAACATGGTCTGCCACCACACACTACAAACACGCCTACATAACACTGGGATCCAAGTGAAGGCCCTGGACTGGACCACCTCGTTCCTCTCCGGCAGAACACAGACCGTCCGCCTCCCCCCTTCTGCTCCAAAGCCACCAAGATCATTTGGGGCGTACTCCAGGGCTCATCCCTCAGCCCAAAGCTGTTCAATCAATCAATCAATCAATCAGGACACTTGTAAAGCGCACTACATACCCATGAGGGTCTCAAGGCACGGGGGTAGGGACGCTGATACTGATCGAAGAGCCAGGTCTTGAGTAGTCGTCTGAAGGGGTTGTGACAACTTGACGAAGCCCTAAGGCGAAACGCGTCGTTGCTGTTGGTTTCCCTATTAAATCTTTGTGAAACCTCCCCTGAGTGTGCTACCTTCCTTTTGGATTGATGTTCCTGGGATTTTGGAGCTCATATATATATATATATATATATTCACTGAAAAAACCATAGGTTATAGACCATATATAGTTAGGAATTAGCATTTACAAAACCTTGAAAATTCACTGAAAAAACCATAGGTTATAGACCATATATAGTTAGGAATTAGCATTTAAAAAACCTTATTTTACTCACACAAAACCATTGAAATTCCATATATAGTTAGTAGTACTAACTATATATCGCGCACCCGCAATCCACTGCTGATGATGTCACATATTACATCATTCATGACATGGTCAGTGACATCACTGATGACATCACTGATGACATCTCAAATGACATCACTGATGATATCACTGATGACATCTCAAATGACATCACTGATGACATCACTGATGACATCTCATTTGACATCATTGACCACATCACTGATGATATCATTCATGTGACAATACAATGCATCTCCTCACACTTTAATATAACCTCTGTTAACCCAGTGTTAAATACAGAGTATAATTTTTGAAACCATTGACACACCAATACTAGTTACTACATACGCACTCAGTGATTCCTATGTTTACACACACATTCACTCATTTACCCATACAATCATTCATACATACAATCACTCATCTTTACAACACTATCATATGCACTCATACACCTATACAGACTCTCACACTCTGTCACTCATCCATGCAGTTACTCACACACCTAGTCAGTCCTGTAAATAATCAATCACACTTCCATTTTCTAATCTATACAGTTAAACATAGAGCACCTTACATTTTGAAACATATACTAACACATACTTACTCTCTTATACAATCATTGATACAAGTACACATTGATCTGCACAGAGTCACACACCTCCCAGCCAGCCACACACACACTCAGTCTCCCATACAAATACTTGGGCAATCAATCAATAACCCATATAGTTACTCATATAGCTACTGACCAACACATGCAGCAGTTTACAGAACAACAGACATAATGATGCACAAATTAAGACAGTTTAGTCACTAACCCATGCACTCAGTGAGACACATTTAATCACTCACTCATACAGTCAGTCACGCACCTACTAAATCCTTCATCCAGACACTTCTACACCTACTCATTCTTCAATATGTAAAACATATTTAAACTTTACAGAAACACACAGTCACTGGATGATGTCATCAGTGATGTCATTTGAGATGTCATCAGTGATGTCATCCGTGATGTCACTGACCATGTCATGAATGATGTAATATGTGACATCATCAGCAGTGGATTGCGGGTGCGCGATATATAGTTAGTACTACTAACTATATATGGAATTTCAATGGTTTTGTGTGAGTAAAATATGGTTTTTTAAATGCTAATTCCTAACTATATATGGTCTATAACCTATGGTTTTTTCAGTGAATTTTCAAGGTTTTGTAAATGCTAATTCCTAACTATATATGGTCTATAACCTATGGTTTTTTCAGTGAATTTCAATGTTTTTTTAATAGCAAATATCATAAGCTGTCGATTGTCAAGTACGTGGTAAGAAAAAACATTTTCGTGTTTATGCACACTGATCTGCTTTCAATGCTGCCCCCCCACCTCATTTCTATTAGGAGTACTCTCTCTTTCCAGATAGTGAAGGTTAGTTAACGCAGGCCTTTGCCCCCGTTGTAATCCGTCGTGCCTGCTTCTCTCTCCATTTGATTGATTGTTATCCAAGCATTTGCAAACAAGCACAGAATCGCCATACTCTGTTTAGTCTTTGCAGATAGTGAAGGATAGGTAAATGCAGACTTTTGTCCCCATTGTAATCCGTCATACCTATTTTTCTCCCCATTGATTGATTGATTGAATCGAGCATTGAATTGTTCGAAGTTGGTTCTCTTAAGGATCTTCTCTGCCTGCAAACGGGGAAGAATAGGAATATTCTCTCTCCCTTTGCAGATAGTGAAGGGTAGGTAACGCAAACCTTTAACACATCGTGCCTATTTCGTTCCTCATTGATTGATTGTTTGCCCGAACATTGACTGTTTGGGAATTGGTTCTTTTTGGAGGTATTCCCTGTTTGCAAATAAACGTAGGAAAATCTTTGCAAGTAGTGAAAGGGTAGGTAATGCGGACCTTTGTCCCCCGTTGTAATCTGTCATGCCTATCTACTCCCCACTGATTGATGCACCTGTTTCACCCGGACCATTTACTAGAGATAGGTCATTTGGCCCGACCAGAGAGCACCCCTAGTGAAAAGGACATATGCAATAATAACGAAGTGATCACTGTATCCTGTTAACAGAAACTTTAGCATGAAACAACCTGGAAAGAAAGGAATAGGAAAACGAAAATCAGTAGGCCTCTGATGAACTTTTTATTAAATAACAAACAAAGAAACGATAACAATACGTAATGATAAAACCTATTATTGTCCTACAAACAAGAAACGTTAGAAGTAAGCCCGTAATAAGAAACCTGAAAACAGTAAGAGAAACCAAGTGTGACATTGCAACGGCCACAAGGCAACGAGGCTTCATCGCCCCTCACTGCCCCAAAACGTGTCTGTCCCACCGCCTGCCACGGCCAAATAACGGCAAACTGGGAAAGATACAAGTCAGCAGACATCCGCCCCATTCTGGAAACTTCCAAAGTGCAACAGGTTTCCGGCTACGCCCAGCCGGAAGCAACACATATAAGGCGGGTCCTGCTGCCAACCGTCGGCAGAAGATCATCACGTAGGGTGTAGCCGGAGGAAAGGCCGATGCCAATGGCACCCGTCCAGGGGGATTGCTACGACCACCCTGGAGAGTTGCAAGGGGGGGAATGTCTGTGTCCTCGACCCTCCCCTCTCTCTCCCAGTCCGGCCACCATCAACCAGAGGCCGAGGCCGACGGGATCCGGCCGCGGTGGCGGTAACCCTGGAGAATTGCAGGTTAGACCCTCTCTCTCCCAGTCTGGGCCAGCATCCATGGAGGGCCTGGGAGTGGAGAGGCCACTGCACGAAAGGCCCAGGAGAGGCACCACACGCCAAGGCCTGCCCCACCGGATGAGCCAAGGAACCCGTTCATGGGGCCAGAGCCAGGGGCGTCCGGCCGCCATCCACCGGAGGTCCGGCCCAAAGACGGACGGGACATTTCTTCTTTCTTTTATAATGGCTGCGACAACACTGGGGGGGGATGTCTTGCACATGCCTCCGACCCCCCCCCCTCGTCCTCATCGCCTGGTCCGGCCATAACAAATGTCAAGCGAGACGCCGTGGGGTGCACTGGGTGGGAGAGACGGTGCGAACAGGCCTCTCCCGCCTCCCCAGGTGGAGGCTTCCCAGCTGCACCCTCAGCGCTCCAGGCACCCGGAAAAGGGTTCTTCCACTGTGGCGATGCTGCAACGTCTCGCCCGGCAGGGTGGAGCCCGTCCGCTCATTTGAACCCGCGATCGCCTGTAGCTACCGAACTCTCAAAATGGCGGTCGACCTGGCAAGAGCGGGCCCAGCATAAAGAAATGGTCCGGTCACTGGTTGACTCCACCACCGTAGTCCTCCACGACCTTGAAGATTCTAGAGGAGCCGCGGGAGTCCCCGACCCCCGCAGACACCCCCGATGGGGAATGACTGCCATGATCGCCCGTGGAGTGACGAAACTGTAGCCGCGGGACGTCGGCGCTCCCATGCTGGCACCAGCCTCAGTTTGAATGACTAGAATCCTGCAGACCTCAGTTCCGGTGAAAGCACAGTGTGACCCGGTAGGAAAAATTGTTGCACCCCCTCCCCTTTTTGACTGATGGTTCAAACCACCGATCCTTTCCTTTGCCCTTTTAACGGAACTTTGGACTGCCTCCCCCCCCCCCGCGGCGCCCCACGCCGTTATTTGGTGGGCGGCAACTTACTGGACATCACCTTGGTGCCATCCAGATTTCAGCGCGTTCTGCTGCCTTGGAACTATTCGCACAACAGACAGCTACTGACGACCCACCCCCCGGGACGCCCCACGCCGGATACCCAAATCAGTGCGGCACCCAGGAAACATCTTCTGAATTTTCATAATTTGAAAGAACTAGTAACATGTCCTCATCAGGAATTTCCTCTTCAATCATCTCATCAGGAATCTCCTCATGAAAAGTCTGCAATGATGATTCTTGTAACTCTATGGTCTCCAAACATTCGATAAATTCGCCATCAAGAGATTGATCAAAAAAATCATTCAAGTCATCTCCTCCTTGTGAGAATATTTCATTATTGGTGCTGTCAATTTCAATAAATGTAGTGGATAATTCAAAAGAAATTACCACGGTCTCTTCATTGTTTAAATGTTTTTACTGTTTTTGTTTTGTTGTATATATTTATAAGTTATTAAAGTTTTATATTCCTACTACTTTGTTGGAGTGCTATATATTTTTAATGTGACACATAATTGTAAAAACTTTGATGTACAAAGAGTCATCCCTGGAATCTTCCGCTTCAGGCTCGGTCCCCTCCCCAATCACAATACAGGATGGTTTTCAGATAGTAGGAACGCGTGTGGTGTGACGGATCTCATCGGGTGTGGGCCTTGATCTACTATAACTCCTTTGAAGAGGGGTGATTCTTTACAGCTGGGGCCATAAACTACATCTGCAGGGCTAGCTGATAGCCTGGGACCGGCCTGGACAATCGGACACAGAGGAAGAGGAGTGTCAGAGGGTGCGGTAGTGAATAGGGCGAAAGGGAGGTGTCGGGCGGGCACAGGGTGTGATTCTCAGGGAAGAGCAGCGCAGATGGGGGGAGGTTTATTACCCATGCATAAGACAGAGAGCGGGGGTGACCAGTGCCTGGGGAAGATGCTTGCGAGGGTGGGGAGCCATGCTACGAATCAACAGCGTGCAGAGAGTGGGTCTGGTCAAGGCATCTAAAATGGCTGCCGTGCACGACAAAAGTGTGGCATTTGAAAAAAGGCAAGATGGCGCAGACAATGTTTTTCAACACTTCCTCATTTCCTTCGAATCGAACGTTAACAGACGTTGGGGCATATTACCAAAGTTAAGCGATATTTATCGCTAACGATGCTTACCAACGATTTTTTTACCGCTAAGCATCGTCAGAAATTATCGAAGATAAACCTTGCTATTATCAAGGTTTATCGCAAATGCGATAATAAACAGCCGCAATGCATGAATATCGCTAAAAAGTCAGCGATATTCATGCATTACCGAGCTAATGCTCTTAGCCATGTTATCCACCTCCCATTGGATAACATGGCTAAGAACTGCTCAGGGCAGGTGTTACTTTTTGGAGATATTCGCGCTTAGCGCGAATATCTCAAAGTTGGTAATAGGAGATAGATATCTTGCATGTTGTAATGCAAATTATTGTGGTATATGGAACTCATACCATAATCTCTCAGGAAAGCAGAAACTGATCCTTTTGGGACCGCCTAAAAAGGCCTAGGGGGTGAGGGGTACTCTACTTTGCCCCTTTTCACGTTCCGAACTATTTTATTTTACTCTCTTCTGTAATTACACAAAATAGCAGCGATAAGATGCATCGGAGACACACAGTGAGAGAAAGGAGGCCGGAGATGAAGAAGAGATGTCAAATACACATTGGAGATAATATAGTGGCAGAAGGGAAGTAAATATGAGTAAACTTACCATGTAACATAAAAATGTTGCACTCTATACTATAACTCTCATTTTATACTACAATCACTTCGCTACAACCTCATAAATTAAAAATAAAAATGAATAATGTCTCAAACAATTTTTGATTTCTAAATATAAATTTATTCTTCAGAATTTTCTAAATTTGAAAGAACTAGTAACATGTCCTCATCAGCAATTTCCTCATGAAAAGTCTGCAATGATGATTCTTGTAACTCTATGGTCTCCAAACATTCGATAAATTCGCCATCAACAGATTGATCAAAAAAATCATTCAAGTCATCTCCTCCTTGTGACAATATTTCATTATTGGTGCTGTCAATTTCAATCAATGTAGTGGAATCATTCAAGTCATCTCCTCGTGACAATATTTCATTATTGGTGCTCTCAATTTCAATCAATGTAGTGGAATCATTCAAGTCATCTCCTCCTTGTGACAATATTTCATTATTGGTGCTGTCCATTTCAATCAATCTAATGGAATCATACAAGCCATCTCCTCCTTGTGACAATATTTCATTATTGGTGCTCTCAATTTCAATCAATGTAGTGGAATCATTCAAGTCATCTCCTTGTGACAATATTTCATTATTGGTGCTGTCCATTTCAATCAATCTAATGGAATCATACAAGTCATCTCCTCCTTGTGACAATATTTCATTATTGGTGCTCTCAATTTCAATCAATGTAGTGGACAATTCAAAAGAAATTGCCACGGTCTCTTCATTGTGAGCCATTTTATTTTGAAATTGCTTGCTGTAAATTGCAGAAAAAAATAATCACTTTCATTTATCGTTTTTAGTAATACATAATATAAAACTAACTTTATCAAGTATTTAGTTTAACAGAAGGACTGCAAATAAATAACAGAAAACATTTTTCAAATTATCTTCAAGTGTACAACATAGTTCCCCTTAAGAATTAACAACTCACCTTTTTAAAAGTAGGAGAAGTGTTAGTACTGTGTAAATCAAACACCAGAAATTCACCACCAAAAATTCCTCACAAATGTACCTCAGACAGTAGTATCACAAAATGGCTGTGGTTTCCTCTCATTTGACATATATACATAACCAATTAACTTTCATCACACACAAATACAAAACCAAAGTAACATTTTAATTGGTTCTAAATTTCAACACTTTCAAATGTGTTTTCCCCATGCAATTTTCCATAGGACATTTACATACGTCTACAGCCTGAATGGCTGAACGGAATTACACCAAACTTGGCAAAATGGTACATCAAACCTAAGAGGTCAGGAAGGATCTACTATGCCCCCTTATGCTCATTTCCCCCTTCGCTTTGGCCTCCTCTTGTCTCTCAATCCTACCGAGAGACAAGATGGCGGCCGCTACGGACTGTTTGGAATGTTTACAGACGCCGGAGAACCAATCAGCTTCGCAAAGCTCCGTAACGCGAAAAGTACGCGAAGCGGAGCGCTGTTACAGATATATATCTTTTTTTGAACGTTAATTTCTCAAAATCCACTGGAGCACACATATTGAGACCTAGCAAAGGCACATCGGGCTACCAGTCCCTAATATTTTACCAAGTTTCGTGCAAATCCATTCAGCCGTTCGATTATTATTATTATTATTTTTTTTTGCCCCGCGGGGCCCTTTTAAAACCTCCACATCAAACCTAGGGGGTCAGCGAGGATCTACTATGCCCCCTTATGGTCATTTGCCCCTTCGCTTTGGCCTCGTCTTGTCTCTCGATCCTACCGAGAGACAAGATGGCGGCCGCTACGGACTGTTTGGAATGTTGACAAACGCCGGAGAACCAATCAGCTTCGCTTCACAAAGCTCCGTTGCGCGAAAAGTCCGCGAACCGGAGCGCTGCCCGGTCCGCTGTTACAGATATATATCTTTTTTTAAACGTTAATTTCTCAAAATCTACTGTAGCACATATATTGAGACCTACAAAAGGCACATCGGGCTACCAGTCCCTACAATTTTGCCAAGTTTCGTGCAAATCCATTCAGCCGTTCGGGCTAAAAGTGAGGCCAACCGCCCTATGGAAAACTCAATGTTAAAAACACGTTTTGGGACCCCCCTTTTTTCTCGACCCCCCCTGGACGAACCCCCCCCCCAATTTTCAGGGGCTGCTCAGAAACAAAATGTGCCATTTTCCTGAAAATTCCAGCCAATTCCGTCCACAAACGCCAAAGTTATTAGACATAGAATTTTCAAAAAACCCATAGAGAAAAAATCCTAACTATATATACCTACTGGCGACCGCCAGTAGGTAATGTATATGTATATGTATATATATATATATATATATATATATATATATATATATATATATATATATATATATATATATATATATATATATTCACTGAAAAAACCATAGGTTATAGACCATATATAGTTAGGAATTAGCATTTAGAAAACCTTATTTTACTCACACAAAACCATTGAAATTCCATATATAGTTAGTTGCACTAACTAAATATCGCGCACCCGCAATCCACTGCTGATGATGTCACATATTACATCATTCTTGACATGGTCAGTGACATCACTGATGACATCACTGATGACATCTCAAATGACATCACTGATGACATCATGACACACCAATACCAGTTACTACATATGCACTCACTGATTCCTACGTCTACACACACATTCACTCATTCACCCATACAATCACTCATACATACAGTCACTCATTATTACAACACTATCATATGCACTCATAAACCTATGCAGACAGTCACACACTGCCACTCATCCATGGAGTTACTCACACACCAAGTCAGTCCTGTAAAGAATCAATCACACTTCCATTTCTTCATCTATACAGTTAAACACAGAACACCATACTTCAGTGACATCACTGATGACATCACTAATGACATCTGAAATGACATCACTGATGACATCTCAAATGACATCACTGATGACATCATGACACACCAATACCAGTTACTACATACGCACTCACTGATTCGTACGTCTACACACACATTCACTCATTCACCCATACAATTACTCATACATACAGTCAGTTATTATTAGAACACTATCATATGCACTCATACACCTAGTCAGTCCTGTGAAGAATCAATCACACTTCGATTTCCTCATCTATAGTTAAACACAGAACACCATACTTTTCACACATATACTAACACATACTTACTCTCTTATACAATCACTGATACAAGTACACATTGATATGCACAGAGTCACACACCTCCCAGCCAGCCACACACACACTCAGTCTTCCATACATCCACTCATTCTTCAATATGTAAAACGTATTTAAACTTTACAAAAACACACAGACACTAGATGATGTCATCAGTGATGTCATTTGAGATGTCATCAGTGATGTCATCAGTGATGTCACTGACCATGTCATGAATGATGTAATATGTGACATCATCAGCAGTGGATTGCGGGTGCGCGATATAGAGTTAGTGCAACTAACTATATATGGAATTTCAATGGTTTTGTGTGAGTAAAATAAGGTTTTCTAAATGCTAATTCCTAACTATATATGGTCTATAACCTATGGTTTTTTCAGTGAATTTTCAAGGTTTTGTAAATGCTAATTCCTAACTATATATGGTCTATAACCTATGGTTTTTTCTGTGAATTTCATTGGTTTTTTAACAGCTAATATCTGTAGCTGTAAAATGTATTCTTCTTTAAATCCAAAAATATATTTTATATGTTTATGAATAATTTTTTTTTTAAATATTTTTTTTTCTTCGTTCCCGCTTCGCGAATCGGGAAGCTTCCCGTTAGCTGACCTTGATGCCGCGAAATAGACCGCGAGCCGGTAAACGTTTCTTTACCGCAAGTGCCGCGTTAGAAAACAACATCGTGACGCCTCCTGTCCGCATGACGTTTCACGTTGTCGCGTGATACGTCATATGACGTGCTACGTTAGCGAACTGGTACGCGAAGCGAGTCGCAAAGCGCAGGTTTCTGGAAGCAAACCGGGAGGCCCTGCAAAGCGCTTAACGTAAACACAGCAAGTCATGTGACTTGGTAATAACACTTTTCATTGGTTCATTTCACTTTTGGTTTCCTAATGATGTAAGACTAGGTCATATAATCTAAAATGAACACTTTTGATTGGTTGAGAACTCTTGTTTTTCCCAAATGATGAAAATCCCTCCTTCTTTCCTCACTCTGACTTTCATCATTGTGAGAGAAAGACCCTTTGTGATCACTGAGCAATGGCTTCTTTAGTAGCTTCAGCTGGTGCTTCCCCACCACCTCCACCACATCCAAGGAAGAGTGGACCACCTGCTCAAGTTATAATTCAACAAGAAGAGGAAGAAGAGGAACAGGACGACGAGCACGAAGAGAGGCAGTTTTTGCCTGAGCAGCCCAGGACGTCTCACCGGAAAGAAAACTTCATTTGGCAATTTTTTAAAATTCCCAAAGGTCAGAAAAAAGTAAATGCAAGATACGTAACTTGCCTTATATGTCAAGATAGACTGTCCAGAGGAACCGAGAAAAAATACAGTTTCGGAAACTACACAATGCATCGCCATATGACTAGGTGGCATCCTAACAACTACAGTGCTGCACAGTTTCGGAACGACCTAGATAATCTCCCTATTATGGCCAGAAGATCTGTTGTACCGGAAGTAACGGGACCAGAGGGCAGGGAGATGGTGCCAAATATACAAATGAAATTTGGTGAAGTAAAACACATCTGCGTATTTTGCGATGGATTCATTTCCTACGGAGAAAGAAGCATCACTCTGATCAACAGAGCTATTGACTATCATATGCAAGTTTGTACGAAACGCCCAAAATAATAAATACTTCTTTTTTTGTTTTGTTGCTCCTGTTGAGCCCTTTACAATGAATCGTTTTCATTGCCCCCTCCAAGAAAAACCCCAAAAAATATAAAACTGTTCAGAAAAATTCAAAAAAAGTAAAAAAATGTTCAGAAAAATAATAAAAAAAATATAAAACAACAAAAACAATAAAAAAAAAGTTCTTTTCAGAACTACCTCCCCGTTATTAAAAAATTGGTACAATATTTGGAACTGTGCCAACCTCTATTTCTCTTAGTTCGCTTCCCAGTTCGCTAGCCGGTACGCGAACCGGAAGCGAACCAAAAACAGTAAGTATAAGGGAAGGAAACAGACACTTATGTTAAAAGAAAGACAGCTATAGGGGAGTAAACTAGAGATACTATTACCCGTAATCCACTGCTGATGATGTCACATATTACATCATTCATGACATGCTCAGTGACATCATCAGCAGAGGATTGCGGGTTTTTTGGCAACGTGCCTTATCCACGGTTTAATAACGCTGCCTTTTGCTTTATATAAGTTTTCAAATTGTATGAAATATATACCAATAGGTCGTTATGAACCTTTAGGTAGTGCTTTTCTTCATGAGGTCTGGTCGCTTCCATACACATACAGATGTTTCAAAGATGATCAAGAAGTTTATCTGAATGGAGAGGAATGCACTGAGACGCCAGATCATTCACTAATGTGTAGGCACATACAGTTACACGGTTCATGCAACAAACACCGACCAAATATGGCTTGCGTGTTGCAAGGCACGCCAGTTCCTGCTATCATCCCCACGTTCAAGTTGTTGGAAAATGGTAGTTATTTGATGCTCAATAATGAAGATTGTTCTGAGTTAATTAAAAGTATTCCTTTTATCGTAACAGTAAGTGAACAGGTTATTTGCTGCAGAAATGTTCTATTTCCTCCCACACATGAACATAGGGAGTTTTCAATCTGGCCACAAATACCAACCTTGGGACAGATTTCAACGGCATGGCAAGAATAAGAGCTCTTTTGTCTCAGAGAGAGGTGGCCTTGAGTTCGGCCCGTGAAACTTTCGTGCTTCACATAGCGAACACCCGTACAGAGGTGCAGACCCTTTTCAATTCAGATTTGCCTTTCAATTTCAGCAAGATGCTTCCGACTATCTTTAACGCATCCTCCACAAAGGCCCTGGCGCACTTTTTTAAAGTTGTTACCAGTGGTCTCGTGACTTCATTTGAGAAAATCTTTGGAGTCATCCCTGCTTCCTTTCATTCTATTTTCTCCACTCTGGTTCGTGGATTGGCATTTTTACTTGCATTACCAGCGGACGCTCTTGTGCTTTTTTACATTTTTAAATATGGATGTCCCTCCTATGCAACCTCCCACCCTGCAGCTGCTGACACTGTTCCGCAATCACATGCTAGAATATTATGGCACAATGCCGTTGGCGATATTAAGCACGGCATATGGATTATCTTTTCGATTCTCCTACTTCACCAGTGTCCAGCCTGTATTTCACTGCCTGACCTGTGATTTCGATTGGGCCATTGATTTGTGTCTCTGCGGACCGGTTTCTCCTGACGTCGACTTTAATCAGCTGATGACTCCTATCATTACTCACAAGTTGGTTTGTCCTGGCGAAAGGATTATGGCTGTGGCATTGATGCATGGACTACTTGGTCCCTGGAATTTACTGGCGGCAGCACAGTCTTTCTTGGAACAGAGCTTTCTTGAAAACCCACCGAGCTGTCCTCTGATGGTGATAGAGGATCCGGTGCTGGGAGAGCACGTATGTTCTTTTCCGCTTTTAAATTGGATGGCTGAACTGTTTTCGGATGAAGACGGTGACTTCCTATTGGAGGCTGTTGCAGCTTATTTTGCATACACAGTTATGTCATAGACCTTTTTCATGTTTGATATGCTGAGTACTAGCATTTCATTGACAATTCATTGACTTATTTGTCAAGTTTTTAATATTTACCTTGCCTATTGGCTTAAGACTCGATAAAGTACTTGGCTGTTTTATTTTTCTTTAGCATTAAATTTTCCTAGTTTTTAATGCTTTACCTTGCGGACCGTCCACATATAAACTTGCAATCTGCTCTCATGAGATGGCACTTCTATTATCTTATTCAGTTCGTTTCCGGATCATGGGGAGGTGTCATCTAGGTCCTGGATATCTTTACACCGTGTTAAGTTAGCATGGGCTCATTACCGGTTTAAACGCCATTTTTCCTTTTTTGCAACTTCTGCACACGACACTTAGTTGTTGCTTTAGCTTTCCACCTAGTAGTTCATCGTGGTTTACATGAGAATAATATGTTATTGCTCTACTATCTGCTTTGCTTGTTAAACTATATCTGTACAGCGAGTGCTAAAGTTTCAAGAACAACACGATACAGAATTGTTATGAGGTCTGATCTCCACGACTTCATACTCATAACATAAGTGCAACTTCTGCCAATTCTGGGCATGAGGCGGGTTTTATATTGCTTTGCCGAACACACATACACAACAGTTGATGCGGTTCACATGAAGAGAGAGCTGGTGTATGCTGATGTGATTCCTTCAAATCTAAGACACTAAAGTATGGGCACGCCCTAAACCAACACAAAGAGACCTTCTTAGCAAATAATATAATATGTGTATTAGGGAGGGTGAGATATAAGCAGCCGCGGGCCGTGGAGGGAGTTACGGTGAGGCAGGGAGGCGGGGAGGGGGAGAAGCAGGGTGGAGCCCTCTCTACCTTGCCCCTCCCCCTCCCCGCCTCCCTGCCCCACCGTAACTCCCTCCACGGCCCGCGGCTGCTTATAAGTGTTGCTAACTCTTATTCATTTACAGCATGTTAACATACTGTCACCATTCGCTTTTTATGTACTAGTAACTATGCTGGTAATTTTGCTACTGATAATATGTGTACTTGTATTCTCCACCCTGCTTCTCCCCCTCCCCGCCTCCCTGCCTCACCGTAACTCCCTCCACGGCCCGCGGCTGCTTATAAGTGTTGCTAACTCTTATTCATTTACAGCATGTTAACATACTATCACCATTCGCTTTTTATGTACTAGTAACTATGCTGGTAATTTTGCTACTGATAATATGTGTACTTGTATTATCTAAGATACTACGCCTGAGAAGACGGCATTAGTAAATAAACATTTCAAATACACATGTGTTCTTCTTAACTCCATGTTCTGGTTTCTAAGAAATATATAACGACCGACTGTTCATGAGTTCCACGTATCCTGAGGTACTATAAGTTCATATTCTGGATTGTCTAAACATTGAGAGTTTGTTATATCCAATGTGACACTGTACCTAGCTTGCTAAGGAGTTTTTGATTACTAACGTGAGTTTTGGGACACCCTAATTCGCCGAGGTTCCAATCCTCTGTCCACAGTTCTGTGTGAGAACAGAAACCCTGCGACAGGGGCACCCCCGACCCTTGCTGGAGCTTCATCACACTTGCGATACAACTCCAGCAATGCGCCACCTTTACGGCACAGATACATCACGCATCTGTGCTGTTTTTGCCCCATGATGCGCCGCATTGTAAATGCAGCACACCATAGGTGACGGAACAGCGGCACAGAATGACTAACACATCCCTGGTGATGCGCCAGTCATCATAAATGTATCCCTATGCTTCTTATCTTGTTAGAGATGGACCGCCATATGTATCATCAAAGTTTTTTGCATTTCCTAAATAGCGAACTTTAAGAAATAAATAGCGATTCTTTACCATTCCTAGTTTGCGATTAGCTATTTGCTAATTACAAATTACCCATTCATTTCCTTCATTTCCATAGGGCGGTTGGACTCACTTTTAGCTCGAACGGCTGAATGGATTTCCACGAAACTTGGCAAAATTGTAGGGACTGGTAGCCCGATGTGCCTTTGCTATGTCTCAAGATATATGCTCCAGTGGTTTTTACGAAAATTAACTTTGAAAAATATATATTGGGCTACATTGGCCTATATATATGTTGGAGCCCAAATGTAGCCCAATGTAGCCCAATGAAGCCCAATGTAGCCCAATGTAGCCCAAAGATGGCCGCCAGACACACAAAAAAACAAATGTAGCCCAAATATCAGCCAGATGTAGCCCAACTATAGCCCAGTGACAGAATGACCAATCAGCTTCGCAAACCTCCGTTACGCGAAGCGGAGCGCTGTTACAGATATATATCTTTTTTTGAACGTTAATTTCTCAAAATCCACTGGAGCACATATATTGAGACCTAGCAAAGGCACATCGGGCTACCAGTCGCTAATATTTTGCCAAGTTTCATGCAAATCCATTCAGCCGTTCGATTATTATTATTATTATTATTTTTTGCCCCGCGGGGCCCTTTTAAAACCTCCACATCAAACCTAGGGGGTCAGCGAGGATCTACTATGCCCCCTTATAGTTATTTCCCCCTTTGTTTTGACCTCCTCTTGTCTCTCGATCCTACCGAGAGACAAGATGGCGGCCGCTACGGACTTTTTGGAATGTTGACAGACGCCGGAGAACCAATCAGCTTCGCTTCACAAAGCTCCGTTGCGCGAAAAGTACGCGTCCTGGGACGCTGCCAGGTCCGCTGTTACAGATTTATATCTTTTTTTAAACGTTAATTTCTCAAAATCCACTGGAGCACATATATTGAGACCTACAAAAGGCACATCGGGCTACCAGTCCCTACAATTTTGCCAAGTTTCGTGCAAATTCATTCAGCCGTTCGGGCTAAAAGTGAGGCCAACCGCCCTATGGAAAACTCAATGTTAAAAACACGTTTTGGGACCCCCCTTTTTTCTTGGCCCCCCCTTGACGAACCCCCCCCAAATTTTCAAGGGCTGCTCAGAAACAAAATGTGCCATTTTCCTGAAAATTTCAGCCAATTCCGTCCACAAACGCCAAAGTTATTAGACATAGAATTTTCAAAAATCCCATAGAGAAAAAATCCTAACTATATATACCTACTGGCGACCGCCAGTAGGTAATATATATATATATATATATATATATATATATATATATATATATATATATATATATTCACTGAAAAAACCATAGGTTATAGACCATATATAGTTAGGAATTTGCATTTACAAAACCTTGAAAATTCACTGAAAAAACCATAGGTTAGAGACCATATATAGTTAGCTGGACATTTTATTGACATAAAACCAATGAAATTCCATATATAGTTAGTTGCACTAACTATATATCGCGCACCCGCAATCCACTGCTGATGATGTCACATATTACATCATTCATGACATGGTCAGTGACATCACTGATGACATCACTGATGACATCTCAAATGACATCACTGATGACATCATGACACACCAATACCAGTTACTACATACGCACTCACTGATTCCTACGTCTACACACACATTCACTCATTCACCCATACAATCACTCATACATACAGTCACTCATTATTACAACACTATCATATGCACTCATACACCTATGCAGAAACTCACACACTGCCACTCATCCATGGAGTTACTCACACACCTAGTCAGTCCTGTAAAGAATCAATCACACTTCCATTTCCTCATCTATACAGTTAAACACAGAACACCATACTTCAGTGACATCACTGATGACATCACTGATGACATCTCAAATGACATCACTGATGACATCTCAAATGACATCACTGATGACATCATGACACACCAATACCAGTTACTACATACGCACTCACGGATTCCTAAATCTACACACACATTCACTCATTCACCCATACAATCACTCATACATACAGTCACTCATTATTACAACACTATCATATGCACTCATACACCTAGTCAGTCCTGTGAAGAATCAATCACACTTCGATTTCCTCATCTATACAGTTAAACACAGAACACCATACTTTTCACACATATACTAACACATACTTACTCTCTTATACAATCACTGATACAAGTACACATTGATATGCACAGAGTCACACACCTCCCAGCCAGCCACACACACACTCAGTCTTCCATACATCCACTCATTCTTCAATATGTAAAACATATTTAAACTTTACAAAAACACACAGACACTAGATGATGTCATCAGTGATGTCATTTGAGATGTCATCAGTGATGTCATCAGTGATGTCATTTGAGATGTCATCAGTGATGTCATCAGTGATGTCACTGACCATGTCATGAATGATGTAATATGTGACATCATCAGCAGTGGATTGCGGGTGCGCGATATATAGTTAGTGCAACTAACTATATATGGAATTTCATTGGTTTTATGTCAATAAAATGTCCAGCTAACTATATATGGTCTCTAACCTATGGTTTTTTCAGTGAATTTTCAAGGTTTTGTAAATGCAAATTCCTAACTATATATGGTCTATAACCTATGGTTTTTTCAGTGAATTTCATTGGTTTTTTAAAAGCTAATATCTATAGCTGTAAAATATATTCTTTATTACGTGACGTATCACGTAGCCACGTGAGACGCCTCATGACGCGTCGCATAACCGTGACGTATCGGCTCTGCAGCGCAAACAAAACCCGTAACGTAAGCGTGCCGGAGCACGCTTACAGATATATATATTTTTTTAACCTTAATTAGACAAAATCCACACGTGCACATATCTTGAGGCCTTGCAAAGGCACATCAAACAAACAGTCCCTACAATTTTGCCAAGTTTGCTGTAAATCTTATCCACGGTTTAATAACGCTGCCTTTTGCTTTATATAAGTTTTCAAATTGTATGAAATATATACCAATAGGTCGTTATTAACCTTTAGGTAGTGGTTTTCTTCATGAGGTCTGGTCGCTTCCATACACATACAGATTTTCAAAGATGATCAAGACCTTTATCTGAATGGAGAGGAATGCACTGAGACGCCAGATCATTCACTAATGTGTAGGCACATACAGTTACACGGTTCATGCAACAAACACCGACCAAATATGGCTTGCGTGTTGCAAGGCACGCCAGTTCCTGCTATCATCCCCACGTTCAAGTTCTTGGAAAATGGTAGTTATTTGATGCTCAATAATGAAGATTGTTCTGGGTTAATTAAAAGTATTCATTTTATCGTAACAGTAAATGAACGGGTTATTTGCTGCAGAAATGTTCTATTTCCTCCCACACATGAACATAGGGAGTTTTCAATCTGGCCACAAATACCAACCTTGGGAGCACATTTCAACAGCATGGCAAGAATAAGAGCTCTTTTGTCTCAGAGAGAGGTGGCCTTGAGTTCGGCCCGTGAAACTTTCGTGCTTCACATAGCGAACACCCGTACAGAGCTGCAGACCCTTTTAAATACAGATTCGACTTTGCATTTCAGCAAGATTACCCATTCATTTCCATGCAGCAGGAGGCCCATAGGAATGAAGGTGCAATTTGCGATTAGCAATTACCTCATCGCAAATTACGAATTTTTCCGACGGTGCAGGGGTGTCTCAAGAACACCCTGCTGCACCCCTGAAAAAAAAATTTGGGGTCATATGGCGCACATAAATTTTGAAAACATTCCTTTACCTCAAAAACGATTTTCAACTCATAATTTGAAAACACTGCACATGGGGAAATGACTTAAAATGTCCTTAAGACACATAAAAGCATTTTTTGTTTGCCTTTGCAGCATGTTTCAGTCACCTTTAACATGCCTATGTAACGGAAACATTCAAAATCTAAATTTGCCATGCACAGGTGGGAGCATATTTACAAGCAATTTGCTCCACAGACAAACTTCTTACATTGAAATGGGAAAAATAACATCAGAGACTCTCAATTACCTTATAAAGAAGCAGACACCATTATGTCCTTCTCATCAATATTAAAACCATTGCTTTTTCTCAAAAACGATTTACAAGTCATAATTTGAAAACACTCCACAGCTCCTATGCACATAAAAGCCCTGTCAGTACTAATACTTCACATTTTCTCCAATTACAATTTCTCAAAGAAACAAAATCTATTTGTGAAACACTTGAGACAAAGCAACATTTGAAAAACACAACTTTCTTCATAATTTTCTCCTTAAAGCACACTATTTTCTATCTAAATTAAAGAAATTTTTTCTCACCTTAGCAAATACTTTGAGTTTCAAAACAGTCTCAGAAACACACCAATTTGTCTTCAGCAGAGCAAAAGGTATGCACTCCAGAGTCTGCAGCTATCAAAAGCACAGAAATGCTGTAATTCCTCACACAGATCTCTCATGTCACCCAATCAAAACTCTTCCCTCACTTTTTTTCAAAGCAAAACCCTTCCCCCCTCTGCCCCCTCTCTGCTTTTTCTGCATAGCAACCACCTCTTGCAAGACCTCTCACACAACAATGTTGCAATTGAACTCTGAACTCTCAGTGCACCTGCATATCCAAAGCATTCTTTCATTTAATGATTTTTTCTTCACCACTCAAAATACATCTTTCAACGAACTCATCCATTCACACACACTTTCTGTTTTCAACAATCAAAATCCACCAATCACTCTTACTGCTTCATTAACACAGAAACTCCTCAGTTTTTTTCATTTTACACTCTCATTTTTTCAACTGCCATTTCATTGCCACACTTCATCTGACTGCAGGAGAACCTTCTCTCGCCATGTTTTCTGTCTGGATTGTTGGACATAGCTACATCTATTGGGCTCAAAGGTACGCTGAAAACAGGAATTTACCTAACCTCAATTTACAAGATGTGGAAATTAAGTGGTTTGGCCACAGAGGATTAAAATGTCACCAATTGATACCATTGGTGAAAACCTTTATGCATTTGCCAAAACCTGACCTGTTAATTGTGCACTGTGGAGGTAATGATTTGGGCACTTTGACTGGGGTAGGTCTGGAAATGCTTTTAAAGGACACCTTTGAGCAATTGATGGCACTTTTTCCTCAGACTGCCTTGGTATATTCAAATATATGCCAAAGACAGAAATGGAGGTGGTCGAACCAATTTTGTCCACAAATTGAGAAATCGAGGAAGCATGTAAACAAATCTGTTTCAGCTTACATGAGAGACCATGGAATGGGCTCCCTGTACAACAATAACTTGCGTTACTACATGCAAGATATCTACAGAGCAGATGGAGTTCACTTCTCAGATGAGGGCAACAGAGTTTTCACTCTGAATTTAAGACTGTGCATTGGTACCTACTTATAGGTACCTAAATGTACCATAAACCCAAAAGCTCTTCTCAGAGCTACCCTACATCTGATCACTCACAATTATTATTTTACTCTAACTTTTTTCACTAATTTTCAAGAAAGTACGCTCCCCAGACCGCTTCCCGGTTCGCGAACCAGGCGCACTCCACGCAAAAAAACTAAAAACTAAAAAAACGGTAGGCGACCGCCAGTAGGTAATATATATATATATATATTACCTACTGGCGGTCGCCAGTAGGTATATATAGTTAGGATTTTTTCTCTATGGGTTTTTTGAAAATTCTATGTCTAATAACTTTGCCGTTTGTGGACGGAATTGGCTGAAATTTTCAGGAAAATGGCACATTTTGTTTCTGAGCAGCCTTTGAAAATTTGGGGGGGGTTCGTCAAGGGGGGGCCGAGAAAAAAGGGGGGTCCCAAAACGTGTTTTTAACATTGAGTTTTCCATAGGGCGGTTGGCCTCACTTTTAGCCCGAACGGCTGAATGGATTTGCACGAAACTTGGCAAAATTGTAGGGACTGGTAGCCCGATGTGCCTTTTGTAGGTCTCAATATATGTGCTCCAGTGGATTTTGAGAAATTAACGTTTAAAAAAAGATATATATCTGTAACAGCGGACCGGGCAGCGTCCCAGGACGCGTACTTTTAGCGCAACGGAGCTTTGTGAAGCGAAGCTGATTGGTTCTCTGGCGTCTGTCAACATTCCAAAAAGTCCGTAGCGGCCGCCATCTTGTCTCTCGGTAGGATCGAGAGACAAGAGGAGGCCAAAGCGAAGGGGCAAATGACCATAAGGGGGAATAGTAGATCCTCGCTGACCCCCTACGTTTGATGTGGAGGTTTTAAAAGGGCCCCGCGGGGCAAAAAAAACCCAAAATAATAATAATCGAACGGCTGAATGGATTTGCACGAAACTTGGCAAAATATTAGGGACTGGTAGCCCGATGTGCCTTTGCTAGGTCTCAATATATGTGCTCCAGTGGATTTTGAGAAATTAACGTTAAAAAAAAGATATATATCTGTAACAGCGCACCGCTTCGCGTACTTTTCGCGTTACGGAGCTTTGCGAAGTGAAGCTGATTGGCTCTCCGGTGTCTGTAAACATTCCAAACAGTACGTAGCGGCTGCCATCTTGTCTCTCGGTAGGATCGAGAGACAAGAGGAGGCCAAAGCGAAGGGGCAAATGACCATAAGGGGGCATAGTAGATCCTCGCTGACCCCCTAGGTTTGATGTGGAGGTTTTAAAAGGGCCCCGCGGGGCAAAAAAAAATAATAATAATAATAATCGAACGGCTGAATGGATTTGCACGAAACTTGGTAAAATATTAGGGACTGGTAGCCCGATGTGCCTTTGCTATGTCTCAATATATGTGCTTCAGTGCATTTTGAGAAATTAACGTTCAAAAACAAGATATATATCTGTAACAGCGCTCCGCTTCGCGGAGATAAAATTATATCTGTATTACCTAGCTGTTGCTAACACCAGTTAGCGACGGCTAGTAGGAGATAGCGACCATCTTGGGTCCCACTTTGCATGTGAGTGATATTTATCACTAATGACATGCAAAGTGGGCATGCCAAGATGTTAGCGACTGGAAACAGTCGCTAACATCGCTATCTCCTATTATCAACTTTTGGAAATATTCGAGATAAGCGCGAATATCTCCAAAAAGTAACAGCTGCCCTGAGCAGTTCTTAGCCATGTTATCCAATGGGAGGTGGATAACATGGCTAAGAGCATTAGCTCGGTAATGGATGAATATCGCTGAGTTTTCAGCGATATTAATGCATTGCGGTCGTTTTTTATCGTATTTGCGATAAACCTTGATAATAGCAAGGTTTATCTGCGATAATTTCTGACAGTAAAAAAATCTTTGCAATGCATCGTTAGGGATAAATATCGCTTAACTTTGGTAATATGCCCCAACGTCTGTTAACGTTCGATTCGAAGGAAATCAGGAAGTGTTGAAAAACATTGTCTGCGCCATCTTGTCTTTTTTCAAATGCCACACTTTTGTCGTGCACGGCAGCCATTTTAGATGCCTTGACCAGACCCACTCTGTGCACGCTGTCGATCCTTAGCATGGCTCCCCACCCTCGCAAGCATCTCACCCAGGCAGTGGTCACCCCCGCTCTCTGTCTTATGCATGGGTAATAAACCTCCCCCCATCTGCGCTGCTCTTCCCTGAGAATCACACCCTGTGCCCGCCCGACACCTCCCTTTCGCCCTATTCACTACCGCACCCTCTGACACTCCTTTTCCTCTGTGTCCGATTGTCCAGGCCGGTCCTAGGCTATCAGCTAGCCCTGCAGATGTAGTTTATGGCCACAGCTGTAAAGAATCACCCCTCTTCAAAGGAGTTATAGTAGATCAAGGCCCACACTCGATGAGATCCGTCACAGCAGAAGCGTTGCTATTATCTGAAAACCATCCTGTATTGTGATTGGGGAGGGGACCGAGCGTGAAGCGGAAGATTCCAGGGATGACTCTTTGTACATCAAAGTTTTTACAATTATCTGTCACATTAAAAATATATAGCACTCCGACAAAGTAGTAAGATTATAAAACTTTAATAATTTATAAATATATACAAGAAAACAAAAATAGTAATAACATATAAACATTTTTAGGGAAAAACAACGAAGTAGCGGTCGGCTGTGCGAATAGTCCCAACGCAGCACAACGTCCAGATTTCCGGCGGGGGGTGGGTCATCAGTAGCAAACTGTTGTGCAAATAGTTCCAAGGCAGCAGAACGCGCCGAAATCTAGATGACACGAAAGTGATGTCTAGTAAGTTGCCACCCAGCAAATAACGGCGTGGGGCGTCGCGGGGGTGGGTCATCAGTAGCAAACTGTTGTGCGAATAGTTCCAAGGCAGCAGAACGATGGCACCAAGGTGATGTCCAGTAAGTTGCCGCACTGGTTTTGGTATCCTACAATGCTGCTCCGAATAACGGCGTGGGGCGCCCCGGGGGAGGCGGCGTGAACGGGCCTCTCCAGGTGGAGTCTCATCTGTTTTAGTGGGGCGCCCCTTTACCGTTTCAGTTGCCATTCCGTCCGCTTTTGGTCCACTGTGTCAAAATCCGCCATTCAGCTGAGTTGCGCCCACTCTTGCGGTGCAGCGATAGGCGGCTGCCACAGGACTCTCAAAATGGCGGCAGGCTCTTTCCTTTTTGGGCGTGGTCCACTGAAATGGCCCTGGGACACCTTGGAAATCGGACGCTTGTCTGCTAGGTCTTGGACCCCATTCTCGAAAGCGTCCCCTCCGCCTTGAGAATTCATCAAAAGTTTTGGGGGCCCCGACTCCTGCAGGCTTCTGGTGGGGAGCGGCTGCCATGATTGCTCGCGGAATGACCACGACGGAGCTACGAGATGGTGGTGCTCTCATGCTGACGCCAGTTTAGTCTGAAACATCCAGAAACAAGGTGGGGCTTTCATCGTTTGGGGGAAAAAAAAAGTTTTCATCCAATGAAAAGTGTTGTTTTTAGGTCATATGATCAAGCCTTCCATCATTAGGAAACCAAAAGTAAAATGAACCAATGAAAAGTTTTATAAACAAGTCACATGACCTGTTATGCGGCATAGGGTATAAAATGCAGAGAAAATACGTTGGCACGTGAGGCGGCGTCAGTAGCGGACTGATGTGCGAATAGGCCGAAGGCAATACAACGCGCCAAGATCCGGATGGCACCGAGGTGGTGTCCAGCAAGTTGCAGCACTGGTGTGGCCATCCTACAATGCTGAAAGTCGGCGTGGGGCGCCCCGTTGGCCTGTGAGTTTGCGTCAGTAGTGGACCGATGTGCGAATAGGCCGAAGGCAGCACAACGCGCCAAGATCCGGATGGCACCGAGGTGGTGTCTAGTAAGTTGTCGCACTTCTGTGGCCATCCTACAATGTTGAAAGTCGGCGTGGGGCGCCCCGTTGGCCTGTGAGATGGCGTCAGTAGCGGACCGATGTGCGAATGGGGCCAAAGGCAGCGCAACAATATTTTCTGACTGACACCACAAGGCGCTGAGATGCCAAGATCCGGATGGCACCGAGGTGATGTCTAAGTTGCGGACTGATGTGCGAATGGGGCCAAAGGCAGCGTAACAATATTTTTTGTATGGAAGATACCACTAGGCGTTGAGATGCCAAGATTCGGATGGCACTGAGGTGATGTCTAGCAAGTTGCTGTACTGGTGTGGTCATCCTACAATGCTGAAACTCGGCGTGGGTCGCCCCATTAGCCTGTGAGATGGCGTCAGTAGCGGACCGATGTGCGAATAGGCCGAAGGCAGCACAACGCGCCAAGATCCGGATGTCACCGTGGTGGTTTCATAGTTGAGAGGCACTTCATCTGCAGTGGGGCGCCGAGATCCGGATGGCACCGAGGTGATGTCTAGCAAGTTGCTGTACTGGTGTGGTCATCCTACAATGCTGAAACTCGGCGTGGGTCGCCCCATTAGCCTGTGAGATGGCGTCAGTAGCGGACCGATGTGCGAATAGGCCGAAGGCAGCACAACGCGCCAAGATCTGGATGTCACCGTGGTGGTTTCATAGTTGAGAGGCACTTCATCTGCAGTGGGGCGCCGAGATCCGGATGGCACCGAGGTGATGTCTAGCAAGTTGCTGTACTGGTGTGGTTATTCTACAATGCTGAAAGTCGGCGTGGGGCGCCCCATTAGCCTGTGAGATGGCGTCAGTAGCGGACTGATGTGCGAATGGGGCCAAAGGCAGCGCAATAATATTTTCTGAAGAGAAGACACCAAAAGGTGCTGACATTCCAAGATCCGGATGGCACCGAGGTGGTGTCTAAGTTGCGGACTGATGTGCGAATGGGGCCAAAGGCAGCGTAACAATATTTTTTGTATGGAAGATACCACTAGGCGTTGAGATGCCAAGATTCGGATGGCACTGAGGTGATGTCTAGCAAGTTGCTGTACTGGTGTGGTCATCCTACAATGCTGAAACTCGGCGTGGGTCGCCCCAATAGCCTGTGAGATGGCGTCAGTAGCGGACCGATGTGCGAATAGGCCGAAGGCAGCACAACGCGCCAAGATCCGGATGTCACCGTGGTGGTTTCATAGTTGAGAGGCACTTCATCTGCAGTGGGGCGCCGAGATCCGGATGGCACCGAGGTGATGTCTAGCAAGTTGCTGTACTGGTGTGGTCATCCTACAATGCTGAAACTCGGCGTGGGTCGCCCCATTAGCCTGTGAGATGGCGTCAGTAGCGGACCGATGTGCGAATAGGCCGAAGGCAGCACAACGCGCCAAGATCCGGATGTCACCGTGGTGGTTTCATAGTTGAGAGGCACTTCATCTGCAGTGGGGCGCCGAGATCCGGATGGCACCGAGGTGATGTCTAGCAAGTTGCTGTACTGGTGTGGTTATTCTACAATGCTGAAAGTCGGCGTGGGGCGCCCCATTAGCCTGTGAGATGGCGTCAGTAGCGGACTGATGTGCGAATGGGGCCAAAGGCAGCGCAATAATATTTTCTGAAGAGAAGACACCAAAAGGTGCTGACATTCCAAGATCCGGATGGCACCGAGGTGGTGTCTAGCAAGCTATGCAGTTGAGTTTTGTGCGCACTTGCGGCGAATAGGTCGAAGGCAGCATAACAATGTTTTCTGAATAGGAGACACCACAAGGCGTTGAGATTCGGTTACCACCGAGGTGATGTCTAGCAAGTTGCCGCACTGGTGTGGCCATCCTACAATACTGCTCCGAATAACGGCGTGGGGTGCCCGAAGGGGGGGGGAGCCGGCGTGAATGGGCCTTCCTAGGTGGAGGCTCGTCTGCTGTAGTGGGGCGCCCCTTTACCGTTTCAGTTGCCATTCAGCTGAGTTTCGGCTGCTCTTGATGCTACAGCGACAGGCGGCTGCAAGAGGACTCTCAAAATGGCGGCCTGTTCTTTGGATTTGGGCCTGGTCCACTAAAATGGCCCTGGGACACCTTAGAACTCGGACGCTCGATTTTTTTTTCCTTTCCTGTACATGCAAAAAAAGGTAAATGCCCGGTACGTTACACGCTTCATCTGCCACGATGAACTCTCCAGAGGAACCGAAAAAAAATATAGTTGTGGTAACTATACCATGCATCGTCATATGGAGAGGTGGCACCAATTAATTATAGTGCTGCATAAAAGAGAGATTTGGAGGAGAACCCCTGACCTGCTAGTACATTCATCAAAGAAGTGGCACTGAGAGCTTCAGAGGCAAGGGAAACGGTCCCAAATATTTAGAAGAACTTTGGAAAGATTAAAATGACATGTTTAGATTGTGGCAAATTATTTTCATGTGGACAGATGAGTGTTACTCTAATAAATACAGCATATGAACATCATCATAGTCGATGGTTGGTAGAGACATTTTGACTATATCCTGGACCTGCCCGTCCTCGCCCAAAATGGCGCCGGAATAAATGGGACTCGTAACTCCTTGTTGTGTACTGGTTGCAGAACCTTGAAATCACGAGATACGTATGCAGTTTTGAAGCACATGGCGGGCGGGGACGAGAATTGATTGAATATTTCGACATCCCTATTGATATTAAGTTCTGATGTGTTATTGATTACTGTACTGTTGAAAGTTCGAATTAACGTCACCCATGGTACTTGCCCGCAAATGTATATCTAGATAATTTTATTGTAACTGGCCCTGTCGTATTTTAATTATAAAATGTACGTCCACCGATTCCGTAACTGTTAGACACCTTAGTTCTTGCAACCTAATGGCTCGCCCGTTACGTTCCTCTACAGTGTAAATGTCTATTCATCATATACGATTACAGTTTGCTCTGTGGCAGGCCCACGTGGTTATAGGCTCGTATTTGTATAATGAAATTTTCACAATAAAGGTTTTTAAAAGAAAACATGGTAGTAGTATATACATTGGTAAAGTTTTTAATAATAGTGACTGTTTTAGAATCATTAAAAGGCAAGTGAAATAAAGCAGACCAATTACATGAAGGGTAAAAGGTATAATACGAAGGAACGCAGTAAAGATAAATGGTCAAGGGCTGTTGTGTTTTCTATTCCTGCAACATAAAGTGATCGATAAGAATCTCATATTCAGGCTTATCGGCGACTAAGACAGCAGGTCGACCCTCTTTTGCTCAACGGCTCCGTCATGGGACGAAGAAACGCTCTTTTTCTCGAAAAAAGAATATATTTTACTTGCAGGACAGTTGTAAAATTTCCGGGAAAGTACATTAGCCTGGAACATTATAACATATATTTAAGAAAAAATAATGTTCGGAAGTAATGAAAAGCGTAATTTTTAGGTCATATGACCAAGCCTTTCATCATTACAATAAGAAAAGTAAAATGAACCAATGAAAAGTTTTATTAACAAGTCACATGACTTGTTATGCTTACGTTACGCGCTGCGCGCCCCGGATGACTTCCGGATGCGCTAACGCGGCGCGTCATATGACGCATTACGCGACAACGCAGGTACAGAATATAGTCAAAATGTCTCCACCAACCAGCGGTCGAAACACAACCCCTTTCAGCAGGCTAAATAGTTCTGTTAAATGACAACAGAAGGGACAGGCAACAAGAACCATCAGTCAAAGAGGGGAGGGCTAGTTCTTCTCTACCGGGTTACATTGGGGCGCTACCGGAACTGATCGAATTGGTAGTCTACAGTGTTTCTGGATGTTTCAGACTGAAGCTGGGGTTAGCATGAGAGCAGCACCATTTCGTAGCTCCGTCGTGGTCATTCCGCAACCAATCATGGCAGCCGTTCTTTATCGTTATTTTGGGCGGGGTGGGTGGCGGAGCCGAGCTGTTTTGCAGCCATCATTGTGTGGAGTTCAGTTCATCTCACTAGTTTTGTATTTGTCATGAGGGGTTGTTCCTAATGTTTCTATTTTAGCGAGGTCAAAAAGAAATCCCATTAGTGGCCTACTGATTTTGCTCGATTCCTTTTCTTTTTTTTTACACGATTTTTCGTTATCTGCAAAGACTAAACAGAGTATTGCGACTCTGTGTTTGTTTGTAAATAGAGAATGAACCAAAGAGAACTAATTCTAAAACAGTAAATACTTGGATAACAATCAATCAAATGGAGAGAGAAGCAGGCACGACGGATTACAATGGGGGCAAAGGCCTGCGTTAACTACCTTTCACTATCTGCAAAGAGAGAGTACTCCTAATAGAAATGAGGGGGGGGGGGGCACCATTCAAAGCAGATCAGTGTGCATAAACACGAAAATGTTTTCACTTACCACGTACTTGACATTCGACAGCTTATGATATTTGCTATTAAAAAACCATTGAAATTCACTGAAAAAACCATAGGTTATAGACCATATATAGTTAGGAATTAGCATTTACAAAACCTTGAAAATTCACTGAAAAAACCATAGGTTATAGACCATATATAGTTAGGAATTAGCATTTAAAAAACCTTATTTTACTCACACAAAACCATTGAAATTCCATATATAGTTAGTTGCACTAACTATATATCGCGCACCCGCAATCCACTGCTGATCATGTCACATATTACATCATTCATGACATGGTCAGTGACATCACTGATGACATCACTGATGACATCTCAAATGACATCACTGATGACATCACTGATGACATCTCAAATGACATCACTGATGACATCACTGATGACATCTCAAATGACATCACTGATGACATCACTGATGACATCATCCAGTGACTGTGTGTTTCTGTAAAGTTTAAATATGTTTGATATATTGAAGAATGAGTGGATGTATAAGTGTCTGGATGAAGGATTTAGTAGGTGCGTGACTGACTGTGAGTGAGTGAATAAATGTGTCGTACTAAATGCATGGGTTAGTGACTAAACAGTCTGAATGTGTGCATCAGTATGTCTGTTGTGATGTAAACTGCTGCATGTGTTGATCATTAGCTATACGAGAGGCTATATGTGTTATTGATTGGTTGCCCAAGTATTTGTATGGGAGATTGAGTTTGTGTGGGGGTGGCTGGGAGGTGTGTGACTCTGTGCATAGATGTGTGAGCAGTTGATTCACTAGGTGTATGAGTTCAAGAGTGCATGTGGAAACAGCTACATGGGCAGTTGACTGTGTGCATGAGTGTATTGATGAGTGAATGGATATCTCAATGCTACATGTCATAGTAAGTACATATGTAAAACACAGTACATGTGAGAGTTGGCATATATAATTAACTGTGCATGAGAGCCACTGAATGTGTGAGTGGCTGTATGGATCATTGTGAACTTGTATCAGGGATTGTGTAAGAGAGTAAATATGTGTTAGTATATGCTTGAATAAGTAAGGTGTGTATAACTGTATAGTTAAGGAAATGGAGGTGAGATTGTTTCTTTGCATGACTGACTAGGTGTGTGAGTAACTCCATGGATGAGTGACAGTGTGTGAGTGTCTGTATACACTGAGTGTATCTAAGGTTATATTAGAGTCTGAAGAGGTTTATCGTATTAGCACAAGAATGATGTCAAATGAGATGTCATCAGTGATGTCATCAGTGATGTCATTTGAGATGTCATCAGTGATGTCATCAGTGATGTCACTGACCATGTCATGAATGATGTAATATGTGACATGATCAGCAGTGGATTGCGGGTGCGCGATATATAGTTAGTGCAACTAACTATATATGGAATTTCAATGGTTTTGTGTGAGTAAAATAAGGTTTTTTAAATGCTAATTCCTAACTATATATGGTCTATAACCTATGGTTTTTTCAGTGAATATATATATATATATATAGTAGGTAATATATATATATATATATATATATATATATAGTAGGTAATATATATATATATATATTACCTACTATATATATATATATATATATATATATATATATTACCTACTGGCGGTCGCCAGTAGGTATATATAGTTAGGATTTTTTCTCTATGGGATTTTTGAAAATTCTATGTCTAATAACTTTGGCGTTTGTGGACGGAATTGGCTGAAATTTTCAGGAAAATGGCACATTTTGTTTCTGAGCAGCCCCTGGAAATTTTGGGGGGGTTCGTCAAGGGGGGGCCGAGAAAAAAGGGGGTCCCAAAACGCGTTTTTCCCATGTTAATTTCCATAGGGCGGTTGGCCTCACTTTTAGCCCGAACGGCTGAATGGATTTGCACGAAACTTGGCAAAATTGTAGGGACTGGTAGCCCGATGTGCCTTTTGTAGGTCTCAATATATGTGCTCCAGTGGATTTTGAGAAATTAACGTTTAAAAAAAGATATATATCTGTAACAGCGGACCTGGCAGCGGCCCAGGACGCGTACTTTTCGCGCAACGGAGCTTTGTGAAGCGAAGCTGATTGGTTCTCCGGCGTCTGTCAACATTCCAAACAGTCCGTAGCGGCCGCCATCTTGTCTCTCGGTAGGATCGAGAGACAAGAGGAGGCCAAAGCGAAGGGGCAAATGACCATAAGGGGGAATAGTAGATCCTCGGTGACCCCCTACGTTTGATGTGGAGGTTTTAAAAGGGCCCCGCGGGGCAAAAAAAAAAAAAATAATAATAATCGAACGGCTGAATGGATTTGCACGAAACTTGGTAAAATTGTAGGGACTGGTAGCCCGATGTGCCTTTGCTAGGTCTCAATATATGTGCTCTAGTGGATTTTGAGAAATTAACGTTCAAAAAAAGATATATATCTGTAACAGCGCTCCGCTTCGCGTACTTTTCGCGTTACGGAGGTTTGCGAAGCTGATTGGTTCTCCGGCGTCTGTCAACATTCCAAACAGTCCGTAGCGGCCGCCATCTTGTCTCTCGGTAGGATCGAGAGACAAGAGGAGGCCAAAGCGAAGGGGCAAATGACCATAAGGGGGCATAGTAGATCCTCCCTGACCACCTAGGTTTGATGTGGAGGCTTTGAAAGGGTCTCGCAGGGCAAAACAAATATATACCGTTTTTTTAGTTTTTTTGCGTGGAGTGCGCCCGGTTCGCGAACCGGGAAGCGGTCTGGGGAGCGTACTTTCTTGAAAATTAGTGAAAAAAGTTAGAGTAAAATAATAATTGTGAGTGATCAGATGTAGGGTAGCTCTGAGAAGAGCTTTTGGGTTTATGGTACATTTAGGTACTTATAAGTAGGTACCAATGCACAGTCTTAAATTCAGAGTGAAAACTCTGTTGCCCTCATCTGAGAAGTGAACTCCATCTGCTCTGTAGATATCTTGCATGTAGTAACGCAAGTTATTGTTGTACAGGGAGCCCATTCCATGGTCTCTCATGTAAGCTGAAACAGATTTGTTTACATGCTTCCTCGATTTCTCAATTTGTGGACAAAATTGGTTCGACCACCTCCATTTCTGTCTTTGGCATATATTTGAATATACCAAGGCAGTCTGAGGAAAAAGTGCCATCAATTGCTCAAAGGTGTCCTTTAAAAGCATTTCCAGACCTACCCCAGTCAAAGTGCCCAAATCATTACCTCCACAGTGCACAATTAACAGGTCAGGTTTTGGCAAATGCATAAAGGTTTTCACCAATGGTATCAATTGGTGACATTTTAATCCTCTGTGGCCAAACCACTTAATTTCCACATCTTGTAAATTGAGGTTAGGTAAATTCCTGTTTTCAGCGTACCTTTGAGCCCAATAGATGTAGCTATGTCCAACAATCCAGACAGAAAACATGGCGAGAGAAGGTTCTCCTGCAGTCAGATGAAGTGTGGCAATGAAATGGCAGTTGAAAAAATGAGAGTGTAAAATGAAAAAAACGGAGGAGTTTCTGTGTTAATGAAGCAGTAAGAGTGATTGGTGGATTTTGATTGCTGAAAACAGAAAGTTAGTGTGCATGGATGAGTTCGTTGAAAGATGTATTTTGAGTGGCGAAGAAAAAATCATTAAATGAAAGAATGCTCTGGATATGCAGGTGCACTGAGAGTTCAGAGTTCAATTGCAACATTGTTGTGTGAGAGGTCTTGCAAGAGGTGGTTGCTATGCAGAAAAAGCAGAGAGGGGGCAGAGGGGGGAAGGGTTTTGCTTTGAAAAAAAGTGAGGGAAGAGTTTTGATTGGGTGACATGAGAGATCTGTGTGAGGAATTACAGCATTTCTGTGCTTTTGATAGCTGCAGACTCTGGAGTGCATACCTTTTGCTCTGCTGAAGACAAATTGGTGTGTTTCTGAGACTGTTTTGAAACTCAAAGTATTTGCTAAGGTGAGAAAAAATTTCTTTAATTTAGATAGAAAATAGTGTGCTTTAAGGAGAAAATTATGAAGAAAGTTGTGTTTTTCAAATGTTGCTTTGTCTCAAGTGTTTCACAAATAGATTTTGTTTCTTTGAGAAATTGTAATTGGATAAAATGTGAAGTATTAGTACTGACAGGGCTTTTATGTGCATAGGAGTTGTGGAGTGTTTTCAAATTATGACTTGTAAATCGTTTTTGAGAAAAAGCAATGGTTTTAATATTGATGAGAAGGACATAATGGTGTCTGCTTCTTTATAAGGTAATTGAGAGTCTCTGATGTTATTTTTCCCATTTCAATGTAAGAAGTTTGTCTGTGGAGCAAATTGCTTTAAATATGCTCCCACCTGTGCATGGCAAATTTAGATTTTGAAAGTTTCCGTTACATAGGCATGTTAAAGGTGACTGAAATATGCTGCAAAGGCAATCAAAAAATGCTTTTATGTGTCTTAAGGACATTTTAAGTCATTTCCCCATGTGCAGTGTTTTCAAATTATGAGTTGAAAATCGTTTTTGAGGTAAAGGAATGTTTTCAAAATTTATGTGCGCCATATGACCCCAAATTTCTTTTTCAGGGGTGCAGCAGGGTGTTCTTGAGACACCCCTGCACCGTCGGAAAAATTCGTAATTTGCGATGAGGTAATTGCTAATCGCAAATTGCACCTTCATTCCTATGGGCCTCCTGCTGCATGGAAATGAATGGGTAATCTTGCTGAAATGCAAAGTCGAATCTGTATTTAAAAGGGTCTGCACCTCTGTACGGGTGTTCGCTATGTGAAGCACGAAAGTTTCACGGGCCGAACTCAAGGCCACCTCTCTCTGAGACAAAAGAGCTCTTATTCTTGCCATGCCGTTGAAATGTGCTCCCAAGGTTGGTATTTGTGGCCAGATTGAAAACTCCCTATGTTCATGTGTGGGAGGAAATAGAACATTTCTGCAGCAAATAACCCGTTCATTTACTGTTACGATAAAATGAATACTTTTAATTAACCCAGAACAATCTTCATTATTGAGCATCAAATAACTACCATTTTCCAAGAACTTGAACGTGGGGATGATAGCAGGAACTGGTGTGCCTTGCAACACGCAAGCCATATTTGGTCGGTGTTTGTTGCATGAACCGTGTAACTGTATGTGCCTACACATTAGTGAATGATCTGGCGTCTCAGTGCATTCCTCTCCATTCAGATAAAGTTCTTGATCATCTTTGAAAATCTGTATGTGTATGGAAGCGACCAGACCTCATGAAGAAAACCACTACCTAAAGGTTAATAACGACCTATTGGTATATATTTCATACAATTTGAAAACTTATATAAAGGAAAAGGCAGCGTTATTAAACCGTGGATAAGGCACGTTGCCAAAGCAGTCAACCTTTTGGATTTATACTGGAAATGTTAAAGGAAGAATTACGGAGTAGGGCCTGTAAATCTTTAATGGACAACGAGTAAAATTACTCCAACCATCATATTCCTCTAACTCCGGGATAGTAGGGGTGTTTAATTTTTTAGAAGTAGCCAATCCAAAGCATTTGGTCTGGGAAATTGTTTCATTCACAAACAACATATGATTTGGGATGAGACATGCACGGTGGAAAGCCTCAGTGCCTTGTACCTGCCAGGTTCGTGAACCCCAAACTGATGTAGATCCTGGATATTTTTACTCTGTGTTACGTTAGCATGGGCTCATTACTGGTTTAAACGCCATTTTTGCTTTTTTGTAGCTTCTGCACACGATACTTAGTTGTTGCTTTAGCTTTCAGCCTACCTGCGTCAAGATCTATGCCTGCTTCAAGCAGGCGCAGGGTTTTGATGTAGCTTTGTCCTATCTGATTGTAAATGCGGCACACCGTGGGTGGCAGAGCAGTGGTGCACGTTAACTGGTGCATCCCTGGGGATGTGCTAGTTAATATAAATCTGCCCCTTTACATTTAATTATGTGCAGGGGACACAGAGTAGGTGAGGTTTATCCAAGGTTAAGAAGAGATGAGTCTTGTTCAGTGAAAAATTGGAGATAGGCTTCAGTATATTATATACTTAAGTAGTGTGTTAAGTTTTTGATGACTGTTATTAATTTACTGTTGGGTAATAGTGGTTAATAACATTTTTTATTATATTTTACCACAGATTCAACTGCAGATTATTTCAAGATTTTAGGATGCCTAGCAAAGAAAGAGTAAGAAAGGCTGCAAAACGTCAAAGACAGCAGGACCATGGAATAATGCAGCAGTCCTCTAACAAAAAGATTTGTCAAGTCACCAAGAAAGCACCGGGTAAGAGTCGAAAAACAGTCATAAGAAATATGTGTAGTAAAAAAAATATTACTACAGAAAATGTTTCAGTCCAGAGAAGGAGAAAGAATTCAAATGGTAAGGAAAGGCCAATGAGAAATGTTACTGCTAGAGTAAGAGATAACTCTATGCATGAAAGTAGAAGGAAACAAGAGTTTAGGGATATTCGTAAACGAATGTTCCGCAACAGGATAATTGGGAATTTGTTAAAAAATATTAAGAAAGGTCAGCAGAAAGTGGTTTTTTATAAGAGAAAAAAAATAGTTGAGAAAGTTATTGATCAGGCATTTGAAATTAAACGTAAGTTATTTATTTTGACAATCAATAGAATTAGGAAGCTAAACAAGGTAATTTATGATTTCAAAAGAAATAGTAGATGGAAGAGAATAGTTAATCGTAGTAATTTTTGTGAAGTTTTTTCTGGAGAATGGATGCATAGTTCAAGCTCTGAGGCATTTTTTAATGAGGAGAGTTATTTCCAGGATAATGATTTGGTGCATGCAGTTGACACCAGTGGTCGAGCTTATGAAGTGAAAGATGGTTGTCCAGTTGAACAAGAAAAACTTGTGAGAACAGAGATAGAAGAGGTGTTAGGTAATGAGGTTTTAGGGAGACGTCCTAAGGGTCCTGTGTACACCTGGAAGTGTAGTAGTATTTGCAGTGTACGACAGGATTCCATCAATTTGCTTTGTGATTTTATACGGTCATTTAGTAAGAACAGTTTGAAGCAGAAAATGAAGTTGTTGCAAGAATTAGATCCTTGCAGAGTGAGAGAAGTGATAGGTTTGCATGGTCATTCACTGGCTTGTCTTTCCAGGAGAGTATGCCAGAGTGTTTTTCATCATTTCAGGATGCTAGCAGTGCATCATAATAAAGTGAGGAAATTAGTTAGAATGTTGTATTATGCTAAGAGTCCAGCAATTATGCTTAAACAATTATGCGCTGCTCTTTTGCATGGTTCTGAAATAGATGTGAAGAATATATGTGAAGAAATTGAGTTTTGTTACTTTGGAAGTAAAGAGGAGAATGTTGAAATTGACCAAGAAGAAGAGAGTAATGTGGAAGATAGTGTACAGGTTTCCAGTACAGATAATTTCCAGAGGGAAATTGCGACGTTTGAGGTGAAATCAAGTGAGAGGCCAAATTTCACTTGTGTGTGTTGTCGACGCACTTATTATAAGAATCAGACTAAGTTAGTGGATTTATATGGAAAAAGTGAAAGGGAAAATAATAGTGAATGGAAGGATTTTACAACATACTTGATGGTAGAAAATTGTTTTGATTTGGGATTGGATCAACGTGTGTGTACTTATTGTTGTAACAAATTAAATCAAAACCAGATGCCTGCTAGAGCAGTTCATAATAATCTGGAATTGGTTGAGATTCCTTCTGAATTGAAGGATTTAAATACTTATGAATCTATTTTGATTCAAAGTATCCATCCCTTTCAGGCTATTGTAAGAATGGAGCCAAAGACAGGGAAATTGCCTCCATCAGATTTACAGAGAGGATTAAAGGGAAGAGTTGTTTATTTGCCTCTAGATTTGAAGAAAAACATTAACACAATTGGAGTAGAAAAAGTGGAAGAGGAACCTCTTGTTATCTTAGTTAATGGGGTTCCGACAAAGAATAAGAAAATATGGCAAGATTTAGTAGATGTTAGGAAAGTCAAAAGGGCAACATTGTATTTGAAAAAATATAATAAGTACTATAAAAATGTATATGTTGCAGAAGAGGAAGTAAGTGAGGAAGAGGATAACGATTTGTGTGCTGGTCAAATTGAGAAAGTAGAACCCTGTACTAGTGAAGAAATATATGAACATTATAGTGTTCATCCTTTGCATTCCAAGGAAGTCATGGGGAATGCTATTGAGTTGTTTCAAATGAAACAAGCGAAAGGGAGTCCCATTAGTGTTTGGGAGGAAAGTTTGGAAGCTCGGTGTTTCCCACAGCTTTTTCCAACAGGTCAGGGAGGAAGATATGATGAGCGACCTCATCAAATTCCTGCTTCTGAATACCGGACTTTGCGATTGTATGCAGGAGATCCTAGGTTTCGACAATGCATTCCTTATTTGTTTCATCTCCTGTTTGAAAGCGATCTGTCTGGACTGTCATATGCAGTGAACCACATCTTGAAAAGTGGTATACACATGCAAAACATCTCGGCAAGTGACTTTATGGATAAAGTCAATGTCCAAGACAGTATTTTGGATTCTCACCTGATTAATCTCATGGCGTGTCAGCGTGGTACTAATGAGTACTGGTACCGTCGTCATGGTGATTTAAAATGTATGCTAAGGAACTTAGGAACTCCCACATGGTTCCTCACTTTGAGCTGTGCTGAGTATGGCTGGGAAGACTTACTTGAATTTCTACGAGAGGCAAATGCTAACGTAGAAAACATCGAATTCAAGACACCCGGAGAACTGTGCTCTTTGGATCCAGTCAATGTATGTAGGTACTTCAATCATAGATTTGAAGGTATGATGTCTTTCATCATGAATAAGAAGAATCCACCTCTTGGAGAGGTGTTGGATTTCTTCTGGAGGAAGGAGTACCAGGCAAGAGGTGCTCCTCATATACATATGTTGCTGTGGATCAAGGATGCACCTAAATTTGGAACGGATGCAGACGACTCAGTGATGAGTTTCATAGAACAGTATTCTACGTGTGCTGTTCCAAACGCAAAGGAGAAAAAAAGCCTAAGAGAAAAAGTTCTACGTTTCCAAAGCCATCGATGTGGAAAGTACTGTCGTCGTAAATTCCGGAACAAAGACAAGTTCTACACCAAATGTCGTTTCGGCTTTCCACGATCGGTGATTTCTAAAGGAAGAGTGAACAGTTTGATGTCTTCGCTGCGACATAATGTGATGAAGAAATCACCTAAAAACACATACAATTTGAAGAGGAATGAAGAGTCTAAGTACATTAACGACTACAACCCGGTGATTTTGTCCATGTGGAATGCTAACATGGATATACAGTTTGTGGCTGATAACTGTATGGCTGTGGCTCGGTATGTGACATCTTACATCACCAAAAAAGAGAAGACAGAATTGAAGGATATGTGGGAGGACATTTCCCATGAAAAGAGCCTCAGCAAGAAGTTGTACAGTTTCAGTCTGAAGATGTTGTCGCATCGAGAAATCGGAGCTTACGAATGTTCTGACCGGTTGTCTTCAGCAAGTCTCTATGCCAAGTCCAGGAGTATCGTTTGGGCGAGTGTTGGTCTTGCTGCAACGCGTAATCGAGTTCTGAAACCTGTGCGGGAAATTGAGTATTTGGCGGAAAAGGAGCCAAACAGTACCGACATTTTGAAGAGCAACATGTTGGATACATATTATCCAAATCGAAGCAGTCACCTCGAGAATGTTTGTCTGTATGAGGTTCTGCAAAATTACATATTCAAGAGGAACATCAAAGAAGATACTGAGAAAGGAGTGTATGCTGTAATAGGAAGTGAGGGATGTCTGGTCAAGCAAAGAAAATGCCACTTGATAAACCATCGAAAATTGAGTGGCGAATCTCCTGAAAAAAAGGAGTTTTTCTATTTAGCACTTTTGCAACTTTTTAAGCCTTGGCGTGCAGAAGAGGAACTGCTTGGAGATTTCCTTTGTTACGAAGACTCATTCAATGCTGCCAAGGAGACCATAGAATGTCCTGCTTTTCCCAAATATGTAGAAATGTTGAATGTGGAAATTGAGCAGGAAGCAACGATTGCAGCCGAGATTGCCAGAGACAGTTCTCAGGACAGTCAGAGTTCTGCTTCATTGAGTCAGGATCCACTAGGAGGACCTCTTATCGAAAATGAAGCTGCCACTGCTATGAATGAAGTGGAAAGAGCCATGGCACATGCTCAGGAGGATGCGGTTAACTTAGAAGAGTTGGAAAGACAACTCAACGTTGAGCAGAGGAAAATATATGACGAACTTACCATGCAAATTGATCATGGATTAAGTCATGACAAGAAAGAGTGCTCATGTACGTCGTTGAAGCCTGTCCGACTGTACGTGAGTGGAGAAGCGGGAACTGGAAAAAGTTTCCTTATTAAAGCAATTTCATGTTATTTGCAGGAAAGGACAGAGTCATCGCTGTCTTGTGTTGTCACCGCTCCAACTGGACTGGCAGCACATAACATTAAAGGGATTACTTTACATCGTTTACTGATGCTGCCAGTGGAGCATGACAACAAATTAGAATATCACAAGCTATCTGGAGATGCTTGTTTTGAAGTTTCAAGAGTCTTGAGGAAAATGAAACTTCTTATCATTGACGAAGTAAGCATGGTTTCCAATGTCATGCTTGCCTTTGTGCATTTGAGAATGCAAGAAGTTCTCAAAACAGAGTATGATGTGTTATTTGGTGGCAAACACATAATTGTTTTCGGAGATCTTCTGCAGCTGACACCAGTGAAAGGGCAACCTGTGTTCAAAATGCTCACGCATGAAGATACCAGGAAGTGCTTAGGGAGTATTGGCAACGTCAATATATGGTTAAACTTCAATTATGCTGAACTGCATGAAAATATGCGTCAGGCAAAGGATGAAGTTTACAAGACTATTCTACAAGATGTTAGAATTGGAAAAGTGACCGAGCATGGGAAAGAAGCTTTACATGCACGATTACTGACAAATTTATATCCAGACGAAGATGTTGTGCCTGAGAATATTTTTCAGAAAGTTACTGAGAAAAAATCTGGAATATGTTTGATGCCAACTCTTGCAGAATGTGCCAAATTCAACAACAAAATGTTGCATTTAGAAAAGCAAGAGATTGTGAAATTGGAAGCTATTGACAGAGTAGAGCATATGGGATCAACAATTATTTTGTCTGAGAATCTGAAAACAAAATTGGATTCATTAGAGAAGAGTATATCTAAAACTGCGGGTTTTGAAAAGACTCTGAATGTGTGCTTGAACTGCCGTATAATTTTAAGAAGGAATTTACATGTTGAAAGAGGTCTGGTAAATGGATCAATGGGTAATGTTGTTGATTTTGTGAAATACAGAAATAGAGATGGAATTGAATTTTTAAAAATTAAATTTGATGGCATTGAGGAAGTACAGCTAATTGCTCGTTGTTCTGCTAGATTTTTGCTTGTAAAAGACTTATATGTTCGTCGTAAGCAGTTTCCTGTTTGCTTGGCATATGCGGTGACAATCCATAAATCGCAAGGTTTAAGTGTAGACTGTGCATTGGTGAATATTGGCAGTTCTGTGTTCAAGGAGGGTATGGCATATGTGGCATTGTCACGAGTTAGGACTTTATCGGGATTGTACTTGATTGAGTGTGATGTCACAAACATTTGTGCGGATCTAGATTGTGTTAAGGAATACAATAGGTTGAGAAGAGAGTATGCGCCACATTTGCCTCAGTATCCTTTGTTTGAGAAACGTGTGGTAGGCCGGAAACGAAGAAATGTGACCAATACTGGGGAGGTTGTAGCAAAAAGACGAAAAGTCGATGAACCTGAAATTATAAGCAGAAACAAAAAGGATTCTGTTGAAGATGTTGTTGGTTTTCAATTTGAAAACAGTTCTGGTGTCAACTGCTATGCTAATGTAGTGATTAATGTTTTGTTTTCTCTACAAAATGTAAAAGAAGAGATTGTGGTCAATTCTGATCAAAGATTTTGCAGTTTGTTAAATTCTGTGTTAGAGAAATGTAGCACTGATAGAACAAACATAGAAAGTGTGTCTGAAATTCGAAATCTGTTAGACAGATGTTCAGGCCAAACACAATTCTCTCAAAATAGTCAGCAAGATTGTCAGGAGTTTTTAATGTATATGCTTGATGTATTGTATGCTGAAGGTGTAGATGTAGATCATCTGTTTGGGCTTTCTTATCAATGGCAGCATGACTGCGAGAACTGTAGGGTATCAAGTAGTACTAGTGTAGACTCAGAAAGATTTATATATTTAACTTTGCCAGACAGTAAATCAGTCTCTTTTAATAAGCTAGTAAAAGCAGCTGATCACAATATGGAGTGTAGGCAATGTAAATCTGAAATGATGTCCACATTATTTATACGAACATATGGCCAGTATGTCATTTTAATGTTCCAACGATGTAGGCCTGATGGAACAAAATTGACAACTTTAATTAAAAATTTTGTGGCTTCACAGTTGTCAATATCAGGAAGGACTTTTGTAACTGTAGCAATTATATATCATGATGGTTCTTCAATAACATCAGGACATTATACAGCTTATTTAAAGTGTAGAAATGGCTGGTCATTCTGCAATGATTCTGTTTTAATTTTCAAAAAAAATTGCCATATGACCTTAAAAACTCTTACCTGGTGTTTTTAAAACCAAAATTTTAGGGAAAGAATCTCGGGATGTGCTCTGAGGAATTTCAAGAAGTTCTCATGGCTCCTACACTATTTGGCCTTGAAGATAAGTGTAGTACAGAGACATAACTTTTTACCATAACACTGGACGTTATTGAGAAATATGTGCACTTTGAATGAGTTCAGAAAAACTATTTCTTTTTATAAGCTAATTGAAGCAGCGAATCAAAACATGGAGTAGAGGGAATGTAAGTCTGCAATGCTGTCTACTGTTTTACATTGCTTTGTGATTAAAAGTGATGTAGAGAATTAAATAATTGTACTAGTCATAAAGGTAGTGTAAGTCTGCTTCATAGTAAGCAGTATCAGTGTGATAGGAAATGTAGAACATGATTGAGCAAGAAGGGGAAGATATTACTAGTACAGGATTGTGTAAATGATCTTCAACATTTTAATTCTGAAAGTTGTGGAAATGCGAAAAGACGGGATTGGCTAACAAGAAATCCAAGAGTTATACATGGCTCTGACAAGATTTGGCCTTGTGGAATCTTGTGGTAGAGAGCAAGAAGTCATTTATTGTATGTAACATGTTTTTAAAAAAGATGGAGGTTTTATTTCAGAAAGTGGCGGGTTGAAAGTAATAACAGCACAACAGAGTGTAAGCTGTTCATAGGACATCCTTGGCCGTCATGGAAAGTAAGTTAACTTTAAGGAGTTCTGAATTCTGATTTCTAATGTTGTATGGGTTTTTTAAACACAATCATTTTGATTGTGTTTTTTTTTCCCCGCTGTTATATGATGAATACCTTCAAGTCACTGTTTTAGTGAAATTTGATACATTCTGAGAACAGCAAAAATAAACCATTTAACATGTATAATTAATTCTGTTCTGTTTGCATTTATGATGTACATGTAGAACTGTGTAGGAGGCATGGAGAAGGTGAGGCTTCTGTAAGTGTCAAAGTTGTTGCATACAGTGCTCATATTCTACGTAGTCTTTTATATTTCATTACTTTCACTGTTTCTGACTGATCTAAAAAATTGTTTTTAAAAAGAACAGTAAGTATTAGGGAAGGAAACAGACAGTTATGTTAAAAGAAACACAGCTATAGGGAATAAACTAGGGATACTGTTACCCGCAATCCTCTGCTGATGATGTCACTGAGCATGTCATGAATGATGTAATATGTGACATCATCAGCAGTGGATTACGGGTAATAGTATCTCTAGTTTACTCCCTTATAGCTGTCTTTCTTTTAACATAAGTGTCTGTTTCCTTCCCTTATACTTACTGTTCTTTTTAAAAAAAAAAATTTTGGGGTTCGCTTCCGGTTCGCGTACCGGGGAGCGAACTGGGAAGCGAACTAAGAGAAATAGAGGTTGGCACAGTTGCAAATATTGTACCAATTTTTTAATAACGGGGAGGTAGTTCTGAAAAGAACTTTTTTTTAAATTGTTTTTGTTGTTTTATATTTTTTTTATTCTTTTTCTGAACATTTTTTTACTTTTTTTGAATTTTTCTGAACAGTTTTATATTTTTTTTGTTTTTTTTTCGGAGGGGGCAACGAAAACGATTCATTGTAAAGGGCTCAACAGGAGCAAGAAAACAAAAAAAAAGAATTTATTGTTAGGGGAGTTTCGGACAAACATGAGCATGATTGTCAATAGCTCTGTTGATCAGAGTGATGCTACCTTCTGCGTAGCAAATGAATCCACTGCAATGTACGCAGACTTGTTTTACTTCACGAAATCTCGTTTGTATATTTGGCACCATCTCCCTGCCCTCTGGTCCCGTTACTTCCGGTACAACAGATCTTCTGGCCATAATAGGGAGATTATCTAGGTCGTCCTGTTCCTCTTCTTCCTCTTCTTGCTGAATTATAACTTTAGCAGGTGGTCCACTCTTCCTTGGATGTGGTGGAGGTGGTGGGGAAGCACCAGCTGAAGCTAGTAAAGAAGCCATTGCTCACTGGTAACAAAGGGTCTTTCCCTCACAATGATGAAAGTCAGAGTGAGGAAAGAAGGAGGGATTTTCACCATTTGGGAAAAAAAATAGTTCTCAACCAATGAAAAGTGTTCATTTTAGATCATATGACCTAGTCTTACATCATTAGGAAACCGAAAGTGAAATGAACCAATGAAAAGTGTTATTACCAAGTCACATGACCTGCTGTGTGTATGTTACGCGCTTTGCAGGGCCTCCCGGTTTGCTTCCAGAAACCTGTGCTTTGCGACTCGGTAAGCGTACGAGTTCGCTAACGTAGCACGTCATATGACGTATCACGCGACAACGCGAAACGTCATGCGGACGGGAGGCGTCACGATGTTGTTTTCTAACGCGGCAGTTGCGGTAAAGAAACGTTTACCGGCTCGCGGTCTATTTCGCGGCATCAAGGTCAGCTAACGGGAAGCTTCCCGATTCGCGAAGCGGGAACGAAGAAAAAAAAATATTAAAAAAAAAAGTTATTAATAAACATATAAAATATATTTTTGGATTTAAAGAAGAATACATTTTACAGCTACAGATATTAGCTGTTAAAAAAACCAATGAAATTCACTGAAAAAACCATAGGTTATAGACCATATATAGTTAGGAATTAGCATTTACAAAACCTTGAAAATTCACTGAAAAAACCATAGGTTATAGACCATATATAGTTAGGAATTAGCATTTAAAAAACCTTATTTTACTCACACAAAACCATTGAAATTCCATATATAGTTAGTTGCACTAACTATATATCGCGCACCCGCAATCCACTGCTGATCATGTCACATATTACATCATTCATGACATGGTCAGTGACATCACTGATGACATCACTGATGACATCTCAAATGACATCACTGATGACATCTCACTTGACATCAATGATCACATCACTGATGATATCATTCATGTGATAATACAATGCATCTCCTCACACTCTAATATAACCTCCGTTACACCCAGTGTTAAATAGAGAGTATCATTTTTGAAACCATTGACACACCAATACTAGTTACTACATACGCACTCACTGATTCCTATGTCTACACACACATTCACTCATACAATCATTCATACATACAATCACTCATCTTTACAACACTATCATATGCACTCATACACCTATACAGACACTCACACTCTGCCACTCATCCATGGAGTTACTCACACACCTAGTCAGTCCTGAAAAGAATCAATCACACTTCCATTTTCTCATCTATACAGTTAAACACAGAACACCTTACATTTTTGAAACATATACTAACACATAGTTACTCTCTTATAGAATCACTGATACAAGTACACATTGATCTGCACAGAGTCACACACCTCCCAGCCAGCCATACACACACTCAGTCTCCCATACAAATACTTGTGCAACCAATCAATAACCCATATAGCTACTTATATAGCTACTGACTAACACGTGCAGCAGCTTGCACAACAACAGACATACTGATGCACACTTTTAGACAGTTTAGTCACTAACCTGTGCATTCAGTAAGACGCATTTAATCACTCACTCATACAGTCAATCACGCACCTACTAAAACCTTTATTCAGACACTTATACATCCACTCATTCTTCAATATGTAAAACATATTTAAACTTTACAGAAACACATAATCACTGGATGTTGTCATCAGTGATGTCATCAGTGATGTCACTGACCATGTCATGAATGATGTAATATGTGACATGATCAGCAGTGGATTGCGGGTGCGCGATATATAGTTAGTGCAACTAACTATATATGGAATTTCAATGGTTTTGTGTGAGTAAAATAAGGTTTTTTAAATGCTAATTCCTAACTATATATGGTCTATAACCTATGGTTTTTTCAGTGAATATATATATATATATATATATATATATATATATATATATATATATATATATATATATATATATATATATATATATATATATATATATATATATATATATATATATATATATATATATATATATATATATATATATATATATATATATATATATATATATATATATATATATATATATATATATTTTATAGTGGAGAAGCGTGGCTCAGTGGTTAGAGGCGGCAGACCCGGAAGCTTAGATCGGCCGTGGACCAGGGTTCGGTTCCCCGCCTCGGCGGGTCTCGGGCTCAAAAATTCCACGGACTCGATAATTCTCGTTCCGGTGCCTACTTGACTCACGGGGTCACACTCTGCGACTCTGGGCAATAGCTTGCTTAATCTCCACTACGGCCCCTCACGGTGGGATGCCTGGCTTTCACCTTGTGGACACCCTGCCGGGGTATCTCACAGGGGAATACCAGGACGGGTTCCCTAAGCAAGCGCTTAGATACCATGTTGGTGATTTGCGCTATATAAATACATGTACATTTACATATATATATATATATATATATATATATATATATATATATATATATATTCACTGAAAAAACCATAGGTTATAGACCATATATAGTTAGGAATTAGCATTTACAAAACCTTGAAAATTCACTGAAAAAACCATAGGTTATAGACCATATATAGTTAGGAATTAGCATTTAAAAAACCTTATTTTACTCACACAAAACCATTGAAATTCCATATATAGTTAGTTGCACTAACTATATATCGCGCACCCGCAATCCACTGCTGATGATGTCACATATTACATCATTCATGACATGGTCAGTGACATCACTGATGACATCACTGATGACATCTCAAATGACATCACTGATGACATCACTGATGACATCTCATTTGACATCAATGACCACATCACTGATGATATCATTCATGTGACAATACAATGCATCTCCTCACATTTTAATATAACCTCTGTTTCACCCAGTGTTACATACAGAGTATAATTTTTGAAACCATTGACACACCAATACTAGTTACTACATACGCACTCACTGATTCCTACGTCTACACACACCTTCACTCATTCACCCATACAATCATTCATACATACAATCACTCATCTTTACAACACTATCATATGCACTCATACACCTATACAGACACTCACACTCTGCCACTCATCCATGGAGTTACTCACACACCTAGTCAGTCCTGTAAAGAATCAATCACACTTCCATTTTCTAATCTACACAGTTAAACATAGAGTACCTTACATTTTCAAACATATACTAACACATACTTACTCTCTTATAGAATCACTGATACAAGTACACATTGATCTGCACAGAGTCACACACCTCCCAGCCAGCCATACACACACTCAGTCTCCCATACAAATACTTGTGCAACCAATCAATAACCCATATAGCTACTTATATAGCTACTGATCAACACATGCAGCAGCTTGCACAACAACAGACATACTGATGCACACTTTCAGACAGTTTAGTCACTAACCCGTGCATTTAGTAAGACGCATTTAATCACTCACTCATACAGTCAATCACGCACCTACTAAAACCTTCATTCAGACACTTATACATCCACTCATTCTTCAATATGTAAAACATATTTAAACTTTACAGAAACACATAATCACTGGATGTTGTCATCAGTGATGTCATCAGTGATGTCACTGACCATGTCATGAATGATGTAATATGTGACATCATCAGCAGTGGATTGCGGGTGCGCGATATATAGTTAGTGCAACTAACTATATATGGAATTTCAATGGTTTTGTGTGAGTAAAATAAGGTTTTTTAAATGCTAATTCCTAACTATATATGGTCTATAACCTATGGTTTTTTCAGTGAATTTTCAAGGTTTTGTAAATGCTAATTCCTAACTATATATGGTCTATAACCTATGGTTTTTTCAGTGAATTTCATTGGTTTTTTAACAGCTAATATCTGTAGCTGTAAAATGTATTCTTCTTTAAATCCAAAAATATATTTTATATGTTTATGAATAATTTTTTTTTAAAATATTTTTTTTTCTTCGTTCCCGCTTCGCGAATCGGGAAGCTTCCCGTTAGCTGACCTTGATGCCGCGAAATAGACCGCGAGCCGGTAAACGTTTCTTTACCGCAAGTGCCGCGTTAGAAAACAACATCGTGACGCCTCCCGTCCGCATGACGTTCCACGTTGTCGCGTGATACGTCATATGACGTGCTACGTTAGCGAACTGGTACGCGAAGCGAGTGCCAAAGCGCAGGTTTCTGGAAGCAAACCGGGAGGCCCTGCAAAGCGCTTAACGTAAACACAGCAAGTCATGTGACTTGGTAATAACACTTTTCATTGGTTCATTTCACTTTTGGTTTCCTAATGATGTAAGACTAGGTCATATAATCTAAAATGAACACTTTTGATTGGTTGAGAACTCTTGTTTTTCCCAAATGATGAAAATCCCTCCTTCTTTCCTCACTCTGACTTTCATCATTGTGAGAGAAAGACCCTTTGTGATCACTGAGCAATGGCTTCTTTAGTAGCTTCAGCTGGTGCTTCCCCACCACCTCCACCACATCCAAGGAAGAGTGGACCACCTGCTCAAGTTGTAATTCAACAAGAAGAAGAAGAAGAGGAACAGGAGGACGAGCACGAAGAGAGGCAGTTTTTGCCTGAGCAGCCCAAGACGTCTCACCGGAAAGAAAACTTCATTTGGCAATTTTTTAAAATTCCCAAAGGTCAGAAAAAAGTAAATGCAAGATACGTAACTTGCCTTATATGTCAAGATAGACTGTCCAGAGGGACCGACAAAAAATACAGTTTCGGAAACTACACAATGCATCGCCATATGACTAGGTGGCATCCTAACAACTACAGTGCTGCACAGTTTCGGAACGACCTAGATAATCTCCCTATTATGGCCAGAAGATCTGTTGTACCGGAAGTAACGGGACCAGAGGGCAGGGAGATGGTGCCAAATATACAAATGAGATTTGGTGAAGTAAAACACACCTGCGTATTTTGCGATGGATTCATTTCCTACGGAGAAAGAAGCATCACTCTGATCAACAGAGCTATTGACTATCATATGCAAGTTTGTCCGAAACGCCCAAAATAATAAATACTTCTTTTTTTTGTTTTGTTGCTCCTGTTGAGCCCTTTACAATGAATCGTTTTCATTGCCCCCTCCAAGAAAAACCCAAAAAAATATAAAACTGTTCCGAAAAATTCAAAAACATTAAAAAAATGTTCAGAAAAATAAAAAAAAAAGTTCTTTTCAGAACTACCTCCCCGTTATTAAAAAATTGGTACAATATTTGGAACTGTGCCAACCTCTATTTCTCTTAGTTCGCTTCCTAGTTCGCTCGCTGGTACGCGAACTGGAAGCGAACCAAAAACAGTAAGTATAAGGGAAGGAAACACACACTTATGTTAAAAGAAAGACAGCTATAGGGGAGTAAACTAGAGATACTATTACCCATAATCCACTACTGATGATGTCACATATTACATCATTCATGACATGCTCAGTGACATCATCAGCAGAGGATTGCGGGTTTTTTGGCAACATGCCTTATCCACGGTTTAATAACGCTGCCTTTTGCTTTATATAAGTTTTCAAATTGTATGAAATATATACCAATAGGTCTTTATGAACCTTTAGGTAGTGCTTTTGTTCATGAGGTCTGGTCGCTTCCATACACATACAGATGTTTCAAAGATGATCAAGAAGTTTATCTGAATGGAGAGGAATGCACTGAGACGCCAGATCATTCACTAATGTGTAGGCACATACAGTTACACGATTCATGCAACAAACACCGACCAAATATGGCTTGCGTGTTGCAAGGCACGCCAGTTCCTGCTATCATCCCCACGTTCAAGTTGTTGGAAAATGGTAGTTATTTGATGCTCAATAATGAAGATTGTTCTGAGTTAATTAAAAGTATTCCTTTTATCGTAACAGTAAGTGAACGGGTTATTTGCTGCAGAAATGTTCTATTTCCTCCCACACATGAACATAGGGAGTTTTCAATCTGGCCACAAATACCAACCTTGGGACACGTTTCAACGGCATGACAAGAATAAGAGCTCTTTTGTCTCAGAGAGAGGTGGCCTTGAGTTCGGCCCGTGAAACTTTCGTACTTCACATAGCGAACACCCGTACACAGGTTTGCCTTTCAATTTCAGCAACATGTTTCCGACTATCTTTAACGCATCCTCCACAAAATCCCTGGCACACTTTTTTAAAGTTGTTACCAGTGGTCTCGTGACTTCATTTGAGAAAATCTTTGGAGTCATCCCTGCTCCCTTTCATTCCATTTTCTCCACTCTGGTTCGTGGATTGCATTTTTACTTGCATTACCAGCGGACGCTCTTGTGCTTTTTTACATTTTTAAATATGGATGTCCCTCCTATGCAACCTCCGACCCTGCAGCTGCTGACACTGTTCCGCAATCGCATGCTAGAATATTATGGCACAATGCCGTTGGCGATATTAAGCACGGCATATGGATTATCTTTTCGGTTCTCCTACTTCACCTGTGTCCAGCCTGTATTTCACTGCCTGACCTGTGATTTCGATTGGGCCATTGATTTGTGTCTCTGCGGACCGGTTTCTCCTGACGTCGACTTTAATCAGCTGATGACTCCTATCATTACTCACGAGTTGATTTGTCCTGGCGAAAGGATTATGGCTGTGGCATTGATGCATGGACTACTTGGTCCCTGGAATTTACTGGCGGCAGCACAGTCTTTCTTGGAACACAGCTTTCTTGAAAACCCACCGAGCTGTCCTCTGATGGTGATAGAGGATCCGGTGCTGGGAGAGCACGTATGTTCTTTTCCGCTTTTAAATTGGATGGCTGAACTGTTTTCGGATGAAGACGGTGACTTCCTGTTGGAGGCTGTTGCAGCTTATTTTGCATACACAGTTATGTCATAGACCTTTTTCATGTTTCATATGCTGAGTACTAGCATTTCATTGACAATTCATTGACTTAATTGTCAAGTTTTTATTATTTACCTTGCCTATTGGCTTAAGACTCGATAAAGTACTTGGCTGTTTTATTTTTCTTTAGCATTGAATTTTCCTAGTTTTTAATGCTTTACCTTGCGGACCGTCCACATATAAACTTGCAATCTGCTCTCATGAGATGGCACTTCTATTATCTTATTCAGTTCGTTTCCGGATCATGAGGAGGTGTCATCTAGGTCCTGGATATCTTTACACCGTGTTAAGTTAGCATGGGCTCATTACCGGTTTAAACGCCATTTTTCCTTTTTTGCAACTTCTGCACACGACATTTAGTTGTTGCTTTAGCTTTCCACCTAGTAGTTCATCGTGGTTTACATGAGAATAATATGTTATTGGTCTACTATCTGCTTTACTTGTTAAACTATATCTGTACAGCGAGTGCTAAAGTTTCAAGAACAACACGATACAGAATTGTTATGAGGTCTGATCTCCACGACTTCATACTCATAACATAAGTGCAACTTCTGCCAATTCTGGGCATGAGGCGGGTTTTATATTGCTTTGCCGAACACACATACACAACAGTTGATGCGGTTCACATGAAGAGAGAGCTGGTGTATGCTGATGTGATTCCTTCAAATCTAAGACACTAAAGTATGGGCACGCCCTAAACCAACACAAAGAGACCTTCTTAGCAAATAATATAATATGTGTATTAGGGAGGGTGAGATATAAGCAGCCGCGGGCCGTGGAGGGAGTTACGGTGAGGCAGGGAGGCGGGGAGGGGGAGAAGCAGGGTGGAGCCCTCTCTACCTTGCCCGTCCCCCTCCCCGCCTCCCTGCCCCACCGTAACTCCCTCCACGGCCCGCGGCTGCTTATAAGTGTTGCTAACTCTTATTCATTTACAGCATGTTAACATACTATCACCATTCACTTTTTATGTACTAGTAACTATGCTGGTAATTTTGCTACTGATAATATGTGTACTTTTATTATCTAAGGTACTACGCCTGAGAAGACGGCATTAGTAAATAAACATTTCAAATACACATGTGTTCTTCTTAACTCCATGTTCTGGTTTCTAAGAAATATATAACGACCGACTGTTCATGAGTTCCACGTATCCTGAGGTACTATAAGTTCATATTATGGATTGTCTAAACATTGAGAGTTTGTTATATCCAATGTGACACTGTACCTAGCTTGCTAAATAGTTTTTGATTACTAACGTGAGTTTTGGGACACCCTAATTCGCCGAGGTTCCAATCCTCTGTCCACAGTTCTGTGTGAGAACAGAAACCCTGCGACAGGGGCACCCCCGACCCTTGCTGGACCTTCATCACACTTGCGATACAACTCCAGCAATGCGCCACCTTTACGGCACAGATACATCACGCATCTGTGCTGTTTTTGCCCCGTGATGCGCCGCATTGTAAATGCAGCACACCATAGGTGACGGAACAGCGGCACAGAATGACTAACACATCCCTGGTGATGCGCCAGTCATCATAAATCTATCCCTATGCTTCTTATCTTGTTAGAGATGAACCGCCATATGTATCATCAAAGTTATTTGCATTTCCTAAATAGCGAACTTTAAGGAATAAATAGCGATTCTTTACCATTCCTAGTTTGCGATGAGCTATTTGCTAATTAGCCGAATGTAGCCCAATGAAGCCCAATGTAGCCCAATGTAGCCCAAAGATGGCCGCCAGACACACAAAAAAACAAATGTAGCCCAAATATCAGCCAGATGTAGCCCAACTATAGCCCAGTGACAGAATGACCAATCAGCTTCGCAAACCTCCGTTACGCGAAGCGGAGCGCTGTTACAGATATATATCTTTTTTTGAACGTTAATTTCTCAAAATCCACTGGAGCACATATATTGAGACCTAGCAAAGGCACATCGGGCTACCAGTCCCTAATATTTTGCCAAGTTTCGTGCAAATCCATTCAGCCGTTCAATTATTATTTTTATTATTTTTTTTTGCCCCGCGGGGCCCTTTTAAAACCTCCACATCAAACCTAGGGGGTCAGCGAGGATCTACTATGCCCCCTTATAGTTATTTCCCCCTTTGTTTTGACCTCCTCTTGTCTCTCGATCCTACCGAGAGACAAGATGGCGGCCGCTACGGACTGTTTGGAATGTTGACAGACGCCGGAGAACCAATCAGCTTCGCTTCACAAAGCTCCGTTGCGCGAAAAGTCCGCGAACCAGAGCGCTAACCGGTCCGCTGTTACAGATATATATCTTTTTTTAAACGTTAATTTCTCAAAATCCACTGGAGCACATATATTGAGACCTACAAAAGGCACATCGGGCTACCAGTCCCTACAATTTTGCCAAGTTTCGTGCAAATCCATTCAGCCGTTCGGGCTAAAAGTGAGGCCAACCGCCCTATGGAAAACTCAATGTTAAAAACACGTTTTGGGACCCCCCTTTTTTCTCGGCCCCCACTGGACGAACCCCCCCCAAATTTTCAAGGGCTGCTCAGAAACAAAATGTGCCATTTTCCTGAAAATTTCAGCCAATTCCGTCCACAAACGCCAAAGTTATTAGACATAGAATTTTCAAAAAACCCATAGAGAAAAAATCCTAACTATATATACCTACTGGCGACCGCCAGTAGGTAATATATATATATATATATATATACACTCGTGAGAAGGGAGTTGGACTCCGAATTTGGCCGAAACCAAACTTAAAAAAACATGCTATGAAAGGATTAAGTTGGCTGTGATATTGTTTATCCGTACTTGCAACAAACGATTGTGGTGGATATATATATATATTCACTGAAAAAACCATAGGTTATAGACCATATATAGTTAGGAATTAGCATTTACAAAACCTTGAAAATTCACTGAAAAAACCATAGGTTATAGACCATATATAGTTAGGAATTAGCATTTAAAAAACCTTATTTTACTCACACAAAACCATTGAAATTCCATATGTAGTTAGTTGCACTAACTATATATCGCGCACCCGCAATCCACTGCTGATCATGTCACATATTACATCATTCATGACATGGTCAGTGACATCACTGATGACATCACTGATGACATCTCAAATGACATCACTGATGACATCACTGATGACAACATCCAGTGACTGTATGTTTCTGTAAAGTTAAAATATGTCTTACATATTGAAGAATGAGTGGATGTATAAGTGTCTGGATGAAGGATTTAGTAGGTGCGTGACTGACTGTATGAGTGAGTGATTAAATGTGTCTCACTGAATGCATGGGTTAGTGACTAAACTGTCTTAATTTGTGCATCATTATGTCTGTTGTTCTGTAAACTGCTGCATGTGTTGATCATTAGCTATACGAGAGGCTATATGTGTTATTAATTGGTTGCCCAAGTATTTCTATGGGAGATTGAGTTTGTGTGGGGGTGGCTGGAAGGTGTGTGACTCTATGCATAGATGTGTGAGCAGTTTATTCACTAGGTGTATGAGTTCAAGAGTGCATGTGGAAACAGCTACATGGGCAGTTGACTGTGTGCATGAGTGTATTGATGAGTGAATGGATATCTCAATGCTACATGTCATAGTAAGTACATATGTAAAACACAGTACATGTGAGAGTTGGCATATATAAATAACTGTGCATGAGAGCCACTGAATGAGTGAGTGGTTGTATCGATCATTGTGAACTTGTATCAGGGATTGTATAAGAGAGTAAATATGTGTTAGTATATGTTTCAATAAGTAAGGTGTGTTTAACTGTATAGTTGAAGAAATGGAAGTGAGATTGTTTCTTTGCATGACTGACTGGGTGTGTGAGTAACTCCATGGATGAGTGGCAGTGTGTGAGTGTCTGTATACACTGAGTGTATCTAAGGTTATATTAGAGTCTGAAGAGGTTTATCGTATTAGCACAAGAATGATGTCAAATGAGATGTCATCAGTGATGTCATCAGTGATGTCATTTGAGATGTCATCAGTGATGTCATCAGTGATGTCACTGACCATGTCATGAATGATGTAATATGTGACATGATCAGCAGTGGATTGCGGGTGCGCGATATATAGTTAGTGCAACTAACTATATATGGAATTTCAATGGTTTTGTGTGAGTAAAATAAGGTTTTTTAAATGCTAATTCCTAACTATATATGGTCTATAACCTATGGTTTTTTCAGTGAATTTTCAAGGTTTTGTAAATGCTAATTCCTAACTATATATGGTCTATAACCTATGGTTTTTTCAGTGAATTTCAATGGTTTTTTATTAGCAAATATCATAAGCTGTCGAATGTCAAGTACGTGGTAAGTGAAAACATTTTCGTGTTTATGCACACTGATCTGCTTTGAATGGTGCCCCCCCCCCCTCATTTCTATTAGGAGTACTCTCTCTTTGCAGATAGTGAAAGGTAGTTAACGCAGGCCTTTGCCCCCGTTGTAATCCGTCGTGCCTGCTTCTCTCTCCATTTGATTGATTGTTATCCAAGTATTCACTGTTTTAGAATTAGTTCTCTTTGGTTCATTCTCTATTTACAAACAAACACAGAGTCGCAATACTCTGTTTAGTCTTTGCAGATAACGAAAAATCGTGTAAAAAAAAAGAAAAGGAATCGAGCAAAATCAGTAGGCCACTAATGGGATCTCTTTTTGACCTCGCTAAAATAGAAACATTAGGAACAACCCCTCATGACAAATACAAAACTAGTGAGATGAACTGAACTCCACACAATGATGGCTGCAAAACACTTCGGCTCCGCCACCCACCCCGCCCAAAATAACGATAAAGAACGGCTGCCATGATTGGTTGCGGAATGACCACGACGGAGCTACGAAATGGTGCTGCTCTCATGCTAACCCCAGCTTCAGTCTGAAACATCCAGAAACACTGTAGACTACCAATTCGATCAGTTCCGGTAGCGCCCCAATGTAACCCGGTAGAGAAGAACTAGCCCTCCCCTCTTTGACTGATGGTTCTTGTTGCCTGTCCCTTCTGTTGTCATTTAACAGAACTATTTAGCCTGCTGAAAGGGGTTGTGTTCCGACCGCTGGTTGGTGGAGACATTTTGACTATATTCTGTACCTGCGTTGTCGCGTAATGCGTCATATGACGCGCCGCGTTAGCGCATCCGGAAGTCATCCGGGGCGCGCAGCGCGTAACGTAAGCATAACAAGTCATGTGACTTGTTAATAAAACTTTTCATTGGTTCATTTTACTTTTCTTATTGTAATGATGAAAGGCTTGGTCATATGACCTAAAAATTACGCTTTTCATTACTTCCGAACAATATTTTTTCTTAAATATATGTTATAATGTTCCAGGCTAATGTACTTTCCCGGAAATTTTACAACTGTCCTGCAAGTAAAATATATTCTTTTTTTCGAGAAAAAGAGCGTTTCTTCGTCCCATGACGGAGCCGTTGAGCAAAAGAGGGTCGACCTGCTGTCTTAGTCGCCGATACGCCTGAATATGAGATTCTTATCGATCACTTTATGTTGCAGGAATAGAAAACACAACAGCCCTTGACCATTTATCTTTACTGCGTTCCTTCGTATTATACCTTTTACCCTTCATGTAATTGGTCTGCTTTATTTCACTTGCCTTTTAATGATTCTAAAACAGTCACTATTATTAAAAACTTTACCAATGTATATACTACTACCATGTTTTCTTTTAAAAACCTTTATTGTGAACATTTCATTATACAAATACGAGCCTATAACCACGTGGGCCTGCCACAGAGCAAACTGTAATCGTATATGATGAATAGACATTTACACTGTAGAGGATTGTAACGGGCGGGCCATTAGGTTGCAAGAACTAAGGTGTCTAACAGTTACGGAATCGGTGGACGTACATTTTATAATTAAAATACGACAGGGCCAGTTACAATAAAATTATCTAGATATACATTTGCGGGCAAGTACTATGGGTGACGTTAATTCGAACTTTCAACAGTACAGTAATCAATAACACATCAGAACTTAATATCAATAGGGATGTCGAAATATTCAATCAATTCTCGTCCCCGCCCGCCATGTGCTTCAAAACTGCATACGTATCTCGTGATTTCAAGGTTCTGCAACCAGTACACAACAAGGAGTTACGAGTCCCATTTATTCCGGCGCCATTTTGGGCGAGGACGGGCAGGTCCAGGATATAGTCAAAATGTCTCTACCAACCATCGACTATGATGATGTTCATATGCTGTATTTATTAGAGTAACACTCATCTGTCCACATGAAATTAATTTGCCACAATCTAAACATGTCATTTTAATCTTTCCAAAGTTCTTCTAAATATTTGGGACCGTTTCCCTTGCCTCTGAAGCTCTCAGTGCCACTTCTTTGATGAATGTACTAGCAGGTCAGGGGTTCTCCTCCAAATCTCTCTTTTATGCAGCACTATAATTAATTGGTGCCACCTCTCCATATGACGATGCATGGTATAGTTACCACAACTATATATTTTTTCGGTTCCTCTGGAGAGTTCATCGTGGCAGATGAAGCGTGTAACGTACCGGGCATTTACCTTTTTTTGCATGTACTGGAAAGGAAAAAAAAATCGAGCGTCCGAGTTCTAAGGTGTCCCAGGGCCATTTTAGTGGACCAGGCCCAAATCCAAAGAACAGGCCGCCATTTTGAGAGTCCTCTTGCAGCCGCCTGTCGCTGTAGCATCAAGAGCAGCCGAAACTCAGTTGAATGGCAACTGAAACGGTAAAGGGGCGCCCCACTACAGCAGACGAGCCTCCACCTAGGAAGGCCCATTCACGCCGGCTCCCCCCCCCTTCGGGCACCCCACGCCGTTATTCGGAGCAGTATTGTAGGATGGCCACACCAGTGCGGCAACTTGCTAGACATCACCTCGGTGGTAACCGAATCTCAACGCCTTGTGGTGTCTTCTATTCAAAAAACATTGTTATGCTGCCTTCGACCTATTCGCTGCAAGTGCGCACACAACTCAACTGCATAGCTTGCTAGACACCACCTCGGTGCCATCCGGATCTTGGAATGTCAGCACCTTTTGGTGTCTTCTCTTCAGAAAATATTGTTGCGCTGCCTTTGGCCCCATTCGCACATCAGTCCGCTACTGACGCCATCTCACAGGCTAATGGGGCGCCCCACGCCGACTTTCAGCATTGTAGAATGACCACACCAGTACAGCAACTTGCTAGACATCACCTCGGTGCCATCCGGATCTCGGCGCCCCACTGCAGATGAAGTGCCTCTCAACTATGAAACCACCACGGTGACATCCGGATCTTGGCGCGTTGTGCTGCCTTCGGCCTATTCGCACATCGGTCCGCTACTGACGCCATCTCACAGGCTAATGGGGCGACCCACGCCAAGTTTCAGCATTGTAGGATGACCACACCAGTACAGCAACTTGCTAGACATCACCTCGGTGCCATCCGAATCTTGGCATCTCAACGCCTAGTGGTATCTTCCATACAAAAAATATTGTTACGCTGCCTTTGGCCCCATTCGCACATCAGTCCGCAACTTAGACATCACCTCGGTGCCATCCGGATCTTGGCATCTCAGCGCCTTGTGGTGTCAGTCAGAAAATATTGTTGCGCTGCCTTTGGCCCCATTCGCACATCGGTCCGCTACTGACGCCATCTCACAGGCCAACGGGGCGCCCCAAGCCGACTTTCAACATTGTAGGATGGCCACAGAAGTGCGACAACTTACTAGACACCACCTCTGTGCCATCCGGATCTTGGCGCGTTGTGCTGCCTTCGGCCTATTCGCACATCGGTCCGCTACTGACGCCATCTCACAGGCCAACGGGGCGCCCCACGCCGACTTTCAGCATTGTTGGATGGCCACACCAGTGCGGCAACTTACTAGACACCACCTCGGTGCCATCCGGATCTTGGCGCGTTGTGCTGCCTTCGGCCTATTCGCACATCGGTCCGCTACTGACGCAAACTCACAGGCCAACGGGGCGCCCCACGCCGACTTTCAGCATTGTAGGATGGCCACACCAGTGCTGCAACTTGCTGGACACCACCTCGGTGCCATCCGGATCTTGGCGCGTTGTATTGCCTTCGGCCTATTCGCACATCGGTCCGCTACTGACGCCGCCTCACGTGCCAACGTATTTTCTCCGCATTTTATACCCTATGCCGCATAACAGGTCATGTGACTTGTTTATAAAACTTTTCATTGGTTCATTTTACTTTTGGTTTCCTAATGATGGAAGGCTTGATCATATGACCTAAAAACAACACTTTTCATTGGATGAAAACTTTTTTTTTTTCCCAAACGATGAAAGCCCCACCTTGTTTCTGGATGTTTCAGACTAAACTGGCGTCAGCATGAGAGCACCACCATCTCGTAGCTCCGTCGTGGTCATTCCGCGAGCAATCATGGCAGCCGCTCCCCACCAGAAGCCTGCAGGAGTCGGGGCCCCCAAAACTTTTGATGAATTCTCAAGGCGGAGGGGACGCTTTCGAGAATGGGGTCCAAGACCTAGCAGACATGCGTCCGATTTCCAAGGTGTCCCAGGGCCATTTCAGTGGACCAGGCCCAAAAAGGAAAGAGCCTGCCGCCATTTTGAGAGTCCTGTGACAGCCGCCTATCGCTGCACCGCAAGAGTGGGCGCAACTCAGCTGAATTGCGGCTTTTGACACAGTGGACCAAAAACGGACAGAATGGCAACTGAAACGGTAAAGGGGCGCCCCACTACAACAGATGACACTCCACCTGGAGAGGCCCGTTCACGCCGCCTCCCCCGGGGCGCCCCACGCCATTATTCGGAGCAGCATTGTAGGATACCAAAACCAGTGCGGCAACTTACTGGACATCACCTTGGTGCCATCGTTCTGCTGCCTTGGAACTATTCGCACAACAGTTTGCTACTGATGACCCACCCCCCGCGACGCCCCACGCCGTTATTTGCTGGGTGGCAACTTACTAGACATCACTTTCGTGTCATCTAGATTTCGGCGCGTTCTGCTGCCTTGGAACTATTCGCACAACAGTTTGCTACTGATGACCCACCCCCCGCGACGCCCCACGCCGGAAATCTGGACGTTGTGCTGCGTTGGGACTATTCGCACAGCCGACCGCTACTTCGTTGTTTTTCCCTAAAAATGTTTATATGTTATTACTATTTTTGTTTTCTTGTATATATTTATAAATTATTAAAGTTTTATAATCTTACTACTTTGTCGGAGTGCTATATATTTTTAATGTGACACATAATTGTAAAAACTTTGATGTACAAAGAGTCATCCCTGGAATCTTCCGCTTCACGCTCGGTCCCCTCCCCAATCACAATACAGGATGGTTTTCAGATAATAGCAACGCTTCTGCTGTGACGGATCTCATCGAGTGTGGGCCTTGATCTACTATAACTCCTTTGAAGAGGGGTGATTCTTTATAGCTGTGGCCATAAACTACATCTGCAGGGCTAGCTGATAGCCTAGGACCGGCCTGGACAATCGGACACAGAGGAAAAGGAGTGTCAGAGGGTGCGGTAGTGAATAGGGCGAAAGGGAGGTGTCGGGCGGGCACAGGGTGTGATTCTCAGGGAAGAGCAGCGCAGATGGGGGGAGGTTTATTACCCATGCATAAGACAGAGAGCGGGGGTGACCACTGCCTGGGTGAGATGCTTGCGAGGGTGGGGAGCCATGCTAAGGATCGACAGCGTGCACAGAGTGGGTCTGGTCAAGGCATCTAAAATGGCTGCCGTGCACGACAAAAGTGTGGCATTTGAAAAAAGACAAGATGGCGCAGACAATGTTTTTCAACACTTCCTGATTTCCTTCGAATCGAACGTTAACAGACGTTGGGGCATATTACCAAAGTTAAGCGATATTTATCCCTAACGATGCATTGCAAAGATTTTTTTACCGTCAGAAATTATCGCAGATAAACCTTGCTATTATCAAGGTTTATCGCAAATACGATAAAAAACGACCGCAATGCATTAATATCGCTGAAAACTCAGCGATATTCATGCATTACCGAGCTAATGCTCTTAGCCATGTTATCCACCTCCCATTGGATAACATGGCTAAGAACTGCTCAGGGCAGCTGTTACTTTTTGGAGATATTCGCGCTTATCTCGAATATTTCCAAAAGTTGATAATAGGAGATAGCGATGTTAGCGACTGTTTCCAGTCGCTAACATCTTGGCATGCCCACTTTGCATGTCATTAGTGATAAATATCACTCACATGCAAAGTGGGGCCCAAGATGGTCGCTATCTCCTACTAGCCGTCGCTAACTGGTGTTAGCAACAGCTAGGTAATACAGATATAATTTTATCTCCGCGAAGCGGAGCGCTGTTACAGATATATATCTTGTTTTTGAACGTTAATTTCTCAAAATGCACTGAAGCACATATATTGAGACCTAGCAAAGGCACATCGGGCTACCAGTCCCTAATATTTTACCAAGTTTCGTGCAAATCCATTCAGCCGTTCGATTATTATTATTATTTTTTTTTTTGCCCCGCGGGGCCCTTTTAAAACCTCCACATCAAACCTAGGGGGTCAGCGAGGATCTACTATGCCCCCTTATGGTCATTTGCCCCTTCGCTTTGGCCTCCTCTTGTCTCTCGATCCTACCGAGAGACAAGATGGCGGCCGCTACGTACTGTTTGGAATGTTTACAGACACCGGAGAGCCAATCAGCTTCGCTTCGCAAAGCTCCGTAACGCGAAAAGTACGCGAAGCGGTGCGCTGTTACAGATATATATCTTTTTTTGAACGTTAATTTCTCAAAATCCACTGAAGCACATATATTGAGACCTAGCAAAGGCACATCGGGCTACCAGTCCCTACAATTTTGCCAAGTTTCGTGCAAATCCATTCAGCCGTTCGATTATTATTATTATTATTTTTTTTTGCCCCGCGGGGCCCTTTTAAAACCTCCACATCAAACCTAGGGGGTCAGCGAGGATCTACTATTCCCCCTTATGGTCATTTGCCCCTTCGCTTTGGCCTCCTCTTGTCTCTCGATCCTACCGAGAGACAAGATGGCGGCCGCTACGGACTGTTTGGAATGTTGACAGACGCCGGAGAACCAATCAGCTTCGCTTCACAAAGCTCCGTTGCGCGAAAAGTACGCGTCCTGGAGCGCTGCCCGGTCCGCTGTTACAGATATATATCTTTTTTTAAACGTTAATTTCTCAAAATCCACTGTAGCACATATATTGAGACCTACAAAAGGCACATAGGGCTACCAGTCCCTACAATTTTGCCAAGTTTCGTGCAAATCCATTCAGCCGTTCGGGCTAAAAGTGAGGCCAACCGCCCTATGGAAAACTCAATGTTAAAAACACGTTTTGGGACCCCCCTTTTTTCTCGACCCCCCCTGGATGAACTCCCCCCCCAATTTTCAGGGGCTGCTCAGAAACAAAATGTGCCATTTTCCTGAAAATTTCAGCCAATTCCGTCCACAAACGCCAAAGTTATTAGACATAGAATTTTCAAAAAACCCATAGAGAAAAAATCCTAACTATATATACCTACTGGCGACCGCCAGTAGGTAATATATATTCACTGAAAAAACCATAGGTTTTACACCAGTTATAGTTAGCTCTAAATTTTACACGCATAAAACCATTGAAATTCCCAAGTTATAGTTAGTTGGACTCACTATAACTTGCGCGTGCAACGCACTGCTGATGACGTCACATATTACATCACTCATGACATGGTCAGTGACATCACTCATGACATCACTGATGAAACCATCCAGTGAATGTGTGTCTTTCTGAAAAATAAATATGTGTTATATATGTATATGTAAAAGTTGATGGAAGAATAAATGTTTAAATAAGTGTTTACATGGATGTTTTTAAAAAAAATAAATGATTGGTTAACTGGCTTATTAAGTGTATCTTAGTGAATACATATATTAGTGAGTAATGTTTAAATATATGTATTAGTGTTTCACTTTGTGTATAAGTGGCTGCATGGGTTGGTGAGTAGCTACATGTGTATGTATATGGGTTATTAGATGTTTTTCTTAGTATCAGTATGAGTGTTTGTATGGTTTGGTGGGGGTATTACTTAGCACATAGATGCATGAATGACTGACTCTCTCTTTGTATGTGTTTTGAAGACAGCATATGTGCAGGACTGTATGGGTGGATGAGTGTGTATATGTGTGTGTTAGTGAGTGAATGACTGTCTCACTAGTGTCTTTATCAGTAATTACATATGTTTTAATCTAGTATATGTGAATATTGATGTATATAAGTGAGTATATGTGAGAGTAAGAGATTGTAAGAGTTCCTGTTTAAATAAGTATGTGTTTCTATAAGTGATTGTTTAAGAGAGTAATTATGTGTATGTTTCATTAGAAGTAAGGTGGTAGTGTGTGTATAGCTGTATATGCAAATAAATGGATGCTCAATAGTTTACTTGCATGTGTGAGTATGTGTGAGAGTAACTTTTGGATGACTGTCAGTGTGTAACAGGATGTATAGGTGTATCACTACATATGATGAGTGAGTATATGTATGAGTGACTATATAGAACTGTTGGTGAATGAGTGCATGTGTATATAGATGGTGGAATTATTGAATTGGTTGTTGTAACTGGTATGGGTATCTCAATTTTTTTGAAAATTTTTGTTTCTATTTTTGAATATGTGTTTTAAGGGTTACATTACAGTGAAAGGAGGTCTGTCACTCTGTCACAAGGAAGGTGTCATCAGTGATGTCATGAGTGATGTCACTGACCATGTCATGAGTGATGTAATATGTGACGTCATCAGCAGTGCGTTGCACGCGCAAGTTATAGTGAGTCCAACTAACTATAACGTGGGAATTTCAATGGTTTTATGCGTGTAAAATTTAGAGCTAACTATAACTGGTGTAAAACCTATGGTTTTTTCAGTGAATTTCATAGGTTTTTTAAATGCTACTTCCTAACTATAACGTATGTAAAACCTATGTTTTTTTCAGTGAATTTCATAGGTTTTTTAATTGCTACTTCCTAACTATAACGTGTGTAAAACCTATGGTTTTTTCAGTGAATTTCATAGGTTTTTTAAAGGCTACTTCCTAAGTATAAGCTGTTTATAACTTATTTTTTTTCATTATATTTCATTGGTTTTTTTAATTGCGAAATATAAAATATTTTTTTAATGTATTCTATAGTTTTATCATAGATTTTTGAGAAATTTTTTCATAGTATAACAAACTTTTCTTCACTGTCAGAATTGCTTGGGGACTCCTTGTAAGTCTCAAAAGGTTTACAAAATCTTTACCTTACCTTCATTTTACCGTTTTCAGACTTGTCACTAAATGTTGAAAAACGTACTGAGGTGCGCGACCGAGTGCACGCACCCCGGTATTTTGAAAGAATAAAAAAGGTTTGAAACTTTATCGGCATTGTTCTTGTGACCCCATATGAAGGTATTTAACATTTGAGAATGTATACCTTTCCTTCAAATTAGACCGATACTTCTAATTGACGTAGGTGTGCGGAATACGTCACCGCGTATACGTCCTAATACGCGCATGTCAAATCATGTGACTTGTAAAGAACACTTCCTGTGGTTCATAGTAGTTTCTATTCTGCAATTTTCCAGAAACCACCAACTTCCCTCACTATCTATTTGGCGCTGAAGAGAGAAACAACCTTTATCATCTTTCCTGAGACTTCGGTGAAATGGCTGCCACACGCAATTCATCTTCGGAATCTGAAGAAAATGTTCATCTTCCTTTAAAAAAAAAAGAAGGAATCTTTCATTTGGCAATTCTTTACCTTTCCTCCGGACCAAAAAAAAGTAAATGCTCCGAAAGTAACTTGCACAATTTGTAGCTCAGTACTTTCAAGAGGAAATCCTTCCAAAAAATATTCCTTTTCAATTCATACCATGAAGAGACATATGAGCCAAGTCCACCCTGTGCAATATGCACAGGCAGCAACAAGAGCTCTGGCAACAGAACTACCACCAGCTGAGGCCAGTACTTCATCGACCAGACGACCTACATCTCCATCTACTGCAGAGATGGAGTTGAAACCATAAAATGCAACAAGTGTAAAGGATTGATTGTGTACAGGGAGCAGAGCCTCATTCTTGTTGAAAGAAGATATAATGACCATGTAAGATTCGAATGCACCTAATTTTTTAACAACTTCCTATGTTCCTGTTTTACAGTTCAAAAATGTGGTTCCAGTTTTACAAATTATAAAGAATAAAAAACTTTTTGAAAACAAAAAAAAAACAAAAAACAGTTCTTTTCAGAACTACCTCACTATACCAAAAAGAGCTCTATTCATAAGCTAAAGTATCGCCGCATTTTCAGAACAATAATTAAAGAATGCGGCAATACTTGGGGCATATTATGAAGAAGACGTGATAATTTATCGTCGCTTTTATCGGCAGAACGCAGTAACAAAAGCGCCGATAATCGCCTTCATAATATGAGCCATATTATCAAGGACGGACGATACAATATCGCCACTTCTATCGGCAGGAAACTACCGATAAAACGGCAAAAATTGACTTGGTAATATGCTGTATGGAATTACTATCGAAGCCCATATTAGATGTTTTCACATCTCACATGGGCTTCGATAAGATTTCCATACGGCATATTATCAAACCCATTATCGCCGCTTTATCGGCAAGTTCCTGTCGATAAAAGCGGCAAAAATGTATCGACCGTCCTTGATAATATGCCCCTATGTTCTAAAAAATTCAAATTGAAACGTATGTTATAAGCCTTTATATCTAACATAACGTTCGACTGCAATTTATAAAGGATATTATGGACGCCGTTTTCGCTCCTATATCGGGAACTTCCTGCCGTTCAAAGCAGCGATAAAGTCTTACGTATCCTTTTAAATATTCCTGAACACCTTTGTTAGAACGTCATAACACCGCCTGCGGTAAAAGCACTTTGCATGTGTGCCGCACAGACAGTTAATGACATGCATAGTAGGCGTATGTTAAACTACAAGCAAAATCTCTTTGAAGGCGAAAATACTATCACGTACACGGCTATTGTTAGGAAAACAGTTTAAATAAACTTGTTTATCGTACGAGTTGCACGGTCTGCTTTGATAAAGCATTTGGCAGCGTTAATATGGAGGTGTGGAAAATAAAACTAAATCAACCCCCTCTCCTAATTACAAAGCACACATTAGTGCATAAAAACAACTCTTGTTTTCACGCGGTAATGTTAATATGCACTATCATCACTAGAAGTAAAATCATAGTCATAGTCTATTTTTATTTAATGTCCCGTTTTTTGCGTTTAGAAATCTACTTACCGTAAACAACTAGCAATAATTATCACTATGTTGGCTTACTTCCAATAATTTTTCGTCAACCAACGGCGATTTTTAACGCTTAGGAGTGTTAAAATTATCAAACTTTATTTCTAAAACTACTGATTCCCAAACTGTGCACCGCGGCTCCACAGTCCGCCGTAATGAGGTGCCAAGGGCATGGCGCATACTAGGGTGACCAACAGTCCGTAAATTCCACAGACGTCACTACCCTGTTATGTGTAACTGTATCCATCTCAGAGAGCTGCGCGCTCCTCCCCTGTGATAAGGCTCACAGCCCATGCTAGAACGGCCTTGGATTTTACTGCACCAGAAGTACCCCTCCCGCACATTGGAATTCTTAAAGGAGCTTCCTGCCTCAACAAACAGAAGGCATTGCCTTAGATAAAAAAAAGTAAAACCACCAGCATGCCATATTAGGAAACACTAAGGCATATTACCAAACAAAAGCGATAATTATCGCTATTGCGTGGTTAGAGACAAAATTTTACCGCAGAGCTGCATCGATTTTTATCACAGATAAACATTGGTATTACCAAGGTTTATCGCAAATGCGATAAAAAACGGCCGCAATGCATGAATATCGCTGGAAAGTCAGCGATATTCATGCATTACCGAGCTAATGCTCCTAGCCATGTTATCCACCTCCCATTGGATAACATGGCTAAGAACTGCTCAGGGCAGGTGTTAGCTTTTGGAGAAATATCGCGCTTAGCGCGAATATCTCCAAAAGTTGGTAAAAGGAGATAGCGATGTTAGCGACTGTTTCCAGTCGCTAACATCTTGGCACGCCCACTTTGCATTTCATTAGTGATAAATATCACTGACATGCAAAGTGGGGCCCAAGATGGTCGCTATCTCCTACTAGCTGTCGCTAACTGGTGTTAGCGACAGCTAGGTAATAGGGAGATAATTTTATCTCTGCTATCTTGGCTTTTAAATTCAAAATTGCAGAATAAAACCCCATTGATAATATGCTGTAAAGTTCTTTAACACATATCATTTACCTGTAATGTTTTGACACATCCGCATTTGTGAACTAACTCACTGAAATGTTGCTGATTTCTTAAATTAATTTTTAAGAGGCTCCTTGTGACCGTGCAGCCAATCCTCCATGGAAGTGCTCACATAAAACACAACACTAGTATGACCAGGATACTCAAAGAAATGACACAGTGTTGAAAAAGTATTTTTATTATTTATACTTACCTAAGAAATAGTAATAAAGAAAAACTTAAAATCTTTAAAAAATATGGTATCTGTGGAAGGAAAGTACAAATATGGTTATAGTGTTATTTTATAAAACAAAACAAAGTAGAAGTGAATGAAACAGAAAGTGAAAGAAAAGAAGACTGAGGGACAAAAAAAGACTGAGACAGAATAATTTGAAAGAAATAATAGCACTCAAAGAATGACTGTCTAAAGGAAAGTAAAGTGAGAGACAAAATGAGAGTATGATCACTGATAATACACGAAACAAACAGTCTGTGAACTACACAGACTAAGAGTACCTAAATGTCTCAAAGACATAGATAAAATAAAGAAACAACACTAACAGAAAAAGAGTGAAAAAGGTTGAGTAACAGAAGATGAATGGAATACAAACAGACATAGAGTGTAAGAGAGACAGATAAAGAGAAAAGAAGTAGGGTGAGAGAACTAAACTATAGATTTTAGCTTGGAAATTGAGTATAATTAAAGAAAGGAGAGTAAGGGAACAAATTGTAAGGCACAGTAAGACAAAGAAGTTAACATTCAGGAAACAAAGGTGATAAAGGATCAATAAAGGTGACTCTCTTTAAAGCAACATAAGTAACAAACTGAAAAGTAAGAAAGACTGAATAGAATACTAATAGGAAAGATGTAGGAGGAAAAGCATGAGTTAAAGGGAATAACCAAATGTAAACACCACTAACAAAGGAAGAGGATGAAAAAAATAAGGATAAGAGAGAGGCACACGAAACTCTCAGATATGATTAGTTGTTCTTACCTTAAAAATGTAATATCTGATGAAGACAATAAAGAAATCAGTTATAATACATATTTCTAAATCCTATGTAACAAAATAACTTAGACAACATATTTACTGGTTTATTTTTGCTGTCCTCAGATGAATTGATTTTCACTATAAACAGTGATTTCAATAGTAATCATCATGTGACAGCGGGGGGAAAAAAACAATCAAAATGATTGTATTTACAAAAAACCCATACAAGATCTCTATACATACCATAAATACCTAGAAAAAAACATGTCTTAAATGTTTTTCTCTAAATCGAAATTTCTTGAGTAAGCACAGCACATACTCCACAATTACAAACTAATTAAAGTATACCAGTTACTTTTAAATACCTCTCCACAAATAACCGTGCAACTATGTTCTTAAAGCATTTATCTCAAGTCAACATTTTGATATCTAATTTTTTTCCGCATGGCCAAATACTATGAGTAAAGTCGTTATTTTTTGAGTACCTCTCAACAAACTTGCGAGTAAGTATGTTCTAGAAACATTTATCTCAAATCCAGATTTAGATATCTCATACTTTTCCGCATGGCCAAATAGTATGAGCTAATTCGTTTCTTTTGAGTACCTCTCAACAAGTTTCCAAGTAAGTATACCCTAAAAACATTTATCTTAAGTCCACATTTTCATATCTCATTGTTTTCCGCGTGGCCAAATAGTATAAGTTAATTCCAACATGTCCTGTACCATCAACATTAAGGAAACCTTACCTTATGCTATCTCTTTGGCACATAAAAGTTTCATTTCTATATTTGAACACCCTTAAACACATGATATTTCTAAACAACACATTTTCATATCTTTACAGTATTACTCTGACTAGACCAAGTAATTTCACTGAAATTTTGGTTGCAAAAATATCAGATAAGAATTTCTTAACTCAGAAGGCAAACGATTCTTAAAACTTAATTGACTATCATTGCAGAGCGTCCAACCAGTTGGACATTTCAAATAAGCTATGTAATGTCCTGATGATATTGATGGCCCTTCATGAAAAATAATTGCTACAGTTACAAATGTTCTTCTAGAAATAGATATTTGAGAAGCCACATAGTTTTTAATTAAAGTTGACAATTTACTTCCATCAGCTCTGCATCGTTGAAGCATTAAAATTACATACTGTCCATATCTATTTATAAATAAGGTTGATAACATTTCTGAATTACATTGAGAACAAACCATGTTCTGATACGCATCTTTAACTAGTTTATTAAAGGACACTGTTTTACAATCAGGTAATGTTAAATATATAAATCTTTCTGTGTGTATGTCAGTACTACTTGTAAATGAGCAATTATCGCAAATATGTTCCCATTTATAAGAAAGGCCAAAAAGACTATCAATACCTACACCTTCTTCTTCCAAAACTGTAAGTAATAAATTCCTGACAATCTTGCTGAATATTCTGAGAAAATTGATTTAGTCCTGCACATATGTCTAAAACATTCCTTACTTCTGAAACACTTCCTACTTCACTATTACCACTGGTACATTTTTCAAACACAGAATTTAAAGAACAACAAAATGTTTGCTCCTGATTTTCTCTAATCTGTTGCTGTAAACTTTTTAGAAAAAAAACACATTAACCACTACATTTGCATAGCAGTTGACACCAGACCTATTTTCAAATTTAAATCCAACAATCTCTGTAGTACTAACCTTTTTCTTACTCCTACCAATGACAGTCTCATCTTTTTTTCTTCGTTTCTCTACTACTGCAGTACATTGTTCCTCATTTCTCCTTTTCTGATCAACTATACTCTTTTTAATTAAAGGATATTGAGGTAAACTTGGAGCATATTCTCTTCTTAACCTATTATACTCCTTCACACATTTTAAATCTGCACTGATCTTTGTCTCATCAAAATCAATTAGATAAAGGCCAGATAAAGTTCTAACTCGTGATAAAGCAACATATCCCATACCCTCTTTGAATACACTATTTCCAATATTGACCAAAGCACAATCTACACTTAAACCTTGCGATTTGTGAATAGTCACTGCATATGCCAAACAAATTGGAAATTTTTTCCGATGGACATACAAGTCTTTCACAAGTAAAAAACGACTTGAGCAGCGACTGATTGGTTGAACTTCCTCAATTCCATCAAATTTTATTCGTAAAAATTCAATCTCATCTCTATTTGGGTAATTTACAAAACCAACAACATTACCCATTGCTCCATTCACCAGACCTCTTTCTATAAGTAAATTTCTGCATAAAATAATCCGACAATTTAAACATACATACAGATTCTTCTCTAAACCAGCAGTTTTAGATATAGATTTCTGTAGACTATCCAATTTTAACTTTCATTTATCAGACAAAACAATAGTACTTCCTTCATACTCTATTTTATCTTTTGCTTCCAGTTTCTTAATTTCTTCATTTTCCAACTTCAACATTTTCTCATTGAAAACTGAGCATTCTTTTAGAGTTGGCATCAAGCATATGACTGACTTATCTTTTTCCTCTTTAGTATATATTTTCTCAGGTACATTATCTTCATTGGGAAACAACTTACAAAGTAATCGAGCTTGTAGAGTTTCTTTTGCATCTTCAGTTAGTCTTCCAATCCTTATATCTTGAAGAATATTTCCATATTTAGTATCCTTTGCCTGTCACATATTTTGTATCAGTTCAGTATATTTGAAATGTGACCATATATTAACATTTCCAATACTGCCAAGGCACTTTCTGGTGTCTTCATGTGTAACAGTTTCAAATACAGATTGTCCTTTCACAGGAGTTAGTTGCTGTAGATCTCCAAAAACTATGACATGTTTCCCTCCAAATAAAACATCATAGTCAGTTTTAAGTATCTGCTGCATTCTTAAATGTACAAAAGCAAGCATTAAATTGGATACCATGCTTACTTCATCAATAATAAGAAGTTTCATTTCTTTAAGAACTCTAGAAACTTCATAACAAGCGTCTCCAGATAGCTTGTGATATTGTAATTTATTTTCATGTTCAACTGGCAGCATCAGTAAACGATGTAAAGTAATACCTTTAATATTATGTGCTGCCAATCCAGTTGGTGCTGTTACAACACAAGACAATGGTGACTGAGTTCTTTGCTGTAGATATGTACTAATTCCTTTTATAAGAAAACTTTTCCCTGTTCCAGCTTCTCCACCTACATATAGTCGAATAGGTTCAAATGACATACATGCGCATTCTTTTTTGTCATGACGAAAACCATGCTCAATATGCTCTGTCACTTCGTCATATATCTGTCTTTGCTCAAGATTAAATTCCTTCTCCAATTCTTCTAAATTTATTATATCCTCTTGAGCTTGCTGCATTGCTCTTTCCACCTCATCCATGGCAGTGGCTGCTTCATTTCGGATAATTGGTTCTCCCAGTGGATCCTGACTCAACGATGCTAAACTTTGAGTGTCTTGTGAACTTTCTCTACCAATCTCTGCTGCAATTGTTGCTTCTTGCTCTATTTTGTCGTTCAACATTTTAAGAAAATTACTAAAAACAGGACATTCTATACTACTTTTAGATGCGTTAAAGGAATCTTCATAACTAACAAAGTCTCCAAGTAGTTCCTCTTCAGTACGCCATGGTTTAAAGAGTTGCAAAAGAGCTAAATAGTAAAATTCTCTTTTGTCTGGATTTTCGCAACTCAGTTTTCGGTGATTAATCAAATGTCCTTTTGTTTGTTTCACCAGACATCCTTCCTGTCCAATTACAGCGTATATACCTTTTTCAACATTCTCTCTAATATTCCTTTTAAAAGTGTATTTTTCAAGTACTTCATACAGACAAATATTTTCAAGCAGAGTACTTCTATTTGGATAGTATGTATCCAACATATTTGTTTTCAGAATGTCTGTACTATCTGGTTCTTTCTGTGCTAAATATTCAATTTCTTGCACAGTTTTCAAAACACGGTTTCGTGTTCCTGCTAGACCTAAACTCACCCACAGGATACTTCGAGATTTCGCATAAAGACTTGCTGATGATAATCGATCACAACATTCATATGCTCCAATTTCTCGATGTGATAACATCTTCAAACTGTATGTAAACAATTTCTTGCTTAGGCTCTTTTCATGAGAAATATCTTCCCACATCTCCTTCAGTTCCGTCTTTTCAGATTTCGTGATGTAAGACGTTACATATCGAGCCACAGCAATAGAGTTGTCCGCAACATATTGTATATCCATGTTAGCATTCCACATGTTCAAAATGACAGGGTTGTAGTCATTTATATATTTGGACTCTTCTCCTCTTCTTAAATTGTATGTATTTTTGGGTGATCTTCTTGTGATATTATGTCGCAAAGATGACATCAAATTGTTGACTCTTCCTTTTGAAAGCACCGGTCGTGCAAATCCAAAACGACATTTTGTATAGAACTTATCCTTTGATTTGAATTTTCACAGACAATATTTTCCACAACGATGTCTTTGAAACCGTAACACTTTTCCTCTTAAGTCTTTATCAGTTGTACTGTTAGGTATGTCACAAGTGGCATATTGTCCAATAAAAGACAGTACAGTGTCATCGGAGTCTTTTCCAAGTTTGGGAGCATCCTTGATACATAGTAACATATGAATATGAGGAGCACCTCTTGCTTGGTACTCTTTTCTCCAGAAGAAATCCAAAACTTCACCAAGCGGTGGATTCTTCTTGTTTGTAATAAACGACATCATTGCTTCAAATCTATGATTAAAATATCTGCAAACATTAACCGGATCCAACTAACACAATTCTCCTGGTGTCTTGTAGTTTATATTTTCAATATTTACATTCGCCTCTCGAAGATATTCAAGTAAATCTTCCCAGGAATACTCTGCACAGCTTAGAGTTAAAAACCATGTTGGAGCTCCTAAGTTTCTTAGCATGCATTTTAAATCTCCATGACGACGGTACCAATATTCATTAGTACCACGCTGACATGCCATTAAATTAATTAGGTGAGAATCCAAAACACTATCTTTCTGTTGCACTTTATCCATAAAATCCTTTGCTGAAACATTTTGCAGATGCACTCCACTTTTTAAGATATGGTTTACTGCATAAGAAAGACCAGATAAGTCACTCTCAAACAGAAGATGAAACAAATATGGAATACATTGACGAAATCTGGGATCTTCTGCATATAATCTTGTAGTCCGGTACTCAGATGCAGGAATCTGCATAGGTCGATCATCATATCGCGCACCTTCACCTGTTGGGAATAACTGTGGGAAACAACGACCTTCCAAACTTTCTTCCCACACACTAATAGGACTTCCTTCTGCTTTTTTCATCTGAAATAATTCAATAGCATTCCCCATTGCTTCTTTGGAATGCAGTGGATGAACACTGTAATGTTCATAAATTTCTTCAGTTCTGGACATGTCGACTTTTTCAATTTGTCCAATAGTCAAATCATTATCCTCTTCATCACTTACATCTTCTTCTTCTACATACACATTTTTATAGTATTTATTATTTTTGACTAAATACAACGTTGCCTTTTTCACTTTCCTAACATCCACTAAATCTTGCCAGATTTTCTTACTCTTTGTAGGTACACCATTAACTAGAATAACAAGAGGTTCATCTTATACATTTTCAATACCAATTGTCTCCATATTTTTTTTTAAATCAAGTGGCAAATATACAACTCTACCCTTTAATCCTCTTTGTAAATCTGTAGGATTTAATTTCCCAGTCTTAGGCTCCATACGAACAATAGCCTGAAAAGGATGTACACATTGAATCAAAATAGTCTCATAAGTATTTAAATCCTTCAGTTCCGATGGAATATGTATCAACTCAAGATTATTATGAACAGCTCTAGCAGGCATTTTATTTTCATTTAATTTATTATAACAATATTTACAAATACGTTGCTCAAAACCCAAATCAAAATACTTTTCTACCAGCAAATAAGTTGCAAACTCTCTCCACTGAGTATTAGCTTCATCTTCACTTTTTAAATATAAATCAACTAACCTAGTTTGACTCTTGTAATGAATGCGTCGACAACACACACAAGTTAAATTTGGTTTTTCACCTGCAATCACCTTAAATTTTGTTATTTCCTGTTCAAATTCTTCAGTATTAAAATGTCCAACATTTTCTAACACATTTCCTTCTATAACTATATCAGTTTCTATATTCTCTTCATTTCGACCAAAATAACTTACCTCAATTTCTGCACAAATATTCTTCACATCTAATGCACATCCATGCAAAAGAGCACTATTTAACTCTTTAAGTTTAAGTGCTGGACTTTTTGCATAATACATATTTCTGACTAATTTTCTCATTTTGGTATGATGCACTGCTAACATGCTAAAGTGATGAAAAACACTCTGGCATATTTTTTTTGACAGACAAGCCAGAGAATGGCCTTGGAAACCAGTTTTTTCTCTCACTCTGCAACGATCTAATTCTTGCAACATTACAATTTTTTTTTAGACTTTCCTTACTGTACTTACGTAAGAAATTGCGAAAGAAATCAATTGAATCCTGGCGTACACGGCAAATACTGCTACAATTCCAACTATAAACAGGAGCATGAACACGTCCCTGTAAAACTTCTCCACCTATTTCCTCTTCTGTATTTCTGACCTCAATTTTCTCTTTCTCAATAGGACAGCCATCCTTCACTTCATACGCTCGACCACTGGTGTCAACTGCATGCAACAAATCGTTACTTTGAAAGTAACTCTCTTCATTAAAAAATGGCTCAGAATTTGAAGTATGCATCCATTTACCAGAATTTGTTTTACAAAAATTAGTTCTATTTATGTGTCTCTTCCATTTACTCTTAGCTTTTAAAACTCTGATTGCCTTATTTAGTGTATTTATTCTTTTAAGCACTAAAATTAACAATTTTTTTTGTCTCGAACGCATCATCCACAACTTCCTCTATATATTTCTTTTTCTTATAAAAAGCAGATTTCCTTTTAGAAACTTTTTCCTTTTGTAATAAATTTATAACAACTCTCTTATGAAACATACGTTTCCTTATTTCCGCAAACTGATTTGTACGTCTTTTACTGTACATACTTTCCTCACCACTGTTTTCAGACACCGTTTTCTTTTTTCTTCCATTTCTCCTTGTAGATACTGAATACTGTTTTTCCTTTTCAACATTATCCAATTGACTTTTCCTTTGACACAATTTTTTTTAAAAATCCTTGCTGCTCTTACCAGGAGCACTCTTGTTTTTCTCCGCCTTTTGTTGATTAGGTAAATCTTGTGCTTCTTTTCTCTTCAAATGGTATGTCTTTTTATACAGCTTTCTTTTTTCATTTCTCGGCATAGTGATTGATGTTTGTGATATAAATGACAATCTGTTTGGAAAAAAGTAAAAAATTATTATAGACCCCTACTACCATATAACATACAAATTATAACCACTGCTTGATTTTATAACTTGAATAAAAACAAAGAAACAGTCTCTGGTCAGAGTAGAAGATCCTATAGTGAATATTGTTTCTACATTTATGGCACTCCATATCTGTGTTATCATTACACATGTATTAAATGAATGTAATTTTTCAGGCATATAAGTACTATTCTAACTTTCAAGCATTGTAGTTGTTCCTAATGCTTTTTATTTCTATAACTTTAATCTTTTATGCACCTCATCACAACTTTTACTGTCATTCTCAAAAAAGAGAATACCGATTAATAGTACAACAATAATGTCTTGAAGTTTTTTTTTTAAACAAAATTAATTTTATTGATTTAATAATTCATATTCCAGAAGCACATGTAGCATCATTTCATCAGATACTTCATTATTGTTTTCCTCATCCAAATTCTCTTCTTCTTCCACCATTTCTAAATATGCACTATCAAAAGTGCAGTCCAAAAACTCCTCATTTTCTGTTGTATTTTCCTCTTCAAATACTCCTTCTATTAATTCTTCAATCAGTTCAGTTGCCATTTCAAAATGTACATTCATATTTTCTGAGTAATTTTCCATTTTATTTTTTATTTTCTATCTTCTGTGTCCTTTTAAAAAAATATAAAGACTAAATTATATCTTTTTTATGATTAGTTAACCAAAAGTTACCTTAACTAATCTTTGAACTACATACATTTTCATACTTTTTAAGACATTAACTACATTGATTAATATAGGACCTACCTCTTTATTTTAGAAAGAAACTGATACTATGATCCTACACATTAACACTATCCCTTTTAATTTCTTTAATTGAAATTATGCTGTAAAACACATTTCAAAGTGAAATTTGTTTTCTGCATTTCTGTGCTGTAGAACTATGTATACACTTTCTAATTTAATTGTAGAGATCTATTTTCTAACTTCACCACTACAAACTGTGATTCAAACTATATGCAAACTGAAGAAGTGACTCACAATATACCAATTAAACATTCACTGAACAGATTGCTACTTCCCACAGAGGCAGTTGCGTTTACCTTTAACAGCATACTCAACATGTAAATTTCATCTAATGGAAACCATTTCATCATAACCATATGAAACCATATTCAGCCGCAACTCGTGGAAGGAATTATGGTGGGGCAGGCAGACGAGGAGGGGGAGGTCTACGGTGGAGGGACCTAAAAACTAGGATATAGATAATTTGTAGTAAGTACATAATTTAATTAGGCAGATGAAACCATCTGCAAATGCTTTGTTGTTTCTATTTGTCTGGCGAGCTCAGTTGTGGCTCGTCTATTCGTTCTTTTGTAGTGTTCTTCTACATTAAGCATATCATAGATTTTATTGGAATATTTTTCAGTATCCATAATTACTATCCCTCCTGCTTTGTCGCAAGGTTTGATAGTAATGTCTGCATTATATTGTAGTAGTTTTAAGGCCTCCCTCTCTGAAGTGCTAAGGTTTTGTTGTGGTTTCGGGATGTATTTCAGTATTTTTTCCAGTTCTTTTAGTACATTTTTTTCAAAAATGCCCACTTCTGGACCTAGCATTTCAAGTGTTGGCGTGAAAGTAGATGATGGTTTACATCCAGAAAGATTGACCTCTTCTTCGTTTTCAGCTACCCCATCAAAATATTTCTTGAGCCTCACCTTTCGGAAGAATGAAAAAATATCATGGTTAATTTTGTATCTGTTGGCAAACGAACTAGGGACAAAAGATAGCCCTTTGCTCAGGACTCGTATTTCTTCTGAGGATAGCTTGTGTTTAGATAGATTAAATATTGGAATAACAGGTGTGTTATCTGGCTTTACTGTTTCCAATATTGTTGCCTCCTGGTCTGTACATAGGGCTGAGGATGTGGAGGGTTCGACTGTTGGTAATGATTCATATTTGTTCCTGAATAGCGGGGTCTGTGCGAGCCCCTGCCTCTCCCTAAAAAAGAGGACCGCCTAGGACCCCTGCTGAATCTGCCTGGTTGTTGTCCTCTTTGATTACTTTCATGATACCCATAATCAAGATCTTCTGCTACTAGTCCATCAGGATCTGAGTCTGAAGAATTCGTTTATGAGAAGTTTTGGATCCTTACTCTTTTGTTAAATCCATGATTTTGAGGCCCTTGGTTATATGTTCTAGTTCCCATAGGGGTCTGATCATTATAATCTGTCTGTAAAAGCCTGGTCTCAGATAGGGGTAGTTTTTTTCGTGTGTAAACCATCTAACATCTTTTTTTAGTTTGTCCATTTTTTTCTTTATCAGGAAGGTGTCAAACTCCTATATTTCTTCATTAATTTCTTTTAATGTTTTTTTGGCTTCCTCAACTGCGGGATTAGCTGCCAGTTTCTCTTCTAATTCTGTTATTTCTCTGTGGAGTATGGCCAACATCTCGCGGACTGTGTCTATAATTAATAGCATCCAATCTCGCGAGCATCTGTTGGCTATAAGTGACCAGTGTTCGAGAAATTTACGTACTTCTATAAACAGGGCTGGCATGTTGCGTACTCTAAGGCCTGTAGGGATGACCCCTGCTTTTAGGTACTCACACATGAATAATGCATGAGATTCCATGCGTTTAGCTTTCTTTTTAAGATTAAGCAGTTTAAGCCATTCCCCGTTTGAGTTCGACAAGGGATTAGTATTGGTTGTGCTGCTCCCAGTGATTTGATTCAAAAAAGGGGGGCCTAACATATTGGCATAATCCTTGTCAGAAAAGCCAAAAGTTTTCAAATTATCCATATTTCCAAATAAGTGATAGGAGAGACTCCCGATATAGGTGCCACCAACGGACTCTAAGCAGAAGTTAGAATAAAGTAAGATGTGGGGCAAGGTAAAGAATTGTGCAAGAGAATGTAGCAAGCACATTCAGTAAGTACTTTACAAAAATGTCACCCGACTGTTTAGGTTGTCTAATCCACAGAAAGCAACTAAAGCATGAACTAGATTGAATCAAGAAAAAACCCTACAGTAAATACTGTTGAGAAATAGCATAGGTAACAGGGGTACTCCCAGTGATACTTTCAGGTCTAGAGGAGGGAGTGGCAAACCAACAGCAAACTAGAAAACCTCTATATCGACCTATATTTGTTTGCAACTAGGCATTAATGCTCATTTACAATTTATATAGGATGCAATCCTAACTATGGAATCATTCACTTAGATTTGGTTTTCAGTTTCTTCATTTCTTTTTTTTATATCATTCTTATATCATTTTTGTTTTTCTCATTTTTTAGTGACAATCTTATCAAAAAAATGTTTTTATTATCACAACATACACAGTGAAAAAAGTGAAAACATATATTGTGTCCTTTTGTAGACTCCTCAGGGTATTAATTTTGTACTAGGGATTAGTAGTCTTTCGCACTAAATTCCTACGTACGTTTCGGTGGTATCATTGCTTTACATCACCTTCCTCAGGGCCAACATGTAAACTGGACAACATACTATTAAAAACAGGGGGTTCACATTTATCTGAAATGAGAACATAAATTCCATCATTAATGTCCGTGCATCCTTAATATACATTTCTAATTCGATGAACTGTTCATGCCATGTGCTTGTTTGTGATAAAGGAAGGTGATGTAAAGCAATGATACCACCGAAACGTACGTAGGCCTTACGCACCAGAGACCCTCAGACAAACCATAATCAAAACTTTGGAGGAAGAAAGGAATATAGTGCGAAAGACTACTAATCCCTAGTACAAAATTAATACCCTGAGGAGTCTACAAAAGGACACAATATATGTTTTCACTCTTTTCACTGTGTATGTTGTGATAGTTTTGTCAGGATAGTGAGTATGAGAGATTGAGTATGTATGACTGATGGTATGAGAGACAGAAATAATGTTTTGGGGTTCCTGAAAAGAAAATAATTAACTCTGTATTTCTATATTTATTTGTATATATGTCATTATGTCACTGTATAACATTTTTTTTGGATAAGATTGTCACTAAAAAATGAGAAAAACAAAAATTATATAAGAATGATATAAAATAAAAGAAATGATGAAACTGAAAACCAAATCTAAGTGAATGATTCCATAGTTATGATTGCATCCTATATAAATTGTAAATGAGCATTAATGCCTAGTTGCAAACAAATATAGGTCGATATAGAGGTTTTCTAGTTTGCTGTTTCTTTGCCAGTGACGTGCCTCTTGTGCGTTTGCTGTTTGCATACTGATGCAAATTACTTTACTCAGGGCACTAGTCTATGTTGTGTCACTATCCAGTTCCATTTTCTTTGAGTATGGGCTTTGCTGAATTGATGCATGATTGTTTGTTTGTGATCTTGATACGCCCAGTCTCTGCCTTGCACCCACATTAGCAGCTGGATAGACCCATTCAAGCCTGGGCCGGCATCCCAGGTTTTATGAAATCTTCCTTAACCTTTATCTCTACTAACACATAGTGCTTCCCTTATATCTGCTCTGTCCTCCATCACCACTCTAAATACAGACCAACCAAGTGCTGGGCAGCCAGCAACGTCTCCCTGCAAGACCATAGCCAAGAGTTAAAGTGGCGCATGGTCCTTGATCCCTAGACTGGCATCACAACAAACCCTGCACATGGGTACACTGACCTAACCTGCGACACTCCCCCTGTATTGCATCACATGCCTGAAGCACCACGGGGGAGACGTCTTAAGGACCTAATCTGTCCAGGTCCCCCATAGTATCGGAATACTACAGGAGTGCACAAAAGACATTACCAAGATCTCCATAACACTAACGATTACCTTCAATAATTTTAAGGAGTGCTGCTTCAAGTTACAAATATTCCCTTCTGTTTCTTGCTGATTTGATATAGGTTTTATGGCTTTAAGATAGCATCTTAAGTTTGATCACATGTACTTATGGCTTATGGATTGTGATCATATATACTTTTTAATTGACCCTAGTTATGTGATCACAAGGTGCTTGGTTTCGAGGCCTTTATGTTATGTGCTGCACACCTTTGTATTCATTAATCTACACTTTACTTTGGGTTGACACCAGAGTTTTAGCCCTAGAATCTCAGTCGATTGATTGACCTATAATAGCTTCCTATCTGTACTAAAATTGCTTTTCATTTTATTTCATGTCAGCTATTTGCAAAACGATATGTGTTTCCTTTTGTCATAGATTAGGTTTGATTGTTTGCAGTTCAGTAGCCTTTTTGCAGTTTTAGCATAGTGTAGCATAAGCACCCCTTGGGGCAAAGTAATGCAGTCATCTTTGGAAAAGTGGGCCCAGTTTACAGAAGTGATGAGGCTACTCACAGTTTCTACCCCCTCTGCTTCCTTCCTCTTACAACAAAGTGCTCCTGTTGCATGATTGTCTCCATATTTGTTAATACACCAACATTTGCCTGGCCAACTATGCACTGTTCTTCCCCCAGGCACCCTCTCCTGTGGAGTGAATCTCCTTTACAGAACAATACCACTTCATCAATTTTGCGTCTATGTCTTAAGAGGCAGCCATGTTGTGGCCAGGAGAACTAGTAATATAGGGGATTTTTGTAAGTACAAAACACACTGACCCTCTGTCTTTGGGGTGGGAACACAGTGTTTTTGTGTTGTTAACCCCTTCCACGCTCATGACGAGCTGAGCTCATCATGAGTTACGCCAGTCGAACGCTCATGAGCTCGTCATGAATCGCGGCTTTTTGAAAAAGTCAGCGCACAGCGGGAAAACCCGCAGCGCGCATGGGGTTAAAGAAATAAGGCAACATGTTTGTGAGAAGTTGGCCTGATATGTGATGTCCACTATTCTAGTGGGCACCCTGTATCAGTCCAAACAACCCTCATGGTGAAGGTTGTAAAGTCAACCTTATAGACCAGCTATCCTATTGGTAGCATGGACAAAACAGTCTTAGGGTAAAACTTCAGAGAGCAGGTGAAGCGAATTGTTTTACCAATAATAACCCCTTGAATACCAAATGAAAGGACACCACACAAGGTATATATCAAATGTATATGTATTTATTTCTAACACAACCCCTCTGCACTCTTTATGAGGTCAGAGTTCGAGATACAGCACAAGCTACTTAAATAGCATACTATAAGTTGCACAAATACAATTCTGCCCTAGGGGCCTCACGAACCATATACTAAAAAAGTGGTATAAGAACCACTTCAGAACAGGTGAATAGGCCTAGGGCCTAGGAAATCGGTGGGGCTACACAGAATAACCAAAGGGTAGGAAGCAGGAGTCCCACAGGATGCGTGTGCAGTGCTTAAACACACATGCAGGTTCTCATAGACTTTCAATGGGAACGTAAAGTTTAGAAACTAGTTGATTTCGGACAGTCAGGGTGGACTTGTGGGGAAACCCAGTTAAATTAGGAAACTTGGATAGTTATTACCCACGGGAGCACCGGATTACTCGAGTTACCTCACCCAGGGAAGCCGGGTGCATAGGTGTGAAGTCGTGTCGGGTTTCGTCGTCGATTTCTATGGAGAGCTGCAAGAAGATGGTGCAGGCGACCCGGAGGAAGATGTCCTAGTGGATCCATGGATGAGTCGGAGAAGTGAAGAACCTGAAAGCAGAGGGAACAGAGTCTGGGTCACTAGCCAGTGACCAGGGTGGAACCAGGACGGAACCAGATGATGTCGACTGCAATCAGGTGTAGATGTGAAGCTTGTCTCTGCAGCCACAAAGACCAGGAGGTGTCGATAACAACCAGGAGCTGGATACCGACTGTCCCACAAAGGTTCTCGCTGTTGGCGTTGTCGGCTTCCGGATTGGAGTCAACAAGCCTTGGCAAAGGCAACCCACGTAGGAAGTGAAGATTGGCTTATTGTGCAGACCAGCAAGGTCTGTAGAGCTTCCCCTTTACAGGAAAGCAAGAGCAAGCCCAGAGCAATCAGGCAAGCAGTGTTGTTTTAAAATGGAGTCTTCAACAGGGCCACTAGCTAACAGGCTAACAACAGCAAAGATGCGTCAAGGAAAAATGTATGATCAGGCCCCACGCGGCACTCGCGGAGTGTAGAGGGCTGAGCTTCGGTGCACTTACTGCTCTGGGTCGGGGCTTCTCAATTCCCAATGCACAACTTCGAGGACACCTTAGAAGCTGCACAGTTTAGTAAAGAGCAAAATGGTCAGGTGTCCGGTCCCATATCTCTCGTGTCCATCACGGGTCTCAGCTTTGCTGTAGGTGTGGTTCGGGTCCGAGAAGTCTGGAAATCCAGTCCTGTGAAGCAGAGTTGTCAGGATCCTTCAGGAGCGTCAACGAAGTAAACCAGCAATTCACTAGTTGGTGCCTGTATGCACAGGGTGGTCACTCCTTGACCACAAGGGAGATTCTTCAGTCTTCTAGTTGCAGTAGAATGTCGAAGGTCCACAGTTTCGTTTCAGAGTTTCAGTTCATGATAATCTCAAGTCTCTAGACTCAGCTCCTAACTTTATACGAAATAGAGGGGCTGGATTACCTGCTAGGTCCCTCCTATGGGTGGAACCCGGGAAGGGGTAGTTACACCCCTTTCCCTTTGTCCAGTTTCATGCCAGAGCTGGGGCTGGAGTGCCCCAGCAACTGGTTTGAACCGGGCTATGCATGGAGCACCTTGTGTGCCCCAGGCAGTGTCTCATTTCATTCAACCCACCCTGCCCCAATACACTATAGCCTGTCTGGGGAGGTGCTAGCACCTCCCAAGGCAGGAAATCAATTGTCCAGGCTTCCCCTGCCGGAGTTTCGTCCAGCAGCAGGAGGCCAAACTCGTGTCTGTGGCAGCAGCATCCATTTTGTGATGCTGAGGCTCGGTTTAACTTTAACCGGGGAAAGCTACAACTACATGCCTTCTCCCTCTAGAAGGGTGGAATGTTTCCCTGCTGCCAGGACTGGTGGGGGGGTAGTATTCCAAAGCGTATGACACCTTACACAACATGTGTTGATAATGCCAAACCAAAGTTAGCATTAACCGCAATGATTATAATGCACTTAAGAGGATATGGTATGGATATATCATAGAACAGCTATAAGGACATCGTTCCGAAAGCTGCAGAAAGGCTCAGCTCATGCTAGAGCACCATCTCACATAAAACCAAGCATTCTGCCACCAGGATTGTTAAGGCCTGCCATAAGAGTGACTTATAGGTATATATGTGTCTATATGTAATGGTAGGTATAGGGATACTATACCTTAGCAAGGGGTGATTACACGACCTTGCCCCAGCTGGGTGAACAGCCAGTTGTGTCAGTTTGGATGGCCAGCCAGGGGTGGCATAATACATGCTGCAGCCCCTGGTAGGCCTCGGAGCACGTATGCCATGGGTACCTATGGTACACTATACAGTGGGTCACAAAGGTGACCCAATACCCAATTGGTTATGTACCTAAAGTAGACTTAGAACATTTACTATGCACTTGTTCGAGGATGAACGTGGAGAGAGCAGCTCTGTTAAAAACAGCCTTTAACGAACTAAGTATCCGCTCACGCAGACAAGCAGTCCTTGCTTGTTTTGATCCTGGTCTTCCACCGCTAAATGGGAAGCTGGTGAAATTTCTGATACTAGCAGAACGGAAACTACAATGCCAGGCAATCAGCAATTTGCAACTCACGTTTATTGATTTTAGTAATGTTACTTTTTAACAAAAATTTCTTGCTTTTACATTTTCTCTTTTAATTCTACTTGTGGAGATTGTTTTAATGTATTTTTTTAATGGTTTTAATTATCCTAAACAATAAAAAGTTACTTACTTACTTACTTACACAAAGGTGACCCAGTACCCAATTGGTTATGTACCTAAAGTACATGGTATGAATTTGGAGAGAGAATAGCTGGGCTGTGGGTCTGATTAGCAGGCCCACAGCCACACTAGAGTCGAAAAACCAGTATATCAGAGCAAAAAGTGGGGGTGACCATAGGAAGCAGACCCTACTCTACTACGATGTTGGTTTCTTTAAAATAGACAGAAAAGGCTATCCAACATGGTTGACTTACCTGTTCTTAAATTCAGCGCTGCCACCTATTATCGCCTCTCTTGATAATAGGTGGCAGCATCGAAGTGAATGGAACGCCCACCACAACACCCACTGCACACCACCTTTCACGATGAGTTTATCGTGAAAGGGGCCCTATTACCAAGACAAGGTTAAGTCAATTTGTAGAAGCTGAAAATAGAAATAATAAATGATTCCACACATACAACTCTCTGTCAGCACATAAGATAGCAAGGTTTATTGGAGACCCACAAACAGCAAATTAATGTGTAGCACGGAGACATCAGCAAAGCCACTGAATGTCCAAAGATGCGACATTGGTGACAGCTTTTATAGGTCAAAACCACAAAGGATGTGGCATCATCACATACGTAGCACAAATTGAGCCCTAGTCATTTGACCAATTAGCAAGGGTCTGAAACAATTTATACCTTGTAAGGTCCTAACCATACTGTTGCTGACCATGTGACCCAAGTGGGCAGCATTTGGGATTTTTCACTAATTGCAACATATTAGAAAGGACCAGACATATTGAAAATGTGCCATGCTGAAATGTCTGGGTCTACATGAGCATATTCCATGTCACATATTATTCTTGATCAAACCTAGAACAGTACAAGCATTTGTGCACTGCTTTTTATGTCAACTTAGCAGGGCCTAAAAGCTTACAGCATTTGGTATCATACAAAAAAGACGGCGTCTACATTGCTCCATTTGATACCAAATCACTATCTTCTAACCCCTCACCTCCCTGGGACAGGGACCATCATCCCAAGGCCTGTCATTACATCGTCTGCCCATTCTGGGGTCCTCCTAATTCTACTTGGCCGTGGGCCATGGCGTGTGAGAAGCGTGGCTCAATGGTTAGAGCAGGCAGACCTTGATGCAGAGCTCTGGCCAGGGACCAGGGTTCGATTCCCGCCTCGGCGGGTCTCCGACTCATTAATTCCCCTGACTGGATATTCTCGCCTCAGTACCTGTTCTGATCATGGGTCCCACGCTGCAACTCTGGGCAATAGCTTGCTAAGTCTCCACAACGGCCCCAAAAGCGCTGGGATGCCTGGCTGCACCTGGGGATGCCCAGGAGTGGACATTTCCCGGGAAAGCCAGGAAGGGTTCCTAAGCGGTATACGGACAGCGCCGGGACACCTCTGGTGGAGGTAGCTGTGCGCTTTACAAATTCCGACATTTACATTTACATTTACATTTACTATGTCGGAATAAAATTGTAATTTGTGGTATGATGGGGTGATGATACTTAGAGATTGAATATAATGGATTGAACAATATGAGTTAAAAGTGAATGAAAAATAATGGTGAAAAAAGAGGAGAAAAAAGAAAAAATAGATGAATTTGATTCATTGGATTCAAAATGAGGTTTGGCTGTGCAGCTTGACGGGACCTAAGCTGGGTCCGTTTCTTGTGAGTTGTTATGCTGCAGCGCAACGAGACGAAGCGCGAGGCAAGATTTGCACGCTTCTAAAAAAATGAAGGTTCTTATAAAATGAATGGAGTAGAAACATGGCCTTGTGGAGTAAGAGTGGTGTGCATCTCATTCTTCAATTTTCATGAACATGAACATATCATCTCACATGAGATTGCACCCAAGGATAAATCGCATAAAGAAAAAATAGACGCTCAGTCATCACAAATAAATCATCATATATTAAGATAAAATCAACGATCACGTGAAATATCGTGAAAGATGCAGGAGATGGGTTTCACCGGCAGAACGTTAATGTCTGGGGACACACTTTTATTGGAAATACTAAGTAAACTGAGTTATGTATCAATGTTTTGATCAGACAGGTTTATAGGTCTTCATTCGCTATGTAACATGTGAGGCTATAACGATGCTTAGACGCACAATATCATGGGGAAAGGTATGGTTCACGTTGCAGCTTGGGATATGTAGTGAAACAACGGGGAGAGCAGAGATGTTATGGTCCGCTGTTTATGTTTAGTTTTTGAAAATGGGAACACTCAGGTGTAATTGATTTACTGGGGGATGTTGAATAAGGGCGGGAACGCACGGGAGTAAGTTTCTAACATTATACTCGGCACTGAGCACGGATTACTGGCGGCGCTGAAATGTTTTTCCATATGAGACTTGACACGCATTGCAATAATGGATATGGCAGTTTAACACTACGTTTTTAAGAAACTAGAGGGATGAGCATGCCAAGGTAAGCCCAGAGAAGTTTGTCAGTGTTCAAAGTTTGTCAGTATTAGTATTGGCTGACATAATATAACTATCCTCTTTACACTTAAAAAACCGGGGAAAGAATATTGCAGTTTGCAACTGATGCACCATAATGCATGTGTGAAATACGAAGTGGGGATAAGAATAGAATGCACCAAGTTGGAGTGTACCCTGTAGGCACAATTAGCAGCGCTTTAAGCATAGTTTATTTGTTATACAAATTTTGTGTACAAGTGATTAGGAATGATTTTATATTGAGACAAAACTCAGAAAATGTTTTATGATACAATTGAAGACATTTTAAATTGACATGTTTACTTGTAATTATAGATACCCCTGACGAAGGGATCTCATGATCATTCCCGAAATGCATTGGGTTGTTGGAATAAAACTATGGCATGTGGAACCGATTGAGGACTCCTGCGCTTTTTTGAACGGCGATGATACTTAGAGATTGAATATAATGGATTGAACAATATGAGTTAAAAGTGAATGAAAAATAATGGTGAAAAAAGAGGAGAAAAAAGAAAAAATAGATGAATTTGATTCATTGGATTCAAAATGAGGTTTGGCTGTGCAGCTTGACGGGACCTAGGCTGGGTCCGTTTCTTGTGAGTTGTTATGTTGCAGCGCAACGAGACGAAGCGCGAGGCAAGCTTTGCACGCTTCTAAAAAAATGAAGGTTCTTATAAAATGAATGGAGTAGAAACATGGCCTTGTGGAGTAAGACTGGTGTGCATCTCATTCTTCAATTTTCATGAACATGAACATATCGTCTCACATGAGATTGCACCCAAGGATAAATCGCATAAAGAAAAAATAGACGCTCAGTCATCACAAATAAATCATCATAAATGAAGATAAAATCAACGATCACATGAAATATCGTGAAAGATGCAGGAGATTGGTTTCACCGGCAGAACGTTAATGTCTGGGGACACACTTTTATTGGAAATACTAAGTAAACTGAGTTATGTATCAATGTTTTGATCAGACAGGTTTATAGGTCTTCATTCGCTATGTAACATGTGAGGATATAACGATGCTTAGACGCACAATATCATGGGGAAAGGTATGGTTCACGTTGCAGCTTGGGATATGTAGTGAAACAACGGGGAGAGCAGAGATGTTATGGTCCGCTGTTTATGTTTAGTTTTTGAAAATGAGAACACTCAGGTGTAATTGATTTACTGGGGGATGGTGAATAAGGGCGGGAACGCACGGGAGTAAGTTTCTAACATTATACTCGGCACTGAGCACGGATTACTGGCGGCGCTGAAATGTTTTTCCATATGAGACTTGACACGCATTGCAATAATGGATATGGCAGTTTAACACTACGTTTTTAAGAAACTAGAGGGATGAGCATGCCAAGGTAAGCCCAGAGAAGTTTGTCAGTGTTCAAAGTTTGTCAGTATTAGTATTGGCTGACATAATGTAACTATCTTCTTTACACTTAAAAAACCGGGGAAAGAATATTGCAGTTTGCAACTGATGCACCATAATGCATGTGTGAAATACGAAGTGGGGATAAGAATAGAATGCACCAAGTTGGAGTGTACCCTGTAGGCACAATTAGCAGCGCTTTAAGCATAGTTTATTTGTTATACAAATTTTGTGTACAAGTGATTAGGAATGATTTTATATTGAGACAAAACTCAGAAAATGTTTTATGATACAATTGAAGACATTTTAAATTGACATGTTTACTTGTAATTATAGATACCCCTGACGAAGGGATCTCATTCCCGAAATGCATTGGGTTGTTGGAATAAAACTATGGCATGTGGAACCGATTGAGGACTCCTGCGCTTTTTTGAACGGCGATGATACTTAGAGATTGAATATAATGGATTGAACAATATGAGTTAAAAGTGAATGAAAAATAATGGTGAAAAAAGAGGAGAAAAAAGAAAAAATAGATGAATTTGATTCATTGGATTCAAAATGAGGTTTGGCTGTGCAGCTTGACGGGACCTAAGCTGGGTCCGTTTCTTGTGAGTTGTTATGTTGCAGCGCAACGAGACGAAGCGTGAGGCAAGCTTTGCACGCTTCTAAAAAAATGAAGGTTCTTATAAAATGAATGGAGTAGAAACATGGCCTTGTGGAGTAAGACTGGTATGCATCTCATTCTTCAATTTTCATGAGCAAGATAACAGCTGCCATACCATCCTGGTGGCAGGTAGAAGTATGCCCACTGGCTGCATACAAAGAATAGTCCCTTGTATCCTACTAGTCCGGGTGAGGTTCTCTCGTTATTGTTCCTGATCCGTGATAGCCTTGTGGTGTGTGTGCAGTTACTCTCGCCCATGAAAATTTGTTCCACGTTCTCTTCCTCCTTAATTCCCTTTATTTTGTTTACCCTGTCTTCACAATCTAACAGTCCCTTGTTCCCTTGTGCCATTTCTGCTATAGTGCATGCAAATGAGAGGCAATCTTTCCATGTGTCTTCCTGCATCAACTGTTGTATTGAGCAGCTTTTTCCCACCTGTGGCAACTTAGGTATTCTTTTTTTTTTTTGCGGTACTGACTGGTTATTCTGAATACAGGAAGGGGCAGAAGGAAGTTGTGCTACTTTGAAAACCTGGTATCTATAATTCTCCTCCCTTGTTTGTACCCTAGTTGTTCCACCCTGCTCTTCCTTTGCATCCTTCATTTCTAGAAGTCTTATCAAATGTGTCTAATAATTACTTATCTCTTCTTGCTGGTTGCATATTCATATATGGCCTTCTCTTTCTCCCAGGTACTTCCCCACCTTGCTTAGTTGTAAATCTGCTACCCTCGGGTGGTGCAACTGCCACTGACATGTTATGCTGGTTGAGTAGCAAATCTCGCATCTATATGCATCCTACATATTTGGGAACCGGCAGCACATTGTAGCTCATGCTGTTCTCTGTGTCTGTTGGCAAGTGTGTACAAACATAACATCCAGATATGTTCATTATGCGTACATACATTTTTAGCATTTCAACATATTTCTTTCCGGTTTATTCATCCCACAATTCCCTTTCACCTCCTCCTTTAATGTCAACCTTCCCCAAAGTGTCTTCATTTTCAAAGTCTATTAGTCTTTCATCATTAGTTACATTTTGATCCCCATCAGCCCCTGCCGGCCATTGATGAATGGTATTTCAATGTTTTTTGCAAGTATTATTGACAGCGCAGTCACTATTATTCCTGGGACTGGTGTCAATATGGGTCCTACTACTGATGGCCTTCTTCTCCCTGTTTTTTTTGTTCTAGGCATTGTTCCTTATTTTCACTTTTTCAGCTAATGTCCTGGATAAGACCAGATCCTATGTCTTGTATTGCATAGATCACGCAGTACAAAATGTCAAGGCGTACGTCTGTAATCTCTTGTGCTGTTGTTGGAAGTCCAAAAGTGGGAAATGAAATGTCTTGCAAGATCAGGTCACTCAACCCACTCAATAGTGGAGGATTTGGCACAGTCGGTTCCAGCACACCATTTAGGTCTATTCCAGGACACAACTAAGTGTGGGCAAAATTTGCGAATTCGCGGTCCGCCAATTAGCGCAAAATCAAATTCGCGATTTGCATAATCTGCTAATTCATGTGAATTTGCAGATTTTTTTTGGCGTGTTTGCGGGTTTTTTGTGTATTCGCCGGCCGGCTTGCAGCGCACCGACCGCGAAGTTGCCCATGCGGTCGTACAAGGGCGTGGCCATCTTGTGCACGTTGCGTATTTCTGTTTCCGGGCGCTATTGGCAATCTCACGTTGTGTGCGGCGCGCTATTACGAGTTTGCGCGTGTTTTTTCATGCTCGTGGGGGAAATATCACGCAAACTTACCCACGCAGTCATCAATGGGCGTGGCCATCTTGTTTTTCATTCATTGCTATGGTTCTGGGCCTGGCTTTTCTATCCTCTTTTAATCTTTTCAATCCTTTGTTTCTTTGATCTTTTTTTTGCTCTTTTTTGCTCATTATCTATCTCTCTATTTCTCTAGATCTATATTTTGTGTTTTTTTCAACTTTTTGTTACTTTAATAACGACTTTTTTTGTTTAGCTCTCTCTTTTATTTTATTTATTTCTTTCCCCCTATTCGTTTCTTCTTTCAGCCAGGACCATGGCAAAGAGATCCGGCACGTCAAAGGGGAAGGGTCCCGCACCCCGTAGCCGGCTCCCTTGCGGGCGATTGAGGGGAGTGGATGTAGTGGCCAGGAAGGTTTTTACCGAGGTGGAGGTGGCCACCCTGATATTTTCTGTTCAGCGCCACCTCCCTTTGACCTTGGCAGCAGGGGGCAGGCCCGGTAAAGGGTATGGCCTCCGGGAGCATCAGCAGCGGTGGGATAAGGTGGGCAGGGCCACGCGGATGGAGTCGGGGGTCCGGCGCACCTATCACGTATTATTCTTGATCAAAGCTAGAAAAGTACAAGCATTTGTGCACTGCTTTTTATGTCAACTTAGCAGGGCCTAAAAACTTACAGCATTTGGTATCATACAAAAAAGATGGCGTCTACATTGCTCCATTTGATACCAAATCACTATCTTCTAACCCCTCAACTCCCTGGGACAGGGACCATCATCCCAAGGCCTGTCATTACATCGTCTGCCCATTCTGGTGTCCTCCCAATTCTCCTTGGCCGTGGGCCATGGCGTGTGATCTGAACTATGTCGGAAAATAATTGTCATTTGTGGTATGATGGAGGCAAGATAACAGCTGCCATGCCATCCTGGTGGCAGGTAGAAGTATGCCCACTGGCTGCATACAAAGAATAGTCCCTCGTATCCTACTAGTCTGGGTGAGGTTCTCTTGTTATTGTTCCTGATCCGCGATAGCCTTGTGGTGTGTGTGCAGTTACTCTCACCCATTAAAATTTGTTCCACGTTCTCTTCCTCCTTAATTCCCTTTATTTTGTTTACCCTGTCTTCACAATCTAACAGTCCCTTGTTCCCTTGTGCCATTTCTGCTATAGTGCATGCAAATGAGAGGCAATCTTTCCATGCGTCTTTCTGCATCAACTGTTGTATTGAGCAGCTTTTTCCCACCTGTGGCAACTTAGGTATTTTTTTTTTTTTGCGGTACCACCTGGTTATTCTGAATACAGGAAGGGGAGAAGGAAGTTGTGATACTTTGAATCTTGGTATCTTTGTTTCTCCTCCCTTCTTTGTCCCCAAGTTGTTCCACCCTGCTCTTCCTTTCCATCCTTCATTTCTAGAAGTCTTATCAAATGTGTCTAATAATTCCTTATCCCTTCTTGCTGGTTGCATATTCATACATGGCCTTCTCTTTCTCCCAGGTACTTCCCCACCCTGCTTAGTTCTAAATCTGCTACTCTCTGGTGGTGCAATTGCCACTGACATGTTATGCTGGTTAAGGAGCAAATCTCGCATTAATATGCATCCTACATATTTGGGAACTGGCAGCACATTGTAGCTCATGCTGTTCTCTGTGTCTGTTGGCAAGTGTGTGCAAACATAACATCCAGATATGTTCATTATGCGTACATACATTTTTAGCATTTCAACATATTTCTTTCCGGTATATTCATCCCACAATTCCCTTTCTCCTCCTCCTTTAATGTCAACCTTCCCCAAAGTGTCTTCATTTTCAAAGTCTATTAGTCTTTCATCATTAGTTACATTTTGATCCCCATCAGCCCCTGCCAGCCATTGATGAATGGTATTTCAATGTGTTTTGCAAATATTATTAACAGCGCAGTCACTATTATTCCTGGGACTAGTGTTAATATGGGTCTTACTAGTGATGGCCTTCTTCTCTCTGGTTTTTTCGTTCTTGGCATTGTTCCTTATTTTCACTTTTTCAGCTAATGTCCTGGATAAGACCAGATCCTATGTATTGTATTGCATAGATCACGTTTTGCGTAAAGGGTATGGCCTCCGGGAGCATCAGCAGCGGTGGGATAAGGTGTGCAGGGCCACACGGAGGGAGTCGGGGGTCCGGCGCACCTATGACCAAGCGACGCACCGGTGGGCCGACGTCTTTGACCGGGAGCAGGACCTGCTCCACCTGCTAGGTGTGGAGATCCCTGGCCTTGGTGAGTAGCTATTTAATAACTACTTTGTATTCTTCTGCTCTGTCTTATATTGCTAATATATGTTTTTCCCCGAAGAGCAAGAATGCTGCCTATTCGATTACATTGCAGGTAAAATAGTGTTTAAATAAATTCTGTGATTGCAGGTGCTCGCCTCCTCAGTGGCGTTGCTACTATGCTTACTTGTTTGCAACTTTGTGCTCATTTGGCCTGAGAATATGTATGAGTGTAGTACTTTACAGAACTGTGTATTGCTAGAGAGACTAGAGACTTATATTATGACATGTTATTAGTAGTAGGACATTGTTTAGTGCTCTGCCATCATGATGACGGACTGTGTCTGTCAAGTCGCGTGCTGCTGAGTGCTGGCAGTCATAGTAGAACCTTTTTGTAGTTGGTTTAGTTAGTGATTTAGATACATTTCTAAGTAGACGGTCTGCAAGTCCAGCAATGCTGTACTAGTAGTATCCTCCTAGTTGACCAGATCAGATAGGTCAATACATGTAGTGCAATTGTTGCTAATTTGTTTCCCCGAGATAATTTTAGATTGTGGTCAAAGAAATCAAATATTTAAAAAAAACAATCATCCATGTTTTGTTTCTTTATTTCATGATCATCAGCACCTCCCAGGGGCAAGGCGACTAGCACCATTGAGACTCCGGTGGAAGAAGGTGGACAGTCACAGGATCGGCCACTTGCAAGCTCTTCTGCTGGCCCCAGTAAGTTGTCCTATTGTTATATTAATACTTCTACTTCCCTAACTTTTACAGCTCCTATTCATTACAAACTCTTTCCTAATTCTATTTTTTACAAAATAGTCTTTGATCTTCTTCTAGTCTAGACTACTTTCTACATTCTAATCCTGCCTCTACCATCACTCTCTGTGCTACTACTATTTACGATTATGAGTCGGTCTGTGTAGGTAGCTAAGCTTGCCCAGTCGGCAAACGGTGTTAAACAAAACTCTGATCCAGCAATTGCTCTAGGCACTGAGTGCAGTCATCTGGGTTGCCCTTGCTGTCTATTCCAGTCTTCTTAATGTAAGTGCTTTGACAATTTCCAACAACAAAATGTCAATGTTTACATCAAGAAAAAGGTAGCAGTTGCCTTTTTGATTTGCTAGGAGCACAAACCATACCGCTAGTGTTTCAGGGACTATTCTGCACATAAAGAAGTATGAACAAGAGAAATACGACATTATTGATGATAGGTGCAGTCGACTTTCCACATACCTCAGTCCGAACAGAAGTTGAACCCCCAATCCACTGACCGACTATCTAGTGTGTCTGACCAATGATTTTACGACCCAGAAGAACAGAAGACTACTGCCGAGTTCTGGCCTATCTGAGTCACTGAAACATGACTGCCAAGTGCAGTAGTTCAAACCCTTCCGCTCACTCACTCGTGAACAAAAACCACACAGTGTTTGTTATTTTTAAAGTTTTATTTTCAATTAAGAAATGAAAAGATTATTTATTTATTTTTAATAGCGTAAAGTTTAAACAACATTCCCGTGAATCAAATTACTTTAACGTAATAGTTAACAGACATATGAAATTATTAGAATAACTGTGAGGGAGCCCCCCACCTTCTTTAAAGTACTTAAAGTACTGCTGGTGATGACTTACTAGTAGTTGGTGAATCGTCCTGTTGGCAGAAGGGCAATGTAATCTTCTTTCTGTAATTAAAAAAATGGTGCACGTTAAGCAAGCATTCATCAGTTGTCCTAAGAAGTGTAGCCTTTAATGGAATAAGCATATAAACAGTTAACACCCTCCCCAAAATCGTTACTTTTTGTCAATCCCAGTAATAAAAAATGTGTTATGTAACATTTTCTTCCATTACGAGACGAAATAGGGGGTTGTGTATGGCATCTGAAAATATGACATGTTTTATCTAGACGTCACAAAATCTGATGCGGCACAGATGACCACCAGTGCCGGGGCCAGCAGTGCGGAGGGCTCCACTCTAGGGTCGGATGCGGCGGCGCCACCAGGAGGAGCTGTGGGGAAGGCTCAGCGGCGGCGGACGGTGGTAAGTTATTATACTCCTTACTGATTGAAAGTTTTGAGTAGGCTCGCAAAGGAGTGTATGATGTACTGTACAATACACAGCACACTAGTACAAGTACACTGTACTCTTAAGAACAGTTACTAATTTAGAACTACTTTTTTGGCTATCAAGGAGAAGACAGTCAACCTTGACTTGTAATAGCATTAGCGGCGGTACTTCTCGGGTAAGCAATGGCCCCCCTCTATTTGACTTCAACTCAGCTGGCAAACTTTTATCGTGAAGCCAAGTCATATCAGATGTACTTTAAGGATGTGAATAACGAAAAGTGAAAGAAGGGTGAAACGAAGGACGAGCGAGTCTTAACATTTATGACTGTAAAGAATGGTGTTTTTGAATGCAAGTCAAGAGTAGGAGACGGTGGTTTCCAAAATATAATAAAAAGGGTGTTAGTTGGTTGTTGAGAAAAAAATAACTTGGTACATTTGAGACATTAAGAAGAATGATAGACGTACTTTGGAAGCCTGGATGTTATCTTCTTTTTCCTCATCGATAGCAGAGGTGTATGATGTAGTAGAGCAGACGCTGAGTGGATGAAGATTGTTACTTTGAACATCATGTCTGTGCAGAGTAGCAAAGCTGAGGAAATACAAATACTAGAATTTGTCAATGTTCACAAATACTCCCTGCCTTGACTAACAGTACAGTACTTTACTTTGCAAGCACAACATCTATTGTGTATGGATTGTATAGTTGGCGACATTATATCAAGTTAAGTCCCTCCGTCCGCCAATTATGGGTACCACACTCACTCCCTATGTTAATAATTTTATTTCAGCTGTGGCATGGGTGAACTATCGCTGTAGTTCACTCAATCTATCAAAACAAAGCACCTAAAGTCATCCATCATATAACCAAAGATCATGTGATTGGCAGGATAATGATATATGATCAGAATTGAATAATCTTCATTCTTCTTTTGTAGTAGTCAAGGCCCGGGTGGCAGAGCGAAAGATATCATTACATTGAGTAGAAGCCCTTGATGTAACCGAGTATGGCCAGTGGCAGTGCCACCCCTATAGAAAATTAAGAGCTTCCTATCCCCACCTGCATGTACTGCTTAAAGTACTGCGAGTCTGCGTCATCATGGCTTGTGCCTGTTTTTCTTGGGTGCAAGCTGAGTGAGCAGCCATGCCGGCTACCAAAGTTCACGTACCAGTAATTTCTTTTGCAAAACAAGAGAAAAAACAGAAGACTTTTTTTACTACTCTCTGACTATGTATGTATTAGTGAGTCCATCCATAGTACTGCTAGTGGAATTCCTGAAACTCCCAGTAATGTCACAGGCCTACAAAGACGGCGGAAAGATACATGCCAAAATGTTATACTGTGTTTGCTACTTGCTGGTGTTACTGAGAGTCAACTTTCTGTTGAATTATTTTGACATATGTTAAAGACTATTGGCTACAGTATTTTTCTTTCTTTCTTCATATAGATGCCACTCCGAAAAAGCTCACTAGAAAGGAGATGGCTGTACGGGCCAGGGCCCGTTAGCTGGAGGCTATTTGTGCCGAGTATCGGCGGCTGGGGGCTCGGGGGCAGGAGGAGGAGATAGCAACCACTGCATCCTCCTCCAGTGCCCCCGGGTCCAGCAGCCAGAAGCCTCCAGCCAAACGGAGCCGTTGCCCGACAATCTCCCACTGCCGCCGCACAGCAGCAACACAATCAGCTGCCCCTCCCCCCAGTGCCTTGATGGTACGTCAGCGCCGCCTTCATAAAAGAGTGGAGTGCCTGGAGCGGTTGCCGAAAAACATCACCGCCAGCTCCGGGACCTCCGCAAAGGGCTGCGGGACGTGCAGCAACAGCTGTCCACACTACGCCACTGGAAGAAGTGACTGTCACTTGCCCCTTTTTTAAAGACTGTTGGGGGGGTGAGAATTGGGTGTTTGGGAAAGGGGACTTTTGGACTTTTGGACATTGGTTGGGGTTAAGCAGGGGGGTGAGTTGGGTTAATTCATTTTATTTTTTGACTAAATCAATATATTTCTTAATAATTATTTTTCATACCAAAACATAGTATACACATTTATATTATTTTGTGTGGGGGTGGGCGGTGGTTACTGGATGTTTGTTTTCTTCCAACTTACCAGCATGAATGAAACATCTAGTCCTGAAATGTACCAAAGTGCCAGTAACCGAGTTAGTGAATTCAGTAGCCCTACTAGTACTTTACTAGTAGTACTGGCAGTCTCTGCTCTCCTCCCAGTCCTAGCCCATTATTCTACCTCTCCAAAATACTTATCTTACCTGTGATTCTTGTTTGAGAATAGGGGTAGCCACAGGGCTGCCTGCATGGCAAATGGTGATTAAGGTTGGTTGTTGACTTGAATCCTCGACAGATGAAATATCATTGTTGTGCTGGTAGTAGTAGTGGTATACACTGGCAGTAGCAGCATATGAAAAATAAGGAAATGAAACATTAAGTGGCCTGAGCGCAGCATTAGAAACAGTACGATAGATAGTACGTTACAGAACAGTACCATAAATTGTAGCCTAAGCAGTCTTAAAGTATTCTAAATATAAGTACTAGTTTCGTGGACTATGGCTACCATAAGAAATATTATGAAGGCAAAGGATAATTAAACATAAGAATTAACCATTTGATTCATCATGTGTACGAGCATGATGTTTGATGCTCAATCCACGATGTCGCACATGAAATTCCATTTTCCAACATTTTTCTGTTGCTTAGACCTTACCAACCTCTGCAAGTGTGTGGAATTTCTTGTTGTCATAGTCATACCTCAATGAAAAACCACACAGCCCGGGGAAAGAGGGTTAGGGTTTTTGAAGATTGGATGGGAATGGGGATTTTTAAAAAAAAATATTTGTGGAGAGAAGAAAAAAAACACTGCATGTACAAACAACAAATGAAGAGAAACAAATGTTTGGATTCAAAGATATCCATAAATCTTTTAAGGGACATAAAGGTAGTGCACTACTGCATGCATGAAGTTGTTTGCTAAACGGATGGTTAGGTTACTGAAAAGTTGTACTTACTACATCTTATTAGTAAGTAAGAGGAAACAATTTGACATTGACACTAGTAAAGGGCTGCATTAATTACGCAATTTCACTTGCCTTTCTGCCCTCATAGAGAATAAACACTTATTATTAGTACATTAAGTTAGTTATAAAAATAGCAAAGAAACGTATGAAATAGCTGGAGAGATGACTTTTTAAGCAGAGAACAAAGAAACGCACCTAGTCACATTCGTAGAAGTTCAAGTTTACAACAATAACATTTAAAAGATAAGGAGAAGTTAAGAGAGACTACTATAACTTTATGTTGTAGTTATCCTGTTGAATTGGTGAAGTTGCATGCATCCAGCCATTCCTCTTATTCGCGATATACTCCTCCATTCCATCTTACGCTCCGTCGATCAACATTGGTGACCAGACACACTGTCCACTGGCTGCCTGATGAGTAATTGCATATTGTGTCTGAGTTCAGCGTTTGTTCCATGGCACATGGTAAAAGCTGTCCTGTAATTTTTTATGGAAAAAAACAGGAAGTGAACCAGTTAAAAAAATCTAAGATACGCTGTATAGTGCAAAAATAACACTTTCAGTTTTCAGAGCTGACATTATTATATACAATCATCACTTCAAAAGTGCGTAACCTCGTTCTCCTTTACAAGGATAGTAATAGTAACTATGGTTGAATTCTGCGGATCCACCATGGATTTCCTTAAAGAAAATTGCAAACAAAATGAGACATTCCCAGGAGTGCTCCCAGACCCCTGAACCCAGTCCGCAAAATGTAGAACACCCCCAAGTAGCCCCCTAAAAACATGCGATACTGCTACCAGGTTGAACCCTAACTTCAAAACGTGCCAAAACGCACACTGCAAGTAGGCCCAAACCCCCCTTTTCCACCGTGGATTTTCTTGAAAACACTTGCAATCAAAATTAGACATTACCAGCAGTGCCCCTAGACCCCGTAACCCAAGTGCAAAACTGTAGAACCCCCCCAAGTAGCCCTCCAAAAACATGCAATACTGCGACGGGGATGAGGCCTAGTTGAAAATCAAGCAGAAAGCGCACTTTGAAATTAGGCCCAAAAGACCCCTTTTCCACCATGGATTTTCTTCAAAACACTTGCAATGATTATTAGGCATTCTCAGAAGTGCTCTCAGACCCCTAAACCGAGTCGCCAAAATCAAGAACCCCCCCAAGTAGCCCTCCGCAGAAAAGCAATTTTGGAAAAAATAAAAATAAATTCACCTCGGATTTTCTTCAAACCACTTGCAATCACAATTACACATTCCCAGGAGTGCTCCCAGACCACTGAACCCAGTCACAAAAATGTAGAACAACCCCAAGTAGCCCCCAGAAAAAATCCGAAAGTGCTAACCCAACTTGGCCCAAACCATCCTTTTGTTAGTTAGTTAGTTAAAAAGTTCTTGCTAGAGCGCACTGTGACCAAGCGGCTTCCTGGCGCTAGAGTTAAGGACTGAGGAGCACAGAAATCTGCCGAAATGGGAATCAGCAGGAGTACGCTTGGGAGACCAGAAAGGTCTTAAGGGCCTTGCGGAATTGGGAGTAAACTGGAGTGGATCTAATGGACAGAGGAAGGCTGTTCCAAAAGCGAGGGGATAGTACAGAGAGTCTAGTACCTCCAGTTTTGCAGACGCGAGGCCTGATTGGAGGAACGGAGGGCACGGCTGGGGGTGTAGGGACTGATGAGGGAATTAATGAATGCCGGGGCAGTGCGGGCACGGGCCATGAAGGCCAGGCATCCTTTTCCACCATGGATTTTCTTCAAAACACTTGCATTCAAAATTATTAATTACCAGTAGTGCTCCCAAATCCCTGAACCCATTCACAAAAATCTAGAACACCTCCCGAGTAGCCCCCTAAAAACATGCAATACTGTTACCAGGTTGAACCCTAACTCCAAATCGTGCAAAACCCACTCTGCAGCTGGGCCGTAACTCCCCTTTCCCACCATGGACTTTCTTCAAACCACTTGCAATCAAAATTAGACTATCCCAGCAGTGCTCCCAGACCCCCAGACCCCTCAAAATCCTAGAACTCACCCAAACAGCCCCCCAAAAACAAGCAAGTGAGCAAAAACTGAAACACTTTTTCACTATGGATTTTATCCAAAACACTTGCATCCGATATTAGACCTTCCCAGCAATGCCCTAAAACCTCTCAACCCACCCGCAAAAAAAGTAGAACACCCCCAAACAGGCCAAAAGCAAAAATGGAAAATGTGACACTTAGAACATTTTCGGCCTACCAGTCAACATCACTCCAAATGCACTCTGCAGCAAGGCCCTAACTTCCCTTTCCCACCATGGATTTTCTTTAAACCACTTGCAATCAAAATTAGACTATCCCAGAAGTGCTCCCAGACCCCCAGACCCCCCCAAAACCTAGAACCCACCCAAACAGCCCTCCAAAAACAAGCAAGTAGGCAAAAACAGAAACACTTTTTCACCATAGATTTTATCCAAAACACCTGCATGCGATATTAGACCATCCCAGCAATGCCCCTAGACCCCTCAACCCACCCGCAAAAAAGTAGAACACCCCCAAGCAGGCAAAAGGCAAAAATTGAAAATGTGGCACAGAACATTTTCGGCCTACCAGTCAACATCACTCCAAAGGCACTCAGCTGCTAAGCCCTAACTCCCCTTTCCCACCATGGATTTTCTTCAAACCACTTGCAATCATAATTAGACTATCCCAGAAGTACTCCCAGACCCCCAGACCCCCCCAAAAACCTAGAACCCACCCAAACAGCCCCCCCAAAAACAAGCAAGTGAGCAAAAACGGAAACACTTTTTCACCATGGATTTTATCCAAAACACTTGCATCCGATATTAGACCTTCCCAGCAATGCCCCCGGACCCCTAAACCCACCCGCAAAAAAGTAGAACACCCCCAAACAGGCCAAAAGCAAAAATGGAAAATGTGCCGCTTAGAAAAGTTTTGGCATACCAGTCAACATCACTCCAAACGCACTCTGCAGTTAGGCCCTAACTCCCCATTCCAACCATGGATTTTCTTCAAACCACTTGCAGTGAAAATTAGACTATCCCAGCAGTGCTCCCAGACCCCCAGACCCACCCCCACAAATCTAGAACACCCCCAAACAGCTCCCCAAAACCACACAATACTGCTAGGCCTCAGTTTAAATTTTGCCACAACGCTGTCTGCAACTAGGCCCAAACCCCCCTTTTCCACTATGGATTTTCTTCAAACTACTTGCAATCAAAATTAGACCTTCCCAGCAGTGCTCCAAGACCCCCTGACTCACCCCCACACATCTAGAACACCCCCAAACAGCTCCCCAAAAAACATGCAATACTGGTATATTCAAAACATGGCAAATTGCGCTGTTCAAAAAAATAGTTTTTTTTAGCACTTCCACTACTTCGAACCTTTTGAAACTTACCTGGACACTTGTTCCAGCAATTCCCAAGAATCTCAGCAAGGCAGATCAAAATTGAACCACTGCGCTCTTTGAAGAAGAAGAAGAAGGAGAAGAAGGTCTACGACTAGTTTTCACTTAGTTTTCACCCAAACACACGCGTCCGCAAAACACCAATAAAGGCCAAAATTCTGCCAATTCTGGACCAAAGAACGCCAAACCTCCCTAAAACCTTGCCAACATCATTATGAAGGAGCCTGCATTGGACCCTGAGCCCTAGACTCAGCGGGAACCCTACCAACTTAAACCCAAAAACCCTAGTAAATCGCACTGAACCCTAAACCCTAGATATGCTTTGTCTGTCTGTGTCAAATATCCTAGGTATACTACATCAGGATGCTTCACTCAGTGGTGCCTGCCTTGACCGTCTGCATGGCCCTGCCACGAGCATGGGCCTAAAATCCGTTCCGCCCAAGAATTTGCGATTTTTCTGTAATTTTGCGAGATTAGCGAAAAACCGAAAACAGCAAATTTCGCAAACATAACGGATGTTTGGCCCAAGCTTGAGGCAGTGCCATGCAGACGGTCAAGGCAGGCACCACTGAGTGAAGCAACCTGATGTAGCATACCTAGGCTCTTTGTCAGACAGACAAAGCATATCTAATTGTATGCAGCAAGCCACATAGCCCCAATTTTACATGAACAGCTGGCTGGAGTGGACTCTGCCTGGCATAACAACAACAGTACACTGCCTCGCCCTCAACCACTACATACCACGAATAGACAGACATGTAGTTATGCTGTAGTAGTTGTTGTAGACTGGTGTACCTGTTTGCCACTCACGAATTGGCCATAGTTCTTCTGTAAACCGACGCTTATGATCCATCCATCCCAGTGAGTGACTGTAAATAAAAAATATATATTATTTAATCAATCATCATGGTATATTGGCAAGTGAGTCCACTCCAAGGATATTTTGCATATTGTAAAATGCAACATAGTGGCCCCTGAATTTGAAGTACAATTTGAATTAAACAAGATAAAAAAAAAAGAGTAGTTGACATGAGTTACAATTACTGTGTAAAAGATTAAATAATAACTAAGACAAGACATATGCTTCATTTCATGCACAAAAAAACAAACAATTGGTTTCATCAGAGCCAGACAGCCATTGCTGTCCACTGCATGCCATCTTCTCAATTATTCATTACCTGTTCTACTTTTTGTCCGCATCTTCTTCGGAAAGTGAGGGCCCACAGGGCAGCCTCTCCTGTCAATTTCAGAAGTAACTCTCAGCAATCAGCAAGCATGTAGTCAGTCAGTAATTTCTGTCTCACTTGAGGGGACTCGTCTATGAAAACAGCGTTTCTTTATTTATTTCTTCGTAATCCATCTGCCTTGAGGGAAATGGATAGGTGGAGTTTGGAGGAGGAGTATAGAGGAGCATGATTGAGTTGTGAACTTGTGAACCTCAGGAATGCAGACTGCGGCACCTTCAAATCAATAAGGAAAATAAGATGAAGACAGTGCTGCTGATGGACTTGTTGTGAGAGTTTTGTGGTGGTAAAAGTTGCAAAACAAAGAAAGACACACAGGAATAAAAGTGAATAAGGACAAAAAAAGGAAGTCATTTTCAGGCCTCGGTATCAGGGAAGTATAGCTCGTCCTCAAACTCTATGAATTGAGACGGGAGTAGGTCAGCTAACAGAGAAGAACTTCCGTCACCTAAGTCGGTGTCCTCTTCTTCCTGCGTGCATTCACGTATTTTGTAATCTGGTGGTATGAAGTGCTGATTCATCTTGATCAGTGTTAACCTCTCCACATTTTTGGGCGAGAGGCGGGTCCTTTTTGAAGTTACAATGGCACCAGCAGCACTGAAAACACGTTCAGAAGACACGCTTGCGAGTGGGCAAGACAAATAATTTAGAGCCAGGTTGGTGATCATTGGCCATAGAGGCCTTTTCCTATACCAATACAGCAATGGGTTCTGATTACCAAAGACCTCTGTTGGGTCATCCAGAAAGGCCTGCACCATCGACTCAAGGTTCGCCACGGTTGCTCCACTTTGCGTACCATCTGTGGCCTTTGCAGCACTGGAACGAACAAACCCTTGATGAGTTAGCCAATCCGCTTCCGACAATATTATGGCTGGGCCTGGTGCAGGTGAGGATGATGATACGGTTGCTGCTGGTGTCGTTAACGGCTGTGAGAGAAAGTGACTCCATTCGGCCACAGATTCAGAAGTGGAACTTGACGCCGGATGGCCTGCTGATTCAGTTGTACTTTTGCCGGCTCCTTGAATTTTCTGCTGCTCTTTTTGAACCGAGTGGCAGACACAGCTAGCCAATGTTTGTACTTTGAAACATCTGCTTCATCAAAAGGAGTGCATGCTTTGCTGGCCACTGCCTTTTGGTACCGTGGATCCAGAATAGTGGCACAAATGTAATGTTGTTCTGTATGTATGTTTTTAAGCCTTTCATTGTCAACTAGGCGGCTTAATAACCTCTCCGCCAACTGATATCCGTCATGCTTTTCAGCATCATCTCGGAACGTTGAAGACACCGCCTTCAGTTGGTGCTCTAGCATGACCAACAATGGGATAGCTTTGCACAAACAACAGTCCTCCCTGTTGACTTCACGCATGAAGACCTTAAAAGGACGAAGCATGTCTGTCAGGCTTGCAATTAGCTTCCATTCCTCCAACTCTAGCCTCATGTCTTTCATAGTAGAACCCAGTTTATAGACATAATCATTTATTACCCCCACTGCTCAGACAGACGCTCAAGCATGTAAAAGGTTGAGTTCCAACGTGTTGCCACCTCCTGGATGAGTCCTTTGACTGGCAGTCTATGTTCATGTTAAATGCTCCTAACTCCTTCTGGGCCTTAAATGAATGGCTGAAATGTGTGTAGATTCTTCGGCAGGTAGTCAGTAACTTGATGACGGTGTTTTCTTTTTTCAAGAAATCTTGCACCACGATGTTAATACTGTGCGCCAAATACGGCACTCTGAAATAGCCACCTTGCTGCATGGCCTTAACTGTACTACTGCCATTATCCGTGGAAACATAACCAACGATGCGATTTCTTGGATGCAGCCATTCAGAGACCTTCCTATCAAACTCCTCCAAAAGGTTAAGTGCAGTATGAGTTTTCTCCATGGCAAACATGGCTAATGTTGCATGTTTCCGAGTAGCTTGAAAAACTGTGTCCGGGTCAACACCTGGATTTGTCTTGTCTCTAACCCCTGCAAAAGAGACCCAGTGTACAGTGATGCACATGTAATCAAGGGCTTGGCAACTGGTCCACATGTCTGTTGTCAAGTGGATAGTGTGAACAGCAATCTTCTACAAAGCTGCCCCAATCACCTCCAGCACATCTTGATGTAGTGCTGGAACCGCAAATCTGGCAAAATAGGACTGGCTAGGAACCTTCCATGTAGGGCAGACTGTTGCCACAAATTCTAGAAAACCCACCCCTTCCACGAAAGAAAAAGGGAGAAGGTCCAGTGCTAGCATTTTAGCCAGCTTTGCATTATACAGACGTACCGTTGGGTGGTTGCGTTCAAATGGTGCCTCTGACCAAAACATGCTTCTAATGGTGGGCTGGACCGTTTTACGTGATGATGATGATGATAATGCAGACTTCAAACCAGTTAAGCTCATTGATGTACTTTTTCGCATTGGTGTCTGTCCCAGACTCTTAGTGTGCCTCATACATGTTGCAGGGGTAGAGGGTGTGGGCGATACCACTGCAGTGCTGCTGCCAGGGGTACTGGGTGTACCAGAAAAAATGTCGGTCGGTTCTTGACTTCCCCCTGCACATGAATCAGCCCCTCGTCAGTATCAGATTCAATGTGAATGGATACATTTGGATCAGTTCTACTTTGGTCTTCCCAGATTTTCCTTAGGTGCGCATCCCACTGGATAGTGTGGTGTTTTTTGAGATGACCTCTCTGGCCTCGGGTACCATAGTTGGTACCAAGCTTACCCCGACTAACTAATAATTTACAAATCAAACAAACGACCATGTTTTCCGCCTTTTGGCTTACAGTAAAGAAGTCCCAAACTGGGGACTGGAGATGTCTGCTGGTGGTGGAGGTGCTACTTTGACTTTCAATGCCAGATGAAGTGGAGGATGGGCGTGGCTGAATTTGTTTCTGTTGTTCACTTACAGCACCACTACTTGAGGTAATGGAGGTCGAGCTGGATGGAGGTCCCTGCCGGCCCTTCTGACTAAAAAATATGGAAGCTGTAGCTCATGTTGATGTTGTAGTTAACTGCGTTGGTGGTGGTACCAGTGCCACGCCGCCCACATCCCGCTCAGCAGCCATTCGGGATAGGGTGAAAATGTTTGTCTCCTGCAATCACGCTGGAGTGACGTTTGTGATGACTGGATCGTCATCAGACTGTTCATCAGCAGCAGAAGACACCACTTCTTGTTCGTCGTCATCACCCATAAGTCGAAGCGTTGCGGGAACCTTCCTTTTAGGCTTAGCTACCTTTGTCACTCATGGCGTGCCTCACTGTCAGACTGCATTGCTGGGTTCCAATCAAGATCAAGGTCATCAGAATGAAGGGGGCTTGAAGAAGAACTTGTAGTAGTAGTAGTAGCAGCCCTCCTTGACCTTTTTCTTGCTGGGGATCTGGAAGACAATGGATCATCATCAGGAGGAGTGGCTTCCTCGGATGATACCTCTGCTTGAATATCAATTTCCTGGTATGCCCTTACTTCTGGAGGAACAAGAGTTGTAGGCAGTTGTGCCGCTCCATGAACCTCTAGTTGCGCCTCTCCATGTGCCTCTCCTTGCGCCTCTCCTTGCGCCTCTCCTTGCCCATGTACTTGCGCTTGTACTAGTTGCACCTGTGGTTGTCGTTGCGGCTGTGGTTGTTGAACACTCGTCAGCTGAGTAACCCCCAGGGTTGATTGGATGGTACTTTCTTGTGATGAGCCAACATCACTGGTCGATGATGATTGAGAAACTAAAGTGGCTGCCTCAGCAGCACTCATGGTCTTGGACCTAACTTGGTGTGGTGGCACTGAGCCCAATGAAGCCGAGGTGCTGCTTCCAGCTTGGTCCCCGGCGGACACCGCTGCTGCTGCAGGCGTAGTTTTTTTTCTCCCAAAAAAGGTGTCGGTGGGCACACCAGTCTCCTTGGTAGGTGGTGCCACTTGCTTCTTCTGCTCCTTCTTATGGGCAGTGGCACTGGCAACTTTTTTCGCTGAGGCGCTACGGCCACCTTTCTTTTGGGGCCATCTTCTTCAGATGTCAGAAAAGCAGGCCGCAGTTGCACGAGTTGCAGAGTTGTCTTGTCTGTGGCCACACGTGACGTCACGTGACGTTGTGCTGCACACACCGCTGCAGAACTTCTTCCTGGCACTGGTGGTCTCTTGTGTACCTAAAAACAATGGAAGCCAGAGGAACATCAGTTAAACACCCCAAAAAGTCAAAAAACATACACAAATCACCACAATCCAATGCCATCCATGCCATCCATGCCCTCAATTATGTTTAAATTCAAGACACCACACAGAAAGACTTGGTCCATGCACCACTGAGTACCCCTGGGCCTATTGGATGAAAGCAAGGCAACCTGGGTGCAGGCCTGAGCACACTGCCTGGCTTCAAAATGGCCCCTTGACCCCCACCACATGGCCAGGCCCTGCCTGGACCAGGCCTCAAAATGGCCCCCACCCACATGGCCAGGCCCCAACAATACCCCAAAAAGTTGAAAAACACACAACAATCACCACAATTCAATGCCATCCATGCCCTCAATGATGTTTAAATTCAAGACGCCCCACAGAAAGACGTGGTCCATGCACCACTCACTACCCCAGGGCCTAATGGATGAAAGCAAGGCAAACTGGGTGCAGGCCTGAGCACACTGCCTGGCTTCAAAAAGGCCCCTTGAGCCTTGAGCCCCACCACATGGCCAGGCCCTGCCTGGACCAGGCCTCAAAATGGCCCCCACCCACATGGCCAGGCCCCAACAACACCCCAACAAGTTGAAAAACAAACAAAAATCACCACAATCCAATGCGATCCATGCCCTCAATGATGTTTAAATTCAAGACACCCCACAGAAAGACTTGGTCCATGCACCACTCACAACCCCTGGGCCTAATGGATGAAAGCAAGGCAAACTGGGTGCAGGCCTGAGCACACTGCCTGGCTTCAAAATGGGCCCTTGAGCCTTGACCCCCACCACATGGCCAGGCCCTGCCTGGACCAGGCCACAAAATGGCCCCCATCCACATGACCAGGCCCCAACGACATCCCAAAAAGTCGAAAGACACAAAAAAATCACCACAATCCAATGCCATCCATGCCCTCAATGATGTCTAAATTCAAGACACCCCACAGAAAGACTTTGTCCATGCACCACTCCCTACCCCTGGGCCTAATGGAAGAAAGCAAGGCAAACTGGGTGCAGGCCTGACCACACTGCCTAGCTTCAAAATGGTCCCTTGAGCCTTGACCCCCACCACATGGCCAGGCCCTGCCTGGACCAAGCCTCAAAATGGCCCCCACCCACATGGCCAGGCCCCAACAATACCCCAAAAAGTTGAAAAACACACAAAAATCACCACAATTCAATGCCATCCATGCCCTCAATGATGTTTAAATTCAAGACACCCCACAGAAAGACTTTGTCCATGCACCACTCACTACCCCTGGGCCTAATGGATGAAAACAAGGCAAACTGGGTGCAGGCCTGAGCACACTGCCTGGCTTCAAAATGGCCCCTTGAGCCTTGACCCCACCACATGGCTAGGCCCTGCCTGGACCAGGCCTCAAAATGGCCCCCACCCACATGGCGAGACCCCAACAACACCCCAAAAAGTAAAAAAACACTAAAAAATCACCACAATCCAATGCCATCCATGCCCTCAATGATGTTTAAATTCAAGACACCCCACAGAAAGACTTGGTCCATGCACCACTCACTACCCCTGGGCCTAATGGATGAAAGCAAGGCAAACTGGGTGCAGGCCTGAGCACACTGCCTGGCTTCAAAAAGGGCCCTTGAGCCTTGAGCCCCACTACATGGCCAGTCCCTGCCTGGACCAGGCCTCAAAATGGCCACCACCCACATGGCCAGGCCAACAACAACACCCCAAAAAGTTTAAAAACAAACAAAAATCACCACAATCCAATGCGGTCCATGCCCTCAATGATGTTTAAATTCAAGACACCCCACAGAAAGACTTGGTCCATGCACCACTCACTACCCCTGGGCCTAATGGATGAAAGCAAGGCAGACTGGGTGCAGGCCTGAGCACACTGCCTGGCTTCAAAATGGGCCCTTGAGCCTTGACCCCCACCATATAGCCAGGCCCTGCCTGGACCAGGCCTCAAAATGGCACCCACCGACATGGTCAGGCCCCAACAACACTCCGAAAAGTCAAAAAACGCACATAAATCACCACTATCCAATGCTATCCATGCCCTTAATGATGTTTAAATTCAAGACTCTCCACAGAAAGACTTGGTCCATGCACCACTCACTACCACTGGGCCTAATTGCTAGTGAGGCTTTACAGGCACCCCAAAATTAAAAGAAAATCAACATATAACAGTGAGCTAAAATTACATGACATAAATGAGAATTAAGTTAAAAAAAATCACAGAAACAGTTGTATCATGCACCCATGACTAATTCTGGGCCTACTGGATACTGTGGCTACCCACAATATATAATTTTTTAAAGTTGTGAAAAAAGTTTTAAAACTGTAGTTGCAGCAACTGCAATGCCCCAAACAAACAACACCAACTTACTTGTAAAATCTCAAGACCAAAAGTGTTCCAAACTCCAAAGTTCAAAAAGTCCTCAAATAGAAATATCCAGCAGCAGTCACAAAAAGTAATCCTTCCAGCTCCAGATCCAAATCAAAAGTGACCAGGACATGGACAAAGTACTGGGAGGAGCCTGCTGGACAGGAACAGAAAGTTGGAGACTCTGGGGTACATCCTTCCTCCCACCCCCCCCCATAAATGGACTCCTGGCACCAAAAAGTGCAGCCATATGTCAATATGAGGAGTTATTCTGATCAAAATCATCATTTCAGAAGGTTTATGCTGCCTGCGGTGGATTTCTTGTGCAGAATTGCAATTTCGGGAAAGCGAGCTGTTCAAATCTCCCGCCGGAAGTCAACTGCGCGCCGCATCTACTTGTTCGGAAAAAGGCTCATGTCATCCCTCTCATAAAAAAATCCAATTTGGATCCCTTTGAGCACTCCAATTACAGGCCGATATCTTTGCTTCCTGCTCTTGCCAAACTTGCAGAAAAACATGTGCACTCCATCTTGTCTAATTTCTTAGAAGCTCATGACATTCGGCACCAGACACAGTCAGGATTTTGCTCCAACCGTAGTACAGAAACTGCACTGTTGGAGGTAACCAAGTCTATAAAGGAAGTGACAGATCGCGGTGGGAAGGCAATGCTGGTATTACTCGATCTCTCAGCGGCCTTTGACACTGGCTCAAGTCCTTCCTCTCCGAGCGCCAAAAAATGATCTGGTCATCACCTTTTTCAGCAACTGTTCCATCACTGGATGTGGGAGTGCCACAGGGATCAGTTTTAAGCCCTACTTTATTTAATGTTTATCTTTCCCCTTTGGCTGAACTAGTGGAGCCTTATGGCACTCGTATTGTGTCCTATGCTGACGATACGCAGCTGCTTTTCACCTGCGATAAGTACTTCGATTTTGCAGGTGATACCATCAAAAGCTGCCTGGAGGCGGTCTTTTCCTGGTTTCAGCAGAACCAGCTCAAATGCAATTCAGACAAGTCTGAAATTATATTTTTTGGCTGTTCTCCTGATACTCAATGGAAATCCTGGTGGCCGGCAGATATGCATCCTCCTTCGTCACCTACTGCGGTCGCCAAAAATCTGGGTGTCAAAATTGACAATGGTCTTACCTTTAAACTCCAGATCCTTACTTTAGTCGGCCAATGTTTTGGTCTACTACGCACTCTTAGGAAATTCCTTCCTCTATTGTCGCACTGTCATAGGAGAATTACTGTGCAAGCAATGATTGGATCCAGGCTCGATTACGCCAATGTACTCTATTTAGGACTGCCAGAGTACCTCTTGGCTCGCCTACAGTCTGTACAGAATTCTGCCGCGAGGGCCATTTTTGGCCTGAGCCACAGAACCCATACCTCGACCCTTCTTGATTCACTCCACTGGCTTCCGGTGAGGAAGCGTATCATCTTCAAGACTCTGACCATGACTTTCAAATCTCTGCATGGTATTGGTGCAGTCTATCTTAGGAAACATGTCCAGTTCTATCATCCTTCTAGACCTCTACGCTCGGCCACACAAGCCCTGGCTGTTGTCCCAGCAGTAAAGCGTGCACATATCGGAGGCCGCTCTTAAAGGGCTCGCGCTCCGCAGCTCTGGAACGAGCTCCCCCTTTCTCTGAGAAGAACAGACAATCTCCTGTCCTTCAGGAAAGGCCTTAAGACCTGGCTTTTTGGCCTTTAGTGTGCTATGATGTGTTCTGACTCCCTCTACAGATCTTTACAGCGCCGGGACACTCTGCCCGAGTAGCTGTGCGCTATATAAATCATCATCATATCATATCATATCGGCATTGTTTACTCCCGCAATGCGTAATCGCGGGCCCTTATGACGTACCTGCGTTATCAAACTCTCGCTTTGCAAGATGGCGAGCTGCGATGACGTAATTGCGTTCGAAAAACTCTTGCGCGATCACGCAGCAAGATCCAAAATGGCGCAGCACACGCAAACCGGGAGAAAAACAACTCGGCGGACTCAGAATCATGGTAAGTCAACGCCGCGCGCGCGATAATGTATTTTTCAAGCGCGACCAAGCAAAAAAATCCGCAGCTTGCGAATTTGCGGATTTTGGGGCAAATTCGCACGATTCGCGAACCCCAAATTTGCCAAAAATCCACAAATTCCGCGAACTAAATGGATTTTATGCCCACGCTTAGACACAACAGCCTTATATGAATTATTAGTTGTGACTCTTCTACTCTCACCTGTATAGACCTAAGCCTTTCGGATCTGTTTGCTGGCATTTGTCATAAATATGGTCTACTTAGGTGTTGGCATTTCCTTAACCAAGCATTCAATTCAGTTCTTTGATGTTTCAAAGTCTTGTATTTGATATGTAACTAGCGGGCTCTGCACCTCCTAGGGGTCTATTGATGCAGACGCCATTCAACCATTTACAAGAAAACGTTGGTGCCTTGATGGTCTACTGTCAGAGGTTACTAGCACATGACAGTTGGCACTCCCTTGTAAATAGCTGGTACAGGCGTCTTTGGGGTTTTGACACCCAGAGGCCTGGACCTGGACTTGTTGTGCGCAGTAGGTGACTGTCTTTGGTATCTTCTGGCTTTTGTTGGAGGCCTAGCCTGCCCAGAGCATGTCATGAGTGGTGGATTGGAGGTTGTACCTTCGTGGTGCTTCAGATGTCGCTGGAGGTGCTGGTAGAGCTGGCTCTCTGCTGCCTGGTCCTTCAGCTTTCTTGGCGTGGGAGCTCTGGATCCAGGATGTCAGCCCTTGGCACTTGACTGTTGTTACTGTGCTGAGAATCACCAGGTGCGGTCCCTTCCACCTTGGCTGGAGGCAGTGCAGTCGGGTGTGGGCCTTTACCAAGATCCAGTCACCCGGCTGCAGGTCATGTGGCGGTGGAGTTGTTGCTTCTGGAAGAGCCTGCAGGACCTGGCGGTGAAGATAACGTAAAGTCTATGTTAATTTCTTGCAAAAACATAAAAGCAGGTTGCCTGTTATTGATAGTGGAGCTTGTGGACATATGGCCTACAATGTTCATGAGGTGGCCAAATACTGTTTCATGGGGGCTGAGCTTTGTTACCCCATCTGATGCTCTTCTCTTTGCCAGCAGGGCTTGTGGTAGTGCATCTACCCATGATAGTTCAGTTGATGCACAAATGTTTCCAATCTTATTCTTCAACACCCCATTTTTCCTCTCCACCACACCCGCTGTAATTTCTGTGTGACCCGAGCCCCTTTCATAGTTCCCTATCACATTGGAGATGAACGGAGGGTCATTATCTGAGCTCAGGAGGGATGGAATCCCGAATCGCCGAATTAGTTCTTTTAGAAGGCATTTTTGCCCCAGTCTCTGCATCACAGTTCTTGGTGGGATACTCTTCTGTCCACTTGCTGAACATGAACACTATTAACAAAACATATTTGTACTACTGAGTGGGGGCCATGTCTATGAAGTCCATCTGGAGACTTTCAAATAGTCCGTGGGGAAGTGGGAAATGACCAGGTGCAGTTGGTGTGCCCTCTCCAGTATTGTATTGTACACAAACAGTGCATTGTCTGCAAAGTCTTTCTGCTATTTGGCGGAACTTGGAGTTGTACCAACATAGGGAAAACAGTCTGATCATGCCATCTCGGCCAACATGTGAGGGACCGTGAAAAAGGCGTGTGATGGAAAGAAGCATTGCTGAAGACAGACATATCTTCCCATTGAGCCTTGTCCATAACCCCTCCTTTGTTTGCATACATCCTCCTTTGATGATGTGTGTGTTGCACATTTTATTATAGCCACTTTGGATAGTCTTAGTAATGCTTGGAGGAGGTCACTTATCAACTGTGCGTGTTGTATTTGTTGGCCTAAGGATGTGAGGAATCCCCTCATGGATAGAGACAACATTTTAATAAAAACAGAAGGTCATTGCTAATGCCAGACCTAATTAGGTGCCCAGTTATGAAATAAAGTCCACCCACGTTCTTTCATTAAGTGCAGATGTACAACTGTTGTTAATTCATAAGACCTTACAGAAGTAGGCCAAGAAACAGTACTCCTAGAAAATATTTGTGAACTGCATTTAAGCATGAGCAAATGTGCAGATGTAGTTCTGCTCATGCGAAAATATACACCTCTACTTTTATCCAACCTCGGAAGAAGTATTATGTCTATCATTTTCAGGAGTAAAAAATCCAACCTGTCTCAGCATGGGAACATTTTTAGAGAAGAGCTGGTGAAACCCTTAAAACAAGCAAGTTAGTAATTGTTCACATACTCAAAACTGCATTTCAGCCCTGTAAAATTTTCTTACCATTACCTTCAGCTCCTGTATGTAGATCTGTGGAACTTTGCAGCATAAGGTAATAGTTAGTAATCAAACCCTACTATAGAAGGCGCCCTGGCGTAATCAGAAATGCTATTTTAGAGATCTTATATAAGGATATTGCTGCCATAATTCCTCACCACATTACATGGCACAGAGAGAGAATACCATGGGAGTATCTGCAGTTACAACCCCTCGCAACGCTGGGTGTGCTCAAACTGCGACTGCACCCATGGGCCCACTTCCAAGATTTCCCACCGAATCCCCCTGACCCTGCTCCCACTGAGCAGGGTCCCCGGACCTATCAGTCTGGTTGGAGCACCACTGGTTGCCTAGAAAGAGAAATCTGGAGGGGATGCTAATCACAACCCTCCACCAGTCCCTCCAACTAAGTTCCTAAAGGGGCTTGTCAGCCCACTCATGACTGAGTTCCCTCAGAACTCTGGCTAGTCAATAGGGGTGCTCCCGCTGTGATGGCACCCAATCCTCCTCTTTCTGACCCCTCAGGAACAAACAGATGCAGGCCCCCTGAGGACCAGAAAAGAAAGCTTGGCAAAGAATGCCCACGCACAGGGCAATAAAAGAATACACAGAGCCACTGTGGAAACCTAGTTACCCAGTGGCAATGACAGCTGACGGAAAAAGAGAGGGAATAAAACAGAGGACCGCACAATCAGAGGATACACATGAGAGGAAACTCAAAACCGAGACCAAAACAAACACAAACACTCCTCCCCGTTGTAACTGGCCCACCGCCAGGAACAACGGAAGAGAAATAAGCAGGGAGATGGCAACTGTGTCCCTCCGACGCTAGAGCCAACAAGATAGTGCAATACTGGAACAGCGCCAGAAGTGCACACCAGAGAGACACGTTTCAATAAAAGCACAAATAAAAACATTACCATGGTACCTTATCCTAACACCGAATATACAATATCATACCTGCACCGGCTGCAACTCAACCTGGAGGATAGAAACCCTCAATATGTACTCACCGAGTGATGACTGATCTTCCAAAGCGAAACCGACCTCAGTTGCCACTAGGGGACCGGTCCTCCACCCCCAAAGACCGGAGACTCTCTGCAGGCAAGACAAAGGGGTTGCAGAAGTTCGCCCTCCTTGGTCCTAGATACAGCCAAGCGCTGCGTAGCACCAGGGAGTGACTGCAAGCTTTGAATCCAGCTGAAGGACACCATCGCCGGTCTGGAGGGGTGGAGATGAAGGACCAGGAACTACAAAGGAGATCAAAAATACACATTAAAAGACAGCTGAAAGTCGGCAGCTGTGTCAGAGGCCAGAACACAGAAAAAGCTCTGAAGCAGAAACAGAGTCAGTGGTGTCAAGCAAACGGTAAGAGGAAATGGAGGAAATGTCACCAGTGACATGGACATTTTCAGAGCTAGAAAAGGAGAACAAAGAAAGGAATGAGGACGGCCAGTATGTCAGCCAAGAAGTACTCCGGTAAACAAACAACAGAGATATCCCCTAGACAGAGGCACACCGGCCAAAGAAACACTGGCAGGGGCATGAGAAGAGGACCAAGAAAAATGGAGAAAGGAGAGTACTTAAAATCTGGTAAAAACAGTGCCATACAAATGTGCTGAGCGAAACAGAGCAGGAACCAAAGCACTGACACAGACAACAAACGGTTAAGCGCCGGTGTCATCCTCCAGCAGCCAGAGAGCGGAGATAAAGAAGACAAACTGAAATGTCATCACCTCAGGTCTCCGGTGGCCGTCGAAGCTGGTCATATGTTTGGGCCAGCATTCTTCACCAAATGTAGAAGCTGAACATAGAAATAATAAATGATTCCACACATACAACTCTCTGTCAGCACATAAGATAGCGAGGTTTATTGGAGACCCACAAACACCAAATTAATGTGCAGCACGGAGACATCAGTAAGCCACTGAATGTCAAAAGATGTGACGTTGGTGACAGCTTTTATAGGTCAAAACCACAAAGGATGTGGCATCATCACATACGTAGCACAAATTGAGCCCTAGTCATTTGACCAATTAGCAAGGGTCTGAAACAGTTTATACCTTGTAAGGTCCTAACCATACTGTTGCTGACCATGTAACCCAAGTGGGCAGCTTTTGGGACTTTACACTATAGTGTAAGATATAAGTCTGGTGCTTTTCCAGTTAATAATTGCAACATAATAGAAAGGACCAGACATATTGCAAAATGTGCCATGCTGAAATGTCTGGGTCTAAGTGAGCATCTTCCATGTCACATATTATTCTTGATAAAACCTGGAAAAGTACAAGCATTTGTGCACTGCTTTTTATGTCAACTTAGCAGGGCCTAAAACCTTACAGCATTTGGTATCATACAAAAAAAGATGGTGTCTACAAATTAATGTTACTTTAAGATACGTTAATTGACTTAGCGCTGCCTTGATAATAGGTCGATGCAAAAATCGCCGCGTTATCGGCAGAAAAGTGCCGTTAAGCGACGATAAGGTGCTTAATAATATGCCCCATAGTGCATAGGAATTTCACGCAGTCCATACTTTAAGGCGTACTTCGCTGCATGAGTACTTGGGTACTGACTGAATGATTACAGTTCTGCAAGGACAATGCCTGACTGAATTTATAAGTGCTTGAGTTTTAGTGCAGTGAATGGATTAGAACAAACTGCTGAAAGGGTCACTAAAACAGTGCAACAGCAGTGACAGACTGCTTGGTGGAAGTGTAAGGATACAGACTAGGGAATTGAAGGTATCATAGACAAGTGTGCAGGTAGATAGAAGACTACAAGCATAGTGCATAGTGGTTTGAAGCAGTTTATGCCCTAAGGCCTACTTCGCTGCATGAGTACTTGGGTACTGACTGAATGATTACAGTTCTGCAAGGACAATGCCTGACTGAATTTATAAGTGCTTGAGTTTTAGTGCAGTGAATTGATTAGAACAAACTGCTGAATGGGTCACTACAACAGTGCAACAGCAGTGACAGACTGCTTGGTGGGAGTGTAACGATTACGACTAGGGAATTGAAGGTATAATAGACAAGTTTGCAGGTAGATAGAAGACTACAAGCATAGTGCATAGTGGTTTGAAGCAGTTTATGCCCTAAGGGCTACTTCGCTGCATGAGTACTTGGGTACTGACTGAATGATTACAGTTCTGTAAGGACAGTGCCTGAATTAATTTATACGTGCTTGGGTTTTAGTGTAGTGAATGGATTAGAACAAACTGCTGAATGGGTCACTACAACAGAGCAACAGCACTGATAGAGTGTTTACTAGAAGTGTAAGGGTAGAGACTGGGGAATGGAAGATATGAAAGACAAGTGTGCACACGGAAGGAAGACTGCATACATAGTGTATAGGGGTTTGAAGCAGTCCATACCCTAAGGCATACTTTGCTACATGATTACTTGGGTACTGACTGAATGATTACAGTTCTGCAAGGACAGTGCCTAACTGAATTTATAAGTGCTTGAGTTTTAGCACAGTGAATGGATTAGCACAAACTGCTGAATGGGTCACTACAACAGTGCAACAGCAGTGACAGAGTACTTGGTGACATTGTAAAGATACACACTGGGGAATTGAAGGTATAAAAGACAAGTGTGCAAGTAGATACAAGAATACTGCAAAAGTGCTCGAAACACTCCATGTCCTAAGGCCTACTTCGCTGTATAAGTACTCGCTACTGACTAAATCAATAGAATACTGGAAAGAGAGTTTCTGAGTGAATCTAAAAGTGCTTGAATTTTAGTACAGCGAATGGATTAGTACATAGTGCTCAATGCTTTATTATTATTAAACAGTAAAATTATTCTTCAGACAGCTCATATTTTAGCACAGCGTTTTCCATTTCAGAGTTTATAGCTTCCAGTAACTCTATGTCATCCAGTGCTTCCAAAAAATCAGCATAATTGCTTTCATTTTCAAATTCACAGGTGATATCTGCAGTACTGATGTCTTCTGAATAAGTCTCGCTGCTTGTTACGGATTGATTTTGAACTGTAATTAAACTGTTGCTCATTTCCAATGTGTCTTCTGAAATATTCTCCTCTTTATCCATAATAAATCTGTTATGTTCTAGGTCCTAGCACAAACATATAAACACTTCACTTTAACAGTTTTCTTAGTACATAATACAAAAGTAGGTTTATCAACTATTTTGGCCCCAAAAAATATTATGTAAATACCTTTGTCTATTAACATTCCATAATAGAGATTTAGTAGTTCATAATGTTATATAAATATAATTGCTTATAAAGATATTCTATTTTTAAGTTTTCGTAGAATTCAAAACCAGTCACTCCTTATAACTATGGAAAATGACTCAGGCTCTTATACTAAAACGCAGTACTAAAAAATGTCGAATATGTCTATTCACCTTACCCCATCCAAAGTAGTAAATGTGTTTTAGTAAAATACAAGGAACACTGTTGCTTGTGTAGAATAACATTGTGAATCTGTGTGTATTTAGGTACCATTCTGACACTAGTTTTTGAATAGTTCATGTGTTTTCACACACATCAATCCTTAAAGACCTTGAAGAACTGGGTTTTTAGAACCCAGCGGCGCCAAGGATAACGCCCGAAGTCTTCGGATTCCCCTGTCTCAGCATACAGAGATACGGGACTCTTCTAGGTGGCGTCAAAGATCAAATTTATTGGCTGCAACCAGTAACAGAAGTCCACGAAGTACAATGACGTATATTTGTAGGAGACTGCTCAACTTTACAAAGCCCGTCAACCCTTTTTATACCAAATATTGTGCTTCAGGCAAACATTCCTTATTTACAATCAACCAATCCCATGTGTATACGACAAAAAGCATTGCGTGAAAAACCCACATTTCATTGTCCAGCCCACCATCAATTATTGGTCGAACCCAACATTCTTCATCAGTCGATCGAAACCCATCATAAAATCGGCCACCTCCCCATCGTAAACAGGCCATAAAGAAAGGAGCAGAGACAGGTGTAAGTAAGATAAGACATAGTTGTGTGTAATAAAAGTTAATAATGTCCTGTGCCTTGATCGCTAATCTTGATCAGCTACTGGGAAAAAGAACTGGCCTAACAAGTTTGGCTTCGGGCAACAAAGTCAGCTTGCCCAGGTCACACAAGAGTCAGCTAAAGGTATACGTGTCTCAAGAACTCGTTCGGCCGTAGTCATCGGCCTATGTGTGGGTAACCACAAAATGGCTACCGTACACAAAATGGAACCCAAGGGTTCAGAACTGAATCCCTTATTTCATAATGAATCCATCACTCGAATATGACGAAAACACTCGTACATAAAATACTCGCCATTCTCGGTCTGCTGACACCAGATTCGTCACGATACGACAACCTTTATTGAACGGGTTCAGAATCTTGGAACCTCAGACCCTCCTTTTGCCCTTACATAGGCAATCACCTAAACTCACGTTAATCTGAATCCAGGTCTATACTCATCAGATCATCAAGATGTTGCTGTAGCATCATCCTATTACTTAGCACGTCTTTTGATGCAGGTCTCCTTGCACACGAAGTAGCACAGAGGCCACATATAGCAGGAGCACACTGTACACACAGACAGAACAGGAAAAGGATGGCTAAGATCATCCCAATGACCATCAGAATCTTCCATCCCCATCTGGATAACAATCCCCAAAACCATCCCATTAACGACCAATCTCATTCGTCCACATGTATAGACTCAGAGATCTTGTGTAGCCTGGAAATGGCTTGGTACACTGTCGGAGCATTGTCTGGAATGAAAACACAGCAACTTGATTGGATCAATTTACATACCCCTCCTCTATCTGCGAGTATGACATCTAACACAACTTTGTTCTGCAGAGTCATAAGGCGGTCTGACTGGAGCTCAGCAGTCAAAGCAGTCAAGTTACTTAGGGCACCGGCAGTTTCAACTATGGTGGATTCAACCACCATCGTCAATTTCCGTATGTTCCTGCTGTTAACCATCGGTCCCCAAAACAGCACAAAACCCTTCAGGAAATCACCTAATTCTTGTCCTGCAGTATCTTCCTTACTGAAGACACCTCTAACAACTCTCATCTTGTGGTAATCTACCGCAGCTGTATAGGTAGGAGGCAACAGGAACGAGACAAAACATGTGCCCGAAAAATCAGGGGGCAACCATGTGTACGCTCTATCGTGACAGACGAAGTAGGTACCCTTAGCTGCTAGAAACAATGGGGAAGTCTGGGACGCAAAGACATACGTCTCAGTGCAGATACTCTTCCCTAACTGAGCTCCCAGATTCTTGCCATTACCTTGCAGACATAGATGACCCTGATGGGGTACAATCCAAATCAGAGAAGATCTTTTAGCTTGCTGTTTCTCACTCAGACTCGCTCCATATCCAGTCACGTTCCATCCAATGTATGCTAGTGTCTCATCTTTCGGGATAGTCTCATAGGAATCTATTCCTCTAATCATATCCACTATTCCCTTAACTAGAGCGCTATTCTTCGGATTGTCCTTCACAGAACGTAGGGGGTAGGCTTCACGGGCGTAAATAAACATCGTTCTGTATGCCCACACAGAACCATTATATCTAAACGGCAAGACCAGGTAAGGAATACCTTTATTAGCAGTATGGGGCATAAGACCACATACCCAACAGTTAGTCGTGTTCACTACTAATTGGTGCTGGTGCAAAAGCTGAACAAAAGAGTTATTAACGAACTCTAATATCCTAATGGACTCATGTTCAGGCAGAGGGTGAAAAGAATACAAAGAAACAGTAGAAGGAGGCATGGGTTGTGTAGTGGGTGAAAACGTCACTTGAAAAGAGAATATAACATATCCCATAAAAAACATCATTAGGCTAAGCATCATGAAAAGACACAATATTAAAAAACATTTTCTGCTCATTATTTTACACATTCTGCTTTTGAAACTTTCTTCTTCAACAGGTCTCTCCATCTCGAAAAACTCCATCCTCTAACCTTGCTGCTCGCGGAGGTAGGGTGTTCCGTGCTAAGGAATGCGCCTGTCAGTCCAGGGAAACGCCCAAGGACCAACCAGAACCGTCGACCTTGTGTCTTCGGCTTGCACTCCAAAGACTTGACACCGTGACCCTACAGGTGAACACGGAGGGCGGCTCGAAAAACAAAAATCGGTCAAAACAGTTTCTCAGATGGGAGAGCTGAACTTTCAAAAATGTCAAAGAAAAGAATGTTCACTTTTATTTGTCCATAGTTGTCGATCTCAAATTATAACGGCTTTTCTCAGGCAATGTCTCATCACGAAACAAAAGGTCAGGCTCAGTAGTGTCCAATCTAACCGACGATGGCACAGCTCCTTGCAGAAGATCATCACTTTCACGCTCAGAACTTATCCCCATTAAACGTTCATCCCTAAAAGGCAGAAAACGAGGCACAGTCTCAGTTTCTGAATCAGGAATACCCTCCTGGACCCACCGGTCGTACGGCAGAGGCAAAGGTACCCTCTTACAGTGTACGCCGTGGATCCAGTGCTTCTTTCCTTGCACTTGTACTGCAGATCGTGTTGATAACAGGACCAAGTAGGGGCCAATCCAGCGGGCTGATCGTTCTTTGTTCGCTGGAAATTCTTAATCAACACCCATGAGCCAGGATCGATGACATGTCCTGGATCTTCAGAAACCTGAGGCAGTGTATCGTGAACCTGTTGGTGTAAGACACGCAATTTAGCCGTCAAATCATACAGATAGTCAAGCAGTATAGGATGTTCAATCTCGCTAATTTTTGTCGGCCTCGGCACTCCCATATGTTTGCCGGGCGACCGAAAACTATTTCGTAGGGACTAAGTCCCACTCGTGAATGCACAGTCATCCTAGTTGACAAAAGTGCTAATGGCAAAGCATCAGGTCATTTAAGACCAGAGCTTGCCTGTATCTTGGAACGTTTTAACTTAAGAGTGCCATTATAGCATTCTACTAGTCCAGCTGATTGGGGATGATTTGCAGCATGGAACTTCTGGCGGATTCCTAACCCTTCACACACTCTCTTCATCACTTGACCCACAAATTCACTCCCATTATCACTCCAGACCATTCTCGGCAAACCAAACCTAGGGAAAAATTCTTTGACTAGTGTTTTAGCTGTGGACAAGGCAGTATTATCTTTCAGGGGATATGCTTCAACCCATCTCGAAAAGGCACAAACAACCACGAGCACATATTTCAGGTTGTTGCATCTCTCCATGTGGATGAAATCTAGCTGCAAAACCTCAAACGGATACGTCTGAGGAGCAAAATGACCAGTTGTAGTTGGAGTTCCCTTACCAGGATTGTATTTCAAACAAACCATACAATTCTTAACCACATTCTCTGCACACTTAGGAATTCCAGCATTTTGCCATACTGGAGCCAACAACCTACAAATCCCTTTCACACTGATATGAGCCATCCCATGCGTCATTGTAACCACTGCAAGCACGTACGCATCGGGTAACAACCATCGCTGATGCTCTGACAACTCAACCCAACAACCATTCAAATCCAATCTACCCGTACTCTCTCTCCATACGCTCAACTCTTTCTCTGTAGCTTCAGCTTGAATTGACTTCACACTCTCTATTGTATCCTCAAAATTCCTCTATCCGGAACCCATCTCGCCGGACCCATAACACACATTCGACCCATCACATCTCTCGCCGTTTCTTTCGCAATTTCATCCGCAAAGGCATTACCATGACCAACATCATCAGTAACCTTCTTATGTGCACTGCACTTCACAATCGCAACTTGCAACGGCAGGGTCAGTGACTCAAGAAGCTCATTCACCAACTGACCATGCTGTATCGTAGTTCCATGAGACGTGAGAAACCCACGTTCCTTCCACAATCGTCCAAAACTGTGAGCCACACCAAATGCATACTGGCTGTCAGTATATACAGTCACTTGCTTCCCTTTTGACAACACACACGCTCTCATTAAAGCAATCAACTCCGCTGCTTGGGCTGAATTATGTGGGATACGTGCAGCTTCAACAATCGTATGCAAGGTCGTAACAGCATATGCCGCAGTTGTATCACCATTCGGAAGCTTGAAACACGAACCATCCACCAATAAGGTACCATCACATTCCACAAGAGGAGTATCCCTAAGGTCTATTCTCCCTTTCGTTTCTTCCTCTGTCCTCAGAAAGCAATCATGCTGCTCAGAAACATCTGTCTCCACTGAAGTCGGCAACAACGTAGCTGGATTCAACGTGTTGCATCTCTTCATATGCACATGACTCGCTAAGAGTGCCAACCCATAACCTGACAATCGAGCACTAGTTCAATGCTGTGTCTTGGTTCTATTTAACAACGTATCCACTGCATGTGGAACCATCACAATCAACGTATTATCCATCACCAAACCAGCAGACTGTCGAATGGAAACAGCCGCTGACGCTGTTGCTCTCAAACAACTCGGCAACGCTCTAGCTACCGGATCCAAAGTCGACCAGAAATACGCACATGGACGTTGCTTGTCCCCAAAAGACTGTGTCAACACTGACAACGCACATCCCTCTCTCTCGTGGACATAGAGTGTAAAAGGCTTACTGTAGTCGGGGGTACCCAACACAGGAGCCGAACACAATGCGTCACGCAATTCAGAAAAGCTCTTTTGGCATTCATCAGTCCAAAGAATAGGATTCGGAGTATCCTTAACAGTAAGAGCTATCAAAGGTTTCGCAAGAAGCGAAAAATTCGGGATCCACTGTCTACAGTATGACGTAATACCCAAGAAAGCACGCACTTCTCTCTGTGTGGTTGGCACACTCTTTCTCGCAATCACTTGGATTCGCTCTGGGGTCAATCTTCTTCCCTCCTTCGATAAGAGATGACCTAAGTAGGTCACTTCTTGTCGACAATATTGCAACTTCGAAAGAGATACTTTATGATGGAAGTCAGACAAATGATGCAACAATGACAAAGTAGCTTCTTTACAAATCTCCTCAGTATCCGTAGCCACTAACAAATCATCGACGTACTGAACAAGAGCAGCACCATCAGGTAAGACAATCGTATCAAGTTGTGTTTTCAAAGCCTGACTATAGATCGATGGACTCTCACAATAGCCTTGAGGAGCTCTCTTAAACCGGAAGCTTCGACCTCCTAAAGAGAAGCCGAAAATATCCCTACTCTCCTCGGCAATCGGGATGCTGAAGAAAGCATTCTTCAAATCAATCACCGAAAACCAGGCAGCCGAAGCTGGAATCATTGTCAGTAAAGTAGTAATATCCGGAACAACAGGAAATTGCGGCACTACAATCTTGGTCACCTCTCGAAGATCAATCACAAACCTATATACAGGTGGCTGAGACCAGTCAGTGCGTTTCAAAATGGGCAAAACTGGACTATTGCACACATTACCGCTCGTTTCCTCAATCACATCTTTCTCAATCAGATCATAAATGATCGCTAGCAACGCTCTTTCACCATCACTAGATATCCTGTACTGTGGAATACGTGGCAGTCTAACATTCGCTTTCAGCGTCACAACATATGGCGGAATCTCCAGGAGACCCACATCATTAGGACCAGTAGCCCAAAGAGTATTAGTCAGGGAGGACAATTCAACTGGGAGTCGGTCTCTCGACAAATACATCAGAGAGATCACTCTCTTACCCAATGTAAGTTGTACTCCCGAAGGAGAACACCGCAGCGTTGCATACAATCTCTTTAACAAATCCAATCCCAACAAATTCTCACCACAACCTGTCGTCAAAATGAGGGGTTCTTCCAATTCACAAGGTCCAACAGAAAGAGACAAAGGACTAGAAATCGGATTCCTTACCGGGGCGCCAGAAAAACCTACTGAAACATTCATTTTGCCAGACAAAGGTGCGCCAGGGAGTTTAGAGTGCATAATAGAACTCTTCGTAGCACCAGTATCCAACAGAAAAGGCTCTGACACACCTGATGTAATCACCTCAACATAAGGTCCACTCTGATCTACTGGAACTGAAACAACTCCCTCTCTTTGTCTATGGCTGTCCTAGCAATCATTATCGTCCACATTCTCACCTTCGACGTAGTAGTCGTCAGCATAGTACTGAGTCGTTCTACCAGCCGCACCATTCTGCTGATCAAAGCAATTCATCGTATTCTGTTGAGGAAAGGAACGTGCATTCTGGGGGAAACCTCCACGTCCCCTACCTCTAGGAGCTTGCTGAACACCTCGACCTCTCACACCAAAAACACCATTCCCGCGCTGTAACAAAACCGGGCAACTACTTTTAAAATGGCCCTCTTCCTTACAATATGTTCACTGATTAGGGCCTACAGGGAAACGCGATTGAGGAGATTCGAACCTTTGCGAGTTCCTCTGAAACTGCTGAGGTGGCTGATAATCACGCTGGCCACTACGAGGCAGATACGCCTGCTGTAAAAGCACCTTCGTCTTCAACTCTTTAGTCTTCTTCTCTGCTCTATCCTCCTCATCCTTATCTCTATTTTCATAATACTGTGCAGTAGCCAAGATCTGTGCTGATGAGGAAACGGCCCAAGAACTCTCTGAACCCTTCAACTTCTTACACAACTCGGGAAGCAAATTATGCACAAATTTATCAACAAACAACCGTTGGCCACCTTCAGTACTCATATCTTGACCACTATGGTCAATAAATGTCTCTTCAAACCTGGTAAAGAAATCAGACACATTTTGTCCTTTTTCTGCTTACACGCAGACAATTTATCCCAGTTTACTCGCATAGCCGGCATTAAAGTCTTCATATAAGTAACAATCTTACCAGGGAGTTCTGCTACTAGAGGCTCAGGTTTAGCACCACCAACTTGTCGCGCATCCGCAGCAGCAAGATTAACCCAAGTATCACCTAGCTCTTGCGCATGATCCGTATGACAAATCAATCCCCATAAAGGCTGTGGGACAACGTTCTCAAACAACATGTCTATATCAGCTAAATTCATAATACAGGAGTCTGCAGTCTGTGATAATTCCTTATAATACCCTGCAGGATTTTACGGGGGTCAGGTAAGATCTGTTTAAGAGCCAAAACTTCAGCTCGCTTCCATGGAACATGTACCCAAACACGCTGAAAATGAGGCAGAACAGCTGGATTAGCCATTGTATCCCCTTCTTTCCAAACTGGGGGAACTTCTCTCATTGAAAATTGTCGCACCTTTCTCCTAACAGAAGGATCAGGCTCAAACAATGACTGAGAAGGATCCTCACTTCTAAACGACAACAATGTCGCAATCGCTTTCTCAACATCGGAACCCACTATAATTCCCTTCGCAAACTCGGATTGTACACGGGACAACTCAGACAGAGTCTGTCCCAAATCACCATCTTCCCATTCCTCACGAAGGAAAGTACACATCTTATCAAAAACATATCTCTGCTTCGGTGCTTCCCATTGACGGAAGACATCCATAACAGAATCTACATCATATCTTAAAGGGCGAGTAACCCATTTACGCGCCAAATGACCCAATACTTCCCGCTCTCTAGAATCAGGCAGTTGACTACGCAACTGTTTACGCTCTGAAACAGGGGTCATACTTAATGACCCAAAGAAAGGAGATAAAAGACTGGTAACAGTATCAGTCATTCTCTGTCGAACAGAAGGAGAAGTCGACAGGACAGGAGATAAAACGTACTGAGAAAAGGTTATTGTAGGAGCAGAAACAGAGGAGGCAGCGAGAATAGGCGAAAAAGTCGTAAGAAGTAAAGGCGGAGCAGGTATCAAAGTCGGTGGCAGGCCTTGAGAAGGCTGCACCAGAGGAGTAGGAGCCAACTGAAGAGGAGCTGGCGGCTGTGGAATAACAGGAGGCAAAACAACCGGAGGTTGCGCAACTCAATGTTGCGGAGGTGCTGTAGCACTCTGCATATAAGGGGGTGGCGAACTCAACAACTGTGACATTAAAGGATCTTTCTCAAGTTCCTTCGCTGCATCTTGCTGAAGAAACGGCAAAGCTGGATAACACTTATCAATCACCAGTTTACGTTGCCTGTGCGACTGCTCACTCGCTTGTTCCTCTTCGTTATCTTTAAATTGCATAGCAGCCTGCATTATCAAAACACCTTTTTCTCTTTTATTCATCTTCGCTAATTTAATTTCTCTCTGTTTGGCTTCCTTTCGCCATAGACGGAAAGAGTCAAACATCGCCTGCCGGGCTTTCTTCCTGAAGAGTCTAACTTCGAGATTATCTAAAATCTCGGTGTCGTAGCTACCATATTGGGACCACTTTAAGACACCGTCCTTCCTAGTGTAGTGGATCCATACTTCATTATACGTGATAGGACCCACGCCATGTTTTACGTAAAGCTCATATGTTGGAGTTCCAATTGGAGGAACCGGACATGAATCTTCCAATCGGGAATCCCTATTTCGACCACAACAAAACAAATTTCTAAGTCTGCTAATACCAGGCATCTTCGCTCACTAGTCTAGCTTCAAACTTCAAAGAATTATCGAATACGATAGTCTCGTGAATACACGAGTCCCTCGGCTTTGGTACTTGCAAGTCCCAAATCAAAGATCCCAAGGGGATACCCAAAGCTAAGGACTGGGAAACGCTCCACTCATACTTAACTGAGGTATCGATGATGTCACCAGAAGACCCGTCTATCGTCTCGCTCTACAAATCGTCTAAGGGCTCAAGACAGGGCGACAGTCAGGGCAGCAGTCCTTCGTAGCCGTCGGAAAGCGGGGAACCTCGCATCAAAGACTTTTGGACCACGACGACATACAGGGGTCGATGAAGTGGTTGGCCTTCCTCCAGAATTTTCACACGAAGCTCCTCACGATCTTCAGGCTTGGACCGGTACCCCTAAAGTCGCCCCACGTTGGACGCCAAGTGAAGAACTGGGTTTTTAAAACCCAGCGGCGCCAGGGATAATGCCCGAAGTCTTCGGATTCCCCTGTCTCGGCTTACAGAGATACGGGACTCTTCTGGGTGGCGTCAAAGATCAAATTTATTGGCTGCAACCAGTAACAGAAGTCCACGAAGTACAATGACGTATATTTGTAGGAGACTGCTCAACTTTACAAAGCCAGTCAACCCTTTTCATACCAAATATTGTGCTTCAGGCAAACATTCCTTATTTACAATCAACCAATCCCATGTGTATACGACAAAAAGCATTGCATGACAAACCCACATTTCATTGTCCAGCCCACCATCAATTATTGGTCTAACCCAACATTCTTCATCAGACAAGTCGATCGAAACCCATCATAAAATTGGTCACCTCCCCATCGTAAACAGGCCATAAAGAAAGGAGCAGAGACAGGTGTAAGTAAGATAAGACATAGTTGTGTGTAATAAAAGTTAATAATGTCCTGTGCCTTGATCGCTAATCTTGATCAGCTACTGGGAAAAATAACTGGCCTAACAAGTTTGGCTTCGGGCAACGAAGTCAGCTTGCCCAGGTCACACAAGAGTCAGCTAAAGGTGCACGTGTCTCAAGAACTCGTTCGGCCGTAGTCATCGGCCTATGTGAGGGCAACCACAAAATGGCTGCCGTACACAAAATGGAACCCAAGGGTTCAGAACGGAATCCCTTATTTCATAATGAATCCATCACTCGAATATGACGAAAACACTCGTACATAATATACTCGCCATTCTCGGTCTGCTGACACCAGATTCGTCACGATACGACAACCTTTATTGAACGGGTTCAGAATCTCTGAACCTCAACCTATCCAGTACTCAACTTTTAACATAATTAGAAACTAGTCATTCTTCATATATGTCCAAAATACTCACAGCAACAGCTATAGAGCGCCCCATGAACACAGAGCATTTTGAATGATAAGGACATATTTACATAGAGAAGAAAAGCTACATACAGTAACTTACCCTGTCCTTGTAAACATGAAAGAGTATTTGAAAGCACACTCTGTAACGTATTAGGGGCCCGATGTAGGTAATTTAATTTTACCACTTCTTAAATACCGAATCATACCGATTCGGTATTTAAGAAGTGGTAAAATGGAGGGGGGGATGTAGGTATTTCAGAATCAGTAAATACCGAATCGTTGAGATTCGGTATCTACCGATTCTGTAAATACCGATTCGGTAATGCCCATTGATTCCTATGGGCCTTGAAGCCCATAGGAATCAATGTGAAATACCGATTCGGTATTTATAGATTCGGTAAATACCGAATCCTGCAAGGGTGCAGGGGGTGTCACTTTGACACCCTCTAGCACCCCAAATACAGGCATATGTGCCATGTGGCACACAGACATGACCTAAGGGCATGTCTGTCTAACATGGCATAGGTGCGCATGCACAAATGTGCATGCACACCTGGATTCGGTATTTCACCACCCAATTGGATTGGGTTGTAAAATACCGAATTCTGAAGGCCTGTCGCACTGTAAACAGTGCGACCTACATCTGGAATTTACCAAATCGGTAAAATTACCGATTCGGTATTTTACAGAATCGGTAAATTTACCGATTTGGTAAATTTACCGATTGTGCAAAATATTGGCCCCTACATCTCAATCACCAAATACCGGTCGGTAACGGCCGAATTCGGCCGTTACCGACCGGTATTTGGTGACCTACATCAGGCCCTTTATGTTGAGCAATTTGGTCTCTTTTAATCCTGAAAGTCCCTGGTCTCTACTACCCAAGGATGTATTTCTATTCAATACCATACAGGTACGTTGCAGAGAGCTGTTCTGAAGCCATGTTCCATTTTATACATCTCTGTAATAAAACTCTCTGGCACTTTTTGAATATATCTTCTAAGATAGTGGGTCCCCAGGGACACTTAGTATGAATATTAACTTTATCATATATCTTTAAAAGATACAAACCGTCTTTGCACAGATAGATACTCTGTCCATCTGTTGTTCCTTCAGCTCTGTAGAAGCACATCCCATTGAGCATTTTATATAGTTACTTATACTTACCTTAAAAGTAATAAATAACTAAAAAAATACATATTATAAAATTATCATCTGTGGAAGACAAGAAAAAACTACAGTTACAATATATATTTTACAATACAGAAAAAATTGTAAAACATTTCATTGCCTTTTTTGCTGTTCTCAGAATATATTGAATTTCACTGGAAACAGTGATTTCAATTGTACTCATCACATAACAGCGGCAAAAAAAAGACAATCAATAAGATTATCTTAAAAAAAACATTCAACATTCTCAATAACAATCTAAAAAATAGAAATAAAACTTATCTTAAATGTTTTTTTTCTAAGAGCAATTTCTTAACAATATACGAAACAAATCAAACAATGATAAAATACAAAACATTATTATTTATTTTCATACACTGTAAATAATGTTGTTTAGAAATATATGCTGACAAAATATACAAAAAAACGTTTCTTAATTATTTTAGATACTTTTCCTAATAGTATTTGTGAAATCCTTTGTTTTCCTGAAAAGCCAAATTTTTGGTTTGTTCCCAAAACTTTGGCTTTAAGAATATTAGGTACAAATGTGGTAATTCTTTAGGTAAACGTTGTTTAAAAACCAATTGAGCATCATTGCAATGAGTCCAACCTATATCACATTTTAGATAAGCTGTATAATGTCCAGATGTTGTAGAAGGACCATCATGAAAAATAATTGCTACAGCTACGAAAGTTCTTCCTGATATTGACACTTGAGCAGCTACAACATTTTTTATTAAAGTTTCCAATTTTCTTCCATCAGCTGTACAATGTTGCAACATTAAAATGACATACTGTCCATATCTTTGTATAAATATTCTTGATGACATTTCTGATTTACATTGGCTACACTCCATATTTTGAGTTGCTCCTCTAACTAGGTTGTTAAAAGACACTGATTCACAGTCTGGTAAAGTCAAATATATAAATCTTTCACTGTCTATGTTAGTGCTACATGTAAACAAACAATTGTCACAGTCATGTTGCTATTTGTAAGAAAGGCCAAAAAGATTTTCAATATCTATACCTTCATGTTCCAATACAACAAGCATATACATAAGAAATTCCTGACAATCTTGCTGAATATTCTGTGTATATTGAGTACAACCAGAACATATGTCCATTATATTTTGAAAATCAGAAATACTTTTATCACTACTACATTTCTCATAAACAGAATACAAAGACAAACAAAATCTTTTTTCCCGATTCTCAACAATTTGCTGTTGCAAACTTTCAAGAAAAAAAACATCATTGACAACTACATTAGCATAGCAGTTGACAGCAGAACTATTTTCAAACTGATAACCAACAATCTCTTCAACATTGTCCTCTTTCTTTCTTTTAGCTTGCAATCACAACTTTATCTTGTTTTTTTTCTTTCTCTATACCTTCACTACATATATTCTCATATCTTGTTTTTCGACCTACCACACGCTTTTCAAATACTGGATATTGACCTAAATTGGGAGCATAATCTCTTCTTAACCTATTATACTCTTTCCCACAATTTGCATCTGCACTAATCTTTCTCTCATCAAAATCAATCAAGTACAATCCAGATAAAGTTCTAACCCGAGACAAAGCAACATATACCAGACACTCTTTAAACAAGGTACTTCCAATATTCACAAAAGCACTATCTACACTTAAGCCTTGAGATTTATGAATGGTCACCGCATATGCCTACACTACAAAAACACCACTGCATTACCCTAAACCCTAAATCTACCCCCAGCAGGACCCCCTACGCAACCCATTCACCACTGCACTACCCTAAATCCTAAAACAATGCCCCAGCATGACCCACTACACTACCCAAACACCATTGCACTACCCTAAACCTTAAATCTACCCCGGCACGACCCCCTACTCTACCCAAACACCACAACACTACCCTAAAACACTACACCTGCATGACCCCTTACACTACACAAACACCAAGCACTACCTTAAACAAACAATTACCCAAACTCCACTGCACTACCCTAAACTCTAAACAAACTCTCCCTACACTACACAAACACCAATCCACTACCCTAAACCCTAATACACTACCCCCAGCATGACTCCCTACACTACACAAACACCACCGTACTACCCTAAACCCTCAGGCAGTATCCCCAGCACGAACCCGCAAACTCTACACAAACACCACTGCATTACCCTAAACTCTAAATCTACCCCCAGCAAGACTCCTACACTTCCCAAACACCAGTGCACTAACCTAAACTCTAAAAAATCACCCCAGCATGACCCCCTGCACTACACAAACCACACTTCACCACCCTAAACTCTAAATCTACCCCAGCACAACCACTTCAATACGCTAAACCCTAAACACTACTTCAGTATGACCAACTACACTACACAAACACCAATGCACTACACTAAGCACTAGAACACTACCCCCAACATGACCCCTACACTAAACAAACACCACTGCACTACCATATACCCTAAATCACTACACCAAGCATGACCCCCTACACTATCCATACACCACTGCACTACCCTAAACCCTAAACACTACCCAGAGCATGAATTCCTCCACTATACAAAATCCAATGCACTACTTAGACCCTAAAACAATACCACCAGCACAATCCCTTGCACTACCCAAACACCAGTGCATTTCCCTAAACTCTAAATCTACCCCTAGCACAACCCCCTACATTACCCAAACACCACTGCAGTACCCTAAACCCTACAACATGACCCCCTATACTACACAAACACCACTGCACTACCCTTTACCCTAAAACACTACCCCAGCACGACCCCCTACACTACCCAAACACCACTGCACTACCCTAAACTCTAAAACATTACCCCCAGCACAACCCCCTACACTATCCACACACCACTACACTACCCTAAACCCTAAAACACTACCCAGAGCATGAAGCCCTACACTACACAAACACCACTACACTACCCTAAACCCTAAAGCACTACCCCAGCACGACCCCCTACACCACACAAACACAACTGCACTATCCTAAACCCTAAGACACTGTCCCAGTACCACCCCCTATACTACCCAAACAGCATTTCCCAACCCTAAAACATGCCCCCCAGCCTACACTGCCTTTATATTTTTTATTTTGTTGGACATATATCATCGAGAAATATATTTACTCATCACTACACCCAAACAACTGTTTCCACATACAGTCTTAACCTCATATACTTACGAAGTCAACTATTTACACATCTTTCCACAGTCACACATGTCCCACCCAACCACACACACATTCATTCACTATCCCGTACAAATACTCATTTAACTAATTAACAACTAATATAGACTTTCACATAGGTAGTAACCAACTTATGTAGTAGTTTACACAACAAGAGATACAGGTATTCATACAGTTTAATCACTATCTCGTATATTTAGTGAGACACTTAAAATCCCTCACTTAGACAGTCGATCACATTGGTACTAAATCCTCCATTCACCCACTTATACATCCCCTCAGTCTTCAAGGCAGGTTGCTATATATATATAATACATATTTAAATAATGAACCAAACCACATTCACTGGATGATGTAATCAGTGATGTCATCAGTGATGTCATTTGAGAGGTCATCAGTGATGTCATCAGTGATGTCACTGACCATATCATGAATGGTGTAATATGTGACATTATCAGCAGTGCATTGCAGGCGCTCAAGATATAGTTAGTACAACTAACTATAATGGGGGAATTTCAATGTTTTTATACGAGTGAAATGTCTAGCTACTATAACACCCCTGAAACCTATGGTTTTTTCAGTGAATTTCTAAGGTTTTTTAATTGCTAATTCATAACTATAACTTATGTGTAATCTATGGTTTTTCCAGTGAATTTCAAAGGTTTTTTGAAATACCTAACTATACCATGTATGAAACATATTTTTTTCAGTGAATTTCAAAGGTTTTTCAAATGCAAATTTGTAAAATATTTTCTTTAAAATATTTTCTAACTACATTTTTTTACACTTTTTATTCATAAATGTCATTTTTAAATTACATTACACATTTTTCAATTAATTTTTTTACATAAATTTTTTTTTTCATTGTTATATATAGTTAATAATATGGAGTTGCGCACTGTTATCCTATGGGTAGAAATTCACTTAGCAGGTAAATAGTGTTATCGTCACCTTTTCTTACTCAGTGGTGGATCCTGGCTACAGCACTGCTGCATCTCCTCTAAACAGTTGAAAGAATGCAAATTATCAAAGACGCGCGGATAGACCGCTAGAATGCGCATATCATACGCGCACCCCGTAATTTCCCCCCAAAAAAGAAATAAGAAATAAAAAATAGGGGCCCTGGGAGACCTTGTGGGACACCCTAGGAGACCTAGAGGATCAGGGTGTGTCTACCCTCCCCTTTTCACATTTTAAACACACATTTCACACGCTTCTTCAGCCTCCCTTGTACCGAGACATAAAATGGCTGCCAACAGTTTCTAGTTTCGAATGTTGACAACCACTTGACAGCCAATTAGCCTTCAGCGCGTGATGGGAAGGGTGCGCTTATGGTACGATGACAATAAGCGGAGTATACATATTCAATTTTTTTATGGGAAGTTGGCCACATGGTCCACTTCCCATGCCCAATTCCCGGACATGGCTAATTATATATTATTATTTTATGGAGGAGGGCTGCAAAGCCCCCCTCCTGAAGCCACTTCAAGATGACGGGGATATCCAAACTCCATCTATGTTTTTACCCCGTAGGAGTTGCCTTCATTTTGCGCATGCATGTTGGTGGTAGCGCATGTGTGTTAATGTAACGCATGTGCACAATGCGTCCCACCATCTGGTTATGTACCCCTAACGTATTTCATTTTATTTGGGCATGCTCAATTACAACATGCCCAATCATAGCTCTCACACCTAGTGACATCATGCTCAACCAATCATCCTTCTGCAAAGCATTTATTAACTGCCAACCTTCTTGAACTTTTCCTATTCCGCAGTCACAGCCATTGAGAGTGTTTGTATCCACCTCTTCGTAGGTGAGCACTTTTTAAGAGTAATTAAATTAATGAATCTGAACAATCTTTAAATACCGCGTAAATGCAAATTTATGTTCGATTTGGCAATGCTGTTTTTAAGGACGCTTTCCTGTTTTTTTATATTGTTAAAGTTAACTTCGTAACTTTAGTTTCTGTGCAAATCACTTAATCCTGGAGCGTTTGTTTAATTTGCCAAGCACCACGTGGCCGCTCCTACAGCAGTGTGCTACATGCTGTTTAAGTGAATGCAATGTAGTTTTTCTTGTGTAAGTAGTGCGTCACGTGCCCCATGAATTGCAAAAGTAATGTTTCTGGCAAAAGTGTATTTTAGCACGGTTTCCAGCTCATATAACTTAAATATTTTTCTGGGCAAATTACTTAATCCGGCCGCATAGAATTTTTTAAGTAGTGCGTCATGTGCTCCTTCCTCCTCATGCACTGCACATGTAATTGCTTGATCAATGTTGTATTTTAGCACTCTCCATGTTGTTTAATAACCTTAAACTTCATTTGCCCCCTGTTCTATCTCATTATACAGATATCTCAACCATGAGATATACTGGTCACCACAAGCTGTCCTGCCCATACACTATACCACGTGGTGGTGAACAACTAAACACAACAGATCCACTAACTGCTATCCATATGTTATCAGCCGAAAATTGCAATGTAAATAAAGTGAGTGACCAATTTCGGCCTAACATTTGTATAATGCAATGCTATTTCCTAATTTGCTTGTAAATATAACCTCTGATAATTGCTTTTCATACCCAATTCTATTGAGAACAAATGTTTTGATCTACATTTAAATTAATCTTGGAAATATGTACAATATATATATTTTTAACTCTTTTATCAGTTTGCAGAATGTGTGTTGCCGAGGTTGAAGAAAACTATATCCTCCTGTTCCAGCTGATTACACCGATGTCTCAAATATGGCATTTACTAGTTGTCCGAAGCCATGCACATTCACAAATTTTTAACGGACAACGTTAAGGTAAATACTCACAAAACGACTACTCAACAAAGTTAAAAAGTAACGGATATAAGTACTTGAGGGGTTTTCGGTGGCAAATAATGTCAAATTCACACTTCTACGAATGAGTCTGATACAAAGTGGATCTCTATATAACTAATGAATGATTAGGTTTTAGGATGGCATACAGAGCTCCCAACCTTCTTACTTTTCTTTCTTAAATGGTTCCAAATTGGAGACGAATATTAGGCTGTGCAGTAGAGGTTGACAGTGTTGCTCCACTGGTACCTGGGCCTCCTCATGAAGCAGGAGGAGCCTCACTCAATCTCCTTAACTCTTCTCTTGCAAAGTTGACCGGATTCCTAGTCTGCAAGTGCTTCCGCGTACTTGCAGTTCCACACCAGTCCTCTTTATTGGGGTCTCCTCCTGAAAGCAGTCTTGCATATGTTGTAAGTAACTTTTCTTGCATTCACCTTTTTTAAGACTTGTGAAAATTAATTAAAAAACATTCAATAAATACGGTGTCACTATGCACTGTGTCAAATGCTTTATTAAAATCTGCAGAAAATGTTCCCTTTAATTGTTGTTAACGTCTTTACAAAACAATTTGAAAGGAGAAAGTAGGAGATGAATAACAGAGGTACGATGTTATATCTCAAACTGCAAAAATTGATAAAAAGGGTGGACCAAAGTCTGCATGTACAATGCCAGTGGAAGCATATCAGGTACACCGGAAACATTTTAAAAAATATATATATTGTCAAGTGTTACTTTGACTTGTAATGTTTGACCATATTTAGTCACAATCAATTTTAAACACTCATTTTCTTTTTTGTTTTTCAGATTAACTACAATACTTATTTTGGACTCCATATTATATGTTGTTTATTATATATATTTTTTTGTTATAGTTCTAGTTATTTATTATATTGTTATCTTTTAGTTATAGTTCCAGTTATTGTTTTAATGAAAGTTAATTAAAAAAGTACATACGTCTGGTTTTTTTGGTGGGGGTAGCAGTCATCAATAGAAATTATATTTATATTTCTCAATAGAAATTATATTTATAATTTGAAGTATAATTCTGCGGCTAACTCATTAGCAAAATAGGCCCCTATTAGGATGGCGGGCGAACTTTGCCCGCTCGCCATCCTCACGGTACTAAGGACCGCCCGCCATAAGGGCGGGGGTTCCGTGCATGGTATTAGGATGCGCCCGCCACAGTGGCGGGCTTATCCAGCATTTCTACCATTGTGGTGGGCGGTGCACTCAGCACCGCCTGCCACAATCGCAGGAAGGCATGCTGTGCATGGAACTGCTGGGGGTACCATAGGTAGATAGATTTTAATGGTGTGAGCTAAAAAGCTGGACTAGAAGCGCACCCCACTGCTATTTTACTTTTGTGACTTCTCTTCACCACATTTTAACGGTGTGAGCCAATAAGCTAAAAAGCTGGACTAGAAGCGCACCCCACTGCTGATCCTGTATAAATGTGGCCTCTATTACACACAAAAAATAGGCACGTCGAAATGTAAAAGCACTTCACTGAATTTCTTAGGCCTGTTAGATACTCCAATCCCCCCTGGTGCACTCAACCGTAACTGTAGCCACCCCCTTCCATTATTGGGTGAGTGCATTCTCACTCAGTTCCAGTTTTTTCATCATGACGCGGTGAGCAAGAAGATCACCATAAGTTCACGGATAGAAGTATATGCGTGACTGAAGGAGTGTTAAGGAATAAAACTCGGAATGAGATCTGGGAAATTTCGTCAAGTGGCGATAGGCAAAAATCAAAAACAAACTGAAAAAACACTCAAGGAAGGTTCTCCGCCAAACCAAAGAGGGAAGCCTCCGAGTCCTAGAGAGAGGCTGGTCTCAGCACCGACTCCCGAAACAACAACGCTGAGTCCCAGAAGGAAAACCGGATTATACAAATTCTTCTATTTAAAGGATTCTATGGCAGCGATCTATGCACAGCAGACAACTCAGTGGTTCCCCTGGCCCAAGGCGCGACTAAAATCGACGACGCCCTAACAGGGACCCAACTCCTACAGAACCGAATGACACATCAACGTCAGAATAAGTTGGTAAAAGTAACGCACTAGTGCACCAACTTAAAACTCCAACAAACACAAGGGAAACAACAAGAAGCACGGAAAACAAGGGAAGTACAGAGTAATCCTTGCTAAAGTTAAAACTAATGAACTCAAGCATAAGTACAAAACTCACAGAGATAGCAACGGAGGAAATTACAAAAGCAAAGGACCCCACAAAGGAAGCAATGGAGGACATTTTAAAACTCAGTGATTCATCCATGCCGCTAGCACAAGAGGAGGAACAATGGCTAGATTAATTTTCCCTATCTAATGACCCCAATTTTTTAGAAATCATTGAAACTATTACCGAGGATAATGATCCCCAAGGGAACGCCTTACCTGCAGCAACTGGTAATAAAGCTCAACAGAGCAGCCTGGGAATTGTGGTTTCTACTCCAAGTAGCCCCTTGGCAAATAAAGACCAACAAAGGCTCGTCCTGGATGATAGCGGAGGTATTCCAACTAAATTGAATCATTCGAACCTCTCAGCACCTATAACAATTTCTGCCGTTAGTACGATTGACCACGAATTAGAGGGTTTGCGAAAGTTCCAAGAACAACAGCCAACCACCCAATGAAGCCAGTCCTTGCTAGGCACCCTAGATCAAGCGATAAGGGAGCTGAATTATCAATCCGACAAAATGGAGGACCAAATAGACCTCATAAACCTAATCGCTGGCCATATCTCAGGTTTCAACGCTAAGATGGACTCACTTTCGTCCCTTCTAACCAACAGGGGGAAACCGGAGCCTTATACTCACAAAGACAAACAACAGTCTAATTGCGGCTACGGGAGCATAATCGAGAAGTTAGCAAGTCTTCCGGACATTTTAAATGATATCTTAGGGGCTGTAAAATTAACCCGTCACAGCAAGCAGAATAAGGATACGCAATATAATTTGGACCTGCCCGCAACTTCAAAACGCAATAATGTAATAACAAATCCAAGAAGTACCGCAAAAGACGACCTAGAGCAAGTGGTAGCGGAGGAGCAACCAGAAATAACATATAATTCAATGGAAGCAACACAGTCCTCCAACAAGTCCACGACCGATGTAAAACCAAGAAAGAGGCAAGGAAAACGGGCAAGGAAGGCTAGGCTTCAGTATAAAAAGCAACAAAGCATAGACCGAGGAAACATTTTTTCAATATTTAAAATGAAAACTCCCCGTGAAAGCAAAAGTAAATCATTGAACACATCACTAGGTGGAGAGGTAGGAATTAATGTTAGTATACTCCAGACACAATACCAATGGAAGGAAGCCCGGTCTCTGGAGTAACCATCATCCCCCCTCTCAAAAAACCAAGACGATCCAACTCCCCTCTGCAGATCAAGATCGTCGATGGGCAAAAGAACCTGAATCAAAAAATAGACAGGAAACGCGACATGATAAAACGGATAAATCTGAGCCCATTAAAGGCGCAGGCCAAACAGGATTATTTCAAACGACAGAGACACTTGCCCCTGTGGATAACATGCATCAAAAAAGCGCAACGGGAGAGAGGATTTCCCGCAGGGGATAAAGGGTAGCAAAACACAGTACGCAACCAGAATACAGGAAGATAAAATAAATAAAATACACCTGGTAAAAATAGCATCAGAAAACGCAATTGAGCCAAATCCCTTGAAAGTTGCAATAACTGTAAGGACCGCAGATGCCCGTTACCCCTCAGAGACGCAGCCCTCGAACCAACAAGGACATGGAAAACAAGCACTCTGGAAATAACAGAAGAAAAAAACGAGGAGGTTAATGAAGAACGAGAGCAACAAGAATCACTTTCAAGGTGCAACTTTTTCACATTTCACAATTCTGCAGCCTTCAAAGAAGATTCTACACAATTGCCCGAAGCCCATCCTTACCATACAGAGGCATTTGAATCAAAATTGACATTTGCGCCCGAATATCCCACAAAAGGAAAGCAGGATATCCTTAATCGAGGGAACCTCTAAAAAATTGTTCAAGGAAATCCCAGAATTAAAAGGGATAACTTCCCAGGATTTGATAGCCATTGAATTCCAACAAAAAAGACAAAATCCAGACACTGAGGAATCCGTGACTACCTGGGCCACAAAGGACCTGGTGGACAAGATATATATTGTAAGACCAAGATTTGGAGCATGGGGAATTACTTGATTGCTACATAAACGTCCAAGGTATCCCTATGCCCTATTAGATAGTTTAAGAAATCCAAAAAAGGAAAATAAAGATGGGAAAAGTCAGAGCACATGCATTCGAGGCGCCCGTGCCTCCAGGCCAGCATCCATAATTAGCGGGAACAGGGTCAACACATTAGTAAGTACGCAACACACCGGACATCGAATGCTGGACAGGATGGATTGGTCATGGTTACCAATGGCACTAAGTAAAAAACATACCTAACGAAGATCCTAATATTCCCACGGCAGCGGAGAAGCGGGACCAAATACAGCAGGAACAAAGGCCGCATAGCGTCTCGTTTTGTGCTTGGAATGTCCATGGTTTTCAAGAAATGGCCCAGGACCATGAAACCCTAGCCTTCTTTCTGCAAAAAGACATAATCTTGATCCAGGAAACATGGAAATTGACGCCCATTTCAATCCCAGGATTTAAAGAACATCACATCTACGCAGAAAGATTTTCACCTTTTGGGCATCCGCGAGGCCGATTATCAATATACGTAGCCCAAAAGTACGACAGGGTAACAGAAGAACAGGACGTGGGGGTTAACTGGGCTCAAGTGATCAAAATTAGCGATAGGTCCCATCAGAGATCCAAAAGTGGCAGCTTCTAGTGATTAATGTTTACATCCACCCATAGAGGAAGACCCAGAAAGAAAAATATTCAACTTTAATGTCCTTGATAAAAGTGATGCAAAGATCTTATGCGCTATGCCCAATGTTCAGACTTCAACTGCAACCTCACAATTAAAAATTAGGTGGAAGGGAAGATGAAAGCGACCTGTGGTGGACAAAAAATAGCAAATATATTAGGAGATTTGGGATTGACAATTTTGAATGGTAAAACAAGGGGCGACATACCAGAAGCCGTTACATACTTCAGTGGCATGGCTCACTCAACAATTGACTTCACAATCTCTAGTAATGAGTTACTTCCCAGTATTGAAACATTTCAAATTAATCAACGCATTGAAAGCGATCACTTCCCCCTGTAGTGTAGTTCCTATCATCCCAATAGGCTCTGCGCATTGGAATAATACCTACAGCAGTAAAGGCCTAGGCCAGACGTTAACTAGGTCTACTACTGTCGATACTAGACTTAAAGTTTTGGGTTTGCCAGCTTAGCTCAGAGTTCACTAGAAACTTTCTCGAATGTTCAAGGAGGACTTAACTTCCCTGATTAGACAAGAAGGGATTTAGTTTCTGACAACCATAGAACATGACAACTTTGCTCTCCCCTAATCAAGAGTAAATCTCGAGAGTCGTGTGAACAAAAGGCAATTTATTTTACTCAGTCAGTACGTGAATTCTTAGTCTCATCAGAATGTAGAGAAAAGGAGGAGACGGGCGTGTTCAATAAAAAGGTGTTATTTATTGATCAGTCTCTTTTCTCATACAAGAGAAATGGATCGATATTATTGCAATACTTATAGCTAAGTAAAGTGCATACATTAAAAGCAATAGTATAAAATAATACTGTAAAAACATTGATATGGTTTCTAAGCCATAAGATGTTTTAAACTGAATAAAATATATTACATACACATATACATTTGACTAAACGTGCTCAACTGGTGTTTCTAGATACGCCTACCCCGTGTACCTGACCTAAGCCTAATACGTGGGCGGGAATAGAAAGTTACAGTTTAAGTTAAGTTTGTTTTTGCCAAGTGAATAACTAAAGAATTCTCTGTGAGGGGTTATTCAGTTCTGTACCTGGAAGTTAGGATGAATGAGGAATGGTATCTCTCTCTCTGGTCTCGATATTCCAGGCTGCCTGCGAGGGCTACCCAGAAACGCCGGGGCTGGATTCTCGGCAGGAGAAAGCAGCGCGTCTCTCAGCGCGTCAGGAAGGCGGGGCTGCTGCCAGCGGGGTCTGCTCTACTCTTGGCTTCGGCAAGTATGGCTGCTCCGTCTCGTCCACACGCGTGTGTTTGCATAGGGCAAGATCGGTAATATTTATACCTTTAAGGTGCCGAGATTGACGTAAGGATGGACATAGATACGTCAATAAGGATGTCATACGACTTGCTCGTTAGCACATTCTTTTACTGAAGTTCTCGGTGAAATCAAAACAATGGCCGCAGGGTTTTGCCCAGGTTGTCATAGGTTTGATTTGTTATGAGAACTCCGTATGCCTTATCAGGGGCTGGAGGAATATCGCTTGTCTAATTAGATCGCAAGCGTTATGACCTAATCAGATAACACGTTCCTGTGCCGTAGTGTGACTGCGTCAGATAACGGTATCTGCATCATGGGGGTTTTCTGCCTCATGGGCTGACTGCTAGTTAACTTGTTGGTTTGTTTAACTAGAATAGGGTCAGGAATAGGGGGATCGATTCAGAACCTATAGGAATACATGACACCCACTCCACGCTAACTATGGACATATTTACTAATCTAGGCATAGTATAACATAGTACAACATACTATAGACCACCCCAAAATACATAAATGCATTTTGAAATTCTTCAAATATACGGAAAATTTGCAGACATATATATTGTATGCACTCAAGCTATGAAATAATGCTAAAGTAATCACGTATTTGTATACATTATTGCTTATTTGGTATATGAGAATTACACATGAAATGGTTTCTTAAATACAGAAAAAAGTTTCGAGACCATTCCATCACAGAATAAAATATTTGTGAACATACCAGCGGGCAGCTAAAGTCTATAAAGTATCTAAAAATAGAAATCTTAGTTCTTTAGGAATAGTTTCTTACTTTAAGCAGAAGATAAGTGTCCCGAAAAACCGAAAAAATGAATTGGGGCTTCTGAAAGAGTTGCTGTCCGTGAACTGGAGTGAAAAATAGTTCATGTGACTTTATTATTTAAAGTTGAAGGCCGAATTCAGGGAACGCCGTGTGCGAGCTTGCTCAAAAGTCTCTATTTCTGTTCGGGTGAGAACATCATATCATTTAGGCTTTCGAAAAAACTGTCAACAGCTTCCTGGGAAAGTTCTACTAACTCGGAAATAGGTGTAATCATGCATTCTTGTGCATGATTGTCTCCATTGACATTCTGATTTGCATTGCTGACAGAAGGTCGTACCTGTTCGATGCTGCTTTCATCTTGAACTTCACTACCCATCAATCGCAGTGGTGAAGCTTCCACGAATGCCGTCATCAGGATTGGTAGCCTTTGAGGGCAGCACAAAGCATGAACCTTGATCGGGCTCAACAATGTTTCTGCATCCATTGGCGCATCCAATTGTAGCGTCAGACAGGTGTCTAACACGCATTCTTCTCCGCATAGCAGACACCTTAATACAGGTAAAACACATCTTTGCCACATTGGTCGAAATGATAGAAACCAAGTCATGTTCAGGTCTCTAAGCCGGGAGAGTCCCAGGATTTTTGATATCCGGTCCCGGTATCCAATGGCTAGGATTGTTTCTTCTCTTGTCGCCAGAGTTTTGTCTGTGACATGGGTTGCCATAACGAAAAATAAGGACTAAGAATAGGATTCCTGCAATTAGTCCCAAGATCAGGGGAAGTCCGCCAAAAATCGAATGGACGAAATCTGGAAAAATACCCAGTATGGCTTTGAATGGTGTTAATGCCATTGAAAATACTGTCTTAAATACCTTTGAGACCCCATTGGTATCAGAAATATTTAAGATTTCATTCAGGATTTCCGCGAAATGTACGGGGGAATTAGTTGATAATAATGTATGTATCTCTGCAGTCGTCCTTGCGACTTGTAGATCATACGTTTCTTTTGATGACGAGAGCCTGGTAGGCGTCTGAAGAAGCACTGTTTTCATTCTGCTTAAAGTATCTATTCGAATAGAAGTAATTTTCAAATCGGGCCATGCCCTTGCCTCCCTGTCTGGGAAGGAGCTGGGGAACAACGAGCGTCCACAGCACTTGACCTTCGCAGTGGTAGTTACTAGATAAGGAGTCCAGGGCATAAGACTACAACATCTGCGATCTACAATTAGAATGTAACTCCCATTATAGAGTCTTTGAAAGAATGTTTCTATTTCTGTTGCAGGTGCGCCTTGCTGGTGACATGAAAGGTTGTATGAATTCCCTTCACAGGCTCCATGCAAACTAATTCCGTTACACAGAAGTGTGCCACTTAGTGACATCGCACAATTGTTGCCACTAAGAAACACTTTCTGTCCTTTATTACTGACACATGCATGTGAATAGGGCAGGTTCCATGTTGTTTTAAGGTACCCCTTTCCCAATTTCTCGTACATGCCAGCATGTATATATTTTTGGCAGTATTGAAACCTGAAGGTTGAGATTGGAATATTTATTATCCCATGTATTATCCATTCACTGACAGGTCGTTTTGACATTGTCACTGGTAATCTTTCGAGTTTTTCAATGCTCAAGATTGTATAATCAGCACCCTTTTGTGCCATACTGATTTGTCTATCAGTAAGGTTAAAGATTTGGAATAATGACGTTGTGTTGATTAGACGCCAAGGCACATAGCCTGAACGCAGATTTTGTAACGTCCAGCCAAGCTGTACAATAGAACGCAATTGTGACTGACCGTGTTGTAATAACAGTAAGTCTTGCGATAATATATCGATTGCTGAAGACACAATGCTGTCCAAAGAAAAAATTCTGGAGGACAGAGTCATTAACCCATTGTCCACTACAGAAAGTGATTTTTCCAAATTAATACGGTCAATTTCCCGTATTCTCTCTGCTGTTTCAATTTGAGTAACCTTCCAGGCCTCATTGTATGCTGCATATACAGAGGCTGCTATGAAACGCTTTTGACGCTGTTTGCGTGGTCCCATAGTGAAATCACGCAAGTCAGCACCATCAGTAAGTAAAGTTAGGTGTTGCTTAATTTCTGCCAGTGTGGAAGTTTGTAGCCATTGAAGGCATAATTTGCCCACACTGTAGGTGGTTATTATCCCTGGGTGATGTCTTTGAGGATATCTAGGGTCTGGCCTGGTCATTTTCAACCCCTGCGTTTTGTTCAGGAATCTGTCTTGACAGTTATTAGTATCTGTGGGCCAGATCAACCACTGTTTCCAATCAGGATGTGTTCTGTTTTGGTTTAATATATGGTTTACGTCTATCTCTTCATCTGTATCAGAGTTATTGCTCAACATTGTTGGCTTTGGAATAGACGGTTTATTTAAATCTTTGATTTTGGCTAAGCCAAGACAGGTGGTCTGTTGAACAGTGTTATTTAAAAATATCATTTGTTCTGGGATCATGCAGGCTCTAAACAAAGCTTCTATACCCTGTACTTGCCAATCTTTTGTACCCCAAACACTTTTCAATTCAACATTTTTGTCCCAATAATAAAATCCAAAAGTATTCATTTGTTCAAAGAATGAGTCTGAATATATCAATTTTGTGTTGGTTATCATGGTCTTGGTCCCTGTCTTATTTGATAATTTAAAATAAAATGCTTCAGCATTACTTGTGTTAAAACCTGAAAAATATGAATATTTGTCGTAAACGGTTCTTGAGCTCCCTTTTGGAGGTGTTGCACAATGTTCCCATTGATTATAGTTTAAAACATTTCTAGGTTGTGCAGATCTATGTAAAAAATGGTTACCATAGTGGTTATAACAGTACATACTATCATAATTGGTAGAACCCTGCAAATAATCATGTTTGGTAAATTTAGCAGACATTACTAAATCAGACATCATATTATTAATGCTTTCGAAGTCCCAATCATCAGCAAATGAGTTTGGTTTTACAAAGTCACTCAAGGAGATCTTAATTTGGTGTGGATATTTCAGGATCTCGACCGGACCATAAATTTCATAGTCAGTGTTGTCCCAGGCTACCCCACCAGGTATCGGATTGGCTGTGAAGTTGGCTGAAGAAAGTTCTCTTTTCTCGACGTGTGAAGATGTGTGTGGTTTGAGGATCAAGTTGATTTTCTGACTTGCTGTGTCCATTTTTGCATATTTTCCCTCAATAAAGCGTCCCAATGTTAGTATCATGATGAGCCAAAGTATGAGGATAAATGCACCAAAACCCACCCAAAATTCAATCCATGGAGAAATCAGATATGTTTCTTTCAGTTGTTTCAAAAGTTCTTTGGCTTTATCTTTAAAGGTTTTTGATGATGGCTGTGTCTTTGATTCACTGAAGCCTTCAGAGGAATCATCGAAGTTTATGAAGTAGCCAGATGCTGTTCTGTCAATTGTTCCAATTGCTTCAGGATTTCTGTTTCTTGCATTTTCACTTGGTACTTCATTATAGATTGGTGTGTCTCTGCTAAATGTTTTTATTTGGGTTTTCAGAGGTCTGAGTTCTATTGCATTGTTGCATAGTCCTTGTTGTTCTTTTGTAGGCGTTTCGAATGTGATGAGCCTCTTTGTTAGGACCTCTGTACTGGTAGCAAACCTTGGTTTTCTGCTACTTATTGGGAGTCCACTTGGCCTACTGTTTGTTATCGGCCACATGTTGTGGTTTTACCAGGTCGATGGATACAACTCGGTTCTCCTTTTTACCAGCAAGTGGCGGTAGTACAACTGATCTTGTCCCGTTGACAGACAAGACAGGAACTGCTTTTCTGTAAGAAGGCCCAAATTCCTTCTTTACTGCGATCTTCTCCCTGACTAGATCCCCGACTTTTGGAATCCAGACAGGTCTTGCTGGGACAGGTGGTGGTTCTTCAGTGGTTGTTGGCTGTTGTTTCAACTTTATGTTGCTCAGGTCTTTTCTTGTTTTGTTTAAGTCATGCAAAATAGCCAAACGGTCTTTGATATCAAAGCTTTTTTCTTTCACCACTGAAGTCTGACTGTCAAGGTCAGAGATAATCATCCTAGTTCCGAATAATAATTCGTACGGACTGAATCCTTTCAGAGAATTTCTTGGCAAGTTATTGAGACTACGTTGGACACTTATTAGATGTTTGACCCACCCAGCTCCCGAACCTAATATCCTTTCCGCTATAGATTGCTTTATGCCTTGGTTTTTTCTTTACACCATCCCGTACCCTCAGGAAGGAAGTGAGAAGATTCCCGCTGGGCTATGCTCATTTGGCCATGTTTCCCCCCATGCTTGAGGGCTAGAGTGGAGACAATGGTCAAACATAGCATGCTCTTAGCGTATATGCCATTTAGACTCGCAAATCTTTGTATAACAGTCCGGACGTCAGCCGAGTGCTGGTGATCTACATTATAAGTGGAACTAGCCTGTATATGTTAATCGCAACCCTTCCTTTTTACTCCTGATTTTTCCTGGAGTAAACCGACGAGGTATTAAACTGTTTCTCTCCCCACTGCGATCTCTGTTGCAGTTTGGGCAGTTTTTTACAAACATGGTGTGACGCAGGCTCATGCCTGGCCACCAGTACCGCGATTGTAATTCTTCCAGAGAATCTTTTAGTTTGAGGTGTCTGAGACCCTCGCCCATATGTGCGTCTGCGATTAACAAGTTTCTCCTGTCCATGTTTGGAATCACTCTATCCCCCACTCCAGGGATTCGAGCAAAAGGGACGGAGTTTGCATCGATTATGTATGTATAATTGAGTGGATAGTTGATCGGTAACGCTGAGCAGTCGCCTTTTGATGACGTTTTTACTGCCAGCACTGTTTCACCGTCAATGTATTTTAATGTACGCTTTTTCCGATCTACGGGAGCCGTTTTAGTTGCTGTCGCTGTGGCTGTTTCAGCCAATGAATTCCCTGCAACGTGAACGCCATCACGCTGATGACTCAGTGAGTGTGTCACGTGAGTCTTTGGTAGTTCTTTTTGTAAAAGAGCTATTTGTTCCCAGAGCAGTTTCTGCTTTATTGGTGCATCTGTGTCATCTTTGTAACCGTTTTGAATCCATGTCTGCAAATCCATGTTATATGATTTGACGCAGTAATATGAATCTGACACTATAAGTGTCGGGAATTCGCGATCCGCATTATCTAGCGCCATTTTCAATGCTATTATTTCTGTTTGTTGTTCAGAATTAGTTTCTACTGAGTGTGTTTTTGTTAATAGAGGTTTTAGTTTACCTCCGCGCCACACTTCTTTTGTAATCCCACATGTGGGGTTGTATGCTTGTTCTCCCCAAACGGGAGGTTGAGCATGTCCGTCTGTATAAATTACACAGGCGTAATGTCGTAAAGGCAGAATATCGATTGGCAGAGGATATGTTTCTTCATATTCTAGATTTTTCAACTCTTCTAGTTCTGGATCAAGGTAATAGTATACTTTGTCCGTTGTGATTGAATTCACCCATTGTATCCACTTTGGATTCAATGTTGTTGTTGGTAAATTACACGGTGTTGTTAGTGCCTCAAAGGCTGATTCTGCTGTTCTGACTGTGATATGTCTACCGTCAGCTTGATCTTTTTCTCTAGCTATTGCGGTTTGAACTGCATGAACAATTTTTTCTTTGTTGCTGAATTTCTGTTCAGCTTCTGTGTACAAGTGTGATTTGAATGCAATCGGTACCTTTTCTCCCTCATTAGAGGTCAGGTATGTGAATCCGCATCTTCCTGGGATGACTCGAATCACAAGATTGCGTGTATTATCACGTGTTTCTAATTTTGTTTTAATTAGCATGTCTGTTTGTAGGGATTTCAAAATTTCTGTGTGTATTTGAGTCCAATTGGATCTTTTAAAATCTGGTTTTATCAGATCATAAAGGGGTTTGACCCTTTCTGCGTAATTTGCAATGTATGTTCTTCCGAAATTTAGGAAGCCTAGAATCGACTGTAGGTTTTTTAGTGTTCTAGGTGCTTGGATTATGGCACATTTCTCTAGGAAATTGTCAGCCAGGCTTTTGCCTTCACTTGATAACTCATATCCTAAGAATAGGACTGTCAGATGGGCAATTCTGGATTTTTTAAAGTTGAATTTGTAACCCTCTGCAGCGAACCCAAGTATTATGGTGTTCACTCTTTCCAAGTGAGTCTCCAAGTCATCATCTGTTAAGTAAATGTCATCGACATAAGATAATGCTTCATCATCATATAGTTGTAGTAATTCTGTTACTCTCGCTGAGAATACCCCCGGGCTGTTCTTGTACCCCTGGGCTAACCGACAGAATTGTTTTTGAGTGCCATTTATTGAGAATGCAGTTAAATATCTGCTCTCTGGTGCTATGTTTTGACAAAAGAATCCATTAGAGATGTCTAATGTTGTTTTGTATTTTTTGCGCACTATGTTATTCATTAGTGCAGCACTGTGTGAGTTTTGCACTGCAAAAGTTTTGCAACATGTGTTAAGGTGTCGGTAATCCAAAACTAGACGATATGAATTGTCTGGTTTGGAGACCGGAAACAAAGGGTTGTTCATTTGTGAGGTGCAAGTTTCAATCACCCCCTGGTATTCTAGCTGATCTAGTATTTCATTTACCTGTTTTTTAGCTTCTTGCTTAATTGGGTACTGCCTCTGTGCAGTTGGTTGTGATTTTAACTGGATTTTGTGAGGAGGAGAGTCCTCATCCCATCCTACATGATTTTTATATAAGGCAGGAGCTAAAGCCACTGCCCACTTTCTAGCAAGTGTGTATTTTTTATGAATTTGAATTTGATTTGAGAAGGCAGGCATAATTACTTCTTCGCCATGAGGGCACTCCCTGACAAACTCTGGTGGCCAGTCTTTTTCAGCTAGAAGGATATCATAGCCCTTGGAGAGATTATCCCAAAATAGTCCCCTTATTTTCCTAGTCTTATCTCCCTCTATATGCAATGTTATTTCGTATATTTTGTGAGGTTTGCTAACTCTGGTGTCCGCAGTTTCCACTTGAAGATATTCATTCGTGTCCACTGTCTCCAGATGATTCATAAGGACTTTGCGAGCTATGCTCACTTCTGCTGCGCTGTCTAGCATTGTCTGAGCCCACTCTCCGTTTTTCAGTTGTGTCCTCAGTATTCTCGGCATTGTTAACTACCTTGATACTGGCTACCTTCTTTTTTGGAAATTGTAATTTCTTTTTTAGCTGAGCAGGTTCCTTGTCTTTGGACTTGGTGTGCTCTTCTCTTTGTTCTGATCGTCCTCTTCTTTCCGATTTCTGCGAGGAAGTCTGAAAAGATTGAGAGGGACGTGTATCAATGTCTTGATATCTATCAGGCTTTTTTATATTATCCCTATTTCTAAGGTTATATCTTTTCCCAGAGGGGTCACTCTGGGGTGACCTGTGTCTTTGGTTCGGAGATTTCTCTCTTCGCCTAGGAGACCTTCCTCTGGACTGGAATTTCTTTTCTTTAGGATTGGATTGTTTGTTTCCATCCCAGTTCTTTTTTGGTGAATTATTATTAAAAAATATTTTTTCTGGACTTTCAGTCAGTTGTGGTTTTACTGGTATTCCACCTAAACTATCTCTACCTAGTTCCTCATAGGATTTTTCTATGATTCTGGCAATTTCAGCTGGTTGGTCTGCTATATCTGTTTCTTTTAACCTCTGGCGGATCGCCACGTTTGCTGCTTCTCCCTTTATGTTGGCTAATAATATAGCCGAGACCTGCTTGAAGTCTTTTAGTAATTTCATACCAAGAGTTAAAGCGGGTTCATGTCCATATTCATCTTGAATTTGTTTTAGCACATCTGGTATTACCGAAATGGATGGAACACCGTGCGTTTTTGTGTAGATGGAAGCAAAGACTGTACCCCAAGTGTCACAGTCCTCAATGTGTGGTGCGATTCCCATTGGAAGGCAGATAGTCAGAATCCTGTGCTTTTCTAGCGGGGTGGTGTCAGGAAACACCGCCTCTATTTGGGTGATTTTTTGCGCTAGCCAGAATGGTATTTGTTCCCGTTTAGCCGGTATTTTACCTAGGCAGGATTGGATGTTCTGTGGTGTAATTTTATTTGTGTTCCCCTGGTGAGGGGTCAGCTGTGGAAGTTTAATCGCTGGCTGAATTGTTGATGTCCGCATCACATACTGAACTAATTGTCTATGAATTTTTATTAATTGTTTTAGCTGTGTTAACAGCTCTGCTGCAGACATCCCATTGATGTCTGGATGTGGTGTGTATCCGGCTAGGACCGGCCACGTTGCTCCTGGTCTACCTAAAGGACCAAGCCTGGTGATGTGATTGTTATGTTTTAGGGCGCCATCAAATAAGAGCAAATGCTCTTGAAATTTGAGTGGTACTTCCACCTCCTCGAAAGGAGTGTACTCATTAGGAGGTTCCTCTATTTGTAATAGTGGAAGTACTTTGTTACAGCATTTGCTGCTGGAAAATGTATCCATGAATAGTATACCTCTGTCTGCCGATATTCGTGTGCCTCAATTACGAATATGACTGTGCCACCTCTAGGTGTCAGTCCATTTTCTATAAGTTTCAGGGTTATAGATCTCCTTTTGATGACCGGGATGAGTATTATATCCCCGTCCGCATCTAGTGCTGCAGCATCAGCCGCTGCGAGTTCAGCTGCTAATCTAACTGCCTCTCTTTCTTCTTCATTGTCTGACATTTTACTGTCCTGAAGGTTATTTCTTTTGTTTGCAGATCAGGTTTCTTATGGAAACAAAGATTAGATGCACAATATTTTGGAACAGTGTATCCTTCAACGTTGACTTGTACCAAGAACCATACATAGGAGTTCCCTCCTGCGAGGTCTGGCGGATATAACCTTTCACCCACTCCAGACGTCTTTGGAGTATTTGGGAAAAGGGGTCTGAGTGAGAAAGCACGACTGAGTTACTCTAAATGTCTTACGTTAGTTTTATCGCCCTTTCCAAACGCGTTGGGCGCCATGTAGTGTCGTTCCTATCATCCCAATAGGCTCTGCGCATTGGAATAATACCTACAGCAGTAAAGGCCTAGGCCAGACGTTAACTAGGTCTACTACTGTCGATACTAGACTTAAAGTTTTGGGTTTGCCAGCTTAGCTCAGAGTTCACTAGAAACTTTCTCGAATGTTCAAGGAGGACTTAACTTCCCTGATTAGACAAGAAGGGATTTAGTTTCTGACAACCATAGAACATGACAACTTTGCTCTCCCCTAATCAAGAGTAAATCTCGAGAGTCGTGTGAACAAAAGGCAATTTATTTTACTCAGTCAGTACGTGCATTCTTAGTCTCATCAGAATGTAGAGAAAAGGAGGAGACGGGCGTGTTCAATAAAAAGGTGTTATTTATTGATCAGTCTCTTTTCTCATACAAGAGAAATGGATCGATATTATTGCAATACTTATAGCTAAGTAAAGTGCATACATTAAAAGCAATAGTATAAAATAATACTGTAAAAACATTGATATGGTTTCTAAGCCATAAGATGTTTTAAAATGAATAAAATATATTACATACACATATACATTTGACTAAACGTGCTCAACTGGTGTTTCTAGATACGCCTACCCCGTGTACCTGACCTAAGCCTAATACGTGGGCGGGAATAGAAAGTTACAGTTTAAGTTAAGTTTGTTTTTGCCAAGTGAATAACTAAAGAATTCTCTGTGAGGGGTTATTCAGTTCTGTACCTGGAAGTTAGGATGAATGAGGAATGGTATCTCTCTCTCTGGTCTCGATATTCCAGGCTGCCTGCGAGGGCTACCCAGAAACGCCGGGGCTGGATTCTCGGCAGGAGAAAGCAGCACGTCTCTCAGCGCGTCAGGAAGGCGGGGCTGCTGCCAGCGGGGTCTGCTCTGCTCTTGGCTTCGGCAAGTATGGCTGCTCCATCTCGTCACCACGCGTGTGTTTGCATAGGGCAAGATCGGTAATATTTATACCTTTAAGGTGCCGAGATTGACGTAAGGATGGACATAGATACGTCAATAAGGATGTCATACGACTTGCTCGTTAGCACATTCTTTTACTGAAGTTCTCGGTGAAATCAAAACGATGGCCGCAGGGTTTTGCCCAGGTTGTCATAGGTTTGATTTGTTATGAGAACTCCGTATGCCTTATCAGGGCTGGAGGAATATAGCTTGTCTAATTAGATCGCAAGCGTTATGACCTAATCAGATAACACGTTCCTGTGCCGTAGTGTGACTGCGTCAGATAACGGTATCTGCATCATGGGGGTTTTCTGCCTCATGGGCTGACTGCTAGTTAACTTGTTGGTTTGTTTAACTAGAATAGGGTCAGGAATAGGGGGATCGATTCAGAACCTATAGGAATACATGACACCCCAAATAACGAGAATGAACATCTCTCTCACCTCGGCACAAAGAATGAACTCTCTTATACAACACGCCGAAAAGTTCAACCTAAAAAAGCGTAAATGGCGAAAAGGCGCGTTGAAAAGTATCCAGGACAAAGCAAGGGATTATATGTGTAATTTAGGGCCTCAGTTAGATGAAGACCACGTAACCAACTGGGAACAGTTGACCCAGGACCTCATCCATAAATTTCCAGTAGTGTTGGGTAATCAAAGAAGATAAAACACCAGGAAGGAGCCATGGTTTAACGCAGACCTACGAGATCAAAAAAGAAGGGTCACAAGAGAGGTTAGATTACAGGCGCGGGCAAAAAGAATGGGGAAAATCCCAAATAGAAGTAAACTAACGGAAGTAAGGAATGTATACAGGAAGATATTGAGGATTGCCAAGACTACACACAAGGAAACCATCTGGAACAAATTATTGAGCGCGGGTAAATCGCCAAATAGTAGGGACTTCTGGTGCATTATAAACAATCTGAATAAAGGAGCAAGTCTCCAACAAGAGGCAGGGATTGGAGGAGAAGGGTGGGTCCAACACGTGCAAAATTTGTACTGCAACACAGACCTAAGCACCATTGAAGGTTCCTGGGGGATGGAGTCAGAAGTGGGGAAAAGAAAAAGAAACATGAGTACGGATAACAAAGAAATTGGAGACTAGGAACAAGAGATTGGGGCAAATAAATAAATCTACTAATCTCCAAAAAACAATTGAGGGGCATAATATCAAAATTAAAGACAGAAGGAGCAGAAGGACCAAATGGGCTGCCCAACGTGCTTTTTAAGAACGACCCAGACTTTTGGTCAGAGATCTTAACGCCCCTTTTCAATCATATATACGTACATGCTGACGTCCCCATCTCTTGGAAAGGGAATATAATTCACCCGATATTTAAACGGGGAGACCATCGCAACCCTGCAAATTACAGGATGATATCCTTAATTTATGTTGAGGTTAAACTTTACGCTTCTTACCTCCTAGCACAGCTGCAAGACTGGATAGACGACACGAATATAATTCCTAAGTTCCAAACAGGATTCAGGCAAGGGATGGAAACCATAGCAAATGTGGCTATTTTGTCGTTCTTAATGGAAAAAGCAGTTAACAAGGGAACCTGGTTGTACGCATGTTTCGTTGACCTAAAATCAGCTTTTGACCGAGTGAGCAGAGAGCGCCTGTGGGCAAAGTTAAAAACATAGGGACGGCCGAGTCAACTATTAAAGGCAATAGTTGCCCTGCACAACAACTCATGGGCTTAAAACAAGGATGCGTTTTAGCTCCAAGCCTATTCAACCTATTCCTCTCAGACATTAGCAAAGTTATGGAAGCTGCCGAATGTCACCCACCGACCATAGCCAACAAACCCATCAATATATTACAATACGCGGACGACATAGTAGTGCTGAGTCAAACACCAATAGGCCTACAAAGAGCAATAAAAGAATTAGCATCCTATTTGAAACGGGAAAATTGGAGTTAAATAAAGCAAAAACAAAAGTCGTTCACTTAGTGGATCCAAAAATAATCAGGTTCAAATGGACGGCGAATGGGGCAACGGTGGAAGAGCAACAGTCCTACAAATACCTGGGTATTACAATAAGGCAAGGATTAACACACAAGGAGCATAAATCGACAATAAAAGCCAAAGCACAATCGCTTATTTTTGCATATCGATTATTAAAAATAAAACTGGATTGCCTGAATTACAAACATCTTCTAAAGGTTATGGCGGCTCAAATTTTGCCCACCCTGTTCTATGGCTTAGTCACCTGGTGCGGCAAGGAGGCTGACCTACTAAATAACCTTCAGACAAAGATCTACAAGGCCATTTTTAACCTGGCAAAATCTGCCTCCCCTTCGTAAGTTCGGCTCGAATTTGGCCATCAACATCAGAAATTCTGGAGCATGAGCAAACATTTCGCTCCGCCGACCCAGAGACCATGGACAGTCTGTACTGGGAAGAAATCACACATCAGGTGGACAATGAAACACCGAGCTCCTGGGGAAGGTACTTGAAAACCTGTTTGGCAGAGTTCGACTTATAAATAGTTTGGGAAAACAGGGCAGACAAAGCAAGTATTAGTAGAGCAGTCAACGAGGCAGCAAAAAGGAAATATTTCCTGGAGGATTAAAACACAATCTCTTAACGTCAGCATGGGTGGACCATCATTACCTCCTTTATATCACTTAAACCACAAGCATATTTATTATCTCACTTTAGCTGGCATTTAAAAAAGAGCTATATAGACTATCGGATCGGACAGCACATCTCAAGAGATCTACTGCCATCCTGGAAACATAAACATCAAACAAAGCAATGTTGTCTATGTGGATACAAAACGGAATCCATATCCCACCTTTTATGTGCATTCCCAGCAGTCATGGTCCTGAGGAGACGGTATTTAAAGCCCATTTTCAATTAACAGAACATTCATACATGCAGACAGGCAGTAATAAGCTGGCTGGGGGGCTCCTCCATAATTCTGGCCTGCCGGGGAGTAAAATTCCTGGCAGAGAGATAAGAAAACGCTTGTGGAAAGCTGAGCAGGAGGAATACAGAGGAGAATGTCCCCCCAGGCCAGGTCCCTATGGACCTGCCACGCTACACACGGACTGAATGTAAAACTGATTAAGAGCCCACTTCGATGGCAGGATCACAGAAGCCGGCCTAGATCCAAATTTTAACTGTTGTATTTATAATATTTTTTGATGTTAGCCACTTACATGGGCTTAAAGTTATAATATTAATGGGTAATTTTAATATTGCTCGATATTAATTGTTTCTGTACAGTCATTTTTATTATATGGGAAGATTGTAAAGATTTTAATTAATAATGCAATAAACTTTTTGACTTGACTTGACTCATACCTGTCCCCACCCTGCTAGCCATCATACCTATGTTGGCACCAGATTGTCTTTTAGCTACATTTGCATACCTATTAAACATTTAATTAACCCCAGTGGCTTTATTTTCACCCCTCTCCATTCCGCATCTACTTACCACAAACAAATATAATAAGCACCTTCCCTCAATTTTAAAGGTACCTATCTTGTACTTTAAAATATACACATGTACCAGTCCACTAGAATAGCTTCTAACTCACTTTTGAACTCTCTACACATGTCTTCCCCTTCACTGAAATAGCCCTTTCTCAGAACTGTGTTGGCATGTGGGAACAATCTATTGTGGTGACCAGGACGGAGCATACATTAACAGAGGGTGTTTCTTTGTCCTTCAGAGGCATCCGTTTACTAAGAAGGGGCACTTCAGGATGTCCAACTGAGAACTGCTAACTGCCTTTCACCGAAGGAGTGTGGGGACACAAAAGACATGTAGGAAAAAGTTTGCAGCAGGTATGTTGTTGTGCTGGTACTTGTATATTTTCTAAACGGCTACCACATCAATTTAAAATTTGCGGCATACTTATCATTCCATTTTTAACCGATTCCTTGGAGTAGCCGTATTATTAATGTCAAAGTTGGTTGAATTCAACATAGTCAGCCGTACGTAATACTGCAGTATACATATTGCGTGAGTATGCTAGGTTTCGTACTAATAGCACTGTATAGGAGGGGTAAAAATAAATTGTAAATTGATACTTGTATAGCGCACTAATCACCCGCAAGGGTCTCAAGGCGCTTGTACGAATACCGCTGTGGAACCCATCCTGGCTTTCCCTGTGAGGTGTTCACTCCTGGGCACCCCCAAGGTGGAGGCCAGGCATCCTTAGCGTTGTGGGGGCCGTTGCGGAGATTAAGCAAGCTATTGCCCAGAGTTGCAGAGTGGGACCCCATGATTGGAATAGGCACCGAGGCGAGAATTATCAGGTTTGAGGAAATTGAGCCCAAGACCCGCCGAGGCAGGGAATTTAACCCTGGTCCCGGGCTAGACCTCTGCATCAGGGTCTGCCGCTCTAACCATTGAGCCACACTTCTACACAACGTATTGCAGTCCTTTCATTATGGCACACATAGTATCGACTAACTACGCCATTTGTTTAGTAATTCGCCTGCACCATTGTCATGTTTAAAGCATGCAATAAACGGGAGTGAGCACTTGCAACATTTGTTTTATGTATATGACCATCTACGCTGTTCCTAGGTTTGGACATCATTTATTCGGTTGGCAACTAATAATACCTTTTCATAGCCTTCAGTACTGGGAGTGGCACCATCTGTTTTTCACATGTGAATCTTGTTACTCTGAATCTTGTTTGAGGCAACAACCTTTGTTGAATCAAGCAGGATAAAGCTCTGTTTCCATTTCACATGTATGTAGTTATTTATTTATTTATTTATTTATTAATAGCATTTATAAAGCGCATACAATTACCCTTGGGCGTCTCGGAGTTACTTACTATATAGTGTGTTTTAACAATTTCTCCTTCATCTGCTTTTTGAGGAGTGGGTTCACCTTGATCCTTATACATGTTAATTTGCTCCCGCTTGAAATATAACAATATTACAGTTCAGTACTGAGGAACTTTAAAAGAATATTATTCTGTTTATTAATGTTTTTAATAGGTCGTTCATTTGTATATTTCTTCTTGTTTTTGGCTTCCCACAGTCAAATGCGCGCTCCTATCCTGAGATTAAAGGGGCTTTAAAGTGCATACATTCCTCAGCCCTCTGCTTCAGCAGAACTCATATGTTACCTTGTGCAATCTACCCAAGGGGAGGCTAGCTTTTAAGTACACACATGCTATCTCCTTGTACCTCCTCTCACTGTGCATTGGTCCACCTCTCGCTTCCCCCTCGGGTGCCCCTCCAACTTGTCCATCTCTCTCTCTTGTGCTCTCTCACATGAACACTTCCCACCTCTCTCACATTGGTTCACTTCAGGTGTAGAGTTGAGGAAAGAAGTGAAGGTAGAAAACCCAACTTTTTTTATGGATTTGGAAAAATGTTTTGAACAATCTCAATATTTTTTTTTTAAAGTTACAAAACCTGCTACTAAGATAGAATAGAAGTTAGTGATGATTAGATATGTAGTATGTGTGCAATAATGTCTAGGTAGTCTGAAGCCACCATCATCGAAAACGATTGAATTTGTCCAAATAGTCTCTCAGACATTTTGTTTGTACTTTTGGAAAATCGTGGGTTCAGAATACCAGTAAATGTTTGCGCTATTCTAATTTCAGGAAAACTTTGAGGTCTGTTAGAATGGTGGTCGGAAAATAACTCTGACCACGTTGATAGCAAGAATCAACCGTCCGCCGGTACCGCAGCAAAACCGGTGGTCCAATTAGGACCACCGCGCAAAAAATCTGACCACGGTGGAATGAGGCAACCAAAGACTGCCCGTAGCAGGCAGAGCAGGTGGAAGTTCTGTTGCTTCTTTCAGATATTCTCTTGCCTCTTTGTGCACTTCTCTTGCCTATTTTTGCACTTCCCTTGCCTCTTTCTGAACTTTTCTTGGCTTTTTATGCACCTCTATTCCCTCTTTCTGCACCCCTATTGCTACATTTTGCACTTTCCATGCTTCTTTCTGCACTTGTAATGCGTCTTTCTGCACCCCTGTTGTCTCTTTATGTACCTCTTTTGCTTCTTTCTGTAATTTTCTTGCCTTTTTCTGCAGTTCTCATCTCTTTCTGCAAATCTGTTGCCTCTTTCTGTACCTCATTTACTTCTTTCTGCACATCTGTTGTCTCTTTCTGCACTCGTCTTCCCTCTTTCTGTACCTTTCCTGCCTATTTTTGCATCTCACTTACCTCTTTCTACACTTTTCTTACTTCTTTCTACACCTCTGTTGCTTGTTTCAGCAATCCCCTATTTCTGAACCTCTCATGCCTCGTTTTGCACCTCTGTTGGCTCTTTCTGTACCTCATTTTCTATATTTCTCTTGCCTCTTTCTCTACCCCTGTTGCTTCATTTTGCACTTTCCATGTAAACGAAACCTGAATTAAATCAAGTCACCTTTCAACTGGGTTCCAAAGCATTTGACCTCCCTTCCTAGTTATTTTACTTTTACATTTGAATAGAACATTTTCAGTATTTAAAGGGGCTATGTATTTTGTCCACCAATATCAATACGTAGGGGAACCTGTCTCTATCCAAACTGAAGTTATATAAATCCGAGCAAGGACAATATCCCTCAATATTGATAGAAAATATCACGAGATGGTTATTGTTGGACTCTATGCTGGGTCATTCCCAAACGTTTTGCCTTCACGCCTCCTGTTTTGTTGAGTTTGTTTTTGTCGGTCTTAGGACACTGCGCCCTTTACCGCTGCTAAGTAGTGCTGGCATGCTTGTGCTCTCTCCTTTAAACATGCCAAATTTAGCTTGTACCCAATTGACACACATAATTTACTTATAAGTTTCTAGTAAGGTGGTACTACATATACCCAAGGCCTGTAAATTGATTGTTACTAGTGGGCCTGCAGCACTTATAGTGGCACTCACTTAAGTAGCCTTTGAAACATGCCTAAGGCCTGCCATTGCTGCCTGTGTGGGCAGGTGTAAACTGCCATTTTGACCTAGATAAAAAAACCTTTTGCCAGGCTTAAACCTTCCTTTTTAATATATTTAAATCACCCCTTGGGTAGGGCCTGAACAACCCAGAAGTAGGTCAAAGTGCATTTGTAAAGTATGACATATACTTGTAAGTTTTATATGTCCTGGTAGTGAATAACTTTACATTTAGTTTGTTACTACTGGAATGCCTACCACTCCTATAGGATAAGATTGCAGTTGCATTTAATACACTCTATTGTCCAGATGTGAGCAGGTAACCAGTTCATGTTTGGTGTCTGTGGAATTGTAATGAAAAATACTAACTTATGGTGAAGCTGGATTTAAAATTACATTGATGAAAATGCCACTTTTAGAAGGTTGGGGAATGACATAATCAGATGTATTGAAATATTATTGAAACTTTCTGTTCAGAATCATGGTGGACAGGATCTCAGATTACTTGGAGAAGAGATGGGTCATTATAGAAAGAGCTATTCCATCCCAATGTATGCACAAAAAGCCCATAAAGCATGCTCATATATGACACACTATATAATGTTTCTGGATGTGTAGGATGAGGAGCTGAGGTGCGGGGGGAGAGCTGCCCACCCGTCACCCCTTCTGCTAATTCAATTTAAACAAGAGTTACATTCTGCTCTGGTTGGGAAAATATTTTACAAGTAGCAGAGAGAGAGAGAGCTACATAATGATTAAGAATTGATAAAGAAAGGCTCTATAAAGTATTTTGATATGTACAAACATCAGTGGAGGATAAGGGAAACAGAGAGAGTTCATACTTTTATATTAGTCATTGGTATTTATAACTGGGCATTGAAAACAGAGTGAAGAAAGAGCTGAAGGAATATAAGGTGAGTATCATCAACATCATGAAAATTACTTTATTCGGCATAAAACAATACTATAAAAAAGCATCACAAACAATTTAAGACCAAGCTAAAAATCTATATACAGTCAATTCATGGAATGGGACTAATTCACCACGAAAATCACCTTGAAGGACTAGCATGAGAGGTCCTGGGTTAGAGTGGGTCAGCAAAAAGTTCAATGACAAATTAGATTTAAAATATGAAAATATGACAAGTTAGAGCACAAATAAGTAGTTCATATGTGTTGAGGGAATGCCCACCCTTTTCCTAGTAAAGAGGTGTTAAAAACAAGAACATTTACCCCTCACCTCTGGTATTTCTGAGGCTCACAGCTGATCTTAAAACATTTACAGTACAAAAGAGTGTTAGGGCCTCAGTGGACAGTTTCAGGAACAGTTGGGTCACCTTGGCCTGTTTGAACCTGGCATTCTTTAAAGTACTTTTTAAAAATAATTTCCTAGGATAGGCATGAAAAGGGCATAATAAAACAAAGTGAGGCGTGTCCTGCGGAGAACGTAGGTCACAGCCGCATGGACCCTTCATCTCTATTGAGGCTGTGTACCCTACGGGAACTGCCAAGGTGTGGTGTAGCAAATTCAGCCTAAATCGGGTCATGAGAAATCTATCCTGTGAATTGTGAATATAAGAAAGATACGGTTCCATGGCCAAGCACGTTTTGGCTAGCAGGTGGGCTCTCACCGATGGTTTGGTCAGCTCCCTATCTTTCTCTTATTTATGCCACTTACTTTAAAAATTCCGTGTTAATGAGGCCCTTGTCCCGAGGTAACAGTTTTGTCGGGTAGTTAAAGTATTCAGCATAGCCGAAGCCCGTCAGAGTTTCCCTCACGTATTTGAGCCTGGGGATATTTCGACCGGGCAACACAGTCCATTATTATCTGCCTGCTTAGTGAGGCTTCCGGGTTTGTCCATGTTTTGATCCAACATGTGAGAGGTTTAAGTTGCAACCTGTCACTAATGTGGGTGGGACCCAATTCCTCATGGACAATATGGGAAGATATGCCGCGGGGGACTTTCAATACCCGTCTCTATTATTTATTTTCTTCTGTTTGAAGCTTCTGTGGATCAATAAAGCCCGAAACCTCACTGCCATATAAAACTTTAGCACAGCATACAGAGCTATACAAATTCAATATTTGCTCCGGTGACCAAAGGCCTAGCCTTTTTGCGAAGTTCATGATTGCCCCCACGGAGCTAATTAGGTGCTGCATTTCTCATCTGCCAAAGCTTTAAAGTTAAGGCGGCTATCACATAAGATACCTTAATATGAAAATGCCTTCACCTTTTCCAGACTGTGGGAGCCAATCGAGTAATTAATTTTCTTGTTTGGTGTTTTTCCCATTTCCATAATATATGATTTGGTGAGGTTGGGTGACAGATCTAAACATTCCATGAAGCGGACAAAGCTGTCTATGAGGTAATGGAGTCCACGCAGAGTGCGTGCCAGGAGCAACGTGTCATCTGCATAAAGCAAGACGGGAATCCCTCTCCTTCCGATCCGTGGGCAATCCACGCCTAGGGCAATGAGCGCCTGATCTAAACCATTTATATATAAGGTGAATTGGAAAGGCTCTAGGATGCAACCCTGCCTCACTCCTCTGGAACATGGGAAGGGGTCGTGGTACTTCCCTCTTCATTGTATCTAACCTGGGCAGAGGTGTTCTGATGCAATACTCCTAGGATGTTTATCAGTCCTGGATCAACTCCAAGAGCCCCCAATAATTTCCACAATTTCTTTCGATTTACCCAATCAAAGGCTACAGTCAGATCCATGAACGCCAAGAACACTGTCCCCTCACTAGCCACAGTGTACGAGGCATTGATCGGAGGTGGAGCGGCCATACCTAAACCCATACTGGGTGTCAGTAATAATATTGTGTTTGTCCGCCCAATCCATTAACCGATTGAGAATGGCCCTACCTAGGACTTTCACGGTCACGTCAATGAGTCAAATGTGTCAATAACATTGTGGGTTATTCCTGTTGCCCTTTTTAAAAACGGGGACTATTGTGGCCGTGGACCAGGATGCTGGCATCCCTGACTCCACTGCTGCATTTATTACTCTAGGTAATATAGGCGCCCAGAGTTCTACCTGGCTCATAAGGAGGTCTGGAGGGATCCCATAGGGGCCTGGAGCCTTGTTCCGTGTCAGCCCCTCAATTCCCGCCTTTATCTCTCCCAGGGAAAAAATCGTCTGAGTTGGGCTCGCATTTCCTACCTCAGCTGCAGTCAGATCGTCAGTACTTCCATAATTATAGAGACATTGAAAGTGCTCAAACCAGGACTCTGGTAGAATGTGACATGCTAGCTTGGGTTTGTTTGAGTCTTGGAAACAGAGGTCATTAATAACTTTCCAGAAAGCGGTTGAGTCCTTTGACTCGGCTGCTTCTCTTAGGTCTCCCATGCCTGCTTCTGCAATAAGGTTTTGCAGCATTTTAGTGCCTTTTTGCACCATGCCCTACAGCAGGACACCTTCATCTTGTCTATGGGGTCAGTTTTTAGGGCTGACTTCAGTTCACTCAGGGCGGTAGAGCATTGATGATCAAACCACCTGGGGGTGTCAAGATCCTTTTTCATCTTTCTGCTCCTAATTAAGCCATCAATTTGTTGAGCGACACCCTAAAATGCTTTAATCAAGTCCGCCCCTTCCACTGCTAGATCTAGACACTTCCAAACCTGTTGTTAACTCTATGCTAGTAACGTTCTGTAAAATGCTTCGCCATCGATATTAACCCATCTCAGTCTTTTGCCCTGATCAGTAGCTTTGATTGAGCCACTGGCCTACTTTGGCAAAGATGGTTGGATGGGTTGGGGTCCTTAATAGACAAGACCAGGGGATTATGATCACTAAAAGTACTGGCCTCTATATTAAAACTTGTGATCCAGCACTTTACCATGTAAGTAACAAAAATGAAATCAATAAAAGTGTCCCTTCCCCTACCTTTGAAGGTTGGGTTGACCGGGCTATTCTTCCCCACTCTGATCAGATCCATAGTATGTGTAAGGGCATGTATGCCCAGGACCTTACTTAACTCCCTTCCCTCCCTTGAATGTTCCAAGTGCCAACCCTCTGCCAGTGGGCAAGAGGACCATTCCCCCCTGCTGGTTTTCAGGGAGGGGCTTGGGTGGCAGTTGAAGCCGCCCACTAATACCAACTGAGAACTCATTGCCCCTTGCTCTTGTATTCCTGCCAGCCGGTCTTCCAGTTCGGTCAGTCTTATTAAGGTCTGTCCCACTGTGATGGCATTATCAAAGTTAATGAAAATTAGTTTTAGGCCCTTGTTACGATACCTGGTCCCTTGCATGAAATCCGTGTACCAGCCCAGATCCTCCCTTCTCCCTTGTTCTCTCAAATCCACATAAGTGATCAGACCACCCTTGGCTCGCCCCGAGGTTACCTTGCGTGCAAAAACAGAGAACATTTTGTATCCTTCTAGGGCAGGTACACTACTGTTTACCTTCCACGATTCCTGTAGGCAAATTATGTGAAATTTCATTATGTAGGCTAGCCAGTCGTGTTTTTTTATTTTGGAAGACAATCCCGCTATGTTCCAGGAGATTATTTTAATATCTCTAGGTGTTGGGCTGCCTGGGCTTTCCGGCCTGGGACAGGTGTGCCATTTGGGTGACTCACAGGATTTTCGGGAATTTCCCACTGGGCCCATCCCACTGTACTCTCCATATCCAGCGAGATGAATGGGATCGCTTAGCTTTGTCATGCCTGTCCCTCCTGAGTCTCCATTAGGGGGCAGACCCTCCCGTGTAACACCATTCTCAAGTGACAACCCGCAAGTCAGTCAATCTATTACAGTTAGTGCTGAAGCACTGTGAAGAGGGACTATCCGACCCTCCCAGTCTAGTCCAGCTAAATTCCGCCTATAGTCATCTTTGTTTTTCACATGCATCATGTCCCTGTAAAAAAAACCCAGGGGGAGCATTCTGATACTTGACCCACCCTCAGCCTGATACGGTCCCTTGCGTTGGTTAGAGAGAAGGTCTCTTGCCAGCTCTGGATACCTTAAGTTTAAAATCGCAGTCTCCTGGAAAACTCTTCCTGCTGTTTGCAATCCAGGACACCCTCCTAGCCTTAAGAATGTGCCTGTGATGTGAAATGTTAAAGCCTGTATTGTTAACCAACCAATGGGCAGCCTTGTTAATCAGGGTTCTCGGGGTTTCTTCTCTGTCATCACTGCAGGCCGGGACCCCTGTCAAGACCACTGTGTAAGGGCATGATGCCAGTGGTAGGTCTAAGATCGGCACGCCCAGGGTGCTCTGTGCAAGGTCGGCTGATATTGGCTCTGTGTCATTAAGTATGGCCACTCTTCCCTTAGGGTGTTGAGGGGCTATATTAAGGTTAGGCCTATAAGCTGGCCTGACACTAGTTGAACCTTGGGCATTTCTATTATTGGTTACCCCGTTGGTCCCTCGTGTATGACCTCATTTGCACCTTCAGGCTGTCCACAGTCATGGTTCCCCCCACTGTTCCCTCATTACTTGGGGCTGACTTGGGGCGTGGTGCAGCCTCTAATACCCCCGCCCTAAGCCCCCTGGTCGTGGAGGACACAGTGCTGCCCTGTGCAAGTTACAGGGAAAGTTTCCCTTCTATCATGTTAATTTTCTCATACACATGCCCCAAATGGGTGATTAACATTGATTCCAACTTAGACCACAGTACATTTTCCACTCCCTTATTCAGCTCAGCCTTCCTGAAATGTTGACACTGTGAGTTGGCTGCAGGCCCCCCTACTTCTTTAGCCCTACTCGTTTTTGCCACACCTCTCTGTTTTGGTTTGGGTCTCGACATGTGCTGCCCCCTCCCAGTTCGATTATCTGGAGCCATAGAGTCAGCTAAAGGCGAGGCCGTGGATGCAGTACCCGTAACTTTTAGGGCCCTTTGAGATCGGGTAACCACCTCCCCGCATACCCTTGGTGTGGTTGCTACGCCTGATGGATTCACAACTAGTGCCAACTCTCCTTCCCCCACACTTCTACCCCATCAGGTAACAGAGAGATTAGGTTGGGATGCCCCTCCGTCTCTTCTATGGTGATCTATGACTGGCTTAGATCAGCGGTTGACAAATCAATGGGTTGTGTTGACATGCCCGCCCACTGTGACAAAGGGGTAGTATGAATTAGGGGCCTTTGTGCTATTACTGGGGGTTAGATTCGGTTGACCTGAGGGAATCCCAACATTGGGAGATTTACACATGGCTATAGTTCCCATAGAGGATTGCTTATGTTCTAAAATTGTGTCCAGCGATAGTCTCTTCTCTGTCAACTGAATTTCGTGAATTAACAACGACTCCGCTTTTGTGAGAAAAGCATCAAGGGTCCCCTTTACCCTGCCCCCCCACCACAGTGGTTATGGCGATGCGTTTGCTCATTCTGGGGAACATGAGAACAAAAACTTGTTTTAGACTTATTTTACACAGGACAAAAGTAAAATAGAGTCAGAGGGAAAAACAACGAGGGTCAGTACCTTAATGGCTACTGGAGTTCAAATATGGTTATGTCCCTTAGTCCCTGGGATGTCCTGTGTCCTTGGAATCAAGAAGTGGCCCTCCTGGCACTGGGATGCGGAACAGCTAATCAGTTTTTATGAACCAGTCCGCGAAGCTTCTTCCCGGTATTTTCCGATGCAACAGTGATGTTGGGCTCCGGCTGCAAACTCAAGGGGGGTGGCCCAGCCCAGCCTCTTCCGACCTTTGGCGGGCGTGGACGGGAGCCCTGTGATGATTTTAAGCGCCTCCTGGTGCTCTTAGAGTGGCGTGGGCAGCATGAGCAGTGTTTCCTGATGCTGCCGCAAGGGATGCTGGCATATGTTGTTCCACCCGGCTGACGATGTCCGCTCCCGCCCGGGACCGTCTCAACAGGCTTCCAAACTGAGTCATCTGGCGGTGGGCGGCAAGGGTCAGCAACTTTGAAGGAATGTTCTTCCAGGTAAGAAAAGGACTCTTGTGCTGCGGAAGACCTGTCATGATTTTAAGTGCCTACTGGCGCGCTTAGCGTGGCGTGGGTGGCATGAGCGGCGTTCCCTGTCGCTGCCGCAAGGGATGCTGGGATCTGTGGTCCAGCCCGGCCGGCGATGTCCGCTCCTGCCCGGGACCGTCGCAACAGGCTTCCAAACTTACTCGTCTGGCTGTGACCGGCAAGGGTCAGCAACTTTGAAGGAACGTTCTGCCAGGTAAGAAAATGACTATAAGGTGAGTATATGCAGTCTTCCCAGTCAGAAAGGTATTATAACAACTCTTGAAGGTGAACATCCCTAGGAACAAATTAAAATAGGAACTAGACATAATGAGGAACATCACTGACAAGGAATTGGAGGTAAAGTGTGGAAATATGTACTTATCTCACATGGTGGTTCAACGTAGAGCGGTGGACCTTAAAGTATTTCATAGATGGTAATTCTCACACGTGAATTCAACACTATCTGACGTGCTGTAGAGGGTGTGGTCCCAAGAAAGTTATGCTACATATATGGCAGTCATGTCCAAAGATCATTGACTATGGAAAGGTGTTCAGGAGAAGATACAGGGTATAAATGGGTGAGGTAATTTCTGATGATCCGTAGGTCATGAGGAGTAAAGATGAGCCAGTACAGGATTTGGAAACATATGTAATCAATTACTCATAGTGATAATCTGTTGTAGCAGGTTTGTAGGGGACAAATCAGCAATTCATGGAATATATTTGGTCCAACAGTGAGACTGTACTCACTTTGGGAAATGCATAATATACAATCTCAGTAACATCACAAGAATATTCCTATTAAAATCGGGAATGTTCATACGATATCTGACAAGGGATTTTAGTGACTTATAGTGGCTAATTCAGCTTTGCGTCCACAATCTTTTCAATGACTTTAAGAAAATGATGTGAATCCCCAGAGGAGAGGGAGTTCACTCTAGAATATCGTCCCGTAATGCTTTGCGGGGCCTTTGGTTGGGATTGTATTTTTGCCAATAACTTTGCTTAGGGTGGTCCAAGGAGGATCTGACCACCACAATCATTTAGCATGATATGTTCTTTATGTTCAAGTCATCTGCCAGCCCTCCCCCTAGGTTAGGGGTGATCGCAAAATCATCACCGCTCTCATTGCCTGGTATTTTTCAGTGTTCACTTTTGTGAATTGGTTATATACTTGTTAGCATGTAACGGTAAAAATGTTGTATCAAATGGTTGTGGCTGCAGTAGCTACCTCGGCTACGTGGCGGCTCAGTCAGAACTATTGCATGAATTCTGTTTTTTTTAACGTAATGAGTAGTTAACTAATCTCCGCATCCTCCGCTAGTGGAGTTCATTGCCCACGGTAACACCACAGTGCAAGTGTGCCTGCATTGTGCAGCCCGCAAAGAAGTTGCTAATCCTCATGTTTTTTGTTGATTCATTCATGGGGCCTTATTTATGAAGGCCTTGCGCCACTGGTGCGTCACTTTTTCCCATTTTAAAAGTGACGCACCGGTGGCGCAGGGCCTTCATAAATAAGGCCCATGGTGTTTTGCTGTTTCTATGTGTGCTGCATAATGCAACACTAAAAGAAACCCCAAAACCGAGGAGAAATAAAACATTTCTCATTGTTTCACCAGGTTAGGGCCAGATTGTCCCTGATCTTAATTTTGGCACTACCTACCTATTTATGCCACCCTTGTAAGTAGGGGGCAGTGTCAAAATCCATCAGTGTTGTGGTGGAACACTCACCCCAACACCCATTGGCGTAAAGCCACGTTAAGTGCCTTAACTTCGCCTTGTAAATAAGGTGAAGCTTTTATCACTAAAAGGGACGTTCCTGTGGCGTTGGGGGCTTGTAAAAATGCCCCATGGTTTTAACAATCCCATACATTTTCCGAGCCCTAATGATGCCCACAGCTGATAAGAGAAATAAGTCAGCAGTTTCTTCTCTCAACAATAATGTTGCTGAATATACGGTTGACTCTTGTTTTGCTCACATATTTTTACAAAAATACACAACAACACAACCGAGCCATGTGAAGAATCCAGAAAAGTAGTGGCTGTGTGAGCCACACTGACTATGCAAGTGACACTGCATGCCCAATAGCATGGCAGCAGCCATATAACATGAGATGGTGCACAAACTAACATGGAGGTGGCCCAGTACAGATCACATCGGTAAACGAGCAGGTCACACTATGACATATCCACATCCACCCACAACCCATGCCGTCCAATGCAGATAGCAGATGCACAATGCACCTGGCCACAACATCTGTCAAAGAGCACATATGACCCAAGTCGCAAACCTTTCAGCCCCTGAAAAGCACACAATTCAAAGGCACACTGCCACAAAAGGGCAACTCCACCACAATGTCGCCTCAAAACTGACCCAACCTCTAGCCCTCACCCGGATACCCCTGCCATCCACCTAGACACCCTCGGCCCGGTAACCATTGAAGAGGTCTCGACAATGCTCGCCACAATCAAAAGTGGTTCCCCTAGCGACCCGGTGCCTATACGTATCCTCAAAAAAGTGGCTCCCACTATTGTCTCCCCTCTAACTGACCTCATTAACTCTTCATTACTTCAGGGAAAGGTCCCCCCCAGCTGGAAAGCGGCTGTTGTTAAGGCCCTTCTAAAAAGACCTCTACTAGACCCGCTGGACTTGGCCAACTACAGGCCAATCACCCTCCTCCCTGGAATCAGCAAAATCACTGAAAAAATTGTGAATAAAAAGCTCTCCCAGTTTCTGGAGTCTAACAACTTACTCAGGAGCTCGCAGACTGGATTTCGGCCAGGTCAGGGCACGGACACCGCCCTCCTGGCTGCAGTGGAGGAGACCAGATGCATTCTGGATGCAGGAGGATCAGTGGCAGTGATGCTCCTGGACCTCAGTGCGGCCTTCGACACTGTCAACCACCAGGTTTTAATCCAGCGTCTCAGAGACATCGGGGTGGAAGGTACTGCCCTGGCTTGGTTCTCGTCATTCTTAAACCACCATTCCTTCCAGGTCTGGGAGAACGACACCCACTCCCCTGCAGTCCCCCTCCAGTGCGGAGTGCCGCAGGGCTCTTCGCTAAGCCCGACATTATTCAATGTCTACATGTCCCCACTGGAGGAGGTGGTCACCCGGTTCGGAGTGAAAATCATCAGCTATGCTGACGACACCCAGCTGGTGGTGTCCCTATCCCACCCCAACCAAGAACCATCTAATTTCCACAGCTGCCTCTCCGAAATCCAGGGGTGGATGAATAGCTCAGCGTTGAAACTCAACGGGTCCAAGACAGAAATTTTGCTTCTTGGTCAAAAAGGGCTCTCCCTTCCCCCTAACATCTGGCCCTCCTGTCTGGGTGAACCCCGGTCCCCAAAACCGAGATCAAGAGCTTGGGAATCTGGTTAGAGAAAGACCTGTCCTTCAAAACCCAAGCCAAAAAAACTGCTGGGATTTGTTTTGGGCTGCTTAGATCAGTCAGGAAAATCCTCCCCTTGCTCCCTCCCATCTCCCGGAAATTGCTTACCAAGGCCTTATTCTATCTAGGCTGGATTACAGCAATGCCATCTATCTGGGAGCCCCTGAAGCCACCTTCAACAAATTACAAAGAATTCAGAACGCCACGGCCCGGCTTCTCACCAACACCCCGGCCACAATCATCGGCCAAACCAGCACCTTCACTAGCTGCCAGTAAGAGAAAGAGTTAAATTCAAGGCTCTCTGTCTGGCCCATAAACTCTTACAGGATAAAGGCCCCCCATCCTCAAAAGCTTTATCACGCCCTACAAGGCCACAAGATCCCTCCGCTCGGACCACGAACACCTCATTACAGTTCACAGAGTGAAAAAGGCCCGCACAGGCGGACGGCGATTCTCTGTGAACACGGCCAGCCTATGGAACACCCTCCCCCGTAAACTAAGGATGGAATCAGACCACCTCCGATTCAGGAAATTACTGAAAACACACCTCTTCCCCTGATCCTCCCTCCCCTTTCTCCCTGATTACCCACCCTCTCAACTGTCTTGGTCTCAGTGCTGGGATACTTACGGGTTACTATGCGCTCTACAAAACCCTAATAATAACACCTAGCTTTCACAGAACATCAGCAATGACGGCAATGACGGCAATGTAGTACAAAGTGTGAAACTCTGTTAACCTGCATCTCCTCTTTAAATTGCAGAGGGACAAACAACACCTCCTGCAGAGCACACCACACATCTCAACAGTGATGATAAAGAGGAAAACCTGCACATATGTCAAAACACCTTCCAACGGCTACTGGAGAGCTTCTGCACCCCATCCCCAGGAGCAGGGCAGGCCAGCTGCATTAAGGTGACACCAACACCTGCACAGACCACACAGCAGGAAACACACAACCCCCATCACTGTCTTCCCGGACCCTCATGAACAATACATGGAATTTCAATGCTGTGTGTTGGATTGCCAGGTGGAGTTGACTGATCAGCTGCCGGTGGGTTTCAAGCTCATGGTGGCAAAACTAGATGCCTTACGTGGGTGTCTGAGTCCCAACAGGGACCATGTATAGTCCTTAACGGTAACCCCCTGTCCGTTCCATGCTCCACAACAAACCTTAACTGACCTCGCTGGGGCCATTAATCGGATACATGAACTGTCTAGTTCTAGCGATGAAAGCACAGAGTTGGCACAAATGCAGGGGACAATGGAGGCCATGGAGCAGAAGAAGGATGGAAGTATGGCTGCCACGGCTGGACCCCAGCAAGATGTAGCTGGGATCTTCCATGCCTTGCAGTTCATTATCTTGCCATTGCTGCCACTGAGCCAGTCCCAGATTACTGCAGCAGGAACTTCGACACACACATCTCTGACCCCTGATGTGTCAGTGGCAGACAGTGATGCAACCATTACACCACCACACACACCGGAAACAGAACCCTTGACCCTGTCACCTGGCAGGTTGCCCCTCAGCCACCACACGGTCCTCCTAGGTGACGCTGCCCACTGCTGCCACTCCCTGTGCCCTAAGAACAAAAACCTGTTGCACACCAGGAAAGAAATTTTAGAAATGAGATGTCTCAATGGACATTTAAAAGTTCAAGTTTCCAACGTCGCAGAATAAGAGGACGATCAGTTTCTTGGCTCTTCTTTTATTGCTCATAAAGGCCAGCCGACACGTGTTTCGTCGCAAAGCAATTACAATACTTTAGCGACTCATCAAGGCTGGGGTGGATACAAAAGAAAGGATGGAGTACATGGTAATATTACAACGTACTTTAAGTTTACTTAAGGTGACTGTCATTAGTGTGAGTGCAGGGTGAGAATAGGTGAGTGACAAAATGTAGCAAAATTCTTGTGGAAGCACACATCACCAAACCGCGGTCCAGTGTGGATATTGAGAAGTGTAGACGCAAGCAGGATGGTGGTTCGAAAGTGGGTGCGTCTATGGCATAAGAACTATAAAAATCTTCATAATAATAGAGAAATCTTAGCATGGTGACGCAAAAAAAGGGGGGGCGAAAAAGAAGAAAGTAAAGAGCACACGTGTGAGGTTAAGAAAGTCCCTGTTCTGATGGAGCTTGAATGTCCAGCACTTATAACATGTCAGGGGTGGTTATTAAGGGTAAAATATGTGTTTACAGAACAGACCCTTCGGTTAAACAAGGTATGCTTCCTACCTGTAGTTGGAGGGTACTAAACTACAGGTCTATAGTGATACCAAAAGGAAGAAAAACAAAGGGAGAGAGAAAAGTAAAACTACATGGTTTCGGAAAGAGAGGTCAACACAGAGATTCTATTAAAGATGAACACTCAGTTTATACGAGATGGGTGTAAAAAAGGGGGGTAGCTCACCGCATTGCCGGTGATAATTCCGACCCGGGCTTGCTCAAGACCAGGTTAATTGATATGAAAAAAACGTCGTTGTACGTTATCCAATGTTATTCGTGTTCAATGGAAATAAAGAGCTGGGAGAGAGATAGTAGGATATAGATCAGCAACTGAAATTACTTTGCATATTGTCAGTGAGAAGTGTACCGAAATGCCACATCTCCGAAGGGATTGTTTACCAGCCTCTCACCTTAAAATTAAGTTGTTAGATGCTCTGGGTTGGCTTCTTTGATAGTTAGCTGAAATGGTGTGGGTGTCCACTCGTATATCATGGGAAGTATGTAAGCTCCTCGGTGAAGATCCCTGGTGGGTTGTTCCAGTAATGAAAAATGTAGGGAAGAAAAAAGAAGAAAAAAGCAAGAGCGTCAATAAACTCGCCGGTAGTCGTGATGAGGTTTTTAGTATTGTTCCACAATAGATAGAATATGACCGTTGAGACTCTCTGCTAATATCAGTAGTTTTAAGAGTTGACTAAGTGTAGGAGAGCGGAGATTAACCCGCTCTCACTGGTCATGTATTATATGTGTAGGTTTGTCTGGAAGGTCGATCGTAAAAAATGTTGGGTCTTTCTACTTCAGAGGCACATAAGTATGGGAGAGCTTAGGTAAAACCCGCTCTCGCTGAACATGTCATACACATACACGCTACTAAGTCCTGCTCCCCCCTGGACCCTTTGCCCTTTAAAAACTCTTAAGGCTTGTAGAGAAACTGTGCTTCCTGTTCTATTGGAGATTATGAATATGTCCATCACGGAAGGGAGTTTTCCAGTAGCCTGGAAGACTGCAGTAGTTAAACCTCTGCTGAAAAAGGCTTCCCTGAATCCAGACGTCCTGAAAAATTTCCGGCCAATTTCTTTACTACCGGCCCCGGCCAAAATACTCGAAGCCCATCTCAACCACCACCTGTCCCTATATCTGGAGAGGGAGAATCTGTTAGATATTTCCCAGCATGGGTTCCGTGCGACTCACAGCACTGAAACGGCCCTCACGGTGGTAGTCAACAACATCAGAGCGGAAGTTGACAAAGGTCGAACCGCTCTGCTGGTGTTGCTAGACCTAACAGCAGCTTTCAACACCCTGTCCCCTTCAATCCTGGTTGACAGGTTGAGGGCGATAGGGGTCGAGAACAACGCTCTGAATCTCCTTTCCTCTTTTCTTCACCAGAGACGGCAAAGAATAAAATTGGGAACATTTCTATCCCCCTCCCAGGCGGTGCAATGTGGGGTCCCACAAGGCTCGGCTCTGAGCCCTGTATTATTCAACATCTATCTGACCCCTCTTGCTAAAATTATAAGATCTTTTGGGTATCAGGTACTCTCATATGCCAATGATACTCGAATCATTGTCTCCACTTCCCGACCGACACAAGACTCTGCTCCTAAATTTAGAGCATGTATGGAAGAGGTGTCGGTATGGATGATACGTAACCATCTTAAACTAAACGGAGAGAAGACTGAGGTCTTGGTCTTTGGTGGGAGCCATGAAGTGTGGAATGATGACTGGTGGCCTGTCTCTCTAGGGGAATGTCCCCAACCGGTACAGGCAGCCAGGAATCTAGGTGTCATAATTGACCCTGCCCTCTCATTCGACCGTCAGAGGTCAATAAAACAGTGGCCACATGCTGTACTATTATTCGAACACTAAAAAAGATCGACCCCTATCTGTCCCCTGAGGCACGTAAGCAGTCAACGGTTGCCCTGGTATCTTCCAGGCTCGACTATTGTAACGCGCTGTATGGTGGTATTAATAAGAAATTGAGTCAGCGACTTCAGGTGGTTCAAAATGCCGCCGCTAGGCTGGTTATTATAATTATTATTATTATTATTATTATTATTATTATTATTATTATTATTATTATTATTATGTTCTCAATCTGCCTAGGTGCTCATCTGCCACCAAGGTGAGAAAAGAACTACATTGGCTGCCAATTCAGGCCAGAATTTCTTTTAAACTCCTCTGTCTTGCCCACAGGGCGGTATTTGGACCAGGGTCTGAAGGGATTAAATCCTTAGTCAGCCCCTATATCCCCAATAGACCACTTTGCTCATCCACTAAAAACCTGCTCACGGTCCCAAGATTCAACAAGGTGAGATGGGGAGGAAGAGCGTTCTCCTTCCTGGTGCCCAAGCTGTGGAACACTCTCCCGCCTGAACAGTCTAGCCAACCCTCACTGGTGATTTTTCGTAAACCTTTGAAGACATGGCTTTTTTCCCTGGCTTATTAATTATTTAACTATGACTATAGCACCCTCTAACTTTGTTATGATTTTCTGTCTGTTACCTGCACCTTGATGCCCTTCAGGGTTAAGTTTTGCGCATTATAAGACTCCCATTCATTCATTCATTCATTCATTCACAAAGAGAGATGGGGCAGGCACAGAGTGAGATGAGACACAGGCACAGAGTGAGATGAGACACAGAGTGAGATGAGACACAGGCACAGAGTGAGATGAGACACAGGCACAGAGTGAGATGAGACACAGGCACAGAGTTAGATGAGACAGAGGCACAGAGTGAGATGAGACACAGGCACAGAGTGAGATGAGACACAGGCACAGAGTGAGATGAGACTCTCAAAGAGAGAAATGACACACACAAAGAGAGAGATGGGGCAGGCACAGAGTGAGATGAGACACAGGCACAGAGTGAGATGAGACACAGGCACAGAGTGAGATGAGACAGGCACAGAGTGAGATGGTGCAGGCAGAGAGTGAGATTAATAATGAAACAGTACTGCACTGTTGCTGTGACACAGTTGCTGTGCTATAAACTTAGTTATGTTGTAAACTAGTGTTTATATTGTTTACTCATTGTAATTGCTATGTAGTATGTTAGTAGTGGTGTATAATATGTTATTTTTCTTTACCACAGATTGAAATCATCTATAGAAAGATAAAAGACTATGCCGACGAAGGAAAGAAGAAGAACAATATATAAACATGGTTTATTGTCCAAGAAAACACAATTAGAAGATTCATCCAAAACACAATCTTCAGTGAAAAAAAAGAATGCTCCTGGTAAGCAAACAAAGGACTTTTTTAGGAAATTAATGCAATGTAAAAAAAAAAAATGATGTTGTTTCAAAGAAAAAAAAAAAACATCTGTAAATAAAAAGAAAAAGCAGAGCCCCCCAAAAAATGTTAGACCTGTAGAAGGATATCATATTCTCTACGGTAATAGACGGAGAAATCAATTTATTGACATTCGTAGATGAATGTTTTATAACAGAATTGTTTTAAATTTATTAAAAAATGTAAAGATGTGCAAAAAGAAGACTGCTTTTTACAAGAAAAAAAAGTATAGTGAAGATTGCGGATCAAGCTTTCGAAGTGAAAAACAAATTATACGGTTTAGTAATCAATAGAATTCGTACACTAGATAAGGTAATCAATGGTTTGAAATCAAAATGTAAGTGGAAAAGAGTAATTAATTGGACTAATTTTTGTGATGTTGTTTCTGGAGAATGGAAGCATAGTTCAAGTTGTGAGCCATTTTTTAATGAAGAGAGTTACTTTCAGGATAATGATTTAGTGCATGCAGTTGGCACCAGCGGTCGAGCATATGAGGTGAAGGATGGTTGTCCGGTTGAAAAAGAAAAAATTGTGCCTAGAAATGCAGAATAGGTGTTAGCTGATGACGTTTTAGGGAGATGTCCTAAGGCTCCAGAGTATACTTGGAATTGTAGTAGTATTTGTACTGTGCGACAGGATTCAATTGATTTGTTTCTCAATTTCTTACGGACATATACTAAGAAAAGTGTAAAATAAAAGATGAAGATGTTGCAAGAGTTAGATCCTTGCAGAGGGAGAGAAAAAACAGGTTTGCATGGGCATTCACTGGCTTGTCTTTCATGAAAAGTATGTCACAGTGTTTTTCACCATTTTAGGATGTTAGCACTGCATCATAATAAAGTGAGGAAATTAGTGAGAAGGTTGTATTATGCAAAAAGTCCAGCACTTAAGCTAAAACAGTTAAACAGTGCTCTTTTGCATGGATCTGAATTAGATGTGAAGAACATTTGTGAAGAAATTGAGTTTTGTTATTTTGGTGAAAAAGAGGACAGTGCAGAAAATGATACAGTAATAGAAGGTAATGTGGAAGAGAATGTACAGATTAAAAGTACAGAAAAATTTGACCATGAAATTACAAAGTTTAAGGTCAATTCAAGTGAAATGCCTGATTTTTGTTGTGTGTGTTGCGGACAAACTCATTATAAGAATCAGACTAGGTTAGTTGAATTATATGTAAAAAGTGAAATGGAAAATAATAATGAGTGGAAGGATTTTGCAACTTATTTATTGGTAGAAAATTGTTTTGATTTGGGTGCTGATCAACGTATTTGTAAATATTGTTATAATAAATTAAATGAAAACAGAATGCCTGCTAGAGCTGTTCATAATAATCTGGAGTTGGTAGACATTCCTTCTGAATTGATGGATTTAAATACCTATGAGTCTATTCTGATTCAATGTGTGCATCCTTTTCAGGCTATTGTTCACATGGAGCCTAAGACAGGGAAATTGCCTACTTCAGATTTACAGAGAGGATTAAAGGGAAGAGTTGTTTATTTGCCTCTAGATTTTAAGAAAAATATTGATACAATTGGTGTAGAAAAAGTAGAAGAGGAACCTCTGGTTATTCTAGTTAATGGTGTTCCAACAAAGAGTAAGAAACTCTGGCAAGAATTAGTGGATGTTAGGAAAGTTAAAAAGGCAACGTTGTATTTGGTAAAAACAATCACTACTACAAAAATGTATATGTTGGAAAAGAGGAAACAACTGTAGAAAAAGACAGTGATTTCTCAGCTGGGCAAATTGAAAAAGTTGATGTCTCTAGAAGTGAAGAAATTTATGAACATTACAGTGTTCATCCATTGCATTCCAAAGAAGTAATGGGGAATGCTATTGACTTGTTTCAAATGAAAGAAGCAAAAGGAAGCCCCATTAGTGTATGGGAAGAAAGTTTGGAAGCTCGTTGTTTTCCTCAGTTATTTCCAACAGGTCAAGGTGGACGATATGACGACGACCTGTTCAAATTCCTGCATCTGAATACCGGACTTTAAGATTATATGCAGAAGATCCAAGGTTTCGTCAATGCATTCCATATTTGTTTCATCTACTGTTTGAGAGTGACTTGTCTGGACTTTCTTATGCAGTGAACCATATACTAAAAAGTGGAGTACATCTGCAAAATGTTTCGGCAAGGGACTTTGTGGATAAAGTCAAACTGCAAGACAATATTTTGGAATCTCACCTAATTAATCTCATGGCATGTCAGCGTGGTACTAACGAGTATTGGTACCGTCGTCATGGGGAATTGAAATGTATGCTAAGAAACTTAGGAACTCCTACATGGTTCCTCACTCTTAGCTGTGCTGAGTATGCTTGGGAAGACTTACTTCAATTTCTACGAGAGGCAAATGCAAACATTGAAAATATAGAATACAAGACACCTGGAGAACTGTGCTCTTAGGATCCAGTTAATGTATGCAGGTATTTCAATCGTAGGTTTGAAGCTATGATGTCTTTTATCACAAACAAAAAAAATCCTCTGCTTGGAGAGGTTTTGGATTTCTTTTGGAGAAAGGAGTATCAAGCAAGAGGTGCTCCTCACATACATATGCTGCTATGGATCAAAGATGCACTCAAATTTGGAACAGATTCGGATGACACAGTGATGAGTTTCATTGAACAGTATGCTACTTGTGCTGTTCCGAAAAGTACAGAAGAAAACAATTTAAGAAATCAAGTTTTACGCTTTCAAACCCATCATTGTGGAAAATACTGTCGTCGAAAATACAAATCCAAGGACAAGTTCTACACAAAATGTCGTTTTGCATTTCCACGTCCAGTAACATCAAAAGGAAGAGTGAAAAATTGTATGTCTTCTCTGCGACATACTGTAACAAGAAAATCACCGAAAAATACATACAAGTTAAGAAGAAATGAAGAGTCCAAATACATAAATGACTACAACCCAGTCATTTTGTCCATGTGGAATGCTAACATGGATATTCAATATGTTGCTGACAACACTATTGCTGTGGCTCGATATGTGACGTCTTACATCACAAAATCAGAAAAGACGGAACTGAAGGAAATGTGGGAGGACATTTCACATGAAAAGAGTCTAAATAAGAATTTATACAGTTACAGTATGAAGATGTTGTCGCAACGAGAAATTGGAGCATATGAATGTTCTGATCGGTTATCATGAGCAAGTCTATATGCCAAATCTAGAACAATCAATTGGGTGAGTCTAGGTCTTGCTGCAACACGAAACCGAGTTTTGAAATCTGTACAAGAAATAGAGTATTTGGCGGAGAAAGAACCAAACAGTACAGATATTTTGAAGACAAACATGTTGGATACATACTATCCAAATAGAAGTAGTTATCTTGAGAACGTTTGTCTCTATGAAGTTCTGCAAACCTATACTTTTAAGAGGAACATCACAGAAGATATCAATAAAGGAGTATATGCTGTAATTGGATGTGAAGGATGTCTGGTGAAACAAAGAAAAGGACATTTGGTTAATCATCGAAAATTGAGTTGCAAATCTCCTGACAAAAGGGAATTTGACTATTTAGCTCTTTTGCAGCTCTTTAAGCCGTGGCGTACAGAAGAGGAACTAGTTGGAGATTTTATCAGGTATGAAGATTCCTTCAATGCAACCAAGGATACCATAGAATGTCCTGTTTTTTCAAATTATCTGCAAATGTTGAACGAGGAAATACAGCAAGAAACTACAATTGCAGCAGAGATTGCTAGAGACAGTTGTCATTACAGTCAGAGTTCTGCTTCATTGAGTCAGGATCCACTAGGAGGACCAATTATCCAAAATGAAGCTGCCACTGCCATGGATGAAGTGGAAAGAGCCATGGAACAAGCTCAGGAGGATGTAGTTAACTTAGAAGATTTGGAAAAAGAACTAAACGTTCGGCAGAAACAAATATATGACGAAGTCACAGAACAGATTGAGCATGGTTAATGTCATGAGAAAAAAGAGTGCTCATGTACGTCATTTATGCCTGTGGGACTGTACGTGAGTGGAGAAGCAGGAACTGGAAAAAGTTTTCTGATTAAAGCAATTGCAACTTATCTGCAGAAAAGAACGTAGTCATCGCTGTCTTGTGTTGTTACCGCTCCAACTGGGTTGGCAGCACATAACATTAAAGGGATTACTTTACATTGTTTATTGATGCTGCCAGTAGAGAATGATAATAAATTACAATACCACAAGCTATCTGGAGAAGCTTGTTGTGAAGTTTCCAGAGTCCTGAAGAAAATGAAACCTCCTTCATTGATGAGGTAAGCTTGGTACCAAATGTAATGCTTGCTTTTGTGCATTTAAGAATGCAAGAAATTCTTAAAACAGAGTATGATGTGTTATTTGGAGGCAAACACATCATTGTTTTTGGAGATCTACTGCAGCTAACTCCAGTGAAAGGAAAGCCAGTGTTTAAAATGCTTACGCATAAAGATACCAGGAAGTGCTTAGGAAGCATTGGAAATGTTAACATATGGTTAAATTTCAAATATGCAGAACTACTTCAAAATATGCGACAGGCAAAGGATGAAGATTATAAAAATATTCTACAAGATGTAAGAATTGGAAAAGTAAGTGAGCATGGCAAAGAAGCTTTACATGCACGATTAATTTCAAATTTGTTTCCAAACAAAAATATTCTCCCAGAGAATATTTTTAAGAAAATTCCTGAAAACAAATCTGTGATATGCTTGATGCCAACTCTGCAAGAATGTTCAATCTTCAACAACAAAATGTTAAAGATAGAAAATCAAGAGATTGTGAAACTGGAAGCTATTGATAAAATAGAGCATGAAGAAGCAACTATTATTTTGTCAGAAAAGTTTAAATCAAAATTGGATTCTTTAGAGAAGACAATATCTAAAACTGCTGGTTTGGCAAAGACTCTGTATGCATGTTTAAATTGTCGTATAATTTTATGACGGAATTTACATGTAGAAAGAGGTTAAGTAAATGGAGCAATGGGTCATGTTGTTGATTTTGTGAATTCCCGAAATAGAGATGGAATTGAATTTTTAAAAATTAAATTTGATGTAATTGAAGAAGTTCAACAAATCAGTCGTTGTTCTGCTCGATTTTTGCTTGTGAAAGATTTATATGTCCGCCGAAAACAATTTCCTGTTTCTTTGGCATATACGGTGACTATTCATAAATCTCAAGGTTTAAGTTGGATAGTGCTTTGGTGAATATTGGAAGTTCTGTGTTCAAGGAGGGTATGGCATATGTTGCTTTATCTCGATTCAGAACTTTATCTGGATTGTACTTGATTGATTTTGATGAGACAAAGATTAGGGCAGATCTAAATTGTGTAAAAGAATATAACAGGTTAAGAAGAGAGTATGCTCCAATATTGACCTCAATATCCTCTATTTGAAAAGCGTGTGGTAGGCCGAAAAAGAAAAAATGAGAAAAATTCTAGTGAAGTTGTAGCAAAAAGAAAAAAAGTAGATGAACCAGTAATTGTAAGCAGAAAGGAAAGGATTCAGTTAAAGATGTTGTTGGATTTCAGTTTGAAAACAGTTCTGGTGTCAACTGCTATGCTAATGTAGTGGTTACATTTTGTTTGTTCTCCAAACTTTACAAGAACAGATTGTTGAAAATCGGGATCAAAGATTTTGTTGTTTGTTGAATTCTGTGTTTCAGAAATGTAGCAGTGATAGAACGTGTTTCTGAAATTCGAAATGTTTTAGACATATGTTCTGGTCTAAATCAATTTTCACAGAATATTCAGCAAGATTGTCAGGAATTTCTAATGTATATGCTTGTTGTATTGCAAGATGTAGGTATAGATGTAGAAAATCTTTTTGGCCTTTCTTATAAATGGCAGCATAACTGCGACAATTGTTCGTTTAAAGTATTACTACGATAGACACTGAAAGATTTATATATTTGACTTTACCAGACTGCAAATCAGTGTCTTTTAATAATCTAGTTAGAGAAGCAAATCAAAACATGGTCTGTACTCAATGTAAATCTGCAATGCTATCAACATTATTTATACAAAGATATGGACAGTATGCAATTTTAATGTTCCAACGATGTAGACCTGATGGAACTAAATTGACAACTTTAATTAAAAATGTTGTGGCTTCTCAATTATCAATTTCAGGAAGAACCTTTGCAACTGCAGCAATTATTTACCATGATGGTCCTTCGACAACATCAGGACATTACACAGCTTATTTAAAATGTCAAAAAGGCTGGACTAATTGTAATGATACCCAATTGACTTTCAAACAACGTTTGCCTTCTGACTTACAAAATTCTTACCTAGTGTTCTTACAACCGAAATTTTAGGAAAGGTAATTGGCCTATGAAGATTGGAGCAGTTAATAAAACTTAGTCTGCTGTTCAAAATTACTTTGTGAGTGAGATTGATCAAGATAATAAAAAACTTGTAGTTGTCATAGAGGTAGTGGAAGTGTATCACATAGTGAGTGATATCAGTATTATAGGAAATGTTAATCATGAGTAAGCCAGAGGTGGAAATATAACTATTGTTTCATGATGTAAAAGATGTTGGAGCTTTTCTTTCAGAAACTCGGGTAAATGGAAGTTTAAGAGTACTATTGAGTAATTTCCAAAGAAAAGGAGTTTCCATATACTATTTGGCCTCGTGGAAAAGTACGTGAATCAAAAGTGAGTTAAGATATGTTTTTTCTAAGTTTTACATTATTTATTGAAACGTTGTATGTTTTTTTTAAATACAATCTTTTTGATTGTGATTTTTTTGCCCGCTGTCATATGATGAGTAGTATTGAACTCACTGTTTTAAGTGAAATTCAATATATTCTGAGAACAGCAAAAATAAACCATATAACATGTTGTACAAGTTATTTTGTATTTTGTATTGTGAAATATATATTATACTCCCCTTATCTCACGCTCACTCACCTTTTTCCACTCTCTATCACCCCTCTTTATCACCCTCACTGCCCTTCTCTCACTCTCCTTCACCCCGGTTCCCTTTCTCCACTTCCCTCACTACCTCTCATTCCCCATTCCTTCACTCCCCTTTCCCTCTCTCCCCTCCAACACTTTCCAGTTCTCAGTCACTCTACTTCAGTCCCCTTCCCCTACTTTCTATCTTTTGCTCCCTCAGTAATTCCCCTTCCCTCACTCACCTTACTCCACTTCATTCACTCCTTCTCTCACTCCCTCTGTCCTCTCACATCCTCACTCCCCTTCCCTCACTCTCCCACTTTTACCCTCACTCCCTCCATCCCCTCACTTTGTCACTCCCCCTTCCCTCACACTCACTCCCTTTAACTCACCAACACTCCCTCATTTACCTTTCAATGCTCCCTTACTTAATCTCCTTCTCTCACTCCTTCCTTTACTACCTCTATGTCCTCACTCCCTCACTCCCCTTGTCTTACGCTCACTCGCCTTTATCCACCCTCTATCACTCCTCTTTCCTGAACCTCACTGCCCTTCTCTCACCATGCCTCACCCCCGTTCCCTTACTCCACTTCCCTCACTTATCCTCATTCCCCATCCTTAACTCCCCTTACCCTTACTCTCCTCCCACAGTAACCATTTCCCAGTCCCTCTGCTTCACTCCCCTTCCCCTTCTTTCCTTCTTTTGCTCCCTCAGTAATTCCCCTTCTCTCACTCACCTTACTCCACTTTACTCACTCCTTCTCTCACTCCCTCTGTCCTCTCACTTCCTCACTCCTCTTCCCTCACTCCCTCTATCCCCTCACGCTCCCACGCCCCTTCACTCACTCTCACTCACCTTCCATTCCTCATTGTCGTGAATGCACCCTCACTCACTCCCCCTTCCCTATCACTCACCCCCCTTTCCTTACTCCCCTTTCCTCCATTAGTTTTGATAACTCACATTCCTTTAGTATCTTACTCACCTTCAGTTCATTTCTCTCTCCCTCTCTTGCTCTCTGTCACTGAATCTATCCCCCTCATTATCCTCTTAGTAATTTGTTCTCCCTCTATTTCTTTTTCCCTCTCTCTGTCCTTCACCATTCCTTTGTTGCTCTTTCTGTGTCCTTCACTCCTACTTTATCTCTTAGTACCTTTTTAATGACTTTTAACTCCTGCCTTGTCTCTTGTATTTTGAAATATATATTATAAAAATTATAAGTAATTTTTTTCCCTCTTCCACAGATATTAAATGTATTAAAAATATGTCATTAAGTTTACATTACTTATAAGGTAAGTTTGACAAACAAAATTTACTTTCTCATCACTCTTTTCCTTAACCTCACTAACCTTCTCTCACCCATCCTCACCCCCGTTCCCTTACTCCGCTTTCCTCACTTATTCTCATTCCCCATGTTAACTCTCCTTCCCCTCACTCTCCTTCCGCAGTCACCTTTTCCCAGTCCCTCTGATTCACTCATCTTCCCCTTTTTCCCTTCCTTCGCTCCTCACTCACTCATTCCCCTTCCTTCACTCACCTTACTCCACTTCACTCACTCCTTCTCTCACTCCCTCTGTCCTGTCACAACCTCATTCTCCTTCCCTCACTCCCTCTCTCTTAGCTTCACTACCTCCGTCCCCTCATTCTCTCAGTCCCCTTCCCTCATGCTCACTCCCTTTAACTCACCTACACTCCCTCACTTACCTTTCTATGCTCCCTCACTCAGTCCCCTTCTCTCACTCTTTCTTTCACTCCCTCTGTCTCCTCACTCCCTCACTCCCCTTGTCTCATACTCACTTGCCTTTATCCACCCTCTATCACCAATCTTTCCTCAACCTCCCTCACTCACCTTATTCCACTTTACTCACTCCTTCTCTCACTGCCACTGTCCTCTCACATCCTTACTCCCCTTCTCTCACTCTCTCTCTTTTAGCCTCACTCTCTCCGTCCTTTTACTCTCTCACTCCTCTTCCGTCACGCTCACTCCCTATAACTCACCCACACTCCCTCACTTACCTTTCTTTGCTCCCTCACTCAGTCCCTTTCTGTCACTCCTTTCTTTACTCCCTCTACCCCCTCACTCCCTCACTCCCCCTGTCTTACCCTCACTCACTTTTATCCACCCTCTTTCACCCCTCTTTACTCATGCTCTCTGCCGTTCTCTCACCCTCCTTCACCCCGTTCCCTTACTCTGGTTCCCTAACTACCCCTCAATCCCCATCCTTCTCTCCCCTTCCCTTTACTTTCATACCCCACTCACCTTCTCTCAGTACCTATGCTTCAGTCCTCTTCCCCTCTATTCCCTTCCTTCGCTCCTCACTCACTCATTCCCCTTCCCTCACTCACCTTACTCCACTTCACTCACTCCTTCTCTCACTCCCTCTGTCCTGTCACATCCTCATTCTCCTTCCCTCACTCCCTCTCTCTTAGCTTCACTACCTCCGTCCCCTCATTCTCTCAGTCCCCTTCCCTCATGCTCACTCCCTTTAACTCACCTACACTCCCTCACTTACCTTTCTATGCTCCCTCACTCAGTCCCCTTCTCTCACTCTTTCCTTCACTCCCTCTGTCTCCTCACTCCCTCACTCCCCTTGTCTCACGCTCACTTGCCTTTATCCACCCTCTATCACCACTCTTTCCTCAACCTCACTGCTCTTCTCTCACCCTTCCTCACCCCTGTTCCTTTACTCCGCTTTCCTCACTTATCCTCATCCCCATGTTCACTCCCCTTCCCCTCAGTCACCTCCCACACTCACCTTCTTTCAGTCCCCCTGCTTCACTTCCCTTCCCCTCTCTTCCCTTCCTTCGCTCCCTCACTCATTTCCCTTCCCTCACTCACCTTACTCCACTTCACTCACTCCTTCTCTCACTGCCACTGTCCTCTTACATCCTCACTCCCCTTCTCTCACTCTCTCTCTCTTAGCCTCACTCTCTCCGTCCTCTTACTCTCTCACTCCTCTTCCGTCACGCTCACTCCCTATAACTCACCCACACTCCCTCACTTACCTTTCTTTGCTCCCTCACTCAGTCCCTTTCTGTCACTCCTTTCTTCACTCCCTCTATCCACTCACTCCCTCACTCCCCTTGTGTTACCCTCACTCACTTTTATCCACCCTCTTTCACCCCTCTTTACTCAAGCTCTCTGCCGTTCTCTCACCCTCCTTCACCCACCGTTCCCTTACTCCGGTTCCCTCACTACCCTCATTCCCCATCCTTCTCTCCCCTTCCCTTTACTTTCACCCCCCACTCACCTTCTCTCAGTACCTATGCTTCTGTCCTCTTCCCCTCTATTCCCTTCCTTCGCTCACTCACTCATTCCCCTTCCCTCACTCACCGTACTACACTTCACTCACTCCTTCTCTCACTCCCTCTGTCATGTCACATCCTCATTCTCCTTCCCTCACTCCCTCTCTCCTAGCCTCACTACCTCCGTCCCCTCACTCTCTCAGTCCCCTTCCATCATGCTCACTCACTTTAACTCACCTACACTCCCTCACTTACCTTTCTATGCTCCCTCACTCACTCCCCTTCTGTCATTTGTTCCTTCAGTCACTTTCTCCCCTTCACATACATTCTTTAAAAAAAAAAACAGAATATATAAGGAATATAGCTCTTTTTGGAGAATTGGAGGTAGTTCTAAAAAGAACTTTTTTTTCTTCTTTTTTTGATTTAATTTCTTTCTTAAACTTTTTTAGAACGATTTTAAACTTTTTTTGTTTTTTTGGGGGGAGAAAAACAAAACCAGGGAATCCAAAACTGCTCAACAGGAGCAAAAAAAAGGGGAAAAATTAGTGGTGTGTGGAGCAGCTAATTTTTCTTTCTGAAGCACTAATCATAATTTCTATGGCAAAATGAACCCCCTCATTTTGTTTCTTTTTAAATTAAATGTTTTCAGACTTACCACTTCATTCCAATCAAGATGGCTTCTGGTGTGCCGTACTTTGTCATAAGTAAGACTGTTAGTGCTCTAGTTGTTCTTTAGAACACTCTGGGATATTCTGTCATTGGGCCATACTTGAGCTACATCTGGGTGATATTTGGGCTACATTTGGGCTCTTTTGTCTCTGGTGGCCATCTTGGGAGACTGCATGTCAGAATTTTTTAATGAAATAGAAGAGGATTTGAGAAGTCACTCAAAATGTGCCCTAATTTTTCTTTCTGCATAACCAATCATACTTTCTATGGCAAAATATACCCCCTCATTTTGTTCCTTTTTAAATTAAATGTTTTAAGAGTTACCACTTTATTCCAATCAAGATGGCTTCAGGTGTGCCATACCTTTGTAATAAGTAGGACTGTTAGCGCTCTAGTTGTTCTTTAGAACACTCTGGTAAGCTGCAGTAGAACACAAAGGAATCAGCTGACAGCCTCTGTCCTTGTTGGATGTACATGTTTTACTGAGAATGTCAGACTTCATTCTCACATGAATGAGAAAGATAATGTGAATTTACAGAAAATATGCTTTCAGTTTAGCTTATAGATCCCCTTCCAAACCACTGTGGGAAAAGCATGAGATAATAGTTTTCTTTCAAACATGATTCATGATATCCCAGCAGAAGGCTCTTTCACATGGTAAAATCACCTTAGAATACACCACAATTCCTAAAATGAATATGGTACCATCAACAAATGATTTATAATGTAACTAAAGTCTTAAAACCTTCTATTAAGTGCAATGCTTTTAAATGAGGTGCGTTCATGTATATTCCCAAGAAGGCAGTCAACACTTCTTGGATGAAGTGCTGACAGCCAATCAGATATCACGATGAGATGTGTGGTTAGGCTCCGCCCAGATATATATATTTTTTTTCTTTTGATTTTCTCAGGAACTACTGGAGGGATTTACACCATTTAACCAAAAGCGTGATCAGCGTACCAGACCCTACCAATTTTCCAAATTTGGTGTAATGCCCGTTCACCGGTTCGGGCTGTAGCCGTGTCTAATCATCCTATGGAAATTAACATGGGGAAATCACGTTTTGGAACCCCCCTTTTTTCTCGGCCCCAGCTTGATGAATCTTCCCGAGACTTTCAGGGAAGGAGCGGGCCATCTTCTTTGAGAAATTTGCGAAGATTCAACAACCGGCGCCAAAGTTATTCCCAATAGAATGTTGCGGATTTCCTATGGAAACTAGGTCCTAACTATAACTACCTACTGGTGACCGCCAGTAGGTAATATAGATATATATATTCAACACCAAGGGTGGACAATACAGAAATCCCTTCAGCCTCGGATGCAAGCTCAAATATTGAGAGCGAATCAGATGACGAGCAGACCAGGGCTCGAAGAGTGGGGTTTCGCAAGCTTACCCCTGCACAGGAATTGGAGGTGGTGCAGAGCGACCGAAAACAAACTCTAGGTTCAGGTGCACAGGGTGCCACAGGAGGCAAGATATCAATGCCAAATGCGCAGCCAGGAGGAAATGTAACAAACAATGCAGGCGCAACGAACAAAATAAAAAAGAAACACAATCAATGGAATGGCCGTTAGCTATCACAGGTGACAGCAACACCGAACCTCCTACAGTAATTAATCTTACCCATCAGTCCTTGACCACCAAAGAAACTTCGATATTGGCGCTAGGTCTATCACAAAGGGCAAAAAACTATTTTGACTATGCAGATACCAAAATAGAGCTTTTTAAATATGTTCGGAAACTAAAGCTGCGGAAATACCACAGTTTACATAGAAATGTCCAACTTCCCATGCTGGCTGTATCACGTTCACAGTATTCTCCCTTGCCAGCTCCAGATGAGAGCCTCCTAACCTCGCTAGTTGAGATGCAAACTGAGTCTACAACATCACAATTTGGCCCGGGTCAGTTGCAAAATTTGATTGCTACAAAGTTCAAACCTAAATCAAAGTTCTGCCCATTAATGATCAAGGACAATATTGACCAATTTCATGACAAGGTGTCACAAGAACTAAGGGAACTGTATTTGAAACATAACAACTTTTCCAAAAAGCACAACTACCAAGACTTTGAATACCATCAATTGATAAGGAAATTGAAGAACAATATTGATGTAATAATAAGACAATCCGACAAAGGAGGAAATGTTGTATTGTGGCCTCGCCAGATGTATCTAAACGAGGCAATGGGGCAATTGAACGAACGTACATGTTATCGAAGAGCAGATGTCAATGAGGTTAACCTTGCTAAGAACAATGTATATTCCAAACTTATGGCATGGAGGAGTGCCGGAGTAATAACTATGGACGAATTTAAGTTCATGAAAAATGAAAACCCTATTACTCCAGTAATATATTTTATACCGAAGATACATAAGAACAGGGAGGAAGCCAAGGGTGTTTCAATCTCTACTGAATCTATTAGAGACTCATGGCTTACGGGATGTCTGGTCTGAGCTAAGACCTAAACAGTAGGGGTTCACCTTTTTTCAGCTCCTCATGTAAAACTTACAAGAATAGATTTCTTCTTTATCTCTTCTTCACTGGTTAGCTCTTCTAGTATAGACATAGCGCCCAGATTTATGTCAGACCATAATCCTCTAATACTGCGTCTTGATGGCCTAAAAATTGAATATAAGAGTACAACCTGGTCCTTTAAGAAAGCTTTGCTATACGATGTCAAATATCAGGCACATATGAAGAAATGGATAGAGGAGTTTTTGGAGATAAACTTAGATTCCGCTCCTTTGATGGTGGTTTGGGATGCTTTCAAGTCCGGGGTCAGGGGGGAGACTTTGAGTTTTTCTGTCAGGAGAAACAAAGTTGAGAGGATACAGGTTCAGGAATTGCAGGAGAAACTAGGGGTAGAAGAAACCAAGCTAGTACAGGCAATAAAAGCAGGAGGGAATGTCGAGGAAATCCAATATGCAGACGCAGTGATAAAAGCCGAGATTGCCTCAATTTTTGCTGAAAGAACAGCGTCCAAATGGGCGGCAACCAAAGGGAAACTGTACGAATGTGGGGAACATGTCGGACACCAATTGGCATTAACGATAAGACAACAAACGACCTTAAACACAATAGCGGAAATTGAGACAATCACGGGAGGGCTGACTAAGGATCCTACCGAAATACTTAGAGTTTTCAGGGAGTATTATAGTAAACTATATACAGAGGAGGATGTCAGGCCCATAGGTGATCGGAGACTGAACGTTGCAGGCTATTTAGACTCTATAGACACACCTAAATTAAATTCAATTGAACAAGAGCAGTTAGAACTCCCTCCTACCTGGGAGGAGATACATAACGCGATCAAAAGTCTTCCAGGCGGAAAGGCGGCCAGCCTTGATTCTATCCCTGCTGAATTCTATAAAAATTTTGAAAGTCAGATTAAGGAGATATTTTCTTTGGTAGTGGGGTCAATATTCGAAGGCACGCCACCTCCTGCTTCTTGGTCACTTGCAAAAATTATCATCTTTGCCAAAAATGAAAAATCACCTCTAGAAATGGCATCTTATAGACCGATCACTCTAATTAACACAGACTCAAAAATATTCTCCAAAATATTAGCCAACAGGATCTCACAAAACATCCAGAAACTAGTCTCTAATTGGCAGCATGGGTTTATCCCCAACAAAGGTACAACAGAACATGTCAGGAGGGTTATTATGTCAATGGATGCAGCAAAGGTAACAGGGGACCCGATCGCTTTAATATTGTTAGATGCTGAGAAAGCTTTCGATCGGGTCTCCTGTTTATTCTTGTGGGAGGTACTAAAAAGGTCAGGTTTTGGCCCAATTATGCTACCGGCAATTCAGGCACTATACCAAACACCCAGGGCTCAAATCATGATCAATGGAAACTTGACCAATCCAATTACCATCACTCGGGGCACCCGGCAGGGTTGTCCATGCTCCCCTTTGCTGTTTGCATTGTACATAAACCCACTTATCACAAAAATCTTAGCAAACCCAGATATTAGGCCAGATGTCAGGCAAGGGGTAGAAACTAAAATCATGGCATATGTGGACGATCTGGCAATAGTTACACCCGATCCCGAGAAGTCCATCAGGGCCTTGGAATATGAGACACAGGAATTCGGAGAGATAGCTGGTTACTTATTAAATAGAACAAAAACCCAGATAATTATAAATGAAAATATAAGCTGGTCCAACCCCCTCGTAGTCACAAAAGCAAAGTATTTGGGGGTAAGCATCACTGCAAATTTAGACGCAATAGTATGTAATAACCTGAACCCACTTGCCAAGGATACAAAAAAAGCATTAAAAAGAATTGATAATCTACACCTAACAATAGTTGTCCGAAGCAACGTGATAAAGGTGACTTACTTTCCCAAACTATTGTACTTCCTTAGAACTATCCCTCTGGAATTCAGTGATGCTGTCCTCCAACTATTTGAGCACATTTTTTGGCAGTTTATTTGTTCGTACTCCACCATAAGAAGGTCTTACAAATGGCTATCTTTATCAAAAGAAAGAGGTGGTTGGGCGCTACCGAATCTTAAACTCTACTATTGGGCAGTCGTTTTGCAGTATAGTCCTGTGTTACTGCTAGATTACGACATACAGTCCGTCTCAGATCTTCCATCTCCTTATTTAGCTTTAATTGGAGTGAATGCTCGAGGAATTCTCTGGAGACGACTCGAATTCGGTTATTTTAAGCGGGTGCAGTTCAAGTCTTTAATAAATATTTACCGGGTTTTTACCAAAGTACGGAAACTGGTAGGGCTAGGTAGATTAAATTACTACACTCCAATTAAAGATAATGTAATACTTCCAGCAATTTTTAAAGGATCATATCTTTACAAATGGTACAACGCGGGATTATCAAATTGGGCGACCTGATTAATCAAGAAGGGGTTCGGACCTTTCAAGACATTAAAATACGGTTTCAGATAGAAGAGAGTCAATTATTTCAATACTACGCGATTAGAAGTTTCTTGGATCACAAGACCGGTGGACCGACCGGATTTAAGAAAAATGAGATCATGGATAGACTGCGCTCAAATAATCCGCCTAGGATAGGAACTATTTATTCCAGTTTTAATGATAAAATGCCCGATGATTTAGAAAGGATTGGGTTGAGATGGCAAACAAAACTGAATATAGAGCCAAATATTTTTACCAATGCTCTGTTTTGTCCCAAAAGTTTTTACTTTCCACTAAACTGACGGCACAGTTTTATAAAACATCTTTTTTCCTATACATTACACCGGGCAGGATAGCTAAATGGGGGAATGGGGCGGGGACTGTATGTCCTCGATGTCAAGAATACTCTGCAAATCAGACTCATATGTTTGCCACCTGCACAAAACTTAATCCACTCATTCAGCAAATTCAACTCTTTGTAGGGGTGGTTTTAGAGCAAGGGATACAATTCACACCAGCCGAATTACTGTTAGGGTATGATGGAAGTACAAGGCCAGGGAGTCCATTTATCTTTGTAGCGATGACTATTTACAGAATTTGTATTGCAGCACACTGGAAAGACCCTAACCCGCCCTCATTCACACAGTGGCAGGCCAGATTACTGGCGATTTATAAACTGGAAAAGGCAATTTATGCAAAAAAAGGGAAAAAGGCCAGAAAGAAGGGCCTCGCGCTCTGGGAACAGCTAGAGAAATGGGCAGATGGTACACAAAGCTGAATTAAGCCGCATGCTGGCAAACATATTCTTTTCTTCTAACTACTTTGGAGTATTATGTAGTACATTTTTATTAGGACATGTTTGCTGTTCTCCCTTTTTTTTTGTTGTTATTTTTATTTTATTCCTCTTGTTTTCTTTCTCTTTGATCTTATTTTATTTTCCTTTCAGTTTATTGTCTGTAAACATGAAAGGGAACCAGTGCAAGAAAATGTTGCGAAAAGGTGCCGGGGGGGGGGGGGGTCCTGTCAGAAATGGAGCGTAAGTATAATTTGTATATTGTTCATCATTGAAAATAAAAATTAATAAAAAATAAATAAAAAAGAACAGTCAGGTGCCTCCCGGGCGTCCCATCATATCTGCTTGTAACAGTATATTGGAGAACACCAGTAAATATGTGGATTTTTTCCTCCAAGACTTGGTTAAATCCCTGCCCTCCTTTGTATTAGATACAGGCGATTTCCTCAAAAAAGTGTATGATGTGAGGTGGAAGTCCAGTTGCTTATTAATATCTCTTGATGTGACTGCATTATACACAAGTATACATCACAGGGACGGCCTAAGAGCAGTGCAGCACTTCTTAAACCTTAAACCTGAGGGGTTAAGAGAGCATACCCGCATGGTCATATATATGATCAGTTTATGTCTGGAGAACAACTTATTTTTGTTTGTTAAACAATACTTTCAGCAAATTAGAGGAATTGCAATGGGGGCCTGCTTCTCTCCCAGTTATGCCTGTTTGCATATGGGCTACTGGGAGGAGCAGGTCCTTGCGCTCAAATTTGCGGACACCATGTCCACTAAAATAGTCAAGTGGTTAAGGTACATAGATGACCTTTTTGTAATTTGGGATGGCTCTGCCCAAGAGGCGGCAGACTTTATTGACAAACTGAATGACAACGGGTTGAATTTACAGTTCACCAGTCAGATAAGTGACACATCTATATGCTTCTTGGATGTAGAGGTTTTTGTAAAAGAAATTAGGCTGGAAACGAAGTTGTACAGAAAATCAACGGCTGGCAACAGTGTTCTTCAGTCAGGTAGTCATCATCCTGCTCATCTTATAAGAAGCATACCTTACGGGGAAATGCTCCGTATAATAAGGATCTGTAGTACGGAAGCAGACTGCAAAGCAGCTCAATCACAATGTAGCAACAGATTTAGACAGAGGGGTTACAACTGCGAGGTCATAAAGAGAGCTATGAACCGAGCTAATGCACAGGATAGGGCATCCCTGCTATCAATAACACCTCTTGACTCAGCCATTGACTCAGCTATGTTACAGTCAGGAACAGGGAATACTAAAACGGCTGATACCTGTAAAACTGAAAGTGAAACTCGATTGATTTTCACTTTCAGCAATCAACATCATACCATAAAGAACATTGTTAAGCACAACTGCTCACTGATCACCAGTGATCCAGTATTAGGCAAAGAGATTGTGGGGGCTTCCAAGATAGCCTATTAGCGCGCAAGAACATTAGGTAATTGCCTGGTATCAAGCAGCCGAGAGATGAGGACTCAGAGCGTGTGGCTAGACACAAGTAAGGGATTTATGCGTTGCTCATCTTGCAAAGCTTGCAGGAATGGAGTAAGCAGAACAGAGTATTCTACGCCATTCAACAGTATACCTACCACCATCAAGTACAAACTGACTTGCCGCACTGAGTACGCAGTGTACGTGCTGGAGTGTCCCTGTGGTCTTCGCTATGTAGGTAGCACGAGGCCACAGGTGTACAAACGTATACTCCAGCACCTCAGGGCCATTACCAACGGCGACACTGCGTACCTGGTGGGCAGACACTTCGGCGAGACACATGACAAAAAAGCGTCAGATTTGCGGTACTTTATTATAGACACGGTCCCACCCCAGAGAAGAGGAGGAGACCGAGAGTTGTTACTGCGTAGACTAGAAACACGCCATATCATTCTACTTGATACCAAGAATCCCAATGGGCTGAACGCAGGGGAAGATTGCTACACTTACTTATGAAACATAATATGTATCAACCAGCGCAACTTCTTTTCTTTTGTGTAGCGTCTTGGTGCACTCTATTTTTAAAACTAACATTTCTATTGGGGGGTGAATTGTGTGCTAAGATCTTGCTCTGCACCTAGCACCCACCTGATTCAGTCCCCGGTCCGTCACGGCGATTTTGTGCCGATTGAACGGAGGGACGCGACTCCTCCCCCTGCTGCGTCACTTCCTTTGCTGTCCTATATTAGGCAATGACCACTCGTCCGCGCAGTGGGCGAGCGCAGCGGGCACGCCGACAGCGCGCCGAAGGCGCGCCTAAGGGAAGGCCGTCTGCGCCCGTCCACGGCCGGCCGGGGACAGTGACTAAAGGCGGCAGACCAGGAGGTGAGGATGCTGACACGGCGTCAGATAGACTAGAAGGCCGCATTAATAATGCCTTAGATGAAATAGCCCCTCTCTGTCAGAAAAATCCCGGCAGCAGACCCCAGAAATCCGCCCCCTGGTTCAGCGATGAGCTTCGCCTAGCTAAATCGCAATGCAAGCAGTTAGAAAGACAGTTGCGGGTAGCCTACCTCGACCAAGCTAAACAGAGGTACTTAGACAAACGCAGAGAATATCATAGCTCCATCAGGCGTGCCAAAACAACTTACTTCTCAGGGAGGATAGGAGAAGCTAAAAATTCGACCAAGGAGTTATTTAAAATGTATAAAGAGATCTCTCTCTGCGGCTCATCTGCTGACCCGTCCTCGGTTTCGGAGGAATCCTGTAACCGCATTGCTGCTTTCTTTTCTGACAAAGTGGCTACCATCTATTCCACTTTTTCAGGGGGAAAGAAAAAGGGAACTGAGTTTAGAGAAAACATACTGGAGGTTGGGGGGGGTCAACAGGCTGGACCATTTTTCCACCCCATCCCCTGATGGGCTCCAGCAGATATGCCGCTCCATTAAGTCAGGATCCCCTCGTGATCCGGCATCACCTAAACTTCTTGGAGAGAGTATTGATATCCTTGAACCTTATATTAGGGATGTTCTGGATCTCTCTTTTAGATCCAATACTGTACCTAAAAGTTGGAAGCAGGCGGTAGTCCTCCCTCTTAAAAAAAAAACCAATCTTAGTTGGGACAGGCTAGATAATCTCCGCCCCATCCCACTCCTCCCCTACCTGGCCAAAGTGGCAGAAAAGGTGGCAAATCTCCAGCTTATGGCATTTGTTGAGCAAGCCAATCGGCTTCATCCTACTCAGTTTGGCTTCCGGTCCCGCCATTCCACGGAATCTGCGTTGCTTATGGCCACTGAGACCATCAGGCAAGGGGTAGATGAGGGTCATACTATGGCCCTCATTCTACTTGACCTAAGTGCAGCGTTTGACACTGTAGCACATTACACCCTGCTACAGTGTCTTAACAAAGGTAGAGTCACTGGGTCAGCGCTGAGATGGATTCAATCTTTCCTGACCGACCGGGGTTTTCAGGTCAGACAAGGTGAACATTACTCGCGTATGTTCAATCTTGATCAAGGGGTGCCTCAGGGCTCGGCCCTGAGTCCCACCCTATTTAACCTTTATGTTTCCACGGTAGCCACCATTGTGGAAAGTTATGGTATCCAACTAGTGTCATATGCCAATGACACACAGCTGGTCATCTCACTGTCACGGGCACCTGATGTTGCGGCAGTCAGCTTCAGTGCTTGCATGCAGGAGCTTGCATCCTGGATGTCTGACAACTGCCTGAAGCTGAATGGGTCCAAAACTGAAGTGCTCGTGGTAGGGGGTGGTCCGGATGTGTGGTCCTCGGCATGGTGGCCTGTATGCTTGGGCTCCACTCCAGTGCCTTGCCAACAGGCGAAAAATCTTGGGGTGATGTTTGACTCCGACCCGTCATTTGCTCCCCAGATAGATCGTTGTAGTTGGGATGTGCTTCGGTATACTCAAGAGTCTACGAAAGATCTTGGACCTATTCCTGTGGGTGCCAGACAGACCCTGGTGCATGCCTTGGTTACATCAAGACAGGATCACTCCAGCCTCCTCTATCTGGGAATAACAGCTAGAAGCCTTAATCGTCTCCAGGTACTTCAAAATGCCACAGCCCGGTTGGTGCTGAGGCTCCCAAGAAGAACGGCCTCTACAGTCGCTTTGAAATCCCTCCATTGGCTTCCGGTCAAGGAGAGGATTATTTTTAAAGCACTATGCATGTGTCACCGTATCATCGAGGGAAAGGTGCCCTACCCCCTACACTGTCTTATCACTCCCTCTAGACCAGGACGTAGGCTCAGATCCTATGGCACCGGGCTATTAGCAATCCCCAAAATTCATAAAGCCCAAATGGGGGGCAGATCCTTCAGGCTACTCGCAGCCAAGAGCTAGAATATGCTTCCGATGTAGCTGCGTCTCGAACCTTCTGAGGCAAAGTTCCGCAGAGCTCTCAAAACACATCTTTTCTGCTCAGTACTGATGTAATCTCCCTTGTCTGGCCACTTCATACCTCTCTCTCAGCGCAGGGACACGTCGGCGCGCGTAAGCCAGGCGCTTTATAAAATTCCAAAATAAATAAATAAACCAAGACGGTTCAAATACAATAACAGGATTGCTGCCTCAGTCACTAATTTTAACTAAATCACATTCATATTTTGAAATCACATAGGGTTGCACGTAACTGTTTTTAGCCAATATTTATTTGCCAAATTTGCACATATGTCTGTTGGATGTATATTGCAATGTTTACAGCCCATTAGGGTACAACTATAGTAACTCATGTTCATATATGAACTGCAATTAAAGGAAGCAACATTAGATGGCTCACACCGTCTAGAATGTAGTATAGGATAAGCTATGAAAGGATGTTATTATTTTGCAGTGCGATTAAATATTTATATTTTTTAATATGTATATTCAACAAACTTTTATCAAATATTTATTTATAGAATTTGTATAATACGCTTAATGCAATATTTGCACAGTTCCCTTTTACTTTATCTGATGCTTTAGATGTATATAGATGAATTCAGTCGAATAGATGTGTGTATTTATATTTTTATTTATATTCATATATTTATTTATATTTATTGTATAGTACATTATGGTTTATCTAACATTTTATCGCAGTCCCTGAAAAAGTTTCCTGACCATTAAGGATTAACCAAAGACAGCACAATGAAACTGCATTTAAGCAGTTAGCAAACAATAACAGTATGTTTTCTATGTTGATGGTCATGTGGCATGTAATTATTGGTTACGAGCACTTTAAATTGAGCACATCCGCCCCACAACGTTGTCATGTGATCAAGGTGCTTTGGGCACCGAACTGCGTCGTGGTGGAGTGGTGGTGAGCAAATAAAATCACTACATTATACCTGGGTTTGCCTTGTCTTCTTTTGCTGCCAGGCCACTGCAGGACGTCTTTATGCTGAATATATATATATATATATATATATATTCACTGAAAAAAACATAGGTTTTACACACGTTATAGTTAGGAAGTAGCATTTACAAAACCTATGAAATTCACTGAAAAAACCATAGGTTTGACGCCAGTTGTATTTAGGTGGAAATTTTACTGATATAAAACCAATGAAATTCCACGTTATAGTTAGTTGGACTCACTATAACTTGCGCGTGTAATGCACTGCTGATGACGTCACATATTACATCACTCATGACATCACTGATGACACCATCCACTGAATGTGTGTCTTTCTGAAAAATAAATATGTGTTACATATGTATATATTATTGAATATCTTAGTGAATACATATATTACTGAGTAATGCTTAAATATTTAAATATATGTATTAGTGTTTCACTTTGTGTATAAGTGGCTGCATGGGTTGATGAGTAGGTACATGTGTATGTATATAGGTTATTAGATGTTTTTCTTAGTATCAGTATGAGTGTTTGCATGGTTTGTTGGAGGTATTACTTAGTACATAGATGCAAGAATGACTGAGTCTCTGTTTGTATGTGTTTTCAAGACAGCATATGTGAAGGACTGTATGGGTGGATTAGTGTGTATATGTCTGTGTTAGTGAGTGAATGACTGTCTTATTAGTGTCTTTATCAGTAGCTACATATGTTTTAATGTAGTATATGTGAATATTGATGTATATAAGTGACTATATGTGAGAGTGAGGGATTGTAAGAGTTCCTGTTTAAATTAGTATGTGTTTCTATAAGTGATTTTTTATGAGAGTAAGTATGTGTAAGTTTCCTTAGAAGTAAAGTGGTAGTGTGTGTATAGCTGTTTATGTAAATAAATGGATGTTCAATAGTGTATTTGCATGTGTGAGTATGTGTGTCAATCAATCAATCAATCAATCAGGAGTTTGTTAAAGCGCGACTACTCACCCGTAAGGGTCTCAAGGCGCTAGGGGTGGGGGGGGGGGGGCTTGGGGGGGTGCAGGTTCCATTCCATCAAGGAGGGGGTCTGTCGAAGAGCCAGGTTTTGAGGTTTCTTGCGAAGATGGGGAGCGATGTTGTCTGTCTGAGGTGGAGCGGAAGGGCGTTCCATGCTTTGGCCGCGAGGAAGGAGAAGGAGCGGCCTCCCGATCTGGTCTTTCTGGTGCGGGGGACCACAGCGTAGGAAAGCTGGGCTGATCGTAGGGTCCTTTGGGGTGCGTGGAATTTGAGTCGACTGTTCAGGTATGCTGGTCCGGTGCCGTGGAGGGCCTTGTGTGCGTGGGTGAGCATCTTAAAGGTGATTCTCGCCTCGACGGGGAGCCAGTGGAGTGTGCGCAGGTGCTGGGAGATGTGGCAGTGTTTTGGCAGGTTGAGGACCAGTCTTGCGGCGGCGTTCTGGATGTTCTGTAGCTTGCGGATGAGGTTTTTGTTTATTCCGGCGTAGAGTGCGTTGCCGTAGTCGAGTCTGCTGGTGACCAGGGCGTGAGTGACTGTCTTTCGGTGTTCGAGGGGGATCCATTTGAAGGTCTTACGAAGGAGGCGGAGGGTGTGGAAGCAGGAAGATGAGACAGAGTTTATCTGGCGGTCTATTTTGAGCTCGGAGTCCAGGATGATTCCCAGGTTGCGTGCGTGGTCTGTGGGGGTTGGCGGGATTCCGAGGGCGGTGGGCCACCAGGTGTCACTCCAGGCGTCGGGGTTTGGGCCCATGATGAGTACTTCTGTTTTGTTGGTGTTTAGTTGTAGGCAGCTGTTTTTCATCCATTTGGCGACGGCTTCCATGCCTTCTCGAAAGTTGCGTCTGGCGGTGTTGGGCTCGTTGGATAGGGAGAGGATGAGCTGGGTGTCGTCTGCATATGACACGATGTTGAGTCCGTAGGTTCTGACGATGGGGGCAAGTGGAGCCATGTAGACGTTGAAGAGCGTCGGGCTGAGGGAGGAGTTCTGGGGGACTCCGCAGGTGATAGGTGTGGGGTCTGAGAGGAAAGGGGGGAGTCTGACCCGCTGCGTCCTGCTGGAGAGGAAGGAGCAGATCCAGTCGAGGGCCTTGTCCTGGATTCCTGCATCGTAGAGTCTGCGTATTAGGGTGCGGTGGGAGACTGTGTCGAACGCCGCTGATAGGTCGAGGAGGATGAGGGCTACTGTTTCTCCTTTGTCCAGTAAGGTGCGGATGTCGTCTGTTGCCGCGAGGAGGGCGGTTTCCGTACTGTGGTTTTTTCTGAAGCCGGATTGGGAGGAGTCGAGGATGTTGTGTTCTTCAATGAATGTGGCGAGTTGGCTGTTGATGGCTTTCTCGATGACTTTCGCTGGGAACGGGAGCAGGGAGATGGGTCTGTAGTTTTTGAGGTCGATGGCGTCCGCTGAGGGTTTCTTTAGGAGGGGGTTGACCTCGGCGTGTTTCCAGTCGTCGGGGAATGAGGCGGTCGCCAGGGAGCGGTTGATGGTTTGGCGGAGCATGGGTGCGATGGTGTTGGCGGCTCTGTTGAAGATGTGGTGGGGGCAGGGGTCCGTGGGGGCCCCTGAGTGGATTGACTTCATTGTCTTCAGTGTGTCTTCGGTGGTGAGGGCTGTCCAGTCATCAATCGCTGGTTTCCGGGTGTCGGGGGTGGTTGGTGAGGGTTCAGTGTGTTGGTTGTCTTCGTCGAAGTTGTCGTAGATGCTCTTGATTTTGTGGTGGAAAAAGATGCTGAGTTTGTCGCAGAGGTCTTGTGAGGGAGGGATGTCGGTAGACTCGCTGGTGGGTTGGGCGAACTCCTTGATGATGCTGAAGAGTTCCTTGCTGTTGTGTGCGTGGGTGGAGATTCTGTCTTCAATCGCTTTTTTCCTCGTTTCTCTGATGAGTTGATGGTGGGCGTTGGTGGCGGCTCTGAAGTTGTTGTGGGCTTCTGTGGATTTGGTGTTTCTCCAGGCCTTTTCAAGGCGGCGGCATGTGCGCCTGGACTCTCGAAGTTCGGTGGTAAACCATCTGGCTTTCTTGGCACAGGTATTGTTGTTTTTCTTGAGGGGGGCTATGGTGTTGGTGCTGTCCGAGATCCATCTATGCAGGGTTCGGGCTGCGGTGTTGGGGTCGTCGTTTTCCGCGATGGTTGGGGTGGAGTTGTTGAGTGAGGAGGTGAGCTGGTCATCGGTGATTTTGGTCCAGTTTCTTTGTGGAAGCAGGTGCTGGTGTCTGTGGATGGTGGGTGTTCTGAAGGTGAAGTGGACGCAACGATGGTCGGTCCATGGGAGTTTGGTGGTGTGGCTGAAGGTGATGGAGTTTCCTGTAGTGAAGAGGGGGTCGAGGGTGTGTCCTGCTGAGTGCGTGGGCTCGGTCACGATCTGGCGGAGTCCAATGTTGTGGAGGTTGTCCAGGAGGGATGTGGTGTTGGGGTCCAGTTGATTGTCGAGGTGGAAGTTGAGGTCTCCCAGCAGGGTGTAGTTGGTGGATGCGATGGCCTGCGGGGAGATAATGTCCGTAATGGAGTTGGCGAAGGGTCCGCGGGGTCCAGGGGGTCGGTAGATGAGGGTTCCTCGGAGGGCGGCGGTGGGGCTCTGTGTGTGAATAACTTTTGGATGATTGTCAGTGTGTAACAGGATGTGTAGGTGTATCACTACATATGATTAGTAAATATATGTATGAGTGATTATATAGAACTGTTGGTGAATTAGTGCATGTGTATATAGATGGTGGAATTATTGAATTGGTTGTTGTAACTGGTATGGGTATCTCCATTTTTTTGAAAATGTTAGTTTCTATTTTTGAATATGTGTTTCAAGGGTTAGATTACAGTGAAAGGAGGTCTGTCACTGTGTCACAAGGATGGTGTCATCAGTGATGTCATGAGTGATGTAATATGTGACGTCATCAGCATTGCATTACACGCGCAAGTTATAGTGAGTCCAACTAACTATAACGTGGAATTTCATTGGTTTTATATCAGTAAAATTTCCACCTAACTACAACTGGTGTCAAACCTATGGTTTTTTCAGTGAATTTCATAGGTTTTGTAAATGCTACTTCCTAACTATAACGTGTGTAAAACCTCTGTTTTTTTCAGTGAATTTCATAGGTTTTTTAAATGCTACTTCCTAACTATAACGTGTGTAAAACCTATGGTTTTTCAGTGAATTTTGAAGGTTTTGTAAATGATAATTTTTAAATGTATTATTTGTTATATTTTTTTTACTGATTTCCTACTAATGGCTAAACATTCTTTTCTCGGGGGGGGGCAACAGTTAATCGGGGTCATCAGTCATACTTCGTGTTATGAAGTTGGGGCCAATCGGGAGAAAACGGGGACGTTTTGGACATCCGTACTTGGGTGCAGAGGGGTGGGGTAATCTGGGCATTGTTTCTAACGAGCTGAGAACAGAAAGCCACTGACATATAGTCCTCCTGTAAGAAGGCCAGATTAGGGGACTTCAGTCGTCTAACCTGTCCTTTCCTTCATAGCCAATTCAAGTTCCATCATTTTACAGAAAGGAGAGGTAGTAATATGGCAAATTACACTTGTTTTCGTTTCTGTCAATTTGCCGAACACCTTTGTGTTCGAAAACCAATTAGGCTCGTGCCGGCGGGGCACGACGTTACCACACAAAGGAAGGGGGAACAGGGGGACTCTCAGAGAGAGAGAGAGTCGTCCGCATTTTAAATGAACTATTCGGTACACGTACAACATGAAGAGAGAGAAAAAGAGAGAGAGTGAGAGAGAAACGTGTACAATAATAGGCCATTTAATGCGCACACAACACGAAACAGTAGGGTCACTTTATATAGAAACATAGACTGAGGGACAACGTAAATCCATATACTACGTACACATGAATTCAGGCGGGGGGTACATGTATTATATACAGAACTCAAGACAACACATAGAACAGTACTTGGCCAAAGATATTTCCTCCTGCATGCTGCGCATCCTTAGTATCCTATTTAATTCGTTTCGCTGTCTTTTGCTGTTGGCCTCTGTTGCCAATACATACACTTTCGTCGATTGTTCGGGAACTAACCTGGTCGGGTTAGTACTTACGGTGGAATCTTTGAATCGTTATTAGTGAATGGGTATCCAGGCTGAGGCAACGGGGGTGTCAGTCGGGGGAACAATGGGCAGTTTCGAGTTTCACGTCTATGAGGGTGTAAGTGGGAGGTGGTAAATCTTAGACATTTGATGATTTTCTTAGTCTTCCAGGAGGAGGGTACTTTGGTAAACCTTACCCATGAATAGTCCTGAACCTTCCCCTATTTAGTTACCGTATGAACCTACTCGTAGGTGCACGTCATTCTTGGTTGCATTGTTCGTCGTGTATAGGTGCCATGCTCAGACCCCCTTTTTCCCCATTCCATCGGTCGTTCGTTCATCACTCAAGTCGTACGAAAACATCTCTCTTATCGAGTCAACGCGTGCAACGTATGTCCAGTCGGGTTACACACATCCGGTCATACATGCGTGCATTCATATCACCCATATTCACCATGTCCTCGGGGCAGTCCCCATGGTTAATGTATCATTTTTCCCCCCGGAACCCTGGCGTGTTGCTTAGGTCTTCTCCATACTTTAGTCGATGTTCCGATGTGACCTGCAGAAAGAAGGGGAAGAAGAAGGGGTGGGGGCAGCGTTTTAAAACACATCCGCGCGCATAAACCCAAAAGGCTTTTACTTACCATGTATTCGACCTATCTCCGCGGGGTGCAGTCCCTTCCATCTCGGTGTTTTAAGCCCAGAGGGACTGGTAGTGCGGGAGGCATAATCATTGATGGACTGCACATTGCATAGATTGCCCACGTGTGGTATTGCGGATCTTGTGTAGGGGGGGTGTCGAAACAAAAGGGCAGTCAGTGTAAAGTGGGGTGAACTCGTGTTCTCCTTCGAGGAGGCGGGGTGGTCTACAGTGGTACCGGGTCTGGTTTAGGGGCATCTGAAACAATTTCCCTGAGATATGTGGCATACAAAGCAAACCAGAACACCGGGGCCTTTATCGATTGCCTTATGTTGCACAAAAGTAAAAAAAATACACGCAACAAACTTGGACCATTCACATTTTCAATATTTCTAGGTACTTTGCTTTTTAACCTTTCAGTAATCGACTTGCTTTATTTCGCCTGTATTTTACGTAGGTCGGAAACAATGGCTATGTATTCGAACTTACCAATCCAAGAGCTACGACTATATTTGTTTTTCACAAAATCTTTATTTAAAAAAATGTTGACGGACAAATGCAGGCCTGCAACCACGTGGGCCAGCCACGGAGCAGACTGGAACTGTACATGAGGACATATTTATCCGAGGAAAACATAACTGAGTCGGTGGTCGTTTTATTTCATCAAGGTACGATAAGTGCAAATAAAATCATATCGAGAATTCATTGTGGGCAAGTATCATCAGTGTCAAAAATTTGAACTTTCAATAATACTGTAATCAATGATGCGTCAGAACTTAATATCAATTCATTGTCCGAATGTTCAAGCAATACTCATCCCCTCCCGCCATGTGCTTCGAAAACTACATACATATCTCATGATATCAAGTCTGAGCATCCGGAACACAACGGGGAATTGCGAGTTTCGTTTGTACCGGCGCCATTTTGGGTGGGGTCAGGCGGGTCCAAGTATAGTCAAAATGTCTCCCCCAACTCGGGGTTGGACCAGAATCTCTTTCAGCAGTCCAGAAGTTCCGCTAAGGGGCAACAGAAGGGACCGGTGACATGAACCATTAATCAAAGAAAAGGGAGGGGGCAACAATCTTTCCTACCGGGTCATACTGGTGTTCCACCGGAACTGATCAAATCAGTAGTCTGCAGGATTCTTGGTCATTCAAACTGAGGCTGGCGCCAGCATGAGGGCGCCGACGTCTTGTGGCTACGTCTTGGTCGTTCTGCGGGCGATCATGGCAGTCATTTCCCATCGGGGGGCGGTTGGGGGCCCGCGGAGGTCGAGGGCCCTCCGCAACTCTCGTAGAGTCTTCAAAGCTGAGGAGAACGCCTCTGGACAGGGGCCCATTTTCTGGTTGACAGGCGACCAGGCCAATCTTTTCACGCCAGGCCCATTCCTGCAAAGTCGACCGCCATTTTTAGGAGTTCTGCAGCTACCGGCAGTCACTGGGTCAAATGAGCAGACGGACTCCAGCCTGCTGGGTGAGGCGTCGTAGCACCGCCACAGTGGACGAGACCCTGCTGGGTGAGTGGAGCGTCTCTATACTGCAAGAGTGGACGAACCCTTTGCCGGGTGTGTGGACCGTCCCTATACTGCAAGAGTGGACGAACCCTTTGCCGGGTGTGTGGACCGTCCCTATACTGCAAGAGTGGACAAACCCTTTGCCGGGTGTGTGGAGCGTTGGGGGTGCAGCTGAGGGGCCTCCACCTGGGGAGGCGGGAGAGGCTTGTCCACGCCGTCTCTCCCTCCCAGTGCACCCCACGGCGTCTCGCTGACATTTGTTATGGCCGGACCAGCCGATGAAGAAGAGGGGGGGGGTCGGTGGCATATGCAAGACATCCCCCCTCTGTGGCCTGCGAGGCGCCGGGAGAAGAAGGGAATGGGAGGACCAGTACATTCCGGGTCGGGCCCATGCCTTCTCCGGCCGATGGCGGCCGGTCGCTCTTTGCCACGGCCCCAGGAACGGGTCCCTTGGTTCATCCTGGGGACAGGCCTTGGCGCGTGGTGTCGCCTCCGGACTATTCGCGTAATGGTTCTCCACCCCAGGCCGCCGCAAACGGCTTTTGTAGACTTTCTGACGCCCAACAACCTACTAGAAAGTAGCCCAAAGCAGCCCAACATTGCTACTTTGGGGAAGGAGGGACAGGAACGGCGTCAAGCAGACGGCGAAATGCGATGTGGGTTTGTTGTTGCAGCCCTTTGCCATGTAAATAGTTGTTTAATATATTTTTGTTCAAATAAAAACGTTTTAACCTGTTACTTTGCTATAGTGTTGTATATTTCTAATATTTGCCTAGGGTTTGTCGTTAATTTGGCGGGGTGATCGGTGGAGCCGAGCTGTCTCGCAGCCATCATGGCGTTGAGTTCGGCTTTCCTCACTAGTTTCATATTTCCTAAGGGGTTGTTCCTAATGCTTCCATTTCAGTGAGGTTGAAAGAGATCTCATCAGTGGCCTACTGATTTTACTCGATTCCTTTTGTTTTTCCTAACGATTTTTATATTCTTTTATTTGCTAGCACGATACAGCGGCTAATCCGCATTTTCTTTATATATGTCCTTTTTATTAGGGGTGTCCTCCGGTGGAGATATTCGTTTGACGGAAGTCTCAATTATGCTGCTATCACTGCAACCAAAATTCAATGGCACAGATATCCAGTCAATACAGACTCATATATGTCTCTTCAGCCAATCATATTTCCTCCCGCAAAATTTTGTATTCAAATTTACATTTCAGTTGGTTGTCCCTCACAATATTTTCAATGTCACATAAAAGTCACCCATCACCCACTGCCATCTCTGGCTATTTCCATGGTAACACCTCATTCTGCACCTGGCTGAAGGCACAGGTCAAAAGTTCATATCTCAACGTTCTACAGCAAACTAACAACACTGTTTTCCCTCCAGAAACACCTGCCTATCCACAGCTCTGTTACATGTCATTTTTTTCACACCCAATACTACTTTTTCTTTTACATAACATTAACATTCAACGTAGTCTTCAATCTTCACGTATTAGAATCGACCAATAATTGTTCCTTTTTCAACCACACCAAGCTTCATCCATTTTTTTATCCTGACTTTCAGCTTCTAACTGCCATTCCACTTCCAGAACCCATCGGAGTACGAGTGCATCTGCCTTGAAAATGAAGGTTTGGCTTTTAGGACACAGCTATATTCACTGGAGTGGAAAATATGCAGCAAACAGACGAATATCCAACCTTGATTTACCAAATGTGCAGATAACGTGGATTGGGCAAAGAGGATTAAGATGTCACCAATTAATACCATTGGTGAAAACTTTTATGCATCTCCCAGAACCAGACCTTATAATTGTGCACTGTGGTGGGAACGTCCTAGGCACATTGACTGTGGTAGGTCTGGAAATGCTTCTAAAAGACACCTTTCGACAATTGATGACACTTTTTCCTCGAACTGCCTTGGTATATTCCAATATATGCCAAAGACAGAAATGGAATTGGTCCAATCAACATTGTGCACAAATTGAGAAAGCACGGAGACATGTTAATAAATCTGTTTCTGCTTTCCTCAGAGATTATAGCATGGGTTCTATTTACCACAACAACTTGCGTTACCACATGCAAGACATATATAGGACAGATGGTGTTCATTTCACGGATGAGGGAAACAGAATCTTTCTCTGCAACATCAGACTCTGCATCGGTACTTACTTATAAATGCAGAAAAAACTCAATTAACACAAGGGCTCTTTTCAGAGCCACCTTATATCAAAGCACTCAAACTTCTGATTTATCTCCATTTTCACACTCTTGTAAATAGGTGTGCGCGCCCGAGTGCGCGCACCCCGCAACTTAAAAAAAAAAAAAAGAAATATATATATTTTCGCGTTTAAGGGCCTTACTGCACACCCTGAGAGAACCTACGCAGCAAAACAATCTCTACCTTCTCCCCTTTCCATGTTCCAACGCTTTGAAATGACAATATATTTACTCGCAGTGACAAAATGGCGGTCAACACTTCCTGATTTCCTTCGAATCGAACGTTAACAGACGTCACGCAGCAAAAAAAACATTCCGCTCGCGCGCAGCCGCTTGAGTGCGCGCACCCGTGCGCGCTTATAGATATATAATTGACTTTAACTTTAATTTTCTAAGCAACTACTGAACAGATTTACACCATTCCAAAAAAAGCGTAATCTGCGAGCGGGACTCTACAGTTTTGCAAAATTTCTTATAAATCCATTCACCCGTTCGACCTGTAGCCGTGTGTAGTAATGACTCACTACTCAAAATGAGGTTTCCATGAAAGTAAATTTATTAAGTCTTGAACAATAGGTGCTCCCAGCTTGGCGGCATAACTCTTCTCACAACGTTCTAACCTGCGCTCCCGGAGGTAGCGCGGACCATACCAAGTGGGCAGAAAGAGAGGGGGGGGCAAGGGGTGAGGGAAGTGGGTGAGGTTACAACACACCATCCTCCCTAAGGAAAATAGATGGAGGGGATGCGTATGAACTCCCAGCAGAAATGGGTGCTGGAGAGATGGGGAGAGAGAGAGATAGGGAGAGAGAGAGAGAGAGAGAGATGTATGGATATAGATGGATAGACGTAAGACACAGAACAAAAGGGACGGAAACAGGGAACCCCAAGCCCAAAGTCTAAGCGGAGGATAACATGAGACTACTGCTGACTAAGGTGCATGAGATATGGGGGTAGAATATTTGACGTGACTGGGAGATGTACTTATTTGATCCCCGGGCATATACAGACAGGATTACATGAGACGCTCTTGTCCAAATATATGTCTACCTAAAACAGGACAAAACTCATGAGAATTCAGATTGCAGCAATAAAAATTATGAGATGAAAACCCAATACATAAACAGATGTAACATTCTGGAGCCACAAGGGTGTGCCCAGTTAAGATATGGTTTGTGCCATACAATGAATGCACGGTTACGTGCTTAGGCGACCTGACATGGTTAAATCACGGGTGTAGTGTCACATCCTTTTAACCCTCGAAATCAACCAGCGCAGGACACACTAGTGAATGTCTGTTGCACCATGGATGTGCACTCCTATGATGTGGGCAGTACAATTAAGGGATGTACAAGTATGTACTTTAGGCCTCCCGTCCGGGGTAAAACGCAGGTTTATGAATCGCCACCTTATTTTTCTCTTGGCTCCTTTTTTTTGTCAGAGCTTGCCCACAGTCTATTTCTACCTTGGATTCCGAACTTCTCCTGCTAATATTACCCTTTCCTTCCGGAGGATTTATACTGGCGGTAATGTTCTTTTCCTTGCTCTTACATTTCATCCTTTTGCATTTCTTAACAGTGGAACTGGTGCCTTCACCCTTTCTTTCGAAAACTCTTTCTGCTCCAGCTATTCCTTCACAGGTTTTTTTTCTTTTTCCTTTTTTTTTTTCCTCGTGCTTCTTACGTATTTCTCTCTCATCCACCAAGCCCTGGTAAGATTCTTGTCCTCCTCTTAGTTTGCACTTGGCTGTATTCTCCGCACGTTCTTTCGAACCGGTTGCACTTTTGCACCCACGTTTTCCTCTAAGTTTGCACCTGGCAGTATTTTCCACCCGTTCAACACAACTTGCTGCACCATCACAACTGCCTTCCACTTTTACACCCATGTTTTTTCCCAGTGCCTTTTCCTTCATTTGTTCTCTTCTTCTTCCCTCAAGAGATATTCTCAATTTTTTTTTAAGCTTACAAAGTTCCTCCATAGCCATGGTGGATTGTTCAACTACATGCCTTTCCTCGTAGGCTAATTCTGGTACTTCCAGAACATACTGTTCACTGATCATTATCCTTATTTCTTTCCTTACATTGTCTCCAACAACGTTTCCCAACAACGCATTCTGTTTTTCCTCAAATTCGACAAAGGCTGCTATTTTTTCCATTTTGTACTTCCAAACCCCTCTAGTCGCTGCTTCAATGACCTTAGATGGAGGCGTCTTTCCTCTCACAAGCCCCAGCAAGGTAAATTGACTCTTGCAGATTACAGCCGACCCTCTCCTGGGTTCAGAACTTTTGAAATTTCGCAATGTCCTTACTTTCCAACTTTTCTCCCCTTTAAGTACAGCTAGCTCTTCTTCCACATCATAAATCTTGTTACTTTTCTTCCCTTGACTCCACACTATCTCTCTTCCTCCACTCACGATGCTGTATTCACCCGTTTCTTCTACATCTAATTCATTTCCTAGAGTTATATATAATTCACTCTTGCTAAAATCCTTGTCTACCACAGTACTCTGTGGCCCTGAGACAGAGATGAGGCTCATATATGCTCCCCCTATCAAGATGGTGTGCCTCTGCTTTGCTTCGCTCTTGTTCCTCACCATTACGTTATCTCCCTCTTCTCTGTGCATTTTCCCCACTTGTAGATTGGCACTCCCTTCCTGCTGCCAGTGTTCATTAGATTCCTGCACAGTCTCTTCCCCGGCGTAACTGTCTGTTCTTCTTATCTCTCTCTTCTCTCTGTTATTATTCATTTCCTGGTACCTGTTCCCTATAGGTGTGAAGATGTTCTTTTCTTTTTTTTTTTTTTTCTCCAAGTTTAATTTAGGCCTTAGTTATATCACAAAATGTTAGTTTCTACCAAATTTCCCTCCTATGTTCATGAACATCTAATGCTTCTTTTGTATTGAATATGTTCCTCTGACCTCAAAGGTTACGCTCTTCCTCGTTGGACTCAGCTCACACTTTACCTTATTTTCACCGGGTGGCGGTTGTTGGCTTGCTACTTTTCTTCACTCCCATCAGGAGACTATAGTAATCACCAAACCTTCTCCCCCTCACGTTGAAGCACAGAGAATATACGCATCACACTCACTGCGTGATGACTCCGATAAATTTCAAATGCTGCACCAGGGTTTGCTGAACCTTCTCGAATCTCCTCACGCAGCTCACACACGCTGCCAAAGATCAGTTTCAGACGCGGACACCCAGTCCTGCTCCCGTTGGCCCTGACGGTATCAAAGACTCCTCACACGCACCTGCTCCAACTCTGTGCCTCCCACCATGGGTTTGGCCTTTGGGTACTTTTCATCCCACACTCCTCAACGAACATGCCTGAACTCTCAGAGGCTGATCACAACTCGCCATCCAATTCAACTTTGTGTTTGGAAACAACACTTCCTAATGCCGTCTCCGACAATTGCTTCAGTAGCTCGGAGCCCAGTTCAGTTTCAAGTGCTAGGTCGGGGTTTTGACTAAATTCCTGCTCCGTTCCTTTCCCCACAGTCAGCTTCAATGGCTCATCTCAAACTCATGTGCAGGTCCACTAGAAATCCGGCCGGGGTCTTGCTTTCCTTCACTATGGCAATTTCAAAGATACGCCAATCACTGCACCTCAAATCCAAAAGTCACCGGAATATGTTTACCTCACTCTAGCTTAAGCTGTCAAACTCCTTTGCACTTTATTTCAATAATTCCACACGTGGGTAGTTTCCTGGTGTACCATTCTACACACCATACTAACTTCATTTACTGGAACAGTGGCTCGCTACACACACTGTTTCCCTAGTTTTATTATTATATTTTCCACCTTTATTTTCACACAGATGCGATGCACCACCTCTATGCAGTGTCACGAGGCTTAAGCACCTAAGGTTTCGCTCCACGCGTCTCACAGTATTTCTGGGGCTCAACACAACAATGCAGTCCAGCCCGGGTCCCCCACGGATAATCTCCTTCACCCAAAAAGTGCGTGTAACTTAGTGGATTCCTCGAGACTTTCCACGCTCCTCCTTCAATTCTGGAGTCAGGGGCAAGTAATTAAATCATACCTCATACAGCTCACGTTGCTGCCTCAGTTTAATTTCAAACACGGAAACAAAGGTTCGCTACACTCTTTGTTCTTCAAATGTCACCTCACACTGCTGCTGCACGCTGTTTCAAAGCGTTACCTCAGATCCTTTTCGCGCGTTGCAACAGGGATTGACTGCCTTCCCTGATATTCACCGTCACTTAATTTTCCGCTCACCTCAAATCAGTCCCTTTCGCGATGCTTAATATGCGACTTATGATGCACGCTCAGCTACTTTCAAACGTCGCTCACCACAAAACAGTTCTTTATGTGTTACTTAAGATGCGACTCTAATACTTGCACCGCTCACCTCACCTCACGTAGCTTCAAGGTCTCACAACATGGACCTACGTAGATCTACGGCACATGGAGAACTATGCCTTACTTCATTGTCTCCTGCAACTTCGCACCGCTGGCTCAGTGCGCTGAGCGTCGCACGTCACTTTCACTGAGGAGTGTCTACCGCTTGATAGATTGCGACAGAAGAAGGTTGGTCCTGCACACTGACGCAGTCCTTGCCTCCGCACTTCGCCTTTGCCCTCCTGTGCCCAGCGTGACACTCGGTCAGCACCCTATCGTGATGGGAGAGATAGTGCTTCTGAGTCTTACTTCTCCCCCCCCGATGGCAGAACCGGAACTTCCTGTCAACGACTCGACAGTTCCTCGGGGCAAGACCATCCGTCTTGTCGCGCTCTGAATTCCTTTCTACGCAGACAGCCTGACAGCCTTCCGCTCCACAAGGGAAACTTATTACGGTGCCAAAAGACGCCTCTTCAACGCCAGCAACAGAACGCTTTCGCTATGTGTGGTGCCCGGCTGCCTCAGATCAACCTGCCGCTGCTTAATTACAGGTCTGTGCACCTCTTCTGGACCACTCACCAAATCGCTCGATGCGCCCAGAAGCCTCAGATCAACGTGCCACAGCTAATTACAGTTCCTTACACCTCTTCAGATCGTTTCATTAAATAACGCGTTGTGCCCGGCCACTTCCGCTCAACCTGCCGCTGATTCTTCGTAAGTCCCTCCGTCACACCAACGGGACTGTACGCACCGGCTCCACCAACGCCTGTGACTTCAAACGAGGAGGCAAGCTTCCTCTCCTCACCTCAGCACCAGCTCACCGACTCCCCGGCTAAAACCACTTCCGACTTCTAGAAGCGAGAGCCTGACGTCCAGCAGAGACGCTCTTCGGTTGATTATATCTGGTGCTGGGAAATCCACAGTTCACTCGATCCGCAATGTCCGCACAAGCATCAAGTTCATCCCGGGGAGGGAAAGCACCTCACTGACCCCGGCTCAGCTCCCGGTCCTCGTCGCCACAATGTAGTAATGACTCACTACTCAAAATGAGGTTTCCATGAAAGTAAATTTATTAAGTCTTGAACAATAGGTGCTCCCAGCTTGGCGGCATAACTCTTCTCACAACGTTCTAACCTGCGCTCCCGGAGGTAGCGCGGACCATACCAAGTGGGCAGAAAGAGAGGGGGGGGCAAGGGGTGAGGGAAGTGGGTGAGGTTACAACACCGTGTCTAAACGTCCTATGGAAAATAACATGGAGAAAACACGTTTTGGGACCCCCTTTTATCTCAGCCCCCACTTCACCATTCCCCCCCAAACTTTCAGGGAAGGAGCGCAGCGGACCGAGCCATCTTCTTTGAGAAATTCGCAAAGATTCATCCACCAGGGCCAAAGTTAATCCAAATAGAATGTTGAGGATTTCCTATGGAAACTAGGTCCTAACTATAACTACCTACTGGCGACCGCCAGTAGGTAATATATATTACCTACTGGCGGTCGCCAGTAGGTATATATAGTTAGGATTTTTTCCCTATGGGATTTTTGAAAATTCTATGTCTAATAACTTTGGCGTTTGTGGACGGAATTGGCTGAAATTTTCAGGAAAATGGAACATGTTGTTTCTGAGCAGCCCCAGAAAATTTGGGGGGGGGGTTGTCAAGGGGGGGCTGAGAAAAAAGGGGGGTCCCAAAACGTGTTTTTCCAATGTTAATTTCCATAGGGCGGTTGGCCTCACTTTTAGCCCGAACGGCTGAATGGATTTGCACGAAACTTGGCAAAATTGTAGGGACTGTTAGCCCGATGTGCCTTTGCTAGGTCTCAATATATGTGCTCCAGTGGATTTTGAGAAATTAACGTTCAAAAAAAGATATATATCTGTAAGCGCGCTCCGGGCAGCGCTCCGGTTCGCGTACTTTACGCGTAACGGAACTTCGCGAAGCGAAGCTGATTGGCTCTCCGGTGTCTGTCAACATTCTAAACAGTCCGGAGTGGCCGCCATCTTGTCTCTCGGTAGGATCGAGAGACAAGAGGAGGTCAAAACAAAGGGGGAAATGACCATAAGGGGGCATAGTAGTTCTTCCCTGACCCCCTAGGTTTGATGTGGAGGGTTTAAAAGGGCCCCGCAGGGCAAAAAAAAAATATATATTTTTTTTTTGGCGTGGGGTGCGCCCAGTTCGCGAACCGGGAAGCGTACTGGGGAGCGTACTATAAGGAAAAAAGAATGATAGACTTTTTAAATACTGTATGTTAATTGATTGTTGGTTTTGTTGATTATTTTTTAATTTCTTTATTTTTTAAGCAATTATTTATTATTGTGATTGTGTTTCAAAATTTAATAACATTTCTAACATTTCACTGTCTGAAATGTCGTCATTTTCCATGAACATAGTTTGTAATCTCTGAGGGTGTAAAATGTCCTCATTTTGAAGGAGGTCATCTACTGCTTGCACACATTGCAGTAGTTCTTGGTCCCAAGTTTCATCCATAAATTCTATATAATTTGGATCAATTAATTCTTGGCTGGTCTGTTGCAGGACAATTTGAAATGAAACTTTCTGTTTGCCTTCCATGTTGCCTGAAATTTGGATAAAAAAAAATATATATTAGTAGAGATAGGGCACTGTTGGGATTAATTTTAGATAGGCAGTTTTTATCAGTGAATTTATCTTTGGGCAGTGTATGGTATCAGAGTGGAAGTAGGAATATAAAAAAGTGTATGTGATTTAACGTAAGTAAATTCATAATTATACAAGAGAAACATAACTCCATCCATAACTATAACAGAGAAGTCTATCTAAATCTATAACTACTACAGAGGGATAGTATATAACTATCAGAAAACAGTTTACCATATTAACTTTTGGTGCACAATATACTTCAGTTTTAAAAATAACAACTTACCTTTACAAAGAAGTTGAAGTGATTAGTGAAAATCCAATTGAAATGTACACCAGGAAGTAGTAGTCAAAATGGCTGTGTTTCCTTCTCTTCCTTTATATATATTCAGGTATATAACCAATCAAATGTCAGGTAATAAAAGTAGAAAATGAAAGTAACATTTTCATTGGTTGTCAATTCCAACACTTCAGATGTGTTTTGAGAAGTAATTTACCTCACGGTATTTAGAGAGGTCTACAGGCTAAATGGCTAAATGGAATTTCAATCAAATTTGTGAAAATGATAGGGATTGGTATGTAGTATGAGCTAATCTATATTTGGTGAGAGTGTCTCCAGTCTTTTTTCTGTAAATTACTTTCCCACCTTTTTTGATGGTGCGCTTCCCGGGGAGCGCCCCGGTACGCGAACTGGCGAGCGCCCCGGTACGCGAACCTTAAGCGTTACGGGAGTCCTCCATTTTGTGTTTCGGTCGACTTAAGATACAAGATGGAGGGCAAATAATGTTCAGAATGGGTAGAAGGGGGCACGGTAGACTTATCTTGACCCCCTAGGTTTTCTGAGGGTGGCTGAGGAGGCTTATATGTGCGAAAAAAAACATTTTTTTAAAAAATTTCGCGAGGTTAGCTTCCGGTTCGCGTACCGGGTAGCGCCCCGGGGAGCGTACTTTGTTGAAAATTAGTGAAAAAAGTTAGAGAAAAATAATAATTGTGAGTGATCAGATGTAGGGTAGCTCTGAGAAGAGCTTTTGGGTTTATGGTACATTTAGGTACTTATAAGTAGGTACCAATGCACAGTCTTAAATTCAGAATGAAAATTCTGTTGCCCTCATCTGAGAAGTGAACTCCATCTCCTCTGTAGATATCTTGCATGTAGTAACGCAAGTTATTGTTGTACAAGGAGCCCATTCCATGGTCTCTCATGTAAGCTGAAACAGATTTGTTTACATGCTTCCTCGACTTCTCAATTTGTGGACAAAATTGGTTTGACCACCTCCATTTCTGTCTTTGGCATATATTTGAATATACCAAGGCAGTCTGAGGAAAAAGTGCCATTAATTGCTCAAAGGTGTCCTTTAAAAGCATTTCCAGACCTACCCCAGTCAAAGTGCCCAAATCATTACCTCCACAGTGCACAATTAAAAGGTCAGGTTTTGGCAAATGCATAAAGGTTTTCACCAATGGTATCAATTGGTGACATTTTAATCCTCTGTGGCCAAACCACTTAATTTCCACATTTTGTAAATTGAGGTTAGGTAAATTTCTGTTCTCAGCATACCTCTGAGCCCAATAGATGTAACTATGTCCAACAATCCAGACAGAAAACATGGTGAGAGAAGGTTCTCCTGCAGTCAGATGAAGTGTGGCAATGAAATGGCAGTTGAAAAAATAAGAGTTTAAAATGAAAAAAACTGTGGAGTTTCTGTGTTAATGAAGCAGTAACAGTGATTGGTGGATTTTGATTGCTGAAAACAGAAGGTTAGGGTGCATGGATGAGTTCTTTGAAAGATGTATTTTGAGTGGTCAAGAAAAAATCATTAAATGAAAGAATGCACTGGATATGCAGGTGCACTGAGAGTTCAGAGTTCAATTGCAACATTGTTGTGTGAACTTGCAAACACAAGAGGTCTTCCAAGAGGTGGTTGCTATGCAAAAAAAGCAGAGAGGGCAGAGGGGGGAAGGGTTTTGATTTGAAAAAAAGTGAGGGAAGAGTTTTGATTGGGTGACATGAGAGATATGTGTGAAGAATTACAGCATTTCTGTGCTTTTGATAGCTGCAGACTCTGGAGTGCATACCTTTTGCTCTGCTGAAGACAAATTGGTGTGTTTCTGAGACTGTTTTGAAACTCAAAGTATTTGCTAAGGTGAGAAAAGATTTCTTTAATTTAGATAGAGAATAGTGTGCTTTAAGGAGAAAATTATGAAGAAAGTTGTGTTTTTCAAATGTTGCTTTGTCTCAAGTGTTTTACAAATAGATTTTGTTTCTTTGAGAAATTGTAATTGGAGAAAATGTGAAGTATTAGTACTGACAGGGTTTTCATGTGCATAGGAGCTGTGGAGTGTTTTCAAATTATGACTTGAAAATCGTTTTTGAGGAAAAGGAATGGTTTTAAAATTTATGACAAGGACATAATGGTGTATGCTTCTTTATAAGGCAATTGAGTGTCTCTGATGTTATTTTTCCCATTTTAATGTAAGACCTTTCCCTGTGGAGCAAATTGCTTGTAAATATGCTCCCACCTGTGCATGGCAAATTTAGATTTTGAATGTTTGCGTTACATAGCCATGTTAAAAGTGACCCAAACATGCTGCAAAGGCAATCAAAAAACGCTTTCATGTGTCTTAAGGACATTTTAAGTCATTTCCCCATGTGGAGTGTTTTCAAATTATGATTTGAAAATCGTTTTTGGGGAAAAGGAATGGTTTTAAAATTTATGACAAGGACATAATGGCGTATGCTTCTTTATAAGGCAATTGAGTGTCTCTGATGTTATTTTTCCCATTTTAATGTAAGACCTTTCCCTGTGGAGCAAATTGCTTGTAAATATGCTCCCACCTGTGCATGGCAAATTTAGATTTTGAATGTTTGCGTTACATAGCCATGTTAAAAGTGACCCAAACATGCTGCAAAGGCAATCAAAAAACGCTTTCATGTGTCTTAAGGACATTTTAAGTCATTTCCCCATGTGGAGTGTTTTCAAATTATGATTTGAAAATCGTTTTTGGGGAAAAGGAATGGTTTTAAAATTTATGACAAGGACATAATGGTGTATGCTTCTTTATAAGGCAATTGAGTGTCTCTGGTGTTATTTTTCCCATTTTAATGTAAGACCTTTCCCTGTGGAGCAAATTGCTTGTAAATATGCTCCCACCTGTGCATGGCAAATTTAGATTTTGAATGTTTGCGTTACATAGCCATGTTAAAAGTGACCCAAACATGCTGCAAAGGCAATCAAAAAACGCTTTCATGTGTGTTAAGGACATTTTAAGTCATTTCCCCATGTTGAGTGTTTTCAAATTATGATTTGAAAATCGTTTTTGGGGAAAAGGAATGGTTTTAAAATTTATGACAAGGACATAATGGTGTATGCTTCTTAATAAGGCAATTGAGTGTCTCTGATGTTATTTTTCCCATTTTAATGTAAGACCTTTCCCTGTGGAGCAAATTGCTTGTAAATATGCTCCCACCTATGCATGGCAAATTTAGATTTTGACTGTTTGCGTTACATAGCCATGTTAAAAGTGACCCAAACATGCTGCAAAGGCTTTAAAAAAACACTTTCATGGGTCTTAAGGACATTTTAAGTCATTTCCCCGTGGGCAGTGTTTTCAAATTATGACTTGAAAATCGTTTTTGAGGTAAAGGAATTTTTTTAAAATTTATGTGCGCCATATGCCCCCAAATTTCTTTTTCAGGCGTGCAGCAGGGTGTTCTTGAGACACCCCTGCACCCTTGGAAAAAATCCTAATTTGCGATGAGCTAATTGCTAATCGCAAATTGCACCTTCATTCCTATGGGCCTCCTGGCCCATGGAAATGAATGGGTAATTTGCAATTAGCAATTTGCTCATCGCAAATTAGGAATGGTAAAGAATCGCTATTTATTCCTTAAAATTCGCTATTTAGGAAATGCAAAATAGTTTGATGATACATATGGCGGTTCATCTCTAACAAGATAAGAAGCTTAGGGATACATTTATGATGACTGGCGCAATGAAGTGGACATCACTTACTTCATTGGTAGACCTTTACATGTATTATCTCCTCTGTATTCTTCATCAAGCGTAACTTTCATCTGCAATCCTGAGTAGGCCTCACCTTAAACAAACCTCTGGATAGGCTACATCTTATCGTCATCCTGAATTAATCATTTAAAATGCTAGGGACAGATTTATGATAGGTGTATGCCTCTTTTGCGCCACTGTGCGTCACTTTTGTGATGCAGCGGCGGTGCAAAAGATTTGCTATGAGGCGACAAAATTACAAATTGATGCATTTAGGCAGATGTGTCATGGTGTAAAAAAAACGTGCCACATGAAACCGATGCAGCAGTGATGCAAAAGATGCACCATGTTGCAAGACAGGCCTCACTTGGGGCCATATGTATCAAGCTAATTAGCGGTGCACGTTAACTGGTGCATCCCTGGGGATGTGCCAGTTAACATAAATCTGCCCATTTACATTTAAGTATGTGCAGGGGACACAGAGTCGGTGAGGCTTATCCAAGGTTAAGAAGAGATGAGTCCTGTTCACTGAAAAATTGGACATAGGCTTCACCTCCTCAGCATCGCTGGACATGGCTAAATAATAGGTGCAAAATGTTACTCTTGTTAAACAATTTTACTATTATAATCTCTGAGATTTGTCTCTTACTCTGCAACATCTCATTGTTGTTACCTTTCTTTAAAGATAAAGACAACATCAACATGAGCGACAATCAGCAATCAGTGGATTTCGACCTCATCATTGAACTCGTAATTGAAACATCAGTGGATGTTGATCCCTTGGATGATTTAAATCCTGAGGATGAAGAAGAACGTGATGAGGATGCAGATTTGTCAGATTGTATGACATAGGATGGGAAGCTGACGTGCTTGAGCCTATGGAACTATAAACATTTATTTTAAAAATGTATAATAAATAAAAAGTAAAAATGTAAACCGTTTAATTTAAAAATAAAGACACCTTCAAAAACAGGTTATGTGTAGTGTCTTCAATAAAATATTAAAATATGCTCATAAAATTAGATCAGATTCACATATAAAACAGCACAGGTAAAATTAATATAAATTCCATTTCTTTTCTGCTATTTCTGTATTCTAAATTTGCCAAGCACTAAAAAATCTTCTATGTAAAAATGTCAAGTAGTGTTTTAAGTTTTTGATTACTGTTATTGATTTACTGTTGGGTAATAGTGGTTAATAACATTTTTTAATATATTTTACCACAGATTCAACTGCAGATCATTTCAAGATTTCAGCATGCCAACCAAAGAAAGACTGAGAAAGGCTGCAAAACGTCAAAGACAGCAGGTCAATGAAAAAAAGCAGCAGTCCTCTAACAAAAAGATTTGTCAAGTCACCAAGAAAGCACCGGGCAAGAGTACAAAAACATTCATAAGAAATATCTGTAGTAAAAAAACATATTACTACAGAAAATGTTTCAGTCCAGAAAAAGAGAAGCAATTCAAACGGAAAGGAAAGGCCAATGAAAAATGTTACTGCTAGAGCAAGAGATAACTCTGTGCATGATAGTAGAAGGAAACAACAGTTTAGGGACATTCGTAAACGAATGTTCCGCAACAGGATAATTGGCAATTTGTTAAAAAATATTAAGAAAGGTCAACAGAAAGTGGTTTTTTATAAGAGAAAAAAAATAGTTGAGAAAGTTATTGATCAGGCATTTGAAATTAAACGTAAGTTATTTATTTTGATAATCAATAGAATTAGGAAGCTAAACAAGGCAATTTATGATTTCAAAAGAAATAGTAGATGGAAGAGAATAGTTAATCGTAGTAATTTTTGTGAAGTTTTTTCTGGAGAATGGATGCATAGTTCAAGCTGTGAGGCATTTTTTAATGAGGAGAGTTATTTCCAGGATAATGATTTGGTGCATGCAGTTGACACCAGTGGTCGAGCTTATGAAGTGAAAGATGGTTGTCCAGTTGAAAAAGAAAAACTTGTGACAACAGAGGCAGAAGAGGTGTTAGGTAATGAGGTTTTAGGAAGACGTCCTAAGGGTCCTGTGTATACCTGGAAGTGTAGTAGTATTTGCAGTGTGCGACAGGATTCCATCAATTTGCTTTGTGATTTTGTACGGTCATTTAATAAGAAAAGTTTGAAGCAGAAAATGAAGTTGTTGCAAGAATTAGATCCTTGCAGAGTGAGAGAAGTGACAGGTTTGCATGGTCATTCACTGGCTTGTCTTTCCAGGAGAGTATGCCAGAGTGTTTTTCATCATTTCAGGATGCTAGCAGTGCATCATAATAAAGTGAGGAAATTAGTTAGAATGTTGTACTATGCTAAGAGTCCAGCAATTATGCTTAAACAATTATGCGCTGCTCTTTTGCATGGTTCTGAAATAGATGTGAAGAATATATGTGAAGAAATTGAGTTTTGTTACTTTGGAAGTAAAGAGGAGAATGTTGAAATTGACCAAGAAGAAGCGGGTAATGTGGAAGATAGTGTACAGGTTTCCAGTACAGATAATTTCCAGAGGGAAATTGCGACGTTTCAGGTGAAATCAAGTAAGAGACAAAATTTCACTTGTGTGTGTTGTCGACGCACTTATTATAAGAATCAGACTAAGTTAGTGGATTTATATGCAAAAAGTGAAAGGGAAAATAATAGTGAATGGAAGGATTTCACAACATACTTGATGGTAGAAAATTGTTTTGATTTGGGATTGGATCAACGTGTGTGTACTTATTGTTGTAACAAATTAAATCAAAACCAGATGCCTGCTAGAGCAGTTCATAATAATCTGGAATTGGTTGAGATTCCTTCTGAATTGAAGGATTTAAATACTTATGAATCTATTTTGATTCAAAGTATCCATCCCTTTCAGGCTATTGTAAGAATGGAGTCAAAGACAGGGAAATTGCCTCCATCAGATTTACAGAGTGGATTAAAGGGAAGAGTTGTTTATTTGCCTCTAGATTTGAAGAACAACATTAACACAATTGGAGTAGAAAAAGTGGAAGAGGAACCTCTGGTTATCTTAGTAAATGGGGTTCCGACAAAGAATAAGAAAATATGGCAAGATTTAGTGGATGTTAGGAAAGTTAAAAAGGCAACATTGTATTTGAAAAAAAATAATAAATACTATAAGAATGTATATGTTGCAGAAGAGGAAGTAAGTGAGGAAGAGGATAGCGATTTGTGTGCTGGTCAAATTGAGAAAGTAGAACCCTCTACTAGTGAAGAAATATATGAACATTATAGTGTTCATCCTTTGCATTCCAAGGAAGTCATGGGGAATGCTATTGAGTTGTTTCAAATGAAACAAGCCAAAGGGAGTCCCATTAGTGTTTGGGAGGAAAGTTTGGAAGCTCGGTGTTTCCCACAGCTTTTTCCAACAGGTCAGGGAGGAAGATATGATGAGCGACCTCATCAAATTCCTGCTTCTGAATACCGGACTTTGCGATTGTATGCAGGAGATGCTAGGTTTCGACAATGCATTCCCTATTTGTTTCATCTCCTGTTTGAAAGCGATCTGTCTGGACTGTCATATGCAGTGAACCACATCTTGAAAAGTGGTATACACATGCAAAACATCTCGGCAAGTGACTTTATGGATAAAGTCAATGTCCAAGACAGTATTTTGGATTCTCACCTGATTAATCTCATGGCGTGTCAGCGTGGTACTAATGAGTACTGGTACCGTCGTCACGGTGATTTCAAATGTATGCTGAGGAACTTAGGAACTCCAACATGATTCCTCACTCTGAGCTGTGCCGAGTATGGCTGGGAAGACTTACTTGAATTTCTACGAGAGGCAAATGGAAAAATCGAAAACATCGAATTCAAGACACCCGGAGAACTGTGCTCTTTGGATCCAGTCAATGTATGTAGGTACTTCAATCATAGATTTGAAGCTATGATGTCTTTCATCATGAATAAGAAGAATCCACCTCTTGGAGAGGTGTTGGATTTCTTCTGGAGAAAGGAGTACCAAGCAAGAGGTGCTCCTCATATACATATGTTGCTGTGGATCAAGGATGCACCTAAATTTAGAACGGATCCAGAAGACTCCGTGATGAGTTTCATACAACAGTATTCTACGTGTGCTGTTCCAAACGCAAAACGCAAAGGAGAAGAAAAGCCTAAGAGAAAAAGTTCTACGTTTCCAAAGCCATCGATGTGGAAAGTACTGTCGTCGTAAATTCCGAAACAAGGACAAGTTCTACACCAAATGTTGTTTCGGCTTTCCACGACCGGTGATTTCTAAAGGAAGAGTAAACAGTTTGATGTCTTCGCTGCGACATAATGTGATGAAGAAATCACCTAAAAACACATACAATTTGAAGAGGAACGAAGAGTCTAAGTACATCAATGACTACAACCCGGTGATTTTGTCCATGTGGAATGCTAACATGGATATACAGTTTGTGGCTGATAACTGTATGGCTGTGACTCGGTATGTGACATCTTACATCACCAAAAAAGATCAGACAGAATTGAAGGATATGTGGGAGGACATTTCCCATGAAAAGAGCCTCAGCAAGAAGTTGTACAGTTTCAGTCTGAAGATATTGTCGCATCGAGAAATCGGAGCTTACGAATGTTCTGACCGGTTGTCTTCAGCAAGTCTCTATGCCAAGTCCAGGAGTATCGTTTGGGCGAGTCTTGGTCTTGCTGCAACGCGTAATCGAGTTCTCAAACCTGTGCGGGAAATTGAGTATTTGGCGGAAAAGGAGCCAAACAGTACCGACATTTTGAAGACCAACATGTTGGATACATATTATCCAAATCGAAGCAGTCACCTCGAGAATGTTTGTCTGTATGAGGTTCTTCAAAATTACATATTCAAGAGGAACATCAAAGAAGATACTGAGAAAGGAGTGTATGCTGTAATAGGAAGTGAGGGATGTCTGGTCAAGCAAAGAAAATGCCACTTGGTAAACCCTCGAAAATTGAGTGGCGAATCTCCTGAAAAAAAGGAGTTTTTCTATTTAGCACTTTTGCAACTTTTCAAGCCTTGGCGTGCAGAAGAGGAACTGCTTGGAGATTTCCTCTGTTACGAAGACTCTTTCAATGCTGCCAAGGAGACCATAGAATGTCCTGCTTTTCCCAAATATGTAGAAATGTTGAATGCGGAAATTGAGCAGGAAGCAACGATTGCAGCCGAGATTGCCAGAGACAGTTCTCAGGACAGTCAGAGTTCTGCTTCATTGAGTCAGGATCCACTAGGAGGACCTGTTATCGAAAATGAAAATGCCACTGCTATGAATGAAGTGGAAAGAGCCATGGCACATGCTCAGGAGGATGCGGTTAACTTAGAAGAGTTGGAAAGACAACTCAACGTTGAGCAGAGGAAAATATATGACGAAGTTACCATGCAAATTGATCATGGATTAAGTCATGACAAGAAAGAGTGCTCATGTACGTCGTTGAAGCCTGTCCGACTGTACGTGAGTGGAGAAGCGGGAACTGGAAAAAGTTTCCTTATTAAAGCAATTTCATGTTATTTGCAGGAAAGGACAGAGTCATCGCTGTCTTGTGTTGTCACCGCTCCAACTGGACTGGCAGCACATAACATTAAAGGGATTACTTTACATCGTTTACTGATGCTGCCAGTGGAGCATGACAACAAATTACAATATCACAAGCTATCTGGAGATGCTTGTTGTGAAGTTTCAAGAATCTTGAGGAAAATGAAACTTCTTATCATTGACGAAGTAAGCATGGTTTCCAATGTCATGCTTGCATTTGTGCATTTGAGAATGCAAGAAGTTCTCAAAACAGAGTATGATGTGTTATTTGGTGGCAAACACATCATTGTTTTCGGAGATCTTCTGCAGCTGACACCAGTGAAAGGGCAACCTGTGTTCAAAATGCTCACGCATGAAGATACCAGGAAGTGCCTAGGGAGCATTGGCAACGTCAATATATGGTTAAACTTCAATTATGCTGAACTGCATGAAAATATGCGTCAGGCGAAGGATGAAGTTTACAAGACTATTCTACAAGATGTTAGAATTGGAAAAGTGACCGAGCATGGGAAAGAAGCTTTACATGCACGATTACTGTCAAATTTATATCCAGAACAAGATGTTGTGCCTGAGAATATTTTTCAGAAAATTACTGAGAAGAAATCTGGAATATGTTTGATGCCAACTCTTGCAGAATGTGCCAAATTCAACAACAAAATGTTGCATTTAGAAAAGCAAGAGATTGTGAAACTGGAAGCTATTGACAGAGTAGAGCATATGGGATCAACAATTATTTTGTCTGAGAATTTGAAAACAAAATTGGATTCATTAGAGAAGACTATATCTAAAACTGCAGGTTTTGAAAAGACTCTGAATGTGTGCTTGAACTGCCGTATAATTTTAAGAAGGAATTTACATGTTGAAAGAGGTCTGGCAAATGGATCAATGGGTAATGTTGTTGATTTTGTAAAATACAGAAATAGAGATGGAATTGAATTTTTAAAAATTAAATTTGATGGCATTGAGGAAGTACAGCTAATTGGTCGTTGTTCTGCTAGATTTTTGCTTGTAAAAGACTTATATGTTCGCCGTAAGCAGTTTCCTGTTTGCTTGGCATATGCGGTGACAATCCATAAATCGCAAGGTTTAAGTGTAGACAGTGCATTGGTGAATATTGGCAGTTCTGTGTTCAAGGAGGGTATGGCATATGTGGCATTGTCACGAGTTAGAACTTTATCGGGATTGTACTTGATTGAGTGTGATGTCACAAACATTTGTGCGGATCTAGATTGTGTTAAGGAATACAATAGGTTAAGAAGAGAGTATGCGCCACATTTGCCTCAATATCCTTTGTTTGAGAAACGTGTGGTAGGCCGGAAACGAAGAAATGTGACCAATACTGGGGAGGTTGTAGCAAAAAGACGAAAAGTCGATGAACCTGAAATTATAAGCAGAAACAAAAAGGATTCTGTTGAAGATGTTGTTGGTTTTCAATTTGAAAACAGTTCTGGTGTCAACTGCTATGCTAATGTAGTGGTTAATGTTTTGTTTTCTCTAGAAAATGTAAAAGAAGAGATTGTGGTCAATTCTGATCAAAGATTTTGCAGTTTGTTAAATTCTGTGTTAGAGAAATGTAGCACTGATAGAACAAAAATAGAAAGTGTGTCTGAAATTCTAAATCTGTTAGACAGATGTTCAGGCCAAACACAATTCTCTAAAAATATTCAGCAAGATTGTCAGGAGTTTTTAATGTATATGCTTGATGTATTGCATGCTGAAGGTGTAGATGTAGATCACCTGTTTGGGCTTTCTTATCAATGGCAGCATGACTGCGAGAACTGTAGGGTATCAAGTACTACTAGTGTAGACTCAGAAAGATTTATATATTTAACTTTGCCAGACAGTAAATCAGTCTCTTTTAATAAACTAGTAAAAGCAGCTGATCACAACATGGAGTGTAGCCAATGTAAATCTGAAATGATGTCCACATTATTTATACGAACATATGGCCAGTATGTTATTTTAATGTTCCAACGATGTAGGCCTGATGGAACAAAATGGACAACTTTAATTAAAAATGTTGTGGCTTCACAGTTGTCAATATCAGGAAGGACTTTTGTAACTGCAGCAATTATATATCATGACGGTCCTTTAATAACATCAGGACATTACACAGCGTATTTAAAGTCTAGTAATGTCTGGTCATTCTGCAACGATTCTGTTTTAATTTAAAAAAAAAAATTGCCGTATGACCTTAAAAACTCTTACCTGGTGTTTTTAAAACCAAAATTTTAGGGAAAGAATCTCGGGATGTGCTCTGAGGAATTTCACGAAGTTCTAATGGCTCCTACACGATTTGGCCTTGAGGATAAGTGTAGTACAGAGACATAACTTCTTACCATAACACTGGACGTCATGGAGAAATAAGTGCACTTTGAATGAGTTCAGAAAAACTGTTTCTTTTTATAAGCTAATTGAAGCAGCCAATCAAAACATGGAGTAGAGGGAATGTAAGTCTGCAATGCTGTCTACTGTTTTACATTGCTTTGTGATTAAAAGTGATGTAGAGAATTAAATAATTGTAGTAGTCATAGAGGTAGTGTAAGTCTGCTTCATAGTAAGCAGTATCAGTGTCATGGGAAATGTAGAACATGACTGAGCAAGAAGGGGAAGATATTAGTAATCCAGGATTGTGAAAATGATCTTCAACATTTTAATTCTGAAAGTTGCGGAAATACAACATGACGGGATTGGCTTACAAGAATTCCAAGAGTTATAAATGGCTCTGACACGATTTGGCCTTGTGGAAACATGTGGTAGAGAGCGAGAAGTCATTTATTGTATGTAACATATTTTTCAAAACGATGGAGGTTTTCTTTCAGAAAGTGGCGAGCTGAAAGTAATAACAGCACAACAGAGTGTAAGCTGTTCATAGGACATCCTTCGACGTCATGGAAAGTAAGTTAACTTTAAGGAGTTCTGAATTCTGATTTGTTATGTTGTATGGGTTTTTTAAACACAATCATTTTGATTGTGTTTTTTTTCCCCGCTGTTATATGATGAATACCTTCAAGTCACTGTTTTTAGTGAAATTTGATACATTCTGAGAACAGCAAAAATAAACCATTTAACATGTATAATTAATTCTGTACTGTTTGCATTTATGATGTACATGTAGAACTGTGTAGGAGGCATGGAGAAGGCTTCTGTAAGTGTCAAAGTTGTTGCATACAGTGCTCATATTCTACGTAGTCTTTCATATGATAGACTACATTTCCACAATGAGATACCTAAGCAAAGGAAACACAGGTGATATGATTGTGGAATGAGGAAAATAAACTCCACATTTTTCAATTACATCACCTGTGTTTCCTAATTTTACGAATGACATTGTGCAGATGAAGTTTAGGTCTGTCCACGGACACAGAAGAGGTCTGGCCTTTGTTCAAGAGTGAAGTGGACATGACTTACTTCATTAGTAGGCCTTCACATGTATTATCTCCTCTGTATTTTTCAACAAATGTAAATTTGATCTGCAACCCTGAGTAGGCCTCACCTTAAACAAACCTCTGGATAGGCCACACCTTATTGTCATCCTGAATCAATCATTTAACATGTTAGGGACAGATTTATGATAGGTGTATGCCTCTTTTGCGCCACTGTGTGTCACTTTTGTGACGCAGTGGCGGTTGAAAAGATTTGCTTTGAGGCGACAAAATTATAAAATGATGCATCTAGGCAGATGTGTCATGCTGTAACAAAACAATGCCACATGAAACCGATGCAGCAGTCATGCAAAAGATGCACCATGTTGCAAGATAGGACTCACTTCATCTGCATCAAGATACTGTTAGTTTAAAATGTATATTTTTAGGACTGTGTAGAGGCATGGAGAAGCAGAGGCTTCTGTAAGTGTCAAAGTTGTTCAAAAACTGTTTGTCCTTCTATTTTTTCCCTTGTCTTTTCTAATTTATTAAAAACATGTTTTAATATTTTTCAAATGTTTGTTCTCTCTTTCACAGATTGAAAGTATAAAAATAACAAATGACTAACTTAACGACAATTATAAGGTAAATGTTTTGTACTCTTTTCGTTATATTTCTATCACATTTAACTTCTATTAGTTCCATTGCTTCATTTCTTTAAGCATCACTTTCCTGCCTTTGCTACTTCCCTCATTCCTTTCTCTATTACTTAATTACTCTACTCCTTCCACTATTTTTCTTAGTCCCTCTCTTCTCATACTTCTTCACTCTTGGTCACTCACTCTGTCTCTATTACTGTCACTGTTTCTGACTGATCAAAAATTATTTTTTTTAAAAGAACAGTAAGTATAAGGGAAGGAAACAGACAGTTATGTTAAAAGAAAGATAGCTATAGGGAGTAAACTAGGGATACTGTTACCCGCAATCCTCTGCTGATGATGTCACTGACCATGTCATGAATGATGTAATATGTGACATCATCAGCAGTGGATTGCGGGTAACAGTATCTCTAGTTTACTCCCCTATAGCTGTCTTTCTTTTAACATAACTGTCTGTTTCCTTCCCTTATACTTACTGTTCTTTTTAAAAAAAAAAAATTTTTGGTTCGCTCCCGGTTCGCGTACCGGCGAGCGAACCGGGAAGCGAACCAAGAGAAATAGAGGTTGGCAGAGTTCCAAATATTCTACCAATTTTTTTATAACGGGGAGGTAGTTCTGAAAATAACTTTTTTTTTTATTGTTTTTGTTGTTTTATATTTTTTTAATTATTTTTCTGAACATTTTTTTTACTTTTTTTGTATTTTCTGAACGGTTTTATATTTTTTTGGGGTTTTTTGGGGGGGGGGAACGAAAACGATTCATTGTAAAGGGCTCAACAGGAGCAACAAAAAAAAAGAATTTATTGTCTGGGGCGTTTCGGACAAACATGATTCTTGATAACTCTGTTGATCAGAGTGATGCTACTTTCTCTGTAGCAAATGAACCCATTGCAAAGTACGCAGACTTGCTTTACTTCCCCGAATCTCATTTGTATATTCGGCACCATCTCCCTCCCCTCTGGTCCCGTCACTTCCGGTACAACAGATCTTCTGGCCATAATAGGGGGATTATCTTGTTCGTTACGTAACTGTGCAGCACTGTAGTTGTTAGGATGCCACCTACTCATATGGCGATGCATTGTGTAGTTTCCGTAGCTGTATTTCTTCTCGGTCCCTCTGGACAGTCTATCTTGACATATAAGGCAAGTTACGTACCTTGCATTTACTTTTTTCTGGCCTTTGGGAAATTTAAAAAATTGCCAAATAAAATTCTCTTTCAGGTGAGACCTCCTGGGCTACTCAGGCAAAAAATGCCTCTCTTCCTGCTCTTCCTCCTCTTCTTCTTCTTCCTCTTCTTGCTGAATTATAACTTCAGCAGGTGGTCCTCTCTTCCTTGGATGTGGTGGAGGTGGTGGGGAAGCACCAGCTGAAGCTACTAAAGAAGCCATTGCTCACTGGTAACAAAGGGTCTTTCTCTCACAAAGATGAAAGTCAGAGTGAGGAAAGAAGGAGGGGTTTTCATCATTTGGGAAAAACAATAGTTCTAAACCAATGAAAAGTGTTAATTTTAGATCACATGACCTAGTCTTACATCATTAGGAAACCAAAAGTGAAATGAACCAATGAAAAGTGTTATTACCAAGTCACATGACCTGCTGTGTTTACGTTACGCGCTTTGGGCCGCGTCCCGGTTCGCTTCCGGGAAGCTGCGCTTCGCACCTCGCTTCGCGTACCGGTTCGCTTCCGGGTACGCTAACGTAGCACGTCATATGACGTATCACGCGACAACGCGAAACGTCATGCGGACGCGACGCGTCACGATGTTGTTTTCTAACGCGGCAGTTGCGCTAACGGAACGTTTACCGGTTCGCGGACTGGGTCGCGGCATCAAGATGAGCTAACGGGAAGCTTCCCGGTTCGCGAACCGGGAGCGAACAAAAAAAAGTATTAAATTTTTTTTATTAATAAACATATAAAATATATTTTTGGATTTAAAGAAGAATACATTTTACAGCTACAGATATTAGCTTTTAAAAAACCATTGAAATTCACTGAAAAAACCATAGGTTATAGACCATATATAGTTAGGAATTAGCATTTACAAAACCTTGAAAATTCACTGAAAAAACCATAGGTTATAGACCATATATAGTTAGGAATTAGCATTTAAAAAACCTTATTTTACTCACACAAAACCATTGAAATTCCATATATAGTTAGTTGTACTAACTATATATCGCGCACCCGCAATCCACTGCTGATCATGTCACATATTACATCATTCATGACATGGTCAGTGACATCACTGATGACATCACTGATGACATCTCAAATGACATCACTGATGACATCACTGATGACATCTCAAATGACATCACTGATGACATCACTGATGACATCTCATTTGACATTACTGATCACATCACTGATGACATCATTCATGTGATATTATGATGAACCTCTTCAGACTCTTATATAATCTTAGATACACTCAGTATAAACCGCCTGCATTACGCACAAAATCCTCCACCAAAACACACCGGCATACCTCTCCAATAAACTGACCAAAGCAGGCTGCACGCGATCACTGAGAAGCTCCAACACCCTCCTACTTATTCCCCCCATTCAGAAAAAGAATTCCACTCAGTCACGCTCATTTTCAGGCAATGCCCCACTTATTTGGAATGCCCTCCCTAAAGACCTCCGCTGTAACCAGTCCTACCTTAGCTTCAAAAAAGAACTCAAACTTCTTCTCCTTAATAAATACTGGGGTTTCTAATCCCTCCCTGGTAGCCTCGCCCCTCTGCATCACCCCACCTATCTGCTCTGCATATGACTTGTGACCACCCGCCTGGCCAACTCCCTTTCCTTCTATCTGATCACCTTACCTCCCCTCCTCATGACAGTCAGTTCTCTTGCATGTTTTTGTATACCTAAGTGAGGCTTCCCGCCAAACTGTGACCGCTATTTTGTATGACTCATAGTGTCTAGCAATTGTTTTTACTTTTTTATCTAGATGTCATGTATCCTATGTGGACTTGTTCTTTTATTATTCCGTTGTCTGTGCTTATACACACTGTACCTGTATGGAAACACCTTGTAAAGCGCTCTGATACTCCTGGGTCCAGCCAAATAAATAAATTAAATAAATAAACATACACTCTGTTAGACCTGGCACCTTGGCGTGAGTTTCCCTTCCACTTTTTGCTGTTGTGCCTCAGATGTTTTTGCTGGGGTCCGCGACTCAGGGCACTGCGCCACGGCCAACCCGTGCCGCAGTGCAAGTGCTCCCTACTGTAAAGTGTACATGTGATTGATATACCTGATTGGTTCATTGGATTTACTGTCAGTCCCCAGTAAAGTGCACCAGGCGTGCCAGGGCTTGTGAATGCCAATACTGCTAGTGGGCCTGCAGCGCTGGTTGCGCCACCCACAGAAGCAGCCTTAAAATGTGTCTAGGGTCTGCCATTGCAGAACCTGCGTGCAGTCTGGTACTGTCACCCTGGCTGGGCAAGTGCACACACTTGCCAGCCCCTAAACCTTCCCTTAACTTCATATTAGTCACCCCTATGGTAGGCCTGAGGGCAGGGTGCATTGTAAGTGTAAGGTAGAACATGCCCTGATGTGTGTGGCATGGTCTAATAGTGAATTACTGCCAAAGTCGTTTTTCACTATTGTAAGGCTACCAGTTCCCTTCTAGGCCAGATGGGCTGCTGGAATTATTACACTCTATAATCCCAGCAGGCTCAGGGAACATGGTAGAAATTCATGTTTAGTATGCCTGAACTCAGAATAATAAAATACTTCTTTTAGTAAAGTTTATTTTAATATCCTGTGTTTGCAAATGCCACTTTTAGAAAGTTAGCATTTGCTTGCCTAACCATTTCAGCCCGCCTCTGCTTGGATGTGGATCTGACTGTCTGGTGTGTGTGAGTGACAGGGCTGGGAGTTGACAGGTAGTGATTAGCAGGAGGACCCCTTAATGGGTGGTGGGAGTTTCCCCTGAATGATGCATCAGGCTGTGCTCTGCCTCCACAATGCTGGCTCCGCCCTCCTGGGGAGCGACTGATGACTCAGCCTGCACCTGGCCCAGGAAGGACCGAAGCTTGTCAACAAAGTACTCAGGCCACTCCTGCCCTCTCAATGCCGGCTCCGCCCCCCTGGGGAGCGGCTGATGTGCCTGCCCTCACACTGAATACAGAAGTCATAAGTACCCACAACAAGTACTCAGAGACTGAAGCAGTTATGCAGAGGCCCCCCTGGCCAGTGAGAACAAAAGAAACTGTGTATAAAAGTAGGAGCCCTGCTCCTTGTAAATTAGAATCCTGTTTCACCACGAAGGACCTCTGCCCGACTAGAAGGAGAAGAGACGCTGGGAGAACTGGCCTGCTGCTTGCCTTGCTGAGAAAGGAGAGGAAAAGACTTGATGAGAAAAGACTTTGCTGCTTTGTGCTTAAACATTCTCCAAGGGCTTGACTGAGCTTGCCCCCTGACCTGAGCCACAGGACCATCTGGCTCAACCTGCCTCTGCTCGTCTGCCGGTAATTAACCGGGATATCTACTACTGCCGGAGCTGTGACTTTGGTGCCCCCCAGCCCCTCTCTGAGGCCGTGACCGACTGTGTCTCCTCGTCCGCGCCGAGGAAGAGCTCCGCTCCGTTGAGCCGCTCTCCCCCCGCTGAGGAGATCGCTGTGTTGACCGCCTGGAAGGCTCACTGCTGTGGTGCCCCCCAGCCCCTCCCTGAGGCCGTGACCGACTGTGTCTCCTCGTCCCCGCCGAGGAAGAGCTCCGCTCCGTTGAGCCGCTCTCCCCCCGCTGAGGAGATCGCTGTGTTGACCGCCTAAGAGGGCCCGCTGCTGTGCCTCACCCTCCCGCCAGAAATCCCCACCGGACGCAAACAGACCCAGGGGACAGACCTCCGACCTGGACGGACGCCTCGGGTGCCAGCCCCGCTCTGCCTGAGCCGCTGGGCACCTCGCCTTTGTCCCCGGAGGAAAGCCGCCACCGAGACCGTCAACGGGCTCGGGGCCCGCAACGTTTGTTTCTACCCTTGATTTTGGGGTTGCCAGCCTGCCTGCAAGGGCCCAGGAATTGTGACTATCACCCGCGGTGCGAGCCGCCCCTGTCCGCTGACTCGCGCCGCTCTGTGTGCCTGCCTGCAGCTCCGCGCTGAGAAGAGCGCTCCAGCCCCTCCCGCTGGAATCCTTTAGCTGTCGGGGAGACGAGGCTGCAACCAGAGCCCCTGACCGAGTGACTGGGGCTGCGCTGGGTCCGGGGGCCTCCCCTCCACCTGGACAGCTCTGAGGTCGGTGTTTCCCCCCCGAGGGGGTCCCGCAGACCAGGAGGGCCATCAGCTGTCAGAGACCCGGCCGGGCCGATCGCGTCTCACGCGGGAAGCGTGAGACTTGGCAGGGCGTCGGGATTTCACCCGTCTACAGCGCACCCGAGTGCAGAAACAAACAAAGAATCAAGAGAACATTGTGGAATACAACTTAAGAGAAGAACAGTGCATTTTTGAACTATAACTAAAAGAGAGCTTGCCTATTTACAACCTGTGGGCATACAGAACCGTTATTTGATCTTGTGATAAGTCTGACCTAAGAGATATATATATTTTACATAAAGAAGCGTATTTTTATATACTCACAGCCTGGTGTCCATTTGTGGGGGGATTGGTATATTTTACTGTGTGTGTGTCTACCAATGCTTAACTGACTAACGCCTGGAGAATCGCCTTGGCTGCTCACGCCACGCACCTAGAGGGTGAGCAAGGGTAATTCTGAAGGGTCATCCTTTGCCCTGACTTAGAGGAGAGGGTCCCTGCTTGTCACAAGTACCTACTTGCGCCAACCAGAGACCCCCAATTCTAACATTGGTGGCAGCGGTGGGATTTGCGAATTTGCATTTGTAGTTTACATACAGTGAATTACTGATCACCACATAGGGAGAGCAGATCTATAACGCAGCCACAGGTTTCCAGTTCCTTTTTGCTAATTTTGTTGAGACATCTGCCATTACTGAAGCCATGCCTGGCTCACTTCCTGCCGGAAGAGCGCTCTCTACCTTCTCTGGAGCAGATGACATAGATTGGAGAGAGGGAGCCTTGAGGAGCTTAACCAATGACCAGCTGAAAGATCTCTGCACAAAATGCAGAATTGCCAAAGGTGGATTGAGCAACAAGACCCAACTCGTGACGGCGCTGAGAGCCTGGAGGGAGTCAAGAGATCCACAGACCCCGGTGGATATCATTCCACCAGATGGCGCTGGAGAGCCCCCCAGAGGCCTGTCACCAGAGGAGCTGGCAGACAGGGCCGCAGACAGGGCACATGCAATGGAGATGGCAAGATTAGCTGGGCAAATGGAAATGGAAAAACAAAAACTGGAAATGGACAAGCAAAGATTGGCCATGGAGGCACAGCAACGCCAGCTGGACCATGACCTGAGAATGAAGGAGTTGGATCAAAGAGGTTTGGGAACAGCTCCTTCTGGTGGCAGCGCAACGCCGGTGCAGGTAGAGTCCAAGGTGTACATCCCCAAAGATATAGTTAAAGAATTCTTTAGGGGGGATGACATAGGACAGTGGTTTAGGGCATATGAGGTAGCCATGTCCTCCCACCGGGTCCCTGAGAAAGATTGGGGAGCGGGGTTGTGGGGAAGGTTCCTTAGCGAAGGGCGGGACACCCTGCTAGATTTGCCCACTGCAGAACAGATTTCTTATCCCCACATGAAGGAGGCCTTAATGACCAGGTATGGGCTTACCCCTGAATTATATAGACAGAGGTTCAGGGGGTGTGCAAAGCGTCCTGGGACTACGTATGTGGAGTATGTGAATTTTTTTTGCAGAGCCCTGGATGGTTGGGTGAAGGGTAACAAGGTGAATGATTTTCAAAGTCTCTTTGATTTAATTGCATGGGAGCACTTGTCTGATAACTGTTTTCCTGAGTTACGCCAGCACCTGATTGATAGCAAGCTGTCCAACCCGAGGAAGCTTGCTGAGGAGGCGGACCGCTGGCTCAGCACCAGGGTCCACAAGGGTCCAGTGGGAGACTCCGCCAAGGGTGGGCAGGGTCCCCAGCAGAAGAGTGGGGGGGACAGGGGTAAACAGAAAGGGTTCCCTAAAGGCCCCCAAAGTAATCCCCAAGGGAACCAGCAGAAGGGTTCTCAGCCTCCCCCACCCCCAAAGCAGAATGGGGCCCCGACAGGTAGACCTGTTCCAAAGGGGCCCTTCAATTGTTACAAATGTGGTGACCCGGGGCACATAGCCAGTGACCCCAAGTGTCGCCTGTTTGGAAAACCAGCACCCACTGGTGCTCCGCCCCGACAAGTGACCAGTGTTCACTTAGGAGAAGAAGTGATGGTCCCGGGGGGTGGAGATCCTGTTCAGATGACCCTAGTCTCACTAGGAGACAGTGAGATGGTCCCTACAAACTACCTGCCCTCTAACACTAAAAAATATGGGCAGGTGGTTACCATCAATGGTAAGAAAGCTGAGGCTCTTAGAGATACAGGAGCCAGTGTGACTGCAGTGAGGCAGCACCTGGTGTCTCAAGAGCAGGTTGTACCCCATGCCTACTGTAGGGTTGTCAACGCTGACAATTCAGAGAGTCAGTGTCCGATGGCTCAAGTTCCCTTCGAGTGGGGGGGGGTCTCTGGTACTCTGCAGGTCTGTGTGAGGAAAACCATGCCTGTTGACTGTTTGCTAGGGAATGACTTGGAGGACTCCCCTTGGGAAAAGGTGGAGAAAACGACTCACCTGAGGATGGTGGGTCTACCTGACTGGGCGTGCGTGACCACCCGGTCAATGGCAGCCAGTAGGGGTGATCAAGAAGTCCTGGGACCTGAAGGAAAGGCCCAGGAACCGGCCTTAGGGAGAAGGCGCAGGGGGCGCGGGAAACCGGCCCCTGCTGTTCCCACGGTCCAGGAGGAAGCAGACCTTGAGGGGGATGCCCTGGAGCCTACAGGGGAACAGATTGCTGAACTGGGGGACCTGCCTGAGCTGACCCATTGGCAGCAAGAAGGAGGCCCCTCCAGGGAGGAATTCTGCAGGGAGCAGAAAGAATGCCCTTCTCTCGTGGGTATGCGGCAGCAGGCTGCAGACCAGGCCAATGGTGTTCAGGCCAAAACACATTATGTGTACTGGGAGAATGACCTCCTGTATTCCGAGCCTAAGACTGCTGAACCTGGGTCAGCCCGTGTGCTGGTGGTACCCCAGAAGTTCAGAGCCTTCCTACTGGGACTGGCTCATGATGTGCCGTTAGCAGGACATTTGGGGATGGACAAGACCTATGACAGGCTTGTCACCCACTTTTACTGGCCCCAAATGCACAAGAGCTCAGATGCTCATTGTAGGACCTGTCCAACTTGCCAGGCAAGTGGGAAGAGTGGAGGGAAGAACAAGGCTCCACTCCAACCATTCCCTGTGGTCAGTACTCCATTCCAACGAGTGGGTATTGACATTGTTGGGCCTCTGGACCCCAAGACAGCCATGGGCAACAGGTTCATCCTGGTCTTGGTGGATCATGCCACCCGGTACCCTGAAGCCATCCCTCTGAGGACAGTGACGGCCCCCGTGGTGGGGCGTGCACTAATGGGAATTTTCTCCAGAGTGGGGTTCCCTCTAGAGGTGGTGAGCGACAGAGGGACCAACTTCATATCCAAGTATATGAAGTCCCTTTGGCAAGAGTGTGGTGTGACCTACAAGTTCACCACACCTTACCATCCCCAAGGAAATGGGTTGGTTGAAAGATTCAACCGAACCCTAAAGGGCATGATCATGGGCCTGGAAGGTCCAATGAGGCGTAAGTGGGACGTCCTCTTACCATGCCTGCTCTTTGCATACCGCGAGGTGCCACAGAAGTCTCTAGGGTTCAGCCCCTTTGAGCTGCTGTATGGTCACCCCGTGAGGGGACCACTGAGTTTGGTAAAGGAAGGCTGGGAGCAATCTCCCAGGAAACCTCCCCAGAATGTATATAGCTACATGCTGGCCTTCAGAAACCAAACCAGGCGCTTCAGACAACTTGCTGAGGCAAATCTGGAAGCTAGCCAGGAGGAGATGAAGCGGTGGTACGACCAGAATGCCACTCTGGTAGAGCTTCAGCCTGGACAAGAGGTGTATGTCTTGGCCCCAGTGGAACCCTGTGCACTTCAGGATAAGTGGACAGGCCCTTTTGAGGTTGTGGAGCGCAAGAGCTCAGTGACATACTTGGTGGACATGAAGACGCCCAGGAATCCTTTAAGGGTCTTACATGTCAACCGCCTCAAGCCCCACTTGAGAAGGTCCGAAGTGGGCATGCTGTTGGCCACTGATGATGGAATGGAAGAGGAGTCTGAGCCTCTTCCTGACCTCTTAGTGGCCTGTGAGAAAGATGGGTCAGTGGATGGAGTTAACCTCTCACCCACCCTGACCCCTGAGCAACAGGAAGACTGCCGCCAGTTGCTGGGGCAGTTTCCAGACCTGTTCTCCCTGGTTCCTAGTGTCACAGACTGGTGCGTCCATGATGTGGACACAGGAGACAGCTTACCTGTGAAGCATAAGGCTTACAGGGTAACTGACAGGGTCCGGGCCTGCACCAAGGAGGAGGTCTCCAAGATGCTTGCTCTTAGGGTGGTTGAGTCTTCCAGCAGTCCTTGGTCCAGCCCCGTGGTCTTGGTCCCAAAGGCTGCTGCGCCGGGAGCCACACCTGAACTCCGGTTCTGTGTGGACTACAGAGGACTCAATTCAGTCACCAAGACTGACGCGCACCCTATCCCCAGAGCTGACGAGCTCATTGATCGGCTAGGGGCTGCCCGGTTCCTCAGCACGTTTGATTTAACGTCTGGGTACTGGCAGATCGCCTTGACCGATGGGGCAAAGGAGAGGTCCGCATTCTCCACACCAGATGGGCATTTCCAGTTCCGGGTTATGCCATTTGGGATGAAGAATGCCCCTGCCACCTTTCAGAGGTTGGTCAACCAGGTGTTGGTTGGGCTGGATGAGTTCAGTGCCGCCTACCTGGATGACATCGCAGTGTTCAGTGGCACCTGGCCAGAACACCTGCGGCACCTCTGGGAAGTGTTGATGGCCCTGCGCAAGGCAGGCCTCACAATCAAGGCGAGCAAGTGCCAGATTGGGCAGGGTTCCGTGGTGTACTTGGGACACCAAGTGGGGAGTGGCAAGGTGGCACCCTTGCAACCCAAAATTGAGACCATCCTGGCTTGGGAACCCCCCAAGACCCAGACTGCAGTGAGAGCCTTCCTGGGGCTCACTGGGTATTACAGGAGGTTTGTCAAGGGCTATGGCACTATTGTGACCCCCTTGACAGAGCTGACTTCTAAGAAGCAGCCCAGGAATGTGATTTGGACTGACACCTGTCAGAAGGCTTTTGACACCCTGAAGACTGCCATGTGCACGGCACCCGTGCTCCTGGCTCCTGATTTCTCCAAGGAATTCATAGTGCAAACAGACGCTTCAGAGCATGGTGTAGGGGCTGTTCTCTCACAGATGACTGAGGAGGGCTGGGACCACCCTGTAGCCTTCATCAGTAGGAGGTTACTGCCACGGGAAAGTAGGTGGAGTGCAATAGAGCGTGAAGCATTTGCTGTGGTCTGGGCACTGAAGAAGCTAAGACCCTACTTGTTTGGGTCTCACTTCCGGGTTCAGACAGACCACAGGCCCCTCAGATGGTTGATGCAAATGAGGGGTGAGAACCCAAAACTGTTGAGGTGGTCCATCTCCCTACAGGGTATGGACTTTACGGTGGAACACCGCCCTGGCACAGATCACGCCAACGCTGACGGTCTGTCCAGGTTTTTCCGCCTTAGTGATGTGGAACTCCCTGGGGAAGGGTAGTTCCCCCCACATTTCAGCTGGAGGGGACACGTGTTAGACCTGGCACCTTGGCGTGAGTTTCCCTTCCACTTTTTGCTGTTGTGCCTCAGATGTTTTTGCTGGTGTCCGCGACTCAGGGCACTGCGCCACGGCCAACCCGTGCCGCAGTGCAAGTGCTCCCTACTGTAAAGTGTACATGTGATTGATATACCTGATTGGTTCATTGGATTTACTGTCAGTCCCCAGTAAAGTGCACCAGGCGTGCCAGGGCTTGTGAATGCCAATACTGCTAGTGGGCCTGCAGCGCTGGTTGCGCCACCCACAGAAGCAGCCTTAAAATGTGTCTAGGGTCTGCCATTGCAGAACCTGCGTGCAGTCTGGTACTGTCACCCTGGCTGGGCAAGTGCACACACTTGCCAGCCCCTAAACCTTCCCTTAACTTCATATTAGTCACCCCTATGGTAGGCCTGAGGGCAGGGTGCATTGTAAGTGTAAGGTAGAACATGCCCTGATGTGTGTGGCATGGTCTAATAGTGAATTACTGCCAAAGTCGTTTTTCACTATTGTAAGGCTACCAGTTCCCTTCTAGGCCAGATGGGCTGCTGGAATTATTACACTCTATAATCCCAGCAGGCTCAGGGAACATGGTAGAAATTCATGTTTAGTATGCCTGAACTCAGAATAATAAAATACTTCTTTTAGTAAAGTTTATTTTAATATCCTGTGTTTGCAAATGCCACTTTTAGAAAGTTAGCATTTGCTTGCCTAACCATTTCAGCCCGCCTCTGCTTGGATGTGGATCTGACTGTCTGGTGTGTGTGAGTGACAGGGCTGGGAGTTGACAGGTAGTGATTAGCAGGAGGACCCCTTAATGGGTGGTGGGAGTTTCCCCTGAATGATGCATCAGGCTGTGCTCTGCCTCCACAATGCTGGCTCCGCCCTCCTGGGGAGCGACTGATGACTCAGCCTGCACCTGGCCCAGGAAGGACCGAAGCTTGTCAACAAAGTACTCAGGCCACTCCTGCCCTCTCAATGCCGGCTCCGCCCCCCTGGGGAGCGGCTGATGTGCCTGCCCTCACACTGAATACAGAAGTCATAAGTACCCACAACAAGTACTCAGAGACTGAAGCAGTTATGCAGAGGCCCCCCTGGCCAGTGAGAACAAAAGAAACTGTGTATAAAAGTAGGAGCCCTGCTCCTTGTAAATTAGAATCCTGTTTCACCACGAAGGACCTCTGCCCGACTAGAAGGAGAAGAGACGCTGGGAGAACTGGCCTGCTGCTTGCCTTGCTGAGAAAGGAGAGGAAAAGACTTGATGAGAAAAGACTTTGCTGCTTTGTGCTTAAACATTCTCCAAGGGCTTGACTGAGCTTGCCCCCTGACCTGAGCCACAGGACCATCTGGCTCAACCTGCCTCTGCTCGTCTGCCGGTAATTAACCGGGATATCTACTACTGCCGGAGCTGTGACTTTGGTGCCCCCCAGCCCCTCTCTGAGGCCGTGACCGACTGTGTCTCCTCGTCCCCGCCGAGGAAGAGCTCCGCTCCGTTGAGCCGCTCTCCCCCCGCTGAGGAGATCGCTGTGTTGACCGCCTAAGAGGGCCCGCTGCTGTGCCTCACCCTCCCGCCAGAAATCCCCACCGGACGCAAACAGACCCAGGGGACAGACCTCCGACCTGGACGGACGCCTCGGGTGCCAGCCCCGCTCTGCCTGAGCCGCTGGGCACCTCGCCTTTGTCCCCGGAGGAAAGCCGCCACCGAGACCGTCAACGGGCTCGGGGCCCGCAACGTTTGTTTCTACCCTTGATTTTGGGGTTGCCAGCCTGCCTGCAAGGGCCCAGGAATTGTGACTATCACCCGCGGTGCGAGCCGCCCCTGTCCGCTGACTCGCGCCGCTCTGTGTGCCTGCCTGCAGCTCCGCGCTGAGAAGAGCGCTCCAGCCCCTCCCGCTGGAATCCTTTAGCTGTCGGGGAGACGAGGCTGCAACCAGAGCCCCTGACCGAGTGACTGGGGCTGCGCTGGGTCCGGGGGCCTCCCCTCCACCTGGACAGCTCTGAGGTCGGTGTTTCCCCCCCGAGGGGGTCCCGCAGACCAGGAGGGCCATCAGCTGTCAGAGACCCGGCCGGGCCGATCGCGTCTCACGCGGGAAGCGTGAGACTTGGCAGGGCGTCGGGATTTCACCCGTCTACAGCGCACCCGAGTGCAGAAACAAACAAAGAATCAAGAGAACATTGTGGAATACAACTTAAGAGAAGAACAGTGCATTTTTGAACTATAACTAAAAGAGAGCTTGCCTATTTACAACCTGTGGGCATACAGAACCGTTATTTGATCTTGTGATAAGTCTGACCTAAGAGATATATATATTTTACATAAAGAAGCGTATTTTTATATACTCACAGCCTGGTGTCCATTTGTGGGGGGATTGGTATATTTTACTGTGTGTGTGTCTACCAATGCTTAACTGACTAACGCCTGGAGAATCGCCTTGGCTGCTCACGCCACGCACCTAGAGGGTGAGCAAGGGTAATTCTGAAGGGTCATCCTTTGCCCTGACTTAGAGGAGAGGGTCCCTGCTTGTCACAAGTACCTACTTGCGCCAACCAGAGACCCCCAATTCTAACACACTCACAGACTGTCACTCATCCATGGAGTTACTCACACACCTAGTCAGTCATGCAAAGAATCAATCACACCTCCATTTCCTCAACTATACAGTTATACACACCTTACTTATTCAAACATATACTAAAACATATTTACTCACTTATACAATCCTGGATACAAGTTCACAATGATCCATACAGCCACTCACACATTCACTGGCTCTTATGCACAGTTATTTATATATGTCAACTCTCACATGTACTGTATTTTACATATGTACTTACTTTGACATGTAGCACTGAGATATCCATTCACTCACCAATACACTCATGCACACAGTCAACCGCCCATACAGCTGTTTCCACATGCACTTTTGAACCCATACATCTAGTGAATCAACTGCTCACACATCTATGCAGAGAGTCATACACCTCCCAGCCACCCACACACACACTCAGTCTCCCATACAAATGCTTGGGCAACCAATCAATAACCCATATAAATAATCATATAGCTACTGATCAACACATGCAGCAGTTTACAGAACAACAGACATAATGATGCACAAATTAAGACAGTTTAGTCACTAACCCATGCACTCAGTGAGACACATTTAATCAGTCACTCATACAGTCAGTCATGCCCCTACTAAATCCTTCATCAAGACACTTATACATCCACTCATTCTTCAATATGTAAGACATATTTTAACTGTACAGAAAAATACAGTCACTGGATGTTGTCATCAGTGATGTCATCAGTGATGTCATTTGAGATGTCATCAGTGATGTCATCAGTGATGTCATTTGAGATGTCATCAGTGATGTCATCAGTGATGTCACTGACCATGTCATGAATGATGTAATATGTGACATGATCAGCAGTGGATTGCGGGTGCGCGATATATAGTTAGTACAACTAACTATATATGGAATTTCAATGGTTTTGTGTGAGTAAAATAAGGTTTTTTAAATGCTAATTCCTAACTATATATGGTCTATAACCTATGGTTTTTTCAGTGAATATATATATATATATATATATATATATATATATATATATATATATATTACCTACTGGCAGTCGCCAGTAGGTGTATATAGTTAGGATTTTTTCTCTATGGGATTTTTGAAAATTCTATGTCTAATAACTTTGGCGTTTGTGGACGGAATTGGCTGAAATTTTCAGGAAAATGGAACATTTTGTTTCTGAGCAGCCCCTGAAAATTTGGGGGGGGTTTGTCAAGGGGGGGCCGAGAAAAAAGGGGGTCCCAAAACGTGTTTTTAACATTGAGTTTTCCATAGGGCGGTTGGCCTCACTTTTAGCCCGAACGGCTGAATGGATTTGCACGAAACTTGGCAAAATTGTAGGGACTGGTAGCCCGATGTGCCTTTGCTAGGTCTCAATATATGTGCTCCAGTGGATTTTGAGAAATTAACGTTCAAAAAAAGATATATACCTGTAACAGCGGACCGGGCAGCGCTCCAGTTTGCGTACTTTTCGCGTTACGGAGCTTTGTGAAGCGAAGCTGATTGGTTCTCCGGCGTCTGTAAACATTCCAAACAGTCCGTAGCGGCCGCCATCTTGTCTCTCGGTAGGATCGAGAGACAAGAGGAGGCCAAAGCGAAGGGGCAAATGACCATAAGGGGGCATAGTAGATCCTCCCTGACCCCCTAGGTTTGATGTGGAGGTTTTAAAAGGGCCCCGCGGGGCAAAAAAAATAAAATAAATAATAATCGAACGGCTGAATGGATTTGCACGAAACTTGGCAAAATTGTAGGTACTGGTAGCCCGATGTGCCTTTGCTATGTCTCAATATATGTGCTCCAGTGGATTTTGAGAAATTAACGTTCAAAAAAAGATATATATCTGTGACAGCGGACCGGGCAGCGCTCCGCTTCGCGCACTTTTCGCGTTACGGAGCTTTGTGAAGCGAAGCTGATTGGTTCTCAGGCGTCTGTAAACATTCCAAACAGTCCGTAGCGGCCGCCATCTTGTCTCTCGGTAGGATCGAGAGACAAGAGGAGGCCAAAGCGAAGGGGCAAATGACCATAAGGGGGCATAGTAGATCCTCCCTGACCCCCTAGGTTTGATGTGGAGGCTTTAAAAGGGCCCCACAGGGCAAAAAAAATAAAAAAAATGTTTTTAGTTTTTTTGCGTGGGGAGCGTCCGGTTCGCGAACCGGGAAGCGTTCTGGGGAGCGTACTTTGTTGAAAATTAGTGAAAAAAGTTAGAGTAAAATAATAATTGTGAGTGATCAGATGTAGGGTAGCTCTGAGAAGAGCTTTTGGGTTTATGGTACATTTAGGTACTTATAAGTAGGTACCAATGCACAGTCTTAAATTCAGAATGAAAATTCTGTTGCCCTCATCTGAGAAGTGAACTCCATCTCCTCTGTAGATATCTTGCATGTAGTAACACAAGTTATTGTTGTACAAGGAGCCCATTCCATGGTCTCTCATGTAAGCTGAAACAGATTTGTTTACATGCTTCCTCGACTTCTCAATTTGTGGACAAAATTGGTTCGACCACCTCCATTTCTGTCTTTGGCATATATTTGAATATACCAAGGCAGTCTGAGGAAAAATTGCCATTAATTGCTCAAAGGTGTCCTTTAAAAGCATTTCCAGACCTACCCCAGTCAAAGTGCCCAAGTCATTACCTCCACAGTGCACAATTAACAGGTCAGGTTTTGGCAAATGCATAAAGGTTTTCACCAATGGTATCAATTGGTGACATTTTAATCCTCTGTGGCCAAACCACTTAATTTCCACATCTTGTAAATTGAGGTTAGGTAAATTTCTGTTATAAGCATACCTCTGAGCCCAGTAGATGTAACTATGTCCAACAATCCAGACAGAAAACATGGTGAGAGAAGGTTCTGCTGCAGTCAGATGAAGTGTGGCAATGAAATGGCAGTTGAAAAAATAAGAGTTTAAAATGAAAAAAACTGTGGAGTTTCTGTGTTAATGAAGCAGTAAGAGTGATTGGTGGATTTTGATTGCTGAAAACAGAAAGTTAGGGTGCATGGATGAGTTCTTTGAAAGATGTATTTTGAGTGGTCAAGAAAAAATCATTAAATGAAAGAATGCACTGGATATGCAGGTGCACTGAGAGTTCAGAGTTCAATTGCAACATTGTTGTGTGAACTTGCAAACACCAGAGGTCTTCCAAGAGGTGGTTGCTATGCAAAAAAAGCAGAGAGGGCAGAGGGGGGAAGGGTTTTGATTTGAAAAAAGTGAGGGAAGAGTTTTGATTGGGTGACATGAGAGATATGTGTGAAGAATTACAGCATTTCTGTGCTTTTGATAGCTGCAGACTCTGGAGTGCATACCTTTTGCTCTGCTGAAGACAAATTGGTTTGTTTCTGAGACTGTTTTGAAACTCAAAGTATTTGCTAAGGTGAGAAAAGATTTCTTTAATTTAGATAGAGAATAGTGTGCTTTAAGGAGAAAATTATGAAGAAAGTTGTGTTTTTCAAATGTTGCTTTGTCTCAAGTGTTTTACAAATAGATTTTGTTTCTTTGAGAAATTGTAATTGGAGAAAATGTGAAGTATTAGTACTGACAGGGTTTTTATGTGCATAGGAGCTGTGGAGTGTTTTCAAATTATGACTTGTAAATCGTTATTGAGGAAAAGGAATGGTTTTAATATTTATGACAAGGACATAATGGTGTATGCTTCTTTATAAGGCAATTGAGTGTCTCTGATGTTATTTTTCCCATTTTAATGTAAGACCTTTCCCTGTGGAGCAAATTGCTTGTAAATATGCTCTCACCTGTGCATGGCAAATTTAGATTTTGAATGTTTGCGTTACATAGCCATGTTAAAAGTGACCCAAACATGCTGCAAAGGCAATCAAAAAACGCTTTCATGTGTCTTAAGGACATTTTAAGTCATTTCCCCATGTGGAGTGTTTTTAAATTATGACTTGAAAATCGTTTTTGGGGAAAAGGAATGCTTTTAAAATTTATGACAAGGACATAATGGTGTATGCTTCTTTATAAGGCATTTCAGTGTCTCTGATGTTATTTTTCCAGTATTTAATTAAAAGACCTTTCCCCGTGGAGCAAATTCCTTGTAAATATGCTCCCACCTGTGCATGGTAAATTTAGATTTTGACTGTTTGAGTTACATAGCCATGTTAAAAGTGACCCAAAAAAGTTGCAAAGGCTTTAAAAAAACACTTTCATGTGTCTTGAGGACATTTTAAGTCATTTCCCCATGGGCAGTTGTTACATTCTCATCATCTGTAATTAATCCCTGTACCTTTAAATACCTCTTGTTATCTTTAGAACATTACAGTTCCATTAGAACTGCTGTCATTATCAGCCTTCAGGCAGTGTGTTACTCTGCTCTGCGCTGGCTAGCTGTTATCATCTGTTGCTGTGCTGCTTGTTATTAAAGGCTTGTATCTACAATCAACTTGTCTGCAATATATATATATAACAGCAGTGTTTTCAAATTATGAGTTGAAAATCGTTTTTGAGGTAAAGGAATGTTTTTAAAATTTATGTGCGCCATATGCCCCCAAATTTGTTTTTCAGGGGTGCAGCAGGGTGTTCTTGAGACACCCCTGCACCCTCGAAAAAATTCCTAATTTGCGATGAGCTAATTGCTAATCGCAAATTGCACCTTCATTCCTATGGGCCTCCTGCTCCATGGAAATGAATGGGTAATTTGCAATTAGCAATTTGCTCATTGCAAATTAGGAATGGTAAAGAATCGCTATTTATTCCTTAAAGTTCGCTATTTAGGAAATGCAAAAAACTTTGATGATACATATGGCGGTTCATCTCTAACAAGATAAGAAGCTTAGGGATAGATTTATGATGACTGGCGCATCACCAGGGATGTGCCAGTCATCCTGCGTCGCTGTTCCGACACCCATGGTGTGCTGCATTTACAATGCGGCGCACCATGGGGCAAAAACAGCACAGATGCGTGACGCATCTGTGCCGTAAAGGTGGCGCATTGCTGGAGTTGTATCGCAAGTGTGATGAAGCTCCAGCAAGGCTCAAGGGTGCCCCTGTCGCAGGGTTTCTGTTCTCACACAGAACTGTGCACAGAGGATTGGAACCTCGGCGAATTAGGGTGCCCCAAAACTCACCTTAGTACCCAAAAACCCCTTACCAAGCTAGCTACAGTGTCACATTGGATATAACAAACTCCCAATGGTTAGACAATCCAGAACATGAACTTACAGTACCTCAGGATACGTGGAACTCATGAACACTCGGTCGTTATATATTCATTACAAACCAGAACATGGAGTTAAGAAGAACACATGTGCATTTGAAATGTTTATTTACTAATGCCGTCTTCTCAGGCGTAGTATCTTAGATAATACAAGTACACATATTATCAGTAGCAAAATTACCAGCATAGTTACTAGTACATAAAAAGCGAATGGTGACAGCATGTTAACATGCTGTAAATGAATAAGAGTTAGCAACACTTATATCTCACCCTCCCTAATACACATATTATATTATTTGCTAAGAAGGTCTCTTTGGGTTGGTTTAGGGCGGGCCCATACCTTAGTGTCCTAGATTTGAAGGAATCACATCAGCATACACCAGCTCTCTCTTCATGTGAACCGCATCAAGTGTTGTGTATGTGTGTTCGGCAAAGCAATATAAAAACCGCCTCATGCCCAGAATTGGCAGAAGCTGCACTTATGTTATGACTATGAAGTCGTGGAGATCAGACCTCATAACAATTCTGTATCGTGTTGTTCTTGAAACTTCAGCACTCCATGTACAGACATAGTTTAACAAGCAAAGCAGATAGTAGAGCAATAACATATTATTCTCATGTAAACCACGATAAACTACTAGGTTGAAAGCTAAAGCAACAACTAAGTGTCGTGTGCAGAAGTTGCAAAAAAGGAAAAATGGCGTTTAAACCGGTAATGAGCCCATGCTAACTTAACACGGTGTAAAGATATCCAGGATCTACATGACACCCCCCCATGATCCGGAAACGAACTGAATAAGATAATAGAAGTGCCATCTCATGAGAGCAGATTGCAACTTTATATGTGCACGGTCCGCAAGGTAAAACATTAAAAACTAGCAAAATTTAATGCTAAAGAAAAATAAAACAGCCAACTACTTTATCGAGGCTTAAGCCAATAGGCAAGCTAAATAATAAAAACTTGACAAATAAGTCAATGAATTGTCAATGAAATGCTAGTACTCAGCATGTCAAACATGAAAAAGGTCTATGACATAACTGTGTATGCAAAATAAGCTGCAACAGCCTCCAATAGGAAGTCACCGTCTTCATCCGAAAACAGTTCAGCCATCCAACTTAAAAGCGGAAAAGAACATACGTGCTCTCCCAGCACCGGATCCTCTATCACCATCAGAGGACAGCTCGGTGGGTTTTCAAGAAAGCTCTGTTCCAAGAAAGACTGTGCTGCCGCCAGTAAATTCCAGGGACCAATTAGTCCATGCATCAATGCCACAGCCATAATCCTTTCGCCAGGACAAACCAACTCGTGAGTAATGATAGGACTCATCAGCTGATTAAAGTCGACATCAGGAGAAACCGGTCCGCAGAGACACAAATCAATGGCCCAATCGAAATCACAGGTCAGGCAGTGAAATACAGGCTGGACACAGGTGAAGTAGGAGAATCGAAAAGATAATCCATGTGCCGTGCTTAATATCGCCAACGGCATTGTGCCATAATATTCAAGCATGCGATTGCGGAACAGCGTCAGCAGCTGCAGGGCGGGACCTTGCACAGGAAGGACATCCATATTTAAAAATGTAAAAAACCACAAGAGCGCCCGCTGCTAATGCAAGTAAAACTGGGAATCCACGAAACAAAGTGGAAAAAATAGAATGAAAGAAAGCAGGATGACTCCAAAGATTTTCTCAAATGAAGTCACGAGACCACTGCTAACAACTTTAAAAAAAAACCCCAGGCCCTTTGTGGAGGACGCGTTAAAGATAGTCCTAACCATGTCGCTGAAATGCAAAGGCGAATCAGTATTTAAAAGGGCTTGCACCTCTGTACGGGTGTTCGCTATGTGAAGCATGAAAGTTTCACGGGCCGAACTCAAGGCCACCTCTCTCTGAGACAAAAGAGCCCTTATTCTTGCCATGCCGTTGAAATCTGCTCCCAAGGTTGGTATTTGTGGCCAGATTGAAAACTCCCTATGTTCATGTGTGGGAGGAAATAGAACATTTCTGCAGCAAATAACCCGTTCACTTACTGTTACGATAAAAGGAATACTTCTAATTAACCCACAACAATCTTCATTATTGAGCATCAAATAACTACCATTTTCCAACAACTTGAACGTGGGGATGATAGCAGGAACTGGTGTGCCTTGCAACACGCAAGCCATATTTGGTCGGTCTTTGTTGCATGAACCGTGTAACTGTATGTGCCTACACATTAGTGAATGATCTGGCGTCTCAGTGCATTCCTCTCCATTCAGATAAACTTCTTGATCATCTTTGAAACATCTGTATGTGTATGGAAGCGACCAGACCTCATGAAGAAAACCACTACCTAAAGGTTCATAACGACCTATTGGTACATATTTCATACAATTTGAAAACTTATATAAAGCAAAAGGCAGCGTTATTAAACCGTGGATAAGCCACGTTGCAGCAGTGGCCTCTGCCACGGAAAAAGGCAAAGATTCTAACCTTTCAATATGTAACATAGAAAAGGAAGCATCACGCATTGACAGCAAGCGTTGTTTGTCAGTCAAATTGAATGGGGCAAATAAAGAAGAAACGTTCATGTATCCCCAGGGAACTTTACCATTTTTCAGAGTTTGAAGGGTCCAAGCAAATTGCATGATTGATCTTAATTGATTCTGACCATGGTATAACACTGACACTTCATCATGCACAATATCGACAACTGACGACAGAATGTCATCTAGTGTGTAAATTCTAGATGAAAGAACGCTAATACTATTGTCAACAACTGCAAGCACTTTTTCAAGATTCGCTTGATCAATAGCCCTAAGGCGTATAGCAGCCTCAATCTGAGTCAGTTTCCAAATTTCATTGTAAGCTGCATATATCCACCTTTTCGACCTGCCACTAGCCGGGCCTTTAATGAAATCATTCAAATCCACGTCTGCATTCAGTTTAGAAAGGTGACTTTTAACTGCAAGTAAAGTTGAATGCTTCAGCCAATTCTGACACAATTTTCCTACAGAGTAAGTCGTGACAGTGTGGACCAAGTCAAACCGGGGATCAGATCTAACATTTTTAAAACCTTCTGTTAAACCCAAAAATCGATTCTGGCAAGAATCTGAACTACGTTGCCAAAGCAGCCAACCTTTTGGATTTATACTGGAAATGTTAAAGGAAGAATTACGGAGTAGGGCCTGTAAATCACTAATGGACAACCGAGTAAAATTACTCCAACCATCATATTCCTCTAACTCCGGGATAGTAGGGGTGTTTAATTTTTTAGAAGTAGCCAATCCAAAGCATGTGGTCTGGGAAATTGTTTCATTCAGAAACAACATATGATTCGGGATGAGACATGCACGGTGCAAAGCCTCAGTGCCTTGTACCTGCCAGGTTTGTGAACCCCAAACTGATGTAGATCCTGAATATCTTTACACCGTGTTAAGTTAGCATGGGCTCATTACCGGTTTAAACGCCATTTTTCCTTTTTTGCAACTTCTGCACACGACACTTAGTTGTTGCTTTAGCTTTCAGCCTACCTGCGTCAAGACCTATGCCTGCTTCAAGCAGGCGCAGGGTTTTGACGCAGCTTTGTCCTATCTGATTGTAAATGCGGCACACCATGGGTGGCAGAGCAGCGGTGCACGTTAACTGGTGCATCCCTGGGGATGTGCTAGTTAATATCAATCTGCCCCTTTACATTTAAGTATGTGCAGGGGACACAGAGTCGGTGAGGCTTATCCAAGGTTAAGAAGAGATGAGTCCTGTTCACTGAAAAATTTGACATAGGCTTCACCTCCTCAGCATCTCTGGACATGGCTAAATAATAGCTGCAAAATGTTACTCTTGTTAAACAATTTTACTATTATAATCTCTGAAATTTGTCTCTTACTCTGGAACATCTCATTGTTGTTACCTTTCTTTAAAGATAAAGACAACATCAACATGAGCGACAATCAGCAATCAGTTGATTTCGACCTCATCATTGAACTCGTAATTGAAACATCAGTGGATGTTGATCCCTTGGATGATATAAATCCTGAGGATGAAGAAGAACGTGATGAGGATGCAGATTTGTCAGAATTGTATGACATAGGATGGGAAGCTGACGTGCTTGAGCCTATGGAACTATAAACATTTATTTAAAAAATGTATAATAAATAAAAAGTAAAAATGTAAACCGTTTAATTTAAAAATAAAGACACCTTCAAAAACAGGTTATGTGTAGTGTCTTCAATAAAATATTAAAATATGCTCATAAAATTAGATCAGATTCACATATAAAACAGCACAGGTAAAATGAATATAAATTCCTTTTCTTTTCTGCTATTTCTGTATTCTAAATTTGCCAAGCACTAAAAAATCTTCTATGTAAAAATGTTAAGTAGTGTGTTAAGTTTTTGATGACTGTTATTGATTTACTGTTGGGTAATAGTGGTTAATAACATTTTTTATTATATGTTACCACAGATTCAACTGCAGATCATTTCAAGATTTCAGCATGCCAACCAAAGAAAGCCTGAGAAAGGCTGCAAAACGTCAAAGACAGCAGGTCAATGAAAAAAAGCAGCAGTCCTCTAACAAAAATATTTGTCAAGTCACCAAGAAAGCACCGGGTAAGAGTACAAAAACATTCATAAGAATTATCTGTAGTAAAAAAAATATTACTACAGAAAATGTTTCAGTCCAGAAAAGGAGAAGCAATTCAAACGGAAAGGAAAGGCCAATGAAAAATGTTACTGCTAGAGCAAGAGATAACTCTGTGCATGATAGTAGAAGGAAACAACAGTTTAGGGACATTCGTAAACAAATGTTCCGCAACAGGATAATTGGCAATTTGTTAAAAAATATTAAGAAAGGTCAACAGAAAGTGGTTTTTTATAAGAGAAAAAAAATAGTTGAGAAAGTTATTGATCAGGCATTTGAAATTAAACGTAAGTTATTTATTTTGATAATCAATAGAATTAGGAAGCTAAACAAGGCAATTTATGATTTCAAAAGAAATAGTAGATGGAAGAGAATAGTTAATCGTAGTAATTTTTGTGAAGTTTTTTCTGGAGAATGGATGCATAGTTCAAGCTCTGAGGCATTTTTTAATGAGGAGAGTTATTTCCAGGATAATGATTTGGTGCATGCAGTTGACACCAGTGGTCGAGCTTATGAAGTGAAAGATGGTTGTCCAGTTGAAAAAGAAAAACTTGTGACAACAGAGATAGAAGAGGTGTTAGGTAATGAGGTTTTAGGAAGACGTCCTAAGGGTCCTGTGTACACCTGGAAGTGTAGTAGTATTTGCAGTGTACGACAGGATTCCATCAATTTGCTTTGTGATTTTATACGGTCATTTAATAAGAAAAGTTTGAAGCAGAAAATGAAATTGTTGCAAGAATTAGATCCTTGCAGAGTGAGAGAAGTGACAGGTTTGCATGGTCATTCACTGGCTTGTCTTTCCAGGAGAGTATGCCAGAGTGTTTTTCATCATTTCAGGATGCTAGCAGTGCATCATAATAAAGTGAGGAAATTAGTTAGAATGTTGTATTATGCTAAGAGTCCAGCAATTATGCTTAAACAATTATGCGCTGCTCTTTTGCATGGTTCTGAAATAGATGTGAAGAATATATGTGAAGAAATTGAGTTTTGTTACTTTGGAAGTAAAGAGGAGAATGTTGAAATTGACCAAGAAGAAGAGAGTAATGTGGAAGATAGTGTACAGGTTTCCAGTACAGATAATTTCCAGAGGGAAATTGCGACGTTTGAGGTGAAATCAAGTGAGAGGCCAAATTTCACTTGTGTGTGTTGTCGACGCACTTATTATAAGAATCAGACTAAGTTAGTGGATTTATATGCAAAAAGTGAAAGGGAAAATAATAGTGAATGGAAGGATTTTACAACATACTTGATGGTAGAAAATTGTTTTGATTTGGGATTGGATCAACGTGTGTGTACTTATTGTTGTAACAAATTAAATCAAAACCAGATGCCTGCTAGAGCAGTTCATAATAATCTCGAATTGGTTGAGATTCCTTCTGAATTGAAGGATTTAAATACTTTTGAATCTATTTTGATTCAAAGTATCCATCCCTTTCAGGCTATTGTAAGAATGGAGCCAAAGACAGGGAAATTGCCTCCATCAGATTTACAGAGAGGATTAAAGGGAAGAGTTGTTTATTTGCCTCTAGATTTGAAGAAAAACATTAACACAATTGGAGTAGAAAAAGTGGAAGAGGAACCTCTGGTTATCTTAGTTAATGGGGTTCCGACAAAGAATAAGAAAATATGGCAAGATTTAGTGGATGTTAGGAAAGTCAAAAAGGCAACATTGTATTTGAAAAAAAATAATAAATACTATAAAAATGTATATGTTGCAGAAGAGGAAGTAAGTGAGGAAGAGGATAGCGATTTGTGTGATGGTCAAATTGAGAAAGTAGAACCCTGTACTAGTGAAGAAATATATGAACATTATAGTGTTCATCCTTTGCATTCCAAGGAAGTCATGGGGAATGCTATTGAGTTGTTTCAAATGAAACAAGCCAAAGGGAGTCCCATTAGTGTTTGGGAGGAAAGTTTGGAAGCTCGGTGTTTCCCACAGCTTTTTCCAACAGGTCAGGGAGGAAGATATGATGAGCGACCCCATCAAATTCCTGCTTCTGAATACCGGACTTTGCGATTGTATGCAGGAGATGCTAGGTTTCGACAATGCATTCCCTATTTGTTTCATCTCCTGTTTGAAAGCGATCTGTCTGGACTGTCATATGCAGTGAACCACATCTTGAAAAGTGGTATACACATGCAAAACATCTCGGCAAGTGACTTTATGGATAAAGTCAATGTCCAAGACAGTATTTTGGATTCTCACCTGATTAATCTCATGGCGTGTCAGCGTGGTACTAATGAGTACTGGTACCGTCGTCATGGTGATTTAAAATGTATGCTGAGGAACTTAGGAACTCCCACATGGTTCCTCACTCTGAGCTGTGCCGAGTATGGCTGGGAAGACTTACTTGAATTTCTACGAGAGGCAAATGCAAACATCGAAAACATCGAATTCAAGACACCCGGAGAACTGTGCTCTTTGGATCCAGTCAATGTATGCAGGTACTTCAATCATAGATTTGAAGCTATGATGTCTTTCATCATGAATAAGAAGAATCCACCTCTTGGAGAGGTGTTGGATTTCTTCTGGAGAAAGGAGTACCAAGCAAGAGGTGCTCCTCATATACATATGCTGCTGTGGATCAAGGATGCACCTAAATTTGGAACGGATCCAGAAGACTCAGTGATGAGTTTCATACAACAGTATTCTACGTGTGCTGTTCCAAACGCAAAGGAGAAGAAAAGCCTAAGAGAAAAAGTTCTACGTTTCCAAAGCCATCGATGTGGAAAGTACTGTCGTCGTAAATTCCGAAACAAGGACAAGTTCTACACCAAATGTCGTTTCGGCTTTCCACGACCGGTGATTTCTAAAGGAAGAGTAAACAGTTTGATGTCTTCGCTGCGACATAATGTGATGAAGAAATCACCTAAAAACACATACAATTTGAAGAGGAACGAAGAGTCCAAGTACATCAACGACTACAACCCGGTGATTTTGTCCATGTGGAATGCTAACATGGATATACAGTTTGTGGCTGATAACTGTATGGCTGTGGCTCGGTATGTGACATCTTAGATCACCAAAAAAGAGAAGACAGAATTGAAGGATATGTGAGAGGACATTTCCCATGAAAAGAGCCTCAGCAAGAAGTTGTACAGTTTCAGTCTGAAGATGTTGTCGCATCGAGAAATCGGAGCTTACGAATGCTCTGACCGGTTGTCTTCAGCAAGTCTCTATGCCAAGTCCAGGAGTATCGTTTGGGCGAGTCTTGGTCTTGCTGCAACGCGTAATCGAGTTCTGAAACTTGTGCGGGAAATTGAGTATTTGGCGGAAAAGGAGCCAAACAGTACCGACATTTTGAAGACCAACATGTTGGATACATATTATCCAAATCGAAGCAAACACCTCGACAATGTTTGTCTGTATGAGGTTCTTCAAAATTACATATTCAAGAGGAACATCAAAGAAGATACTAAGAAAGGAGTGTATGCTGTAATAGGAAGTGAGGGATGTCTGGTCAAGCAAAGAAAATGCCACTTGGTAAACCATCGAAAATTGAGTGGCGAATCTCCTGGAAAAAAAGGAGTTTTTCTATTTAGCACTTTTGCAACTTTTCAAGCCTTGGCGTGCAGAAGAGGAACTGCTTGGAGATTTCCTCTGTTACGAAGACTCTTTCAATGCTGCCAAGGAGACCATAGAATGTCCTGCTTTTCCCAAATATGTAGAAATGTTGAATGCGGAAATTGAGCAGGAAGCAACGATTGCAGCCGAGATTGCCAGAGACAGTTCTCAGGACAGTCAGAGTTCTGCTTCATTGAGTCAGGATCCACTAGGAGGAGCTGTTATCGAAAATGAAGCTGTCACTGCTATGAATGAAGTGGAAAGAGCCATGGCACATGCTCAGGAGGATGCGGTTAACTTAGAAGAGTTGGAAAGACAACTCAACGTTGAGCAGAGGAAAATATATGACGAAGTTACCATGCAAATTGATCATGGATTAAGTCATGACAAGAAAGAGTGTTCATGTACGTCATTGAAGCCTGTCCGACTGTACGTGAGTGGAGAAGCGGGAACTGGAAAAAGTTTCCTTATTAAAGCAATTTCATGCTATTTGCAGGAAAGGACAGAGTCATCGCTGTCTTATGTTGTCACCGCTCCAACTGGACTGGCAGCACATAACATTAAAGGGATTACTTTACATCGTTTACTGATGCTGCCAGTGGAGCATGACAACAAATTGCAATATCACAAGCTATCTGGAGATGCTTGTTTTGAAGTTTCAAGAATCTTGAGGAAAATGAAACTTCTTATCATTGACGAAGTAAGCATGGTTTCCAATGTCATGCTTGCGTTTGTGCATTTGAGAATGCAAGAAGTTCTCAAAACAGAGTATGATGTGTTATTTGGTGGCAAACACATCATTGTTTTCGGAGATCTTCTGCAGCTGACACCAGTGAAAGGGCAACCTGTGTTCAAAATGCTCACGCATGAAGATACCAGGAAGTGCCTAGGGAGCATTGGCAACGTCAATATATGGTTAAACTTCAATTATGCTGAACTGCATGAAAATATGCGTCAGGCTAAGGATGAAGTTTACAAGAGTATTCTACAAGATGTTAGAATTGGAAAAGTGACCGAGCATGGGAAAGAAGCTTTACATGCACGATTACTGTCAAATTTATATCCAGAACAAGATGTTGTGCCTGAGAATATTTTTCAGAAAATTACTGAGAAGAAATCTGGAATATGTTTGATGCCAACTCTTGCAGAATGTGCCAAATTCAACAACAAAATGTTGCATTTGGAAAAGCAGGAGATTGTGAAACTAGAAGCTATTGACAGAGTAGAGCATATGGGATCAACAATTATTTTGTCTGAGAATTTGAAATCAAAATTGGATTCATTAGAGAAGACTATATCTAAAACTGCAGGTTTTGAAAAGACTCTGAATGTGTGCTTGAACTGCCGTATAATTTTAAGAAGGAATTTACATGTTGAAAGAGGTCTGGTAAATGGATCAATGGGTAATGTTGTTGATTTTGTGAAATACAGAAATAGAGATGGAATTGAATTTTTAAAAATTAAATTTGATGGCATTGAGGAAGTACAGGTAATTGGTCGTTGCTCTGCTAGATTTTTGCTTGTAAAAGACTTATATGTTCGCCGTAAGCAGTTTCCTGTTTGCTTGGCATATGCGGTGACAATCCATAAATCGCAAGGTTTAAGTGTAGACAGTGCATTGGTGAATATTGGCAGTTCTGTGTTCAAGGAGGGTATGGCATATGTGGCATTGTCACGAGTTAGAACTTTATCGGGATTGTACTTGATTGAGTGTGATGTCACAAACATTTGTGCGGATCTAGATTGTGTTAAGGAATACAGTAGGTTGAGAAGAGAGTATGCGCCACATTTGCCTCAATATCCTTTGTTTGAGAAACGTGTGGTAGGCCGGAAACGAAGAAATGTGACAAATACTAGGGAGGTTGCAGCAAAAAGACGAAAAGTCGATGAACCTGAAATTATAAGCAGAAACAAAAAGGATTCTGTTGAAGATGTTGTTGGTTTTCAATTTGAAAACAGTTCTGGTGTCAACTGCTATGCTAATGTAGTGGTTAATGTTTTGTTTTCTCTAGAAAATGTAAAAGAAGAGATTGTGGTCAATTCTGATCAAAGATTTTGCAGTTTGTTAAATTCTGTGTTAGAGAAATGTAGCACAGATAGAACAAAAATAGAAAGTGTGTCTGAAATTCGAAATCTGTTAGACAGATGTTCAGGCCAAACACAATTCTCTCAAAATATTCAGCAAGATTGTCAGGAGTTTTTAATGTATATACTTGATGTATTGCATGCTGAAGGTGTAGATGTAGATCACCTGTTTGGGCTTTCTTATCAATGGCAGCATGACTGCGAGAACTGTAGGGTATCAAGTAGTACTAGTGTAGACTCAGAAAGATTTATATATTTAACTTTGCCAGACAGTAAATCAGTCTCTTTTAATAAACTAGTAAAAGCAGCTGATCACAACATGGAGTGTAGCCAATGTAAATCTGAAATGATGTCCACATTATTTATACGAACATATGGCCAGTATGTTATTTTAATGTTCCAACGATGTAGGCCTGATGGAACAAAATTGACAACTTTAATTAAAAATTTTGTGGCTTCACAGTTGTCAATATCAGGAAGGACTTTTGTAACTGCAGCAATTATATATCATGACGGTCCTTCAATAACATCAGGACATTACACAGCTTATTTAAAGTCTAGAAACGGCTGGTCACTCTGCAATGATTCTGTTTTAATTTTCCCAAAAAAATTGCCGTATGACCTTAAAAACTCTTACCTGGTGTTTTTAAAACCAAAATTTTAGGGAAATAATCTCGGGATGTGCTCTGAGGAATTTCAAGAAGTTCTAATGGCTCCTACACAATTTGGCCTTGAGGATAAGTGTAGTACAGAGACATAACTTCTTACCATAACACTGGACGTCATGTTGAAATAACTGCACTTTGAATGAATTCAGAAAAACTGTTTCTTTTTATAAGCAAATTCAAGCAGCCAATCAAAACATGGAGTATAGGGAATGTAAGTCTGCAATGCTGTCTACTGTTTTATATTGCTTTGTGATTAAAAGTGATGTAGAGAATTTAATAATTGTAGTAGTCATAGAGATAGTGTAAGTCTGCTTCATAGTAAGCAGTATCAGTGTCATAGGAAATGTAGAACATGAGTGAGCAAGAAAGGTAAGATATTAGTAATCCAGGATTGTGAAAATGATCTTCAACATTTTAATTCTGAAAGTTGCGGAAATACAACATGACGGGATTGGCTTACAAGAATTCCAAGAGTTATAAATGGCTCTGACACGATTTGGCCTTGTGGAAACGTGTGGTAGAGAGCGAGAAGTCATTTATTGTATGTAACATGTTTTTGAAAACGATGGAGGTTTTCTTTCAGAAAGTGGCGGGTTGAAAGTAATAACAGCACAACAGAGTGTAAGCTGTTCATAGGACATCCTTCGCCGTCATGGAAAGTAAGTTAACTTTAAGGAGTTCTGAATTCTGATTTGTTATGTTGTATGGGTTTTTTAAACACAATCATTTTGATTGTGTTTTTTTTCCCCGCTGTTATATGATGAATACCTTCAAGTCACTGTTTTTAGTGAAATTTTATACATTCTGAGAACAGCAAAAATAAACCATTTAACATGTATAATTAACTCTGTTCTGTTTGCATTTATGATGTACATGTAGAACTGTGTAGGAGGCATGGAGAAGGTGAGGCTTCTGTAAGTGTCAAAGTTGTTGCATACAGTGCTCATATTCTACGTAGTCTTTCATATGATAGACTACATTTCCACAATGAGATACCTAAGCAAAGGAAACACAGGTGATATGATTGTGGAATGAGCAAAAAAAAATGCACGTTTTTCAATTATATTACCTGTGTTTCCTAACATTACACATCACATTGTGTAGATGAGGTTTAGGCCTGTTCCTGGAGACAGAGGAGGTCTGACATTTGTTCAAGAGTGCAGTGGACATGACACACTTGGTTGGTAGGCCTGCACATGTATTTTCTTCTCTGTATTCTTCAACAAACCTACATTTCATCTGCAACTCTGAGTAGGACTTACCTGAAACAAATCTGTGAATAGGTTACACCTTATCGGCATCTTGAACAATGATTTAAAATGTTAGGGTCAGATTTATGATGACCGTGCGTCTCATTGTGTAAAAGATGCACCATGTTGCAAGATAGGTTTCAGTTCATCTCCAGCAAGATACCATCACTTTGAAATGTATATAATTAGCACTGTGTAGGGGACATGCAGAAGCTGAAGCTTTTCTAAGTGTCAAAATTGTTGTATACACTGCTCAACTTCTGTGTACTGTTTGATATGCTAGACTCCATCTGCACTATGAGATACCTAAGCAAAGGCAACACAGGTGATGTGATTGTGAAATGAGGAAAATAAACTCCACATTTTTCAATTACATCACCTGTGTTTCCTAAGTTTACGAATGACATTGTGCAGATGAAGTTTAGGTCTGTCCACGGACACAGAAGAGGTCTGGCCTTTGTTCAAGAGTGAAGTGGACATGACTTACTTCATTAGTAGGCCTTCAAATCTATTATCTCCTCTGCATTCTTCAACAAGTGTAAATTTGATCTGCAACCCTGAGTAGGCCTCACCTTAAACAAACCTCTGGATAGGCCACACCTTATTGTCATCCTGAATCAATTATTTAACATGTTAGGGACAGATTTATGATAGGTGTATGCCTCTTTTGCGCCACTGTGCGTCACTTTTGTGACGCAGTCGCGGTTGAAAAGAATTGCTATGAGGCGACAAAATTATAAAATGATGCATCTAGGCAAATGTGTCATGCTGTAAAAAAACAATGCCACATGAAACCGATGCAGCAGTCATGCAAAAGATGCACAATGTTGCAAGATAGGACTCACTTCATCTGCATCAAGATACTGTTAGTTTAAAATGTATATTTTTAGGACTGTGTAGGGGCATGGAGAAGCAGAGGGTTCTGTAAGTGTCAAAGTTATTGAAAAACTATTTGTCCTTCAATCTTTTCCCTTGTCTTTTCTAATTTTTTAAAAACATGTTTTAATATTTTTCAAATGTTTGTTCTCTCTTTCACAGATTGAAAGTATAAAAAGAACAAATGACTAACTTAACGACAATTATAAGGTAAATGTTTTGTACTCTTTTCGTTATATTTCTATCACATTTAACTTCTATTAGTTCCACTGCTTCATTTCTTTAAGCATCACTTTCCTGCCTTTGCTACTTCCCTCATTCATTTCTCTATTACTTAATTACTCTACTCCTTCACTATTTTTCTTAGTCCCTCTCTTCTCATACTTCTTCACTCTTGGTCACTCACTCTGTCTCTATTACTTTCACTGTTTCTGACTGATCTAAATTTTTTTTTTTAAAAAGAACAGTAAGTATAAGGGAAGTAAACAGACAGTTATGTTAAAAGAAAGACAGCTATAGGGAGTAAACTAGGGATACTGTTACCCGCAATCCTCTGCTGATGATGTCACTGACCATGTCATGAATGATGTAATATGTGACATCATCAGCAGTGGATTACGGGTAACAGTATCTCTAGTTTACTTCCCTCTAGCTGTCTTTCTTTTAAGATAACTGTCTGTTTCCTTCCCTTGTACTTACTGTTCTTTTTTAAAAAAAAAATGTTTTGGTTCGCTCCCGGTTCGCGTACCGGCGAGCGAACTGGGAAGCGAACCAAGAGAAATAGAGGTTGGCAGAGTTCCAAATATTCTACCAATTTTTTTATAACGGGGAGGTAGTTCTGAAAAGAACTTTTTTTTATTGTTTTTGTTGTTTTATATTTTTTTTATTATTTTTCTGAACATTTTTTTACTTTTTTTGAATTTTTCTCAACGGTTTTATATATTTTTTTGGTTTTTTTTGGGGGGGAAACGAAAAGGATTCATTGTAAAGGGCTCAACAGGAGCAACAAAAAAAAAAGAATTTATTGTTTGGGGCGTTTTGGACAAACATAAGCATGATTGTCAATAACTCTGTTGATCAGAGTGATGCTACTTTCTCTGTAGCAAATGAACCCATTGCAATGTACGCAGACTTGCTTTACTTCCCCGAATCTCATTTGTATATTTGGCACCATCTCCCTGCCCTCTGGTCCCGTCACTTCCGGTACAACAGATCTTCTGGCCATAATAGGGGTATTATCTAGTTCGTTACGTAACTGTGCAGCACTGTAGTTGTTAGGATGCCACCTAGTCATATGGCGATGCATTGTGTAGTTTCCGTAACTGTATTTCTTCTCGGTCCCTCTGGACAGTCTATTTTGACATATAAGGCAAGTTACGTATCTTGCATTTACTTTTTTCTGGCCTTTGGGAAATAAAAAAAAATGCCAAATAAAATGTTCTTTCAGGTGAAACCTCCTGGGCTCCTCAGGCAAAAACTGCCTCTCTTCCTGCTCTTCCTCCTCTTCCTCTTCTTCCTCTTCTTGCTGAATTATAACTTCAGCAGGTGGTCCTCTCTTCCTTGGATGTGGTGGAGGTGGTGGGGAAGTACCAGCTGAAGCTACTAAAGAAGCCATTGCTCACTGGTAACAAAGGGTCTTTCTCTCACAAAGATGAAAGTCAGAGTGAGGAAAGAAGGAGGGGTTTTCATCATTTGGGAAAAACAATAGTTCTCAACCAATGAAAAGTGTTAATTTTAGATTACATGACCTAGTCTTACATCATTAGGAAACCAAAAGTGAAATGAACCAATGAAAAGTGTTATTACCAAGTCACATGACCTGCTGTGTTTACGTTACGCGCTTTGCGCAGCCTCCCGGTTTGCTTCCGGGAACCTGCGCTTCGCGCCTCGCTTCGCGTACCAGTTCGCTTCCGGGTACGCTAACGTAGCACGTCATATGACGTATCACGCGACAACGCGAAACGTCATGCGGACGCGACGCGTCACGATGTTGTTTTCTAACGCGGCAGTTGCGCTAAAGGAACGTTTACCGGTTCGCGGACTATTTCGCGGCATCAAGGTGAGCTAACGGGAAGCTTCCCGATTCGCGAAGCGGGAGCGAAGAAAAAAAAATATTAAATTTTTTTTTTATTAATAAACATATAAAATATATTTTTGGATTTAAAGAAGAATACATTTTACAGCTACAGATATTAGCTTTTAAAAAACCAATGAAATTCACTGAAAAAACCATAGGTTATAGACCATATATAGTTAGGAATTAGCATTTACAAAACCTTGAAAGTTCACTGAAAAAACCATAGGTTATAGACCATATATAGTTAGGAATTAGCATTTACAAAACCTTATTTTACTCACACAAAACCATTGAAATTCCATATATAGTTAGTTGCACTAACTATATATCGCGCACCCGCAATCCACTGCTGATGATGTCACATATTACATCATTCATGACATGGTCAGTGACATCACTGATGACATCACTGATGACATCTCAAATGACATCACTGATGACATCACTGATGACATCTCAGATGACATCAATGATGACATCACTGATGACATCTCAAATGACATCACTGATGACATCACTGATGACATCTCAAATGACATCACTGATAACATCTCAAATGACATCACTGATGACATCACTGATGACATCTCATTTGACATCAATGGTCACATCACTGATGATATCATTCATGTGACAATACAATGCATCTCCTCACACTTTAATATAACCTCTGTTACACCCAGTGTTAAATACAGAATATAATTTTTTAAACCATTGACACACCAATACTAGTTACTACATACGCCCTCACTGATTCTTATGTCTACACACACATTCACTCATTCACCCATACAATCATTCATACATACAATCACTCATCTTTACAACACTATCATATGCACTCATACACCTATACAGACACTCACACTCTGCCACTCATCCATGGAGTTACTCACACACCTAGTCAGTCCTGTAAAGAATCAATCACACTTCCATTTTCTAATCTATACAGTTAAACATAGAGTACCTTACATTTTCAAACATATACTAACACGTACTTACTCTCTTATACAATCATTGATACAAGAACACATTGATCTGCACAGAGTCACACATCTCCCAGCCAGCCACACACACACTCAGTCTCCCATACAAATACTTGGACAATCAATCAATAACCCATATAGTTACTCATATAGCTACTGATCAACACATGCAGCAGTTTACAGAACAACAGACAGAATGATGCACAAATTAAGACAGTTTAGTCACTAACCCATGCACTCAGTGAGACATATTTAATCACTCACTCATACAGTCAGTCAAGCACCTACTAAATCCTTCCTCCAGACACTTCTACATCTACTCATTCTTCAATATGTAAAACATATTTAAACTTTACAGAAACACACAGTCACTGGATGATGTCATCAGTGATGTCATCAGTGATGTCATTTGAGATGTCATCAGTGATGTCATCAGTGATGTCATTTGAGATGTCATCAGTGATGTCATCAGTGATGTCATTTGAGATGTCATCAGTGATGTCATCAGTGATGTCACTGACCATGTCATGAATGATGTAATATGTGACATCATCAGCAGTGGATTGCGGGTGCGCGATATATAGTTAGTGCAACTAACTATATATGGAATTTCAATGGTTTTGTGTGAGTAAAATAAGGTTTTGTAAATGCTAATTCCTAACTATATATGGTCTATAACCTATGGTTTGTCCAGTGAATATATATATATTCACAGAAAAAACCATAGGTTATAGACCATATATAGTTAGGAATTAGCATTTACAAAACCTTGAAAATTCACTGAAAAAACCATAGGTTATAGACCATATATAGTTAGGAATTAGCATTTAGAAAACCTTATTTTACTCACACAAAACCATTGAAATTCCATATATAGTTAGTTGCACTAACTATATATCGCGCACCCGCAATCCACTGCTGATGATGTCACATATTACATCATTCATGACATGGTCAGTGACATCACTGATGACATCACTGATGACATCTCAAATGACATCACTGATGACATCACTGATGACATCTCATTTGACATCATTCTTGTGCTAATACGATAAACCTCTTCAGACTCTAATATAACCTTAGATACACTCAGTGTATACAGACACTCACACACTGTCACTCATCCATGGAGTTACTCACACACCTAGTCAGTCATGCAAAGAAACAATCTCACCTCCATTTCCTCAACTATACAGTTATACACACCTTACTTATTCAAACATATACTAACACATATTTACTCTCTTATACAATCCCTGATACAAGTTCACAATGATCCATACAGCCACTCACACATTCAGTGGCTCTCATGCACAGTTATTTATATATGCCAACTCTCACATGTACTGTGTTTTACATATGTACTTACTATGACATGTAGCATTGAGATATCCATTCACTCATCAATACACTCATGCACACAGTCAACCGCCCATGTAGCTTTTTCCACATGCACTCTTGAACTCATACACCTAGTGAATCAACTGCTCACACATCTATGCACAGAGTCACACACCTCCCAGCCACCCCCACACAAACTCAATCTCCCATAGAAATACTTGGGCAACCAATTAATAACACATATAGCCTCTCGTATAGCTAATGATCAACACATGCAGCAGTTTACATCACAACAGACATAATGATGCACAAATTAAGACAGTTTAGTCACTAACCCATGCATTCAGTGAGACACATTTAATCACTCACTCATACAGTCAGTCACGCACCTACTAAATCCTTCATCCAGACACTTATACATCCACTCATTCTTCAATATCTAAGACATATTTTAACTTTACAGAAACATACAGTCACTGGATGTTGTCATCAGTGATGTCATTTGAGATGTCATCAGTGATGTCATCAGTGATGTCACTGACCATGTCATGAATGATGTAATATGTGACATCATCAGCAGTGGATTGCGGGTGCGCGATATATAGTTAGTGCAACTAACTATATATGGAATTTCAATGGTTTTGTGTGAGTAAAATAAGGTTTTCTAAATGCTAATTCCTAACTATATATGGTCTATAACCTATGGTTTTTTCAGTGAATTTTCAAGGTTTTGTAAATGCTAATTCCTAACTATATATGGTCTATAACCTATGGTTTTTTCTGTGAATTTCATTGGTTTTTTAACAGCTAATATCTGTAGCTGTAAAATGTATTCTTCTTTAAATCCAAAAATATATTTTATATGTTTATGAATAATTTTTTTTTTAAATATTTTTTTTTCTTCGTTCCCGCTTCGCGAATCGGGAAGCTTCCCGTTAGCTGACCTTGATGCCGCGAAATAGACCGCGAGCCGGTAAACGTTTCTTTACCGCAAGTGCCGCGTTAGAAAACAACATCGTGACGCCTCCCGTCCGCATGACGTTCCACGTTGTCGCGTGATACGTCATATGACGTGCTACGTTAGCGAACTGGTACGCGAAGCGAGTGCCAAAGCGCAGGTTTCTGGAAGCAAACCGGGAGGCCCTGCAAAGCGCTTAACGTAAACACAGCAAGTCATGTGACTTGGTAATAACACTTTTCATTGGTTCATTTCACTTTTGGTTTCCTAATGATGTAAGACTAGGTCATATAATCTAAAATGAACACTTTTGATTGGTTGAGAACTCTTGTTTTTCCCAAATGATGAAAATCCCTCCTTCTTTCCTCACTCTGACTTTCATCATTGTGAGAGAAAGACCCTTTGTGATCACTGAGCAATGGCTTCTTTAGTAGCTTCAGCTGGTGCTTCCCCACCACCTCCACCACCTCCAAGGAAGAGAGGACCACCTGCTCAAGTTGTAATTCAACAAGAAGAAGAAGAAGAGGAACAGGAGGACGAGCACGAAGAGAGGCAGTTTTTGCCTGAGCAGCCCAAGACGTCTCACCGGAAAGAAAACTTCATTTGGCAATTTTTTAAAATTCCCAAAGGTCAGAAAAAAGTAAATGCAAGATACGTAACTTGCCTTATATGTCAAGATAGACTATCCAGAGGGACCGACAAAAAATACAGTTTCGGAAACTACACAATGCATCGCCATATGACTAGGTGGCATCCTAACAACTACAGTGCTGCACAGTTTCGGAACGACCTAGATAATCTCCCTATTATGGCCAGAAGATTTGTTGTACCGGAAGTAACGGGACCAGAGGGCAGGGAGATGGTGCCAAATATACAAATGAGATTTGGTGAAGTAAAACACACCTGCGTATTTTGCGATGGATTCATTTCCTACGGAGAAAGAAGCATCACTCTGATCAACAGAGCTATTGACTATCATATGCAAGTTTGTCCGAAACGCCCAAAATAATAAATACTTCTTTTTTTTGTTTTGTTGCTCCTGTTGAGCCCTTTACAATGAATCGTTTTCATTGCCCCCTCCAAGAAAAACCCAAAAAAATATAAAACTGTTCCGAAAAATTCAAAAACATTAAAAAAATGTTCAGAAAAATAAAAAAAAAAGTTCTTTTCAGAACTACCTCCCCGTTATTAAAAAATTGGTACAATATTTGGAACTGTGCCAACCTCTATTTCTCTTAGTTCGCTTCCTAGTTCGCTCGCTGGTACGCGAACTGGAAGCGAACCAAAAACAGTAAGTATAAGGGAAGGAAACACACACTTATGTTAAAAGAAAGACAGCTATAGGGGAGTAAACTAGAGATACTATTACCCATAATCCACTACTGATGATGTCACATATTACATCATTCATGACATGCTCAGTGACATCATCAGCAGAGGATTGCGGGTTTTTTGGCAACATGCCTTATCCACGGTTTAATAACGCTGCCTTTTGCTTTATATAAGTTTTCAAATTGTATGAAATATATACCAATAGGTCTTTATGAACCTTTAGGTAGTGCTTTTGTTCATGAGGTCTGGTCGCTTCCATACACATACAGATGTTTCAAAGATGATCAAGAAGTTTATCTGAATGGAGAGGAATGCACTGAGACGCCAGATCATTCACTAATGTGTAGGCACATACAGTTACACGATTCATGCAACAAACACCGACCAAATATGGCTTGCGTGTTGCAAGGCACGCCAGTTCCTGCTATCATCCCCACGTTCAAGTTGTTGGAAAATGGTAGTTATTTGATGCTCAATAATGAAGATTGTTCTGAGTTAATTAAAAGTATTCCTTTTATCGTAACAGTAAGTGAACGGGTTATTTGCTGCAGAAATGTTCTATTTCCTCCCACACATGAACATAGGGAGTTTTCAATCTGGCCACAAATACCAACCTTGGGACACGTTTCAACGGCATGACAAGAATAAGAGCTCTTTTGTCTCAGAGAGAGGTGGCCTTGAGTTCGGCCCGTGAAACTTTCGTACTTCACATAGCGAACACCCGTACACAGCTTTGCCTTTCAATTTCAGCAACATGTTTCCGACTATCTTTAACGCATCCTCCACAAAATCCCTGGCACACTTTTTTAAAGTTGTTACCAGTGGTCTCGTGACTTCATTTGAGAAAATCTTTGGAGTCATCCCTGCTCCCTTTCATTCCATTTTCTCCACTCTGGTTCGTGGATTGCATTTTTACTTGCATTACCAGCGGACGCTCTTGTGCTTTTTTACATTTTTAAATATGGATGTCCCTCCTATGCAACCTCCGACCCTGCAGCTGCTGACACTGTTCCGCAATCGCATGCTAGAATATTATGGCACAATGCCGTTGGCGATATTAAGCACGGCATATGGATTATCTTTTCGGTTCTCCTACTTCACCTGTGTCCAGCCTGTATTTCACTGCCTGACCTGTGATTTCGATTGGGCCATTGATTTGTGTCTCTGCGGACCGGTTTCTCCTGACGTCGACTTTAATCAGCTGATGACTCCTATCATTACTCACGAGTTGGTTTGTCCTGGCGAAAGGATTATGGCTGTGGCATTGATGCATGGACTACTTGGTCCCTGGAATTTACTGGCGGCAGCACAGTCTTTCTTGGAACACAGCTTTCTTGAAAACCCACCGAGCTGTCCTCTGATGGTGATAGAGGATCCGGTGCTGGGAGAGCACGTATGTTCTTTTCCGCTTTTAAATTGGATGGCTGAACTGTTTTCGGATGAAGACGGTGACTTCCTGTTGGAGGCTGTTGCAGCTTATTTTGCATACACACTTATGTCATAGACCTTTTTCATGTTTCATATGCTGAGTACTAGCATTTCATTGACAATTCATTGACTTAATTGTCAAGTTTTTATTATTTACCTTGCCTATTGGCTTAAGACTCGATAAAGTACTTGGCTGTTTTATTTTTCTTTAGCATTGAATTTTCCTAGTTTTTAATGCTTTACCTTGCGGACCGTCCACATATAAACTTGCAATCTGCTCTCATGAGATGGCACTTCTATTATCTTATTCAGTTCGTTTCCGGATCATGGGGAGGTGTCATCTAGGTCCTGGATATCTTTACACCGTGTTAAGTTAGCATGGGCTCATTACCGGTTTAAACGCCATTTTTCCTTTTTTGCAACTTCTGCACACGACATTTAGTTGTTGCTTTAGCTTTCCACCTAGTAGTTCATCGTGGTTTACATGAGAATAATATGTTATTGGTCTACTATCTGCTTTACTTGTTAAACTATATCTGTACAGCGAGTGCTAAAGTTTCAAGAACAACACGATACAGAATTGTTATGAGGTCTGATCTCCACGACTTCATACTCATAACATAAGTGCAACTTCTGCCAATTCTGGGCATGAGGCGGGTTTTATATTGCTTTGCCGAACACACATACACAACAGTTGATGCGGTTCACATGAAGAGAGAGCTGGTGTATGCTGATGTGATTCCTTCAAATCTAAGACACTAAAGTATGGGCACGCCCTAAACCAACACAAAGAGACCTTCTTAGCAAATAATATAATATGTGTATTAGGGAGGGTGAGATATAAGCAGCCGCGGGCCGTGGAGGGAGTTACGGTGAGGCAGGGAGGCGGGGAGGGGGAGAAGCAGGGTGGAGCCCTCTCTACCTTGCCCCTCCCCCTCCCCGCCTCCCTGCCCCACCGTAACTCCCTCCACGGCCCGCGGCTGCTTATAAGTGTTGCTAACTCTTATTCATTTACAGCATGTTAACATACTGTCACCATTCGCTTTTTATGTACTAGTAACTATGCTGGTAATTTTGCTACTGATAATATGTGTACTTGTATTCTCCACCCTGCTTCTCCCCCTCCCCGCCTCCCTGCCTCACCGTAACTCCCTCCACGGCCCGCGGCTGCTTATAAGTGTTGCTAACTCTTATTCATTTACAGCATGTTAACATACTATCACCATTCACTTTTTATGTACTAGTAACTATGCTGGTAATTTTGCTACTGATAATATGTGTACTTTTATTATCTAAGGTACTACGCCTGAGAAGACGGCATTAGTAAATAAACATTTCAAATACACATGTGTTCTTCTTAACTCCATGTTCTGGTTTCTAAGAAATATATAACGACCGACTGTTCATGAGTTCCACGTATCCTGAGGTACTATAAGTTCATATTCTGGATTGTCTAAACATTGAGAGTTTGTTATATCCAATGTGACACTGTACCTAGCTTGCTAAATAGTTTTTGATTACTAACGTGAGTTTTGGGACACCCTAATTCGCCGAGGTTCCAATCCTCTGTCCACAGTTCTGTGTGAGAACAGAAACCCTGCGACAGGGGCACCCCCGACCCTTGCTGGAGCTTCATCACACTTGCGATACAACTCCAGCAATGCGCCACCTTTACGGCACAGATACATCACGCATCTGTGCTGTTTTTGCCCCGTGATGCGCCGCATTGTAAATGCAGCACACCATAGGTGACGGAACAGCGGCACAGAATGACTAACACATCCCTGGTGATGCGCCAGTCATCATAAATCTATCCCTATGCTTCTTATCTTGTTAGAGATGAACCGCCATATGTATCATCAAAGTTATTTGCATTTCCTAAATAGCGAACTTTAAGGAATAAATAGCGATTCTTTACCATTCCTAGTTTGCGATGAGCTATTTGCTAATTAGCCGAATGTAGCCCAATGAAGCCCAATGTAGCCCAATGTAGCCCAAAGATGGCCGCCAGACACACAAAAAAACAAATGTAGCCCAAATATCAGCCAGATGTAGCCCAACTATAGCCCAGTGACAGAATGACCAATCAGCTTCGCAAACCTCCGTTACGCGAAGCGGAGCGCTGTTACAGATATATATCTTTTTTTGAACGTTAATTTCTCAAAATCCACTGGAGCACATATATTGAGACCTAGCAAAGGCACATCGGGCTACCAGTCCCTAATATTTTGCCAAGTTTCGTGCAAATCCATTCAGCCGTTCGATTATTATTTTTATTATTTTTTTTTGCCCCGCGGGGCCCTTTTAAAACCTCCACATCAAACCTAGGGGGTCAGCGAGGATCTACTATGCCCCCTTATAGTTATTTCCCCCTTTGTTTTGACCTCCTCTTGTCTCTCGATCCTACCGAGAGACAAGATGGCGGCCGCTACGGACTGTTTGGAATGTTGACAGACGCCGGAGAACCAATCAGCTTCGCTTCACAAAGCTCCGTTGCGCGAAAAGTCCGCGAACCAGAGCGCTAACCGGTCCGCTGTTACAGATATATATCTTTTTTTAAACGTTAATTTCTCAAAATCCACTGGAGCACATATATTGAGACCTACAAAAGGCACATCGGGCTACCAGTCCCTACAATTTTGCCAAGTTTCGTGCAAATCCATTCAGCCGTTCGGGTTAAAAGTGAGGCCAACCGCCCTATGGAAAACTCAATGTTAAAAACACGTTTTGGGACCCCCCTTTTTTCTCGGCCCCCACTGGACGAACCCCCCCCAAATTTTCAAGGGCTGCTCAGAAACAAAATGTGCCATTTTCCTGAAAATTTCAGCCGATTCCGTCCACAAACGCCAAAGTTATTAGACATAGAATTTTCAAAAAACCCATAGAGAAAAAATCCTAACTATATATACCTACTGGCGACCGCCAGTAGGTAATATATATATATATATATATATATATATATATATATAATATATATATTTATATATATATATATATATATTACCTACTGGCGGTCGCCAGTAGGTATATATAGTTAGGATTTTTTCTCTATGGGATTTTTGAAAATTCTATGTCTAATAACTTTGGCGTTTGTGGACGGAATTGGCTGAAATTTTCAGGAAAATGGCACATTTTGTTTCTGAGCAGCCCCTAAAAATTTGGGGGGTTTTGTCAAGGGGGGGCCGAGAAAAAAGGGGGTCCCAAAACGCGTTTTTCCCATGTTAATTTCCATAGGGCGGTTGGCCTCACTTTTAGCTCGAACGGCTGAATGGATTTGCACGAAACTTGGCAAAATTGTAGGGACCGGTAGCCCGATGTGCCTTTGCTAGGTCTCAATATATGTGCTCCAGTGGATTTTGATAAATTAACATTCAAAAAAATATATATATCTGTAACAGCGCTCCGGGTAGCGCTCCGGTTCGCGTACTTGACGCGTAACGGGACTTCGCGAAGCGAAGCTGATTGGCTCTCCGGTGTCTGTCAACATTCTAAACAGTCCGGAGCGGCCGCCATCTTGTCTCTCGGTAGGATCGAGAGACAAGAGGAGGCCAAAACAAAGGGGGAAATGACCATAAGGGGGCATAGTAGATCCTCCCTGACCCCCTAGGTTTGATGTGGAGGCTTTAAAAGGGCCCCGCGGGGCAAAAAAAAAAAAGAAAAATTGTTTTTTTTGCGTGGGGAGCGCCCGGTACGCTTTTGTGCAATGGGCGGTGGTAATCTAAATGATGAGGGGGGGGCAGCGTTCAAAGCACATCAGCGTACATAAACACGAAAATGTTTTTATCTACCACGTACTTGACTTATCTCTCTGAGATGCATTCCCTTGTGTTTCGGCAATGGTAGTCTGTTCATTACATAGATCGCCCGAGGGCGGTAGTACAGACCGCGCGTAGGAAAGGGTCAAAAGCCAGGGGTATAGGAGTATGTAACAAGCGAGCCATTTAATTGAAAAAACTAAACGTGACAAACGGTTGCAGGATCAGTGAAGGTTGATTTTATAATTGAAAGTATATAGGGTTGTTCGTATTCCTAGTCAGTACCCTTCCCCGCCCGCCATGTGCACAAAGACCGCATACATCCCCCATAACATCAAGGCTAAGTAACTAGAACGTCATAAGGAATTGCAAGTCGCTCCCATACTGGCGCCATTTTGGTCGAGGCCAGGCAGGTCCAGAGTATAGTTCAATGTCTCCAATAAGTAGCGGCAGGACCAGAATCCCTTTCGGCAGTTCTGGCTTCATCATTACGAGCACTAGAAAACAAGACATTCTGGGCAATACCACCCTTGACGCAGCCCTTTATTCTACAAGATGTTGTCTTTCAAAAGCCAGGGGTATAGGAGTATGTAACAAGCGAGCCATTTAATTGAAAAAAATAAACGTGACAAACGGTTGCAGGATCAGTGAAGGTTGATTTTTTAATTGAAAGTATAACAGGATCAGTTACAATAAAATCGTTCATACGCATACCATGGGCGAGTATCATGGGTAACATTACTTCGAAGCTTTTTAATACAATAATCAATAATGCAAAATCGACAACAATAGAGTTGTCCGTATTCCCAGTCAGTACCCTTCCCCGCCCGCAATGTGCACAAAGACCGCATACATCCCCCATAACGTCAAGGCTAAGTAACTAGAACGTCATAAGGAGTTGCAATTCGCTCCCATACTGGCGCCATTTTGGTCGAGGCCAGGCAGGTCCAGAGTATAGTTCAATGTCGCCAATAAGTAGCGGCAGGACCAGAATCCCTTTCGGCAGTTCTGGCTTCATCATTACGAGCACTAGAAAACAAGACATTCAGAAAATACCACCCTTGACGCAGCCCTTTATTCTACAAGATGGTGTCTTTCAAAAGCCAGGGGTATAGGAGTATGTAACAAGCGAGCCATTTAATTGAAATAACTAAACGTGACAAACGGTTGCAGGATCAGTGAAGGTTGATTTTATAATTGAAAGTATAACAGGATCAGTTACAATAAAATCGTCCATACGCACACCATGGGCGAGTATCATGGGTAACATTACTTCGAAGCTTTATTAATACAATAATCAATAATCAATAATGGAAAATCGACATCATTAGGGTTGTCCGTATTCCCAGTCAGTACCCTTCCCCGCCCGCCATGTGCACAAAGACCGCATACATCCCCCATAACGTCAAGGCTAAGTAACTAGAACGTCATAAGGAGTTGCAAGTCGCTCCCATACTGGCGCCATTTTGGTCGAGGCCAGGCAGGTCCAGAGTATAGTTCAATGTCTCTAATAAGTAGCGGCAGGACCAGAATCCCTTTCGGCAGTTCTGGCTTCGTCATTACGAGCACTAGAAAACAAGACATTCTGGGCAATACCACCCTTGACGCAGCCCTTTATGCTACAAGATGGTGTCTTCCATTCAGAAAATATTGTTGGCAGCATTTTGAAAGGAAAGATAAACGGCCGTTCTCCTAGTGAGTCTCACATTGTTACATTTATGAAGAATGTTGAAGAGTAGTATGTTGAAAATCTGAAGCCATCGTTCTACAAACTCTCAACCAGCCTTGGATGGAAAAATCCTGAAGAATGTACAAACTGAAAACCAGTTTTTGTCTGCATAGCATTAGCAGCAACACTTGAGTCAGCTTTGTGTGAAGCCGCCATCTTGATCCAATCAATACCGTCCCCCTGCACACATTCAGGGACCAGGCCGCATTGAGAGGGCACCGCAGGACGTGTCTTCAGGTCAAACGGATTGTGGGACAAGGTCCAGAATGGAAGAGTCACCAAAAGGCTAAAAGTTCCGCCGGACCCCGGGAGCCGGCCGCCTATGTCGGGGGCGATCTCAGGCCACACCAGGGCAACAAGACTTGGGGAGGGGGCAGGAGCCAAGCGCCCCCTCCCAGTCCGCGCCACCACACCGCCCCTCGGGGGCCTCCGTCAAGCGGTTCAGGGAGGCACCGCAGGCAGCGGTTCTTCAGATCAGTGGCTCTCACCGGCAAGGCTCCCCTCCGTCAGCAGCGATCGTTGGCGCTGTGGTTGCGGCCGGAGGCCCCGCCTAGTCAACGCCCCGGCCTCTCCATCTCGTAGGCCGCAGAGTAGTCGGGGAGAAAGGAAGAGTCACCAAAAGGCTAAAAGTCCCGCCGGACCCCGGGAGCCGGCCGCCTATGTCGGGGGCGATCTCAGGTCACACCAGGGCAACAAGACTTGGAAAAATCCTGAAGAATGTACAAACTGAAAACCAGCTTTTGTCTGCATAGCATCAGCAGCAACACTTGAGTCAGCTTTGTGTGGAGCCGCCATCTTGATCCAATCAATACCGCCCCCCTGCACACATTCATGGACCAGGCCGCATTGTGAGGGCACCGCAGGACGTGTCTTCAGGTCCAACGGATTGTGGGACAAGGTCCAGAATGGAAGAGTCACCAAAAGGCTAAAAGTTCCGCCGGACCCCTGGAGCCGGCCGCCTATGTCGGGGGCGATCTCAGGCCACACCAGGGCAACAAGACTTTGGGAGGGGGCAGGAGCCAAGCGCCCCCTCCCAGTCCGCGCCACCACACCGCCCCTCGGGGGCCTCCGTCAAGCGGTTCAGTGAGGCACCGCAGGCAGCGGTTCTTCAGATCAGTGGCTCTCACCGGCAAGGCTCCCCTCCATCAGCAGCGATCGTTGGCGCTGTGGTTGCGGCCGGAGGCCCCGCCTAGTCAACGCCCCGGCCTCTCCATCTCGTAGGCCGCAGAGTAGTCGGGGAGAAAGGAAGAATCACCAAAAGGCTAAAAGTCCCACCGGACCCCGGGAGCCGGCCGCCTATGTTGGGGGCGATCTCAGGCCACACCAGGGCAACAAGACTTGGGGAGGGGGCAGGAGCCAAGCGCCCCCTCCGAGTCCGCGCCACCACACCGTCCCTCGGGGGCCTCCGTCAAGTGGCTCAGGGAGGCACCGCAGGCAGCGGTTCTTCAGATCAGTGGCTCTCACCGGCAAGGCTCCCCTCCGTCAGCAGCGATCGTTGGCGCTGTGGTTGCGGCCGGAGGCCCCGCCTAGTCAACGCCCCGGCCTCTCCATGTCGTAGGCCGCAAGAGTGGGCTCAATTCAGCTGGCCGAGCGAGATTAGTGGAGGGGGCAGGAGCCAAGCGCCCCCTCCCAGTCCGCGCCACCACACCGCCCCTTGGGGGCCTCCGTCAAGCGGCTCAGGGAGGCACCGCAGGCAGCGGTTCTTCAGATCAGTGGCTCTCACGGGCAAGGCTCCCCTCCATCAGCAGCGATCGTTGGCGCTGTGGTTGCGGCCGGAGGCCCCGCCTAGTCAACGCCCCGGCCTCTCCATGTCGTAGGCCGCAAGAGTGGGCGCAACTCAGCTGGCCGAGCGAGACTTGGGAGGGGGCAGGAGCCAAGCGCCCCCTGCCAGTCCGCGCCACCACACCGCCCCTCGGGGGCCTCCGTCAAGCGGTTCTGTGAGGCACCGCAGGCAGCGGTTCTTCAGATCACAACAGAGTCTCATGCTCGATCGATTGAGCTGGCCGAATCAGGCAACAAGAAGGTGGGGGGGCACCTCTTGCTCAACCACCACCTGAGGAGGTGGTACTCTCTTCCTAGGAGGTGGTGGTGGTGGTGAGGATGCACCAGCTGAAGCTACAACACTTACCATTGCTAAGTGATGAAAAAAGGTCTTCCTCTCACAAAGATGAAAGTCAGAGTGAGGAAACACGGAGGGGTTTTCATCATTTGGGACAAAAAATAGTTCTAAACCAATGAAAAGTGTTATTTTTAGGTCACATGACCTAGCCTTACATCATTAGGAACACAAAAGTGAAATGAACCAATGAAAAGTTTTATTAACAAGTCACATGACCTGTTATGCTTACGTTACGCGCTCCGCGCAATGCCCCGGATCGCTTCCGGGAAGCTGCGCTTCGCGCCTCGCTTCGCGCACCAGGTGCACTAACGCGGCGCGTCATATGACGCATTACACGACAACGCGACACTACAGTGTTTCTGGATGTTTCAGACTGAAGCTGGCGTCAGCATGAGAGCACCCCGTGGCTACGTCGTGGCCATTCCGCGAGCAATCATGGCAGTCGCTCCCCACCGGAAGTCTGCTGGAGTCGGGGGCCCCGGTGACTCTTGTAGAATCTTCAAGGCTGAGGGGACGCTTTTGGGAATGGGGCCCATGCCCTAGCAGTCAAGCGTCCGAGTTCCAGGGTTGCCCAGAGCCATCCTTGCAGGCCAGGCCCAAGTCTGTGGAGCTGACCGCCATTTCGTGAGCTCCGTGGCAGCCGCCTGTCGCTGTACCGCAAGAGTGGGTGCAAGTCAGCCGGATGGCGGGTGAGACGTTGTAATAGCAAGAGCAGGCGCAACTCAGCTGGCCGAGCGAGGCACTGTGCCGCAAGAGCGGGCGCAATTCAGCTGGCCGAGTGAAGCGCTGGGGTGCAGCTGAGAAACCTCCACCTGGGGAGGTGGGGGAGGCTCGTTCGCACCGCCTCTCCCTTCCAGTGTACCCCACGACGTCTCCTGGCGCAGGTATATGTGATGGTCGGACCAGGGCACCGCAGGACGTGTCTTCAGGTCAAACGGATTGTGGGACAAGGTCCAGAATGGAAGAGTCACCAAAAGGCAAAAAGTTCCGCCTGACCCCGGGAGCCGGCCGCCTTTGTCGGGGGCGATCTCAGGCCACACCAGGGCAACAAGACTTGGGGAGGGGGCAGGAGCCAAGCGCCCCCTCGGAGTCCGCGCCACCACACTGCCCCTCGGGGGCCTCCGTCAAGCTGCTCAGGGAGGCACCGCAGGCAGCGGTTCTTCAGATCAGTGGTCTCACCGGCAAGGCTCCCCTCCGTCAGCAGCGATTGCTGGCGCTGTGGTTGCGGCCGGAGGCCCCGCCTAGTCAACGCCCCGGCCTCTCCATCTCGTAGGCCGCAGAGTAGTCGGGGAGAAATCCCGGGAACGGCGGCATGCATTTGGATCGATGTTGCAGCAGGCTGCCATGTAAATAGTTATTTAATAAAACATTTTACCCTGTTACTTTGCTGGTGTGTTGTATATATTTATAATATTTGCATAGGGTTTGTCGTTATTTTGGGCGGGGTGGGCGGCGGAGCCGAGCTGTCTTGCAGCCATCATGGCGTCGAGCTCCGTTCCTCTCACTAGTTTCATATTTCTCATGAGGGGTTGTTCCTAATGTTTCTATTTTAGCGAGGTCAAAAAGAGATCCCATTAGTGGCCTACTGATTTTGCTTGATTCCTTTTGTTTTTTCAAACGATTTTTCACTATCTGCAAAGACTAAACAGAGTATTGCGACTCTGTGCTTGTTTGTAAATAGAGAATGAACCAAAGAGAACCAATTCCAAAACAGTAAATGCTTGGATAACAATCAATCAAATGGAGAGGGAAGCAGGCACGACGGATTACAACGGGGGCAAAGGCCTGCGTTACCTACCCTTCACTATCTGCAAAGAGAGAATACTCCTAAAAGAAAAGAGGGGGGGGCAGCATTCAAAGCACATCAGCGTGCATAAACACGAAAATGTTTTTACCTACCACGTACTTGACATTTTAAAGCTTTTGATATTTGCTAATAAAAAACCATTGAAATTCACTGAAAAAACCATAGGTTATAGACCATATATAGTTAGGAATTAGCATTTACAAAACCTTGAAAATTCACTGAAAAAACCATGGGTTATAGACCATATATAGTTAGGAATTAGCATTTACAAAACCTTATTTTACTCACACAAAACCATTGAAATTCCATATATAGTTAGTTGCACTAACTATATATCGCGCACACGCAATCCACTGCTGATGATGTCACATATTACATCATTCATGACATGGTCAGTGACATCACTGATGACATCACTGATGACATCTCAAATGACATCACTGATGACATCATTGATGACATCATTGATGACATCTCAAATGACATCACTGATAACATCTCAAATGACATCACTGATGACATCTCAAATGACATCACTGATGACATCACTGATGACATGTCATTTGACATCAATGGTCACATCACTGATGATATCATTCATGTGACAATACAATGCATCTCCTCACACTTTAATATAACCTCTGTTACACCCAGTGTTAAATACAGAATATCATTTTTTAAACCATTGACACACCAATACTAGTTACTACATACGCACTCACTGATTCCTACGTCTACACACACATTCACTCATTCACCTATACAATCATTCATACATACAATCACTCATCTTTACAACACTATCATATGCACTCATACACCTATACAGACACTCACACTCTGCCACTCATCCATGGAGTTACTCACACACCTAGTCAGTCCTGTAAAGAATCAATCACACTTCCATTTTATAATCTATACAGTTAAACATAGAGTACCTTACATTTTCAAACATATACTAACACATTCTTACTCTCTTATACAATCATTGATACAAGAACACATTGATCTGCACAGAGTCACACATCTCCCAGCCAGCCACACACACACTCAGTCTCCCATACAAATACTTGGACAATCAATCAATAACCCATATAGTTACTCATATAGCTACTGATCAACACATGCAGCAGTTTACAGAACAACAGACATAATGATGCACAAATTAAGACAGTTTAGTCACTAACCCATGCACTCAGTGAGACACATTTAATCACTCACTCATACAGTCAGTCACGCACCTACTAAATCTTTTATTTAGACACTTCTACATCTATTCATTTTTCAATATGTAAAACATATTTAAACTTTACAGAAACACACAGTCACTGGATGATGTCATCAGTGATGTCATCAGTGATGTCATTTGAGATGTCATCAGTGATGTCATCAGTGATGTCACTGACCATGTCATGAATGATGTGATATGTGACATCATCAGCAGTGGATTGCGTGTGCGCGATATATAGTTAGTGCAACTAACTATATATGGAATTTCAATGGTTTTGTGAGAGTAAAATAAGGTTTTGTAAATGCTAATTCCTAACTATATATGGTCTATAACCCATGGTTTTTTCAGTGAATTTTCAAGGTTTTGTAAATGCTAATTCCTAACTATATATGGTCTATAACCTATGGTTTTTTCAGTGAATATATATATATATATATTAACAGAAACATAGGTTTCAGGGGTGTTATAGTTAGCTGGACATTTCACTCATACAAAACCATAGAAATTCCTCCGTTATAGTTAGTTCTGCTAACTATAATTCGTTCGCCACAATCCACTGCTGATGATGTCACATATTATATCATTCATGACATGGTCAGTGACATCACTGATGACATCATCCAGGGAATGTGGTTTAGTTTGAAGTTGAAATATGTATTAAATATATACCAATCTGTATTGAAGATTGAGTGTTTATATAACTGTTCTGGATGGAGGATTTAGTAGCTGTCTTACTGTCTGTTCAAGTGAGTAATTAAAAGTGTCTCACTTAATACATGGTTTAGTAACTAAACTATGTGAATATGTGCATCACTGTCTCGGTTGTTGTATAACATGCTGCATCAGTTGGTCACTAACTACATGAGTGTGTATAATAGTTATTATTTAGTTGGCTGAGTATTTGGATGAGACACTGAGTTTGTGTGATTGGATGGGTTGTGTATAACTCTATGCATAGATGTGTGAATGGTTGAATGAATAGATATATAGGTTTAAGAGTGCATGTGGAAACAGTTGTTTCAGTGACTGAGTGTATTTATATGTGTGTTGGTGAGCGAATATATGTTTTAGTTGTACATCTTCAACAATGTAAAAAAATAAAAGGCATTGTATGTGATAGTTGGTGTATATAAATAAGTATATGTAAGAGTCAGTGATTGTGAGAGTAACTATCTGAATGAGTGTATAATTGTAATGGTGTTTTTTTAACATATTAAGTATGAGTTACTATGTGTTTGACACAATTCAACAAAAAGAGAGGTAGGGAGAACTTAACAATACACTCTTAGGGCCCGATGTAGGTCGGTCGGTAACGGCCGAAAATCGGTATTTTCGGCCGTTACCGACCGGTATTTGAGCTTTGGTATGTAGGGACACATATTTTACAGAATCGGTAAATTTACCGATCGGTAAATTTACCGATTCTGTAAAATACCGAATCGGTATTTCTACCGATTAGGTAAATTTGGTATGTAGGTGGGACTCTTTTGAGTCCCACAAGCCTTACCGATTCGGTATTTTAGCATCAAATTCAATTTGATGTTAAAATACCGATTCAGGTGTGCATGCACATGTGTGCATGCACACCTGTGCCATATGACAGGCAGACCTGCCCTTAGGGAAGGTATGCCTGCCACATGGCCCCCGAACCTTTTTTGGGGGTGCTAGAGGGTGTCAAAGTGACATCCCCTGCACCCTTGTCAAAATCTGTATTTACCGATTCGGTAAATACCGACCGGTAATGCCCCATTCATTCCTATGGGCTTCAAAGCCAATAGGAATGAATGGAGCATTACCGGTCGGTATTTACCGAATCGGTAAATACAGATTTTTACCGATTCGGTAAAAAAAACATCTGGATGGACCTACATGTCCACCCTTCATATTTACCGATTCTTAATTACCGAATCGGTAAAATTCGGTAATTAAAAATCGGTAAATGATTCCTACCTACATCGGGCCCTAGGTCCCCAAATATATCGTTCAAAACAAGGAAAGAGTGTAGAAAGACTCTCAGTAGTACAACCACAGCAGAGAAAAGGAAGGTATACAGCACCAGTTGGGTTTGTATAGAAAGCCCTCACTCACCAACATGGTTGGTGACATGCTTCATCATCTGGCCCCACTGGGAGAGGCCGAATGCCTCCCCAGTGTGCTTCAACGCCAGATTTACTGCAGGGCGGGTAATGTGGAATAGTGAGTGCTAGGTGATAGTGTTGGTAGTGAGATTAAAAATATCTAAATTGTATCAAAAAATGATGTATTACTTGATCAATTGGACATATTAAAAGCAATGTGTTGGAAAGTTAACCAAATAGATTGTTTGGCTGTTTCCAATAAAATTATTAGTGGGTCAAGAGGCAGTGAAAAAAAATACTCTTGTGGCACTGCTTCTATGTACAAGCATCTCCGGACCACACATCCTCTCAATCTATCTTGCTTGGGAGGAAATGAGGCGAGCTGCTTTGAACCCCTCACCTGCTGTGGCAAGTACGTCTGGAGCGTCCTCAGGAACAACTGCAATGGACATTGGGCCAGAATTCGCCATTCTTGAGCAACAATGCGTTAAGTGTAAAAACGTATATGCTTTGGTGAGCAGTCGGTGGATGCAGTTTGTGCTTCGCAACGCAACCATTGTTGTTAATTTTTTTGTTTTTTTGTTTTTGGAATGATAAGTAATTCCAAAACTTTCCTGTTTTATTCGTTCTTTTTTTATTTATTTTTTGAAAAAACACCAAAAAAATACCTAAATTGTTCAAATAATTAAAAAAATACAAAAGAAAAACGAAGAAAAAAAAGTTCTTATCAGAACTACCTTATCTGGTTAAAGAAAGAACTATAATTGCAAGGTAATGTGTGAAAGTTTGGTTGAATATAGGTATACAGCATGATTGACTGAAAGAATGCATTAGTAGTGTATGGTGAATTTATAGGTGAAGATTTTTAAGGAAGTACTGCAGCATGACACTGCAAGCTCTTTAGCTGCACTGCACTGTGGCACTTCCGAAGCACAGGGATGTGACAAATGTACATGAATATGTTGCAACTCTATGCTTCCCTCTCCACTTCTGCACAAACTGCAGCCATGCGGTGACCCAGGCACCCTTGCACCATGGTGCAAGGATGTCTGTGTCGGGCGGAGATTGTTTTTGTGCAGGAAGGGACACCTTCCTGCACAAAAACAATCAGTAAAGGCAGTTTCCTCTTTCAATGTATGCTGTGGATTGCAGCATGCATTGAAAGAGGAAAGAATGAGGAGAAATGAAAACAATTCTCCTTGCTACACCAACTCTATAACGGCGCAACATTCACACATATCTCCAGATTTATGATTTCTCATGAATCTTGAGATGTGTCTTGTTCTATGGGTGCACACCCAAAGCAACCCCTATGGAACGCCCCTTCAATGCAAAGTTGTGTGTATGAAGGGGTTGTATTTAGAAGGAGAGGAAAAACCAAGCAGGGTGGCTTTTCCTCTCCTTGTAAATATAAAGGAGTGCCTGGCGTCATTACTACATTACAAAAAGTGACGTACTGGTGGCGCAGGGTGCTTGTAAATCTGCCCCATAAGTGCTTAGGTATTGGCAGACTGATACAATAAGAACATAGTGCTGGATGGGTGATTGAAGAATTGCATGAGACTGACAGGAGGTATCCTACACAGCATGGGTACTACTTCAGTATTTAATAGAGTGGACCAAAATGATGTATCTGCTTAGAGATTTGTAGGGATTGGTGCAATTACCGAGTCTGACTCTGTGTAGGCCGTCACTCACAGTAGTAGGCGCTCTGGTGGTCTGAATCTGCCGCTCGTATGCCAGGGTATCTGGCTGCAGGCTAGGTTTTTGCATTTGCTTATTGCGCTTTAGGATGTTCCCACGGGTGCCCCCTCGCGCCGTCTCAGGTGCCCCTGCAGTGCAGTGTCACCGAACGAGGCGTGATCAGGCACTTCCTGAAGGAGGCATTGCAGACTGTCTCCCGGGTCTCACCTCGTGAAGTATTATGGCAGAATAGAGCTTCTTGGGGGGCGGCCTGCAATGATGAGCGCTCCTGTTCCAGGCCGCAAGCCGGTGACCTCGCACAGTTCAGAGCTCCAGCCCCACGATCTCAGTGTAAGCAGGTGTGTTACGTGACTCCGCCTCCTTCTTTCTGGGGCCGCTGTGTCACTGTCGGGTTGAGCGCTGGTTCGATATCATGGCTATTTCGCACCGCTGACGCTCACAAGCACCTCGATCTCGGGGACTTTTGGCTCTGTTCTTTTCCTGCCAGGCTGTCGGAGTCATGTCCGATTTTACGGGCTATGTCGCAGGCCCTGACGGAGCTCAAGAGCTATGCCGCCATCGCAGTCGGCACCAAGCCACGCCGCCCATTTTTTTATTTTTAAAGATATTGCATAACAGCGGCTCTTGTCCAACATGGCTTAAAGTAAACAAAAAAAAACCTTTGGTGCGGCCAGCATTGCCTCTCCATACCACTTTTTTGAAATTTACTTTAAGCTATTTTGCACAGCTGTTGTGCGACACTTTAAAAAACATTGACAACGTCAACTGGTCGCGCATAGGTGAAACATGTTGGCTTTGCCAATTCTCGTTACACTTGTTCACTGCCATGGCTTACCTAAAGGGCCGTTCAAACCTTACAAGTCAATTTCATTATTATGATCAACTGATGCAACTAATTATTGATTCAAAATTGTTGTAGTCTGTCCTTACTCCACTGTGTCATCAAGGCAGCAGCCACGTTCCTGAACAGGGAAGTGATAACGAGATGGGTAGGGCCAGACGTCACCTGATTGGACAACGGCAGACACTTTGTCAACTCCATGTTTGACCACATCTGCACCCTTTTGGCTATAACTCACACATTAGCCTCAGTGTACCATCCTTAAATCAACAGCATATTGAGAGACTCACTGGTCTGCTAAATAACAAGATTAGCAAAACCAGCGCCAGTCTTAACAAAATGTTGCTCTACTGCCTCCCGATAGACCTGTTTGCACTAAGAAACACGCCTAACAGTGATCATCACCTCAGACCTCAACAGATTGTAACCATTAGGCTGATGGGAACATCCATCCCAATGCCCTGGAATGAATTAAGTGGTGAAGCAAGTTCTCATGCATTAGGGGATGAATTGCACATGTACCTCTCTGAATTAACAAAAACTGGCAAGTTCCTTTCCAACCAGGTCCACCATTGGAGTTCTAAATGCACCAACACTAAGTTTCCTTATCAGACACCTCACCCGGGGTAAGAGGTCTACATCCATTACTTCATGACGAAATGAAAGCCAGCAAAGTTTGAGGGTCCCTACCAAGTAATATTTCTAATGCCTACCACCCTCCATTTGGAAGGGAGAGAGGCCTGGGTTCACCTCTCCGACATGCAGCTAAAATATTCCCCATCCACTTCCCTTCAGCACTCACAGTAAAGTTCTCTGTCCTGCCATAGTGAATGAGGGGGGCGAAATAACCACTAAAGAACCCTGAGGTGACCTAACCTCACTATTCCCTAAAGTACTGCCACCTCCTTCCTGTACCTCATTAAAATGTTTTGTGAATAGTGAAGCTCCAGAATATACCCCTAAAAAGAAGGCACAGGAATTTTCTGAAAACTGTCTTACAATATGTATTTTTTCCAAGCTAACCCACAACCAACAGCTCTTATCAACAGGTCTATAATCAAGCGGCATGTGCACCAGTGTTAGAGCAGCCACCCACCTCTTCAGCCAAATGTCCAAACTTACTTCAATGAGGCTCAATTAATCAAGAACACAGACTGCAAACTGACTTTCACTTTTTTACAAACAGACTTTTTTTTGCAGTGCACCAACCCAAGACACCCCTGGGCTCCCAGACAACATACATCTCTTCAAAGACCATCCCAGGACATATGAAGGTTTTAAAAGTTAAGCATTTATGTATTTTTGTACACTCTCTGTCTAGCATGGGTGCTTTTGCACCTTTCAGAAAGTCAGAGTTCTGCCTAGTTTTATGGAACCTACCTCGACATTCTTGTAGCGCTTGCATAGGGACCTCTTCCCACCTCACTTACACTTACATGGAACCAAACACTAGCACTCTGCATGCACTATACACCACACTTCTACACACCACCAGCACATGACCACTGTGGGCACCCAAACCACAAACAGATTGTGTTACATATGTTCACTGATATCATACCTCCTAGGCGCAGCCAGGCTTTACTTATCCCATGAGATTGCTCCTGTGTAACAAAATATCACATCCACCTGTACCTATGTAGTATTAGAGTCCAGACACAATCCAAAAGAGTAGAAGCCCCTTAGAGCAGTAGTAAACATCAGCCGGTATGAGACAACCCCCTTCAGCGCTCTACCTACGAACCTATACGCATTCAAACCAAGCTAGACAAAATGCACAGAAGGGGCACTATAGGGAGGACACTGTTTGGGCCTGAGACTTCATAGAAAAGAGGTTCTTGGAGGTAGGAAAACCAGTGAACAAATACGTCCACTCCCATCCCCATCTGTCATTCCAGAGTGCCCCTTTCCACATTTGGGGCTGCCTTTCCTAATGACCAATGGACCCCTGACCTGGAATTCCAGTGAAGGGCCATTCATCTCGATGACATTGCTTTTCTAATTTACCTGTTCACCCCTAACCCCGGTCTTACACGGCTGTGTGCCGATTGCTAGTAGGGCTTTCGGGGTTGCCTCCACTTCCGGCAAACATCGCAGGTCAGCGCTCTAGCTTTCGCGCTTCAACCTATTTAACCCAGGGCCCATGTGCACGCGCAGCGGACGCGCCGAAGGTGCGCTGAAGGCGCGCCAAAGGCAAGCCCGTCTGCACCCGTCCGCAGCCGACCAGGGCTCGGGGCCCACCACTATGCCCATCTTCTAAATTACTCCTCTAATCAACTTCTTGCACTTCAGGGCAACTGGCCGCTTAGTGTCCCCACCCTTACACGCATTGAAAATCTCGGTATATCACAACCAATCCCTATTATCCTTCCCCCCCAGAAACTTGAACAACTGGCCTGCCCACTCTTATCCACTAAACAAGAGGCCTCCTCCCGGCCCCACCTGGTCCACTGCTCCGCGTCTGTAATCTCAGTTTACCTTCTCAACACTCGCTCAGCTTTTAAACATCAACTTGAGCTCTTTACCTTTCTAGACACGGTTAAACCTGATATTTTGTTTCTTACTGAAACCTGGTTCTCATCTGACTCCTTGCCTAATGTTTTAGTGGCCCTTCCTGACTCTGCTGTTGTTATCTCCTTCTGTCATGAGCGCCTAGAGACCTGATGGTGATTTGGCGCTATATAAGCTTCCGTTAACAATAACAATAACAATAACTCATATTACGTCTTGCGCATCGACCGCCCCGAGGGGAAGGTCGGAGGCGGAGTGGCTCTGATTGCCAGCTCCAACCTTCAGTTTCAACTCTTGTCATTCCCTCCCATCACCGCTGTTGATTTTTTAGATGTTCGATCTGTTTCTCTCGCGGTCCCCCTTACATGCGCATTTTTTTACCGACCACCACAGCCTATGCCCCACTTCATCCCCGCAGTGCAGGAACTGTTGGCCACCTTGGTGGTCAACAATTCCTCTGTGGTGGTATTAGGCGGTTTCAATTTCTGGCCCTCTGACCCTCATGAAGACCATATGTCCAAAGACTTTACAGAACTGCTCTGCAACCTGAACTTTACTTCACATATACACTCTCCAACTCATTTCATGGCCACATCCTGGATCAGGTATGGTCAGCCTATCTATCAGTTTCCTCTCCCATGGTTACCCCTGCCCCTGGTCTGATCACTCCTTTATCTCCTTCTTCCCTGATTTAGGACTCAACACTAAGCCTCCACTTCCTAGTAACACCTGGGCACGCAATTGGAATCATGTGGACCTAGTCACACTTTGCTCCTCCCTCCCTAGCCTCACCCCCCGGCCTCGCTGATACCTCCCCTCATTCTCAGGCTGCTGCTATTAATAGCTGGCTCTTCGCAGCCTGTGATCAAGTGGCCCCTCTTAAACATGTTAGAACTCGTCGCCTCCACGAGGCCAACAGATGGTTTACCATCGAGCTTAAAAACAAAAAACGTGCACTCAGGCAGGCCTAGCGCCACTGGAGGCGTAGATACTGCTCTGCATCAAAATAACAATACACTACCTTACTCCAGGACTATAAAAGAGCCATTCTTCATGCAAAATCAGAACACTTCTCCTCCAAGATTCTTCTTGCCGCAAATAAACCCAAGGAAATTTTTTAATATTGTTCAAGAGTTAGCCACCTCTGACAGAGCCACCCCCAAGCCGTTTCCCTCACAATTTCTCTGTGACTCCCTTAATGAATATTTTATCAAGAAAATCGCAACCATCAAGTCCAATATTCCCTCGCCTTCCCTTACTTTCTCATGTCCCCAACCCCCGCTTAATCCTTTTTTCCCAGACCAATTTACTTTGATCTCGAAGGAAGCTTTTTCTACTCTGCTCACGAAGTTTCAGCGTCTCCTTCTGACAGCTGCCCTGCCCACATACTGAGAGAGATTTTCTCTACCTGTCCTGAGCCCCCATTAACCCTTCTCAACAACTCTCTTACCCAGGGTATTGTCCCTGACCTGTTCAAATCAGCCAAAATAATTCCTATCCTAAAAAAGCCAGGCGCCGATCCCACCTCTCTTTCTAACTTCCGTCCTATTTCTCTGCTTCCGTTCCTGGGAAAGATTCTGGAGAGCCATGTCACCACCTGCCTCAGTGCTTTCATTGAGCAGAGCCACTTCTTAGCTCCCCATCAGGCAGGCTTTTGCCCATCCCATTCCACAGAATCTGTTGTCCTTTCTGTCTGGGATGAGCTCAGAGGGAGTGCAGATCTTAACTCCCCTCAGGCATTGGTTCTCCTCGATCTGTCTGCCGCCTTTCACACGGTCGATCATTCCATTCTTCTCGACTGTGTCGAAGGCGCCGGCATCCGGGGACCCGCTTTGGCCTGGCTCACCTCTTTTCTAGGGAACCGCACACAGGCTGTTCAGCTGGTGGGCTTTTCTGCCCCTACACGCTCTGTTCTTTGCGGGGTGCCCCAGGACTCCTCTCTCTCCCCTCTCCTCTTTAACCTCTACATTCTCCGTCTCATATCTGCTCTGCAAAATATGGATGTCACGGTATTCAATTATGCCGATGACCTCCAGCTGATCTTTAACCACTCTTCTCTCCCAGCCTCAATTCTTAATTTTCAAACTATTATGACTTTCATTAGCGACTGGATGAACGGCAACCATCTAAAGCTAAACCCCCGACAAGACCGAGCTGGTACTTACGGGTGGCACTCCCAGTCCCTTGGACCTCTGCTTTCTGGCCCCTTTCCCTTGGTCCTCCCCCTCTACCCTCTGCTTCTGTAAAAACCCTGGGGATTAAAGTCAGCCATGATCTCACAATGTGCTCTCAGATTAGCACTATGGTATCATCATGCTTCCTGACACTCCGCACCATACGCAACATTTCCCGTTTCTTTTCCTTTGCAGCTCTCAAACGTATTCTTCTTGCCATGATCATGTCACGCCTCGATTATGGCAATGGTCTGTATGGGGGTGCTCCTGCATGAGAACTTCGGCGCCTACAACTGATTCAAAATCAGGCTGCCCGACTGATTCACAAACGTCCTAAATTCCACCCTGTCACCCCGCTGTTAAAAACCCTACATTGGCTGCCCATCCTTAAACGTTCCTTTTTCAAGGTGAGCTGCACGATCTTTCAGGCCCTGGCAGGCATTGCGCCAGCCTTCATTAATTCCAAAATTAAAGCCTATGTTCCCAACAGAGATTTGCATTCCTCCTCCCAGCTTCTTCTATGTGTCCCCCGCTTCAGGAGGAAGGCCCCCCCTTTCTGGAATGCCCTTCCTTTTTCTATCAGGTCTATTCCGATCTACCTTGACTTTCGCAAAGCTCTCAAGACTTTCCTCTTTTACCGTGCCTTCTCGCTCTAGGCGGTCTCCGCTGTCTCCCCTGGGCCCTTCCGTCCTCAGCGCCAAGAAACCGCACGGTGATAGAGCGCTTTACAAAACTATTAACTTCAACTTCCACATTAGGGGAAATGAGTCCCATGGGAGGGGTTCAAACACCAGCACAGATTTCCCATGCCAGGAGATCTGGGATACCGAGATACATTGGTACACTTGGTTGGAAGGGAAGGGCAAACCCTAATTGTATTGATACTTACACTGTATTCTTAGTGTTTCAGAGGCAAAGGAACCACTCCGTTTGTTACTACTGAACACTGTGAAGCAAATACTGGGCATATCGGACTGGCAATGGGGCACCACCGCGTTGACTAATTACTACTGGCAACACATAAAATTTACCTATGCACAGCTCGCCCCTGGATGGCAGGGCCTCTGCATCCTCATGACCATACACACCCAAAGCCTGGTCATCCCTGGAGGAGTAATGTCTCAGTTGTTTCAACATCTGCTACAGAAGAAAACAACTCTGTAGGATCAGACTAAAAAAAGAATTACTATGGTCTATTTTGGCTGGGCTCAGTACAACGACATTCCGGAAGAATTTAGACTGCTTTCTTAACCTCTTCGATGTGTCGGACGGCCTGGGGCCGTCCGGCGTCACGGTGGGCAGTCGGTTCCGCTCAAACGTCAAATTCTTCCGAACCGCGGGGGAATTCCAGCACCGTCGAAGCGGTTAAACTCTGATTAATGCAGAATGGTCAATCAATCAATCAATCAAGGCATTTGTATAGCGCGCTACTCACCCGGAAGGGCCTCAAGGCGCTGGGGGAGAGGGGTACGTTATTGCTCGAACAGCCAGGTCTTGAGCTGCTTCCTGAAGGAGAGATGGTCTTGGGTCAGCCGAAGGTGGATGGGGAGGGAGCTCCACGTCTTGGCTGCCAGGTAGGAGAAGGATCTTCCTCCGGCGGTGGCTCTGCGGATGCGTGGTACGGCGGCGAGGGCGTGGCTGGTCGATCGTAGCTGGCGGGTGGGTGTGTAGAAGGTCAGGCGGTCGTTGAGGTACCTGGGGCCCAGGTCGTGGAGAGCCTTGTGTGTGTGGGTGAGGAGCCTGTACGTTATTCTCTTGCTGACGGGGAGCCAGTGCAGGTCTCTCAGGTGGCCGGAGATGTGGCTGTGTCGGGGGATGTTCAGGATGAGTCGTGCAGAGACGTTCTGGATGCGTTGGAGTCTTTTTTTAAGTTTGGCTGTGGTTCCGGCATAGAGGGTGTTGCCGTAGTCCAGTCGGCTGGTGTCGAGTGCCTGGGGCACGGTCTTCCTGGTTTCGGTGGGGATCCATCGGAAGATCTTGCGGAGCATGCGCAGGGTGTTGAAGCACGATGAGGAGATGGCGTTGACTTGTCTGGTCATCGAGAGGGAGGAGTCCAGGATGAAGCCCAGGTTGCGTGCGTGGTCCGTTGGTTTGGGAGTGGTGCCCAGGGCAGGGGGCCACCAGGAATCGTCCCAGGTGGAGGGTGATGATCCCAGGATGAGGACTTCCGTCTTGTCTGAGTTCAGTTTCAGGCGGCTGTTCTTCATCCACTAGGCGACGTCTTTCATCCCTTTGTGTAGGCTGGCTCTGGCGGTGGCGGGGTTGTTGGTGAGGGAGAGGATCAGCTGGGTATCGTCGGCGTAGGAGATGATGTTGAGGTTGTGTTGGCGTGCGATGGCTGCGAGGGGCCTCATGTAGACGTTGAAGAGGGTTGGGCTGAGTGATGATCCTTGTGGTACGCCGCAGATGACTTCGGTGGCCTCGGATCTGAACGGGGGGAGGCGGACTCTCTGGGTTCTTCCGTCGAGGAACGAGATGATCCACTCCAGTGCCTTCTCTTGGATTCCGATGTTGCTGAGGCGCTGCACTAGGGTGCGGTGGCAGACAGTGTCGAACGCAGCAGAGAGGTCCAGGAGGATGAGGGCCGGTGTTTCCCCGTTCTCGAGCAGGGATCTGATGTCATCGGTGGCTGCGATCAGGGCGGTCTCGCTGCTGTTTTTGGCTCGGAAACCGGACTGCGAGGAGTCGAGGGATCCGTTCATCTCAAGGAAGGCGGCGAGCTGTCTATTGACGGTCTTCTCGATGACTTTGGCGGGAAAAGGGAGGAGCGAGATGGGGCGGAAGTTCTTGAGGTCGGTGGGGTCCGCTGTTGGTTTTTTCAGGAGGGCGCTGAGCTCGGCGTGCTTCCAGCTCTCCGGGAAGGTGGCGGTGTGGAAGGAGGTGTTGATGATGTCCCGGAGATGGGGTGCGATGATGGCGTCGGCCTTGTTAAAGACATGGTGGGAGCAGGGGTCGGTTGGGGATCCGGAGTGGATGGTGTTCATCGTGCAGGTGGTGTCTTCGGTGCTGACCGGGGTCCAGTTGCAGAGGGTGGTGGTGGTGGGCGTTGGTTCGGTGGTTGGGTCCGTGGTCTGTGCGCCGAAGCTGTTGTGTATGTCGGCGTTCTTGCGGTGAAAGAACGAAGCGAGTGAGTCGCAGAGGTCTTGCGAAGGAGTGATGTCGTTGTTTGGTCAATACCCTTCTTCTGTTTGCAGATGCAGATGAGAGTTGATGCTCGCTAGTTACAAATCACCAGGTGGAAAATGGTGAAGACCATAGACCTCCTGCCCCCTTCCTTTTACTTGCTTTTCATTGGTTCCTGTGTTTGCCGTTTACTTTTTCCTCCATTTCTATTGGCGGTAGTATGTTCTTCCTTGTGTGCTTGATCTTATCAGTTTCTTTTCAGTTTCCAAAGGCCCAATTATTGTTTTAATTCGCTTTTGAAGCAGACCTTTTTTTTGAAGTTTTGCTTGCATGCATAGCCAACAGTTCTAAACGTGGCCTCCCTTTCACACAAAACTGCATGTGTTCAGTGATCCATGTTAAATGACCATTGCCACCGTGAGCCTGATTGGACTGCTACTGTATGAACTAGCTGCTTTTGTGACACTCTCAGTTAATAACAGCCATCTGGACTCTAAATACTTAACTAACATGTCGCTTTGCTTTCAATTTCTCTCTTCTCCCTGAGTATTGTGGGTGAGCTGCTGTTAAAGCTCGAGACTTGTTTGCTTTGGGCTTGTTGTAGTGGACTGTGACTGAGGTTGGGTCCACGAGTAGTCTCACATTTCAGTGATGACTGCTAATATGAAGTATCTCTTGGTACTCAGCATTGTGGCGGAGAAATCCTAAATTATTATTACGGCTTCATACATTTATCCGCAATTATAGATCTTGTTCATTATAAACTTTTCTCTGATTACGTGAGGTCGGCGGGACTCGGACCAAAATGGTGATTCACACCAGGTACTAACAGCCACTGAAAGTTAAAGGATGCCTACTTTCCAAAGATAGGTGGTTAGCCAGGTTATGCAGAAGGGGTAACGGGCAGCAATGTAGAGCCCCAGTGGGAGATCCCTCTCATGGACTTGGCATATGTTGGAAGTGAATCACCTCTGGACATGGTGTTTTAAATTAAGCTAAAGCTGACAATGAGTAGGCTGGATGCACAGCGTGCCCTACCCCTGGCTCGCGTTGTGACCGTCATTCAGAGCTGGGAGCGTAGTGCTTCTTCCACTGCTGACTGATGCCGGATGCAGTGACTGCTGTGGGGAGCCCCAGCACCAGACACTTTACAGAGAAGCACCCAGTCGCGGCCGGCATGACTCACGGATGGGGGGGCGTGGATTCACACAGGGAGGTTAATTATTATTATTATTTTTATGGTTAAACTTACCATCTCCTCCGGTCGCGTCTCCTCTCTCAGACAGCCTCCCTCCCCTCCCCTAAGCAAATCACAATGCTGCAATGCCAGCGCTGGATTTTCTAGGCACGCCGCCCTATAGGCTTGTATGTGGAGTCCATTTTCTCTATGCTGGCAGCATGCAGCCTACATAGAGAAAAGGCAGAGTGTGTATGACTGGTATGTTCGACCCTGGGGCCGACCAAACAGTCAGCGCACTCAGAGTGGGCAAGCCACTCCTCCCGTGGACTCGTGCAGGATCGATCACCCGCCCGTCCCCAAGCAGGCATATCCTTCTGCTTTCTTGTAGTATGAAGCAGAAACACAAAATGGTATTTAAAATACCATTTTATGTTTCTGCTTCTCGCACTGCGAGAAAGCAGTGGGGCGACGCTCCTCTGCCCACGTGGAGTAGCCTCCCCCGGAAGCACCATATCTAGAAACGTGAGCACCCTTCTGCTGCCAGAGTAAGTGGGGACCTGCCTTTTCTCTTCTCGGTTTGGAGTGAGTGTGCAGGAGTGAGCTCTCTTTGGCTCATCACTCAGGGGGAGGGTGGCACTGCTGGTTGCACCATCTCACACTCTTATGAGTGTGGATGCCTCAGTCAGTGGGCACTGTTCGCTGCCAGAGCCACCTTCCAGATCTATAGCACTGTTATTTTTAGGCAGGGTGGGCAATCAGCCATTGACCAAAGGGCCTGGGGGATATCCAGCTTGTAGGCCGATATAAGCCCAGCATGTGGTGGGTCTCCTCCCATCGATAATGAGGCCTCGGGGAGTCAGTGGCATAACGAAACTTGAGGGGGCCCCCCTGCAAACTACATGGAGGGGGCCCCCCTCCCATCCTCCGTGCCAGTCTAGATCTCTCAGGCCAGCGACCCACCATCCTGCAGGGGATGCGGGCGATTGTTACGCCACTGTCACCAATGCAGACGTTATAAGTAACACTGGATGGTGAAGGTTGTGCTTAGTCTGCCAGCAGGCTATCATAGGTGGTGGTCCATTCATTACTGGGTCCCTGCCATCAGTACGCCGGGGAAGTTTGCCCAATTTTAGGTGGGGAGCCTGATGCAGACTCCTGTCATGATATACAATATCGGGCCCACTCATCGTTCAGTTTTGACAAAAGTGCATCCACTGCTCCTTCTGGTTTCCGTTTTAAAACATTAGACAAAGCGACAATGCAGTATTTCAAAAGCAGATGTAACTACAAAGAGCACATTTTGATAATACATTTTTATTAGTAGACAATAGCAATCTTAAGAGGCATTGCATAGCTTCATACACACTTTGACCCAATTCCATCACAGTCTCTCTCTCTCTCTCTCTCTCTCTCAATGAGTCAGTCTCTTTCGCTCAGTCAGTCAGTCTCTCTCTCCCTGCCATTCAGTCTCTCTCAGTCAGTCAGTCTGTCAGTCTCTCTCTCTCTCTGTCAGTCAGCCAGTCAGTCATTCGGTCTCTCTCTCTCTCTCTGTCAGTTTCTCAGCCAGTCTGTCTCTCCGTCAGTCAGTATTCAGACTCTGTGTCAGTCAGTCTCCACTCTCTCTCCACTCTCTCTCCTCTCTCTACTCTCTCGACTCTCTCACTCTCTCTCTGTCTCCACTCTCTCCACTGTCTCCACTCTCTCTCTCCCCTTTCTGTCTCTTCATTCTCTCTCTCTCTCTCACCTCTCTCTCCACTCTCTCTCCACTCTCTCTCTCTCCACTCCCTCTCTCTCTCTCCACTCACTCTCCCCACTCTCTCTCTCTCCACTCTCTCTACTCTCTCTTCACTCTCTCTCTACACTCTCTCTCTCCACTCCCTCTCTCCACTCTCTCTCTCCACCCCCTCTCTCTCCACTCTCTCTCTCCACTCTCGCTCTCCACTCTCGCTCTCCACTCTCTCTCCACTGTCTCTCTCTCCACTCTCTCTCTCCACTGTCTCTCTTCACTCTCTCTCCACTGTCTCCCTCTACTCTCCACTCTCCTTCCACTCCCTCTCCACTCTCTCTCTCCCTTCTCTCTCTCTACACTCACTCCACTCTCTCTACTCTCTCTCCACTTTCTCTACTCTCTCTCTCTCTCTCTATTTCTCTCTCTCCACTCTCTCTCTCTCTCCACTCTCTCTCTCCACTCTCTCTACACTGTCTCTCCACTGTCTCTACTCTCCCCACTCTCTCTCACTCTCTCTACTCTCTCTCTCCACTCTCTCTCTCAACTCTCTCTCTCTCCACTCCCTCTCCACTGTCTCTCTCTCCACTGTCTCTCCACTGTCTCTACTCTCTCCCCACTCTCTCTCTCCACTCTCTCTCCCCACACTCTCCACTCTCTCTCCACTCTCCACTCCACTCTGTCTCTTCACTCTCTCTCCACTGTCTCTCCACTCTCTCTCCCCTCTCTCTCTCTCTCTCTTCACTCTCTCTCTCCACTCTCTCTCTCTCAACTCTCTCTCTCTCCACTCTCTCTCCACTGTCTCTCCATCTCCACTGTCTCTCCACTGTCTCTACTCTCTCCCCACTCTCTCCACTCTCTCTCTCTCGAATCTCTCTCTCTCTCCACTCTCTCTCTCCACGCTCTTTCTACACTCTGTCTGTCCACTCTCTTTATCGACACTCTCTCTCCACTGTCTCTCTCCACTCTCTCTGTCGTAACTCTCTCTCTCTAGTCTCTCTCTCTACTCTTGCTCTCCACTCTCGCTCTCCACTCTCTCTCCACTCTCTCTCGCCACTCTCTCTCTCTACTCTCTCTCTCTCTCTCTCTCTCTCCACTGTCTCTCTCCAATCTCTCTCCACTCTCTCTCTACACTCTCTCTCTCCACTCTCTCTTGCTCCACTCTCTCTCTTGCTCCACTCTCTCTCTTGCTCCACTCTCTCTCACTCCACTCTCTCTCCACTCTCTCTCACAAAGTAGTGTGCATTGCCAAGGGTGTCCGCAGAAATGTTTCAGGGGGGGCACATTTTTTACTTCATCACCATCCCCCTTGCACTCTTCTCCCCTCTGCCTTGCACCCTTCTTGACCTCTACCTTCCACCCTTCTCCCCTCTGCCTTGCACCCTTCTCCCCTCTGCCTTGCACCCTTTTCCCCTGTGCCTTGCACCCTTCTCCTCTCTGCCTTGCACTCTTCTCCTCTCTGCGTTGCACCCTTCTCCCCTCTGCCTTGCACCCTTCCCCTCTTTGCCTTGCACCCTTCCCCTCTTTGCCTTGCACCCATCTCCTCTCCGCCTCGCACCCTTCTCCCCTCTACCTTGCACCCTTCTCCCCTCTGCCTTGAACCCATTTCCTCTCCGCCTTGCACCCTTCTCCTCTCTATCTTGCACCCTTCTCCTCTCTGCCTTGCACCCTTCTCCCCTCTGCTTTGAACCCTTTTCGGCCCCCTGCCCTCCCTGCGTACGCCCACATGGTGCTTCTAACAAGAGTGCTTACCTGAGGGCACCATTTTGCTGCCTCATCCCTTCTCATATGAGCTTTGCCCTTGAGAGTGCTCTCTCTGGGGGCTCCCACTCCCACCCTTGTCAGGGTCCCGAGCAGAGCTCTGTGCTGCCTCCTGCTCTCTCTGGGCCCCCCGTCCTTGTCAGGGTCCCTAGCAGTGCTCTGTGCTGCCTCCTGCTCTCTCTCTTGGGAAGAAGGGAAGGGGTCCCGAGACCAGAAAGAAATTACAAATTTAAGGCATCTGTATTCATAAATTCCAAAACAACGTTTTTTGATGCAAAAAAGATTTTACTTCAAGATTGCATACATCCTAATCAATAGGTACAGTGTTCATTATACATTTACTCTATGTTACAGTGTACGCGCCCACATTCACAACGGGGAGGGGGTGACGTGAGGGAAAGTGTAGGGGGTAGGATATGTGTGAACTGATTCATTCAGTGACAAGTCTTATTCAATCCACTAAGACAGTATACATGTGGTCCCTTGGCATCAGGGCCACACTTGTAGGCTCCACAAGAGTCCAGAATTATAAATGTCAAAAAAGGCCTAACTCCGTTATTGCCGTGAGTGTCTGAATGGGGACCGGAGCTGGTCTTTGGTTACGTAGTGGTCTACGTTTCGACCCAAAATCTGTAGGAGTCTTTTCCTTACGGAAGGGTCTTCATCAGGACAAGCATTGTTGTGGGTGGGCAATATCCTGGGGAACAATTAAAAACAACGAATTAGGGACACACCATTCCTGTATCAAAATTCATAGGATGGTGGTACATGATTATCAGTGAAACGAAGAAAACCGTGTTGTCTTACTATGTCTGAATCTCATACGTAAGAATAAATAAAAATACTAACGCTCACCTTTCACAAGGGGCGATAGGGGTAGATTTCAAAAGGTAGATAATCTTAGTCCGAGTTGATGGTTGGTAACTCTAAATGTTAGAGAGAAGACTAGTATTGGAAGAGGATCAGCTAGTACATGCAAGGTCTATACAGCGGGTCTAAATCATTACAGAACTTTGAAGGAGGTCTCCAACCCACCTGTGATAAAGAGTATGTTATCACAAGAAAAGCGTGGAGTTCCAAAAGGGATGCGAGAAACAATAGACACTCATGTAGTTATTACCTCTCAGCCTATATCGGTTGATGTATCGGTCCGAGACTGTAGTGTTCCTCGATGGTTGATCAAGGTTTTTCAACCTACACAGCAGAAATGGAATACCTATTTAAAAACTAAATCCCATACATAACACCCAATTGAGGTATCTCAAAGAGATATTCACTTCGAAGCGGGCTTACCACTATCGACAGATTCTTAGAAATTAAATAAGATGGATCCTGTGTGCATCACGCAGGGAAATTTATTCAGGCGTGCTTATTCCATTGCGGACAACTATGGTAATCATGGGTACCTATATACAAAAAAGAAGTCCGTAAGAGGAACTAGTATAGGAAATGCATGAATACGGATTTCTTAAGATATCTATATATACACACAAAACATTGTTTTTACCGGTAGAGGCAGCAGGAGATTATCTATAAATCACTAGACTTGTTAGTTTCACCACTTCTTAGAAAAACATATGGGGAAATTCACCTATTTAAGAAAAGAGAAAGGTTGTCCCAAAACGTAAAAGTCACTAAGACACTTCTCAAATGGTTTCACATTCATACACAACCGGTGAATAAGTACCATTACCGGGATTGGTATCTTCCTCACCACTTCTCACGGGAGGGTGCCATCTCACCTAGAAAGGGCGATTAATTAAAGAGGTAGTCTAGGTTCTGTGTACGCCAGGGAGCAATTTATGAAAGCTACAAACAATAAACTAGATTCAGATTCTCCTACCTCAACCGACGAGTCATCAAAAGTGAGTGAGGGAAGATTTCTCCGAATACGTTCAACTGTGTCCTACGATCGGATAAAGAAACACAGGTTGAGGGAAATGAGAATGGTCAGGCTGCGTCGTTGTACAGACCCCCATTAGGTTTGATGGGCATGCTTTACCTCGTTGTCGTGTACAACATACGAATTCCGCGTTCATCCCCACTCGAACGGGGTGTCTCAATAAGGCTGCCACGCTCCGTGTGCCGTGCCGGTAACTCCTCGCGTTTTTGTATTTCCTGGTCGGTTGGGGACTAGGGGGCGGAGTTACGTTTTTTGCATAGAGGCGGAAGACAGACTTAACTCTCCGCAATGTTGTTAGAAGAAAAAATAAAAACAGACTTGCTGCATCAATACATTGCAATATTCGGTATTACACTATAAGTATATCAAGCTTATTAGCGCGTCGTATTTTAACACATGACTATATTTATGCAGTGGAGCTTGGGATGCACAAATCACAAAGGGTAGTGTAAATCCCAGGCACTTTATGTTGTGTGTCGGAAAACGGCCTTCAGTATAGCTCAATCTTTTAGATGATAATGTTGAGAAACATAGTAGGCAAATTCTAGAAAAACAGTCACATTTTGTTTCTGAGTGCACTTGTCTTCATAGGACAGTGAAAAACTCATATTTACATCATTCCATAAAAAATGTTCAATGCAATCCACTCCCAGATTGAAAAAGATGATCTCAACCTGTTATCCATATCAAAATGAACATAGGATTAACAATTACTATGCATACCGGAGTGCACAAATCTCACAGGATAGTGTAGACTCCAACATTCCATGTGGCAGAAAGGAGAACGACAGTTAGAAAGCACAGTCACAAATGTATGGAAATAGACAGGAAGTAGGTTATTACCCTAAAGGATGGCCAATTGAGCAAAACTATTTTCTGATTCATTAAGGCCCTCTACTACGGAATTAAAGGTGTAGATCCATTTGAGCTCTCTGATGTTTAGGATATTGGATAAATCACCTCCCCTGGGGCCTAATGTGATGTGTTCTAAAACTACCCATCTGAGTGAATCAGGTAAGTGATTATGTGTAGTACAGTGTTCAACCAGGGGTGCCCCGGGTACCTTGCATCTAATTCTGCTACAGTGTGTAAGGAACCTGGCCTTCACCCGTTGCTGAGTCTGACCGATATAGATGAGGTCGCATGGACAGACAATTCCATAAATTACATTTTTGGTATTGCAATTCGTGTGTTGGTTAAGTCTATGTCGATGATGTTTAAAGACAAATTCCTTGGCTTGAATGGTAAACGGGCAAGCTTTGCACTTCCCGCATCTGTAATGTCCCACTACTGGAGATTGATTCCAACACGAAGTTATAGTGGGTTCAGGAGAACATTCTAGGAAAGATGAAACTACATGATCCTTGACATTTCGTGCCTTCCTAAAGGCATGCATCGGCACATTCATTATGTCTAGATCCTTTGCAATTAGGTTCCAGTGTTTGTTTATAACCTTCTTGATGGACTGGCTCTTGGTCGAAAAAGTAGTGACACAAATCATACGTTCTTCCAATGGACAGTTGCGTATTGTTGGTTCTAGAAGTATTTCACGGTGACAGAACCATGCTCTTTTTCTTGAGCGTTTAATGAGTCGCTTGGGGTAGCCTCTCTCTATTAGGCGTGACATCAGGATCTCGGATTGTAGCATGTAATCTTCCTTTTTACTGCAGTTCCTACGTACACGGAGGAACTGTCCATAGGGTAAATTATCCCGGAGACTCCTGGGGTGGTGGCTAGAGTACTGCAATAATGAATTCCGTTCTGCAGGTTTTCTGAATAGGGTGGTATGTAGAGTGCCTTCTTCTACCACTATTGTGATGTCCAAGAAGTCAATCTTCTTGTTGCTTGCTTGCTTCGTAAATTGGATATCTGTAGACCGTGAGTTCAACCATTGATGGAAAAGTTCAAGTTCATTGTTATTACCCTTCCAGATTAGCAGCACATCATCAATGTACCGTACCCAAAGCTGTATATGATGATGAAATGGATTTTGGTCACAGATCACAAAGGTCTTTTCATAAAAGGCCATGAACAATATGGCCAGGTCTGGGGCAAAGGCTGCCCCCATCGCCACCCCCTTCGTTTGTAAATAGAACACGTTTTGAAACATGAAATAGTTTCTCATCATGGCAATCTTGAGTAACAGTAGTATGAATGTGGTTGGTACTTGTACTGGGGCCTCGCGACTGTCAAGAGCTTCTCTTGGGGGCGCCCACCCCCGTCCTTGTCAGCGTCCTGAGCAGTGCTCTGTGCTGCCTCCTCTCTCTCTTGGGCCCCCAACCCCCGTCCTTGTCAGGGTCCTGAGCAGTGCTCTGTGCTGCCTCCTCTCTCTCTGGGGCCCCCAACTCCTGTCCTCATCTGGATCCTGAGCAGTGCTCTGTGCCGCCTTCTGCTCTCTGGGGCCCCCAGCCCCCCTTCTCTCCTCCTTGTCAGGGTCCCTGCTCTGTGCTGCCTCCTGCTCTCTGGGGCCCCAGTCCTCCCCCCTCTCCTCCTTGTCAGGGTCCCTGCTCTGTGCTGCCTGAGAGGAGCAGTGGGGTCTGCTGTCTCTGGGGCCCCCACCCTTGTCCTGGGCCTGCCTCGGGCTCTGACTGAAGTGAAACAGTGTTGATATTTTGTTTCTCTTCAGTCAGAGGGAGGGGCGAGGGGCTCAGAGCAGGCTGCACCTGCTTTAGAGGGAGGGAGGCTTGCAAGCATCTCTCACAGCTCTCAGAAGAGGCAGCTGAGGTGGGGGGCCGGGGCCCCCTTCATTAACTGAGGAGAGTGGGGCCCCCCTGCACCGCGGGCCCTGCGGGGGCATTTGTTACGCTCCTGCGGGGAGTAGCAATGCAGTTTTTGAGCAGCACAGCTAGCACTAATGTTGCATGGGGGTGGAGTGAAAGGGGGTTGTGCAAGGAGTCAGATTCCAAGTGGTGGTATTTAAAAGTCTCTACTTTTGTCTCCAGAAGCAGTGAGATGAGCCTCATCTGTCTTCTGCCAACATGTCATCTTCAAAACTGTGAGGGTCTCCCCTTCTTCAATCAGAGAAAATAAAAGCATAAGGCTGACGACCAACTAAAGCAAAAATAAAACTTTTTTGACAATTCAAAACAATTTTTTTTAGGCAACATTACTGTAAAAAACCATTCATTCTGGGACAAAATGACAAACGGGAGGGAGAATAGACATGCTGGGGAGTAACAAAATGGAATGAGCGAGGGGCGCAGTGTGGAACCAAAAGGAAAAGTGAGACGCGCAGAATGGAGAAGAACAACAAACGAGGGGAAGAGAAAAAGAAACTAAGGGGCATATTAACAAGGGCATAGTCCAGAAAAGCAGAGATAATCTTTTCACCCTATTTACAAGTGGATGCTAACATGCATTAGTGCAGGTTAGCACCCTTTTACCCGATGCCTCCCTTTGCAACTCTAATGAGATGCAAAGTGAGCGTGACTGGGCAGTACAACCTTGCAAATATCGCTGATGTGCACATCACAATATTTACAAGGCTGCCCTAGCATTTGAGCAAACATTCGTTTTTGGAGAAAACCGCTGTTTTTGTCAAAAACTAACGAATGCTAAAATGCAGACTTACCTATCCCTAAATTAGGGGGTGGATTATGCTGATGTGATCACAGGGTCGTATCAGCAAGGTTATCGCTGTTTTGCAGGGAACATCGCTGAAATTTTTATCGCCCTGGAGAACCACGTTGTTAATAACGTGCTACCAGGGAGATAAATTCCATAGATAGACGGCAATAAATAAGAAGCGCTAAGCACGCTTTGCGTTATAAATCGCCGTCTTTGATGATATGCCCCTAAGAGAGAAGAGAATAGCTCCCCAGATAATATCTAACAAACATCTTATGAACAGTCATGATGCACAAGTGTGTGCCACTGTTTCGTTCGGTGCCCTTGCCTAATTTCTATCCCAATCCCATCCTGTTTGAAGGCACTGGTACCTGGGCACAGAGGGCGCCGCTCAGGCAGGTGCCCCAGGGCCAACATCAGCGACTCGATGCGCTTCTTTAATGGAAACACAATGGTTCGCTGTATCTAACTAGACAGATTTATAGGGTTTAATTCCTCTGTTTTGCAAATCAATGTTTCACCAGGATGTGTTTACATAGAGCTAAACATCGCTTGCATATATGTCATCTAAGTTAATTATGTGTTGGAAAATTAGAAGAGACACCCGTTTTTAGCCAAGCTCTCGCTTTGCATGTTGTGTCATTTCTTGGAACCCGAAGAACACTGCGTTCGCCTTCTGCTGGGCGAACGTGATGTTCAAGAGGGAAGAGAGCACTGTGAAGCACAGGCAGAGGTGCTGACCTTTCAACACTGAAATGCCTTTCTTTGCCAAAGGCTGGGAAGGGACCACAATGACTGCATGAAGACAACTGCGGCATTGAAAAGAAGTGCGTTGTCTTTCAAAGAAATGCTTTATCAAAGGAGTACACACAGGAAAGCTTTTTTTAAAATTGTAATTCACTCTCATAACATGTCGTGGGATTTGCCGCGTCATAACTCTCCACAAAGCGATTATGCTGCGTAGAGTTTTGTCTGTGTTGGTAGTCTCCATTTGACCTATGCTCAAGGCCTCTGGAATTATATGGTAGAGGAAGGCCGAATTATGCGGCGGGGTTGAGTAAACTACGCAGCAACTAACAATAGTATTCTTTTATTATTTTGACATTTCTACACTTGTTAATACAGTCTGGCTGTTGACTGCACCTCATTAGTACTGGTCTAACACTCAAATATAGCAAAAGGCAGCAGAAAGGTCACCCGTCAACCTTTTCATAGCGACTTCCGCTGCACAGTAACAGGTTGCTGTGTTTTTAGTAACTTTTCATTCAATCAATCAATCAATCATGGCATTTGTATAGCGCGCTACTCACCCGGAGGGTCTCAAGGCGCTTGGGGGAAGGGGGCCGCTACTGCTCGAACAGCCAGGTCTTGAGTTTTCTCCTGAAGGCGAGGTGGTCCTGGGTCAGTCGAAGGTGGATGGGGAGGGAGTTCCATGTTTTGGCCGCCAGGTAGGAGAAGGATCTGCCTCCGGTGGTGGCTCTTCGGATGCGTGGTACGGCGGCGAGGGCGAGGCTAGCGGATCGTAGCTGGCGGGTGGGCGTGAGGAAGGTCAGGCGATCGTTGAGGTACTTGGGGCCCAGGTCGTGGAGAGACTTGTGTGCGTGGGTAAGGAGCCTGAACGTGATCCTCTTGTTGACGGGGAGCCAGTGCAGGTTCCTCAGGTGGCCAGAGATGTGGCTACGTCGAGGGATGTCTAGGATGAGTCGGGCGGAGGCGTTCTGGATGCGTTGTAGTCTTTTCTGTAGCTTGGCTGTGGTTCCGGCATAGAGGGTGTTTCCGGAGTCCAGCCGGCTGGTGACGAGGGCTTGGGTGACCGTCTTCCTGGTTTCGATCGGGATCCATCGGAAGATCTTGCGGAGCATGCGGAGGGTGTGAAAGCATGAGGAGGAGACGGCGTTGACTTGTCTGGTCATCGAGAGTGAGGAGTCCAGGATGAAGCCCAGGTTGCGTGCGTGGTCTGTCGGCTTGGGGGCGGTGCCCAGGGCTTTGAGCTAGAAACAATCTTGGTGGTTAAAATCTGCCAATTGTGTAGAAGAGAATGGATTATATGGCAAATGTGGCTTGCAAAAAATGCTGTCACACAATAAAATATTTCCAGTGGCCCTGCCTATGCTATTCTGAGCAGTGTTCTGACAGTCTCTAAAGGGCCTATGTGATAAAGAGCTCTGCTCTGACAGTCTCGGAAGGGCTTATGCTATAAAGAGCTATGACATGAAAGTCTCAGATGGACAATGTTTGCGGAGCTTTGCTCTGGCAGTCTCTGAAAGACCTAAGCTCCCCTTTCTATGTTCTATGCTTTCCTGAAGGGTCTACGCAATAAAGAGCTGTAGCCTGACAGTTCTGGAGAGCCTATGCTACCATGAGTTATGCTCTGACAGTCTCTAATGGTCCTATGCTGCCTTGTGCTGTATCTGAAGGATCTATGCAGTCATGTTATGCAATATGTTGTGCTGTGACAATCTCTGAAGGGCCTACACTGCCATGCTTTATGCTCTACACCATTGGTGAAGGTCCTATGCTGCCATGTGGTATGCTCTGGCAGTCTCCGATGGGCCTATGCTGCCTCGCGGTAAGCTATAACACATTATGTCGCCATGTGCTATGTCCTGACAGTCTATGGAAGGATTATGCTGCCATATTGCAGGTATTGCCGAGTCCCCACTCTCAGACACCCCAATTCCATCCAGTGGCTTCGTGGGTACCACCCCCATTCAACCCCGAGGCATAGATTACACAAAAACATCACAGAACTTTCTTTGGGTTAGTGGTCATATCAACCTTGGCCATATTTTATTAAAACACAACACGTTAAAGTTTTGCATATTTAAATATTCAGAAACCTCCCGTAACAGTCCATACAATATTCATAGACCATATGTGTGTACAATATTATTTACACTGTTTATAGATGACCAACCTTAACAGAGATTCTAATATATAGCTATTCCCAATCCTAAACTAATGAATATATACAATTGTCTCTGCGTATCCCGAATAGAGCCTACAGGCAAGGTCATGACTGGTCCAACTACGTGGTATGTCCACCCCCGCCCCCCGGAGTGACCTTGTGCAGGAGGCCTGTCTGCCCATAAGGGTTCCTAGTTCGCGCACCCCCTATGCCCTCAAATACCTCCCCCAAGGGGTGTGCATGAATTGACTGCAAGGGCCTACTGGAAGGGTGCACTTCCACAACCTCCACACCCTCCAGCTGACTGGCTATAATCACCCTGTAGAGTTCCACGAAGGACTGCCGTTTCCCAGCTATCCCCATAATCGATGGCGATGCCAACTAAGGACTGTAACTGCCCCACCAATCAGGCCAGCATAGTTGGCTGACTTTCCACCCGCCCCAGGAATGCCTTAAGGTCATGCCCTGTCCCGTCCCCGGATTAACCATGCTAGCAAATTTTCTTGGAAAATCTCATTGCCCAACGTTGAGAGGTGAAGGCCATCCTGCAAGAAAACCTCTCCCCCCGAATACATCCATGTGAGTAGGTTTGGGGTTTTGGGGACCTAAGCAACTAGTCAATCTTCTTATTCACTTTTTTAACAGAATGATCAGGGCCCAGAGCGAATGCCCTCCCCCCCTGCCATTTGAATCTTGGGATAATGTGGGACCAAGAAAAAAAACAGACTGTGGGTACCTCCTTGCAAACCAACCAATCTCCGTGATCAGTGCCTGAAACACACCCCTCCTGCCCAAGTGTGTCCAGATCGTTGCCCCCAGATGTATCACCACATTTGCAAAGGACGTGCACACCTTAACCAGCATAGACTCTAACATGCTCTTTAACTGCCCTAGCTGCAACCCTTATTCCCCATGAAAAGAGATGTTGAACCCTGCCTGACGGGCCCTCTCCAAATACTTTCCTGTGTAAAAAGGTTGTTTTAATCTGTTTACCTAAGAATGGCCTACGACCCATACTTCAGTTTCACCCGGCCCCAGGCGGGGTCTGGGCTGGACAAGGATCTGACGACCGGCTCACAAAAGCAAGCTTCCTTTCTGCGTCATAGGACATGAAAACTGCGAATAATGAAGAAACAATGTTATTAGACACACATCTTAGCCTTAAAACATGTGTAGACTAACATATCGCTTCCAACAGTCAGAAGACCACCGTCGAATGCTCTATACTGCTTGCCCTGTAAGGTCGCTCGCCGCGGCTTCAGTGGGCGCTTAATTTCCGAAGGAATGGGAACCGAATTTGGAATGGTCCAACCACGCTTCCCTGAGTGCTAAATCAAGAACCCTGTTGAACTGGAATTTGGTGAGCGGGGTTCCATCCTCTTCAATTAAAAGTGGACCCCCCCCACACCAGAGGTCTGTTTCCCAAGAACGACTTGAGGTTGCCTACGTGACAGCAAGAGCTTCCTTGAGCTTTATGCAATCTAACCAGGTCCAAACCCCCCAACCCCCCCCCCCCACCGCCGTCCTGGTCCTTTTTTGACTGAGGGATCGCTAAAGACAACAAACCCTCTCTGTACCTGGTCAGATGTACTTCCTGTGTGTACCTACAAATGTTCCCACGTGACCCCAATACTGCTGCCAATGTGTTAATGCCAATTAGGCACCGGTAATCTGGTTGTGATCCCTGCAAGCGTTGCCAACCCTTTAGAGACCTCCTCACTATGAAAGTGCTGGTTGGATCCCGGTGGCCCAGCACTTTTGCAAAGAAAGAAATTACCACCATATGGCACCATGCACACGCTGCAGAACTCCCCCATCCCTCAATGTCCTCAGAAATTATAAGATATTAGAGGGTTAATGCCATGTCTCTTCCCATCCTTCCACAAAGGAAATACAATAGGCGCTAAATCTCCCACGTGGGCCCGCCTCGTCCTGCGTGCTAGGCTGGCTGCCAAGAGGTCTAATAGGTCGGGGCTCCAAGTTGCCGTAGATGGTCTGACAAAGGTGTTGGGCTTTCCCCTGCTACTGGGTGGTATGACTTGAACAGCTGCATCTTGAAATGACAGAGCATCAGCAGCATTATTCAACACCCCTGGTACATGCATGCTTGGCCATAAACAACACATTCAATTTCATTCATTGGAGCACTCAATTGCCTTTAACAGCCTCTGTATTATTTTACATTTAGCTGCCTGCTGGTTAACGCACTCCACTACTGGCATGTTGTCGGACCAAAAATGTATTGCAAAACTGCTTCACCCAAATGGTCAATGCCTGCTAGATGAGGAACAGCTTCAAGAAACCTATATTAGCTGTCAAACCAGTCTTCACCAACCGCGACAGCCAATGCTGCATGGACCAAGCCAGGCCCAGGATGGTACCAAACCCCTCGCTACCCGTCGTATCTGTCAATAGGCCCAGGTCCTCACTGGGACTGGGGGGACTGGGCCACACCATGGTGCCTTTGAAATCATGCATCAAGTGTGGTGGTGCTTATCCCTCAGGCCAAACTTGCACTGCCCATCAGTTGTTTGCAGCTGATGAAAGGTGACCTTCTCCTTACTCAGTCACTCCTGCAACACGAGGGTGAAAACAGCAATCTTCCTATGTGAGAGCCATGACACACCATTTATTGATTCTAACTCGATGCCCAGGAATTCAATTTCAGTCAACGGCCCCACAGTTTTGCCTGGTGCTAAAGGGACTCCAAATGGGTCCATGAGTGCACAAAAAGACTACAACGCCATGCCACTCTCTTGTGTACCGATTGTGCTCATGAAAAGGAAATCGTCCAAGTCGGGCAGAACACCCGATGACCTTTCACCTGCCTGAAGATCCATTCAGGAATAGAACTCAATTTCTCAAAGTATGAGCAGGAACCAGAGTGCCCCATGGGCATGCACTTGTCCATGTAGGATTTCCCTTCGAACTGAAAACCCAACAAATGAAAATCCTGTGGGTACACAGGGAGCAGGCGAAACGCTGACTCAATGTCTGATTTCGCTAAGAGGGTTCCTGGCCCCAGCTCTTGGAGCATCTGTATTGCCTGATCAAGGGAGGCGTACCTGACGGCGCATAATGTACTGACAATCGCATCATTTAGTGACAAATTGTGAATCAAGCGAAATGCTCCCGGGTCCTTCATGGGCACCACCCCCACTGGTGACTAAACAAAACCCTCCACAGGCACAGTCTCAAATGGGCCATCCACTCTGCCTAATTGCAGTTCCTTTTCGATCTTTGCCACCACCACCGCTTTGTTGTACCTCACAGATTGTTGATTCTGGCAGTGCGGAACACCTAGGTAGCCGGTGCTAGGATTCTAAAACCCTCTTTGAAACCGTTGAAAATAATCTGGGCTTCGGTTGGGCAACTATATCTTTAACCATGGTATCACTGCACTATCTTCACTGGGGAGGGAGCCCTGATGAGGAGTAAATCATGATTATTATCGCGTCCTACCCCCTTTATTCTTTATTTACTTAAAACATTTGGATTCAGGGTAGGAGGGGAGGCCGCAAAAGGAACAAAGGTGCTTGAATCTTCAGGACCCTTGCAGCATGTTGCATATTCGCATGGTATAGTCCCAGCATATACACCCCGTGTTACCCGAGGGGCCTGCTCGAAAGGACTGCTGGGGGGTGGTGTCTTGGCACCCTGGTTTCATGTGACTTACCCACATAATGAGGTCAATCTGATCCCAAGTTATGTCAGGGTCAGTCGCCTTTGCTCTCCTAAACTCCATTTTGTACTCCGTCCACCCCACACCCCCGTATTCATCATGCACACAAGCAATCCTATTCTGATATGCCATTTGGGTGCCCAAAGTGGTAAAACACTCTGCCATGATTGCTTGACAATTGAAGAAACCCTTTATTCAATTAACCAAAGTCTCTCCAATTTTCTTTTTTTAAGGCTAGTAGCCACAATCGTTGAAGTGGATGCACTCTTTACACCTTTTCCCTTTCTAGCTTGTCGAGCAGCAAGTCAAACATATCCACATATTCCCCTTTCTAGATTTTTTCTTTCACTTCCCGTGAGATGTACCTGCCTAAACTCTCCATGTTGCCCAGTTTACCTAAACCTTACAACAGTTGGGTCATACCTGAGGCTGAGGCATCTTGCTTCTTGGTGGGATCTCCGTCCACCACTGCACAGACGTATCAGGTTCAGGGACATCCTTGCATTTTCCTGCGCAGCCCCAATCAAATCTGATAGCTGCAGCACTACCAGCCACTTATGTCTCCACTGCTACAGTCTGGACTCCTGTCTGCCTGGACGTTTCCACCTGCGCTACCAGCTTCCTAGCCTTTTCTGATGCATCCCCTTCAGGGCCGGACTGGCTACCGGGCAGTTGTGAGTGCTGCCGAGCAGGGGGGTCATTTCGTTGATGGGGACCTGCGTGCGAAATTCGTTTTGCTTTTTTTATTTCAAAGCGCACACAGGTCCCCATCAACGAAATGAGCTCACACCACGGAGAAATCCTCCCCCTGCTCGGCAGCGCACACAACTGCCCGGTAGCCAGTCCGGCCCTGATCCCCTTCATCCAGCAATGCCCCACTACTTGCTGCAGGGTTCCATGTCCCTGAGTTTGATAACCATGGTAGCACAGCTGCTAAGCTGGTGACTACACCCGGATGACTGGGGGTCCCCTAAGAATTTGGTCTGCCCAGTGGCACCTCACTGGAGACTAAAGCCAGCTGACCAGGCCCCCCTCTGCATTCATTCTGCCTGATTGCACCTCACTTGGAGCCCTCTCAGTCATCAGGGCCCCAGAGTCTCTGCTCTTGGAGCAGGCAGGGAGCACCTGACCTTCACTCCTGCCCTGTTTGCCTCTAGTTCTCCTAAGTACTACTGGGAATGGAGCTCTGGGGGCTACCCCAGACCAGCTAGGCCTCTCCTCAGCGTAGTCTTGCCCCTACACTCGGCTTCTCAACTCTGCCAAGGACTGATCCACAGCATCTATCCTGCGCATCATTGCCTCCATCAATACTTCCATGCGAGTGCGCTTCTCCCCTTACTACATCTTTCATGCACCCAGACCTAAACACACCACACTGCACCAATGTATACACCCTCCACGCAATGCAACCTAACTGCCTAATACCCAAATACTGTGGCTCCCTCGGTGCACTGCTCACTCCAAAAACCACCACTGTGCCCACACTTTAAATTCTGCAGCACACAGGTATCAAACCATCTCCGCTGCTGAAAGAAAGGGGGCAAATGGTAAACTCAACCAACCCCTTGCAAGCAAAGCACTCCAGAAAAACAATTTGCTGCAGAGGAAAAGATGGATATTCTGTGTAGGAGAGTAGGGTCTGCTATCCTATGGTCACCCCAAATTTTTGATTTTTGCTTCACTGGTTTATGACTTAATGTGGCTGTGGGCCTGCTGTTCAGACCCACAGCCTGCTGTTCTCTCTCTAAATTAATGCCAATGCACATTAGGTGCATTACGAAATTGGAACTGGTTCACCTTATTGGCCCCTGTAACAGTGTACCCAGGTACCCAGGGCATAGGTGGTTCCAAGGCCTACCAGGGGCTGCAGCACGTATTGTGCCACCCCAGGCCTGGCCTCCATATTTGACACAACTGGCTGATCACTCAGCTGGGGTAAGTCGGTGTAATCACCCCTTACTTAGGTGTAGTATGCCTATGCCTAACCTAAAATGGACACATGTGTAAATGTAAATGTAGTTGAGCTTATATAGCGCACAGCTACCCGCAGTGGGTTTCCCGGCGCTTGCTTAGGGAACCCTTCCTGGTATTCCCCTGTGAGATAGCAGGGTATCCACAAGGTGAAAGTCAGGCATCCCGCCGCGAGGGGCCGTTGTGGAGATTAAGCAAGCTATTGCCCAGAGTCGCAGAGTGTGAACCCGTGAGTCGAGGAGGCACCGGGGCGAGAATTATCGAGTCCGTGGAATTTTTAGCCCAAGACCCGCCGAGGCGGGGAATTGAACCCTGGTCCAGGACCGATCTCAGCTTCCGGGTCTGCCGCCTCTAACCCCTGAGCCACATATGTTCCTATCAGCCACTCCTATGGAAGGCCTCATCAATCCTGGAGGCAGAGTGCTTGGAAATATGTGAGATGGTGCTCTGGCATGAGCTGAGCCTGTCTGCAGCTTTCGGAACCATGTCCTTTAGCTGTTTCATGATACTGCCATACCATATACTCTTAAGTGCATTATGAACCTCGCGGTTAAATGCTATATTTGGTTTGGCTCTATCAAAACATGTCGAGTAAGGTGTCATACGAATTGGAATACTACCCCCTCGCCAGTTCTGGCGACGGGGGTAGCATTCCACCCTTCTAGAGGGATACGACATGTACCTAAACCTGAACCCCGGTTAAAGTTAAACAGAGCCTCAGCATCACAAAATGGATGCTGCCACCACAGACACAATTCTGACCTCCTGCTGCTGGGAGTCCTACCAGCGAGGGCAGCTTGGACAAAGGGTTTCCTGCCTTGGGAGGTGCTAGCACCACCCCAGACAGGATTTTGTGTATTGGGTAGGACAGGGCTGAATAGAATCAGACATGCCTGGGGCACACAAGGTGTCCCTGTGCATAGGCCAGTTCAAACCGGTGCTGGGGCTCTCCAGCCCCAGTCTTGGCGCAAAGCTGGACAAAGGAAAGGGGTGTAACCGCCCCCCTTCCTCGTCCCACCCAGAGGAGGGACCTAGCAGGTAATCCGGCCCCTAGATTTGGAATAAGAGTAGGAGCTGTGTCCCAGGACTTCAGATCATCCTGAACTCGACTTAAACTAAGAAGAAGACTGGACTTCGACATTCTGCTGCACAGAAGATGGAAGAGAATCTCCCTTGTGGTCAAGGAGTGACCACCCTGTGAATACAGGCACCAATCAGCAACTCAACATCTGCTTTGCCGCCGCCTCCCGCCAGAGCCCGAGCCCAGAGCCTGACAAGACCCAAGCTCCCAGACATCTCAGAGCCCGATCCACAGTCCCTGAAAAGAAGAGACCCGTGGAGGCACCGAGAGACGTGGGACCGGACATCTTGGAAGACCCCAGAAGAGCTGAATGCGCAGCACCCAAGGCACCCTCGATGCTCTGCTTTGGGGTTTGAGAAGCCCCGACACCGAGCAGCATTTGCACTGAAGATCAGCCCCCCAGCATCTCCACGATCTGCGTGGGGCCCTTTTGTACTTTGCCACTCGACGCACATTCCTGGTCACTTGCCACGCGGCTAGTGGCCATCTTGGTGATGAAAACTACGATTTGCACCACTGGTCTGGTTGCTCCAGTCTGGCCCTTGCTCCCCTGAAAAGGAGCACCCGCTCTGACCTTGCTGGTCCGAGTGAGAAGCTTGCATCGATTCCTGCGTGGCTCGCTTTAGCCAAGGCCTGTTTGCTCCAATCAAGTTGCCGACACGGCCATCAGCGAGAGCCTATGTGGGACAGCTCGTGATTGACTCCTGGACGTCCTTGACCTCTTCGTGTCCACGTGGCTGCAGAGACAATCTTCACTTCATCACCTGTTTGCACCCGACATCGCCTGGTTCCATCCTGGTTCCACGGTAGTCACTGGCTAGTGACTTTGAACATTGTCCCCTCTGCTTTCAGGTCTTCACCTCTTCAGATCCACCCTTGGATCCACCGGAACTCTCCTCGACGACCCGCCTGCAGCATCTTCAGCTCCAAGCACCATCGACCTGCGTGACGAAACCCGACACTACTTTGCACCTGTGCACCCGCTTCCTGTGGGTGAGGTAACTCAGCAACGCCAGTGTTCCCACACTGGTGTACACCTCTAGTGCCTGTGTCTAAAGTTTTATCCTTGTAGGTCCATCGGAAGGTTCCTAAAACACTAACTTTGTAACTTTTACGCACCATTGACTTAACATTGGTGCATGCGTGCACTTTAAGCACTGCACCCGAGTCCCGCGGGCCTTTCCCGACTTCTTCACTGCTAGTCCCGAACAGCTCCAGCGATTCCCCAGGCCCTAGGCCTCTTTCCTTTCCCCATAGTGGTTCTTATACCACTATTTTAGTATATGGTTTAGGTGGCCCCTAGGGCTCATCCATATTGTGCAACTTTTGTATATTTAAACTGTGTTTTGTTTTAACGCATTTGCTTCTGTGATCATAAAGAGTATAGGGGATATTTGTAGAAATAAATCTATATATATTTTCAATATATATCTGTGTGGTGTCCTTTCATTTGGTATTCAAGGGGATTGTGTATGGTAAAACAGCTTGCTTCACATGCCTTTACAGAGTTTAGCCTAAGACTGCTTAGTCCATGCTACCCCTAGGATAGCTTGTCTATAAGGTTGACTTACAACCATCATCATAAGGGTTGCTTGGCATGATACAAGGTGATCACTAGAACTAGTGAGCATCATATATCAGGCCAACTTCTCACATTGGTGAGCATCGGATTGGGATTTGAGCTTGCTGTTGTTTTACCATTACAATCTTTGAGAGTATCATTTGAAAGATCATACAGGTACCTGATAGGTACACTAAAACAAGACTAATATACTTAAGTTCTACTGAACTTAGTTGTTGTAGAGGATAGGGAGTAGCACACCCTGACTACAACTACTAGATGGGTTTGGTAGGCAAACACCAGCGTAGGTAGATTGCAACATATCCACCCACACTAGAGCAATGTCTGGAGCAGGGGGATCCACTGGACCTATCTCTGTTGAGAGTGACCCTCCAAGGGCACCATCCAAATTTGCTATCTTTACTTTTAAAGAACTGAGGCAGCTGTGTTCCTTAAGAGAAATCAAAACGGGTCCTACCCCTACAGCAGGTCACCTCAGAGAGCTTTTAGACCAGTCTGAAGCTCTACAGACCTCCAAACCAGGCCCCTCAGGGACTGGAGATGGAGGCTCTCCCACTGAAGATGACAACACTGACACCCCTGCCCCTGTCATCCAGATAGATGAGGAAGACCAGGACACTGGAGATACTCAGCCAGAGGATGAGGAAGAAGAGGAGGAGGAGGAGGAAAGAGGGTCTGATGATGAGAGCAATAGTCAGGTGTTAGTCAGCAGGCTTAACCAGACTAACTTAAGCTTATTTGGGACTGAAAGTGGGTCCAACCCATTCAGACCCCCAAATGGACTTAACCAGGAGCCCAGGAGGAGGAGGAATCACTCAGGTGAATCCAATGCCTCCCATGCTTCTAGAGGTTCTCATGGACACTCCAGAAGGGAGTTGTCTAGCCCTCAGAGAAGGGAACTTGAGGCCAAAATGAGAGAGGCTGAACTTAGGATCCAGAAGCAAGAATTAGAAGTGGCCCTGGCCAAAGAGAAACTTGCTAGAGCAAGGCAGCCTAGAGAGAGTGGATTAGGATCCACTGGTGGCAGCAATATCCAAAAGGATAAAGACAGGTCCTATGACAATAGAAACCTGAGTAAGATTGTGCCCCCTTACAAGAGTGGGGATGACATCCACAAATGGATGACTGCACTTGAGAGAGCCTGCAGAGTACAGCAGATCCCTCAGGAGCAGTGGGCAGCAATCTTGTGGCTCTCCTTTGAAGGTAGAGGCCGAGACAGACTCCTCACAGTTAGTGATGGGGATTCTAGAAACTACCTGGTCCTGAAGAGTGCTCTGATTGATGTGTTAGGCTTAACCACTGAACAGTACAGGTTAATGTTCAGAGACACCCAGAAGACACAGACTCAGGACTGGTCTGAATTTGTTGAATGTGCCGCTAAGGCTCTGGAGGGCTGGTTGCTGGGAAGTAAGGTTACAGACTATGAAGGATTGTACAATTTACTGATGAGAGAACAGATTTTAAATAACTGTCAGAACCAGCAGTTGCATCAACATTTCGTTGACTCAGATCTAACCTCTCCCCAAGAATTGGGAAAGAGGGCAGACAAATGGGTTAGAACCAGAGTTAAGCAAAAGAACCAGAATCAGAACCAGGGTGGTGACCAAAAGAAAACAGACCAGAAGGGTGGGGAGCAGAAAGCTAAAGACCAGAAGTCTTCAACAGGGCCCCAAACTAATACTGAGGGTGGGTCCCAAACTTCCAAGAAGAAGAAGAAAGAAGGTCAAAGAAAACCCTGGTGTAGTACTTGCAAAAACACCTCTCACTGGACCAGTGAGTGTAAAAAGGGTGGAGCCCCCAACACTGCAGCCCATAAGGCACCTGCACCCAATAGTACAGTTAGCAGTGTTGGTCCACAGACAAAGGGGGTAGTTGGTATCACCTTGGGTACTGAGGGAGATTCTGGCCTAGTCAGAACCCCTACACAGGCTGTTCTGATCTGTGATGTGGAAATTGATTTGTCCACTACTGTCAGTCCCAGTAATCTGGGCAAGTACAGGCAGACGCCTTTGATTAATGACAAAGTGGCTCAAGCATACAGGGACACATGTGCCAGTGTCATCATGGTGGCACCTAGCTTTGTGGACCCTGGACAATACCTGCCAGGTGATAATTACCTGGTGACCAATGCCAGCAATGTCACTACTACACATAGTGTGGCACTTGTTAACTTTTCCTGGGGAGGGGTAACTGGCCTAAAAAGAGTTGTGGTTAGTGCTGATCTCCCAGTAAAATGTTTGTTTGGCAATGACCTGGAGAACTCTCTATGGTCAGAAGTTGAGTACAGGACTCATACAGAGATGTTAGGGATATCATCACATGTCCTTGCTGTGACCAGGTCACAGGCCAAAAAGTGCCTCTCTGAACCTCAGGTCTTGGATCCTGGAACAATGGACCAAGTACCTTCCAAGAAGAAGAACAGGAGGGTAAAGGCTGTGCCTTCCCAACTGCCTACAAGTGAGGATCAGCCTTTACAGGAAGATGATCTTGAGACTCCTGAAGGAACTGTCCCTGAAGAGCTTGAACCTGATCAGGTTGAGTTTCTGGGGACAGGGGGGCCTTCTAGGGCAGACTTGGGGCAGGCTCAGTTAACCTGTCCTTCCCTTGAACCCCTCAGGCAGCAGGCTGCTGCTGAGGCTGCTGGGAATGCTCAAGGTACCCATAAAGTATATTGGGATGATGGGTTACTTTATTCAGAGCGTAGAGATCCCAAGCCTGGTACAACCAGGAGGTTGATCATACCTCTGCAATTTAGGGGCTTCCTTCTTACCTTGGCCCATGATATACCCTTAGCAGGAAACCTAGGCCAGAATAAAACTTGGGACAGACTTGTCTGTCATTTTCACTGGCCTCACATGTCAGAAGATACCAAGGAGTTTTGTCGCTCCTGTGTAACCTGCCAAGCCAGTGGCAACGCAGGTGGTAACACAAAGGCCCCTCTGATACCACTACCTGTGGTGGGGGTGCCCTTTGAAAGAGTGGGGATTGACATTGTAGGACTAATGGATCCCCCTACAGCATCTGAACACAGATTCATACTGGTGGTGGTGGACCATGCCACCAGGTACCCAGAGGCAATTCCACTTAGGACCACAACAGCTCCTGTTGTGGCCAGGGCCTTACTTGGAGTTTTCTCCAGAGTGGGGTTTCCTAAGGAGGTAGTATCTGATAGAGGTGCCAACTTCATGTCAGGATACTTAACAGCTATGTGGAAGGAATGTGATGTCAACTACAAGTTCACCACTCCCTATCATCCACAATGCAATGGGCTTGTTGAAAGGTTCAACAAGACCCTAAAGGGCATGATCAAAGGATAACCTGAAAAGCTCAGGCGAAGATGGGACATCCTTCTGCCCTGCCTTCTGTTTGCTTACAGAGAGGTCCCACAAAAGGGGGTTGGCTTCAGCCCCTTTGAATTGTTGTTTGGGCACCCTGTAAGAGGACCCCTGTGTTTGGTGAGGGAAGGATGGGAGTTACCTCTCAAAAAGCCCAAGCAAGACATAGTGGACTATGTACTTGGTCTCCGCTCCAGGATAGCCGAGTATATGGAGAAGGCATCCAAAAACCTTGAGGCCAGCCAAGAATTACAAAAAGCTTGGCATGACCAAAAGGCTGTCTTGACTGAGTACCAGCCTGGACAGAAAGTATGGGTGTTGGAGCCAGTGGCCCCAGCAGCACTCCAAGACAAATGGTCTGGACCCCATACTATCATTGAAAAGAAGGGAGAGGTTACCTACTTGGTGGACCTAGGAACTCCCAGGAGCCCCCACAGGGTGCTCCATGTTAACAGGCTGACAGCATATGTTGACAGGGCAGACATGGGCTTGCTCATGGCTACAGATGAGGGGCAGGAGGAAGAGAGTGACCCTCTCCCAGACCTGCTGACTCAGAACCCTGAGGATAGTTCAGTTGATTGTGTGGCCTAAGATGGCAGCCTCACTGACCATCAGCAAAATGACTGTAGACAAGTTTTGCAGGCATATCGACATATGTTCTCCCTGACACCCAGTCAGACTAACTGGTGTACCCATGTGGTGGACACTGGTGATAGTCTCCCTGTAAAGAACAACATTTACAGGCAACCTGACCATGTCAGAGATTGTATCAAGACTGAGGTGCAAAAGATGCTGGAATTAGGTATCATTGAGCCTTCAGAGAGCCCCTGGGCTCGCCCAGTGGTTCTGGTCCCCAAACCTCACACCAAAGATGGGAAGAGAGAGATGAGGTTCTGTGTGGATTACAGAGGACTCAATGCTGTCACCAGGACAGATGCACACCCTATCCCAAGGGCAGATGAGCTCATTGACAAATTGGCTTCTACCAAGTATTTGAGCACATTTGACTTGACAGCTGGCTACTGGCAAATCAGGTTAGCTGAGGAGTCTATAGCCAAGACAGCATTTTCTACTCCAGGTGGGCATTATCAATTTGTGGTGATGCCCTTTGGTTTGAAAAATGCACCTGCCACCTTCCAAAGGTTGGTGAATCAAGTCCTTACTGGGTTGGATGACTTTTGCGCAGCATATCTGGATGATATTGCTGTCTTTAGCTCCACCTGGGAGGATCACCTGGTCCACCTGAAGGAAGTGCTAGAGGCTCTGCAAAAGGCAGGCCTCGCTATCAAGGCTACCAAGTGCCAGATAGGGCAGAGTAAAGTTGTATACTTGGGCCACCTTGTAGGTGGAGGCCAAGTTCAACCACTGGAGAGTAAGATCCAGACCATAAAGGACTGTTCCCTTCCAACTACCCAGACTCAGGTCAGAGCTTTCTTGAGCCTGACTGGGGACTACAGGAAGTTTGTTAAGAACTATGGGTTCATTGTGACTCCTCTTAATGATCTGACATCCAAGAAGATGCCCAAAAAGGTTCAGTGGACAGAATACTGTCAAAAGGCATTTGATGACCTGAAGAAGGCCATGTGCTCTGCACCTATCCTGAAGAGTCCTGACTACTCAAGAGAGTTCATTGTCCAAACAGATGCTTCTGAGTTGGGAGTGGGAGTGGGAGCTGAGCTTTCACAACTTGATGTAGATGGTCAAGACCAGCCCATTGCTTTTATTAGCAGAAGGCTGACCCCCAGAGAGAAACGTTGGTCAGCCATTGAGAGGGAGGCCTTTGCTGTGGTGTGGGCCCTGAAGAAGTTGAGACCATACTTGTTTGGCACTCACTTCAAGATTCAGACCGACCATAAGCCCCTCTTATGGCTTAATCAGATGAAGGGTGAAAACCCCAAACTGCTCAGGTGGTCCATTTCCCTACAGGGGATGGGCTTTACAGTGGAGCACCGCCTAGGGACTGACCATGGTAATGCAGATGGTCTCTCCAGGTACTTCCACTTAGAACATGAAGACACAACTTGTCATGGTTAGTCTAATGTCCCCGCATTTGGGGGGGGGGGGGTTGTGTAGGAGAGTAGGGTCTGCTATCCTATGGTCACCCCAAAGTTTTGCTTTTTGCTTCACTGGTTTATGACTTAATGTGGCTGTGGGCCTGCTGTTCAGACCCACAGCCTGCTGTTCTCTCTCTAAATTAATGCCAATGCACATTAGGTGCATTACGAAATTGGAACTGGTTCACCTTATTGGCCCCTGTAACAGTGTACCCAGGTACCCAGGGCATAGGTGGTTCCAAGGCCTACCAGGGGCTGCAGCACGTATTGTGCCACCCCTGGCCTGGCCTCCATATTTGACACAACTGGCTGATCACTCAGCTGGGGTAAGTCGGTGTAATCACCCCTTACTTAGGTGTAGTATGCCTATGCCTAACCTAAAATGGACACATATGTTCCTATCAACCACTCCTATGGAAGGCCTCATCAATCCTGGAGGCAGAGTGCTTGGAAATATGTGAGATGGTGCTCTGGCATGAGCTGAGCCTGCCTGCAGCTTTCGGAACCATGTCCTTTAGCTGTTTCATGATACTGCCATACCATATACTTAAGTGCATTATGAACCTTGCGGTTAAATGCTATCTTTGGTTTGGCTCTATCAAAACATGTCGAGTAAGGTGTCATACAAATTGGAATACTACCCCCTCGCCAGTTCTGGCGACGGGGGTAGCATTCCACCCTTCTAGAGGGATACGACATGTACCTAAACCTGAACCCCGGTTAAAGTTAAACAGAGCCTCAGCATCACAAAATGGATGCTGCCACCACAGACACAAGTCTGACCTCCTGCTGCTGGGAGTTCTTCCAGCGAGGGCAGCTTGGACAAAGGGTTTCCTGCCTTGGGAGGTGCTAGCACCACCCCAGACAGGATTTTGTGTATTGGGTAGGACAGGGCTGAATAGAATCAGACATGCCTGGGGCACACAAGGTGTCCCTGTGCATAGGCCAGTTCAAACCGGTGCTGGGGCTCTCCAGCCCTAGTCTTGGCGCGAAGCTGGACAAAGGAAAGGGGGTGTAACCACCCCCTTCCTGGTCCCACCCAGAGGAGGGACCTAGCAGGGAATCCGGCCCCTAGATTTGGAATAAGAGTAGGAGCTGTGTCCCAGGACTTCAGATCATCCTGAACTCGACTTAAACTAAGACTGGACTTCGACATTCTGCTGCACAGAAGACGGAAGAGAATCTCCCTTGTGGTCAAGGAGTGACCACCCTGTGAATACAGGCACCAACCAGCAACTCGACGTCTGCTTTGCCGCCGCCGGAGCCCGAGCCCAGAGCCTGACAAGACCCAGGCTCCCAGACATCTCAGACCCCGATCCACAGTCCCTGAAAAGAAGAGATCCGTGGAGGCACCGAGAGACGTGGGACCGGACATCTTGGAAGACCCCAGAAGAGCTGACTGCGCAGCACCCGAGGCACCCTCAATGCTGTGCTTTGGGTTTTGAGAAGCCCCGACACCGAGCAGCATTTGCACCGAAGATCAGCCCCCCAGCATCTCCACGATCTGCGTGGGGCCCTTTTGCACTTTGCCACTCGACGCGCCATCCCGGTCACTTGCCACGCGGCTAGTGGCCATCTTGGCGACGAAAACTACGATTTGCACCACTGGTCTGGTTGCTCCAGAATGGCCCTTGCTCCCCTGAAAAGGAGCACCCGCTTGGACCTTGCTGGTCCGAGTGATAAGCTTGCATTGATTCCTGCATGGCTTGCTTTAACCAAGGCCTGTTTGCTCCATTCAAGTTGCCGACACCGCCATCAGCGAGAGCCTATGTGGGACAGCTCGTGATCGACTCCTGGACGTCCTTGACCTCTTCGTGTCCACGTGGCTGCAGAGACAATCTTCACTTCATCACCTGTTTGCACCCGACATCGCCTGGTTCCATCCTGGTTCCACGGTAGTCACTGGCTAGTGACTTTGAACATTTTCCCCTCTGCTTTCAGGTCTTCACCTCTTCAGATCCACCCTTGGATCCACCGGAACTCTCCTCGACGACCCGCCTGAAGCATCTTCAGCTCCAAACACCATCGACCTGCGTGACGAAACCCGACACTACTTCGCACCTGTGCACCCGCTTCCTGTGGGTGAGGTAACTCATCAACGCCGGTGTTCCCACACTGGTGTACACCTCTAGTGCCTGTGTCTAAAGTTTTATCCTTGTAGGTCCATCGGAAGGTTCCTAAAACACTAACTTTGTAACTTTTACGCACCATTGACTTAACATTGGTGCATACGTGCACTTTAAGCACTGCACCCGAGTCCCGCGGGCCTTTCCCGACTTCTTCACTGCTAGTCCCGAACAGCTCCAGTGATTCCCCAGGCCCTAGGCCTCTTTCCTTTCCCCATAGTGGTTCTTATACCACTATTTTAGTATATGGTTTAGGTGGCCCCTAGGGCTCATCCATATTGTGCAACTTTTGTATATTTAAACTGTGTTTTGTTTTAACGCATTTGCTTCGGTGCTCATAAAGAGTATAGGGGATATTTGTAGAAATAAATCTATATATATTTTCAATATATATCTGTGTGGTGTCCTTTCATTTGGTATTCAAGGAGATTGTGTATGGTAAAACAGCTTGCTTCACATGCCTTTACAGAGTTTAGCCTAAGACTGCTTAGTTCATGCTACCCCTAGGATAGCTTGTCTATAAAGTTGACTTACAACCATCATCATAAGGGTTGCTTGGCATGATACGAGGCGATCACTAGAACTAGTGAGTATCATATATCAGGCCAACTTCTCACATTCTGGAATCCCTGATCCTTCCTCCAAAAGGCCACCAAAAAAACATTTGCTGCAAGAACGTGCAAAAAAAATAGCACTCTTAAACGCTCATCGCTAGAGCCACCGCCACAATATCCAAAGTGTGGGTCAGGCGAGGGTAATCACTCGAGGAGTGGCTCCTAGCTGGCCCTATGCAGAGAACAGCTGATTCCCATTGCACTGCTTTCCCTCCTGTTCGACTTGCCAGCACTGCAAACCTTTAGAGAAGAGGAGATAAAACATGAGAAAAGCGATCCAAAAATCAGTGAAAACACACTTTCAGAAGACCACTTGCTGTGATGGGGTAGCCGGCGGGGCGATGCAGGTGATGCAATGGAAGTGGCAAGGAAAATATAGCCCCGCCGCTCCAAGGCTCCCTTAAAGGGGGGTGCAGACCACCAGGAACCGGCTGAACCTGCTTCACTTTCCCCGGAATTTCTTGAAGGACTTATGGTGCATCCGCGCCAGAGGCGGCTTTAGGCATGTGCAAGCTGTGCACCTGCACAGGGCCACCAAACCCCAGAGGCCTCCACGCCAATATACATCCTTAATATCATAATCCTCTGAGGATGGATACATATTTGCGTGGCAGCCCCTGGCAGGGATTTGGCAGCCTCCGGCTCTGTTCCACTTCCTAACACCCTGACCCTCCCCCTCTTCGGGGCCCCATCCGGACCCCCTCTTCCGGGGCCCCCTACCTACGCTCCCTGCCCAGGGCCGCCATGAGCCTAGAGCCCCCCTTGTCCGCGCAATTCCCCAATCAGCATGCAAGGTCGGGGCTTGTGCCGGCAGCGTCATCTGCTCTGTCACCAGCCCCGCTCCCTTCCCAGCGGGGACTAGCACAACCCCCAAAGGCACGCCGCGCCCTAACCATGTGCTGCCTCTTAATATGCCATGCTCTGAAAGTCTCTGTCATGGGCCTTGGTTCAAGAAGGGAAATGTGCCCCTTTGACCGCTGTTGGGGCAATGTAAATGACAGCATTGTCAGGGTTCAAGGTGCACCGGTGCCACTGCCCCGTTTACATCATTGGCAGCCGATTTCAGCATTGGACTAGATTCAACGTAATAATTCCAACCTGAACTGAGCCTGTTTGATGTAGACACACTCTGCTAAAGTGAGGCTCCCCACAATTTGTGTTTACCTTTGATTATATTAGTTAATAGTGGGAGGTTTCTTCACCAGTGCTAAGACACCATTTCATATTTTCGTTTATTCACAGCCAAACATTGATAGTTAAGCGAGTGAAAACACATTAAATAGACTTGTAAAGTCAAGATTGTTGTTATGCACTTGCAGCACGCCCTGGTCCCTCTCTCCCACTTTCTTCATACGTTTAAATCGAAAATGTTTTAGTTGAAACCCTCCAATTCACCCTCCAAGTGTACAATGCAGAGTACTCCTCATTGTAAAGGTCTAAGGTTGAATTGTGTGCAGCTATATTCAGTGGTTGAGATGGGGATTTATGTTATAATGCATCAGTTCATCTGAAAGCACAAAGACCACAATTGCCAATCAGGTAAATGCAAATGTGGAAATGGAAAATATGCTAGACAACTATAGTCACAAAATACTCCATCCGCACTGCCCATACACCAGCTTATCCAACACACATGCAACAAAGATACAAGCATTCATTCCAGACACAGTACCCATGAGCAGGATTAGATTTATGAAGAATTAACAACCATCTATTAATTAGATGCCACTTCCAAAGTATATATTATTTGAATAGTGGCTGTTGGTCTTTTCAACAGATTTTTACAGTCACACTTCACAGAGTTATATGGTGTTATCATTGTTTTTTTTTGTAATGCTGCATAACAGTGACTGCTGTCAAACATGGCTTAAAGTAATCAAAAACAAAAAGCTTTGGTGTGGCCAGCATTGCCTCTTCATACCACTTTTTTAGGTCTCTTAGTAATGCAGTATACACTATAGCCAGGGGAAGCTCTGCCCACTTTCCGGCAATAATTTTGATTGGCTTCAATGATAAATTATGCATTTTGATTGGTTTTTGACTTGTTGGTCCCGCCTCCTGACAGCCATGTCATCATTATTGTTCTTCCGAGGCTATCACCCCTTTACTTCAAAAACTGTTTTGTTTCCCTGCCTCTCCTCATTCCCTCCCCTAGTCTGTAACTTCTTGGACCACAACAACCCCTCACCCCCTCCCGGTTGTGCCTTCTTTCATGCCTGCACTTCCTTTTAAAATACAAAAGGTCTTGGGTAAATACGAGTCTTATTGCATTTTCAATGCATGTTTATCTTGTGATTGGTGGGTGAATTTGCACTCGGTCTTGCTTGCGCGCGATGCCTTACATTGTACGCATGCGCATCAAAATGGTGGCATTTTCCCAATTCACGGCGGGAGGCAGAGACAGCACAAGCAGTGAAGCAGGACGAGATGAAGTGCGGCGGGTTCCACTCCCTCCTCCCCACCCAAAGATCACCCGCCTGACTACTCTTCTTCAGTCTGCAGGTAGGTGGCTCGGGTGTGGCCTGCAATTGTGCCCTGTAAGCCCTGTTTGTAAAGAGATTATACTTGTTTAGACTGCGGCGTGAAGCCCCGTGGCTGGCAGTCAGACAACTAGCGTCTTGCAGTACGTAGTAGAGATTCCCTTTTTGCAGGGATGCTGCTCATATACAGAACTGTGCACAGAGACCCAGGACATCAGTGAATTGTGGTGGAGCAAAAAACCCACCTCAGTACCTAGAAACCCTAACCGACCGTGCCACATTAGCCCTTCGTCCTATAACAAAGGATGTCAATGATTAGACAATCTAGAACATGCGACTTAGGTTACTCTCAGGAACGGTGGGAATCAAGAACACTCTATCGTTATATTCTCATACCAGTCTAAAACATGGGTGAAAAAGAGACACGATAACGTTTAAAATATTTATTTTAACGACGTGCTCTAAGATGCAGTACTTTTGCTAACATGAGCAGGCATATGATTAAAAATAATACGATCAGCATTGTTACATTTCCATAAAACACAAAAGGAGAAATCATATTATAATGATAATGGAAAACAGGTCCTATAGTGCCTTGTATGCCACCCTCCCTAGCTAGGAAGTATGTTTTATAAAATATACAAGGCCTCTCAGGCTTGAATGGGTAACCCTATACCTCCAAGATCAGCAGGAGTTAATCACATCGGGATCTGCCAAAGCTCTCGTTCTCTGTATAACTGATTTTTTCCAAGTGTCTAAAATCATGTATGCAGTGCAATATTAAAGGAGCCAGAATTCCAGCTAGCTGCAGCTATGTGCATGTTGTGTCAAGATCATGAGCCGATCAGTCCGAACAACACCTAACCTTGTTATGATAACCTTGGAGGCTTCAGCACTCACTGTGCAGAGTAAGGTCGAGATGTAAGTCTAGGGACATTGAAAACCAGCCTTTCTAATGTGAAGCGATTCATGCAGCCTAACTTACAACCACAGTTACATATAGTGTCATGTGCAAAAGCAGCAAAAAGGTAAAATGGCGTTTAAACTTCTAATAAGCCTATGCTAACATAGCAATGTGTGCAAACAAGGCCCTGCCTTCACTACACCCTTACTTTGATACCAGGTTGATTGCGACTTTCGTTTTGGTTTAAAATGACCAACACAGAAGTCCACAGTGACCCACAGCCATAAAACCCTTGCGTGTCCTGGTTTCCCTGTGTTCAACCCTCTCTACCTGGGCTGCCGCCCGCAGCTGTTTTACCTGCAATCCTGTATGCGGGATGTTAACTTTCAAGAGGAATGCTTCTGGCATAGGCTCCTTGATAACTATATATATATATATATGTATATTGTCTTTATTGTCTGATTAATTAAAATCATTACAATAAAACAATACAGTTCATAAAACATGGCAATTTCTTACATTCCTTGTAATGAGGAAGTGTTAACATCTCTTTATAACTGTTAGAAGTACATAAAATATCATAAAAAGGTATTTTGTTCATAACCAAATATAAACATTACATTTCATTATTATTCCACATACATATTAATAAACCATAAATCAACAGAAGAAAATGTCAGTAAGAGATGCTGGCGGGCCGTACCACCAAGCTATACGAATTTGCTATTTAAACATGCACAGATCAAAGTGGCCCACCTCATTAGTCCACTGCCATAGGACTCAACAATTACTAAACAATCTTAGATACAGAGAGGCAACATAACAGTTATAAAAGGCATAAATGCACAATGTGGTAATTAAATCCAAATTCTTTCTTCGTTTTTAATACTGAATCTTTTAATCTTATCTTTTCGTCACATTGAATGCCAAAAGGTATTTCAAAACCAGCAGCACAGCCAGAACAGCCAACGCGTTTCGCGCCACAAGGGGCTTCCTCAGGGCTGTAAATACAATATCAATGGGTCATGTTTGTGACCAATTTAAACTAAGGACACGAGAAGTTTGTTCGAACATCATGTTAATAAGAATTAATATTATTTTTCTGCTTATCTCTTCTTGTATTTGAATGTTACCTGATTGGCCCTTATCATGAATATAATGAGATTTACATGTATTATGACTAGTGAGGTCTGGTAATTTATGTGGCACAAAGGTTTTAGAAAACATTGTTGAAGATATAAATATGGGTACTGAGCATTTCAATCATGGACTGCTAATATATTGTTAACTCCATAATTTGTCACCTTATGTGTGTGCACACTTCGGAACCGGACATACTGTTTCATCATTTACCTATCCATCTACTATTTTTAACAAAGTATTTCTATACTCACATCTTTCTTTTGAAGCACACACATTCACGAAGATGGTTGCTTTATGTCTGTCATACTCGGCAATAATGTGGTGTGTACTGTGATCTGTACCGCCACCGATATGGGCCTTTCCTTATACTTGAAAGACTTTCACAAAAAACATCGGTGGTAGTGTCACCCGACCAGTAGGGAGAACGTCTGTACATAGAGTTAATACATCTCATAAAATGAGTAGTACACGTGAAATGTGTTACATAAAAGGTATTATCTGCTCAAAAGGGTGCTCATGTAGTCTGATGCACACCCACCACCCGGAGTGTTAAACAGCACAAAGTGCCAAATATCAAAGAGAAAAATGCAAGCAGGTCACACAGCACACCTAAAAATGTTTTTTCCCAATTCACAATTAATCTAGGAAGACCTATATGTGTCATAGAGCTAATCAAGAAGCAATATTCTATTTTGAGTTAATTCCCAGTTGACAATATGCAAAGTCCAGAGTACTAAGGGTAGCTTCAAATTCAGAGATCCAAGCCAAGAGGTAATCTTCTGACTCTTTATTGTATATCCATAGACATATAAAAAAACTTCATAGCTCACACCGCCGACACGTGTTTCGTCTCATGGAAACTTTTTCAAGGCAAAAGTATTAAATGCATAGACGTGTTCGTATTTCGCCTCTGATGGTCAAAACGTATCCCTTAAGTAGCGGTTACTCACAGATGGTCATGGAGTAGACCACCCAACCAATATTCCTCTCCTAAACGTTATATCTGTGTGGAGAGTCTCTGTTGTGTGAACAGCCGTTGTGATATGTCAAGATTGTATAGTCAGAGGAAGCCAAATCAGGCTGCAAAATATCTCATACTGTTGGTCAGCACCTCAATAGGTAATAATATTCGATAATCTTAGTTCACGGCTAAGTACGCCATTTCCAATTGTTATACTACCACTCCACTGTTTCTTCGTAAGTAAAAGGATATTCTTGAGTGGAGGGTCCTCTTCAGTATAAATGTGCGCGTATTCAGGACCTTGATAAGTCTCTCCGATAGTTAATGGCCAGCCAACCTCCAGTACCGATAGCGATACTGGAGGTTGGCTGCCATTAACTATCGGAGAGACTTATAAAGGTCCTGAATACGCGCACATTTATACTGAAGAGGACCCTCCACTCAAGAATATCCTTATTACCTATTGAGGTGCTGACCAACAGTATGAGATATTTTGCAGCCTGATTTTTGCAAACTTATGTCTTATTAATTGTTTTCTTATCTGTAAAATGTATGGTCACTGTCTTATGGCCTGACTCTACAAAATTTGCATAGATAAAGCGTTTAAAACTTTCCTCGACTCTGTGGTTTATTACAGGAAAGGTAAATTGTTTAAATGCTACTGCTACTTATTAAAATCTAACACGCTTTCGATCCCTAGGACTTAAAACATAAGTGACAAGGATTGGTAAGTCATGGTTTACAGGTATAAGTCCTAAAAGGACTCAAAGTACTGATAGACTGTAAGTAAAGGAAAAGGGAACACGCAGGACTGCTAGTTCAATAGTATCAATGTTTTATGGGCCCAGGTGAATATGGTAAAACTGAGGTTAAAGAGGTAGTTAGTTGTGTGTTGATTATTGATTGTATAATGATTTTATTGATGTATGTATTAATCAAAACCTGTTTTTGTATTGTTTTATGTTGTCTGAAAGCCCGGGGGTATTGTATAGCGGGTGGTACATGGAAGCGACACTGCAGTGAGGGTTATTTGCCGTGATCAAGTAAGTGCGGAAAGTTAGGTAAGACTTAAAGCACTTGTTAGGGATCATTTCTAGTACAAAAGTGAGAGTGATTGGTAACAAAGGAGTTCGCTGGTGGAACTTTGGTCTTATATCACCTAGAAAGGGCAATTCCGAAGGAGTAGCTGGTTCTTTTTGCTTAAATGAAGAGTAAACAGAAGGTTGCTTTACTCGCAGCAAATGAAGGGTAGACGGAATTGAGTTTACTCATTGTGAAAGAAATTGTCTTTTCTTTTGAAGTTAGTCAATCAGGCACAGTAGCAAATCTTTTTATGTTATTAATTAATAAAATGTGTGTTTGAATTTTAAAAAGAAATTGAGTTATCGTATTACCTTACAAAGGAGGAGTAGTCGTGGGTGCTGCACTTACGTCATAGAGAGCCATGCTGGGATTGGTAGAAACAGCGGGTGTGTAGCCATGAGGAGAACGGGATACACAACACAGAAAAGCCACGCAATCATTGGTTAACTCTGCTTGTAAGTTAAATACTCATTGGTCATTAAAAATAAGAGACGCGCTGGTATTTGAGAAATATCTCTGCAAAGTAAACATAGTAAATTAATTGAATTTATTGAAAATCCCGTAGAAAACCTAAACAGCGGTATATGTGGCATTTAGATACAGCAATCATAGGAAATCGCTCAGATATAAGATATTTAGGTTTTGCCCGAGAACGAGTATTAGAGGAAGACCATATAATATGTACGGAGAAAAAAGAAAAATGTTGTTTATGTAGAAAATCAAGAACTACTTTAAAAAAGATAAACCAGCAAAAATGAGAGAGGGAATTATTATTCCACCACCAAAAACACCCGCATCATACATGATGATAGAAAGGGGATATCACACTTGTGTGTGGTTAGAGAATTGGATAGAATACACCAAGGACGATGGCATATTAGCATTTCCAGAACATGGTACATTTAATGGTAAAATACTGCACAATCTACCTACTTCCATGAATGAGTTAGACCCCAGACCAAGATTAGCGCAGTATGAAGCCCTAGAAGTGTGGGAGACAGAGGCTTTTGAGTGAGGCAGATCTCAAAGTTACAGAAGCTTTAACCGATTTCATCCCATATTTCAAAAAGATACTAGAGGAAAACAAATGAAACAATGGAGACAGTCTATGCTAGTGGAAGGATTGTATCCTACTTTTACCACAGAAGAACCGACTGGAAGTAAAAGTCCTGAGAAAACAAGACATTTAATGACTAGTGGTGGTGATTCAGATGAGGAATATCTAGATGATTTGTTAATGAACAATCCACCACCTTACCAAGAATAAACTAATAGAGTTACTCCTAGTGCTCCGTTTCTACTACCACCTTTGGTTCTGCAGATTATACATGAAACCTCATTAGAAAACGTATTACAAGAAAGAGAGAAAGAAGCATTAAACAAACAATGTAGTGAGTTAACTCAGAAAATCGCCCAATTAAATATGAGTCCTGAAGATTTGACAATACCCGTAACTATAGGTCCCGTAGTTCCTCTATATGGAGATAAGCAAACTAGTCCTAGAACTCCCATTAATTTATTATTTATTTATTTATTTAGAAGTTTTATATTGCGCTGGCCAGAGCCGAGGGCTTCGGAGCGCTTTACAACAGAAATTAAGCTGTAATCACATAAGAAAAGCATTGTCCCACAAAAATGTTCAGCGCACCCATTGAGCTGCACGTCATTGAGGTGAGGAAGTCCTGAGATAGCCTGGATGAACGCACACTAGTACAGCCTAGAAAAGAAACTCTAATAGTTGATGATCAAGCAAGTGAATGCGAATCAGTAATTTCCCTGATGGATTAACCTGTACGAGAACCAGTGAGTGACTCAATCAGGAAAATTACTCCAAGAGCTTCAAAAGAGGTCCAGTTCAAAACATCTTCAGGAACGAGAAGTGCAACTGTAGTAAGTCCTGATGAATTAGAAAGATGGACCAGAGATTTAGAAAAGCCAAAAGCACAGCCAAAAGTATTGGACATTTTTAAATTAAAAGTAGAAATGGAAGAAATGGTTGCAGTAAATGTAGGATTGGATAGGCTAAATTCTTTCAATGAAGATGAATTATTGTTTATATGCAGAAGTATTACTCGAAATACAAAAATATAGCATGAAAAATTAATGAATTTGGATTCTGAAGTGGGAATTGACATTGGTAAATCAATAGTATTACAGAAACCGTATAGAGATGAATTTTCCGATAAAGATTTAGAAAACAGGAATGTGTCAGGACATAAATTACAGATAAAGGAATTGTTGTCGTTGTTACAGAAATGGGGAGATTTAGACAAATGGAAAGCTAGATAGACAAAGTAGAAGGAAGAAGCTCAGGCAAATAATACTACTTCTGAGTACTGGATAAAAGAAACAGAAAAGGCTGAAAGCTTGTGTCCAATGAGAGAAGTGTCAGGAGGAGGTATGTACATGTCCCATGGTCTAGACAAGATATTTTATCATTTACTAATGACTTCGCAAAGCTTAGAGAAAAACCTGTTGAATCGTACCGGAAACTTGAAAGGTTTGTGAAAGTGTTTAAAGTGCTATTAAAAGATTTATATGGATTATTTGACATTGTTGTCCCAGCTGATTTGTGGTGTGAGTGTAAAATTACTGTGGATTGGCCAAATGATGAATACCCTACAGATTCTAAAACAGGAGCCTAGTCAGGAGAAGTAATGAAAAAGTATAGTCAGGTAATAACTTATTTGAAGGGAAAGATACCTCCAAAAAAGACAGATTGGACTGAAATAGACAGAACTACTCAAAATAAGTGTGACTCTGTACATGCATATTAGGAACGCCTATTGCAGGTATTTAAACAGTACAGTGGTTTAGAAAACATTGACAAAAATGACATGACACATTTTATGTATCGATTTGTGTCCGAAATGATACCAGAAATCTCTCAAACGATTAAAGAACATAAATTATGTTGACAAGCGTAGCCCGTCGACGAGATTCTCAAGTATGAAAAAAACTGTGAGTATAAAATTGATAACAAGCGAAAAAAGATTAGAGGAAAAAGTCATGTGGGCTCAAGTAAAAATGACAGAACAACAGGAACTTCAGTTAAATCAGCAAGCTAACAAACAGAAAAGAGGGAATGGACAAGGTGAAGGTATTGGAAGTAAACCTAGTGGGAACATGAGTAAAGAAGAGGCAAAGAAAAAGTTTCCCTGTCATGGGTGCAGAAAATTGGGGCATTGGAGAAACAAGTGTAAATTAGTACTGAATAATAATGTCCAAAATCAAAATTTAAATCCACAGACGCAGAATGAGGTGTCAATGAGACAGCCACAACAGGTAATACAGAATCAGTTACCTCAGGCTCCTATGCCAGATTTTATGAGTCAAGCCAAATACAGTGTGGACACCGGATTTCGAGAGGGAAGTGGTAAGAAAAATACGGTAACACCACAGTTTCCTTTACAGGACACATTTTTTGAAGACGAATACTGACGGTGCCTGAGAGGAGTGAAGAGGTATGCGTACTTGGCGCATCCCAGCCAGTAGATCAGTCAGGTCCTTACATTGAGGGAAAAGTGAAGGGAAATTATATTACCTTTTTGTTGGTCAATGGTGCTACTCGTTCTACTGTGAGAATAGCAGACATCCCAAACATATCCCTCTCGGGAGAAGCGATCCAAGTAGTGGGCGTTTCTAATAAACAAATTAGGACTCCTGTCACAGAACCAAATAGATGTGTGTATTGGTAATTTTAGAGAAATGCACACGTTTGTAGTGTGTGATTCCAGTCCTGTAAACTTACTAGGGAGGGATCAACTGTGCAAGATGAATTGCACAATCTTTTGCACACCCAATGAGTAGCCTCACACATATCTATATGTATTACATGTTTCACTGACAAAATATCCAGTACTAAATATCAAGTTACAACAATATCAAGTGAAAAATATAGATGTTAAAAATATTGACTCCCTATCTTTCTAATTAAAAGTTCAAAATATTAGATATTTCTTCAGAATAACGACTTTTAAATGAATATGAATTAAAATGGTAAGCATTAATTGAATAAATATTAATTCTAATAACAATTAAATATATGTAATAAGTAGATTACAAATTATAACAATTATTATTATTTTCAAAATGTAAAAAGAAACATATATAATATTAAAATCTTTATATACATGTATCTAATTTAAAAACTGTATTACAATATATACATAAATATCTAATAACATAAAATATTTAGTAAACAAACCGTTACATTTAAAATAAGAAAATTCAAACAAAATAAAATGTATACTTTGCAAAAAATTAATAAAATATTAAAAACATTAATATACATATTATATCATTTTAAATAAACAAAAATATATTAATAAAACTGTAAACAATATAAACTGAACAAAAGCATTTTAAACATAATTTATATACTATTCCCATTAGAACTTATAAAAAGTAGACAAAGGGCCTAATTTCAATGTCTTTCTAGAAAGCCTTTTTTCATCAGTCAATACATTTACGCCTTTCTGAAATGGACTGGGTGCCCCCTAAACATCCCTGTATGGTGTGCCTGGCACACAGTGCAGGGAGGTTTACAAACTTTCATTTTTCAATGGGTGCTTGTGCTGTGAGCTTTCTCAACCTGCCGCTCAAGCTCCCATTATCCTATCCATATCCTAATGGAGTTGTCGGAACCACCGACCTATGGTCAGGTTCCTTCCTCCGAAATGGCCTCCGACGGACATCATATTTAGGCCCAAAGTGTTGTAAGTCTGTAACATTTACAAGTATCACTTCAGTTAATGCAACAGCTGGGAAAGTGTTGGATTGCGGAGGGGTAAAATTCACTAGCTCCATGCCCATGAGTGCTACAGTAGGCAAAGTGTTGGATTGCGAAGGGAGAAAAATTACTATTCCCACTCCAGTCAGTGCAACAGTAGGGAAAGTGTTGGATTGAAGAGAGGTAAAATTGACTATTCCCACTCCAGTCAGTACAACAGTAAGTACTGTGTTTGATCGCAGAGAGTTAAAATGTACTATTCCCCAACCAATGAGTGTGACAGTAGGGAAAATGCTGGATTGCAGAGGAGTAAATTCTCACTCCAGTCAGAGCACAAGTAGGGTGCTTGAAAGTGGAGGGGTAAAATGTACTATTCTCACTCCAGGCAGGTGAACAGAAAAACAAATTAATTTAAAAAACAAACTAAAGAAAGAAAAATATAAATATGTACAAAATAACTAAATTTATATTTAATATTACACATCAAAAGAAATAAAATCATATTACAATTTTAAATGAATAGCACACAACAACAAATATTATTATAAGTAAAATACAAAAATAATTTTATACAAATACATATTTTTATTTGGGAATTATTTATTAACAAAAACATATTTAGTGAATAATTTTAATCTAGTTACTTGTCACCCTGTACCCCCACAAATCTCACAACCTGCACTTAAAAATATTTCCACTATTAATATAAGTATTTATCAGGAACTAATTATCATTTATTTAGTCTCTCATTACAATGTGCCACTCCTGACCTTCTGGTAGGTCGCTCCCCCTCCGCTGCAGCACCACCAGTGACTCTGCCTTCCTGCTGCCGCCTCCTGCCTGCTGACTCGTGCTTGCTGCCCCCTTGCCTTACGCTCTCCCCTCTGCTCTGTACCTGTGCCCCTTCCCTTCTTTTTTGCACCCTGTGTGCCTGTGCCCCATCCTTCTTTTTTGTACCCTGTGTGCCTGTGCCCCAGCCCTTTATTTTTAGGCCTGCTTCGTGCCCTTTTCCTGCCAAGTTTCATGCCCCGCCCCCCATGCCCATGCGCTGCCCGCATTCCCGCCTCCCGCCTCCTAGCTGGTCCTCCCTCCCCCCCCCTTAAATGGTGGCTGCTGCGCGACCACGCCGCTGACGCGCTTAAGGCATGCCTAAGGCAAGCCCGTCTGCGCCCGTCCGTGCCTGGACCATGCCCAGGGCCAGAACCCCTGGCCCTCACAACACCCGCAACACACGCCACCGCTATGATGCCAGCACCCTCATCGCTCTCAACCACGGACGCACCCCCAACTGCTACAAGGCCACCCCCCAGCGCACTCAAGGCCCCTTCACCTGCCAGAACTGCAACTTCTCCTGCAACAACAACGCCGAGATCACCACAGCAGCGGAACCCAACCAACTACAATGCATCCTGCTCAACACCCGCTCCGCAAGCAAGCACGCCGTCGAGCTCTGGGACCTGCTTACCACCACTTCACCAGACGTCGCCTTCTTGACCGAGACCTGGATGAACGATGCCTCCACCACAGACATCGCAGTGGCCATCCCCGATGGATACAAGATCTCGCGCAGAGACTGCACCAATGGAGCCGGGGGAGGCACCGCCATAATCCACAAGAACACCATCAAAGTCTCCACAACATGCACTTCAGGATCCACACCGACCCCAAGACCACCCTCAGGGGCACCCTCATCTACAGACCACCATGCCCATGTCCCCAATTCTGCAACTCCATCGCCGACTTCATCACCACGCATGCCCTGACCTCCACCAACTACATCCTGCTCGGCAACCTGAACTACCACAACAACAGCAATTCCTCCACGCTGATCGACAACCTCACCACCCTCTGACTGAGTCAGATCGTCACTACCCCGACCCACATCGCCAATCACCCGCTCAACGCCATCTTCACCTCCAGCCCCCACGGTGCCTTCAGCCACACTTCAGAGCTCACCTGGACCGACCACCACTGCATCCACTTCACCTTCAGGAAACCCGTCTCCCACCATCGCACTCTACAGATCCCCTGCCGACGCTGGTGAAAAGTCACCAAGGAACGACTAGAAACACACCTCACTCTCCACCCACCGACCAGCCCCACCGACCCCGAGGAGTGGGCCCGCACTCTCAGACTCTGGACGGAGGACTGTGCCAACACCGTAGCACCCATGAAACAACCCACCGACAGAGACACCAGCCAGAGAGCCAGCTGGTTCACCCCGGAGCTCCTAGCCTCCAAACGCACCTGCCGGAAACTGGAGAACATCTGGCTCAACGACAGAACACCCGCCAACCGTACAGCCCACAAAGACGCCATCCGCAAACATCACCACCTCATCTGGACCACCAAAAATGCCTCATTCAAAGACAGCCTCGACAACAACGCTCACAACAGAAAGAGCTATTCAACATCGTTAAAGATCTCTCCACTCCCAGCTCCTGCACCAACGACATTCCGCCATCAGAAGCCCTGTGCGACACCCTTGCTGCCTTCTTCCACCGCAAGATCACCGACATCCACAATAGCTTCACCCCCCGGACGCACCCCACGGACCCCGCCATGACGAACACCCCGAGCCCCACCGACCACGACCCCCTGACCACTTGGACCAACGTGAGCACCGAAGACATAACTAGGATCATGAGCACCATCCACTCAGGCTCCCCGTCTGACCCGCTCCCCCACCACATCGCCAACAAATCCATCAGCATCATCGCACCCCACCTGCGTAACATCATCAACCTCTCCTTTGAGACCGCTACCTTCCCGAAGAGCTGGAAACACGCCAAAATCAACGCCCTCCTGAAGAAACTCAAGGCTGACCCGAGCGACCTCAAGAACTTCCGGCCATTCTCCCTGCTTCCGCTCCCTGCGAAAGTCATGGAAAAGATCGACAACACCCAGCTCACCCACTACCTAGAAGACAACAGCATCCTGGACCCCTCCCAGTCAGGCTTCCGCAGCAACTACAGCCATGAGACGCCCTCATCGCCGCCACAGATGACATCAGAATCATACTTGACAACGGCGAGACAACGGCCCTCATCCTCCTGGACCTCTCTGCAAACTTCGACACCGTCTGCCACCACACACTGCGCACACGCCTCTATGATGCAGGGATCCTAGACAAGGGCCTGGACTGGACCACCTCCTTCCTCACCGACAGAACCCAGAGAGTCCGCCTCCCCCCGTTCCACTCCGGAACCACCACTACCATTTGCGGCGTCCCCCAGGGATCCTCACTCAGCCCGACTCTGTTCAACATCTACATGGCCCCCCTCGCTCACATCGCCAGACTACACGACCTCAACATAATCTCCTACGCCGACGACACCCAACTGATCCTCTCCCTCACCAAAGACCCCCTCACCAAAGACCCCCTCACCACCAAATCCAACCTACACCAGGGCATGAAGGCCATCGCCGAGTGGATGGAGGAAAGCCTACTCAAACTGAACACGGAGAAGACGGAGGTACTCATCCTCGGGCCCAATCCCTCAGCGTGGGACGACTCCTGGTGGCGAGCATCACTGGGAACCCCCCCAGCACAAACCAACCACTCACGCAACCTAGGGGTCATCCTCGACTCCAAGCTCAGCATGACCAACCAAGTCAACGCAGTCTCCTCCTCCTGCTTCCACACCCTCCGCGTGCTCCGCAAGATCTACAGATGGATCCCGACGGACACTCGAAAAACTGTCACCCATGCCCTCGTCCGCAGCCGACTCGACTACGGAAACGCCCTCTACGCCGGAGCCCCGTCAAAACTCATCAACAGACTCCAAAGAATCCAGAATGCCTCCGCACGCCTGATCCTCAACGTCCCACGCCGGAACCACATCAACCCGCACCTGAGAGAACTGCACTGGCTCCCCATCGACAAAAGAATCACATTCAAACTCATGATCTACGCACACAAGGCACTCCACAACACCGGCCCAGCCTACCTCAATGACAGACTCTCCTTCTACATATCCAACAGGAAACTCCGCACCGCCGACCTGTCCCTGGCCGCCGTCCCGCGCGTCCATAGAACCACCTCCGGGGACAGATCCTTCTCCCACCGCGCTGCCAAGTCCTGGAACACCCTCCCCCTCCTCCTACGACAGACCGCAGACCTCCCAGCATTCATAAGACTGCTTAAGACCTGGCTCTTCGACCACTAGCTATAGCGCCCCCCCCCCCAGTGCCTTGAGACCCTAGCGGGTAAGCAGTGCACTTTTACAAATTCCCTGATTGATTGATTGATTGAATGTCGGGTGGACTTGCGTCCCCTTGAGACCTTTTCAGTGAGGGAACTGCCCGACTGTAGGTCAGCGGTTCAGAATACCTAATTATGATGCAGTCGCAAAATTACATTTTTCAATGGGAGCTTGTGCGAAAGGCTGAAACCGCCTGCAGCACAAGCTTCCATAAAATTGAAGTTTTTGCACATCATGGTGCCTTCCACATTGTGCAGTGATGTGAAGGGCAGGCCATGACCGGAGGGCCAGGGGGGAAGGGGGCCCTGTTAGGCCCCCCAAGCGGCACTTCCCAACAGCAGCTCCATGTCGGAAAGGCTGAAATGGAACTGCTGTTGGAAAGTGCCATCATAATCCCCACGGTGGCAATGCTGTTCGTTAGGGATTATGAGGCCCTTTGGACTGGGCGACGGGATCCTTGACCCTATTAGAACCCTATCTCAGAAACGTTTCCCCTTTGGGTAACTTTGTCACACAACAACAGTTATTGCCCACACAGTTCTATACATGAATTTAACTTTAGACAATAGACAGAAAACTATAGGTGATAAGTGTTTACCAAAAAATTTACATTTTATTACACATTAAAAACAATGAAGCATCAATAAAAACAATTAGTACATATCAAATCATAACAAATAAACAAATGGGAAACATACACAAAGGAAAATGGTTCCAATTAAAAGAGTGATGACAAACGCTAGTAGGAAGACAATTAATCAAAATCCAATTTGTAGTATTATCACAGAAGGAGCAGTTATATCCATTGATTTAGCGTGTCAAGACTCAGTGTAAGCATCGACGCGTTTCGGTTATGGCTCTTGTAATTTATGGCCAACACCTTCTTCAGGATTAAAATTGTAATTTCCCACACAATATATACAATGTCTGAAACAAAAAATATAAATGTACATAAATGACTTGTACAAAATCTGTGCAACTCTCCTTCACCACCTATAGTATTACATCTATTACACAACACAAATGCATTCAATCACTCCTGTGACATTCTCATATATCATTTAATAAATGTCAAATGACATTATAGTTGTCTAATAAAGTACAAGATCACCATTTAATTATATTGAAATGGATACAACACGACATATATAGAATATTAGGCTTTTGAATGTCTTGGATAGAATAGAGTGTTGTACTCCCACCCTATTGCATGTCATAGAGTCAGCTTCTCTTCTTGCTGCACTCAATATTTATTCAGTTACTAGAGAATATCTAGCAATGATGGTACACAATATAAAATATTTAGTGTGTTATTTACCTCATTAGGGGTTACAGATAACGCTCAAAATAAATGTCAGCTGTATCAATGTGTGCTCCCAAGAAAATCATTTAGTGGAATGAGAACATCACTGAGGGGTCAATGACCACACATGTTCCTCGGCTTTCTACAAAGAAGACAGGAATATTGAGATTTTCAGTTGGCACTTAGTCAGGAGGGATAATAACAGTATATCATCAATTACATAGAAAGAAGCGAAACGGGTCTTTTCCATAAACTTGCGGAAATACTCATGTAACTGAAAGAGATCCTTTCAGGATATTAAGGCAATAGTTACCAATTATTTGGTCATACTATTTCTAATATTCTGTAGTTTATCCGCCACAAAAATAAGGGCATAGTATGCGGTACATATCACGTTGTATTTCGTATATATCTGGCAGGGAACACACTATTTTATCGATATTTTAAGTTCGTAAAGGCGTAAATATATGCCGTTCTCCCTACGCCAGCCCACGGGGAAGCATGCAACATGACCCAGTAAAAAATTCTTTACCTGACAGTGATAAGGTCCTTGCATAAAATATTGTTAAATGATTAACGGTAAGAGTCACAAACGTGCTTCTTAGCTAGGTCCGGTACGGGGCTCTTTAAATTATAATAACCCTCTTCCTTTCTTTTCCCCAGCTAGACTGCCCGCAGACTGGAAATTAAACAAATATAAGGAGGATTATTAGTGTTACCCTCATTATCCCCTTTTCAGGCATAGACCTTATTCTAACACCCATCATACCTGCTATTTGCTGAAACCGGAGTACTCGTCTGAAAATATCGCAACAGTGTGCCGACTGGGATAATCTCACATTCTCTTATTTATATAGTAAAATTCTCCCGCGCTTAGAGACGCAATGGCTATGCAGTCTCAATCTGATTCCGGATTAGTACTATCTACTTCCGGTTCACAGCTCGCCCCTTACAGGAATCGAGATAGAAATGGGACAGGCCACCTAATCCACATCTGCGGTGATGATATAAACCCGCGTTAATACGATCCTGGTTGGCATGTACACTCGAAAGTGTCTTGCTATATTTTTCCACGCCCTGCACAAAAATCTCAGTGATCATGTGATTTAAAGCAATAGTAAGAAAACCAATGTTTCCTAAAAATAAAAACAGTCATTTATAAAAAAATCTTTTAAAAGAATCAGCATATCAGCAAACTGACACCTACTATTTTAAATTGCAATTCTAACAGTAAGATATAGTACACAATAAATCTAACAATATCCTTTACAGATCATTTGCTGTATGAATTGCGATAATAGATTTATCTAAATATGCATATATACAGTAATCGCCAAAATAGCAAAACAACATTCTTTGTAACAGGTACTTATGTATATACATAAGCAAAATAGTTGTGTAATCATTAGTCGTATTCTATATATCGCAAATTTAGTACATAATATGCATTCAAGTGTACAGGCTGATAGCAGCATCATAATATCAGTATCATAATATTAAACAAACATAGAGTAGCCATCTGTTGTTATTCACTGTAAATGCTTTGAATTATATTGCATACAACAACAAAGACTATATCTAGTACATTTAAATATTCATACTGTATACAGTTGCATAAAAATCTTCTAAGGTATTACTATTGCTCTTTGGAGTTCAAACCCTTCCTTACAGTGTCAAGAAATGAAATGTACCATTGTTCCCGGGCTTTGCGTTTGGAAATTATGATACCACCTCTTTTACCAATTTTGATTTTTTCCAAGATGAACCATGAGAATTCATTTGCATTCTGGCCAGCTTCAAGAACATGTTCTACTAAAGGTGCTGTAACCTTCTTGGTTTTTATGTCTGATCTGTGCTCTTGGAATCTGATCCTAGCCTCTCTCCCTGTCTCCCCCACTTAGCCAAGACCACAGGGGCAAAGGAGAAGATATACAATATTACTACTCCTACAGTTATTAAGACTTTTAGATTTTAATGTTTGGTTGTTATAATCAATCAATCAATCAATCAATCAATCATGCCATTTGTATAGCGCACTACTCACCCGGGAGGGTCTCAAGGCGCTTGGGGGGAGGGGTATGCTACTGCTCGAACAGCCAGGTCTTGAGTTGTTTCCTGAAGGCGAGATGGCCCCGGATCAGCCGAAGGTGGATGGGGAGGGAGTTCCAAGTCTTGGCAGCCAGGTAAGAGAAGGATCTTCCTCCGGCGGTGGCTCTTCGGATGCGTGGTACGGCTGCGAGGGCGAGGCTGGTGGACCGTAGCTGGCGGGTGGGCGTGTAGAAGGTCAGGCGGTCGTTGAGGTACTTGGGGCCCAGGTTGTGGAGAGACTTGTGTGCGTGGGTGTGAGCCGGAACGTGATCCTCTTGTCGACGGGGAGCCAGTGCAGGTTCCTCAGGTGGCTGGAGATGTGGCTGCGTCGGGGGACATCCAGGATGTGTCGGGCGGAGGCGTTCTGGATGCGCTGGAGTCTTTTCTGTAGCTTGGCTGTGGTTCCGGCATAGAGGGCGTTTCCGTAGTCCAGTCGGCTGGTGACGAGTGCCTGGTGACAGTCTTCCTGGTCTCGGTCGGGATCCAGCGGAAGATCTTGCGAAGCATACGCAGGGTGTTGAAGCACGATGAGGAGACGGCGTTGACTTGTCTGGTCATCGAGAGGGAGGGGTCCAGGATGAAGCCCAGGTTGCGTACGTGGTCGTTTGACTTGGGTGTGGTGCCCAGGGCTGGGGGCCACCAGGAGTCGTCCCAGGCGGAGGGCGAAGATCCCAGGATGAGGACTTCCGTCTTGTCCGAGTTCAGTTTCAGGCGGCTGTCCTTCATCCACTCGGCGACGTCTTTCATCCCTTCGTGTAGGCAGGTTCTGACGGTGTCGGGGTCTCTGGTGAGGGAGAGGATCTTCAATTCATTTGTCTGTAGACACTGAGGACAAACATTGCATCCTCCGCATCTAAAGTTTCCTACTGCTACACTGTTGTCCAACGTTCTTTGGGTGGTGTGAGTTTCCTCTCTGTACGTATGGACCAACAGATCTCGTAGATTTTTGTTCTTTTTAAATGCAAAGATCGGTTTTTCAAGTTTAGTTTCTTCATCATGGTTAAGAATGTGCCAATTTCTATTGACCACGTTCTTAATCTGATTGCTGAAAGTAGAAAATTGGCTTACAAACACCACTTTCTTAAGAGGCTCCTTCTCGCGAGTTTCTTTATTTAACAACGCTTCCCGGTTATAGAACCTAGCCCTTTTCATGGAATGCGAGAGAAGTTTTTTTGGCTATCCCCTATCCTTGAATTTATTTTTCAAGATTTCTGAATGTCTGTAAAAATCCTTGAGTTCTGAACAGTTCCTCCTCAGTCGGAGGAACTGACTAAAAGGGATACTCTCTCTCTGAGTCTTAGGGTGAAAGCTGGTAAAATGAAGAAGCGTGTTTTTCGCTCTAGGTTTAGTGAAAAGTTCCACTTCAAGTAGCCCATTGACCGCTTTGATTGTTATGTCCAAGAAATCTACCTTCGAAGTACTATAGGAAGACGTAAATCTTAGGTTAGGATCGCCCAGATTAAAACCCTGTCAGACTAACCGGCTGGTTTAAACTCTGACTGCCGTCTCTGGAAAACAACAGTCAGAGTTTAAACCTCAGATGTTGGTTTACCAACCAATATCCAAATCAGTCCATTTGCAACTTGTAATACGGCCGGCGGTGCTAAACATTGGCGCAGCGAAGGCGGTATTGTGCTTTCATCGCTGCGCCAAACTCATAATCAGGCCTACAGACTTCAGACAGGGAATGCTTTGCTTTCTCAGTGTCTATTTGTACCTGATCATTAGAATGCATTGTTTTTTTTTTTTTTTGAGTCCTCATTTCACCGTTGGCAAACACAAATAAACACTAACAGCCCTAGTTGTGTCCTGGGCGCCTCGGGCTGAAGTTATTGTTTATGCCTTGGGCCGGCCCGGCCAGCCCATTTTGTCCAGGGCATGGTGTAATCATAGGACCCGAGGCTTTAGACCAACCTCATTTCATTTCCCCACTCTATTAGGGGATCCCATACCGTTCTATTTACATTTTGTGTCATACCAACTTCCAGGCGTGCTATTCTCAATACAGCTCTAAGCCAATTCTCGTACAGGGGGGGGCTCGGGTCTTTCCAGGTCTTACAAATCTCTCTGCGGGCAAGAAGAACAAGGTTAAAAAATAAAGCCACCTGTGTTTCCCTAAACCTGCAAACAAAATCCGTGTCTAACCCCAAAACAATTCTAACTGTGTTCAACTTAATTTTAACCTTATAAATGCCCTCCAAAGCTCTCTCTACATTGGCCCAAACAAGGTCTAAGCTGGGACATTGATAGAATGTATGGATATCATCGGCCTCTAGTAAACCGCATCTAGGGCAACAGCATGGTGAAGAGGCAAACTTAGCTATCTTTTTGGGGGTGTAATACAGCCTATTTAAGGCGAAGAAATGTTTTTTCTTGAAAGAGGCAGACCTAACAAATCTGTAGAGATTGTGGAGAGATGTTTCGTATAGTGTACTTGAAGCAACCTCTAAGGGAGATGAGTTCCAAACAGTATGCAACGATGGTGTATGTCCTTCCTCGACCTCAAGCATACTTCTGTACCAGTAACCCACTTCTTTTTCTCATACCCTGGTGTTAAAAGAGTGAATTCAATGTCCCAATTACCACAAACGTTAGGCTTCTCTACAGAAAACTAAGAACAAATTTGTATGTATTTGAATCTGGAGAAAGAATCTCCAATCTTCAGCCTCAGCACCTCCCAAGGAAGGACCCATTCCGATGTTACCAGGTCAGACCACACTGTTATGCCAGCCCTCTTAAGAGGAAAAGAGAGACTATCTTTAAGGCATATTGGTAAGCCAGGGGAATCCCAAATTGGAGCTAAGTCAGAATAGTATTTTATGCCCCATCTTGCCTTTACTCTGGTCCAAACTAAAAATGCCATTTTCAAAACCTTTAGACGTACCTTTTTATAGAACTTTGGTGCCCCAAACTTGTGCAAAATACCGGGCCCTCCCTCTTCCTGACGAGCCATGATCCCCAAGATCTTTCCCCAGTTAGATTCATCTGGGTTAGAGAGGAGACTACGGATATTCTTTAGTTGGAAATCAAGAACATACCCCAGAACATCTGGAAGAGCTAGACCCCGTTTTAACAGTCTTCTTTTCAATTTCTTCCACGATAGCCTGGAGTTCTTATTAGCCGAGATGAAACTTCTAATTTTTCCCTGGATTCTGCCGAGCATTTTCTCAGGGAAAACCAGGGGTATCATATTAAAAAGGTATGTTAACTTGGGCAGTATCACCATTTTAATCAAATTGACTCAGCTGTATATCATCAAAGGGAGGTTCTGCCATCTCAATATAGAGGTTGAACAGGAGGGGCGAAATAGGACACCCCTGCCTTGTTCCAGGGCTGATGTTAAAATGAGATGGCAATAGACCATTCAACAAGATATTAGCCGAAGCACCCTCATAGCAGCCTCTCAGCACATGGGGGAAGATTGTCCCAAACCCCATGACATTCAGGACATCCCATAGGTAACCCCAGTTGACACGGTCGAAGGCCTTCGCGGCATCATATGCAGCCACAACCAGGGACTCTGACCGTGCCACAGCCAGATCAATGCTGCTAATCAGCTGGGAAGTCAACTCATGAATGTGCCTACCAGGCATAAAGCCCTTTTGGTCGGAATTAATGAGTAGGGGAGCCAGTTTGGCCAATCTCCCTGCCAAAATACTGGTAAAGATCTTGTAATCCGCATTTAACAGGGAGATTGGCCGAAAAGAGTCTGTCTTAAGAGGGTCCTTCCCGGGTTTTAGTATAAGGCCAATTGTAGACTCCTTCCAAGATGGTGGTGCCCTACCCTCCAGGCTATATACGTAATAAAAAAGTTCACAGAGTCTTGGGAGTAAAGCATGCGGAAGAACTTTGTATACATCGCCAGGGAGGGCGTCAGGACCGGCTGCTTTGTTATTTTTATTCTTTTTTATATGAAGACTAACTTCTTCATTTGTAAATGGTCCATTCAAGATCTCGCGCCCTTCGTCTGTCAATTTGGGTAGGGCCATACTCTCTAACCACCGAAATGTATTTGTAGCACTTGGAGACTGTTCTTCCTTGTATAGTTCAGAGAACATGGTAAGAAGGCATTCTTCCATGTCCTCTTGTTTGGAAGACACGGTGCCCTGGTCATCGATAATTAATTTGTTGATGTTATTTCTCACCCGGTCTGCCCTTATCTCGCTGGCCGAGGTTGCCCCTGGTTTTTCTCCATACTCACAGTTTTCCATAGAGTAGGTAGCCCACTGTGCTTTGACTTTCTGGTCCAACAACCCTCGATATGCAGATCGGAGGCATTCTAGATCTACCAGGATCTGTGGTAAGTTATCTACATGTGATATCTGCCTTAAGCTCTCTAGATTGGAGATTTTGTCTTCTAAGATTTTAAACTTCAGTTTCTGTTTCCTGTTATAAGAACAGATCAGGCTATGGAACTGGCCTCGAATATAGGCCTTATATGTGTCCCATACTATTTCAGTTGGCGCTGATCCCCAATTATCAGAGAAATAGTTGGTAGTGGATGTAGAAACCATAATAACCAAATTGGATCCTTTAGGGCTGTACGTTTTAAAGTCCACCTGGAAATGGTCGCTCTGGTAAACACCCCTTTTGAGAGAATGAACATCACAGGGGCATGGTCAGATAGTATACTTGGCAATATTTCTACCTCTACTAATTTGTCCAGACATAATCTATCCATAAGAACATAGTCTAGTCTAGAGGCATGCCCATGCTTTTTACTAAAATATGTAAAACCCGGCCCATTCCCCTTCTTAGCTCTCCAGGCATCGATTAGACCAAGCTCGTGCATCATGTTTTTCATGGCACGTCGAGATCTCGGAGCTGCAATATGGCGGCTATAGTTGGAACGGTCCTGCTGGGGGTCGAGAAGGACATTAAAGTCCCCTCCTATAACTATAGGGGTATTAACCACAACCAGAGTAGACTGTATTTTTAATATGATAGAAGGATCGTCTATGTTTGGTCCATAGTATGATTCAATGGTTAGTTCCCTTCCACTAAACTCGGCCCCTGCTAAGACCCACCGCCCTGACTGATCTGTTGAACTAAACTTTAATGTGCCACCACTACCCACTTTAATCAAAATGGCAACTCCTTTGGTAATCACGGACTGCCTGGAGCAAAAAAAATTTTCTATCCATCTGATCTTTCCAAAAAGTTCCCTTGCCTCAGTGATACTCAAGTGAGTTTCCTGGAGAAGAATTATTTTAGCTGAAGACTGGTCTAGATATTTTAAAATTAACATACGCCTCCGTGGACAACGAAGCCCATTAACATTCCAGGTAATACAGGATATTTTATTATCCGCCATCATCTGGCCTCTCTCCCCCTGGAGCCTGGTATGCCCACTTTTCTGATTAGAGATACCCACTACCTATTGTGAAATAAGGATATATTTTTTATGTTTTCCTACCATCACCCACCCTCACCTCCCCCCACCCTCCCTGGGGAACCCTCCCTTCCTTCATGAGCATTAAGCTCCTTGACGGGACCCTCTCCCCCCCCCCCCGGTCTGTATGGATTAGTAAAAGAAAAAGTGCGTATTTTTTCTAGAGTGATTTAGCTTAATTAGCTTGGTGTATCAACAGTGAATACATTGGAAATGAGAAAAGGAGACAAAGAAGAAAAGAAAATAGAAATATACTATCCTCACCGCCTGACTACCAGCTGCAATGCCTCACCATTCCCCTCTTTCTCGCCCCCCCTGATTTTTTCAATCAGACTGTCTCCTTCTTCTACATGACCGATGTTATGCATGTGATTATTCCACATTACGCGGAGTGAGGCGGGGAATCTAAGCTGGACACACGCCCCCAATGAATTCAGAGTCGTAAGTCTCTTCCCCATCTCCCATTGTTTTGTCGCAGTAATGTGAGAGACATCAGAGCGTATTGTAAAAGAGAAGGGGGTAGAAAAGGATGTTGATCTTATTGAGCCTGCATTAAGGGCCAAGGAAAGAATCTCGTCCTTGATTGAATATGTCAGAAAATTGACAAGGATCTTCCTGGGACGCTCCTTCGCAGGGTTCCTTCTATACGGATCCCGATGAACTCTCTGGATGTCCGTCAATAAGTCTTGATCAACATCTGTTGAGTCCTTTAAGATTGTATTTTTGAGAACAGCAACGATAAACGCCTTTATATCCTTTCCCTCGAGATCCTCGGGGACATTCAGGAATTTTAGATTGTTCTTCCGTGAATGATTTTCATGTCTTTCAAGGTCATCCTGCATTTCTCGATTTTGTTGAGCCAATTTATCCATGGAGTCTGAGGAAGCGGCAAGTGCTTCTTCGATCTTAGGGAGCTCTGCTTCCAGGGCGTCAGTCCTTAAGGAGACCTCCTCCACCTTTTTGGCCACGGCCTCACACGAGGCCTGAATGGCCATCTGATTCGTCTCTGATATGGAGAAAAGCTTCCCTATGTCCTCCCTCAGGCCCAATAAAATAGCTGCCAAGGACCCCCGGGTAAAATCTATCGGATGGGTATCACTAGCAGATGCACCGCTATTAGTTGGGCCTGTGCTCTCTGGGTTATGATTACTGCCGACCTCCTCTTGATTACATGAGTCATTCTTGGATTCTCCCGGATCTCTCACAGCTATATCCTGCTCCTCTTGACCATCATGAAAATCGTAGATATCTAGAGCGGAAAAGCTATTGGAAAGTTCTATTGCGGGATGAACTGTGTCCGCTAATGGCGATGATGACGTCTGTATCTTGTGGCTAGACTTAGATATCTCGCCCTCAGTGTTCAAAGCAGTCGGTGCAGTATCTGCCTGTGTTTTACTCGAAGTAGGAGTGACATTATTTACATCAATTTCAATTAGAGTAGGTGCAGCATTAATTGCAGCCATTGTCTTTGACTTTTCAAAGCCGGATGAAAAGAGGACCTTGTAATAGGATTTCAGCGATGGAGTTACTCTCACTGAAGCAGAAGTACCGCCTTTAGCTTTTCGCCAGCCCTTTCCTCTTCCAGGAGGAGTATCTGCTCCAGAATGTCCCCCACTCCCTTTCCCTCTATGTGTAGTAGGCTTAACCTGAATTATAGGTGGAGAAATGGATGGGTTTTTATTTAGTGGATTTTGTGAAGCTGATGTTAAGTTAGCAACCCGCTTTCTTAATGTATACCGGGTAACTCTCGTTTGATGTACATTTCTTAGGGCTAATACCGATACGGTTGCAGAGCCCAATTCTAGCATGGGAGCTTCGGGATCACAAACCACTGCACTTTCGACGTCTGTCTCCATGCAGGATTTCTTCCTGCTATCGGATTGGGGATCGCTAAAAAGATCAGGATACGGGCACCCACTGCCAGAGTACAGATTGCGTTCGTCCCCAATATCGAAACTTGTTATGCTTGGGTTGCCGACTATCTTACTCCGATTCCAGGCTTCTACTTTCTTGTAGGCCTGAACTGCCACAGCTTTTAACACAAGATCCAACAGTTCCTCAAATAGGGGGGTAGCTATAGCGATAAACTCGAAGGGTTTTCACATCTGCTCCGAAAACGGGTCTGATCACCCTGCCCGTCTTTCTTCGCCACAGTCGTGCGGCGCCTAGCTCTCGGAGCCAAGCCGGCTCTGAAAGGTGGCCGCCCCCTTCACAAAAGACCATCCGTGTTTTCCAACACTAGTGACAGCCGGGAATCTCTAAAAAAAAACAAACGTGCAGTCGTAGGGGAGAGTCAGCAGGAGGCGGGAAGCTGAAACGCCAAACTTTCAAGCACCAGCTCGGCTTCGACACACACGTTCACAAAGAAAGAAAGAATCAGTCCTGTCAGAGCCTAGGAGGGACCCAGAGAAAATACCTTACTCGCCCTGATTCTTCTCCACTTCTCCGCTGTGAAAAAAACTGAGCAGAAACGCACCAGACACGGAGAGACCGGCAAGCTGCTGCCTGACTCAGAACGCCATACTCAGGGGGAGGAGCTCCGTCATGGCCGTTAGCTTCCGGACGTCATGTTCCCCATTAGAATGCATTGTTACGTGAGTGTCTTAGAAAATAATTGTACGGGCACATAGGTCCTCATGTTGTTATGCAGCCATAGAAAATCTATGTGTGTGTAAAAGCATAAGCTTTCTTTGACATATAGCACATCAATGGGGTTCTACATTCAATTCATGACATAATGTTGTCCATTGGCAAAATGACCATCCACAATTGTACGACTGTGCATGTGTCCTCGTGTTCAGATTTACAGATTCTGAAACCAGTGCCGTAGTATCTGTGGTTTTCCCTCTTACAATGTGTGTCACAGAATAATTATCAAGATCCTTTTGGAAATCATAATGAGCCCTATGCTTATTTATCTGCTTTTGAGGTTCCCTAGGGTGTCACACCAGTTGCACACTGACTCATGGTGCCTGTACAGAGGATGTGTGTATTCATGTTGTAGTCTACATTGTTTCGGCTGGGAAGGGATAGCACATTCTCCATGGCATAAATGTTTTAATTGGCAAAATGTATGTTTTTCTTAGTAGTGACCTGCCTTACTTCATATATATGAGGCTTTGCAATGTTATGCAGACATATTTCCCATTACCATGTTGACATGAAATGAGCATGTGCTCCACCATAGCATCATGACAGTCCCTCATCCCATTAGACTGGCTTATGTGGGCCACACTGACTTATTCAGTGTCAACATGTGCAACTTGTTCACTATATGTTGTACTTTATCGATTTTATATTTGAAGTGCAATGGGGTGACAGCAACAATGTATGCACAGTGGAATTCAATACATGAGCAGTTTGACAATGTTTTCCAACATAATTGAGTTCCTTGTGGTATGTTGTGTGTTTGAGTTGTACTTACCAATTAGCAGGCCATCCTAATAGGTCCCATTCTAGACACCCTAAATGATGGCATATTGGCAGCAGATGCAGGAGTCGTGCGCACTGCCAGGGCACTTTGCAAGTACAATAATAAATAAGCCCAGATAGTCCACGATTGTGTGCACAAGCATTGATTAGGTGTGATTCCTGTTGTGGTAGATTGTGCAGTTTCCGCAGGAGGCACATGTGTGCAGTCCATTGCCCTAACATATGCAGAAATCCAGCAATGGCGTACAAGCTTTGCTTGTTGTCCTGTTGTTGCTGCACAGTGTTGGTGAAGTATAGGTACTGTGGCATGATGCTTATGATGGCATCCAGGACGGTGGAGAAGAACCTGGGTAGGATGCCCAAGATACTCCTGCCACTCTAGAGATGGTGGGTTGGAAAGTTCCTGATGCCAGCATATGTCGAATAGAAAGAAGTTTTGCCTGTGGAGGGATGTTGTTGAAGGGCTGGGACGTGGGTTGCAGCCTTGGTACCATCCGGTTCAGAAGACGGATATTGGGTCCCATTCTTGAGCCTGGAATGGGCACTGACCTCCTCTTGCCTGAGGTCTATGAGGGTGATCCTCTTTCCGCTCCCTTTTCCAGCATTGCCTATATGGTGGTGGTGGTGGTGATGATAGTGGTCTCCTTGGTGCTCCTGGCTGCAATAGCTGAAGATCCATAGTTGAGCTTGCCAAGCATGATGTGAGTCTGTTCTACTTTTACACAAGTGTGTTAGCAGAATTTATAGGACCAGGTATTTCCTAGCAGTAGAAATCTGCCCCTAATGGGACCTAGTTGCATATTTCATTTTTAGTGACTTTCAGGATAATTCTTGTATGTATGGTGGTGTATGTAAATGTAAATGTAAATGTATTTCGATTTATATAGCACACAAATCACCCAGGGGTCTCAAGGCGCTTGCTTAGGGAACCCGTCCTGGTATTCCCCTGTGAGATACCCCGGCAGGGTATTCACAAGGTGAAAGCCAGGCATCCCGCCGCGAGGGGCCGTAGTGGAGATTAAGCAAGCTATTGCCCAGAGTCGCAGAGTGTGACCCCGTGAGTCGAGTAGGCACCGGAGCGAGAATTGTCGAGTCCGTGGAAATTTTTAGCCCGAGACCCGCCAAGGCGGGGAATCGAACCCTGGTCCACGGCTGATCTCAGCTTCCGGGTATGCCGCCTCTAACCACTGAGCCACGCTTCTCCACTATGTTTTGCTATTTTTTCTGTGGGAACATTTATCTTGCATATCATTTTCAATAAGTCCCACTAGTCGAACTGGCATTGTTTAAAATAACCTCTAACTGTGAAAAAGGTCACTAGAGAGTTCTAGTGGCACTTTGTAGATATGTCAATAAAAATTAAAAAAAACATTGCAGCATCAACAAAATGACACTACGGCAGCATTAAATCCTTGTGAATAAGCCCCTTGATGTCTACACTTATGATTCGATTACGATCTTGTTAGGAAAGCATTCCGATCGATTTGGTTCCGGAATGTTATCCAAACGAGTCAACCGCGAGCTGACTGATGAGAGAGTATGACGCGTTGTATGTTAACTCCCACGACTCATCCGGAGTTCAATCTGTCTGATCGATCAGTTGAAAAATCAGCCTGAAGCGACCAGCTCGTACGTAAATGCTGAAATATTGCATTGCGTGCATAAAGCAGACTCTGTTTTTCCAGCGAACAGTTGATGATGCATGCTATGCAGTTTTTTAACTGTCTCAGTTTTTGTCACAAAAGGCAACTGGAAAATGTTAAATATTGTCAAAACGAGGATTGGCAACCACCCCAAAAAGTCTAAATCATTAGCCACACCCACCAATCCACCTAAAAAAAGGGCCAAACAGATGACCATGATCCATTACAACAAAAGAACGGCTTAGAGGACACATAAATAGCCATTGATTCACTGCTCTCTGCCTCATTTACACTCTTCATCCACCACACAACTTGCACACATTTATTTGTTGTCGAAGGACACCCTCAAACACATACTCTTTTACTTATTCACACTCTACCCCACCTCCATCTTCAACCTCCCCCTCACCATGTCCCTAAAGAAGCACCCAAGGTTCACAGAGAAGTAGTTGGAATGCTTGTAGATGACATTCTTAGAGCAGAGGCGCAGTTATTTGGGAACCTAGTCCAACAGATCCCCCGGTCCCAGAAAACTAGGATGTGGGAGAGGATAGTCAACAAGGGGAATGCTCAAGCACCTTGCCTGCACACACTGGATGATACCAGAAACAGGTAATATGATGTGCAAAAGTAGGTCAAGAACTGGCGGTGGCCCTCCTGTACTACCTGTGAATTTCACTTCCTGGGAGGAGAAGATGTGTGCCATCCTTCTGCTGGAGGGCATCCATGGTATACCAGGAGCACAGAGTCTGGTGAGTACCTACTCAATTGGCCACTAATGTTACCAATTAGACATCCACAGGCATAACTGTCAAGGATACAGTGATACAAACTACTGCCAGCAGTCCCGCCGTCAGCTGCCTCCCTGCCTCTCTGCCTGGTCTTCTTCGCGTCCGGAGCCACAAGAGCCAACAAGCCAATCACAGCACCAGGAGGTGCATAGAAACCAGGAGCGGGATCACGTAGCGCGGGTCCCACTGTCAGCTGCCTCCCTGCCTGGTCTTCATCACAGCCGGAGCCGCAAGAGCCCACAAGCCAATCACAGTACCAGGAGGCGCTTAGATAACAGGAGGGGGCTCCCGCAGTGCGGGACATGCGCGGACGCACCTGGGCAAAGCCCAGGCCAAGGGCGGGCCCAACTGCGCCTGTGAGAACCCAAAGGAGGCTGGTTGAACCAACTCTTTTGGTCAGTTTCTTTCAGGAAACTTACATAACTAAAGGTCCCCACTAATGGGTCGTGACTAAAGAACTATCGTTTCCTGCCCTATATGAGAAACAAGTAAGACTCATTCTTATTTCTTATACATCATTCTGTGAATAACATGCTATTAAAATGGGGAAACAAAAGATAAGAGAAAGCCAGACAACTAATTCTTTGTGGAAGCCCAAAAAGACAAACATACCTCTGCTAAATTATCTCACAGGGGCCGTAGGTGTATTGGAAAAAAAGATATCCTCAGTAGAAGAAACCTTAAACGCGGACTCCTCGTCTATTCCATCAAATGACAAATTAATGGCACAAAGGGGTGTGAGGGTGGATGAAAACTGCATTCAGGTTAACACGACTGCAGAGAAATGGATAAATGGATGTGTTCAGATTATTCCAGATGAAATATGCATTAGTGACCTAGACACTGATATATCACCCCCTTTAAAAAACGTTGTAACCCCTTGAATCTAGAGAGTTCTGATATCATCACGGGCGGAACACATCCGATCCCACCAAAAACTAAAACATCTAAGATTGCTATTAAAAAACAGAAGGGAGAAAAGGGTGAAATTCAGTCTAATACAGGCAGTGAAAATATGCCATGTTAAAAAAAAAAACACAACATTTGCCTACACCACCCTTACTTTTAAATAATCTTCATTGAACAGGTCAAATGACCAATTCTTTGGTTTGACCCGGTATCTTTATTTATACCATTCAAATTTATACTTTTCTTTTTGAAGACTGTTTATGCATGAAAATAGGAACAACTGTACATTCATGTATTTACACTAATATACAATACAATTTACACACAAAAGATTGACATTCCATACATACACTAAATCAAAACAACATCATACATCCCAAAAACAATGTTTTATACAGACAAACATCATATGTTTACATATATATTTTTTGTTCCAAAAAATGAGGGACAAAGTCAAAGACAAGGGGCACAATCAATAAATGAAAAAAGCTTTAAACTAGCAATTGCTAGTATGCATTATCGATGAGAAAATTCACTCCTTCAAATTCACCGACGCGTTTCGAAACCAGGAAACCAGTTCCCGGAATCTCATCAGGGCTTTGTCTCTTTTCTATGTGAGATGTAAAGAAAACAATAAAGTTTTATTTACAATGACTCCTCTCTATTTTACGTTACACTATTAAAGTTGTCGATATTTAAAATTGTACCTGTATCACTCTTCCAGGTTTTCAAAAAAACGAGAAGGACTTTAATTAATTCTGACGCAACACTGGTGGTGCTTCCTCTCAGGGCATATTTTCAGGTCTGGCTCTTATTTCACAACCAATTCTAGCGAGAGAAATGGACACTATTAGTGATTTAAACACCCCATAAAAAACTCACGAGTGACGCTTGTAGCTCACCGCGTCTGTCACGTACCTTTCCAGTAGTGAATAAATCTAGCGTGAACACTTTCATTTTTGGTCAAAACTTAACCGGCGTCTTCCATTGCAAAACAAGCAACAAAAGGAAAGAATGAAAGCATTTTTAACCTTATGCCCCCAAGTGTTTACTAGGTCGTTTCTCAATGTCTCACGGACACGCTGATGAAAGCGTACCTGTTTACAGTTGTCGCTTTCTCTGCCGGCTTGCAGCCACCATGAATAGTGAAGTGACAGGACTCAGAAATAAATCTAAATTCGTTCCTAGTCAGAACATTCCAAAACAAATACATGCATTCGAACAAGTGTTGCTATCATCTATCAATAAACTTGAAAAAACGAAGAGGTATATCCAACAAAAAATTTTTAACAACAAAATTAATAAGGTGTATGAGACATCCTCGGTCTCTGTTATGACAGAGAAGTCAGACTCTGCGTAAGTACTGTACGGGCACAGTCACTTCCCTGCTTTCGACCAATCGTGCAGCACGAAGCGTTGGCTGAGATTGTTAAATACAAATCTGGGGCACCAGATGACCCATGCCTCCCCAAGCTGTGGAAAATGATTTCCCCTTTTTTGGTAGACACTCTCACTCATATTTGGAACACCTCTTTGGAGACTGGGATTTTCCCTGATGGCTGGAAACATGCTACATTGCTTCCACTGAAAAAGAAACCAAATGGAGCCAAAGAGGATCTCAGTAATCTTAGGCCAATTTCGCTTTTACCGGCACCGGGGAAAATGCTAGAGAAACTAGTACAACGTCAGCTGAACTGTTTTATTGAAAGCAATGCGATCCTGCATGAAACACAATCTGGCTTTCGGCCGGGTTTCAGCACAGAGACTGCCCTTATAGAGGTGGCGGATTCAATTAGATGGGCTTTAGATTCAGGGGCATCAGCAATGCTGGTGCTCCTGGATTTATCTGCGGCTTTTGACACGGTCGATCATGCTAGACTGCTTCAAAGACTGGAATATATCGGGCTGGGCGAGAAGGTGTGTGCTTCTGTGCAGTCTTATCTAAGCGCCCGCCCACAGAAGGTCGCCCTACGCCTGTTTTCATCCACACGTAAACCATTGTGGTGTGGGGTTCCCCAGGGCTCTGCTCTAAGCCCCCTACTCTTTAATGTGTACCTAGCCCCTCTTTTCACTTTAATAGCCAACTTGGGTGTCAAAGCGATATCATACGCGGATGACACACAGTTGTTTTTTTCTTATCAAGAGCTGACAGCTGAGGCCTTTAGTAATTTTAAGGGCTGTCTTCGAGACATTGCCATCTGGATGAACTCGAATAAATTGAAATTGAACGCAGGGAAAACTGAAGTAATCTTCTTTGCAAAGGGGCCAGTGATCTCTGGTGGCCTACTAAAATGGGGCCCCCGCCCTCCCCCAGTACTAGTGCCAAACATTTGGGCGTGAGATGGGACGCTGACCTCTCCTTCTCTGCCCATATTCATCAAATTGCAGCGAGTTATTTCACTAAACTTAGAAACCTTCGAAAGTTCTTGGACCCTCTGCGGAAGATTGCAGCAAATTAGTAGTCCATGCCACTGTAACATCGAGGCTGGACTACGCCAATGGACTCTATCTCGGTTTACCTAAGTATGTGATTTACAGCCTGATTCATGTACGGGCCGTTTTGCGTGTCCCTAATAGCGATTAATAGCGACTCGCTATTGAGGAAACGCAAAACGGCATTCATGTACTTTTCGGGGAAAAAATAGCGACTCGCACGCGGGCGCTAAAGCCGTTAGCGACCGACAAAAAACGCTGAAAAATCGCTATTTCCGGCTACCTGCGATCGGGATAGCGACTCGCAATCCCGATCGCACGGGATAGCGACTCGCAATCCCGATCGCACGGGATAGCGACTCGCAATCCCGTGGGATCGGGAATGCGAGTCACTATCTCGCGGGATCTGGAAAACGGGAAGACGCATTACGAGCACCGTGATGACATCACAACCAGGAAGCAGCCAAATCCCACCCCCAAACAACACAGTGACGCTATCAGTCGAGTGTTGAAGACCGAAAGCTGCCGCTAAACTGCCGTTAGCGACTCACAACCCCGCCGAAATAGCGACCGCCATGTCGGAGGAACCCCAGCCAGGCCCCAGCAACAGCGCTGCCCGCAAGCGCAAACTGAAATTCTCCGAACAGGAGCTGGAGAACCTCATCGAAGGGGTGGTGGCCAACCACGACCAGCTGTTTGGTGCCAACTCCCGGAGGGTCCCAGAGCAGGAGAAGAGGAGGATCTGGGTTGGGATTGCCTCCAGTGTGAACTCAGTGGGCGTTGCGGACAGGTCTCTGGAGGAACTCAAAAAGCGGTGGTACGACCTCCGAGGCCGTGCCAAGGAGAGGGTTGCGGAGCGCCTTGGTGAGGCATCAGGCACCGGAGGTGGTGGACCGACTGTCCCACCCAACACCCCCCTGGAGGACCAGGTAGAGGACACGTTGGAGAGGGAGGCGTGTGTTGGCGTGACCCCTCTGGACTCCTCCCGCCCCACCCAAGACACCCAAGGTAAGTGGCATGCGACTGCGACCCTGTCCCCTATGACCGCCCCTGACCAAATAGGCTCACTCATTGGCCCTTAGTCATGCCTATGTTGTGCATCAGGAAATGCCCTGAAGCATTGTGGGAGACGTAGTATGTCCACAATGTAGTAGTACCACAATGCGGCCAGAAAGGTTCCAAAGTGCGCAAATACACAGCCACCCAGGGAATGACACCCAGCATGCATGTAACATCTGCACGTCTGACAGTCACATGCACCTAATGAGTATCCACTTACCCTCACAGGTGCGGGAGACAGCAGTGACAGTGAGAGGCTGCTGATCGATGAGGAGGCCCAGGAGGAGGAATCCCTACCTGAGACACAGCCACCAGCCCCTGCAGCAGCGCCAACACCAGCAGCCAGGCCCCCCGCCTCTGCTGCATCAACACCTACAGGCCCACCGGCTGCCAAGGCCAGGCCCCCCGCCTCTGCTGCATCAACACCTACAGGCCCACCGGCTGCCAAGGCCAGGCCCCCCGCCTCTGCTGCATCAACACCTACAGGCCCACTGGCTGCCAAGGCCAGGCCCCCCGCTGTGGTAAATAAATAAATAATACCCTATTTTTGAATACATAAATGAATAACAGATAGCTCAATAAAATAAGAGTCAAGATTCGAGGTAGTAGGAGTTATGCAGGTTTAATACAAGATAAGGACAGGAACAGGACAACCTGCACAGGAATAGGATGGCAAGCGCTTGCCTGGGGCAGGAATAAGGATAAGGACGAGGAACAGGCTAACGACAGGGGATAACTTTTAATAACAGTACATCGGCATATATACATAGCGCAAACACATAGCATTACATTGCAGTAGGCGTAGCAGTGGGTGGAGCAGAAGGCATGACGCGTAGCAGTCGCGAAAGATAAGGGTAAAAGTAGGTGTAACTGGGCGTATACATAGACATGTGATGCAAACGTAACAGAATATGTCATGAATAGGGCGGAAACATTGGAGGGGGCTACCTAAGGAGCCGGGACCTCTAACCTGGTGGTGCGCGCAAACTGGCAATGACGTATCACTAGGAGAAACTGGGGGCTATGAACTCTGTGCTAGGAGCAGAGACTGAAGTCTGGAGAGTCAGGGCGACATGTACCTAAACAGTATCTAGTATCTGATGTTTAGAGAACATGTTGATATAAACTAGAAGTCAAGAGGGGAAAGGCTGACTTGTTTCTAAGACTGGACCATGCATTATTCTACATGTAGTGCGTGATGAGGAATACGAAATGACCATTAAATACAGTATTTCTCTAACGCGGAGACGGAAAGGCTAGACAATGACGGAAACTATTGATGCAGTTCAGTAGCTTAGGAATGCAGAGAAGGAGGACTGAACTGATAACTGGAATCATAACATACTTTTGGCAGACTCAGAGGCAGAGCCAACTGAACCGGGCACTGCGTGGCAGGAAGTAAGTGAAGGGTCGAGGATACAGGTGGGGGCTGTATCGCTCCTCAGCGAGGGCTCAGGAGACAGGAGCTGAATCTGATGTCCGGGCCCTTTTGAGGCCTAGAAACGGGGACTTTACAATGGAATAACGTGCACACTGAGAAACGTGGCAACGTAGCTTTACATAGGCCTGATATTCGTAGTATTCATGAGAACTGGAAACTGGCATACTGGAGGTGGACACAACTATAATTGCGTCTTTGATCAAACATGGGGAATACATATGCATATTAATCATGCACACATAACATATGATGGAGGAGGCGTAGGGACACAGAACATGGCAAAATTTACTTTTCCACATTCCCTCCTTGTCACTACGTTTCCATCAGGAAACATCAATATTCATGATACCATCTATCATTTCATGCAGTATCATTTGCTCGTCTCGAATTATCCTGGAACGGGATTTAGAACGGGGCTTGGGACTAGGAATACAAGAGGTAGCACAAATGCCGCAAATCGCAGGGCCACATTGTATACAGAGACAGCAGCTGAATATGATCGCTACTGCAATACCTAGGAAGGACAATATTTTCCATCCCCATGCAGAAATTATATTCCAGAACCAACCGGACCATGTCCAGGTGCCTGGGTCTTGGTGTATCAGATGGGCAATCTTATGAAGTCTGGTTATAGCCGAATAAACAGACGGCGCGTTATTTGGAATGAAAATGCAGCAACTGGATCCGATGACTCTACAGGCCCCGCCCCTATCGGCCAGTATGACGTCAAGGACGAGACGATTCTGTAAAACGACAAATCTCATAGCAGATTGCTCTTCGGTTAAGTTACCTAGAGCAGAGGCAGTCTCATTTACTACAGCTTCAAGGGTTCTTGTTAACCTACGGATCAGTTTACTATTCTGGATAGGTCCTATAAAGAAGAAGAAACCTCTATTGAAATCTGTATACTGTTCTAGAGTAGTTTCAGTATAATCGACAATTGGGGACTCCCTTCTATGTCTGATGTGTACTAGAAGTGTATTCCTGTGATAATCTGATGGGGCTAGGAAAACAGGTGGCAGTAGGAAGGCAATGTAACAGGTTCCCTCCCAATCGAGGGGCAGACGGACATATGCAGTTTGACCACAAATAAAATATGAGTGACGTGAAGCTTTGAAAATAGATTTCCCACTGTCACTATACTTGACAATAGTAGTACATTCACTATGTCCTACGTGTACAGAACCATAATTTCGGACACACAATTCGCCTTTGACTGGTAGTACTGAAATAGCAGGTAAGTCTGGAGTGGAATCAGACTGGACATTCAGGACCATAAAATTCGACGAATAATTACCTAAATTGTACACTTCATTTTCTAGATCTAAACCTGTTCTGTGGGGGAGACCTTGCTTGTCTGGGAAACATGTACTGTTAAGAAAAGACATATCTGTTGAGGATGACGTTAACGTGGACCATGCTCCACACGAACCAGTATGGGAAAATGGATAAGGAAAAAGTGGCAGAACTCCCTTCGGTGTCTGGAAAGGGGGGAGTCGACCACACACCCAACAATTAGTGGCATTGCTGGTCTGGTGTGAGTAATGTAACATGCGGATAAATGAGTTGTTTCGCATAGCGAGACGGTAAGAGAGTTCATGAGGAGGTAGGTCACTAAACGTGTGCTCTACAGTAGCATTAGAAGACTTATTTACATGAGAAATTGGAACATACAGGTAAAATGCATAACTGGTGCAGGAAGTCATAATGCTGAGAAATAATATGAAACATAGAAAAACGATACATCGAATTGAGTTTCGACTCACTCTCTCACTATGGGGGTCTATTTTATACATGTCAGAAACAGTCTAACCGTTTCACCTAGGGGAGGACTTATACAATCAAACTGACTGACTTAACAACAACGACTTCTTCAACAACGAGAGCAGTGTGTCATGCTAGGTGAATACCTCTCCCCTGCTAAGTCTTTGCAATGTGGGGTGCCACAGGGGTCGGCATTGAGCCCGACCCTGTTTAACATCTACGTGGCCCCACTTGCAAGACTAGTAAGATCTCAGGGGATGGAGGTAGTGTCGTATGCCGACGACACGCAGATTATGGTATCCCTGACTCACTCTGTGGGTGAAACCGCTTCTAACTTTAGGGCCTGCATGCAACTTGTTGCAGAGTGGATGATTGCCAACTCCCTAAAGTTGAACGGGGACAAGACAGAGGTCCTGGTCTTTGGCAAGGACCAGGGCATATGGTCAGATGATTGGTGGCCACCTTCTTTAGGTGGCTGCCCAATACCAACACAATCTGCCAGGAACCTAGGCGTCATCTTTGACACCCAGCTCTCCATGGAGCTTCAGGTCAACAGAACGGTGGCGACCTGTTGGGGAGTCATCAAGACCTTGAAAAGAATCGTACACTACCTGTCCCCACAGGCACGGAAACAGGTGGTGATCGCCCTTGTTGGCTCAAGGCTTGATTACTGCAACTCAGTGTACGCCGGGGCCAACAAGGGTCTGCTCCAGCGTTTGCAGGTTATACAAAACGCGGCAGCGCGGTTTGCTCTCGCTCTGCCCTGGCTGGCCTCTATGACCTCAGCGAGGAAGAACCTTCACTGGCTCCCCATCCCCTCAAGGATCACTTTCAAACTCCTCTGCCTTACATATAAGGCTTTAACGGCAGGTTCGGCTGATGCCCTTGGATCACTACTCTTTAGATACGTTCCGAGTAGATGTCTCCGATCCAGTGAGCTTAATCAATTGGTTATTCCCAGAGCCAAGAAGGCTAGATGGGGGAGCAAAGCTTTTTCCATACTGGCTCCTCTGATGTGGAATACACTCCCCCTGGAAATCAAAATACTGCCCTCCCTTGACCTTTTTAGGAAGGCATTGAAAACCTGGCTCTTTATCAATGCATACAAGTAGGCTCTGTTTCTATCTGCTCACAGTCGTTATTTGGACTAGGCGCCTTGACGCCCATTGGGCATAGCTGCGCAATATAAATAATGTTTCATTCATTCATTCATTTTACTAGACCGGAGTTTTAGCTTATACTCCTGTTGCGGAGTTTTCTCTAACAGGGGAGGGGTTGTAGCAATGTCTTTTGCGGGACAGTCCTTGAGAACAATATTTTGGCAATCCTTCAAATCCTGGGAAATGTTCTTTAAGACGGGTTTCAGTCCATTAAATTGTTTTATATGAGAAAGGTGCACCCAGCCTTTGCGACCTTCCAACTTCACGGCTGTACGGGTGGTGAGGAGGACCTGTCGAGGCTCTTTCCAACGAGGCTCCAGCGGACTTGATCTGTCAAAATTCCTGACCATCACCATGGATCCTGGAACGATTTCGTGCGGTGCCACCTCGGTATTGTCTGGAAATGCGGCGGCAACCTGTGAACGACATGAGTTGAGGGCAGACATCAAGGAAGCTAGGTAATCTGTCAGCATATTACTTGAAACGTCGGTAATACTTCGGGGTCTAGGAGTACCCCACATGTTAGGGGGTGGCCGAAAACGACCTCATACGGGGACAGACCTGATCTGGAATGTGCAACCATGCGCATATAAAATAAAGCAACTGGCAGAGCTACTAGCCAGTCCACACCTTTCTCTTTGCATACTTTTGCGATTCGGATTTTTAGAGTCTGATTATGTCTCTCTACGAGACCGGCTGCTTCAGGATGGCGTACACAATGGAACTTCCACTGGTACCCTAACAACAGGGAAACATGCTTCATGAGTTCAGATGAGAATGGCTGGCCGTTGTCAGAATATACGACTCTAGGGAGTCCATAACGAGGGAAGAACTCACGAACCAACTGTTTGGCAGTGGTCGCGGCTGTGTAATCTGGGACTGGATATGCTTCTGTCCACCTGGACAAAGCGCATACAACTACAAGGACATATTTGAAACCTCGACATCGCTCCATCTGAATATAATCCATCTGGAGGACTTCAAAAGGGTGGTCAGGAGGCTGGAATCCCCCTTGTTCCACCGGGACACTTTTACCTGGATTAAACTGACAACATATCATACAGGTACGGACTTTCTGCTTGGCTGCAGCTCGTAAATGCCTGTTGAACCATATGTTCTGGATACTGTCTAACATAGCTTTTTCTCCTAAATGTGCTGGACTATGTGCGGTATTAATAATGACTTGAACCATAGAGTCGGGGAGAAACCATGTGGCTCTACCCTTCGTTAACCATCCCTGATCTGTCTGGACCCCTCCTTGTTCGGACCATTTCTTGATTTCTTCAGGAGTAGCATGTAACTGTATGTCTATGACATCTTGTGTAGGGTCCTTAACTGTCATACATGTAGTCGGATCTGGAGTATGTGTCTGATTAACTGGAATGTCTGGAGTCTGTGCTGTAAGCTTGGCTGTGCGATCTGCTAGATCATTACCTTGGGAAATAATGTCAGTAACTTTCGTATGTGCTTTACATTTCATGATAGCAATGGATGTCGGTAAATGTATTGCGTCTAACAGAGCTTGAATAAGGAGACCATGCTGAATCTTGGTTCCATGAGAAGTCATGAAACCTCTCTCCTGCCAGAGCACTCCGAAGTCGTGTACGACTCCAAATGCGTAGCGTGAATCTGTGTAAACATTAACTTTCAGGTTCTTGGCGTGTATACAGGCTTGTGTCAGAGCAACTAGCTCTGCTGCTTGAGCGGACAGAGTGTCAATGCGGTGTGTCTCTATAACTTCAGTGTCAGTAGTCACTGCATACGCGGCGACTAGTTCTCCTGTACTGGTTCTCATACATGAACCATCCACATAAAGTGTCAGGTCGGGATCTAATAACGGAATATCTGTCAGATCTTGTCTTGGTTTTGTCGTAATGTTAACTACTTCCACACAATCATGTGTGACGGAATTTGAATTAACTGATGGTAACAGTGTAGCAGGATTCAGGATGTTGCAGCGTCTGATGTCTATGTGTGGCTGGAACAGTGTCAATTCATAGCCTGTTAAACGTGCAATTGTCAAGTGCTGAGTTTGTGTTCGGTTTAAAAGAACTTCCACGGAGTGTGGAACTTGTACTGTCAGGGAGTGTCCTAAAACTATGGAATCACTTTGTCTGATAGCTAGTGCTGTGGCTGCAACTGACTTGAGGCACGCAGGCAGAGCCTGGGCTACAGGATCTAATGTGCTCGAAAAATAAGCACATGGCTTGTATTGTCCTGCTTGATCTTGTGTGAGAACAGATAATGCTGTACCTTCGCGTTCAGTAACGAAAAGTGTAAAAGGCTTACTGTAGTTCGGTGTAGCTAGAACTGGAGCTTGGCATAAAGCTTTCTTTAACTCATTGAAACTAAGTGTATGTTCAGATGTCCAAGGGAGGACAGTCGATACGGCTGCCTCCTGTGTCGTTAACTGTATCAGTGGTTTGGCTAGAAATGCATACTGAGGAATCCATTGTCTACAATAAGAAGTAAGGCCGATAAAAGCACGTACCTCCTTCTGGGTCTTGGGCTGAGGAAGACTCGCTATCAACTGTATACGGTCTGGTGTCAACTGCCTACCCCTCTTGGACAGTAAGTGTCCTAAGTATACCACTTGCTGGACACAGAATTGGAGCTTAGAAGGGGACACCTTGTGCCCCATCTCGGCTAGGAAATACAAGACTGTAAGGGATGCTTGCTCGCAAGCACGTTCAGAACGGGCTGTGATCAGTAGATCATCGACATACTGGAGCAGGGCAGTGTCAGTTGGCATGTGAATGTTGTCTAGTTGTCTCTTGAGTGCTTGACTGTAAATACTAGGACTTTCTGTGAAACCTTGAGGAGCGCGTGTAAACATATAGCTCCTTCCATTTAAACAAAATCCGAAAAGGAACTGGCTGTCTGGATGAATTGGAACACTGAAAAATGCATTCTTAAGGTCGATTACAGTAAAGAACGTGGCTTCGGAATCAATGGCTGTTAATAGGGAAGAAATATCTGGGACAACTGGATACTGAGGAATAATACATTTATTAAGTTCTCGTAGGTCAATCACTAATCGATATACTGGGGGTGCATTTGGATCAGTACGTTTCATGACTGGAATGATCGGAGAATTACATACATTGGAGTCAGTTTCTACAACTACTCCTTGAGCCATGAGCTCGTCAATAATTTTGGATAAGGCTGCTACAGCCTCCGGTGGCAATCTGTACTGTCTGATCCGTGGTAAAACTACACCTGGCTTGAGAGTCACACGATGGGGTGTGATTTGCATGTAACCTACATCAGTTGGACCTTGTGCCCATAAATGCTGTGGAACATTAGACAGTCTTGAATCAAAATCTCGTAATACATAGTGACCCTTAAAGTCACGTAGGAACAATCGTATTCCCTCTGGGGAACAGCATATAACTGCACCTAATTCTTTCAGCGTCTTAATGCCTAATAGATTTTCTGGACATGACTTAGTAAGTAACAGATCAGTAGTGCGGGACAATGGACCTACTTCTAGAGAAACGGGCTTTGAAATCTCATTTACGATAGGTTTTCCTGAAAATCCAAGGGAAACATTTCTTGAGCCTGAGAGTGGAGCCCCTGGAACTTCGGCGTGACTAATTGTGGTCCTACTTGCCCCTGTATCAATCAAAAACTTTCTGTCTTTCCCTAATACTTGACTATGAACATAGGGACCTTCTTGATCTACAGGTATCTCGATGAGAGGCAAGCCTACCTCCCTCTCTAGGCTGTTTCATGAATACTGCTGGTACTCTGGATACTCAGACTGTGCATACTGGTACATCTGCGATGTGACATGCTGTGTTGCAGCAATAGGCTGCGGTGTTGTAACTGTCTGTGGTGCATTCTGTGGCTGAGGAGTCTGTGAAACTTGTTCTTGTCTAGGCGGACGTGGTCTTTCTTTAGTCTTACCAGTAGCTATGTTATGTTTCAGAACTGCACACTCGTTTATAAAATGACCTGGTTGTTTACAATAATTGCAGTTCCCTTTAGCAGGAGCTGCAGGATGACTGGCTTGATTCGGACCCCTCTTCTGACTGTCTTGAGGAACAGATTGTGCAACTAGTACTTTCATTTTCGTGTCTTTCATACGTTTCCTTTCATGTTCTTGCTCTTCCCTGATTCTATTCTGGTGGTATTGGAGCATCTGCAACATCTGGGACGGGGTATTAGCTTGCCAGGTACTTTCGACTTTCAGAACTCGATTTTTAATTGATGGACTTGAATTCTCGACTAATTTAGTAACAAAAAGGTGAGGATATGACTCACTACTCGTCTTGAGGCCACTGTTTATGGTAAAACATTTTTCAAATCTAGAATAAAAATCACTAATATCTTCGTCTTGTTTCTGTTTACAGGCTGAGATTGCATCCCAGTCTTCTTTTCTAGTTGTCAATAATCTGGGTAAAACTTGAATCAATAATTCTGGTAATTCTTTACATTTATCTCCGAGACCGGTACCTGGTACTCGTATCTTGTCTTCAGCTTCTAGGACTGCCCAATCGATCTTTTTCTCTCCCACCTCCCAATCTTTTTCCTTGAGCTTCTCATACACCCCTGCGGGCAACAGAACTTTTAACATTTTAATTATATCCGGATACGTGTATTCTCCCATACGGAGCATGTCTTTTAATTCTCTATGGAACCCTGCTGGATCTTTGTCATGACAGGGAATTAATTTCTTCATTTCAAGAAGTTCCATCTTTGTGATCGGAGTGTATACAAACACTCGTTGCATTTCGCCACCCGTTCCTCTAACCGGGTGGACTTCTCGTAACGGATTCTGTCTGTCTATGTAAAATGGTTTACTTTCTGGGGGTGAGACATGAACAAAATGCGGGTTCAGAAACGTTCTATATTTGTGACGCTGTTCTAGAATGACACTAATTAAATCGGTACCTAGACCTTTCCATCTATACTGGAGTAACTCGTTCAGGATATCATGTAACGGGCCTGGATCAGAGTGTTGACCCTCATACAATGTAATGAGGTGCTGGATCATATACATACCCACCAGTCGTTGCTCGGCTGGGGGCAGTTTCAGAAACATTTGTGCCACTATTTCGTCTGGAAAAGTGGTAGAATCAGTAATCCATCGGACTGCTGATCGGGCTAGTTCTTGTTCATGCATGGTACTTAACTCACTATAACCGATTCGTGATTTCAGAATGTGATCGGTAGCTTGAAACACTTGTTCTAGAGAACCGTGTTCTGGTGCTGGAGAATGAAAAATAGACTTGTGTTCTAGGCGTAAATGGCGATCTGGAAATCTAGATTTTCCTACATACGCTATTCTTTCGGGATTCTCGTCCTCAACCTCTTCCGGATCAGAGTTACTTTCTTTCTCGCTTACTTGCGCTGCTTTACGTTGTTCGTGTATCTTTATTATTTCTTTACGGATTTTCTTGTACATACTCTCCATAGCACTGATAGTCTTGTGCTTACCCTCGGCTATACTATTACTCCACTTCATCAGGGCTTTCATTTCGGCCTGATTTTTGGACGGGTAATCTTGTTCTCTTATTAGACAATTAATCAGAAACTTTAATATCATGAGCTGGGTCTCAGCTTTCCTTTGGGACATGACATCACTGATACTTTCTGGATCATCCCCTGTACGGATGAAACGATATATTCTGTCTAGATCTTCCTTCATATCTGGTAGGGTGACTAGATACTCGGCCACATTTCTTACGCGTAATGAATATAAAACCATATCATCTTCGCCTGGGACTGGATCATAACAGCATTCGGCAAGGGATTTTCTTATTTCTGCGACAGACAGCCTGGGCGTACGTTGTGACGCTTGCATATGTAATGCGGCTGCATCTAAACGTTTACGTGGCGGCGGGGTTTGAGGAAGACCTCCTCCTGCGGCCCCTAGACTAGAATCATCAACTGATGCTTTTCGTCCTGGCAGGGTGGGAAATTGAAATGCGGGCTGGACTTGTATGGCGGGCTGGACCGGGGGTACCGTAACAGGTACTCCGGTGTCTGGAGGAGCGGGAAGTGCCTGGTTTACAGGGACTGGCGGAGCGGGAACAGGATTTGCATATTCTGGGACTGTGTCGTCCAAATAGGACGAAATGAAAATATCAGCTGCGGTCGGTTTGTGACGTAGCTTGATCGGAACTAGTGGTGGCGGAAAATTACTGGATGCCTCCGGGGTCGCTTTTGGCAAGCCCTCGGCAAGGAGAGGATACATACCCTTAATGAGGGCATGCCTCTGTCTGTCTGACTGTTCGGCTTTGACTTGTTCACCTATCTCGATTAGTTCTTTTTCTTGTGTTCGTTCTGAAGATTCTCTACTTAATTCTGACTTTCTGATTTCTTTTTCGGTTCTTTTATGAGCTTCTTTACGCCATAACTCGATGGCATCTTTCTGTGATTGTCTGGCTTTCTTTTTCCATAATGCCTCTTCTACTCGCATGATGCACTCGGCATCCCATGTACCCGATACGGGCCATCTATACTTTTCTTCTAACTGTTTGGTATACTCTACCCATAAATCTAGATACAATATGGCGCTTATGCCATGCTTCTGATACATAAAGTGACCTGGACTGTCCCTCGGCGGAACAGGAACTGCTTCTTCTAACAAACCCTTTCTAGTTTTTAGCTGACGTAATCTCGAAAAGAGAGACATTGTAAACTTGAATCGGAACACAATACAATAGACGAGGAACAATAACAATTGGGAGAACAATTCAGGCATACCACGACATTGGAAATACATTGAACAACATCATAACATAACAGTTCGGACAGAATATTACCTGGAATACTGAGAACAGAATACAAGAATTTCTCGAGAACGGAACAGACTAGAGTTACTGGATGCACTGCTGAAACAGTACGGAACATACCGGTCCCATAAAGGGACGCATCAAGACCCGTATCCACCTAGGTGAACACTTCGTTCGTGGGCCTGGGTACCACCAACCCACGGACCAGAGTCAATTTAGATTGACCCTGTCTAGATACTACCCCAGTAATGGTACTCACCGGGCAGCAAGAACGGAAGGCCTCGGATCGGACTGGACTGCTACGACGACGGACGACGAACTTCGGACTTCAGTTACGGGTGGACCTCCGGATACCTCGGACCTTGGACTCTTGGCTCGGGCTCTGGTCGGGACTCGCCGCGTTCCTCCACCGTCTCGTTCGGATGCTGGACCGCCTCCTCCGTCTCCTCCGTGGGCCTGAGGGATACTTGAAGCAGAAATATCTGCCGGTGCGCAGAAGAGTTCCGTCACGACTGCAGAGGGTCAGGGGGTCGGCGTGGCTTCACCGACGCGTGGGGAAAGGGCAAGTCCCTATTCGGGCGCCATTATGTGGTAAATAAATAAATAATACCCTATTTTTGAATACATAAATGAATAACAGATAGCTCAATAAAATAAGAGTCAAGATTCGAGGTAGTAGGAGTCATGCAGGTTTAATACAAGATAAGGACAGGAACAGGACAACCTGCACAGGAATAGGATGGCAAGCGCTTGCCTGGGGCAGGAATAAGGATAAGGACGAGGAACAGGCTAACGACAGGGGATAACTTTTAATAACAGTACATCGGCATATATACATAGCGCAAACACATAGCATTACATTGCAGTAGGCGTAGCAGTGGGTGGAGCAGAAGGCATGACGCGTAGCAGTCGCGAAAGATAAGGGTAAAAGTAGGTGTAACTGGGCGTATACATAGACATGTGATGCAAACGTAACAGAATATGTCATGAATAGGGCGGAAACATTGGAGGGGGCTACCTAAGGAGCCGGGACCTCTAACCTGGTGGTGCGCGCAAACTGGCAATGACGTATCACTAGGAGAAACTGGGGGCTATGAACTCTGTGCTAGGAGCAGAGACTGAAGTCTGGAGAGTCAGGGCGACATGTACCTAAACAGTATCTAGTATCTGATGTTTAGAGAACATGTTGATATAAACTAGAAGTCAAGAGGGGAAAGGCTGACTTGTTTCTAAGACTGGACCATGCATTATTCTACATGTAGTGCGTGATGAGGAATACGAAATGACCATTAAATACAGTATTTCTCTAACGCGGAGACGGAAAGGCTAGACAATGACGGAAACTATTGATGCAGTTCAGTAGCTTAGGAATGCAGAGAAGGAGGACTGAACTGATAACTGGAATCATAACATACTTTTGGCAGACTCAGAGGCAGAGCCAACTGAACCGGGCACTGCGTGGCAGGAAGTAAGTGAAGGGTCGAGGATACAGGTGGGGGCTGTATCGCTCCTCAGCGAGGGCTCAGGAGACAGGAGCTGAATCTGATGTCCGGGCCCTTTTGAGGCCTAGAAACGGGGACTTTACAATGGAATAACGTGCACACTGAGAAACGTGGCAACGTAGCTTTACATAGGCCTGATATTCGTAGTATTCACGAGAACTGGAAACTGGCATACTGGAGGTGGACACAACTATAATTGCGTCTTTGATCAAACATGGGGAATACATATGCATATTAATCATGCACACATAACATATGATGGAGGAGGCGTAGGGACACAGAACATGGCAACATTTACTTTTCCACACCGCCTCTGCTGCATCAACACCTACAGGCCCACCGGCTGCCAAGGCCAGGCCCCCCGCCTCTGCTGCATCAACACCTGCAGGCCCACCGTCTGCCAGAGCCAGGCACCCCACCAATGTGCCTCCAGTGGCTGCGGCACCTGCAACACCAGCTGCAACAACACCTGCAGCACGGCCAATAAGATCTGGCCCAGCCACATCCGCTACACAGCGGCCCAACAGCAGGCGGGGCAATGGGCATCTCCATGCCTGCCTGAGCGTGGAGCGGCGCATGCTCCGCATACACCAGCGGCAGTCCCAGCAGCAGGGAGCAATCCAGCTTCAGCTCCATAAGATAGGCCGCAATGTGGCTGGAGTCGGGGAGAGGATGGACCGCATGACGGCGGCCATGGACCGCATGACGGCGGCTATGGAAGACAACACTGCAGCGCTGGTGAAGCACCGCAGTGTTGCAAGCAGGCGCCACCACCAGTTGCTGAGCCGGCTGTCCACCTACAGCCGCTCCAATTATGTCTCGGCAAATGCCACCACCCTGCTTGCGCGGCGCTCCCTGACCCAGCAGCACCAACTGGTCCAGTGCTGCGAAGATATTACCCGGGTGCTGGAGCATTTGACCACCGCCGTCACCGCACTGCACGCACCTGTGCTACCGGCAATTGTGGGGGGTGATGATGCTAGTGAGGGTGCCTCCAGTGTCAGCAGCCACTCTGCCACGCAGGCCCCCCCACCTAGGCGCAGCACAAGGGCTACGCCTGCTCCAGCTGCCCAGGAGGAGGAGGAGCCTCCCAGGCGCATGCAAATTGTGCGCCGGAGGCGCCAATGACATTGTGTCAGGGACACAGGCGCAGGCTGAACTTAAGCCTGCCATGGACCGTGTCATGCAGTATGCATGAATACTGCATTTTGTAAATAGTTGTTTCCAAGACCCATTATTTTTTGTGATAATAACAAATACATTTATTTTGGTGCACACATACGCCTTGTGTAATCATTACAGTTTGCATGCAATTGTGATATGTGGGGTGGGGGAAGGGGGTGGGCTAGAAATTGTTAGCTGTGATGTGGTTGCGACGTCTGTGGCCTTCAGCTGGGTTCTCCCCGCGTGCATGGTGCGCATGTGCTGGTGGCCGGTCGTCCCCCTCAGATTCACTGCCTGAGATGTCAACTGGTATCCGGCGCTTGGTTGCAATGTTATGAAGCATTGCACAGACAGCCACAATGCGGCAGCACGCTGCAGGACTGTAATACATGGCCCCACCTGTCTTGTGCAGTATACGGAACCTGCTCTTGAGCAGGCCAAATGTCCTTTCAATACAGTTCCTTGTCCGGATGTGCGCAACATTGTAGCGGCGTTGCTGAGGTGTGGCAGGGTTGAGGTAAGGGGTCAGGAGGTATTCCCGTAGGGCGTAGCCACTGTCACCTGTATGAGAGGAGCAGATGTTGATTGCCTGTGCAGCGCAGTTACTTCATAGCAATGTGACATTGTCGACAAAGTGTACTTACCGAGTAGGTGTCCTTCCCCAAACTCTCCCCTGATCAGTCGTGTGTGGAGTCCGCTGTGCCTGAAGATGAAGGAGTCATGGGTACTCCCTGGGTACTGGGCCACAATGTCAGTGATGATGGTCTTGGCATTGCAGACCATCTGTATGTTGAGGGAGTGGTACGACTTCCTGTTGCGGTACATATACTCCGTGCCAGCTGGTGGGCAGATGGCTACGTGGGTACAATCTATGCAGCCAAGGACATGGGGAAAATGGGCAACATTATAAAATTGTAGTTTTGTGAGGTCCAAATCCTGTTGGCTCGTGGGAAATGTGATGTGCCGGTGGAGCTGGGTGAGCATGGCGTCAACAAAAGTGTGGAGGCAGCGTGACATGGTGGGCTGGGATATCCCCCCAGCAGCGGCTACTATGCCCTGGAAACTGCCGGATGCCAGGAGGTGCAGGCTGCACAATACCTGCACATGTGTGGGCACAGAATTGTTTCGCCTTGTTGGGTGCTGCATGATGGGGTCGAGTTCTTGTATCAGCCAGGTGATCATTTCCCCATTCAGCCTGTATTTAGCATAAATCTGTTCTCTGGTTTGCCCCAGCAAGGTGACCCGCTGCCGGTAAATCCTTGCCTGCCTCATGCGTCTCCTCAGTGCTGCTCGCTGTAGCCTTCGCCGCCTCACCACCATGTACATCCCAGGCATTGTGGAACGCCTATTGCTGCTGCTGAATGTCCTTATGTGTGATTGGTCAGGCCTGGACCTGTTGGTGATTGGCTAACAGTTTTTCAAAATTTGGTTAATCATGGCTTTTATGGTTACCACCTGCTTTGAGTTGTCCTTAAATTGCGCCGCGCAAATGTGCGATTTAGCGCTTTTTCGCTAATGTATTTCTTTCATGAATGCCGATTGAGACAATATTGCGTTTCGCTATTCAATTCGCAGATTCCGTGGTTGGTCGCTATTTCATTATCGCTAATGCTCGGCTTCCCGGAGTCTGCGACTTTTACAGCGTAATCGCTATTCCGGTCGCTATTATTTTTTTGCGATTTCGCTATTTCGTACTTGAATGCCGATTCCGTGTTTTGCACCCGCAATTGCGTTTTCGCAGCCATTGCGGGCGCTATTTCGCTTCATGAATCAGGCTGATAGCGATTACAGATAGTGCAGAATGCGGCAGCAAGGTTGATTAAACATATTCCTTTTAGACATCATATCTCCCCGCATCTGCGCATTCTTCACTGGCTGCCTGTGGCATCCAGGATTGATTTTAAAGCCTTGACATTGACCTATCGTGCTCTGCAGGGTAAGTGCCCAAATTATCTTAAAGCTAGATTCCTTAGCTACAGGCAGGTACGGCCTCTGTGGTCGAATGCTCTGAACTTGATCTCTGTCCCCCGTTTCGCCAAGGTTCTCCTTGGTGGAAGAGCTTTCTCGGCGCGATCTGCTAAATTATGGAACACTCTATTCCCAATGCTATCTCTGAGCCCGTCTTTAGGAAAAAGCTAAAGACATAGCTTTTTAATCAGTAAAATTTACTTTTTATTTGTTTTGTTACTACTCAGTTTATCGTGTTATTTACTGAGCGCCGGGACACCTCCTTGTGAGGTAACTGTTCGCACTATACAAACTTCTGTATTATTATTATTATTATTAAAATATTGATCACAAACAACAAGCAGCAATTAAGGGTTTGAAGAAAGATTCATCGGTGGTAGTAAAACAAGCCGACAAAGGCGGGGCGGTGTTAAACTGGCCCCGTGATATGTATCTGATGGAAGGATTTAAACAGGTTAAGAATTAAATTTGGTATCGTCAACTACCGGATGATACGGTTAGACAGATCCAAGACATAATTGCAGTAATCTTACAATTAGGGAAAGACGGAGGATTCTTAGGGCCGAAGGAATATGACTATCTTTTAAAAGAAATTCCCAGGACGCCCGTCCTATACCTCTTGCCAAAGATTCATAAGAACTTGAGTGAACCCCCTGGTCGCCCTATAGTCTTGGGGTGTGATTCTTGCCTCGAGTCTATTTCGAAGTATGTGGACTTCTTTTTAAAGCCGTTCCTCAAAGAGGTTAAATCCTACCTAAGAGACATCACAGATTTTTTTATTTTTTTTATAATAATATTTTATTCAAACAAAAAGCAGAGTCAGCATCCAATAGTCATTTGATACAGTACAGAATCAATACAATGGGCATTATGTCATAAAAACATATTATAGCAAGGATTATTGTGGCGTTGGGGTCCAGCCCTGTCCATTTCCATATCAGCTGTGGGGGAACTACAGATCTCACCCCTATACGTATTCCAATGTCCCCACTTTTTGTCCCATTTCTTGGGACACCCCTGACCTTATACACAGTTTTCTCCGCAATCATACATCTGTCCATCTCCGATACCCATCCCACTAGTAGTGGCCTTTGTGGGGCACCTCATTGCATCGCCGCTGCGCGCTTTACCAGCAGAAAACCCAAAGCCACCCACTGGAGCTCTATTTCCGTCAGGTTTGTGGCGCCCCATATGCTGAGGAGCCCGGGCTTTCCCAGTGCATCAGTCATTTTTCAGGTCGCTCTCTCCCATAGGTGCTGAATTACAGGACAGTCCCACAGGATATGATAAAAGGAGCCTGTGAGTCCGCATCCTCGGAGACACAGATCGTCAGGACGCCTGCCTATCTTAGCTAAGAGGGGTGCAGACATATATGCCCCATGTAGGACTTTCAGCTGGATCAATCTGAAACGATGATTGATCGCCGTTTCCCTGTGGGACATCAATGCCGACGTCCATTCGTCATCATCTAGGTGTCCTATGTCCCCCTGCCACTTGTCTCGCAGGGTCTGGAAGGAGTCAGGCATGTTGTTGCATAGTTTGCGATAGATGCATGATATTGCCTTAGCCTGAAGGGGCTCTGAAAGCAATCTGTCCTCGAGGCGTGAGGCTACCAGAAGGGAGGAAAGATCAGATATGTTTGTGAGAATAGCATGCTTAATTTGGAGGTATCGGAAACCTCGCCCTGGGTTAAAGCGTGTTTCTTTTGGAGGTTGGTGAAGGTCAATAATTTCCCCTTGTGAATCATGTCACCCAGTGTGGATATGCCTATCATATCCCATTTATCAAAGACCATCTGGTAACAAAGGGAGCCGAGTTTTTTGGGATGCCCATAGCGGTGTGGCCTTGGTAAACGTGCCAGACCACCCCATACTCCCTTTGGCGGGGTGCCATATAGCTATTGTTTGTGTCATGGGACCTACATATCGATTACGGGGAGGTTTACCATATAGAGCTCCAAAGTAACCCTCTCGTCCCGTTTGATAGCGTTCTAGGTGAAAGGCCGGGTTGGTAGGCGGCCCATGGAGCCATTAATTAGTGGCCACTAATTGGGAAGCCCAGTAGTAAAGGCGCATGTTTGGTAAGGCGATACCCCAATCATACCATCCTTGGGTAAGTTTTATGAAGTGCTATAGGGGGTGTCTTACTGTCCCACAACAGGAGGCGAAGGTCTCCCTCTAATGAGCGAAAGTAGGAATCGGCAACAGGAAAGGGGCAGTTTTGAAGGACATAAAGAAACCGCTGGAGCGCCAACATTTTGAAGAGAGCTGCCCTGCCGGGGAGGGGCAAAGGTAGTGAGCGCCAATGGGATATATCACTGTAGAGCCTTTGTAGTGGACCTTTTAAATGACGGTCGTAGAATATTTTGGGATCTGGGGTAATGAAGATTCCGAGGTACTTAAACCCATCTTGGGATATGGCAATAGAATATCCTCGCGGGAGGGTGGGCGGAGGGCCATGCAATCCGTAGAACACCGATTTGGACCAGTTGATTGTTCAGACATGGCCATATGCAAATCAGCCTTGACCCTGTGCCTAATGGGAACAGTACAGCCTGAACTGCCAAGCCATGTCTTCCCTGGACCGTAATCAAGCATCCAAGGACTGGTTTCTGGCTATCAGCTGTCTTCAGCCAGGATAGCTTGACTCCAGTGGTGTGGAGAGCATGGGACTCACGTCTGAGCATACCCATCCCACTTGAGGTGACAAATGCAAAATGATGTAAGGCATCGCGCGCATGCAAGACCGAGTGCGAATTCACCCACCAATCACATGACAAACAAGCATTGAAAATGCAATAGGACTCGTATTTACCCAAGACCTTTTGCATTTTAAACGGAAGTGCAGGCATGAAAGAGGGCACGACTGGGAGGGGGTGAGGGGTGGTTGTGGACCAAGAAGTTACAGACTGGGGGAGGGAATGGGGAGAGGCAGGGAAACAAAACAGTTGTTGAAGTAAAGGGGTGATAGCCTCGGAAGAACAATAATGATGATATGACTGTCAGGACGCGGGACCAACAAGCCAAAAACCAATCAAAATGCAGAATTTATTATTGAAGCCAATCAAAATTAATGCCGGAAAGTGGGCAGAGCTTCTCCCTGCTATATTGTATACTGCATGCCTAAGAGACCTAAAAAAGTGGTATGAAGAGGCAATGCTGCCACACCAAAGCTTTTTGTTTTTGATTACTTTAAACCATGTTGGACAGCGGTCACTGTTATGCAACATTTTCCCGCTGCGCGCTGCATTTTGAAAAAAGCCGCGTTCCATGACGCGCTCAGCTCGTCATCAGCGTGCGAGCGGCGTAACTCATGACGAGCTGAGCAATGATAGCACCATATAACTCTGTGAAGTGTGACTGTAAAAATCTGTTGAAAAGACCAACAGCCACTATTCATATAATATATACTTTGGAAGTGGCATCTAATCAATAGATGGTTGTTAATTCTTCATAAATCTAAGGCTGCTCATGGGACCTGGCCCTGATTTGTGGTATGGGTACTGTGTCTGGAATGAATGCTTGTATCTTTGTTGCATGTGTGTTGGATAAGCTGGTGCATGGGCAGTGCGGATTGAGTATTTTGTGACTATAGTTGTCTAGAATATTTTCCATTTCCACATTTGCATTTACCTGATTGGAATTGTGGTCTTTGTGCTTTCAGATGAACTGATGCATTATAACATAAATCCCCATCTCAACCACTGAATAGAGCTTAGACCTTTATAATGAGGAGTACTCGGCATAGTACACTTTGAATTGGAAGGCTTCAACCAAAACATTTTTGTTTTAAACGTATGAAGAAAGTGGGAGAGAGGGACCAGGGCGTGCTGCAAGTGCATCACAACAATCTTGACTTTACAAGTCAAGAACAGCCTATTTGAAACCTTTATTTGTCAAACATGGTGTGTGTACTGTTAACCAGGCTATGAGTTTAATTTTTAATCTGGAATTTGTCGATGTTTGTTTTTATACTGCAACCTTTCTTAATCAGTCTTTCAATGCACGTAAAAGTATGATATTTTAGCCTTTTGTACATATATTCTTTTATCGTATGTTTTATCTATTGGATTATGAATTATGTTATATTTATATTATGTATCTGTCTTGTTGGCGCTTTTATGGTCATTTTACATGTACTGAATAAAGCTTCATGAATTGAATTGACTTTACAAGTCTATTTTATGTGCTTTCACTTGCTTAACTATCAATGTTTGGCTGTGAATAAACGAAAATATGAAATGGCGTCTTAGCACTGGTGAAGAAATCTCCCAATATTAACTAATATAATCAAAGGTAAACACAAATTGTGTGGAGCCTCACTTTAGCAGAGTGTGTCTACATCAAACAGGCTCCGTTCAGGTTGGAATTATTACGTTGAGTCTAGTCCAATGCTGAAATCAGCCACCAATGATGCAAAAGGGGCGTGGCACCGGTGCACCTTGAACCCTGACAATGCTGTCATTGACATTGCCCCAGCAGCGGTCAAAGGGGCACATTTCCCTTCTTGACCCAAGGCCCAATGCAGAGAGGCCGCACATGGTTAGGGCACACCGTGCCTTTGAGGTTCGTGCTAGTCCCCGCTAGGAAGGGAGCGGGGCTGGTGACAGAGCAGATGACGCTGCCGGCACCAGCCCCGACCTCGCGTGCTGATTGGGGAATCGCGCGGATGCCCCAAAAGTCCTTCAAGAAATTCCAGGGAAAGTGAAGCAGGTTCAGCCGGTTCCTGGTGGTCTGTACCCCCCTCTAAGGGGGCCTTGGAGTGGCGGGGCTATCTTTTCCTCGCCACTTCCATTGCATCGCCTGCATCGCCCCGCCGGCTGCCCCATCACAGCAAGGGGTCTTCTGAAAGTGTGTTTTCACTGATTTTTGGACCGCTTTCTCATGTTTTATCTCCTCTTCTCTGAAGGTTTGCAGTGCTGGCAAGTCGAACAGGAGGGAAAGCAGTGCAATGGGAATCAGCTGTTTCTGCTCTGCTATTTTTTTGCATGTTATTGCTGCAAATGGTTTTTTTGGTGGCCTTTTGTAGGAAGGGTCAGGGATTCCAGAATATCCATCTTTTCCTCTGCAGCAATTTGTTTTTCTGGAGTGCTTTGCTTGCAAGGGGTTGGTTGAGTTTACCATTTGCCCCCTTTCTTTCAGCAGCGGAGATGGTTTGGTACTTGTGTGCTGCAGAATTTAAAGTGTGCAGTGCACAGTATTTGGGTATTAGGCAGTTAGGTTGCATTGCCTGGAGGGTGTATACATTGGTGAAGTGTGGTGTGTTTAGGTCTGGGTGTAGAACACCAATAGCAGAGACTCTGGGGCCCTTGGATCCTGGTGGAAGAGTCCCTTCTGAGGGGGTGACTGAGAGCGCTTTAAGTGAGGTAGAATCAACCGCAATGGATTGCACACCGCTAGCCCCTCCTCCGGATTGCCCCTAAGGATTCTGGTATGTATAGTTCATAAGTAGTTCACCTCAGTAGGTGCAAGTAAGTACATGGCCCGGGTTTCGGGATATCTTCCCTCATCAGTAGAGAACGTAGCTGGGGTGGAAAAGAAGGCCGCCAAGCAACCGTCACAGGCCTTGATGCCTAACCGACACGCATGTGTGTCATCCAGAAGCTCGTCAGCTTAAAGGCTCAAGGGAGCCCATTTGTAGAATCAACCGCAATGGATCGCACATCGCTAGCCCCTTCTCCGGATCGCCCCTAAGGATTCTGGTACGTATAGTTCATAAGTGGTTCACCTCAGTAGGTGTAAGTAAGTACTTGTTGTTGTGAAGATCTCTAGACCCGAGACATGGCCCGGGTTTCGGGATATCTTCCCTCATCAGTAGAGAACGTAGTTGGGGTGGAAAAGAATGCCGCCAAGCAACCGTCACAGGCCTTGATGCCTAACCGGCACGAAGGTGCGTCATCCAGAAGCTCGTCAGCTTAAAGGCTCAAGGGAGCCCATTTGTAGAATCAACCGCAATGGATCGCACATCGCTAGCCCCTTCTCCGGATCGCCCCTAAGGATTCTGGTACGTATAGTTCATAAGTGGTTCACCTCAGTAGGTGCAAGTAAGTACTTGTTGTTGTGAAGATCTTTAGACCCGAGACATGGACTGGGTTTTGGGATATCTTCCCTCATCAGTAGAAAACGCAGTTGGGGTGGAAAAGAAGGCCGCCAAGCAACCGTCACAGGCCTTGATGTCGTAGTTTGACAGCGATTGGGTTAGCATTTGCTTCAGCTACACAAGCTTTTCACTGTTAGCTTGACAATATTCCGGAGGCCATTTTGTATTCCCGGCCTCCATTTTGAGTGAATGCGCTGCCTCGTGGTCAGCATGCCCTTTTGTCCTTCCTCTCTCCCGATGACCTTTTTGTCTGCCCCGCAACTGGCTATTTTTAGCAATGGTCAAGCCCGCACATGCGCATTTAGGCCTTCAAGGTTAATGATCGGTCACTGCTTAGGAATGTTCTTCAAACTGACCAGTGGTACTAAGCTCCTCCCATCAGTTGGCTCTGTTCCAAAAATGCCATTATATGTACCTAAAGTTGTGTAAAGTGTGTACCGCCTATTTTTCAAATTCCTGCAAACTGTATAAAAGAAGCCACGTACTCAATGTTCAGGGTGATACTCCCTACATTGCCGAAGGGTGCTGTAGGATTGTACCACCACCCCATGAGTCATAATAAACTTGTCTTTTGGATTTCCAGTTTCCGTGCCAACCTTTATTCCAAGGTATCAAGAGGTTTTGCAGAGTATGTAGGTCTGTTGAAACCCCATACCACAAATTGGCACCCGAATAGGGACTCATCGGCGACTCGGATGCCCGAAGGATTGGTCTTGACGAAGGATTGGAAACCCGCCATGGACACGCGCGCTGCCACTGAGTGACCCGAGTCTTTGCACCCACTGCGTTTTTTCCTTTTCTTCCGATCTGACCTTCCAGGTGGTCCCGGTCCTTGACTGAGATCCTGATCGTTGGGATGCCGTGCAGTGACCGTTTGGCCGATTCGAGAACTTGGCAGTTGGAACTTGGACATTTGGAATATTTGGTAAGCTTTGGATTGGTAAGGTAGTCTACTGACCCTTACTTTGGCTTTTTGGATTTGTTTGAGTTAGCTAACATTTGGATCTATGTTTTATACTATATGTGGAGTGCACCTCACATAGGCAGGTAATGTGGAGGTATTTCTCTGACTTTGTGTTTGTTTGAACGGCACACTATGTGTAAAACACTTTAAATGCCATTTAGTGCAATATCGCGTTTTCGTGATATTTTTGACATGCCTGTTTTTAGCACGCTCCGAGGAATGTGCTGTCTTGGAAATGGTACCAGTTATCGATTAAATGAATCTCAGCCGGCTCCCCCAGAGGGGACACCTAATCGTGAAATGTATATAAAATGTGGCCTCCCCACTATTATGTATAGTACCTTATGCCGATCATGAATTGCAATGGCCACTACATGGATCGTTAGATTTGCGAAAGGTTCAGTATGTGGAGCAGTGTTTGTTTCAGCGCAGGTCTAGACAGGATATGTTTGATTGTGTGCGTATGTGGGAGAAAGAGGTGCGTGAACAAATGAAGCGTGAACAAGCCTTGGCGGACAAGGAGCAGCGAAAGGCTGCCCATGTTAAAGCTTTACAGCTACAGGAAAAGGAATTACAGTACCAGAAAGATAGGGAGATACGAGAGCGTAATTTACAAATTAATGGTCAGTTTCCTTTTCGACGCCCCCTTTATCCTGTCCTTCATAATGAATCTGATGATTTTTTATTGTTAGATCGTTGCCCGCCTCCATACATTATGCCTACAGCTCCAGATGTGGATCCTGATTCATCTGACGATCAGGATGAAAGGAGGGATACTCGTTCTATGCCTTCTGCTGAGCGAGCTGCAGACTTACGCGGGCTGGCTCATAAATTTAATGTTAATGTTATTTCTGTTTCAGAGATTAAAGATGATATGTGTAAGCGGTCTGAAAAAGAGCGATTGTATTTTCCGGAACATTTTGGGCAAGAAGGTTTTGAGCGGTTTAGAAAGATTTCACCTGAGTTGGAACCTAAGGATATAGCAATTGGTTGTGATAATTTACGTAAAGGTGTTTTTGTTCTCACAGACGCAGATGGTTTCTTCCGACGCCTGGTTCAGCTATGGGACGAGATGTTACGACTACGGGAGTTGAGAAAGGCATCGGGTTCGACTACGTCTGAATCGACGATTGAGTCCAGGGTGTGTTTTATCTTTGGAGCAGTTAAGAGTGATACAGTTCACGTTATGCCTATGCGAGAAGCTGCGCCTTTGTTTGTCCCTCCCAAAGGTCAAGGTACAGATGATAATAAGTTGTCTGTGGATTCGAAGGGCTATTTCGTATATAATTGGGTTTATACTCCTTGGAATAGAGCGGATGTTATGGCGCTTAAAAAGACTTTGCCTGACCCGCGGAAAAATCCGGCAGCTTTCTATGAGGGAGTAGACGGAGCTCTTTCTTCATGTATTATGACATTAGTTGACGTTGATCTTTTCTTTGGGTTAATATTGCCACCCGATAGGTGCAGGGCAATTCGTAAATTTGATGACCGACAGATTTTAGGAGCAGATTGGAAGGATATAGCACAGGCCGATTCGGATAGAGAACCTGCGTGTAAGCAATGTACATTAATTTTAGAACTCCCGGCGGCTATTTTGAATAAATTAAAAACGCTCATTCTCCCTAAAAAGATTGATTGGACGATGTTGGCCTCTTGTAAACAGAAGCCAGATGAATCAGTTTCTGATTTCTTTACACGCTTCGAGGAAGCGTTCCATGATTACAGTGGTCAATTATTAACAAAGGACACGGGCAGGCATTTGTTTGTCGATAAGTATGTGGCTAATCTCCTACCGGAGATTGCAAAGCATTTAAAGGCTAGTGAAAGTTCATAGACCACTGCAACTCTCGCTTCCCTCCTAACTATGGCTCAGTTTTATGAACGACAGGAATCGGAGGCTAAGGAAAGTAGTGATAAAAAGGCGAAAGAATTGAAGAGGAAGGTGATGTTGGCTCAGGTTTACGATACGCAGCCGAGGGGAAATGATCGGGGTAGACGTGGGTCTTATGGCCCGCCTTCTTCCCACTCTGATATCTCTGCAGATCAGTGTGCATACTGTAAACAGTTTGGACATTGGCTTTCAGATTGTCTGGTGCTTCAAGAACAGCGTATTCAGCGTGGTCGAGGAAATAATAGGTTTCGGAATAGTTATTCAGGTCCGAGGGGTGGTGCGAATGATCGTGGTAGGTTTGAAGCTATGGGTCGTGGTCAGGCTGACTATAATACTTTTGATCGACAGAATCAGTATCAGAGAGCCGAGGGTGAGTCTTCTGAGTTTCCGGATAATACGTATGCATAGGATTGCTTAGGATGGGTGTTCTTTCCCTGTGTTTTTTTGCCCTTGCCTCATTTTTCCCACCTTCTTTTTGTTGGCCCTTAGGTCTTCGGGCACCTTTTCATGGCTAATCTATGTTAGGGTGCAGGTGCACTCTACTTCAAACATGGCTGCCACTGGCCCCTGGTACTGCAGCGTGGTCTTTTTAGTGTAGCACCCTAGTTGCCAGGAGCTGGCTGGATCCCCATACAATGTTGCAATGCCAGCCACCCATCCCCTGTCCATAGGTAGAGTGGGGAAGCTCCTGGAACCTTCCAGAAGAAAGGCAGAGTTGATGTTTGCCGCCTTAGAGAGTGGTCACCTGACCTGGGCATACTTAAGCAAGGGAGGGAACATTTTTAGTCAGTTGGGGCAGTTGGGGCAGTTGGGGCATCACTGACCTGGGGAACCCACGCAGGAGTTTTAGGCGGGAGGGCCTAGATAGGAATCTATGCTACTGGGAGTCACAGGATTTAGGTGCTGCCTCTTAAGCTGGGTGAGGTGTCCTAGACCAGCCCCCAGATCTGGCCCAGCGGTAGGGGACACCAGTCAGCATCTAACTCACACCCCCCCTCCAACTTCAAGAAACCAACATCTAAGGGCACAAAACAATCCACGCGCCAAGAAGCCTACTTTGCTGTGACCAGAGACTGATGGGGATCGACCAGGTACTGGACTGGGCTGCCCTGCGCACTCCCCGCCTTCGTCTGTGTCCTTCTGGCCTTACCTGTCTCCCCCTGACTGAACTGCTCTGCTGTCTCTGCTGAACTGTGTGAGAAACGCTATATCCTGTGCCCCCCCTGGTCAGCGCTGTGGTTGAGACTGTCTGTCCTGTTAGGAGGATGGAGGTTGCCTTCCCTCCTGCCGGCCCGATCTGCTGACTGACCCCCACTGCCCAGAGCTGTGTCAGAAATTGCCCCTCGGGCCCTCCCGGTGACCCGCGCTGCAAAGCCCCCCAAGTGCTTCCCGGGATCGGCGCTAGCGCTGTACCTTGGTGCCTTGAGGCACTTGAGGAGAGTTTGCCCCCGCGGCGTCAGCGCCACCCACACGACGCCTCAGAGGTGCTGCTGGCCTGTCCTGTGGCCGCCTGCCCCCGCGCTGTGACTAGCGCCGACGTTGACCCCCCACGGTGGCCCCCGGTGCCAGGAGAGGGTCACCACATCGAGATCGCCGGGCAACGTTAGACCTGAAGCCTGCCTAGGCCCCGGTCACGTGAGCGGGAGCGCTGCCGCTTCATCGGCCGCGCCCCGACCAAGCTGCACCACCATTGGCTGTCACCGCCGGGCCCCGCCGACAAGGCCCGGCGCTCAATGAAAGCCGCGCCCACTGCGGAGGGGGCCGCTGAGCCAGAGAGCCCCCTCTGGTCGTTCCCCAAACGCTGGTCCTGCCTCGTCCCGGCGCCGGGGCTCCAGAACTGCCCCCGCGCCACACAGGGCCGGGTGAGGCCCCAGGAGGGCTGGAGCTCCTCCTCCTGCCCCAGAGTCCACGAAAGGGCCCCGGAGGGCCGAAGATAAGAGGTAATCCCAGGGGAGGAGGGCAGAAGGCCGGTTTTAGGCCCCGAGTTCGCCCCTCCCCTGGGGAGCATTGTGACTGGGCCCTGTTGGCCCCAATGAGCCCCAAATAGGCCTGAGAAAGGCGTGAGGTGTGCTGGGGGCCAAATACTGTGCATGCCGGGAGAACAGGCTCATCCTGAATTAACTGTTTCCAGCACTTGGTAGTAGGATTATTCACTCCATCGACTGTGGGTGCTTGGTGGCAGTTAGGCTGCCTTTACTGTTTATGCCTGCTTTCATGTTTTCAAGCCTGCTAATGGAATGGTTATCTTTTCCCTGTACTGAATTTCTTGCAGGGGCGGGCCTCTACAGTTCCTGAAGGGGTTAAGTTCTGATCCTCAATGATTCATTACAGTACTACTTTTATGATCTGACTTGGGTTACTAAATTGCCGCTATTTACAAGGGGAAGTGTTTATGGTTGCTGCCTACATGTTTATCCATGGTTTATGAAACTACCTTTTAGCCTGCGGTATAGCATAACGCAACAGGCTGTATTACTGCAAGATTTCTGCTGTACTGAGAGTACTTAATGAAATGTTTTGCCCTGTTACAGGAAATGCATTTTGAAAGGCGTTCATGAAATGTTTTAATGAGGTACTTTAATGAAATGCTAATGATTTGCTAATGCACTAATTGCTTTGATCTAAAGCCTATATAAAAGAACTTGATTTTCAATCACAACTCCTGGTGTGGTCTCCATTATTGCGAACACTTCTTGTCTCAGTGGATGCGTGTGTTGAGTAGCTGCTTTACACGTAAACCCCTGGCCGCCTTCCTGCTCGAGCCAAGCTACCCCCCGGAGAACTGGTGGTCCCAGTTCTTACATTGGTGGCGAGCGGTAGGATCCAGGACCTGTAGCTACCTAACACCCTCCAGTGGGACAGAGTGCGCTGCAATTAATTGGACACCTGTGGTGCCTACAAGCTAACTCAATTGCCCACCACTGTCTAAGTCTGCAAAGTGTGTAGGAACCTGTGTTGACCCAGCATTGTTGCCTACGTCCTAGAATTTTTTCTTTCAGGTTATCTGGGTCCCCACCTGACAAAATGGAGTTCCAGCTGGCTGACCTCGATAGGTACACAGCAGTGCAGTTAAGGGAGTTTTGTCAGGGGATGGGGCTGCCTGTGGGGACGAGAGCTGTCAAAGAAGAGCTCCGTACTGCCTTGAGGGCATGGGTAAGGGCCCACCCAGAGGAGAGAAAGGATGAGGAACCAGAGGAACAGGACACACATGGGGAGGTGGACACTCAAGGAGACCCAGGCCTACTTAACATTGACATGTCAGACAATGTGTTGCCAGGAAGACGTTCCGGGGCAGGGAGTAGTGTATCTAGGGAGAGTGTGTCGCCGCAGGAGTACGAGGACAGGAGGGAGGAGAGGCGATTGAAGTGGGAGCTTGCCAAGTTAGAGCACGAGAGGGAGAGAGAAAGGGAAGATAAGAAACTGGCTTTAGAGAGAGAAAGACTAGCTATGGAGGAAAGGAAACTGGCGCACAAGCTTCAGCTCAAGGAAATGGAGCTGAGAGCACTAGAGTTGGGTGCGCCAGGAAGTCCGAATGGTGGCAGCATACCAGAGGCTCAGCAGGAGCCCAGATTCTGGTTACCTAAGGAGGTGATAGCGAGCTACACCAAGGGGGATGACATTGCCAGGTGGTTGGAGGCGTATGAAGTGGCCTTGACTGCCCATGGGGTGCCTGAGAAACACTGGGGAGGTGGTTTGTACCGGTATATACCTCCTGACGTCAGGGACTCACTCCTGTATCTGGATAAGGCAGACCAGTTTAGGTATTACCCCATGAAGGAGGCGCTTATTAAACATTTTGGTCTCACCCCCGAAAGGTATCGCCAGAGGTTCCGTGACAGCCATAAGCTGTTCACGCAGAATTGGGTGGATTTTTTTGAGTATGCCCGTAAGGCTCTGGATGGTTGGGTGCGTGGCAGCAAGGTGCATGATTTTGAGGGTCTATGCAATCTTTTTTTGAGAGAGCACCTCTTGGATAAGTGTTTTCCGGAGCTACGCCAACATCTGGTGGACCGCAAGCTTACTGATCCCCGTGAGCTTGCGGAGGAGGCGGATACTTGGTTCAGCACCCGGGTGTCACACAAGGGCCCCGGGGGAGATGGCCCGAAAGGCAGACAGGGCGCCCCTCAGAAGAAAGAGGGTGGAGATAAAAGACCGGAGTTCTCACGAGGCCCACAAACTAGACAGTTTGGGAAAGGAGTAGGTACCCCATCTCAGAACCGTTCCCCAAAACCCACTTACCCTGACAAGAGTCAGCAGCCAAAAGTGGTCCGGTGCTATGAGTGCGGAGAGGTCGGACACTACGAAGGGAGATGCTCAGTGTCGCAAACGACCCCCAGCCCCCACTGGTGGCAAGAGTCCCGGGGTGGCTAGCGTAGCGCTTGGGATGGAGCTGCCCCTAGATAGGGAAGGGGAGTGGACAGGCCTGACCCTGGTTTCACTTGGGGATAGAGAGATGGTCCCAGTGACGCCCTTACCATCAAATACTGTTAAGTTCCAGGAGAGGGTGAAGGTCAATGGGGAGGAGGTGGACGCTCTGAGGGACACAGGAGCCAGCATGACCACCGTAGTGAGGTGGCTGGTGTCCCCTGAGCAGGTAGTACCTGATGTGTACCATCAGGCCGTGTTGGCTGACGGCAGAATGAGCTACTATCCCGTGGCTCAAGTTCCCTTTGAGTGGGGAGGAGTGTCAGGCCCGTTGAGAGTTGTGATCAGCCCTGCCTTGCCCGTGGACTGTCTGCTCGGTAATGACCTCGAACATACTGCCTGGAAGGAAGTGGAGTTTAAGGCCCACACTGAGATGCTGGGGTTACCATGGTGGACTTGCGTAGTCACGCGGTCCATGGCTGCCCGGCAAGAAGCTCAACCCAGGTTGGAGCCTGAGACAACGGCCCAACCCAGTGCCGGTCCAGAGGAGAGTGTTGTGGAGGACACACCCCGTGTGATGGATGAGGAGCCCGCGGAGGTAACCCCGAAGTCCGTGGAGGTGGATGTCGTTCCCGTGGGGGACTTGCCGACCCTTGCCGAGTGGCATGTAGAAGGAGGGCCTACCCGGGAAGAATTCTGTTGGGCGCAGAAGGAGTGCCCCACACTTGAAGGCATGCGACGACAGGCCGAAGCCCAAGCGGTCAACCAAGAGACTGGCAGTTATCACGTGTATTGGGAGGATGGCCTCCTGTACAGTGAGCCAAGGGTTCCGGTGCATGGATCCTCGAGGGCCTTAGTGGTCCCCCAGGGTTACCGGGCCTTTTTGTTGGAAATGCCGCATGAGATACCCTTAGCCGGACACCTGGGCCAGGACAAGACCTTTGCAAGGCTAGTCCCACATTTTTATTGGCCTAGAATGAGAGTTGCCTCTGACACCTATTGCAAGACCTGCAAGACTTGCCAGGCCAGTGGCAAGACGGGGACCAAAGTGAAGGCCCCATTGGAACCACTCCCAGTGGTCGCGACCCCTTTCGAGCGGGTTGGAATCGACATCGTTGAGCCGTTGGACCCTCCGACCTCTGCGGGACATCGGTTCATCCTGGTGTTGGTGGACCTCGCCACTCGGTACCCGGAGGCCATACCTCTGAGGACCGTTACTGCACCTGTGGTAGCGCGGGCCCTGATAGGGATATTTACCCGAGTGGGATTCCCCAAGGTTGTGGTGTCGGACAGAGGCACAAATTTCATGTCAGCCTACATGCAGGCCATGTGGAAGGAGTGCGGAGTGACCTATCGGTTCTCCACTCCTTACCACCCCCAGACTAACGGGCTCGTAGAGCACTTCAACAAGACCTTGAAGGGGATGATCTGGAGCCTGCCAGAAGACTTGAGGCGGAAATGGGACATCCTCCTCCCTTGCTTGCTGTTCTCGTACCGCGAGGTACCCCAGAAGGGAGTCGGGGTCAGCCCCTTCGAATTGCTCTATGCCCATCCCGTTAGGGGTCCCCTCAGTCTGGCCAAAGAGGGGTGGGAGAAGACTTCGAAGAAGCTTCCCCGTGATGTTGTCAGCTACATGCTGGCATTCCACAGTCAGATGGCCAAGCTGTGGAAGGAAGCCTCAGACAACTTAGAGGCTAGCCAAGCTGTCATGAAGGAGTGGTATGACCGCAACGCTCGGACGGTAGAGTTGGACGCTGGACAGAAGGTGTGCGTCATGGAGCCTGGGGAGCTTAGTGCCCTCCAGGACCGGTGGACTGGTCCGTACGAGATTGTGGAGCGTCGAGGCCAGACCACCTACGTCGTTGACTTGAAGACCCCCCGTCAGCCCCATCGGGTGCTCCACGTCAACCGCCTGAAGCCTCACCATGAGCGATCGGAGCTTGCTCTCCTCATGGTGACGATGGGAGCGAGGAGGAGGAAAGTGAGCCTCTTCCTGACCTTCTAGCAGCTCAGGAGAAGGATGGTTCAGTGGAGGGAGTTGTCCTCTCCCCATCCTTGACCCCAGAACAACAGAGGGACTGCCGCCAGGTATTGGCGCAGCACGCCTCGTTGTTCTCCCTCACGCCTGGAATTACACATCTGTGTACCCATGATGTGGACACAGGGGACAGTCCGCCAGTGAAAGCCAAGTCTTACCGGCTGTACGAGAAAGTGAAGAACAGCATCCAGGGTGAGGTGACCAAGATGCTGGAGCTGGGAGTGATCGAACCCTCCAGCAGCCCGTGGGCTAGTCCGGTTGTGCTGGTGCCGAAAGCGGCTCCACCGGGCACCACACCGGAACTTCGGTTCTGTGTGGACTATCGGGGGTTGAACTCTATCACCAAGACAGATGCTCACCCGATACCACGGGCGGACGAGCTGATTGACCGGATGGGAGCAGCCAAGTACCTCAGCACCATCGACTTGACATCAGGGTACTGGCAGATTGCCATGGCCGATGGAGCGAAGGAGGAGACAGCGTTCTCCACCCCCGAGGGCCACTTCCAATTTCGAGTGATGCCCTTCGGGCTCAAGGATGCTCCGGCCACCTTCCAGCGGTTGGTGAACCAGGTGCTATCTGGCCCGGAGTCCTTCTCAGCGGTGTACCTGGATGACATAGGTGTCTTCAGTAGCACCTGGGAGGACCATCTAGAGCATCTCCAGGAGGTGCTGCGGGCATTGCAACATGCTGGTCTCACCATCAAGGCTAGCAAGTGCCAGATTGGACAGGGATCTGTTGTGTACCTGGGACACCTGGTGGGCGGGGGTAAGGTGCAACCCCTCCATGCCAAAATTGAGACCATCATGGCCTGGGAGCCCCCTAAAACTCAGACTGAGGTCTGAGCTTTCCTTGGCCTCACTGGCTATTACCGCAGATTTGTCAAGGGATATGGCACCATCGTGGCCCCCTTGACCGAGTTGACGTCCAAAAATCAGCCACGCAAGGTCATCTGGACGGCTGCTTGTCAGGAGGCATTTGAAACACTGAAGCGCGCGATGTGCACCGCTCCGGTGCTGGCCACTCCGGACTACCAAAAAGAATTAATCGTGCAGACAGATGCCTCAGAGCATGGCGTAGGCGCCGTGCTGTCGCAACTCAACGATGATGGCCAAGACCAACCTGTGGCCTTCATCTCCAGAAGACTCCTCCCTCGGGAACAGCGATGCAGTACCATCGAGCGAGAAGCCTTCGATGTGGTCTGGGCTTTGAAGAAGTTGAGGCCATACCTTTTTGGCTCTCACTTCCTAATTCAGACTGACCACTGTCCCCTTCGCTGGCTCATGCAGATGAGAGGCGAAAATCCCAAGTTGCTAAGGTGGTCCATTTCCCTACAGGGGATGGACTTTAGGGTGGAACATCGGCCCGGAGATGACCACGCCAATGCTGACGGTCTCTCCCGGTTTTTCCTCCTTAGCGACGAGAACTCCCTAGAGGTTGGGTAGTTCTCCCCTCTTTCGGCTGGGGGGGACGCATGTTAGACCTGTCAGCCCTAGGGTGGTCTTTCCCTGTGTTTTTTTGCCTTGCCTCATTTTTTCCACCTTCTTTTTGTTGGCCCTTAGGTCTTCGGGCACCTTTTCATGGCTAATCTATGTTAGGGTGCAGGTGCTCTCTACTTCAAACATGGCTGCCACTGGCCCCTGCTACTGCAGCATGGTCTTTTTAGTGTAGCACCCTAGTTGCCAGGAGCTGGCTGGATCCCCATACAATGTTGCAATGCCAGCCACCCATCCCCTGTCCATAGGTAGAGTGGGGAAGCTCCTGGAACTTCCAGAAGAAAGGCGGAGTTGATTTTTGCCGCCTTAGAGAGTGGTCACCTGACCTGGGCATACTTAAGCAAGGGAGGGAACTTTTTAGTCAGTTGGGGCATCCCTGACCTGGGGAACCCACTCAGGAGTTTTAGGCGGGAGGGTAGATAGGAACCTAAGCTACTGGGAGTGACAGGATTTAGGTGCTGCCTCTTACGCTGGGTGAGGTATCCTAGACTAGCCCCCTGATCTGGCCCAGCAGTAGGGAACCCCAGGGTCCATCTGCAGTGACTGAGGGAAACTCAGTCAGCCTCCAACTAAACCCCCCCTCCAACTTCAAGAAACCAACATCTAAGGGCGCAGAACCATCCATGCGCCAAGAAGCCTACTTTTCTGTGACCAGAGACTGATGGGGATCGACCAGGTACTGGACTGGGCTGTCCTGCACACTCCCCGCCTTCGTCTGTGCCCTTCTGGCCTTACCTGTCTCCCCCTGACTGAACTGCTCTGCTGTCTCTGCTGAACTGTGTAAGAAACGCTATATCCTGTGCCCCCCCTGGTCAGCGCTGTGGTTGAGACTGTCTGTCCTGTCAGGAGGATGGAGGTTGCCTTCCCTCCTGCCGGCCCGATCTGCTGACTGACTGTGTGAGAAACGCTTTATTCTGACCCCCACTGCCCAGCGCTGTGTCAGAAATTGCCCCTCGGGCCCTCCCGGTGACCCGCGCTGCGAAGCCCCCCAAGCGCTTCCTGGGATCGGCGCTAGCGCTGTACCTTGGCGCCTTGAGGCATTTGAGGAGAGTTTGCCCCCGCGGCGTCAGCGCCGCCCACACGACGCCTCAGAGGTGCTGCTGGCCTGTCCTGTGGCCACCTGCCCCCGCGCTGTGACTAGCGCCGACGTTGACCCCCCTCGGCGGCCCCCAGTGCCAGGAGAGGGCCGTCGCATCGAGATCGCCGGGCAGCGTTAGGCCTGAAGCCTGCCTGGCCCCAGGTCACGTGAGCGGGAGCGCCGCCGCGTCATCAGCCGCGCCCCCGCCCAAGCTGAACCACCATTGGCTGTCACCGCCGGGCCCCGCTGACAAGGCCCGGCGCTCGGGGAAAGCCGTGCCTCACCACGGAGGGGGCCGCTGAGCCAGAGAGCCCCCTCCGGTCGTTCCCCAAACGCTGGTCCTGCCTCGCCCGGCGCCGGGCTCCACAACTGCCCCGCGCCGCACAGGGACGGGTGAGGCCCCGGGAGAGCTGGAGCTCCTCCTCCTGCCCCAGAGTCCACCTAAGGGCCCCGGAGGTAATCCCAGGGGAGGAGGGCGGAAGGCCGGTTTTAGGCCCCGAGTTCGCCCCTCCCCTGGGGAGCATTGTGACTGGGCCCTGTTGGCCCCAATGAGTCCCAAATAGTCGCAAGGCCTGAGAAAGGCGTGAGGTGTGCCTGGGGGCCAAATACTGTGCATGCCTGGAGAACAGGCTCATCCTGAATTAACTGTTTCCAGCACTTGGTAGTAGGATTATTCACTCCATCGACTGTGGGTGCATGGCGGCAGTTTAGGCTGCCTTTACTGTTTATGCCTGCTTTATGTTTTCAAGCCTGCTAATGGAATGGTTATCTTTTCCCTGTACTGAATTTCTTGCACTGGCGGGCCTCTACAGTTCCTGAAGGGGTTAAGTTCTGATCCTCAATGATTCATTACAGTACTACTTTTAAGATCTGACTTGGGTTACTAAATTGCCGCTATTTACAAGAGGAAGTGTTTATGGTTGCTTCCTACATGTTAATCCATGGTTTATGAAACTACCTTTTAGCCTGCGGCATAGCATAACGCAACAGGCTGTGTTACTGCAAGTTTTCTGCTGTACTGAGAGTACTTAATGAAATGTTTTGCCCTGTTACAGGAAATGCATTTTGGAAGGCGTTCATGAAATGTTTTAATGAGGTAATTTAAAGAAATGCTAATGATTTGCTAAAGCACCAATTGCTTTGATCTAAAGCCTATATAAAAGAACTTGATTTTCAATCACAACTCCTGGTGTGGTCTCCATTATTGCGCCCACTTCTTGTCTCAGTGGATGCGTGTGTTGAGTAGCTGCTTTACACGTAAACCCCTGGCCGCCTTCCTGCTCGAGCCAAGCTACCCCCGGGGAACTGGTGGTCCCAGTTCTTACAATGGGGTATGGAATCGGTTGAAGTACCAGTAGATCAAAGGGGTCAATATATTTTAGCGCATGTTTTGGGTTCTACTGAGCAGTTTCTGGTCGATACAGGAGGTACTCATAGCGCTCTGTCCAAACAATTGGTTCCAAGGGCTCCCCTGTCTGGCGAAACGATTACATCAATAGGGTTCGATGGAACGCCTTCCCTTAGCCCATTGTCTCAACCCCTTCCATTTCACATGCATAAGTTCAGTGCCCCATGTCCATTTTTGTTGTCTCCAAATACACCAGATAATATTGTGGGACTTGATATGCTCAAGCACTTTCGAGCAACAATAAGCTGCGCTCCTGAAGGGGTGCGGTTTTTTTTTAATGATAATTACCCAGAGTTTGAGAGATCGTGCCTCCTTCAGCAAGCCGGTGCGTTAGCCTCCCTTCCAAGTACTTTATGGGCCACTTCTGACACTGATGTAGGACAGATGATTATCCCTCCCGTACATATCACTGTAAAGGAGGGAGCGATATTGCCCCGTGTACCACAGTATAAAATTTCTAGAGAAGGTGAAGCTGCTTTGACTCATATCATAAATGACTTGATCGCTGTAGGAGTGGTGGAGGAAGTTCCCTATAATGTTTGCAACAGCCCTATTCTTCCGATCCTAAAGAAAGATACCGACACTAGGATTTATCGTTTTATTATTGATTTAAGGGAAGTCAATAAGATAGTAGCACCCCAATATCCTGTGTTGTCCGATATTACTACCTTACTTACTTTGGTCCCACCCACATCCACCACCTTCTCTGTTATCGATTTATTTATTTATTTATTTATTTGCTTGTAAAGCGCATGAATCAAATTCCCGAAGGGATATCTCTGCGCTAGTGCTAGCATTAGAGGGTTACTGCAAGAAAAAGCTGAAAGGAAGACCTGAAAAATTTAAGGCATGGTGAAGAGGTACGTTTTCAGTTTCTTCCTAAATAGTTCTAGGCTCCGAATCTGTTTTAGTTCAATGGGCAGGGAATTCCAGAGAATGGGTCCTTTGTAGGACAATGCTCGGCCTCCTTGTCTGGCCCTTCTGATTTTAGGGACCTGGAGCAGGAGATGGTTGCAGGATCGAAGAGTCCGGCCAGGAATGTAGGGCAGGAATTTAGCTTTTAGATAGCTGGGGCTGGTGCTAAACAGGCATCTGTATATAACATTGCAGATTTTGAATTTGATGCGCTGCTTTACGGGTAGCCAATGAAGTTGGCGAAGCAGGGGGCCGGACGGCGTTCTGGGAGGGGCATTGAGGGCCAGTCGAGCCGCCGTGTTCTGGACAACCTGAAGTTTATCTAGCTGTGCTTCATTTGCTGAGATGTATAGACCATTGCAGTAATCCATTCTGCTTATAATAAGGGTCTGGATGAGAGTCTTCCTATGGTTTGGGGGTAGAAACGGGAAGGCTCGTCTCAGGAGCCCCACCACATGGAGGCAAGCACCTGCTACTTGCGTGGTGTGCTCTTTAAGCAGAAGTGCCTGGTCTAGTTTGACACCCAGGTTTTTTGCTGTTTGTTTGGGATAAGGGATGGGACCTAGTTCCAGAGGCCACCAATCCGGGGACCAGAGAAGGGTTGCCCCTCCAAACAGCATGACCTCTGTTTTGGATACGTTACATTGTAAAAAAATTTTAGCCATCCAGTTTGCTACAGCCCTCATCCCGTCTGCAAATGATGACTGAATTGCCGGAGTGAGGGTCTGGAAGGGGAATAGCAGCTGGGTGTCATCAGCGTATGATACAGGAGTAAATCCAAAGGATCTTATCAGATTAGCTAAGGGGGCCACATAAATGTTAAACAACGTTGGGCTGAGACACGAGCCCTGTGGCACACCCTTAGTAAGCTCTCTTGATGGTGATGAATGGGAGCCCAGTCTGACACCTTGAGTTCGGTCGGAAAGGAAGCTGTGCAGCCATGATAGAGCTGTTCCTCCTACCCCTACACTGCTCAGTCTTTCGAGAAGGAGAGCATGTGATACCGTGTCGAAGGCAGCGGACAGGTCTAACAGCACTAGAATCACCGATTCCCCCCTGTCCAGTGACATCCGGATGTTGTCGGTCACGGAGAGGAGGGCTGATTCAGTGCTGTGGTTGGGCCTGAAACCAGATTGTGAGGGGTCCAGGCCTTCCGCTGCCTCGATGTAGTTCGACAGGTAGGTATTCACATGCTTCTCAGTAAGTTTACCGAGATAGGGTAGGAGGGAGATAGGCCTGAGGTTCGATAGATCAGACCAGGGCAGCATGGTGTTTTTCCGAACCGGATTTACAACTGCTTGTTTCCACTCAGATGGAACCCGTCCTTCACTAAGGGATTGATTTATGATGGTTTGTAGGAATGGGCCTAAAAAGGAGTTCAGGGGGGCCATCATTCTAGCAGGTATGAGGTCATTAGGGGAGCCAGATTTTATATGATTAGTTAGAAGGTGGAGATCAGTGTCAGATAGTGAGGGAAAGGAAAGTAGAGATATTGTATTTTGTTGTGCGGCCGTGTTAGCGGAGATGACATTTGGAGCAGGGCAGCAAGTGCTGATAGAAGTGTTGTTCAGGATTTTGTCGTAAATCAGGTTGATTTTATTCTCGAAAAACAGAGATATCTCTTCGCAAAGAGGCAGTGAGAAGTCATCCAAGCTAACACATGCTGTGGGTTTCACAAAGGATTCGAGTATCTTATACAATTCCTTTGATGAGTTGCCGGCCTCTGATATTTGCTGGGCCAGGCTAAGCTTGCGCGCTGTTTTAATGTTTTTATAGTATTTGGATTGTGCTTTTTGATAGGCACTCTTGTCATCTGGGGGGTGCGACCTCCTCCACTTCTTCTCCAGCCTTCTGCACCCTTGCTTCTCACTTCTTAAGGTGGCTGTGTACCATTTTTCCTTTTTGTGAGTGGGGAATTGTTTGTGAAGTTTTAACGGGGCTACTTTATCTATAGCCTTCAGAAGAGAATCCTTGAAACTGGATAGAGTATCTTCAACGTTATCAGATGCATGGGATATGGGATTTTCCCAGACCTTCTGTAGTCCCTCTACGGTAACTTTATGCCACTGACGTCGCCATATGGGGGGGAGAGTTTTTTGGAATGGCAGTTTGGTTACTATCGGGAGGTCAAATTCTGGTAAATAGTGATCTGTCCAGTCTAATTGAGAGGTGACTATACCGGGCAGGGTGGGGCAGTTAGAGAAAAGTAGGTCTAGTAAATGTCCCCCTTCATGGGTGGGATCGGAGTTGTGAAGTTGGAGCCCTAATGCAGACATGTCTGTGAGCAAGGCTTTAGTTTCACTTAGTTCTGGTTTGTCTACATGAGTGTTGAAGTCGCCTAGAAGGATAAAGTCTTCCTTAGCTCTAATGTAGGGTGCCAGTAATTCCATGAGAGAGAGGGAGAACCCAGCATTGGGTCCCGGAGGGCGGTATATAAGTGCCCCTTTCATGGTTAATTTAGAAGAGATATTGATCCTGAAGGACATAAATTCTAGACTGGGGCTGCATAGTTTCTCTATAATGGTGACCTTCAGGTGTTCCTTATGAATGATCGCTAATCCACCACCTATCTTAACTGGCCGGTCCATATTTAAGAGCTTGTAACCTGAAGGGATAGCGATCGTAATGGCTGGGGTTGTGTGGGGTTTGAGCCACGTTTCCGTCAGGAAACATAGATCTGGCTGCGATGAGTGAAGAAGATCCCATATCTGAACTTGATTCTTGGGCAGGGACCGGACGTTTAGCAGTGCACATTGAAGTGTGTTTTTAAATTTACTGGCTGCAGCCATGCTAAGGCCTGGGTGGGCTCGGATATTGGCTTGGTAGTGGCATAATTTGCAAGAGAAAGGGCCTTCGGGATAAGTCCAATTCTCATTCTTGCGGCAAAGTGACTGGGCTGGTTGCAGGGCCAGGAGGTTTGCGGCGGAATACCTGATGGGACTCTGTGAAGCTGGGTATCTGGGCATATCCCCTGGCTCCTGGCCCCGTTCTGGCGCGGACGGGTGCAGACGGGCAGGTCTTTGGCTTGTCTTAGGCGCCGTCAAGGGTGCCCCGCTGCGCGCAGTCGCTGCGCGCCAGATCCGACGAGGGGCTAAATAGCCCTCAGAAGTGAGCAGCTAGAACGCTGCCTGCTCGACTTCCTGTGTGTGTCTGGCTCTTGCCTGCCCCGCCCTCCGCACTACGGTATTGGCTACCGAGTCGGACCGAGGCGGGCAGGCTGGAATATCGAGCTCAGACTGCTGCCTAATGCGATGTGACCCTTAGCAGAGTGCCGATGGCAACACAGGTGAGATGCTGTGGGAAATAGTATTCAAATCCTACAGTTGTCCGCTGCTAGAGCAAAGTGCAAAGTGCTGAGGTAAATTAAAAGAGGTTTTTTTAAAATTAGTATTCAATTTTAAAACATGTGCTTTAAAAACGATAGTGCAATTCAGCAAGTATTTCTACAGAGCATCCGCTCTAAAATGCTAGCAGGCGCCAAGCGGGGTCAGGAGATGCTGCCACCGTCGTCCCTTACCGCAATGACTGCTGCCTCCTCGCCGCCTAAATAGCCCTCAGAAGTGAGCAGCTAGAACGCTGCCTGCTCGACTTCCTGTGTGTGTCTGGATTTGAAGAATGCTTTCTTTTTGATTCCCATTCATCCTGACAGCCGGTATCTCTTCGGCTTCACTTTAAATAATAGATCATCCCGATTTTGTCGAGTTCCTCAAGGCTATACAGAAAGTCCTAGTATTTACAGTCAGGCTTTGAAAAGACAGCTTGATTCTTTTGAGTTGCTGTCTGGGGTGGCTCTTATTCAATATGTTGATGATATTTTGCTAGCAGCAGACACGCATGAACAATGCGAGGAGAGTTATCTCTCCCTGCTTTCTTTCCTTGACAAGAATAACCACAAGGTTTCCAGAAAGAAATTGCAATATTGTAGACCGAAGGTGACCTACCTCGGTCATCTTCTGTCTAAGGAGGGGCGTGCACTGACATCATACCGAATTCAAGCAATTTTAGACACACCAGTTCCTTGAACTCTGAAAGTTGTTTGTGCTTTCATAGGTTTGATGTCCTTTTGCAGGCAGTGGATATTAGGATTTTCACACATTATAAAACCTTTGTTAGCGTTGTTATCCAAAAATACACAGACTCCCCTTGAATGGACAGATGAATGTCAGAATGCTTTTGAACAATTGAGACAGGCCCTTTGCTCTGAACCAGTGTTAGGTACACCAGATTACACAAAGATTTTTACATTATATGTACATGAGAAGGATGGATGCTCGTTATCAGTTTTAGTGCAGACACACGGAGATAAACAGCGACCTTGTGCGAACTTCTCAGCAGTACTTGACCCCGTAGCAGGAGGATTACCTGGGTGTTTTTGAGCAGTTGCAGCAACAGCAGTGTCTACACGACAGAGTGAGGGAATAGTTTTGTCGCACAAATTGTTGGTGTTAGTGCCCCATGCGGTAGACGCCTTACTGAACCAAACGAAAACACAGCATCTGACTAGCGCTCGTTTAACAGGATATGAGTTAATGCTGTTGGCACCACATATTAAACTGAAGAGGTGCGCCACTTTGAACCCTGCTACTTTACTGCCATATCTTGTTTCTGAGTCCCAAGAGGAAGAACAACATGATTGTGTTTTTCTGACTGAAGAACAAACAAAGGGCCGTATTGACTTACAGGATACTACACTTCCAGATGTAGATGGGAACTGTGGGTTGATGGATCGTGTTTAAAGCTGCCAGATGGTACAACTTCCGCAGCCTATGCAATCACGACACTTAAGACAGTGGTAGAGACAGCTCGCATACCACAAAAATCGGACCAAGCAGCTGAACTGATAGCTCTAACGAAAGCATGTGAGCTAAGTGCTGTATTATGTGTGAATATTTACACTGATAGCCGCTATGCTTTCGGAATAGCGCACAATTTTGGCCTACTCTGGAAGGACCGAGGGTTTCTGACTTCGCATGGGGTGCAAATCATGCATGGAGAGTTAGTAAACAATCTCCTGAATGCACTATTATGTCCAAAGAAAGTAGCGATAGTCAAATGCAGTGAACATAAAAAGGTGACAGGTAAAATAGGACAAGGAAATGCCTTTGCAGACCGTATAGCGCGAGAGACTGCAATGTTAAAGAATGTCTCTCCCATGTATGTGATGAAATCACAGGCTGAGTGATGGCATGACGCCAGAGAGGAAATATTAGACATACAGAAATCGGCTTCTGAAGCAGAACTAGCAATTTGGGCAACAGAGGGAGTGTTGGATGATGAGGGCTGCATGCGTAGTAAAGATATGGAGAGATGGAAATTGCCTGCCGCTTATCTGCAAGCAATGGTTCAAATGACACATGGGCTGGCACATGTTGGAGCTCTTGCAATTACCAAATTGCTTACACGAGTTTGGGAGCATCCTGAGATTGCCAGCACGGCTAGGAGAGTAGTGCAGACCTGCTTGATATGTTTACAGTACAATCCTGCCAAAGGGACGTATACTCCTAAAGGAGGGTTCGCTCCCCCTACTGCACCATTTGAAGGACTACAGATGGATTACATCCAGCTTGAACGCTTCAACAATCTTAGGTATGTCTTAGTGGTGGTGTGTGACTTCAGTAAATGGATAGAGGCCTACCCCACAAAGGACAATACAGCGTTGACAACAGCTAAGGTGTTACTCAAGGAGTACTTCCCAAGATTTGGTGTTTGTACATTTTTGTGGAGCGACAACGGTCCCCATTTTGTCGGGAAGATCGTGGAGTATGTCCTGAAAGGATTGGGGATAAAACAAAAATTCCATGCTGTGTTTAATCCACAGTCAGCGGGTTTGTTGGAGAGATACAATGCTACTTTGAAGCTGAAGCTAGCAAAGATTGTGGCAGCCACGTCCTTGAAATGGCCGGACGCCTTGCCCTTAGCATTACTATCTAGTAGATCAGTGCCACAATCCCAATCTGGCCTCACACCCTATGAAGTGGTGTTTGGAAGACCTATGAATATTTGGGGAGTTCCTATGCCTCGCCTAGTACATGATGTGCCTTGTATAATGATGAACGATTATTTGGCACGATTAACAATTGATTTGCTTTCCATTCATCAACAGGTTCGAGAAGCGCTCCCAGATAATTCCACCGGGGAGGCTCATGATCTCCGACCTGGGGACCACGTGATGGTCCGAGCATTTGAGAGGTCCAGCAGCCTAGAGCCAAGATGGCGTGGTCCTGAGCAAGTGTTGCTTGCAACCGGAACAGCAGTGCGAGTTACGAACAGGAAGCGGTGGGTGCATTCCACTCATTGTCGCCGTTTCTCTCCGGATCTGGTAAACCCTGCTGTGCTGTCTGATTATCGGGATATCTTGGATGCAGAAAAGAGCCCAGCCACTATGCTCAGCGAATCTGAGGAAGCCTTCCCGGACCATAGTGTTTCTGGTGCAGCGAAGTATAATCTGCGATCAAGAAAGGCAGCTGTTTTGTGCGAGACTGGTTGAGTTACCGCCCTGAGGTTTGTGAAAACGGAAGCCGAGAATATCAAGGGTGGGGGGATCAGTTCTGCCCAGTTTAGAGACACTAGTCTTGAATCTCGGAGAAGAAACCAGCGGCTGCCTTGGGGCGCAGCACTCATTTTTATTTTTTTTTATTTTTATTTTGATTATTGTGTTTTGAGACTATGGCACCTAATACGATGAGAAACAAGAAAATTCTTGGTGCTGTGATTTTTGTTTCCATAATAGTGGTAATAGCAATAATAGCTTGGGTCGTAGAACGAATGGCCCCGGCGAGAAAATATTTGCTGCCTACCACTCCAGTTCCATCAGAGCATTTTCATTTTACTTTGCCTTATCATGAAGAAACACATAGGCAAACTTATTTGAATAACAGTTTTATCCAAATTCTACACCACACCCACAACATGACGAACACTACAAACTGTTGGGTATGTGGAATGTTGCCTGGACACCAAAAGAAAGGAGGAACTCCACTTATTCCTCTTCCTTTTTCTCATAATGGTTCTTGTAATGCCTGGTACACTCTCCTCTTCACCTTGAGATGGCCGCAAAAGGTGGACTTCTTTTCCGACTTAATAAAGTTTGTCATAATGATAAAGATGGTTACCCACAAGCAGAAAAAACTAAACTCGAGTGGGAAGAATATCGCCCGGACAATGTGCCTTGTGAATATGTCTAGTTTATTTGTGATTACAGTTATCAAAGCAAAAGCTGATCTTTGTGTAAGAAATAAAGGTACTATTCCGGTAGGGAAGAGCGAATGTACTACTACTCCGGCATTTGACACACCCAATAATATTGCTTTTGTAGCATCACGTAACACTTATTTTATTTGTGGAAATAAGGGCTACCACCGCCTTCCGATTGGGTGGTTAGGAACTTGTTATGTATCTTTTGTATTACCCCCTGTGTTTATCGCCCCGCCAATGTACAATAATGATTTTGTGTTATATCATGATTTTATATTAAATAGAGTTAAAAGGACATTAGATATTGATGATGTGGACCAGACAGATACTGTTCTGCAGCATTATGTTGACTTTAATTTAGGCCACTTTTCATTTGTAGGTGCAGCCCTAAACAGTAGAAAAATAAGACGGCTAACATGTGTTGTGGAAGCTGTCGCCAATCAAACTGCCTCTGCTTTAGGGAACTTAACTGAGGAGCTTCAAATTACTAGAATTGTGACGCTCCTGAACCGAATGGTTCTAGAAGTAGTATTGGCTGATCGTGGGGGTGCATGTTGCATCATCGGTAGTAGTTGTTGTGTGTACGTCCCAGACAACTCGCCTTCTGTATATGATGCTATTTCTAAACTACACAAGATCGCTGCTGAAATCCACCCCGAAAATGGTACATGGACATTTTCAAATTGGTTCTGGACTTTGCTTAGTACCTGGGGTTGGAAACTATTGACTATTCTTTGTGTTCTTATTGGTATACTCTTTTTCCTTTGTTTATTTATCCAATGTGGCCCTACACTATGCTCCGTATGTATCACTGCTTGGATTCCGTCCAAACGAGCTATTGCCAAAAATGAGCAAATGGTCAGCAATGAAATAACGAATATAATGCTAATTAATATTGATGATGAGCACCCTGATTACTTCAGATATGAGGTAGCTTCAGCTAAATGCTACAAGGGCCATCTGTCGTAGTTTGACAGCAATTGGGTTAGCATTTGCTTCAGCTACAGGAGCTTTTCACTGTTAGCTTGACAATATTCCGGAGGCCATTTTGTATTCCCGGCCTCCGTTTTGAGTGAATGCGCTGCCTCGTGGTCAGCATGCCCTTTTGTCCTTCCTCTCTCCCGATGACCTTTTGGTCTGCCCAGCAACTGGCTATTTTTAGCAATGGTCAAGCCCGCATATGCGCATTTAGGCCTTTAAGGTTAATGATCGGTCACTGCTTAGGAATGTTCTCCAAACTGACCAGTGGTACTAAACTCCACCCATCAGTTGGCTGTGTTCCAAAAATGCCCTTATATGTACCTAAAGTTGTGTAAAGTGTGTATCACCTATTTTTCAAATTCTTGCGAACTGTATAAAAGAAGCCACGTACTCAATGTTCAGGGTTATACTCCTTACATTGCCGAAGGGTGCTGTACGATTGTACCACCACCCCATGGGGTCTTAATAAACTTGTCTTTTGCATTTCCAGTTTCCGTGCCAACTTCTATTCCAAGGTATCGAGAGTTTTTGCAGAGTATGTAGGTCTTTTGAAACCCAATACCACAAATTGGTGCCCGAATAGGGACTCATCGTCGACTCGGATGCCCGAAGGATTGGTCTTGACGAAGGATTGGAAACCGGCCATGGACACGCGCGCTGCCACTGAGTGACCCGAGTCTTGTCACCCATGGCGTTTTTTCCTTTTCTTCCGATCTGACCTTCCAGGTGGTGCCGGTCCTCGACTGAGATCCTGATCGTTGGGTTGCCGTGCAGTGACCGTTTGGCCGATTCGAGAACTTGGCAGTTGGAACTTGGACATTTGGAATATTTGGTAAGCTTTGGATTGGTAAGGTAGTCTACTGACACTTACTGTGGCTTTTTGGATTTGTTTGAGTTACTTAACATTTGGATCTATGTTTTATACTGTATATGGAGTGCACCTCACATAGACAGGTAATGTGGAGATATTTCTCTGACTTTGTGTTTGTTTGAATGGCACACTTTGTGTAAAACACTTTAAGTGCAATATCGCATTTTCGTGATATTTTTGACATGTCTGTTTTTAGCACGCTCCTAGGAATGTGCTGTCTTGGAAATGTTACCACTTATCGATTAAATGAATCTCAGCCGGCTCCCCCAGAGGGGACACCTAATCATGAAATGTATATAAAATTTGGCCTCCACCCTTTTATGTACAGTACCTTATGGTACAAGTATACTAAAGCCGATCATGAATTGCAATGGCCACTACATGGGTCGTTTGATTTGCGAAAGGTTCAGTATGTGGAGCAGTGTTTGTTTCAGCGAAGGTCTAGACAGGATATGTTTGATTGTGTGCGTATGTGGGAGAAAGCAGTGCGTGAACGAATGAAGCGTGAACAAGCCTTGGCGGACAAGGAGCAGCGAAAGGCTGCCCATGTTAAAGCTTTACAACTACTGGAAAAGGAATTACAGGACCAGAAAGATAGGGAGATACGAGAGCGTAATTTACAAATTAATATTCAGCTTCCTATTCGACGCCCCCTTTATCCTGTCCTTCATAATGAATCTGATTATTTTTTATTGTTAGATCGTTGCCCGCCTCCATACATTATGCCTACGGCTCCAGATGTGGATCCTGATTCATCTGACGATCAGGACAAAAGGAGGGATACTCGTTCTATGCCTTCTGCTGAGCGAGCTGCGGACTTACGCGGGCTGGCTCGTAAACTTAATGTTAATGTTATTTCTGTTTCAGAGATTAAAGATGATCTGTGTAAGCGGTCTGAAAAAGAGCGATTGTATTTTCCGGAACATTTTGGGCAAGAAGTTGTTGAGGGGTTTAGAAAGTATTCACCTGAGTTGGAACCTAAGAATATAGCAGTTGGTTGTGATCATTTACGTATAGGTGTTTTTGTTCTCACAGACGCAGATGGTTTCTTCTGATGGCTGGTTCAGCTACGGGACGAGATGTTACGACTACGGGAGTTGAGAAAGGCATCGGGTTCGACTACGTCTGAATCGACGATTTAGTCCAGGGTGTGCCCTATCTTTGGAGCAGATAAGAGTGATACAGTTCACGTAATGCCTATGCGAGAAGCTGCGCCTTTGCATGTCCCTCCCAAAGGTCAAGGTACTGATGATAATAAGTTGTCAGCGGATTCGAAGGGCTATTTCATATATAATTGCGTTTATACTCCTTGGAATAGAGCGGATGTTATGGCGCTTAAAAAGGCTTTGCCTGACTCACAGAAAAATCCGGCAGCTTTCTATGAGGGAGTAGAGGGAGCTCTTTCTTCATGTATTATGACATTAGTTGACATTGATCTTTTCTTTGGGTTAATATTGCCTCCCGATATGTGGAAGGCAATTCGTAAGTTTGATGACCGACAGATTTTAGGAGCTGATTGAAAGGATATAGCACAGGCCAATTCGGATAGAGAACTTGCGTGTAAGCCATGTACATTAATTTTAGAACTCCCGGCGGTTATTTTGAATAAATTAAAAACGCTAATTCCCCCTAAAAAGATTGATTGGACGAAGTTGGCCTCTTGTAAACAGAAGCCAGATGAATCAGTTTCTGATTTCTTTACACGCTTCGAGGAAGCGTTCCATGATTACAGTGGTCAATTATTAACAGAGGACATGGGTAGGCATTTGTTTGTCGATAAGTATGTGTCTAATCTCCTACCGTTGATTGCAAAGCATTTAAAGGCTAGTGAAAGTTCATGGACCACTGCAGCTCCCGCTTCCCTCCTAACTATGGCTCAGTATTATGAACGACAGGAATCGGAGGCTAATGAAAGTAGTGATAAAAAGGCGAAAGAATTGAAGACGAAGGTGATGTTGGTTCAGGTTTACGCTACACAGCCGTGGGGAAATGATCGGGGTAGACGTGGGTCTTATGGCCCGCCTTCTTCCTGCTCTGATATCTCTGCAGATCAGTGTGCATACTGTAAACAGTCTGGACATTGGCTTTCAGATTGTCCGGTGCTTCGAGAACAGCGTATTCAGCGTGGTCGAGGAAATAATAGGTTTTGGAATAGTTATTCAGGTCCGAGGGGTGGAGTGAATGATCGTGGTAGGTTTGAAGCAAGGGGTCGTGGTCAGGCTGACTATAATACTTTTGATCGACGGAATCAGTATCAGATAGCTGAGGGTGAGTCTTCTGAGTTTCAGGATAATACGTATGCATAGGATTGCGTAGGATGGGGGATGGAATCGGTTAAAGTACCAGTAGATAAAAGGTGTACATATATTTTAGCGCATGTTTTGGGTTCTACTGAGCAGTTTCTGGTCAATACAGGAGCTACTCGTAGCGCTCTGTCCAAACAATTGGTTCCAAGGGCTGCCCTGTCTGGCGAAACAATTACATCAATAGGGTTCGATGGAACTCCTTTCCTTAGCCCATTGTCTCAACCCCTTCTATTTCACATTGATAAGGTCACTGCCCCATGTCCATTTTTGTTGTCTCCAAATACACCAGATAATATTGTGGGACTTGATATGCTCAAGCACTTTCGAGCAACAATACGCTGCGCCCCTGAAGGGGTGCGGTTTTTTTTTAATGAGAATTACCCAGAGTTTGAGAGATCGTGCCTCCTTCAGGAAGCCGATGCGTTAGCCTCCCTTCCAAGTACTTTATGGCCCACTTCTGACACTGATGTAGGACAGATGATTATCCCTCCCGTACATATCACTGTAAAGGAGGGAGCGCTATTGCCCCGTGTACCACAGTATAACATTTCTAGAGATGGCGAAGCTGCTTTGACTAATATCATAAATGACTTGATCGCTGTAGGAGTGGTGGAGGAAGTTCCCTATAATGTTTGCAACAGCCCTATGCTTCCGATCCTAAAGAAAGATACCGACACTAGGATTTATTGTTTTATTATTGATTTAAGGGAAGTCAATAAGATAGAAGTACCCCAATATCCTGTGGTGTCCGATATTACTACCTCACTAACTTTGGTCCCACCCACAGCCACCACCTTCTCTGTTATCGATTTGAAGAATGCTTTCTTTTCGATTCCCATTCATCCTGACAGCCGGTATCTCTTCGGCTTCACTTTAAATAATAGATCATACCGATTTTGTCGAGTTCCTCAAGGCTATACAGAAAGTCCTGGTATTTACAGTCAGGCTTTGGAAAGACAGCTTGATTCTTTTGAGTTGCTGTCTGGGGTGGCTCTTATTCCATATGTTGATGATATTTTGCTACCAGCTACAAGCATGAACAATGCGAGGAGAGTACTCTCTCCCTGTTTTCTTTCCTTGCCAAGAATAACCACAAGGTTTCCAGAAAGAAATTGCAATATTGTAGACCTAAGGTGATCTACCGCGGTCATCTTCTGTCTAAGGAGGGGCGTGCACTAACATCAGAACGAATTCAAGCGATTTTAGACACACCAGTTCCTTCCACTCCGAAAGATGTTCGTGCTTTCATAGGTTTGACGTCCTTTTGCAGGCAGTGGATATTAGGATTTTCACACATTATAAAACCTTTGTTAGCGTTGTTATCCAAAAATACACAGACTCCCCTTGAATGGACAGATGAATGTCAGAATGCTTTTGAACAATTGAGACAGGCCCTTTGCTCTGCATCAGTGTTAGGTACACCAGATTACACAAAGATTTTTACATTATATGTACATGGGAAGGATGGATGCGCATTATCAGTTTTAGTGCAGACACACGGAGCTAAACAGCGACCTTGTGCGTACTTCTCAGCAGTACTTGACTCCGTAGCACGAGGATTACCTGGGTATTTTCGAGCAGTTGCAGCAACAGCAGTGTCTATACGACAGAGTGAGGGAATAGTTTTGTCGCACAAATTGTTGGTGTTAGTGCCCCATGCGGTAGACGCCTTACTGAACCAAACGAAAACACAGCATCTGACTAGCGCTCGTTTAACAGGATACGAGTTAACGCTGTTGGCGCCACATATTACACTGAAGAGGTGCGCCAATTTGAACCCTGCTACTTTACTGCCATATCCTGTTTCTGAGTCCCAAGAGGAAGAACAACATGATTGTGTTTTTCTGACTGAAGAACAAACAAAGGGCCGTATTGACTTACAGGATACGCCACTTCCAGATGTAGATGGGAACTGTTTGTTGATGGATCATGTTTAAAGCTTCGAGCAGTTGCAGCAACAGCAGTGTCTATACGACAGAGTGAGGGAATAGTTTTGTCGCACAAATTGTTGGTTTTAGTGCCCCATGCGGTAGACGCCTTACTGAACCAAAGGAAAACACAGCATCTGACTAGCGCTCGTTGAACAGGATACGAGTTAACGATGTTGGCGGCAGATATTACACTGAAGAGGTGTGCCACTTTGAACCCTGCTACTTTACTGCCATATCCTGTTTCTGAGTCCCAAGAGGAAGAACAACATGATTGTGTTTTTCTAACTGAAGAACAAACAAAGGGCCGTATTGACTTACAGGATACGCCACTTCCAGATGTAGATGGGGAACTGTGGGTTGATGGATCGTGTTTAAAGCTGCCAGATGGTACAACTTCCGCAGCCTATGAAATCACGACACTTAAGACAGTGGTAGAGACAGCTCGCATACCACAAAAATCGGCCCAAGCAGCTGAACTGATAGCTCTAACGAAAGCATGTGAGTAAGTGCTGGATTATGTGTGAATATTTACACTGATAGCCGCTATGCTTTCGGAGTAGCGCACGATTTTGGCCTACTCTGGAAGGAGCGAGGGTTTCTGACTTCGCATGGGTGCAAATCATGCATGGAGAGTTAGTACACGATCTCCTGAATGCACTATTATGTCCAAAGAATGTAGCGATAGTCAAATGCAGTGCACATAAAAAGGTGACAGGTAAAATAGGACAAGGAAATGCCTTTTCAGACCGTATAGCGTAAGAGACTGCAATGTTAAAGAATGTCTCTCCCATGTATGTGGTGAAATCACAGGCTGAGCGATGGCATGACGCCAGAGAGGAAATATTAGACATACAGAAATCGGCTTCTGAAGCAGAACTAGCAATTTGGGCAACAGAGGGAGTGTTGAATGACGAGGGCTGCTGGCGTAGCAAAGATATGGAGAGATGGAAATTGCCTGCCGCTTATCTGCAAGCAATGGTTCAAATGACACATGGGCTGGCACATGTTGGAGCTCTTGCAATTACCAAATTGCTTACAAGAGTTTGGGAGCATCCTGAGATTGCCACCACGGCTGAGAGAGTAGTGCAGACCTGCTTGATATGTTTACAGTACAATCCTGCCAAAGGGACGTATACTCCTAAAGGAAGGTTCGCTCCACCTACTGCACCATTTGAAGTGCTGCAGATGGATTACATCCAGCTTGAACGCTGCAACAATCTTAGGTATGTCTTAGTGGTGGTGTGTGCCTTCAGTAAATGGATTGAGGCCTACCCTACGAAGGACAATACAGCGTTGACAACAGCTAAGGTGTTACTCAAGGAGTACTTCCCAAGATTTGGTGTTTGTAAATTTTTGTGGAGCGACAACGGTCCCCATTTTGTGGGGAAGATCGTGGAGTATGTCCTGAAAGGATTGGGGATAAAACAAAAATTCCATGTTGTGTTTCATCCACAGTCAGCAGGTTTGGTGGAGAGATACAATGCTACGTTGATGCTGAAGCTAGCAAAGATTGTGGCATCCACGTCCTTGAAATGGCCGGACGCCTTGCCCTTAGCATTACTATCTATTAGATCAGTGCCACACTCCCAATCTGGCCTCACACCCTATGAAGTGGTGTTTGGAAGACCTATGAATATTTGGGGAGTTCCTAAGCCTCGCCTAGTACATGATGTGCCTTGTATAATGAAGAACGATTATTTGGCACGATTAACAAATGATTTGCTTACCATCGGAGAGGCTCATGATCTCCGACCTGGGGACCAAATGATGGTCCGAGCATTTGAGAGGTCCAGCGGCCTAGAGCCAAGATGGAGTGGTCCTGAGCAAGTGTTGCTTGCAACCCGAACACCAGTGCGAGTTACGAACAGGAAGCGGTGGGTGCATTTCACTCATTGTCGCCGTGTCTCTCCGGATCTGGTGAACCCTGCTGTGCTGTCTGATTATCGGGATATCTTGGATGCAGAAAAGTGCCCAGCCACTACGCTCAGCGAATCTGAGGAAGCCTTCCCGGACCCTACTGTTTCTGGTGCAGCGAAGTATAATCTGCGATCGAGAAAGGCAGCTGTTTTTTGCGAGACTGGTTGAGTTACCGCCCTGAGGTTTGTGAAAACGGAAGCAGAGAATATTAAGGGGGGGGGGGATCAGTTCTGCCCAGTGTAGAGACACACGTCTTGAATCTCGGAGAAGAAACCAGCGGCTACCTTAGGGCTCAGCACTCATTTTTATTTATTTTTTAGTTTTATTTTCATTATTGTGTTTTGAGACTATGGCACCTAATACGATGAGAAACAAGAAAATTCTTGGTGCTGTGATTTTTGTTTCCATAATAGTGGTAATAGCAATAATAGCTTGGGTCGTAGAATGAATGTCCCCGGCGAGAAAATATTTGCTGCCTACCACTCCAGTTCCATCAGAGCATTTTCATTTTACTTTGCCTTATCATGATGAAAGACATAGACAAACTTATTTGAATAACAGTTTTATCCAAATTCTACACCACACCCACAACATGATGCACACTACAAACTGTTGGGTATGTGGAATGTTGCCTGGACACCAAAAGAAAGGAGGAACTCCACTTATTCCTCTTCCATTTTCTCATAATGGTTCTTGTCATGCCTGGTACACTCTCCTCTTCACCTTCAAGACAATGACTCAGACCCTCACTAGGTTGGCGTGGGGGGGCAAACAACCTAGGGTACAGTGGCAAGTTCTAATGCTTCCGTATGAACAAGGCGGTTTAGGGGCCCCGGACCTAGAAAGGTACTATAGGGTTGCTCAAGCGACACATTTGCATACATGGATACACGGGGATCGTAATGTCCCGCACGTGATCCTAGAGACACTGTTCACAGACCCCCTCCCTCCCCGGCAACGATATTTGAGCCAGCTACGCACCGGATAGGATTTTTGGACTCCATTGTAGCGACAAACCACGCCTGGCACTCTCTGGCCAAGAGTCATGACTGCGCACTCCTGTACTCCCCTCTTGTACCGATAGAGTGGGCGGTGTGGATAGCGCCGCTGCGGGAGAAGGGGGTCTTGCGCGCCCTTCAACAATTAGGTATTTCCAAGCTGGGTGACTTGTTCAAGGATGGAACGGTAATCACCTGGGCCCAGATTGTCCCTTCCCAGACCCCGGTAACGTTGCTGCACCGGTTTCACTTCCATAGGGTCCGTGCAGCGCTTCAGGCTTTGCTAGGTCCGACCATGGCGGAACCTCCTGAATTACCGGAGCTGTCTTACGTTATAAGGACCCCGTCATCCAGCAACCTGATTTCGCGGCTATACAAGGCAGGGCAGCTTCACGGGGAGCAGACGCCCCCTAAAGCCCGATTGGCATGGCAGCGGGACCTACAGACCGAGATAAGCGACTCAATGTGGCAATACTGCTGTCGCAACACTAAAAAAGCATCACTTAATGCACGACACAGGCTCATTCATTTTAAATTTCTACAAAGAGTATATTATACTCCAGAACGCCTGCATAGATACGGCCTTCGACAGACTCTGGAATGTGAGCGATGCCACGTGCTGGTTGCGGACTTCCTGCATCTGGCATGGACTTGTCCAGGTATTAACAAATTCTGGGCAGACGTTTTTATTGACCTGGGTCAAATACTAGAGATTGAGCTCCCAGTTGACCCTGCGTTGGCATTGTTGGGTCATACCAGGACCCTCCCCCCAGCGACACGACACCTGGCTGATATGGGTTTACTTATGGCTCGACGAGTGGTGGCACAGTGTTGGATGCGGGGCCCGCTCCCGAAGAAACGCAGATGGAGCAGGGACATGCTGTATGGCTGCACACAGTCACAGCTCTATAGTGAACTCCTACCCCCAGTTAGTAGACCAAAAGATTTTTGGGACCTGTATTTAACTTACAAATACAATCAAGACACCGCGGTTCCAGATCAGGAGGACACGGAGGAGCGGCATGAAGAGGAGGAGGGCCCCGAGGATTAGATACACAGTAAACGGGGGCTCATGGGGGTTAGAAGGCAGGACACCTGGGACTCCGAAGAGGCTGGTGGGACACGGAAGACCTGCGAACACTCACTTTGGGCCACACGTGGAGCGGGGGAGCCTGGCAGGGGAAGATACTTGATTAATGGGGAGGGTCCAGGAAGGGCATGGACATGAGTGGGGGGGCGGGGCACAGTGGAGACGGGTATGCAGTGGAGTTAGACACAGGGGCAGTCAGGGGGGGAGGGGTGGGGTTGGGCGGGATCGTTGCGTGAGTAATGTTAGACCCGGTTATCGCTGGCAGACATGCACACTTCAGGGTATACTCTCACTACATAGTAGACATAACATCCACCCCTACCATGGTTGAAGGGGACAGGGCGGGAGACGTCGACACGCTCAGAATACACACTAAGTCGTGCTATATCAGGCCTGCGTCTCCGGACCCCTTGGGATGTCGGTGTGTTGATTCTGCGAACTGTTTGTGCTATGTATTTATGTAACACTAATTTGCTGCCAGCCCCAGGGTTGTAGGCGGAATGCTGTGTGTATGCTCTACCGACGAATAAAAGTTTATACCCCAAAAAAAAAAAAAATAGCAACTACCGATCCCTAACCCACGTGAGATCGTGTGGGAGGAGTCTCTCGACTGGTGGGCCCACGGCAGACCGTCCATGTGGGGCCTGCTGCTAAACGGGCGGGCTGAGCGCGGCTCAGCTGTCTCGGACAGAGCCACGACCAAAATGGCACCATGCAGAACTAAAACCTACCGAGCAGCCGGCGAACGCACGGGGCCTGAGTCCTACACCGTACCCTCCTGCAAGCTGGTGAGGGGTACTGTTGGCACTCGGCGACACTCGTGCGGCGGCTCCTGCACACGCCTGCCGCGCGGCTTATATTGGTGGCTGCGCACCCGGCCCGGGCCTTACGGGGGAGGAGATTGTTGCCCAGAGGGCGCTTACAGAACTGGCCCACGGCCCGGCGGACCCCTAGGGAGCGCAACGCCCCTTAAATCGAGGTTGAGCGGAACCAACCTGCCTTCCGGGCGGCTGTGGAGCGCGGACGCCCGGTTGCCCAGCTTGCAGGCCCTTGGGAGGCAAATAACATGGCGGCCATGGAACTGGCCTGACGCCCGTGGAACCGAGGACGGGGAGCGGCGCTTCCAGCCTGCGGATTGCCAGCGACCGGCCCGACCTGCAGTGAGACCCAGCGGAGTACACGCAGCCTGAGGGGGTCGTGCCGGTGGAGAGGAGTACGGGCGGAGCGGTCCCGCTCCTGCGACCCGCGCTGCTGGCTGCGGGTTGGTCGGGGTGAAGAAGACGGGAGACCGGCGTCCGTCGCTTTTACGAGGCCCGAGAGGTGGGAGACACTTTCACAGAGGTCCCTCTGGCGGCCTCAGGCTGGAGGATTGCCAGATTGCTCACTGGGGAGCGCAACGTTCTCCTCTCTGCCCAGCCATTTCCTTGGGTGCTGTGACTTGCGAGAGTTCCTGTTGGGGCCATTGGGCTGGAGAGAGAGGCGCCCATTGCGCCGGTACACAGGGAGGACACCACGAGTGCTCGGACCCCGCGGGGGGCGGCCTATCCGCGGGCCCACCTGCCCCCTAGCTACCTGAAGTCTTGGCAAGCCGAACACCATAATAGCACCCACGGAGGGCTTTTCTTACCGAGCGCAGGAGCACGCTGAGGTACAGAACGGCCACGGGCTGGACCTTCGCGGCGATGCCCACTGGCTGACGGGGAGTTGGTGGAAGCTCGGGGCTGGGCCACACAGCTGCACATTGGAGGATCGCCGGGCCCTACCGCCTTGGCCGTGGGCTTCGTGCCGGCGGGCATTGCCAATAAGATGTAGATTATTAGGATCTGGGGTACATATCAAAAACAGGCCACGACGGATGGTTCGGGGCGGCGCGGGCTGGGAGCCACCTGTGAAGTGGCGCAGTAGCAGCGGAACTGGAGAACTACTGATGGACCGCACCTGGCTTCACGGGGTGTGCCGGGCGGGCCTCCCCCTGTGACTGGCCCTCAGGCGGTTGAGGCTGACCCTTCCTTGGGTCGCTTGCAAGATCGGCTAGTGCGGAGACGGCCCGGTCGAGGGTCGATGAGACTGGAAATCTCACTGTTGAACCTGCTCTTGACACTACCGCTGAATGGACTATCGTGCTCTGTGGAGATCCCCGCTGATTCATCTAGCCACCCGCTGAGGCCTTCTTGCGCCGGAGAGCGGTGGAACCCTGGTTGGTGCCTCCCTGAACTGGTGTACCTGTTATACCCTGTTGGCAAACTGCTGGTGGGCTCTCTATGACTGTTCTTTAGAGCTCGAGTTGCGCGCACCCAGGTGAAATTCATCCCGGTGGACGGGGGCCCATTGGCCGAGATGGGCCTCGGCGAGATTCGCCTGTCACTGGGTGACTCGGCGTCCGCTCATTGCGGACAACGTTGGACGCCACTTCTGACATGGGGAAACTGAAAGGAGCCAAGGGCACCACGCAATCCACGTTGGACAGAGATGCCGGACAAGGGAGATCAGCCAGACCCAGAGACGCCACGGGATCCACACCTGCAACACCAGCTGGACAAGATCTTGACGGCGATAACGGATACACGTGCGGCACTCCAACAAGACATACCGCAAGTGGCAACGGGGCTCCGATTGCTCAGAGCGGATCACGGCAAGCTCTCTGATAGGGTCAAAGAGGTGGAAAGCACAGTTCGCACCCTGGAGCCAGCGCAAAAAGCCCTCTCAGCCACTATGACTGATGTGTTGGACCGAATATACGCACTGGAGAAAAGAGCAGAGGACGCTGAAGGGCGCAATCGCCGGAACAACATCCGAATTGTAGGACTGCCAGAAAAAATTGAAGGGGGAGATATGGTCCGCTTTCTTGAAGATTGGCTCTGAACAGCTGTGGCGCCGGAAGGGTTATCCCCTTTTACACACTGGAACGGGCGCATAGGGTCCCATCCCGACTGCTGCAGCAGGGCCGCCCCCATGCCCAGTGGTTGCGCGGCTGCTGCACTACCGGGACAGAGACCTGTTGCTTCACAATGCCCGGTTGAACGGCCCCTTCCAGTTGGAAAACAGTAAGATCAACATCTTTCCGGATTACACTTATGACACACAGCGTAAATGTGCCTCTTTCCTGGCGATCAAACGAGAGCTGAGAAGTGAGAGCATCCAATACTCCTTATTATTCCGGGCCAGACTCCGAATAATAGTTGATGACACTACCAAATTCTTCGATACACCAGAAGACGCATGTAGTTGGCTGGAACTGTACAGAGCCGGCAGGGACGGTCTTGGCTCACACCTTGCAGCGGTGCCTGGAGAGCAGCCACGACGGAAGTCCAGACAGATACGCAATAGGCATAGGGGACTTGGGCGACCTTCATTGCTGGAGACGGCGGCGGAGCGACGGGGTGTTCTGGAGGTGGTGTCCAGCATATCGGGGTCGCAAGATGCTCCCATGACGGAGGGCACAGAGTCTGGCAGAGGCGATGACCACTCAGACACTGAGTGCTCGGAAACTGACAGTGTGCCTCTGCCCACTGCCACCCCAGAGACGGCTGAAGGAATACTAGATGAACAATGAGAACTCAGGTGAGCTGTTGTGGTTGGGGAACAAACTTTGGTGAACTGATTTCTACGCAGTGAGAAAGGGAGTTGATTGCTTGTTTACAGGAGGGTGAAGGGTGAAGCTTTGAGTTTAACGAAATTCTTTAGGGCTCGATCGCTCGCGGTAAGCTCGAGTAGAAGGTGGCTTACCGTTGGTACTCGCCCCCCCATATTGCCCCTAAGGCACGCCTGCGGTGACTACCGTTGGGTTTATCTGACTGTTTCTTTTGGGAGTGTTTGGATGGGAACTAGATTTTGATCTTTGGGTCCTGTTCTGGGGGGAGGAGTATTTGGGGAATGTTATTTTTTTGGGGGGTGGGCACGCCATCGGTGCTGGGGATGTTTCACATTTGAACTAACCCTGGGCGTAGTTCGCGTAGTAGCGCTACGCGAAGCTACGCGAAGTGCACTTCGCACTACGCGAACTTCACGTAGCACTACGCGAGCTGCGTAGTAGCATGTTCGCACTGTGCAAGATGCGTTTTCAATGATTGCACAGTGCGGACAAGCATCCGGCACTATGCAAGCATTGAAAATGGCATCTTGCACAGTGCAGTTGTAGTTTTCTGCTGCTTGAGTAGATTATTACTCGAGCGGCAGCTTTCTCAACGCGAACAGGTAGTTTCTCATTGAGAGCGGTCGCGAGCATGCGCAACCACTCACAATGAGAAACCTGACCTCCTCGCGTTGAGAATCTCGCCGGGATGTCATTTTGCTTGCTCGCGGTCGCGAACATGACGTTCAGGACCACGAACAACCAAAAAATGACCGCTGCACTACGCTACGCTGCACTACGTATGTTCGCACTGTGCTACGTGCAGCTCGCGTAGTGCGAAGTTGCGAAAACTTCGCAAACTCCGCGAGCGTAGCGTAGTGCTTCGCCCAGCGTTAATTTGAAACCACGTGGAAATTGGGTGGAGAAGCGGGCACGGGACATTGTGGGACAATGGGTGAATTGTCTAACTTGAAATGCATTACCTGGAATGTACGGGGGCTACATACCATGATGAGACGGCACAAAGTACATGCCTATTTGATACATACAGGGGTCCAAATAGCGTTATTGCAGGAAACACATTTAACAAAGGCAGAGGGGATAGCATTGCAGCGCAGATGGAGAGGCCAAATATACAACACTACATATTCAGCTTATGCTAGGGGCGCGCTAATTTGGATCATGGCTGGAGTCCCTTTTCAGGTTGCCAAGCACGTGGTAGACCCTGAGGGGCGGTTTGTGGCTATAGCGGGAAAACTGGGAGGCAGAGACATTAACATTTGCAGCATTTACGCACCCAACATGGACCAGTTAACCTTTCTTGCGACACTGTCAGGCTCCCTGGCCCACTTCTTAGTAGGACCACTGCTGATAGGAGGCGACTTCAATTCAGTGTTAGATGTTGCCCTCGATAGATCACACCCCACGCTGGCGGACTCCCCGGCGCATCGCATAGCTAAGGGTAGATTGGAGTGGCAATCAAGATGGTGTCCAACTGACATTTGGCGCGCTCAGCACCCGCACACCCGAGATTATTCCTTTTTCTCGGGAATGCACAAGCTCCATGTGAGGATAGATGCGCTGTTGTGCTCCTCAACGCTGATACCAACAATTGCAAAAACCGAATATCTGACGAGGACGATCTCTGATCACAATCCTTTACTGATTGATGTGCGGTGGTTTCCGGGCGTCTCCTGTGTTCCTACCTAGAGGTTACACCCCGAAATGCTAGAAGACCCACTTTTCCATAAAGATTTAGAGGAAAGGATAACCCAATACTTCGAACAGAATGATGGCACGGCTAGGGAGAGAGCGACGGAATGGGATGCCTTCAAGGTAGTAGTAAGAGGGTTTTGTATAGCTAAAAAGGTGGGAATACGTAAAGTGCTATAGGACGACCTTGATAAGGCAGACAAGAAACTCAGAGAAATGGAGCTCTTGTAACCTGGACACCCTGAGCTACAACAGCAGAGCGCAGCAGCGAAAGAAGCAGTAGCAGTTGAAGTAGAAAGGCTGCGTAGCTTCGACCACAAGACATACATAACCAGATCCCACGCAGAGGGAGACAAGTCAGGAGCCTTGTTGGCCTGGCTTGCCAACCCCATGAGACGCAGCTCCTCTATAGTATCCATGCGTACGGCTGAGGGCGTCGAAGTATACACCCAACCTGAAATCCTGCGCTGTTTTTCAAGCTATTATGAGACTCTATATCAGAGTAAGTTGATAGCTGGTCCTTCGGCCATAGATGAATTGTTAGAAGAACTCCCCTTTCCGGTGTTGGATCCTAAGCAAGCGAAGAACCTGGGCAAAGATATTGAGCTAGGTGAAATCCGTTGCGCCATAAAACAGATGGCACGCAATAAAACTCTGGGACTGGACGGTTTGCCCATTGAATTTTACGCCAAATACGTAGAACTATTGGCTCCACGTCTATTGGTAGTCTACAGAGAGGCGAAACAATTGGGTTGTCTACCACACACTATGCGCGAAGCGTTAGTAATCCCTCTACTTAAACCCGATAAAGAGAGCAACGATACGGCGTCCTACAGACCGCTGTCGATGCTCACAACGGATTACAAAATCTTGAGTAGCATTTTAGCATCCCGACTGTTGGAGCACATGACCACACTGGTCCATGAGGACCAAGCGGGCTTCATACCTAAGCGCAACACCACTGTGAACATACGCCGCCTGATACGCCTATTGGAATAGGACCATGTAGAATCCCCCCACCCCATGATACTGTCGGTCGACCTGGAAAAGGCATTCGACAGCCTCGAATGGGAATACCTCTGTAAGGTACTCAGGCGCTACGGGGTGGGTGAGGAGTGCCTGCAGTAGACTTCTGTGCTGTATGCTTCAGCAATGGTTAGAGTAAAATCGGGCGTGCTGCTATCACCACAATACTCGGTGGAAAGAGGCACGAGACAGGGATGTTCGTTGTCCCCGTTGCTATTTGCACTGGCGGTGGAGCCCCTCGCAATGTCGATCCGTACAGGAGCTCATTATGGGGGATTGCGGAGCTTGACGGGGCAACAGTTAATTTCCCTGTACGCTGACGACCTTTTGCTCTTTCTTGAGGATGCCGACGGAGCCCTGGCGGGAAACAACAACCTATTGACCACCTTCGGTGAAATCTCTGGCATCAGAGTAAACTTGCCCAAGACATGCTTGTTCCCAGTACGCAAGGGGGAGACCCAGCCCACCATGACCAGGGCGATCAAATGGGAACCCAGCTGTCTAAAATATCTGGGGGTCTATATCTACCACACCCCAACCGATATCTTGGAGGGCAACATCTCTCACAGTATCAGAACGCTGAAGGGTAGTATGTCCTTCTGGGCTACCCTCCCACTATCGGTAGTGGGTCGTATAGCACTGCTGAAAATGGTGGCACTCCCACGACTATTATATTATTTTAGGATGCTCCCCGTTTGGATCCCTCCTGCTGTCTTCCGGCTCCTGAAGTCATTGGTAGTGTCTTTTCTCTGGGGAACGGGCCGACGTAGAGTGACTCTTCCAACACTAATGAGACCTAAATCAGAAGGGGGGTTAGCTGTTCCCGACTTTGAAGTGTATTATTTAGCGGCTCAAATACAGATATATACCCAGGAAATAGCACGCGAGTTCCGAGGACCAGAGAATAAACGGGGCCTGGGAATACCTAGACATGTACTCTCCTATATAGCTATGCAACAGAGACTAGCCCTTAGTGATCTTACGCAAGAAGAACGAACAATTAGACTATGCTGGTACCAAAGACAACGTTGAGCGGGAGTGACCCACCCATATGCCCCCGAAATTCCGCTGGGGATGCTAACAGCGTTACCGCATGGCGGAGATTGGTTGCAGTTGCTGAAATGGGAGGAGGCGGGGATTCAAGTCCTGGGTGATCTTTATGAAGACGGAGCGCTACTGTCGTTTCCGGCGCTCTTAGATCGCTATGACCTACCTAGAGGTGACTTTCTGCTGCATTCGGCGCTCATGCGTGCAATACAGGCACACTGGAAGGGGGGGCTTGATGAACCAAAAACGACGATGGCCTGCCAATATACCATGATGGCGGCTGGAACGGTTAAGGCAGTTACGTGCCTATACACCAGAATGCTTAATGAGGGATTACCTCCACTAGAGACGCTTAGGAGTAATTGCGCCGGGCCTGGAAGAGCACGCTCAATGCGCGATTTCAACTAGTCCACTTTTATATCCTTCACCGGGCATACTTGACCCCGGGGAAGATCAAAAAATACTTTGCTTTAGATTCCGCAGCTTGCCCTAGATGTAAGGCAGTTGGAGTGGAGCTTGACCACATGCTATGGACCTGTCCTAGTTTAGACCTTTATTGGAAAACAGTGGGGGATACTCTTAACGAGGTGACAGAGCGCGATTTACAGTTTGACATGGCTGTTGGGGTCCTCCATTGGTTTCCGCATACTCCTGAAAACAAGGTTACAAGCAAATTCATAGATATGGGACTTATCCTTGCGAAGCACGAAATCACATGACACTGGAAGGCACAGACGGGTCCAGCGGATGCTAAATGGCACAATGAGTTCCTTAAATGGGCTGGTGGGGAGAGCACATTGAGGTTTCAATTGGCACGGCGACAACAGAACGACAAGGCTTTAGAGACTGCGCATGCGTGGGAGGCCCTTGTACAATCATTACGTGACTATGATACACGACGTGACCCGGAAGACTAACACTGTGACTGGACTATACCCCTATAACATGACAGCTACACTGCATGATTCCTTTACTGACAACTCCTGTGCTTCAGACCCACAACGACTGTCCTGTTAACAATGCACCGATGGTGAGAACCGGGAGGGGAGGGGGAGTTAAGTTTCACTTTTGCATTCCTTTTGTGCACTAAGGACAAAGTAGATAGGATTGCCCTTTACAGGATTGTATTCCGTTGGCCATGCTCATTCTGGGGGCCACTATCTAGCACTCTCTTGTACGGACCCACTCACGTACGATTGGGGGATATGGTGTAGTGTGTTTTATCTATGTTCCTGAATCGATATTCCTATTCTTTGCCCTTGTCCGGTTATAAATCAATAATATCCCTACAACGGTATAGAAACCCTTTTCATAGTTTAGTCGTAGCGCATGCTGTCACATTAAGCAAGCCTATTCCTCCAGCCCCGTAGAACGCACACCGAGTTCTTAAACAAATTCAAGCCTCCAGCAACCTGGGAAATCCCCGCTGCTTTGTTTTGATTTCGTCCGAGAACTCCTGTAAAGCACTGTAAGAACGACCAGTTCTTAGTGACATCTTTATTGACGTCTTATGTCCAGCCTTACGTCAAACCCGGCACCTTTCAGGTATAAATATACCAACGTTGCCTTAAGCAAACACACGGTGGTGATGAATCTGGAGCAGCTACTACTTGCCCGAGAGCCCAGCTGATGCGAGAGCCCACGGACGCTGCCCCTCCCTTTTGACGCGCTGAGAAAGACGCTGTCTTTTCTCCTGCCGAGAAATCCAGCCTCCGGCGTTTCCAGCCTACCTTTGCGGGTGACTGGGATACAGAGTCCTGAGAGAGAGATACCAGCCCTCCTGCCTTCTAATACCCAGGTACTGAACTGACTAAACCCTTACAGAGAATTCTTGAGTCAGATTCTTGGCAAAACAAACTTAACTTAAACTGCTACTTACTTACTCCTTCCCACGTATTAGGCTTAGGTCAGGGACACCGGGGTAGGCGTAGTTAGAAGCTCCAGTTGAGTACGATTAGTCAATGTATATATGTATGTATCTATTTTATCCATTTTAAAGTATCATATGGCTAAGAAACCATATCAATGCTTTTACAGTATTATTTCATAATCCTGCTTTTACTGGATGCACTTTACTTAACTATAAGTATTGCAATTGTAGCAATTCATTTCTCTTGTATGAGGAAAGAGACTGCTCAATAAATAACACCTTTTATTGAAAACGCCCGTCTCTCTTTTTCTCTGCAATCTGGTGAAACTAAGTACGCACCTTTGACTGAGTGAAATAGCTGTCTTTTGTTTTCACATGACTCTAGAGATATACTCTTATTAAGGGAGAGCAAAGTTGTCATGTTTTATAGTTGTCAGAAACTAAATCCCTTCTTGTCTATCCAGGGAGGTTCAACTCCTCCTCGCCTATTCGAGAAAGTTTCTAGTGAACTCTGAGCTAGCTGGCAAAAAACTTAAGTCTAATATAGTCAGTAGAGACCTAGTTAACCTCAGTCCTACATCTACACTACTGAATATAATATTCCAATGCGCAGAGCCTATTGGGACTATAGGAACTACACTACATGGTGCCCAACGTTTGGTAAGGCGATAAATCTAACACAAGACGTTAGAGTAACTCAGTCGTGCTTTTTCACACAGACCCTTTCTCCCGTAAATACTCCAAAGACGTCTGGAGTGGGTAAAAGGTTAAAAATCCGCCGGAACTTAGTAGGAAGAGATTTCTATGTATAGTTTTTGGTTTATTCAATGTTGAAGGATACAGTGTTCCAAAATATTGTGCACCTAATCTTTGTTTCCTTGAAAACTTGATCTGCAACAAAAAAACCTTCCTGTCAGTAAAATGTCAGACGGTGAAGGAGATAGGGAGACAGCTAGAATAGCAGCTCGTCTCCTAGAGGAAGACAATAGTCTCCTGCAGAGCGACCCGGATGCAATACTGATCCCGATCAACATAAGAAAAACTATAACTCTTAAACTAATAGAAAATGGACTGACATCGAGAGGTGGTACAGTCATATTCATAATTGAGGCACATGAATATCGGCAGACAGAGGTATTCTATTCATGGATAAACTTTCCAGCAGCAAACGCTGTCACTCATGAGTTCCACTATTACAAAATAGAGGAACCACCGGATATCTACACTCCTTTCGAGGAGGTGGAAATCCCATTAAAATACCAAGAGCACCTGCTCTGGTTTAAAGGCGCCCTAAAACATAATAATCATATCACCAGGCTCGGTCCACTAGGTAGACCAGGAGCAACGTGGCCGGTTCTAGCCAGCTACACACCACATCCAGACATTGAAAAAATGTCAAGTGAAGAACTCTTAGTTAAAATAAAAGAATTAACACAGGCATATAGAGAGTTGGTTCAATTGGCAACAGAGGATATAACTTTCCTCCAGAAATTGAAAGAAACAGATATAGCAGAACAGCCATTTGAACTTGCCAGAATCATAAAAATCCTATGAAGAGCTAGGAAGAGATAGTTTGGGTGGGAAACCAGTAAAACCCTAACTAACTGAAAATCCTGAAAAGATATTTATTAAAAATAATCTAAACACTCCAAAAAAGAGCTGGGATGGAAATAAACAATCCACTCCTAAAGAAAAAAGATTCCAGTCCAGAGGAAAGTCTCCTCAGGGGAGAGAAAGATCTCCGGACCAAGGACACAAGTCTCCCCAGAGGGAGCCCTCTGAGAAAAGATACAACCTTAGAAATAGGGATAATTTGAAGAAACCTGATAGATATCAAGATGTTGATACACGTCCCTCTCGATCTTTTCAGACTTCCTCACAGAAATCGGAAAGAAGAGGACGGCCAGAACACATGGAAGAGCACGTCAAGTCCAAAGAAAAAGAACCTGCTCATCAAAGTAAAAAACTACAATTTCCCAAAAAGAAGGTAGCCAGCATTAAAATAATCAAACATGCCGAGGATCCTGAGGACACAGCTGAAAAACGGAGAGTGGGCTCAGACAATGCTAGACAGCGCAGCGGAAGTGAGCATAGCTCGCAAGATCCTGATGAATCATCTGAAGACAGTGGACACGAATGAATACATTCAGGTGGAAACTGCAGACACCAGAGTTAGCAAACCTCATAAAATATACAAAATAACATTACGTATAGAGGGATATAAGACTAGGAAAATAAGGGGTCTATTTTGGGATAACCTCTCCAAAGGCTATGACATCCTTTTAGCTGAATAAGACTGGCCACCGGAGTTTGTCAGGGAGTGCCCTCATGGCGAAGAAATGATTATGCCTGTCTTCTCAAATCACATTCCAATACATAAAAAATATACACTTGCAAGAAAGTGGGCAGTAGCCCAAGCTCCTGCATTATATAAAAACCATGTTGGATGGGATGAGGACTCTCCTCCTCACAAAATCCAGTTAAAATGTCGACCAACTGCACAAAGGCAGTACCCAATTAAGAAAGAAGCTAAAAAACAGGTCAGGGAGATCTTAGATCAACTTGAATACTAGGGGGTGATTGAAACATGCACCTCACAAATGAACAATCCTTTGTTTCCTGTCTCCAAGCCAGACGATTCATATCGTCTAGTTTTGGACTACATAAACCTTAACTCATGTTGCAAAACTTTTGCAGTACAAAACTCACATAGTGCAGCACTAATGAATAACATCGTGCGCAAAAAATACAAAACAACATTAGACATCTCTAATGGATTCTTTTGTCAAAATATAGCACCTGAAAGCAGGTATTTGACCGCTTTCTCAATAATGGGCTCGCAGGAAAAATTCTGTCGACTCCCACAGGGGTTCAAGAACAGCCCAGGATTATTCTCAGCAAGAGTAACAGAGTTACTACAAATATATGATGATGAGGCATTATCTTATGTCGATGACATCTATCTAACAGATGATGACTTGGATACTCACTTGAAAAGAGTGAACACCATAATACTTGGGTTCGCGGCAGAGGGTTACAAATTCAACTTTAAAAAGTCACGAATTGCCCATCTAACTGTCCTGTTTTTAGGATATGAATTATCAAGTGAAGGCAAAAGCTTGGCAGACAGCTTCTTAGAGAAGTGCGCTGTAATCCAAGCACCAAGAACGCTGAAGAACTTACAATCAATTCTAGGTTTCCTGAATTTCGGAAGAACTTCCATCTAAATTATGCAGAGAGGGTTAAACCTCTCTATGAACTAATAAAACCAGATTTTAAAACAATCAATTGGTCTCAAAAACACACAGAATTTTGAGATCATTGCAAACAGACATGTTAGCTAAAACAAAATTGCAAACACGCGATAACACTCGCAACCTTGTGATCCGGGTCATCCCAGGAAGATGCGGATTCACATACCTAACCTCAAATGAGGGAGAAACTGTACCAATAGCATACAAATCACATTTGTACACAAAAGCTGAAATGAAATTTAGCTCAACGGAAAAAATTCTAACTGTGGTTCAGACTGCGGTAGCAAAAGAAAGAGCCCTAGCACAAGGTAAACGAATAATCATCGTTACACAAGTACCAGCCCTAGAAGCGGTAACAAAGGCAAGCATTCCAAATGCTTAAGCGTTACATCCTAGATAGATCCAATGGGTTAATTCTCTTGCTGCAACAGACGTGGTCTACGAATTTGATCCTAATTTAAAAACACAAGAATTTCTCCAATATGAATTTGAATGTCCTCTGCCGACCGAAATCTTGCCTCTTGAACACTACGGCTGTATAATATATACAGACGGATCAGCACAGCCCGCAGTTGGGGGTAAACAAGCTTACAGTGCTGCGTGCGTGATTGTTAAAGGTCGTTGGCACGAAGGAAAATTTAGACCACTGGTCACTAAAACACAATCTCTAGGAGATTGTACAGCTCAGCGAGCTGAACTACTAGCATTTAAGATGGCGCTTGAAAATACTGATCGCGAATTACCCACACTCATAGTGTGCGATTCATATTATTGCGTTCAGTCTTATAATGAGTACTTGCAGAATTGGGTTCTAAATGGTTTCAAAGATGCAAAGGGCGGCACAATCAAGCATAAAACGCTTTGGGAACAAGTAGTTCTCTTACAAAAGGAACTACATGATGGCGTTCACCTTGCAGGGAATTCATTGGCTGATGAGGCCGCGAAGGCAGCTGTGCAAACGGCTTCCGTAGCTGCTATCACTCGGTCAAAAACAAAAATAGACAGCGAGATATTACAAGCTGTCAGTGCTATCAGTAAATAATGCGATAAAAACACTCCCGAAAGGCTTTCCAGTAAAGTACTCATACATAACTGATGGGAATAACGTTCCATTTGCTCGAATCCCTGGAGTGGGGGATAGGGAAATTCCAAACATGGAACATAGGTTAGGACTAATTATAGCGGCACACAAAGGGCTCGCATCTGCACACGCTGGTGTCTCGGCCACAGTATCTTTATTAAAACAGAGATACTGGTGGCCACAAATGAGAAGACAAACTAGGAACTCTGTTCTAGATTGTGAAATATGCCAAAAATTGAAAGTTTCAACGGTAAAAAGACCGGCACAGATGCCCCTTCTGATCTCATATAAACCATTAGCGTGTGTTTACCTGGACCACTGTGGTCCCTTACAAAGGGATGGCAACTATAAATACATCATGGTCGCAGTGGACTCCTGCACGAGATTCATTTGGATGTGGCCCCAGCGCTCGGCTGACGCCAGAACTGTTATAAAAGATTTGCGAGTCTTTATCGGCACATACGCAATTGGCATGCTACACTCTGACCAGGGTCCTGCTTTTAGCTCTCGAGCTTATAAGGAGGCCATGACCAGCATGGGCATTGCATTGCGGTATTCTTGTCCCTTCCATCCTGAGGGAAACGTGCTTGTGGAAAGAAAAAACCGAGACATAAAGCAATCTATAACGGCAAAGGTATTAGGTTTGGGGGTTGGGTGGGTCAAACATTTAATAAGTGTCCAACGTAGTCTTAACAATCTGCCAAGAAATTCTCTAAAAGGTTTCAGTCCGTACGAACTATTGTTCGGGACTAGAATGCACATCCAGGATCTCGATAGTCAAACTTCAGTGGTAGAAGGAAAATGCTTTGATATCAAAGATCGTTTGGCTATTTTACAGGACTTAAATGAAACAAGAAAAGACATGAGCAACATAAAGTTGAAACAACAGCCAACAGCCACTGAAGAGAAACCACCTGTCCCAGCAAGGCCTGTCTCGATTCCAAAGATTGGGGATCTGGTCAGAGAGAAAATCGCGGTGAAGAAGGAATTTGGGTCTTCTTACAGAAAAGCAGTACCTGTCTTAGTTGTCAACGGAACAAGATCAGTTGTACTACCGCCCCTTGCTGGTAAAAAGGAGAACCGAGTTGTATCCATCGACCTGGTTAAACCACAATCATGTGGCCAATAATAAGTAGTAGGCCAAGTGGACTTCCAAGAAGTAGCAGAACACCAAAGTTTGCTACAAATCAAGAGGTTCAAACTGAGAGACTAATCACATTTGATAAACCTACAGTGAATCAAAAAGGACCATGCAACAAAGCCATGGAACTTATGCCTCTTGAAACCCAAATTGCAACAATTCGTCAAGAAACACCTGTCTACAACGATGTAGCCACAGACTATGCTAATAAAACAAAGAAAAATCCAGAAGCAATTCCAATAATTGACAGAATTGCATCAGGCTACTTCATCAACTTTGATGACTTTTCTGAGGATCCGAGTGAACCTGAGGAACAGCCAACAACAACAAAAACTTTTAAAGACAAAACTAAGGAACTCTTTCATCAACTAAAAGAAACCTATCTGATTTTCCCATGGATTGAATTTTGGGTGGTGATAGGTGTACTTTTCCTCCTGCTTTGGCTCATCATGGTGCTATGCTTGGGACACTTCATTGAAGGAAAATATGTTACAATGGACACAGCAAGCCAGAATATCAACATGGTCCTAAAGCCACACAAGTCTTCACACATCGAGAAAAGAGAACTTTCTTCAGTAAACTTCACAGCCAATCCGATACCCGGTGGGGTAGCATGGGACAAAACAGATTACGATATATATGGCCCGGTCGAGCTCTTGAAGTATCCTCATCAATTTAAGGTTTCATTAAGTGACTTTGTAAAACCGAGTACATTCTCTGATGATTGGGATTTTGAAAGTATTAATGATATGATGTCAGACAATGGGAACATTGTGCAACACCACCAAAAGGTAGTTCAAAAACATTCTATGAGAAATTCCCATACTTCTCAGGGTTTAACACAAGTGAAGCAGAAACATTTTATTTGAAACTGTTAAATAAGACAGGAATGAAAACCATGCTGACAAATACAAAATTAATCTACTCAGAATCATTTTGTGAAAAAATGAATACATTTGGTTTTGATTTTTGGAACAATAACATTGAGACAAAAACCATCTTGGGTATTAAAGATTGGCAAGTGCAAGGTATAGAATCATTATTCAGAGCCTGCATGATCCCAGAACAAATTATATTTTTGAATGACACAATTCAACAAACAACCTGTCTTGGCCTAGCCAAAATTAAAGACTTAAACAAACCGTCTATTCCAAAGCCAACACCTGACAGTAATAGCACTACAGATGTTGAGATAGACGTATTCCATATTTTAAACCAAAACAGAACACATCCTGATTGGAAAAAATGGTTGATCTGGCCCACAGACACAAATAACTGTCAAGATAGATTCCTGAACAAAATACAGGGGTTCAAATTGACCAGGCCAGACACTAGATACTCCCAGCGACAACATCCAGGGATAGTAACAACATACAGTGTAGGAAAACTCTGCCTTGAATGGCTACATACATCCACACTGGCAGAAATTAAGCAACACTTAACTTTACTAAAAGAAGGTGCTGACTTGCGTGATTTCATTATGGGACCACGCAAACAGCATCAAAAACGTTTCATAGCGGCCTCTATATATGCATCTTATAACGAAGTTTGGAAAGAAACTCAAATTGAAACAGCAAAGAAAATACGGGAAATTGACCGTATTAATTTAGAAAAATCACTTTCTGTTGTGGACAAAGGGTTAATGACTCTGTCCTCCAGAATATATTCACTGGACAGTATTGTATCATCTGCAATCGATATAATAGAGCAGGACATGCTAATGTTACAACATGGTCAGTCCCAATTGCGTTCTATTGTACAGCTTGGCTGGACGTTACAAACTCTGCGTTCAGGCTACGTGCCTTTGCGTTTAATCAACACAACGTCACTGTTCTCTATCTTTAACCTTACTGATATACAAATCAGCTTGGCACAAAAAGGAGCAGAATATACAATTCTGAGCATTGAAAAACTTGAGAGATTACCATTGACAATGTCAGAACGACCTGTCATTGAATGGATAATACACGGAATCATAACTATTCAGATAACAACTTTCCAATTTCGATACTGCCAAAAGTATATACAGGCAGGCCAGTATGAAAGGTTGGGTAAAGGATACATCAAGTCATCATGGAAATTACCTTACACTCACACATGTTATAGTGAAAAAGGACAGAATGTATTTCTTAGTGGTGATAATTGTGAAAAATCACTAAGTGGTATATTTCTGTGTCAGGGTATAAATCTACATGGGGCCTGTGAGGGGACTTCAAATAACCTTTCATGTCACCAGCTTGGCACACCTGCAACTCGAATAGAGCCATTCTTTAGACGGCTTTCGAACGGGAGCTACATACTAATAATGGACCACAGATGTTGTGGCCTGGTGCCAGGAAAAGCTTATCTGGTAAGCGTTTCGTCCTGGGTCACTTGCTGTATGAAAGTATTGTATCCAAACGACACTCCAGAGTTTTGAACCACGTGGACATTGGGTGGAGAAGCGGGCACGGGACATTGTGGGACAATGGGTGAATTGTCTAACTTGAAATGCATTACCTGGAATGTACGGGGCTACATACCATGACGAGACGGCACAGAGTACATGCCTATTTGATACATACAGGGGTCCAAATAGCGTTATTGCAGGAAACACATTTAACAAAGGCAGAGGGGATAGCATTGCAGCGCAGATGGAGAGGCCAAATATACAACACTACATATTCAGCTTATGCTAGGGGCGCGCTAATTTGGATCAGGGCTGGAGTCCATTTTCAGGTTGCCAAGCACGTGGTAGACCCTGAGGGGCGGTTTGTGGCTATAGCGGGAAAACTGGGAGGCAGCGACATTAACATTTGCAGCATTTACGCACCCAACATGGACCAGTTAACCTTTCTTGCGACACTGTCAGTCTCCCTGGCCCACTTCTTAGTAGGACCACTGCTGATAGGAGGCGACTACAACTCAGTGTTAGATGTTGCCCTCGATAGATCACACCCCACGCTGGCGGACTCCCCGGCGCATCGCATAGCTAAGGGTACATTGGAGTGGCAATCAAGATGGTGTCCAACTGACATTTGGCACGCTCAGCACCCGCACACCCGAGATTATTCCTTTTTCTCGGGAATGCACAAGCTCCATGTGAGGATAGATGCGCTGTTGTGCTCCTCAACGCTGATACCAACAATTGCAAAAACCGAATATCTGACGAGGACGATCTCTGATCACAATCCTTTACTGATTGATGTGCGGTGGTTTCCGGGCGTCTCCTGTGTTCCTACCTAGAGGTTACACCCCAAAATGCTAGAAGACCCACTTTTCCATAAAGATTTAGAGGAAAGGATAACCCAATACTTCGAACAGAATGATGGCACGGCTAGGGAGAGAGCGACAGAATGGGATGCCTTCAAGGTAGTAGTAAGAGGGTTTTGTATAGCTAAAAAGGTGGGAATACGTAAAGTGCTATAGGACGACCTTGATAAGGCAGACAAGCAACTCTGAGAAATGGAGCTCTTGTGACCTGGACACCCTGAGCTACAACAGCAGAGCGCAGCAGCGAAAGAAGCAGTAGCAGTTGAAGTAGAAAGGCTGCATAGCTTTGACCACAAGACATATATAACCAGATCCCACGCAGAGGGAGACAAGTCAGGAGCCTTTTTGGCCTGGCTTGCCAACCCCATGAGACGCAGCTCCCCTATAGTATCCATGCGTACGGCTGAGGGCGTCGAAGTATACACCCAACCTGAAATCCTGCGCAGTTTCTCAAGCTATTATGAGACTCTATATCAGAGTAAGTTGATAGCTGGTCCTTCGGCCATAGAAGAATTTTTAGAAGAACTCCCCTTTCCGGTGTTGGATCCTAAGCAAGCGAAGAACCTGGGCAAATATATTGAGCTAGGTGAAATCCGTTGCGCCATAAAACAGATGGCACGCAATAAAACTCTGGGACTGGACGGTTTGCCCATTGAATTTTACGCCAAATACGTAGAACTATTGGCTCCACGTCTATTGGTAGTCTACAGAGAGGCGAAACAATTGGGTTGTCTACCACACACTATGCGCGAAGCGTTAGTAATCCCTCTACTTAAACCCGATAAAGAGAGCAACGATACGGCGTCCTACAGACCGCTGTCGATGCTCACAACGGATTACAAAATCTTGAGTAGCATTTTAGCATCCCGACTGTTGGAGCACATGACCACACTGGTCCATGAGGACCAAGCGGGCTTCATACCTAAGCGCAACACCACTGTGAACATATGCCGCCTGATACGCCTATTGGAATAGGACCATGTAGAAGCCCCCCACCCCATGATACTGTCGGTCGACCTGGAAAAGGCATTCGACAGCCTCGAATGGGAATACCTCTGTAAGGTACTCAGGCGCTACGGGGTGGGTGAGGAGTGCCTGCAGTAGACTTCTGTGCTGTATGCTTCAGCAATGGCTAGAGTAAAATCGGGCGTGCTGATATCACCACAATACTCGGTGGAAAGAGGCACGAGACAGGGATGTTCGTTGTCCCCGTTGCTATTTGCACTGGCGGTGGAGCCCCTCGCAATGTCGATCCGTACAGGAGCTCATTATGGGGGATTGCGGAGCTTGACGGGGCAACAGTTAATTTCCCTGTACGCTGACGACCTTTTGCTCTTTCTTGAGGATGCCGACGGAGCCCTGGCGGGAGCCGACAACCTATTGACCAACTTCGGTGAAATCTCTGGCATCAGAGTAAACTTGTTCAAGACATGCTTGTTCCCAGTACGCAAGGAGGAGACCCAGCCCACCACGACCAGGGCGATCAAATGGGAACCCAGCTGTCTAAAATATCTGGGGGTCTATATCTACTACACCCCAACCGATATCTTGGAGGGCAACATCTCTCGCAGTATCAGAACGCTGAAGGGTAGCATGTCCTTCTGGGCTACCCTCCCACTATCGGTAGTGGGTCGTATAGCGCTGCTGAAAATGGTGGCACTCCCACGACTATTATATTATTTTAGGACGCTCCCCGTTTGGATCCCTCCTGCTGTCTTCCGGCTCCTGAAGTCATTGGTAGTGTCTTTTCTCTGGGGAACGGGCCGACGTAGAGTGGCTCTTCCAACACTAATGAGACCTAAATCAGAAGGGGGGTTAGCTGTTCCCGACTTTGAAGTGTATTATTTAGCGGCTCAAATACAGATATATACCCAGGAAATAGCACGCGAGTTCCGAGGACCAGAGAATAAACGGGGCCTGGGAATACCTAGACATGTACTCTCCTATATAGCTATGCAACAGAGACTAGCCCTTAGTGATCTTACGCAAGAAGAACGAACACTTAGACTATGCTGGTACCGAACACAACGTTGAGCGGGAGTGACCCACCCATATGCCCCCGAAATTCCGCTGGGGATGCTAACAGCGTTACCGCATGGCGGAGATTGGTTGCAGTTGCTGAAATGGGAGGAGGCGGGGATTCAAGTCCTGGGTGATCTTTATGAAGACGGAGCGCTACTGTCGTTTCCGGCGCTCTTAGATCGCTATGACCTACCTAGAGGTGACTTTCTGCTGCATTCGGCGCTCACGCGTGCAATACAGGCACACTGGAAGGGGGGGCTTGATGAACCAAAAACGACGATGGCCTGCCAATATACCATGATGGCGGCTGGAACGGTTAAGGCAGTTACGTGCCTATACACCAGAATGCTTAATGAGGTATTACCTCCACTAGAGACGCTTAGGAGTAAATGGGAAGCTGACATAGGGAAAGAAATTCCCGAGACAGTATGGGCGCAGCTGCTGCGCCGGGCCTGGAAGAGCACGCACAATGCGCGATTTCAACTAGTCCACTTTTATATCCTTCACCGGGCATACTTGACCCCGGGGAAGATAAAAAATACTTTGCTTTAGATTCCGCGGCTTGCCCCAGATGTAAGGCAGTCGGAGTGGAGCTTGACCACATGCTATGGACCTGTCCTAGTTTAGACCTTTATTGGAAAACAGCGGGGGATACTCTTAACGAGGTGACAGAGCGCGATTTACAGTTTGACATGGCTGTTGGGGTCCTCCATTGGTTTCCGCATACTCCTGAAAACAAGGTTACAAGCAAATTCATAGATATGAGACTTATCCTTGTGAAGCACGAAATCACACGACACTGGAAGGCACAGACGGGTCCAGCGGATGCTAAATGGCACAATGAGTTCCTTAAATGGGCTGGTGGGGAGAGCACATTGAGGTTTCAATTGGCACGGTGACAGCAGAACGACAAGGCTTTAGAGACTGCGCATACGCGGGAGGCCCTTGTACAATCATTACGTGACTATGATACACGACGTGACCCGGAAGACTAACACTGTGACTGGACTATACCCCTATAACACGACAGGTACACTGCATGATTCCTTTACTGACAACTCCTGTGCTTCAGACCCACAACGACTGTCCTATTAACAATGCACCGATGGTGAGAACCGGGAGGGGAGGGGGAGTTAAGTTTCACTTTCGCATTCCTTTTGTGCACTAAGGACAAAGTAGATAGGATTGCCCTTTACAGGATTGTATTCCGTTGGCCATGCTCATTCTGGGGGCCACTATCTAGCACTCTCTTGTACGGACCCACTCACGTACGATTGGGGGTTATGGTGTAGTGTGTTTTATCTAGGTTCCTGAATCGATATTCCTATTCTTTGCCCTTGTCCGGTTATAAATCAATAATATCCCTACAACGGCATAGAAACCCTTTTCATAGTTTAGTCATAGCGCATGCTGTCACATTAAGCAAGCCTATTCCTCCAGCCCCCTAGAACACACACCGAGTTCTTAAACAAATTCAAGCCTCCAGCAACCTGGGAAATCTCCGCTGCTTTGTTTTGATTTCGTCCGAGAACTCCTGTAAAGCACTGTAAGAACGACCAGTTCTTAGTGACATCTTTATTGATGCCTTATGTCCAGCCTTACGTCAAACCCGGCACCTTTCAGGTATAAATATACCAACGTTGCCTTAAGCAAACACACGGTGGTCATGAATCTGGAGCAGCTACTACTTGCCCGAGAGCCCAGCTGATGCGAGAGCCCACTGACGCTGCCCCTCCCTTTTGACACGCTGAGAAGGACGCTGTCGAGAAATCCAGCCTCCGGCGTTTCCAGCCTACCTTTGCGGGTGACTGGGATACAGAGTCCTGAGAGAGAGATACCAGCCCTCCTGCCTTCTAATACCCAGGTACTGAACTGACTAAACCCTTACAGAGAATTCTTGAGTCAGATTCTTGGCAAAACAAACTTAACTTAAACTGCTACTTACTTACTCCTTCCCACGTATTAGGCTTAGGTCAGGTACACCGGGGTAGGCGTAGTTTGAAGCTCCAGTTGAGTATGATTAGTCAATGTATATATGTATGTATCTATTTTATCCATTTTAAAGTATCATATGGCTAAGAAACCATATCAATGCTTTTACAGTATTATTTCATAATCCTGCTTTTACTGGATGCACTTTACTTAACTATAAGTATTGCAATTGTAGCAATTGATTTCTCTTGTATGAGGAAAGAGATTGCTCAATAAATAACACCTTTTATTGAAAACGCCCGTCTCTCTTTTTCTCTGCAATCTGGTGAAACTAAGTACGCACCTTTGACTGAGTGAAATAGCTGTCTTTTGTTTTCACACGACTCTAGAGATATACTCTTATTCAGGGAGAGCAAAGTTGTCATGTTTTATTGTTGTCAGAAACTAAATCCCTTCTTGTCTATCCAGGGAGGTTCAACTCCTCCTCGCCTATTCGAGAAAGCTTCTAGTGAACTCTGAGCTAGCTGGCAAAAAACTTAAGTCTAATATAGTCAGTAGAGACCTAGTTAACCTCAGTCCTACGTCTACACTACTGAATATAATATTCCAATGCGCAGAGCCTATTGGGACTATAGGAACTACACTACATGGCGCCCAGCGTTTGGTTAGGCGATAAATCTAGCGCAAGACGTTAGAGTAACTCAGTCGTGCTTTTTCACACAGACCCTTTCTCCCGTAAATACTCCAAAGACGTCTGGAGTGGGTAAAAGGTTAAAAATCCGCCGAACTTAGTAGGAAGAGATTTCTATGTATAGTTTTTGGTTTATTCAATGTTGAAGGATACAGTGTTCCAAAATATTGTGCACCTAATCTTTGTTTCCTTGAAAACTTGATCTGCAACAAAAAACCTTCCTGTCAGTAAAATGTCAGACGGTGAAGGAGATAGGGAGACAGCTAGAATAGCAGCTCGTCTCCTAGAGGAAGACAATAGTCTCCTGCAGAGCGACCCGGATGCAATACTGATCCCGGTCAACATAAGAAAAACTATAACTCTTCAACTAATAGAAAATGGACTGACATCGAGAGGTGGTACAGTCATATTCATAATTGAGGCACATGAATATCGGCAGACAGAGGTATTCTATTCATGGATAAACTTTCCAGCTGCAAACGCTGTCACTCATGAGTTCCACTATTATAAAATAGAGGAACCACCGGATATCTACACTCCTTTCGAGGAGGTGGAAATCCCATTAAAATACCAAGAGCACCTGCTCTGGTTTAAAGGCGCCCTAAAACATAATAATCACATCACCAGGCTCGGTCCACTAGGTAGACCAGGAGCAACGTGGCCGGTTCTAGCCAGCTACACACCACATCCAGACATTGAAAAAATGTCAAGTGAAGAACTCTTAGTTAAAATAAAAGAATTAACACAGGCATATAGAGAGTTGGTTCAATTGGCAACAGAGGATATACCTTTCCTCCAGAAATTGAAAGAAACAGATATAGCAGAACAGCCATTTGAACTTGCCAGAATCATAGAAAAATCCTATGAAGAGCTAGGAAGAGATAGTTTGGGTGGGAAACCAGTAAAACCCCAACTAACTGAAAATCCTGAAAATGTATTTATTAAAAATAATCTAAACACTCCAAAAAAGAGCTGGGATGGAAATAAACAATCCACTCCTAAAGAAAAAAGATTCCAGTCCAGAGGAAAGTCTCCTCGGCGGAGAGAAAGATCTACGGACCAAGGACACAAGTCTCCCCAGAGGGAGCCCTCTGAGAAAAGATACAACCTTAGAAATAGGGATAATTTGAAGAAACCTGATAGATATCAAGATGTTGATACACGTCCCTCTCGATCTTTTCAGACTTCCTCACAGAAATCGGAAAGAAGAGGACGGTCAGAACACATGGAAGAGCTCGTCAAGTCCAAAGACAAAGAACCTGCTCATCAAAGTAAAAAACTACAATTTCCAAAAAAGAAGGTAGCCAGCATTAAAATAATCAAACATGCCGAGGATCCTGAGGACACAGCTGAAAAACGGAGAGTGGGCTCAGACAATGCTAGACAGCGCAGCAGAAGTGAGCATAGCTCGCAAGATCCTGATGAATCATCTGGAGACAGTGGACACAAATGAATACATTCAGTTGGAAACTGCAGACACCAAAGTTAGCAAACCTCATAAAATATACAAAATAACATTACGTATAGAGGGAGATAAGACTAGGAAAATAAGGGGTCTATTTTGGGATAACCTCTCCAAAGGCTATGACATCCTTTTAGCTGAAAAAGACTGGCCACCGGAGTTTGTCAGGGAGTGCCCTCATGGCGAAGAAATGATTATGCCTGTCTTCTCAAATCACATTCCAATACATAAAAAATATACACTTGCAAGAAAGTGGGCAGTAGCCCAAGCTCCTGCATTATATAAAAACCATGTTGGATGGGATGAGGACTCTCCTCCTCACAAAATCCAGTTAAAATGTCAACCAACTGCACAAAGCAGTACCCAATTAAGAAAGAAGCTAAAAAAACAGGTCAGGGAGATCTTAGATCAACTTGAATACTAGGGGGTGATTGAAACATGCACCTCACAAATGAACAATCCTTTGTTTCCTGTCTCCAAGCCAGACGATTCATATCGTCTAGTTTTGGACTACAGACACCTTAACTCATGTTGCAAAACTTTTGCAGTACAAAACTCACATAGTGCAGCACTAATGAATAACATCGTGCGCAAAAAATACAAAACAACATTAGACATCTCTAATGGATTCTTTTGTCAAAATATAGCACCTGAAAGCAGGTATTTGACCGCTTTCTCAATAATGGGCTCGCACAAAAATTCTATCGACTCCCACAGGGGTTCAAGAACAGCCCAGGATTATTCTCAGCAAGAGTAACAGAGTTACTACAAATATATGATGATGAGGCATTATCTTATGTCGATGACATCTATCTAACAAATGATGACTTGGATACTCACTTGAAAAGAGTGAACACCATAATACTTGGGTTCGCGTCAGAGGGTTACAAATTCAACTTTAAAAAGTCACGAATTGCCCATCTAACTGTCCTGTTTTTAGGATATGAATTATCAAGTGAAGGCAAAAGCTTGGCAGACAACTTCTTAGAGAAGTGCGCTGTAATCCAAGCACCAAGAACGCTGAAGAACTTATAATCAATTCTAGGTTTCCTGAATTTCGGAAGAACTTACATTCTAAATTATGCAGAGAGGGTTAAACCTCTCTATGAACTAATAAAACCAGATTTTAAAACAATCAATTGGACTCAAAAACACACAGAAATTTTGAGATCATTGCAAACAGACATGTTAGCTAAAACAAAATTGCAAACACACGATAACACTCGCAACCTTGTGATCCGGGTCATCCCAGGAAGATGCGGATTCACATACCTAACCTCAAATGAGGGAGAAACGGTACCAATAGCATACAAATCACATTTGTACACAAAAGCTGAAATGAAATTTAGCTCAACGGAAAAAATTCTAACTGCGGTTCAGACTGCGGTAGCAAAAGAAAGAGCTCTAGCACAAGGTAAACGAATAATCATCGTTACACAAGTACCAGCCCTAGAAGCGGTAACAAAGGCAAGCATTCCAAATGCTAAAGCGCTACATCCTAGATGGATCCAATGGGTAAATTCTCTTGCTGCAACAGACGTGGTCTACGGATTTGATCCTAATTTAAAAACACAAGAATTTCTCCAATATGAATTTGAATGTCTTCTGCCGACCGAAATCCTGCCTCTTGAACACTACGGCTGTATAATATATACAGACGGATCAGCACAGCCCGCAGTTGGGGGTAAACAAGCTTACAGTGCTGCGTGCGCGATTGTTAAAGGTCGTTGGCACAAAGGAAAATTTAGACCACTGGTCACTAAAACACAATCTCTAGGAGATTGTACAGCTCAGCGAGCTGAACTACTAGCATTTAAGATGGCGCTTGAAAATACTGATCGCGAATTCCCCACACTCATAGTGTGCGATTCATAATATTGCGTTCAGTCTTATAATGAGTACTTGCAGAATTGGGTTCTAAATGGTTTCAAAGATGAAAAGGGCGGCACAATCAAGCATAAAACGCTTTGGGAACAAGTAGTTCTCTAACAAAAGGAACTACATGATGGCGTTCACGTTGCAGGGAATTCATTGGCTGATGAGGCCGCGAAGGCAGCTGTGCAAACGGCTTCCGTAGCTGCTATCACTCGGTCAAAAACAAAAATAGACAGCGAGATATTACAAGCTGTCAGTGCTATCAGTAAATAATGCGATAAAAACACTCCCGAAAGGCTTTCCAGTAAAGTACTCATACATAACTGATGGGAATAACGTTCCATTTGCTCGAATCCCTGGAGTGGGGGATAGGGAAATTCCAAACATGGAACATAGGTTAGGACTAATTATAGCGGCACACAAAGGGCTCGCATCTGCACACGCTGGTGTCTCGGCCACAGTATCTTTATTAAAACAGAGATACTGGTGGCCACAAATGAGAAGACAAACTAGGAACTCTGTTCTAGATTGTGAAATATGCCAAAAAATGAAAGTTTCAACGGTAAAAAGACCGGCACAGACGCCCCTTCTGATCTCAGATAAACCATTAGCGTGTGTTTACCTGGACCACTGTGGTCCCTTACAAAGTGATGGCAACTATAAATACATCATGGTCGCAGTGGACTCCTGCACGAGATTCATTTGGATGTGGCCCCAGCGCTCGGCTGACGCCAGCACTGTTATAAAAGATTTGCGAGTCTTTATCGGCACATACGCAATTGGCATGCTACACTCTGACCAGGGTCCTGCTTTTAGCTCTCGAGCTTCTAAGGAGGCCATGACCAGCATGGGCATTGCATTGCGGTATTCTTGTCCCTTCCATCATGAGGGAAACGGGCTTGTGGAAAGAAAAAACCGAGACATAAAGCAATCTATAACGGCAAAGGTATTAGGTTCGGGGGTTGGGTGGGTCAAACATTTAATAAGTGTCCAACGTAGTCTTAAGAATCTGCCAAGAAATTCTCTAAAAGGTTTCAGTCCGTACGATCTATTGTTCGGGACTAGAATGCACATCCAGGATCTCGATAGTCAAACTTCAGTGGTAGAAGGAAAATGCTTTGATATCAAAGATCGTTTGGCTATTTTACAGGACTTAAATGAAACAAGAAAATACCTGAGCAACATAAAGTTGAAACAACAGCCAACAGCCACTGAAGAGAAACCACCTGTCCCAGCAAGGCCTGTCTGGATTCCAAAGATTGGGGATCTGGTCAGAGAGAAAATCGCGGTGAAGAAGGAATTTGGGTCTTCTTACAGAAAAGCAGTACCTGTCTTAGTTGTCAACGGAACAAGATCAGTTGTACTACCGCCCCTTGCTGGTAAAAAGGAGAACCGAGTTGTATCCATCGACCTGGTTAAACCACAATCATGTGGCCAATAATAAGTAGTAGGCCAAGTGGACTCCCAAGAAGTAGCAGAACACCAAAGTTTGCTACAAATCAAGAGGCTCAAACTGAGAGACTAATCACATTTGATAAACCTACAGTGAATCAACAAGGACCATGCAACAAAGCCATGGAACGTATGCCTCTTGAAACCCAAATTGCAACAATTCGTCAAGAAACACCTGTCTACAACGATGTAGCCACAGACTATGCTAATAAAACAAAGAGAAATCCAGAAGCAATTCCAATAATTGACAGAACTGCATCAGGCTACTTCATCAACTTCGATGACTTTTCTGAGGATCCGAGTGAACCTGAGGAACAGCCAACAACAACAAAAACTTTTAAAGACAAAACTAAGGAACTCTTTCATCAACTAAAAGAAACCTATCTGATTTCCCCATGGATTGAATTTTGGGTGGTGCTAAGTGTACTTTTCCTCCTGCTTTGGCTCATCATGGTGCTATGCTTGGGACACTTCATTGAAGGAAAATATGTTACAATGAACACAGCAAGCCAGAATATCAACCTGGTCCTAAAGCCACACAAGTCTTCACACATCGAGAAAAGAGAACTTTCTTCAGTAAACTTCACAGCCAATCCGATACCCGGTGGGGTAGCATGGGACAAAACAGATTACGATATATATGGCCCGGTCGAGCTCTTGAAGTATCCTCATCAATTTAAGGTTTCATTAAGTGACTTTGTAAAACCGAGTACATTCTCTGATGATTGGGATTTTGAAAGTATTAATGATATGATGTCAGACTTAGTTATGTCAGCAAAATTTACAGAACATGATTATTTACAAGGTTCATCGAATTATGATCAGATGTACTGCTACAATCACTATGGTAACCATTATCTGCATAAATCTGCTCAACCTAGAAATGTTTTAAATTATAATCAATGGGAACATTGTGCAACACCACCAAAAGGTAGTTCAAAAACATTCTATGAGAAATTCCAATACTTCTCAGGGTTTAACACAAGTGAAGCAGAAACATTTTATTTGAAACTGTTAAATAAGACAGGAATGAAAACCATGCTGACAAATACAAAATTAATGTACTCAGAATCATTTTTTGAAAAAATGAATACATTTGGTTTTGATTTTTGGAACAATAACATTGAGACAAAAAACATCTGGGGTACTAAAGATTGGCAAGTGCAAGGTATATAATCATTATTCAGAGCCTGCATGATCCCAGAACAAATTATATTTTTGAATGACACAATTCAACAAACAACCTGTCTTGGCCTAGCCAAAATTAAAGACTTAAACAAACCGTCTATTCCAAAGCCAACACCTGACAGTAATAGCACTACAGATGTTGAGATAGACGGATCCCATATTTTAAACCAAAACAGAACACATCCTGATTGGAAAAAATGGTTGATCTGGCCCACAGACACAAATAACTGTCAAGATAGATTCCTGAACAAAATACAGGGGTTCAAATTGACCAGGCCAGACCCTAGATACTAGATAGTAACAACATACAGTGTAGGAAAACTCTGCCTTGAATGGCTACATACATCCACACTGGCAGAATTTAAGCAACACTTAATTTTACTAAAAGAAGGTGCTGACTTGCGTGATTTCATTATGGGACCACGCAAACAGCGTCAAAAACGTTTCATAGTGGCCTCTATATATGCAGCTTATAACGAAGTTTGGAAAGAAACTCAAATTGAAACAGCAAAGAAAATACGGGAAATTGACCGTATTAATTTAGAAAAATCACTTTCTTTTGTGGACAATGGGTTAATGACTCCGTCCTCCAGAATATATTCACTGGACAGTATTGTATCATCTGCAATCGATATAATAGAGCAGGACATGCTAATGTTACAACATGGTCAGTCCCAATTGCGTTCTATTGTACAGCTTGGCTGGACGTTACAAACTCTGCATTCAGGCTACGGGCCTTTGCGTTTAATCAACACAACGTCACTGTTCTCTATCTTTAACCTTACTGATATACAAATCAGCTTGGCACAAAAAGGAGCAGAATATACAATTCTGAGCATTGAAAAACTTGAGAGATTACCATTGACAATGTCAGAACGACCTGTCATTGAATGGATAATACACGGAATCATAACTATTCCGATAACAACTTTCCAATTTCGATACTGCCAAAAGTATATACAGGCAGGCCAGTATGAAAGGTTGGGTAAAGGATACATCAAGTCATCATGGAAATTACCTTACACTCACACATGTTATAGTGAAAAAGGACAGAATGTATTTCTTAGTGGTGATAATTGTGAAAAAACACTAAGTGGTATACTTCTGTGTCAGGGTATAAATCTACATGGGGCCTGTGAGGGGACTTCAAATAACCTTTCATGTCACCAGCTTGGCACACCTGCAACTCGAATAGAGCCATTCTTTAGACGGCTTTCGAACGGGAGCTACATTCTAATAATGGACCACATATGTTGTGGCCTGGTGCCAGGAAAAGCTTATCTGGTAAGCGTTTCGTCCAGGGTCACTTGCTGTATGAAAGTATTGTATCCAAACGACACTCCAGACTAAGGGTGGGCGTAGTTCGCGAAGTAGCGCTACGCGAAGTGCACTTCGCACTACGCGAACTTCACGTAGCACTACGCGAGCTGCGTAGTAGCATGTTCGCACTGTGCAAGATGCATTTTCAATGATTGCACAGTGCGGACAAGCATCCGGCACTGTGCAAGCATTGAAAACGGCATCTTGCACAGTGCGAGCTGTAGTTTTCTGCTGCTCGAGTAGATTATTACTCGAGCGGCAGCTTTCTCAACGCGAACAGGTAGTTTCTCATTGGGAGCGGTCACGAGCATGCGCAACCACTCACAATGAGAAACCTGACCTCCTCGCGTTGAGAATCTCGCCGGGATGTCATTTTGCTTGCTCACGGTCGCGAACATGACGTTCAGGACCGCGAACAAGCAAAAAATGACCGCTGCACTACGCTACGCTGCAGTACGCATGTTCGCACTGTGCTACGGGCAGCTCGCGTAGTGCGAAGGAGCGAAAACTTCGCAAACTCCGCGAGCGTAGCGTAGAGCTTCGCCCAGGGTTACTGCAGAGAGGGAGGGAAAAATTTGGCCCAGTTTGAAAATCTCTTCTATTCGAATTGATACTTTAAGCAGAATGAAGTCTGTTCTTCTACAGACGCCAGTGCACTTGACGTCATCAAAAGAAACATATGATCTCCAAGTTGCAAGGACAACGGCAGAGATACATAACCTTTTATCAACAAATTGCCCCCTACACTTCGCAGAAATGCTAAACGAAATCTTAAACATTTCTGATACGAATGGTATCGCAAGTGTATTGAAGACAATTTTTTCGGGACTGTTGACACCTTTCAAAGCAGTCCTGGGCATCTTTCCTAATTTTGTCCATTCACTCTTTGGCGGCCTTCCACTCCTGTTGGGACTCGTAGCAGGCATTTTATTTTTGATACTCCTGCTTCGTTATGGCAAGCCATGTCACAGACAAGACTCCAGCAACAATGGAAGAAACGATCCTAGCTATACGCTATCGGGACCGCATAACTATAGTCCTTGGATTAGCCCGGCTAAGAGATCTGAATATGACCTGGTTTCTTTCATTCAGACCAATCTGGCAGAACTGTATCTTACCTGTGTTAAGATGTATGCTGTGCGGAGAAGAATGCGTGTTAGACGTCTGTCTCACACTGCAATCAGAAGTACCTTTGGATACGGATACTTTGCTGAGTCCAGTAAAGGCTCATGCATCGTGTTGTCCCCAGCGGTTACCCATCCTGATGACGGCATTCGTTGAGACTTCACCACTGCGATTAAAGGGTAGTGAAGTGCAAGATGAAAGCAGCATCAACCAGGTACGACCTTCTGTGAGCACTGCTGATCATGTCATCGATGATAGCAATCATTCTCACGACTGCACAGTTGCGGCATTTTCCAACTTGGTTGAACTTTCACCTAAAGCGGTAAACTGCTTTTTTGAAAGTCTGTCTGAAATGATGTTCTCCCCTGAACAGAAAGAATTAACTTTTAAGCAAACGAGCACTCAGCGTTCCCTGAACTCTGAATTCAGCCTTCAGCTTTGAAAAACAAAAGCTTCTGAAAATATTTGTAACTGTTTTGACTTCTTCCCTTGAAAAACGAAATTATTTTTTTTCCCCGATTCCAAAATATTTACTTTTTTTTGGCACTCATCCTCTGCTTAAAGTAGAACTATTCTTAGAGAACAGAGCTTCTATTTTTAGGAACTCTAGAGACAATATATTACCTCAGCCTCTAGCATATTTACAAATAACTGTATCTATATGTGATGAAATGGTCTCGCACTTTTCTTTTCTGTATCAAGAGCCATTTCATGTGTAATTTTCGCAAATCATTCATGCTGATATATATATGCATCCTTTTTAATGAATGATTACTCTGCTTGAAAGCATACAGTACCTATACTCAGTTTTCGTGTATTTCGCATATGCCATTTCAGATGCAAACAATGTATTTTGGGGTGGATCAGTATACACATGCACCGTTATATATGTTTACTATTGCTTAGTTTAGTAATTATGGACATGAATTCGTGGAGTGGGTGTAGTGTGTTTTATCTAGGTACCTGAATCGATATTCCTATTCTTTGCCCTTGTCCGGTTATAAATCAATAATATCCCTACAACGGCATAGAAACCCTTTTCATAGTTTAGTCATAGCGCATGCTGTCACATTAAGCAAGCCTATTCCTCCAGCCCCCTAGAAAGCATACCGAGTTCTTAAACAAATCCAAGCCTCCAGCAACCTGGGAAATCCGCGCTGCTTTGTTTTGATTTCTTCCGAGAACTCCTGTAAAGCACTGTAAGAACGTCTTATTTCCAGCCTTACGTCAAACCCGGCACCTTTCAGGTATAAATATACTAACGTTGCCTTAAGCAAACACACGGTGGTGATAAATCTGGAGCAGCTACTACTTGCCCGAGAGCCCAGCTGATGCGAGAGCCCACGGACGCTGCCCCTCCCTTTTGACGCGCTGAGAAAGACGCTGTCTTTTCTTCTGCTGAGAAATCCAGCCTCCGGCGTTTGCAGCCTACCTTTGCGGGTGACTGGGATACCGAGTCCTGAGAAAGAGATACCAGCCCTCCTGCCTTCTAATACCCAGGTACTGAACTGACTAAACCCTTACAGAGAATTCTTGAGTCAGATTCTTGGCAAAACAAACTTAACTTAAACTGCTACTTACTTACTCCTTCCCATGTATTAGGCTTAGGTCAGGTACACCGGGGTAGGCGTAGTTAGAAGCACCAGTTGAGTACGATTAGTCAATGTATATATGTATGTATCTATTTTATCCATTTTAAAGTATCATATGGCTAAGAAACTATATCAATGCTTTTACAGTATTATTTCATAATCCTGCTTTTACTGTATGCACTTTACTTAACTATAAGTATTGCAATTGTAGCAATTCATTTCTCTTGTATGAGGAAAGAGACTGCTTAATAAATAACACCTTTTATTGAAAATGCCTGTCTCTCTTTTTCTCTGCAATCTGGTGAAACTAAGTACGCACCTTTGACTGAGTGAAATAGCTGTCTTTTGTTTTCACACGACTCTAGAGATATACTCCTTTTCAGGGAGAGCAAAGTTGTCATGTTTTATGGTTGTCAGAAACTAAATCCCTTCTTGTCTATCCAGGGAGGTTCAACTCCTCCTCGCCTATTCGAGAAAGTTTCTAGTGAACTCTGAGCTAGCTGGCAAAAAACTTAAGTCTAATATAGTCAGTAGAGACCTAGTTAACCTCAGTCCTACACTACTGAATATATTATTCCAATGCGCAGAGCCTATTGGGACTATAGGAACTACACTACAATGGGAACTGCTACAATTGATGTGTGTTTTGTGACAAAAATCTAATAAAATTTGTTTAAATAAAATAAATAAATAATGATAAAGATGGTTACCCACAAGCAGAAGGAACTAAGCTCGAGTGGGAAGAATATCGACCGGACAATGTGTCTTCACCTCGTATTTTCACTAATCAAAGAACTGTGAATATGTCTAGTTTATTTGTGATTACTGTTATTGAAGCAAAAGCTGATCTTTGTGTAAGAAATAAAGGTACTATTCCGGTAGGAAAGAGCGAATGTACTACTACTCTGGCATTTGACACACCCAATAATATTGCTTTAGTAGCATCATGTAACACTTATTTTATTTGTGGAAATAAGGGCTACCACCGCCTTCCGATTGGGTGGTTAGGAACTTGCTACGTATTCTTTGTATTGCCCCCTGTGTTTATCGCCCCACCAATGTACCATAATGATTTTGTGTTATATCACGATTTTATATTAAATAGAGATAAAAGGACATTAGATATTGACGATGTGGACCACACAGATACTGCTCTACAGCAATATGTTGACTTTAATTTAGACCTATTTTCATTTGTAGGTGCAGCCCTAAACAGTAGAAAAATAAGACGGCTAACACGTGTTGTGGAAGCTGTCGCCAATCAAACTGCCTCTGCTTTAGGGAACTTAACTGAGGAGCTTCAAATTACTAGAATTGTGACGCTCCAGAACCGAATGGTTCTAGACGTAGTATTGGCTGTTCGTGGGGGTGCATGTCGCATCATCGGTAGTAGTTGTTGTGTGTACGTCCCAGACAACTCGCCTTCTGTATATGATGCTATTTCTAAACTACACAAGATCGCTGCTGAAATCCACCCCGAAAATGGTACATGGACATTTTCAAATTGGTTCTGGACTTTGCTTAGTGCCTGCGGTTGGAAAATATTGACTATTCTTTGTGTTCTTATTGGTATACTCTTTTTCCTTTGTTTATGTATCCAAAGTGGCCCTACACTATGCTCCGTATGTATCACTGCTTGCATTCCGTCCAAACGAGCTATTGCCAAAAATGAGCAAATGGTCAGCAATGAAATAACGAATATAATGCTAATTAACATTGATGATGAGCACCCTGATTACTTCAGATATGAGGTAGCTTCAGCTAAATGCTAAAAGGGCCGTCTGTCGTAGTTTGACAGCGATTGGGTTAGCATTTGCTTCAGCTACACAAACTTTTCACTGTTAGCTTGACAATATTCCGGAGGCCATTTTGTATTCCTGGCCTCCATTTTGAGTGAATGTGCTGCCTCGTGGTCAGCATGCCCTTTTGTCCTTCCTCTCTCCCGATGACCTTTTGGTCTGCCCAGCAACTGGCTATTTTTAGCAATGGTCAAGCCCGCCCATGCGCATTTAGGTCTTCAAGGTTAATGATCGGTCACTGCTTAGGAATGCTCTCCAAACTGACCAGTGGTACTTTTAGAAGAATCACCAAACGATATAGTTGTTGTAAAAGTAGATTTATTGTAAAAGAGTAAGGACCTCTGGGACACAGCTTCACCTTACCACATAGGCTTTGAAACTGCCCTTCCAACCCTCCAACTCCTGGTAACCTAGTAACCCCAAGGTTCTACATGTTCAACACAATTCATAAAGAAACAACATGCATGTAAAATATAACACATCTCCCTTTTTTAAATAAAAAAAATAAAATAAAATAAACAAATAAAGCCTATGACAATAAAGAAATATTTCTATGCACAAACATAGTCATCAAATTTTGTAGGTCTTACATGACAACGTTCTGAAGATCTTCTAATCAAGGTATTGGAAACATCATGAGCATGAGAAGATGATTCCTTATTGTCAAGCATCCCATCAACATTAGAACATGTTCTTTGATGAGACCTCGCAAACACTTCCAGCTCAGTAACAGAACACAATTACATTTTTCTTGTGTTCCACCAATTTCCGTCATCTAACATCACACTGTTCCCCTTTACACAAACCACTTTTTTTTGGAGATGACCATTTCGACCAACCCTTCCTGGATTTATCACCCACAAACACTCTGACAAACATGCCTTGAGTAAAGACACACTTGGGCATGACAATGTTCTTATTGTGGCGATCACAATAATCCTTTTGATACTTCTGTACCCTCTATTGTAATTTTCCTAAATCTACATCATGTTAACCAGCTCTGTTCATCCATGCTGGCACAGCTTGAGAACAAGGAACCCTTCCCTTAAGAAGAGAAAAAGGTGTTTCTTTAATTACAGAATGGGGTGTTGTGCGATACGACCACAACATGTTCCAAACATGATCCCTCCAAGGATCCCCATTGGTGCATGCCAACTGAACACATTCCACTAACACTCTATGGAAGCGTTCAACAAGACCATTGCCCCTTGGATGATAAAGAGGAGTGGTGCTGTGCTTTATAGCCCATCTACCCAAAAAGGACTTAAACTCATCTGAAATAAATTGTGGCCCATTATCCGTGATAATTTTAGCTGGACACCCTTCTCTTCTAAAAATGTCCTCACAGAAAGAAATCACATTACGAGATTTAATCTCCTTCACAAAAGCAACCTGAGGCCACTTAGAAAAATAGTCAATCATGACTATTGCAAATCTCTCTGATACACCCAGAATATCAAAAGGACCACAAATATCTATAGCTAACTTCTCCCAGGGACCCTTGGGCAATGAGGATGACACAATTTCAGTCTCCCTAGAACAATGAGTCTTGTCACTACATACGCACGCAATGCAATCACGGCCAAAACGCTCCATTTGAATATCCATGCCTACCCACCAGAAATTCTCCCTACACTTCCTTTTCAAAGCAGACATGCCTCCATGTCCCTCATGCAAAATCTTTAACAACCTTTCTCTTAAACTAAGAGGCACTACCAACCTATCCCCTCTCCTGAGTAAATCATCAATGACGTTCAATTCTGACCATACTAACTTGAATGGCAACAGATCCTTATGTGCTCTCCAACCTTGTTCATCACACAAAACATCTCTTACTTTCCCTAAAACTTCATCTTCATCTAAAGCCTTTTTCCAATCTGCTAGACTAATGGCACTGCATACGTCCTCCACCTCAGCTACAATCCAATCATCCTCCTTAAAATCTTGTCCAACATCCAAAGGTAACCTTGATACACAATCCGCATTTACATTCTTTGCCCCAGGAATATATTTAATGTCAAACACATATTCCTGAAGGCGATACAACCATTTAGCTATCCTTGGAGTAGCTTTGCTTGCTCCCTTTGTAGAAAAAAGATATATCAAAGGTTTATGATCTGTATGCAATTGAAAATGGTTTCCCTATACAAACATTATGAAATACTGAACGCCCCACCAACAGGCTAGAGCTTCCTTCTCAATTGTAGAATAAGTGAGTTCCGCACCCTTCAACGTGCGAGACGCAAAAGCTACAACTCTTTCTACACCATCATGTATTTGAATAAGTACAGCACCTAAACCATAGTTACTGGCATCCATAGAGACAATAATTTGATCGGCAGGATCAAATGGTTTCAGAGAGACAGCATTTGCAATGCATTTCTTGATGGAGTCAAAACTTTGTTGACAAGCAACTGACCATTTAAATTTGACCCCTTTCTTCATCAATTTCCTAAGTTCATACACTCTGTCAGAAAAATGATCTACAAACTTAGAATAATATTCGGCAAGGCCAAGAAATAACCTTAACTGGTCCTTATCCTTTGGAGCCGGTGCTTTTTCAATCGCTTCTACCAAATTTTGTTTGGGTTTGACACCCTCATTGGACAAGGTGTGACCTAGATACTCAACCTCTCTCACGCCAAATTTGCATTTTTCCCTAGCCACTGTCAGACCAGCATTCGCTAGTTTCTTGAGAACTTTTTCTAGATTACAATCATGATCGGATTCATTTACTCCCCTAACCAAAACATTGTCCTGGAATACTACCACTTTATCTAAACCAGACAAAATCGACTGCATCACCCTTTGAAATACATCCGAAGCTGACGCCAACCCAAAAGGCATGCGTATAAATTGAAAAGCTCCTTCAGGAGTAATAAAAGATGTGACATGTTTGGAGTCTTCATGCAATAAGATTTGGTGGTACGCATTTGATAGATCCAAAGTAGTAAAATGTGAACCCCCTTTCACAGAGGCCAATAACTCATTTATCCGGGGAAGAGGAGGGCGGTCAACTCAAATTTTATCGTTCACATCTCTTAAATCGATGCACATCCTAATCTTGCCATTAGGTTTTTTTAGCTAAAACAATCGGACTTAACCAATACGACGCCTCGATGGGTTCAATCACCCCTGCATTACAAAGTCTATGTAGTGCTTCTTTCAATTTGTCTCTTAAAACAAAAGGCACATTTCTAACTTTATGTACTTTGGGAACAGCATACTCTTTAAGAATTATCTTGTGCTTGAATTTTTTAAGGCAGCCCAATTTTTCACTGAATAACTCAGGAAATGTGGTATACCATTTGGAGGTATCACCAGAAGACACTGCTAGTACCTGTAAAGGGTGATTTGGATTTAAAATAATACCAATAGCTCTTTGATCTTTCCACCCCAACAGAGACTTGCCTTTATGAACTATATACAGTTTTACTATAGTTTTCCTACCACAAAATAACAATTCCGTTTCAATAAATCCAATAATAGGTAATTTACACCACAATAACCTTTTGGAAGTACATCTGTTGATTGTAATTCCTTCAATTTTCCTCCTATACTTTCCCACATAAATTTGTCAATTATGGTAAACGGAGAGCAAGAATCCGCCCATACTTGGACATCCTTGCCCCTTAACTTAATGTTGCATTTAGGAGGACGATAACCCTCATGTTTATCTACATCGCATTCCAGAACTTGTTCATGTTCAATTATCATGACTTCAAAGTCATCATCCTCAGCAATGTCATCATTATGATCTATGTCCACCCCGTGATCAAAATTGTCAACCAGATTGACTGCACTCTGAGACGGACCAGATGTCTTACATCATCTTGCAAAATGTCCTCGTTTTTTACATTTATGACATCTAGTTTTGATGGCAGGACAAAAATTTGCATCAGCAGTATGCTTTGGACTACCACATCTAAAACAATATTTGGTTTTAGGTTTGGAAACATCTCGTTTACTATCCGTAAAAGTTTTTTGAAAACTCTTCTTCTGAGTTTTATTCACAAAATGAACAGATTCATTATCTTGCACAACTTTTTTTGAAACACCATTGAGTTCTTTTATGTACCTGGAAGTATTTTCCATTCTTTTGGCAACTGACAAGGTTTTTTCTAAAGTGGGGTCTTTTAAATCAAGAAGTTTCTCCTGTATTCTGAGATCTGACATTCTATTAATCAATTGATCTCTTATAATATCGTCTTTCATGGTATTAAACTTACACGTGACTGCTAACAGTCTTAAACTCGGTACGTATTGCTCAATGGTTTCACCAGACGATTGTGCACGTGAGGAAAATTTGTGTCTTTCGACAACCACACTAACTTTTTTACAAAAATTATCTTCTAAAGCCTTTAAAGCAAGTTTATACACATCCACATTACTATCACCAGAAGACTCACTATCAATAATAGTTTCCACACGTACCGTTTCCATTAGTGGCAATGTTTTCAATACATTTCTTCCCTCAAGACCCAAAAATTGTTTTAAAGTAGCCAATTTTTCCCTCCAAGGATCCCCATTGGTGCATGCCAACTGAACACATTCCACTAACACTCTATGAAAATGCCTGTCTCTCTTTTTCTCTGCAATCTGGTGAAACTAAGTACGCACCTTTGACTGAGTGAAATAGCTGTCTTTTGTTTTCACACGACTCTAGAGATATACTCTTATTCAGGGAGAGCAAAGTTGTCATGTTTTATGGTTGTCAGAAACTAAATCCCTTCTTGTCTATCCAGGGAGGTTCAACTCCTCCTCGCCTATTCGAGAAAGTTTCTAGTGAACTCTGAGCTAGCTGGCAAAAAACTTAAGTCTAATATAGTCAGTAGAGACCTAGTTAACCTCAGTCCTACACTACTGAATATATTATTCCAATGCGCAGAGCCTATTGGGACTATAGGAACTACACTACAATGGGAACTGCTACAATCGATGTGTGTTTTGTGACAAAAATCTAATAAAATTTGTTTAAATAAAATAAATAAATAATGATAAAGATGGTTACCCACAAGCAGAAGGAACTAAGCTCAAGTGGGAAGAATATCGACCGGACAATGTGTCTTCACCTCGTATTTTCACTAATCAAAGAACTGTGAATATGTCTAGTTTATTTGTGATTACTGTTATTGAAGCAAAAGCTGATCTTTGTGTAAGAAATAAAGGTACTATTCCGGTAGGAAAGAGCGAATGTACTACTACTCTGGCATTTGACACACCCAATAATATTGCTTTAGTAGCATCACGTAACACTTATTTTATTTGTGGAAATAAGGGCTACCACCGCCTTCCGATTGGGTGGTTAGGAACTTGCTACGTATTCTTTGTATTGCCCCCTGTGTTTATCGCCCCACCAATGTACCATAATGATTTTGTGTTATATCACGATTTTATATTAAATAGAGATAAAAGGACATTAGATATTGACGATGTGGACCACACAGATACTGCTCTACAGCAATATGTTGACTTTAATTTAGACCTATTTTCATTTGTAGGTGCAGCCCTAAACAGTAGAAAAATAAGACGGCTAACACGTGTTGTGGAAGCTGTCGCCAATCAAACTGCCTCTGCTTTAGGGAACTTAACTGAGGAGCTTCAAATTACTAGAATTGTGACGCTCCAGAACCGAATGGTTCTAGACGTAGTATTGGCTGTTCGTGGGGGTGCATGTCGCATCATCGGTAGTAGTTGTTGTGTGTACGTCCTAGACAACTCGCCTTCTGTATATGATGCTGTTTCTAAACTTCACAAGATCGCTGCTGAAACCCACCCCGAAAATGGTACATGGACATTTTCAAATTGGTTCTGGACTTTGCTTAGTGCCTGCGGTTGGAAACTATTGACTATTCTTTGTGTTCTTATTGGTATACTCTTTTTCCTTTGTTTATGTATCCAAAGTGGCCCTACACTATGCTCCGTATGTATCACTGCTTGCATTCCGTCCAAACGAGCTATTGCCAAAAATGAGCAAATGGTCAGCAATGAAATAACGAATATAATGCTAATTAACATTGATGATGAGCACCCTGATTACTTCAGATATGAGGTAGCTTCAGCTAAATGCTAAAAGGGCCGTCTGTCGTAGTTTGACAGCGATTGGGTTAGCATTTGCTTCAGCTACACAAACTTTTCACTGTTAGCTTGACAATATTCCAGAGGCCATTTTGTATTCCTGGCCTCCATTTTGAGTGAATGTGCTGCCTCGTGGTCAGCATGCCCTTTTGTCCTTCCTCTCTCCCGATGACCTTTTGGTCTGCCCAGCAACTGGCTATTTTTAGCAATGGTCAAGCCCGCCCATGCGCATTTAGGTCTTCAAGGTTAATGATCGGTCACTGCTTAGGAATGCTCTCCAAACTGACCAGTGGTACTTTTAGAAGAATCACCAAACGATATAGTTGTTGTAAAAGTAGATTTATTGTAAAAGAGTAAGGACCTCTGGGACACAGCTTCACCTTACCACATAGGCTTTGAAACTGCCCTTCCAACCCTCCAACTCCTGGTAACCTAGTAACCCCAAGGTTCTACATGTTCAACACAATTCATAAAGAAACAACATGCATGTAAAATATAACACATCTCCCTTTTTTAAATAAAAAAAATAAAATAAAATAAACAAATAAAGCCTATGACAATAAAGAAATATTTCTATGCACAAACATAGTCATCAAATTTTGTAGGTCTTACATGACAACGTTCTGAAGATCTTCTAATCAAGGTATTGGAAACATCATGAGCATGAGAAGATGATTCCTTTTTGTCAAGCATCCCATCAACATTAGAACATGTTCTTTGATGAGACCTTGCAAACACTTCCAGCTCAGTAACAGAACACAATTACATTTTTCTTGTGTTCCACCAATTTCCGTCATCTAACATCACACTGTTCCCCTTTACACAAACCACTTTTTTTTGGAGATGACCATTTCGACCAACCCTTCCTGGATTTATCACCCACAAACACTCTGACAAACATGCCTTGAGTAAAGACACACTTGGGCATGACAATGTTCTTATTGTGGCGATCACAATAATCCTTTTGATACTTCTGTACCCTCTATTGTAATTTTCCTAAATCTACATCATGTTAACCAGCTCTGTTCATCCATGCTGGCACAGCTTGAGAACAAGGAACCCTTCCCTTAAGAAGAGAAAAAGGTGTTTCTTTAATTACAGAATGGGGTGTTGTGCGATACGACCACAACATGTTCCAAACATGATCCCTCCAAGGATCCCCATTGGTGCATGCCAACTGAACACATTCCACTAACACTCTATGGAAGCGTTCAACAAGACCATTGCCCCTTGGATGATAAAGAGGAGTGATGCTGTGCTTTATAGCCCATCTACCCAAAAAGGACTTAAACTCATCTGAAATAAATTGTGGCCCATTATCCGTGATAATTTTAGCTGGACACCCTTCTCTTCTAAAAATGTCCTCACAGAAAGAAATCACATTACGAGATTTAATCTCCTTCACAAAAGCAACCTCAGGCCACTTAGAAAAATAGTCAATCATGACTATTGCAAATCTCTCTGATACACCCAGAATATCAAAAGGACCACAAATATCTATAGCTAACTTCTCCCAGGGACCCTTGGGCAATGAGGATGACACAATTTCAGTCTCCCTAGAACAATGAGTCTTGTCACTACATACGCACGCAATGCAATCACGGCCAAAACGCTCCATTTGAATATCCATGCCTACCCACCAGAAATTCTCCCTACACTTCCTTTTCAAAGCAGACATGCCTCCATGTCCCTCATGCAAAATCTTTAACAACCTTTCTCTTAAACTAACAGGCACTACCAACCTATCCCCTCTCCTGAGTAAATCATCAATGACGTTCAATTCTGACCATACTAACTTGAATGGCAACAGATCCTTATGTGCTCTCCAACCTTGTTCATCACACAAAACATCTCTTACTTTCCCTAAAACTTCATCTTCATCTAAAGCCTTTTTTCAATCTGCTAGACTAATGGCACTGCATACGTCCTCCACCTCAGCTACAATCCAATCATCCTCCTTAAAATCTTGTCCAACATCCAAAGGTAACCTTGATACACAATCCGCATTTACATTCTTTGCCCCAGGAATATATTTAATGTCAAACACATATTCCTGAAGGCGATACAACCATTTAGCTATCCTTGGAGTAGCTTTGCTTGCTCCCTTTGTAGAAAAAAGATATATCAAAGGTTTATGATCTGTATGCAATTGAAAATGGTTTCCCCATACAAACATTATGAAATACTGAACGCCCCACCAACAGGCTAGAGCTTCCTTCTCAATTGTAGAATAAGTGAGTTCCGCACCCTTCAACGTGCGAGACGCAAAAGCTCCAACTCTTTCTACACCATCATGTATTTGAATAAGTACAGCACCTAAACCATAGTTAGTGGCATCCATAGAGACAATAATTTGATCGGCAGGATCAAATGGTTTCAGAGAGACAGCATTTGCAATGCATTTCTTGATGGAGTCAAAACTTTGTTGACAAGCAACTGACCATTTAAATTTGACCCCTTTCTTCATCAATTTCCTAAGTTCATACACTCTGTCAGAAAAATGATCTACAAACTTAGAATAATATTCGGCAAGGCCCAGAAATAACCTTAACTGGTCCTTATCCTTTGGAGCCGGTGCTTTTTCAATCGCTTCTACCAAATTTTGTTTGGGTTTGACACCCTCATTGGACAAGGTGTGACCTAGATACTCAACCTCTCTCACGCCAAATTTGCATTTTTCCCTAGCCACTGTCAGACCAGCATTCGCTAGTTTCTTGAGAACTTTTTCTAGATTACAATCATGATCGGATTCATTTACTCCCCTAACCAAAACATTGTCCTGGAATACTACCACTTTATCTAAACCAGACAAAATCGACTGCATCACCCTTTGAAATACATCCGAAGCTGACGCCAACCCAAAAGGCATGCATATAAATTGAAAAGCTCCTTCAGGAGTAATAAAAGATGTGACATGTTTGGAGTCTTCATGCAATAAGATTTGGTGGTACGCATTTGATAGATCCAAAGTAGTAAAATGTGAACCCCCTTTCACTGAGGCCAATAACTCATTTATCCGGGGAAGAGGAGGGCGGTCAACTCAAATTTTATCGTTCACATCTTTAAATCGATGCACATCCTAATCTTGCCATTAGGTTTTTTAGCTAAAACAATCGGACTTAACCAATACGACGCCTCGATGGGTTCAATCACACCTGCATTACAAAGTCTATGTAGTGCTTCTTTCAATTTGTCTCTTAAAACAAAAGGCACATTTCTAACTTTATGTACTTTGGGAACAGCATACTCTTTAAGAATTATCTTGTGCTTGAATTTTTTAAGGCAGCCCAATTTTTCACTGAATAACTCAGGAAATTTGGTATACCATTTGGAGGTATCACCAGAAGACACTGCTAGTACCTGTAAAGGGTGATTTGGATTTAAAATAATACCAATAGCTCTTTGATCTTTCCACCCCAACAGAGACTTGCCTTTATGAACTATATACAGTTTTACTATAGTTTTCCCACCACAAAATAACAATTCCGTTTCAATAAATCCAATAATAGGTAATTTACACCACAATAACCTTTTGGAAGTACATCTGTTGATTGTAATTCCTTCAATTTTCCTCCTATACTTTCCCACATAAATTTGTCAATTATGGTAAACGGAGAGCAAGAATCCGCCCATACTTGGACATCCTTGCCCCTTAACTTAATGTTGCATTTAGGAGGACGATAACCCTCATGTTTATCTACATCGCATTCCAGAACTTGTTCATGTTCAATTATCATGACTTCAAAGTCATCATCCTCAGCAATGTCATCATTATGATCTATGTCCACCCCGTGATCAAAATTGTCAACCAGATTGACTGCACTCTGAGACGGACCAGATGTCATCTTGCAAAATGTCCTCGTTTTTTACATTTATGACATCTAGTTTTGATGGCAGGACAAAAATTTGCATCAGCAGTATGCTTTGGACTACCACATCTAAAACAATATTTGGTTTTAGGTTTGGAAACATCTCGTTTACTATCCGTAAAAGTTTTTTGAAAACTATTCTTCTGAGTTTTATTCACAAAATGAACAGATTCATTATCTTGCACAACTTTTTTTGAAACACCATTGAGTTCTTTCATGTACCTGGAAGTATTTTCCATTCTTTTGGCAACTGACAAGGTTTTTTCTAAAGTGGGGTCTTTTAAATCAAGAAGTTTCTCCTGTATTCTGAGATCTGACATTCTATTAATCAATTGATCTCTTATAATATCGTCTTTCATGGTATTAAACTTACACGTGACTGCTAACAGTCTTAAACTCGGTACGTATTGCTCAATGGTTTCACCAGACGATTGTGCACGTGAGGAAAATTTGTGTCTTTCGACAACCACACTAACTTTTTTACAAAAATTATCTTCTAAAGCCTTTAAAGCAAGTTCATACACATCCACATTACTATCACCAGAAGACTCACTATCAATAATAGTTTCCACACGTACCGTTTCCATTAGTGGCAATGTTTTCAATACATTTCTTCCCTCAAGACCCAAAAATTGTTTTAAAGTAGCCAATTTTCTTTTTGAAACATAGACATCACCGCCAATGGCTTCCAGGTAGGTCTCGAATGTTTCCTTCCAATGCTCCTATAGCATGCATGGTTGACCAGGACTTTGTAAGAAAAATGGTGGCGCTGGAATAGTTTGGGAAGACATACTCATATTAAAATAGATGAGTATTAACTATTGTTTTCCGGAAATATAAATATAATTAAAACATTTGGAATACTCAAAACAACAATTATAAATGTGATATGTCTAATAATTACACAAATGTTGTTGGTATACCAGAGATGTTGATTTGGTGTGTGTATCACCGTTGAAGATAGGAAACACACAAAGATTCTTAGTGTGTGTATCACTGAAAATTGCTGAAAACTTCCAAATTCTTGCCAGGACAACGAAAAGATTAAATGAAAATATAGATGTGCGTATCACCGTTGAAGAAAGTTACGCACAAATGTGGACAAAACGGTGAATAAACCAATGAAGATAGAAAATTCTCGATATTATATCCCAACCCAAAATGGCGGCACGTTTATTCACGTACGTCGGGAAGAGACGTTGGCAGTAGAAACGAGGCTTCAGAGAAAAAAAAAGTTCCAAGTTGAAGAAGAATAACAGCGTCACAGAAGAACAGCTAAGAATGTCTGCGCGCGTAGCTGTCAAGGAGTCAGCACGGGGATGGTATCAAGAAATTCAAAGGTAAAAATCAACTGTTACGATCACGAACAGTGAGAGAAAATGTATGCTCACGGTCAAAATGATGATAAAACGCTGGCGGAATACACAACACTAGCAAGTAGTACAACTGAATTTCAATCCGGATAAAAATACCACGCAAATGTGATAATAAAGCAATGATTGTTTGCAGCTTGACCGGCAGAATCAGTTTAAGTTAAGTTGTAGAATCACAAGATGTAATTAATCCGCCCAACATGTGCAAAATAGTTTAATTTTGCCTTAAGCATTCACTAAATCCCCCCAAAAAAAGGGATTAGGGCACAAAAACTGGTGCACAAAGTTCGCAAAGGTTTAAAATAATTGGATGCCTCAAGAAAAATTATTAATGTCCAGTTTTAGAAGCATTCCGTGTCACAAATACCTTATCCAGAGGTCACTCTGTAGTTAAAAATTTCCAGAATATCGTTGTAAAGAGGTTTTCAAGCTCACCGAAGGTGTTCTTCAGTGAAAAAAATCCATCCCATCCTCCGTCGCCAGTTTTGAAGAATCACCAAACGATATAGTTGTTGTAAAAGTAGATTTATTGTAAGAGAGTTAGGACCTCTGGGACACTGCTTGACCTTCCCACATAGGCTTGGAAACTGCCCTTCCAACCCTCCAACTCCCGGTAACCTAGTAACCCCAAGGTTCTACATTATTATTATTATTATGCATTCTTATATAGCGCTCGATTACCCGTAGGCATCTCGGCGCTTGCCTTGGGAACCCGTCCTGGCTTTTTTCCCTGTGAGATACCCGTACTGGGCATCCCCAAGGTGAAAGCCAGGCATCCCACCACGGGGGGGCTGTAGTGGAGATTAAGCAGCTAATGCCCAGAGCTGCAGAGTGTGAACCCGTGATTCGAGTAGGCACCGAAACGAGAATTATCAAGTCCGTGGATATTTGGGCTCAAGACCCTGCCGCGTCGGGAATTGAACCCTGGTCCCGGGTCTGACCTCTGCTTCAGGGTCTGCCTCTTCTAACCAGTGAGCCACACTTCTCCACGAACACAATTAATAAAGAAACAACATGCATGTGAAATATAACAGTACTAAAGTCCTCCCATCTTGGCTGTGTTCCAAAAAATCCCTTATATGTACCTAAAGTTGTGTAAAGTGTGTACCGCCTATTTTTCAAATTCCTGCAAACTGTATAAAAGAAGCCACGTACTCAATGTTCAGGGTGATACTCCTTACATTGCCGAAGGGTGCTGTAGGATTGTACAACCACCCCATGGGGTCTTAATAAACTTGTCTTTTGCATTTCCAGTTTCGTGCCAACTTCTATTCCAAGGTATCAAGAGTTTTTGCAGAGTATGTAGGTCTGTTGAAACCCAATACCACATTGATGCGTAAGACGCACGCAGGTGCGTAATCCAGATGCTCGTCAGCTTAAAGGCTCAAGGGAGTCCATTTGTAGAATCAACAGCAATGGATCCTACACCGCTAGCCCCTCCTCCGGATCGCCCCTAAGGATTCTGGTACGTATAGTTCATAAGTGGTTCACCTCAGTAGGTGCAAGTAAGTACTTGTTGTTGTGAAGATCTCTAGACCCGAGACATGGCCAGGTTTTGGGATATCTTCCCTCATCAGTAGAGAACGTAGTTGGGGTGGAAAAGAAGGCTGCCAAGCAACCGTCACAGGCCTTGATGCCTAACCGGCACACAGGTGCGTCATCCAGAAGCTCGTCAGCTTAAAGGCTCAAGGGAGCCCATTTGTAGAATCAACCGCAATGGATCGCACACCGCTAGCCCCTCCTCCAGATCGCCCCTAAGGATTCTGGTACGTATAGTTCATATGTGGTTCACCTCGGTAGGTGCAAGTAAGTACTTGTTTTTGTGAAGATCTCTAGACTCGAGACATGGCCCGGGTTTCGGGATATCTCCCTCATCAGTAGAGAACATAGTTGGGGTGGAAAAGAAGGCTGCCAAGCAACCGTCACAGGCCTTGATGCCTAACCGGCATGCAGGTGCATCATCCAGAAGCCCGTCAGCTTAAAGGCTCAAGGGAGCCAAATTGTAGAATTAACCGCAATGGATTGCACACCGCTAGCCCCTTCTCCGGATCGCCCCTAAGGATTCTGGTACGTATAGTTCATAAGTGGTTCATCTCAGTAGGTGCAAGTAAGTACTTGTTGTTGTGAAGATCTCTAGACCCGAGACATGGCCGGGTTTTGTTATATCTTCCCGCATCAGTAGAGAACGTAGTTGGGGTGGAAAAGAAGGCCGCCAAGCAACCGTCACAGGCCTTGATGCCTAACCGGCACGCAGGTGCGTCATCCAGAAGCTCGTCAGCTTAAAGGCTCAAGGGAGTCCATTTGTAGAATCAACAGCAATGGATCCTACACCGCTAGCCCCTCCTCCGGATCGCCCCTAAGGATTCTGGTACGTATAGTTCATAAGTGGTTCACCTCAGTAGGTGCAAGTAAGTACTTGTTGTTGTGAAGATCTCTAGACCCGAGACATGGCCAGGTTTTGGGATATCTTCCCTCATCAGTAGAGAACGTAGTTGGGGTGGAAAAGAAGGCTGCCAAGCAACCGTCACAGGCCTTGATGCCTAACCTGCACGCAGGTGCGTCATCCAGAAGCTCGTTAGCTTAAAGGCTCAAGGGAGCCCATTTGTAGAATCAACCGCAATGGATCGCACACCGCTAGCCCCTCCTCCGGATCGCTCATTAGGATTCTGGTACATATAGTTCATAAGTGGTTCACCTCAGTAGGTGCAAGTAAGTACTTGTTTTTGTGAAGATCTCTAGACTCGAGGCATGGCCCGGGTTTCGGGATATCTTCCCTCATCAGTAGAGAACGTAGTTGGGGTGGAAAAGAAGGCCGCCAAGCAACCGTCACAGGCCTTGATGCCTAACCGGCACGCAGGTGCGTCATCCAGAAGCTCGTCAGCTTAAAGGCTCAAGGGAGTCCATTTGTAGAATCAACCACAATGGATCGCACACCGCTAGCCCCTCCTCCGGATCGCCCCTAAGGATTCTGCTACGTATAGTTCATAAGTGGTTCACCTCAGTAGGTGCAAGTAAGTACTTGTTGTTGTGAAGATCTCTAGACCCGAGACATGGCCCGGGTTTCGGGATATATTCCCTCATCAGTAGAGAACGTATTTGGGGTAGAAAAGAAGGCCGCCAAGCAACCGTCACAGGCCTTGATGCCTAACCAGCATGCAGGTGCATCATCCAGAAGCTCATCAGCTTAAAGGCTCAAGGGAGCCCATTTGTAGAATCAACCGCAATGGATCGCACACCGCTAGCCTCTCCTCCGGATCGCCCATAAAGATTCTGGTACATATAGTTCATAAGTGGTTCACCTCAGTAGGTGCAAGTAAGTACTTGTTGTTGTGAATATCTCTAGACCCAAGACATGGCCCGGGTTTCGGGATATCTTCCCTCATCAGTAGAGAACGTAGTTGGGGTGGAAAAGAAGGCCACCGAGCAACCTTCACAGACCTTGATGCCTAACCGGCACGCAGGTGCGTCATCCAGAAGCTCGTCAGCTTAAAGGCTCAAGGGAGCCCATTTGTAGAATCAACCGCAATGGATCGCACACCTCTAGCCCCTCCTCCGGATCGCCCCTAAGGATTCTGGTATGTATAGTTCATAAGTGGTTCACCTCAGTAGGTGCAAGTAAGTACTTGTTGTTGTGAAGATCTCTAGACCCGAGACATAGCCCGAGTTTCGGGATATCTTCCCTCATCAGTAGAGAACGTAGTTGGGGTGGAAAAGAAGGCCGCCAAGCAACCGTCACATGCCTTGATGCCTAACCGGCACGCAGGTGCGTCATCCAGAAGCTCGTCAGCTTAAATGCTCAAGGAAGCCCATTTGTAGAATCAACCGTGTTAGAAATGGGATCCCTGGCTGGCCAGGGCTTTCGCCAAAGTCAGTCAGAGGCCACCACTCCTAAGTCAGGGCAAGGGAGTTACACGCCAAGATAACCCCTGCTCACCCTCTAGGTAACGTGGTGCGAGCAGCAAGGCTAAACTTGGAGGCGATGTGAGTTAAGTATTTGCGCACGCACCCCAGCAACAACTCCCAAAGGCCCACCACAAAGGAAACTCCACACAAGGTTATATAAAAATAGCCTTTGTATTACACCAAAACACATTACATAAAACACACACTTTACAATGTGCCAGAGGCACGGGCAGAATTTACAGGGGATATTTACAAGACAGGGCCACCTGGACCACTGTCAGGAATCAGCACTTTTAGAAGTAACACTTTTAGAAATTGCACTTAGAATGTAAAATTACTTTAGCACAAAATAGCACACAACCAGTAATCACTGGTAACCAGGACCTCACTAGCACCACCTGCACTAGGAGAAAAACAACCACCTAAGTATCACAATACCTGTAGGGGTGTAAGCACATAACACATGATGCAATGCATAACATTCAGAGGTGTAAGGAACAAGGCACATGACGCATTAAAACACATTCAGAGGTGCAGGGGAGGAAAACACATGATGCATCAACAATACATTCAGAGGTGCAGAAAAAGGACAATTGCGACAAACTCACATAAGTCACCACCTGTGACTGTCCCTAGGCCAACTGTCCCAAAGTCTGGGGGGCCTAAACGTGCAGCTGCCCACGAAGTGCTGGGCAGCTGCGTGAGACAATGGTGGGGACAACGCTGGAGCCTCGCAGGCTCTTCCCAAACAACTGTCCCCTTGGAGCATCGCTGGGCTCTTCAACAACTGTGGGGCCCCCTGAGCCCCTCGTGGGCTCTCAGTAACCAAAATGCCCCCTTGAGCCTTCTGGGGCTCATCAACACATGGGGCTGCTAGGGAGAGAAAGAAGACAGCTCTAGCAATCACTGGAGTCTCTCACGGGAGACTCGACACAACCAACTGCCCCCCCACGAGCCTCGCAGGCTCTAGGACGATGTGGCCACAGATGTTGGAGTCCCGCTTGGGGAACTCTTAAGAACCAACTGCCCCCGTCAGTGGAGTACCCCCCCTTCTTTGGGGGACTCGAGATTCAAGGAAAATGCCAACAAGAGCCTCAATGGCTCTAAAACAATGTCCTCGCGCTGGAGGGGAGGGGCGGGCACCGGCAATGTGCCCCGACGCCCCCCTCTCCTCCAAGCTGCACCGGAGCCCCACTCACCGGTTCTCCTGCGGCGGGCGGCTGCTTCACAAGAGCTCCCGCTCCTCGGGGCTCTCTGCACACTTTTCCCCTCTCTCTCCTGGGCTCTCCCTCGCTTTGGGAGCCTGGGGGGGGAAAAGGAAAGACGCCGGCTTCTCCCCTCACAGAAGCGCGGGGTGGCCTCCCGTCCTCACCCTGAGTCCAGAGAGCGAGGGGTTTAGCTTGGATTAAAGCTCGTAGTTTTGCAGTTCAAGTTGCGATGTGTCTCTATACTCTATACTCTCCACGAGCTTTCAGTTCCGCTTCAAGGCATATAATTTAGCGCTGCCATACAACATTCTCGCTACTAAAGTTCCCCATGCATTCCTATGGGCGGGCAGGCCTAGCTTAGCACATGCACTCACAGTGCGCACGCACTTTCCACTGGGACACAGTGAAAGTGCGCAGAACCCCAAAAATCACCATTGCCAGGTCACCATTTAAACAAAAAGTCTAGGGGTGAACCTGCCCTAAGTCAGGGGGGCCTAAACGTGGCAGCTGCCCACGAAGTGCTGGGCAGCTGTGTGAGACAATGGTGGGGACAACGCTGGAGCCTCGCAGGCTCTTGCCAAACAACTGTCCCTTTGGAGCCTCTCTGGGCTCTTCAACAACTGTGGGACCCCCTGAGCCCCTCGTGGGCTCTCAGTAACCAAAATGCCCCCTTGAGCCTTCCAGGGCTCATCAACACATGGGGCCGCTTGGGGGAGAAAGAAGACAGCTCTAGCAATCGTTGGAGTCTCTCACGGGAGACTCGACACAACCAACTGCCCCCCCACGAGCCTCGCAAGCTCTAGGACGATGTGGCCACAGATGTTGGAGTCCCGCTCGGGGAACTCTTAAGAACCAACTGCCCCCGTCAGTGGAGTCCCCCCCCCTTCTTTGGGGGACTCGAGATTTAAGGAAAATGCCAACAAGAGCCTCGACGGCTCTAAAACAATGTCCTCGCGCTGGAGGGGAGGGGCGGGCACCGGCAATGTGCCCCTATGCCCCCCTCTCCTCCAAGCTGCACCGGAGCCCCACTCACCGGTTCTCCTGCGGCGGGAGGCTGCTTCACTAGAGCTCCCGCTCCTCGGGGCTCTCTGCACACTTTTCCCCTCTATCTCCTGGGCTCTCCCTAGCTTTGGGAGCCTGGGGGGGAAGGAAAGATGCCGGCTTCTCCCCTCACCGGAGCGCGGGGTGGCCTCCCGTCCGCTTCCGGTTGCCTCTCTGTCCAGCCCCCGGCCTGCCTGACTTCCGGGTCGCGGCTGCGGGGGCGGGACTTCCGTCGGCCTGCTCTCTGATTGGCCGGCCGACCAACCACTTCCGGGTCGTCGCGGGCAGCGCGGCGGCCCGTTCCAGGCACTCGTAGGCGGGGATCAATTTACCGAGGGGTGGGCTCCCTCGAAGTCAAATCGAAAAATGTCGGCAAGGTCCCTGGCAGGGTGGGCACCTGCCAGGGACAAAATACTCAAAAATAAGCGAGGTGGCACTCGCTTGGGGCGGACAATGCCGGGTGGGCACCGGCCTCTGCAGACAAAGCGCTCCCAGCGCTAGAGGGGTGACCACAGCGCTCCCAAGCGCTACACGGCAAAAATGCAGCGCTCCCAGGTGCTAGAGGGGAAGGTACAGCGCTCCCAAGTGCTCCAAGTCAAGTAAAAGCGCTTCCAGGCGCTAGAAGCACAGAAGGGCTTCAGTAAGTCTTTTCAGGCAGGGAGGGGGCAAGGCTGGGCCCAGAGCCAGCTCACTGGGTCTCCAGGCAGGGAGACAGTCCAAGTGGCGGTCCTCTGGCCCAGCAGCAGCAGCAGCAGTCCCCTCAGGCAGGATCCTGGAAGAGAACAACTTCTGTGGGGAGAAAGCCCCATTTTTATACAGTAAATCCTTTGTCTGTAGGTGCAGGGTGGGGGCAGAACCAGTCGCAGCTGGTCTGTGAGCACTGCTGATGGGCTCAACCACCCTCTTTATTCGCTGGCAGGGCTAGGGTTGTTAGTCGCATCACAGGGGGGCGGAGCCAGCATTGTCAGGGGAAAACCCAGCCTCATTCAGGACACAGGTGCACTCCTCCCCAGCCATCAGCATGCTAATCTCACACTCACCACCGGGCAGACCCATCCAGCCTTCCTGGAGCCTGGCATGCCAGCCAGCTCCAGCCAATCACACGCCAGCACCTTCACAGCACACACAAAGCCATGTCTAGAAGTGGTACTTCCCCACTAGACACATACAAGCTGCACATACCATCGCGCAGCATTCACTCCCACGAGTTCACACATACCAAACTCGAGCCCGCACTCCGCACGCATCAGGAACTACCAGGGACACACACATTCCCCATGCATTTCTATGGGAGGGCAGGCCTATCTTACTCCACGCACTCAAAGTGCGCACTCACTTTCCACTGGGACACAGTGAAAGTGCGCAGAACCCAAAAATCACCATCACCAGGTCACCATTTAAAAGCAAAAAGTCTAGGGGTGAACCTGCCATAAGGGCCAAGTCCAACAAACCGCAATGGATCGCACACCGCTAGCCCCTCCTCCGGATCGCCCCAAAGGATTCTGGTATGTATAGTTCATAAGTGGTTCACCTCAGTAGGTGCAAGTAAGTACTTGTTGATTTGAAGATCTCTAGACCCGAGACATGGCCCGGGTTTCGGGATATCTTCCCTCATCCGTAGAGAACGTAGTTGGGGTGGAAAAGAAGGCCGCCAAGCAACCGTCACAGGCCTTGATGCCTAACCGGCACGCAGGTGCGTCATCCAGAAGCTCGTCAGCTTAAAGGCTCAAGGGAGTCCATTTGTAGAATCAACCACAATGGATCGCACACCGCTAGCCCCTCCTCCGGATCGCCCCTAAGGATTCTGCTACGTATAGTTCATAAGTGGTTCACCTCAGTAGGTGCAAGTAAGTACTTGTTGTTGTGAAGATCTCTAGACCCGAGACATGGCCCGGGTTTCGGGATATATTCCCTCATCAGTAGAGAACGTATTTGGGGTAGAAAAGAAGGCCGCCAAGCAACCGTCACAGGCCTTGATGCCTAACCAGCATGCAGGTGCATCATCCAGAAGCTCATCAGCTTAAAGGCTCAAGGGAGCCCATTTGTAGAATCAACCGCAATGGATCGCACACCGCTAGCCCCTCCTCCGGATCACCCCTAAGGATTCTGGTACGTATAGTTCATAAGTGGTTCACCTCAGTAGGTGCAAGTAAGTACTTGTTGTTGTGAAGATCTCCTGCCCCGAGACATGGCCCGGGTTTCGAGATATCTTCCCTCATCAGTAGAGAACGTAGTTGGGGTGGTAAAGAAGGCCGCCAAGCAACCGTCAAAGGCCTTGATGCCTAACCGGCACGCAGGTGCGTCATCCAGAAGATCATCAGCTTAAAGGATCGAGGGAGCCCATTTGTAGAATTAACCACAATGGATCGCACACCGATATCCCCTCCTCCGGATAGCCCCTAAGAATTCTGGTACGTATAGTTCGTAAGTGGTTCACCTCAGTAGGTGCAAGTAAGTACTTGTTGTTGTGAAGATCTCTAGACCCAAGACATGGCCCGGGTTTCGGGATACTTTCCCTCATCAGTAAAGAACGTAGTTGGGGTGGAAAAGTAGGTCGCCAAGCAACCGTCATAGGCCTTGATGCCTAACCGGCACGCAGGTGCGTCATCCAGAAGCTCGTCAGCTTAAAGGCTCAAGGAAACCCATTTGTAGAATCAACTGCAATGGATCGCACACCGCTAGCCCCTCCTCCGGATTGCCCCTAAGGATTCTGGTAAGTATAGTTTATAAGTGGTTCACCTCAGTAGGTGCAAGTAAGTACTTGTTGTTGTGAAGATCTCTAGACCAGAGACATGGCCCGGGTTTCGGGATATCTTCCCTCATCAGTGTAAAAAACATAGTTGGGGTGGAAAAGAAGACCGCCAAGCAATCGTCACAGGCCTTGATGCCTAACCGGCACGCAGGTGTGTCATCCAGAAGCTCGTCAGCTTAAAGGCTCAAGGGAGCCCATTTGAAGAATCAACTGCACTGGATCGCACACCGCTAGCCCCTCCTCCGGATCGCCCCTAAGGATTCTGGTAAGTATAGTTTATAAGTGGTTCACCTCAGTAGGTGCAAGTAAGTACTTGTTGTTGTGAAGATCTCTAGACCCGAGACATGGCCCGGGTTTCAGGAAATCTTCCCTCATCAGTAGAGAACGTAGTTGGGGTGGAAAAGAAGGCCGCCAAGCAACCGTCACAGACCTTGATGCCTAACCGGCATGCAGGTGCGTCATCCAGAAGCTCGTCAGCTTAAAGGCTCAAGGGAGCCCATTTGTAGAATCAACCGCAATGGATCGCACACAGCTAGCCCCTCCTCAGGATCGCCCCTAAGGATTCTGGTACGTATAGTTCATAAGTGGTTCACCTCAGTAGGTGCAAGTAAGTACTTGTTGTTGTGAAGATCTCTAGACCTGAGACATGGCCCAGGTTTCGGGATATCTTCCCTCATCAGTAGAGAACGTAGTTGGGGTGGAAAAGAAGGCCGCCAAGTAACCGTCACAGGCCTTGATGCCTAACCGGCACGCAGGTGCGTCATCCAGAAGCTCGTCAGCTTAAAGGCTCAAGGAAGCCCATTTGTAGAATCAACCTCAATGGATCGCACACCGCTAGCCCCTCCTCCGGATCGGCCCTAAGGATTCTGGTACGTATAGTTCATAAGTGGTTCACCTCAGTAGGTGCAAGTAAGTACTTGTTGTTGTGAAGATCTCTAGACCCGAGACATGGCCCGGGTTTTGGGATATTTTCTCTCATCAGTAGAGAACGTAGTTGGGGTGGAAAAGAAGGTCGCCAAGCAACAGTCACAGGCCTTTATGCCTAACCGGCACGCAGGTGCGTCATCCAGAAGGTCGTCAGCTTAAAGGCTCAAGAGAGCCCATTTGTAGAATCAACCGCAATGGATCGCACACCGCTAGCCCCTCATCCGGATCGCCCCTAAGGATTCTGGTACGTATAGATCATCAGTGGTTCACCTCAGTAGGTGCAAGTAAGTACTTGTTGTTGTGTAGATCTCTAGACCCGAGACATGGCCCGGGTTTCGGGATATCTTCCCTCATCAGTAGAGAACGTAGTTGGGGTGGAAAAGAAGGCCGCCAAGCAACCGTCACAGGCCTTGATGCCTAACCAGCACGTAGGTTCGTCATCCAGAAGCTCGTCAGCTTAAAGGCTCAAGGGAGCCCATTTGTAGAATCAACCTCAATGGATCGCACACCGCTAGCCCCTCCTCCGGATCGCCCCTAAGGATTCTGGTACGTATACTTCATAAGTGGTTCACCTCAGTAGGTGCAAGTAAGTACTTGTTGTTGTGAAGATCTCTAGACCCGAGACAAGGCCCGGGTTTCGGGATATCTTCCCTCATCAGTAGAGAATGTAGTTGGGGTGGAAAAGAAGGTCGCCAAGCAACAGTCACAGGCCTTTATGCCTAACCGGCACGCAGGTGCGTCATCCAGAAGGTCATCAGCTTAAAGGCTCAAGTGAGCCCATTTGTAGAATCAACCGCAATGGATCGCACACCGCTAGCCCCTCCTCCGGATCGCCCCTAAGGATTCTGGTACGTATAGTTCATAAGTGGTTAACCTTAGTAGGTGCAAGTAAGTACTTGTTGTTGTGAAGATCTCTAGAACCGACACATAGCCTGGGTTTCGGGATATCTTCCCTCATCTGTAGAGAACATAGTTGGGGGTGGAAAAGAAGGCCGCCAAGCAACCGTCACAGGCGTTGATGCCTAACCGGCACGCAGGTGCGTCATCCAGAAGCTCGTCAACTTAAAGGCTCAAGGGAGTCCATTTGTTAAATCAACCGCAATGGATCGCACACCGCTAGCCCCTCCTCCGGATCGCCTCTAAGGATTCTTGTACGTATAGTTCATAAGTGGTTCACCTCAGTAGGTGCAAGTAAGTACTTGTTGTTGTGAAGATCTCTAGACCCGAGACATGGCCCGGGTTTCGAGATATCTTCTCTCATCAGTAGAGAACGTAGTTGGGGTGGAAAAGAAGGCCGCCAAGCAACCGTCACAGGCCTTGATGCCTAACCGGCGGCAAGGTGCGTCATCCAGAAGCTCGTCAGCTTAACGGCTCAAGGAAGGCCATTTGTAGAATCAACCGCAATGGATCGCACATCGCTAGCCCCTCCTCCGGATCGCATCTAAGGATGCTGGTACATATAGTTCAGAAGTGGTTTACCTCAGTAGGTGCAAGTAAGTACTTGTTGTTGTGAAGATCTCTAGACCCGAGACATGGCCCGGGTTTCGGGATATCTTCCCTCATCAGTAGAGAACGTAGTTGGGGTGGAAAAGAAGGCCGCCAAGTAACCGTCACAGGCCTTGATGCCTAACCGGCACACAGGTGCGTCATCCAGAAGCTCGTCAGCTTAAAGGCTCAAGGGAGCCCATTTGTAGAATCAACCTCAATGGATCGCACACCGCTAGCCCCTCCTCCGGATCGCCCCTAAGGATTCTGGTACGTATAGTTCATAAGTGGTTCACCTCAGTAGGTGCAAGTACGTACTTGTTGTTGTGAAGATCTCTATACCCGAGACATGGCCCGGGTTTCGGGATATTTTCCCTCATCAGTAGAGAACGTAGTTGGGGTGGAAAAGAAGGTCGCCAAGCAACAGTCACAGGCCTTTATGCCTAACCGGCACGCAGGTGCGTCATCCAGTAGGTCGTCAGCTTAAAGGCTCAAGTGAGCCCATTTGTAGAATCAACCGCATTAGATCGCACACAGCTAGCCCCTCCTCCGGATCGCCCCTAAGGATTCTGGTACGTATAGTTCATAAGTGCTTAACCTCAGTAGTTGCAAGTAAGTACTTGTTGTTGTGAAGATCTCTAGAACCGACACATGGCCCGGGTTTCGGGATATCTTCCCTCATCTGTAGAGAACATAGTTGGGGTGGAAAAGAAGGCCGCCAAGCAACCGTCACAGGTGTTGATGCCTAACCGGCACGCAGGTGCGTCATCCAGAAGCTCGTCAACTTGAAGGCTCAAGGGAGCCCATTTGTAGAATCAACCGCAATGGATCGCACACCGCTAGCCCCTCCTCCGGATCGCCCCTAAGGATTCTGGTACGTATAGTTCATAAGTCGTTCACCTCAGTAGGTGCAAGTAAGTACTTGTTGTTGTGAAGATCTCTAGACCCGAGACATGGCCCGGGTTTCGGGATATCTTCCCTCATCAGTAGAGAACGTAGTTGGGGTGGAAAAGAAGGCCGCCAAACAACTGTCACAGGCCTTGATGCCTAACCGGCGGCAAGGTGCGTCATCCAGAAGCTCGTCAGCTTAACGGCTCAAGGGAGGCCATTTGTAGAATCAACCGCAATGGATCGCACATCGCTAGCCCCTCCTCCGGATCGCACCTAAGGATGCTGGTACATATAGTTCATAAGTGGTTTACCTCAGTAGGTGCAAGTAAGTACTTGTTGTTGTGAAGATCTCTAGACCCGAGACATGGCCCGGGTTTCGGGATATCTTCCCTCATCAGTAGAGAACGTAGTTGGGGTGGAAAAGAAGGCCGCCAAGCAACCGTCACAGGCCTTGATGCATAACCGGCACGCAGGTGCGTCATCCAGAAGCTTGTCAGCTTAAAGGCTCAAGAGAGCCCATTTGTAGAATCAACCGCAATGGATCGCACACCGCTAGCCCCTCATCCGGATCGCCCCTAAGGATTCTGGTACGTATAGATCATAAGTGGTTCACCTCAGTAGGTGCAAGTAAGTACTTGTTGTGAAGATCTCTAGACCCGAGACATGGCCCGGGTTTCGGGATATCTTCCCTCATCAGTAGAGAACGTAGTTGGGGTGGAAAAGAAGGCCGCCAAGCAACCGTCACAGGCCTTGATGCCTAACCAGCACGTAGGTGCGTCATCCAGAAGCTCGTCAGCTTAAAGGCTCAAGGAATCCCATTTGTAGAATTAACCACAATGGATCGCACACCGCTATCCCCTCCTCCGGATCGCCCATAAGGATTCTGGTACATATAGTTCATAAGTGGTTCACCTCAGTAGGTGCAAGTAAGTACTTGTTGTTGTGAAGATCTCTAGACCCGAGACATGGCCCGGGTTTCAGGAAATCTTCCCTCATCAGTAGAGAACGTAGTTGGGGTGGAAAAGAAGGCCGCCAAGCAACCGTCACAGACCTTGATGCCTAACCGGCACGCAGGTGCGTCATCCAGAAGCTCGTCAGCTTAAAGGCTCAAGGGAGCCCATTTGTAGAATCAACCGCAATGGATCGCACACTGCTAGCCCCTCCTCAGGATCGCCCCTAAGGATTCTGGTACGTATAGTTCATAAGTGGTTCACCTCAGTAGGTGCAAGTAAGTACTTGTTGTTGTGAAGATCTCTAGACCTGAGACATGGCCCGGGTTTCGGGATATCTTCCCTCATCAGTAAAGAACGTAGTTGGGGTGGAAAAGAAGGCCGTCAAGCAACCGTCACAGGCCTTGATGCCTAACCGGCACACAGGTGCGTCATCCAGAAGCTCGTCAGCTTAAAGGCTCAAGGGAGCCCATTTGTAGAATCAACCGCAATGGATCGCACACCGCTAGCCCCTCCTCCGGATCGCCCCTAAGGATTTTGGTACGTATAGTTCATAAGTCGTTCACCTCAGTAGGTGCAAGTAAGTACTTGTTGTTGTGAAGATCTCTAGACCCGAGACATGGCCCGGGTTTCGGGATATCTTCCCTCATCAGTAGAGAACGTAGTTGGGGTGGAAAAGAAGGCCGCCAAAATACTGTCACAGGCCTTGATGCCTAACCGGCGGCAAGGTGCGTCATCCAGAAGCTCGTCAGCTTAACGGCTCAAGGGAGGCCATTTGTAGAATCAACCGCAATGGATCGCACATCGCTAGCCCCTCCTCCGGATCGCACCTAAGGATGCTGGTACATATAGTTCATAAGTGGTTTACCTCAGTAGGTGCAAGTAAGTACTTGTTGTTGTGAAGATCTCTAGACCCGAGACATGGCCCGGGTTTCGGGATATCTTCCCTCATCAGTAGAGAACGTAGTTGGGGTGGAAAAGAAGGCCGCCAAGCAACCGTCACAGGCCTTGATGCCTAACCGGCACGCAGGTGCGTCATCCAGAAGCTTGTCAGCTTAAAGGCTCAAGAGAGCCCATTTGTAGAATCAACCGCAATGGATCGCACACCGCTAGCCCCTCATCCGGATCGCCCCTAAGGATTCTGGTACGTATAGATCATAAGTGGTTCACCTCAGTAGGTGCAAGTAAGTACTTGTTGTGAAGATCTCTAGACCCGAGACATGGCCCGGGTTTCGGGATATCTTCCCTCATCAGTAGAGAACGTAGTTGGGGTGGAAAAGAAGGCCGCCAAGCAACCGTCACAGGCCTTGATGCCTAACCAGCACGTAGGTGCGTCATCCAGAAGCTCGTCAGCTTAAAGGCTCAAGGGATCCCATTTGTAGAATTAACCACAATGGATCGCACACCGCTACCCCCTCCTCCGGATCGCCCATAAGGATTCTGGTACATATAGTTCATAAGTGGTTCACCTCAGTAGGTGCAAGTAAGTACTTGTTGTTGTGAAGATCTCTAGACCCGAGACATGGCCCGGGTTTCAGGAAATCTTCCCTCATCAGTAGAGAACGTAGTTGGGGTGGAAAAGAAGGCCGCCAAGCAACCATCACAGACCTTGATGCCTAACCGGCACGCAGGTGCGTCATCCAGAAGCTCGTCAGCTTAAAGGCTCAAGGGAGCCCATTTGTAGAATCAACCGCAATGGATCGCACACAGCTAGCCCCTCCTCAGGATCGCCCCTAAGGATTCTGGTACGTATAGTTCATAAGTGGTTCACCTCAGTAGGTGCAAGTAAGTACTTGTTGTTGTGAAGATCTCTAGACCTGAGACATGGCCCGGGTTTCGGGATATCTTCCCTCATCAGTAGAGAACGTAGTTGGGGTGGAAAAGAAGGCCGTCAAGCAACCGTCACAGGCCTTGATGCCTAACCGGCACACAGGTGCGTCATCCAGAAGCTCGTCAGCTTAAAGGCTCAAGGGAGCCCATTTGTAGAATCAACCGCAATGGATCGCACACCGCTAGCCCCTCCTCCGGATCGCCCCTAAGGATTTTGGTACGTATAGTTCATAAGTCGTTCACCTCAGTAGGTGCAAGTAAGTACTTGTTGTTGTGAAGATCTCTAGACCCGAGACATGGCCCGGGTTTCGGGATATCTTCCCTCATCAGTAGAGAACGTAGTTGGGGTGGATAAGAAGGCCGCCAAAATACTGTCACAGGCCTTGATGCCTAACCGGCGGCAAGGTGCGTCATCCAGAAGCTCGTCAGCTTAACGGCTTAAGGGAGGCCATTTGTAGAATCAACCGCAATGGATCGCACATCGCTAGCCCCTCCTCCAGATCGCACCTAAGGATGCTGGTACATATAGTTCATAAGTGGTTTACCTCAGTAGGTGCAAGTAAGTACTTGTTGTTGTGAAGATCTCTAGACCCGAGACATGGCCCGGGTTTCGGGATATCTTCCCTCATCAGTAGAGAACGTAGTTGGGGTGGAAAAGAAGGCCGCCAAGCAACCGTCACAGGCCTTGATGCCTAACCGGCACGCAGGTGCGTCATCCAGAAGCTTGTCAGATTAAAGGCTCAAGAGAGCCCATTTGTAGAATCAACCGCAATGGATCGCACACCGCTAGCCCCTCATCCGGATCGCCCCTAAGGATTCTGGTACGTATAGATCATAAGTGGTTCACCTCAGTAGGTGCAAGTAAGTACTTGTTGTGAAGATCTCTAGACCCGAGACATGGCCCGGGTTTCGGGATATCTTCCCTCATCAGTAGAGAACGTAGTTGGGGTGGAAAAGAAGGCCGCCAAGCAACCGTCACAGGCCTTGATGCCTAACCAGCACGTAGGTGCGTCATCCAGAAGCTCGTCAGCTTAAAGGCTCAAGGGATCCCATTTGTAGAATTAACCACAATGGATCGCACACCGCTACCCCCTCCTCCGGATCGCCCATAAGGATTCTGGTACATATAGTTCATAAGTGGTTCACCTCAGTAGGTGGAAGTAAGTACTTGTTGTTGTGAAGATCTCTAGACCCGAGACATGGCCCGGGTTTCAGGAAATCTTCCCTCATCAGTAGAGAACGTAGTTGGGGTGGAAAAGAAGGCCGCCAAGCAACCGTCACAGACCTTGATGCCTAACCGGCACGCAGGTGCGTCATCCAGAAGCTCGTCAGCTTAAAGGCTCAAGGGAGCCCATTTGTAGAATCAACCGCAATGGATCGCACACAGCTAGCCCCTCCTCAGGATCGCCCCTAAGGATTCTGGTACGTATAGTTCATAAGTGGTTCACCTCAGTAGGTGCAAGTAAGTACTTGTTGTTGTGAAGATCTCTAGACCTGAGACATGGCCCGGGTTTCGGGATATCTTCCCTCATCAGTAGAGAACGTAGTTGGGGTGGAAAAGAAGGCCACCAAGTAACCGTCACAGGCCTTGATGCCTAACCGGCACACAGGTGCGTCATCCAGAAACTCATCAGCTTAAAGGCTCAAGGGAGCCCATTTGTAGAATCAACCTCAATGGATCGCACACCGCTAGCCCCTCCTCCGGATCACCCCTAAGGATTCTGGTACGTATACTTCATAAGTGGTTCACCTCAGTAGGTGCAAGTAAGTACTTGTTGTTGTGAAGATCTCTAGACCCGAGACATGGCCCGGGTTTCGGGATATCTTCCCTCATCAGTAGAGAACGTAGTTGGGGTGGAAAAGAAGGTCGCCAAGCAACAGTCACAGGCCTTTATGCCTAACCGGCACGCAGGTGCGTCATCCAGAAGGTCGTCAGCTTAAAGGCTCAAGTGAGCCCATTTGTAGAATCAACCGCAATGGATCGCACACCGCTAGCCCCTCCTCCGGATCGCCCCTAAGGATTCTGGTACGTATAGTTCATAAGTGGTTAACCTCAGTAGGTGCAAGTAAGTACTTGTTGTTGTGAAGATCTCTAGAACCGACACATGGCCTGGGTTTCGGGATATCTTCCCTCATCTGTAGAGAACATAGTTGGGGTGGAAAAGAAGGCCGCCAAGCAACCGTCACAGGCGTTGATGCCTAACCGGCACGCAGGTGCGTCATCCAGAAGCTCGTCAACTTAAAGGCTCAAGGGAGCCCATTTGTAGAATCAACCGCAATGGATCGCACACCGCTAGCCCCTCCTCCGGATCGCCTCTAAGGATTCTGGTACGTATAGTTCATAAGTGGTTCACCTCAGTAGGTGCAAGTAAGTACTTGTTGTGAAGATCTCTAGACCCGAGATATGGCCCGGGTTTCGAGATATCTTCCCTCATCAGTAGAGAACGTAGTTGGGGTGGAAAAGAAGGCCGCCAAGCAACCGTCACAGGCCTTGATGCCTAACCGGCGGCAAGGTGCGTCATTCAGAAGCTCGTCAGCTTAACGGCTCAAGGGAGGCCATTTGTAGAATCAACCGCAATGGATCGCACATCGCTAGCCCCTCCTCCGGATCGCATCTAAGGATGCTGGTACATATAGTTCATAAGTGGTTTACCTCAGTAGGTGCAAGTAAGTACTTGTTGTTGTGAAGATCTCTAGACCCGAGACATGGCCCGGGTTTCGGGTTATCTTCCCTCATCAGTAGAGAACGTAGTTGGGGTGGAAAAGAAGGCCGCCAAGTAACCGTCACAGGCCTTGATGCCTAACCGGCACGCAGGTGCGTCATCCAGAAGCTCGTCAGATTAAAGGCTCAAGGAAGCCCATTTGTAGAATTAACCACAATGGATCGCACACCGCTACCCCCTCCTCCGGATCGCCCATAAGGATTATGGTACATATAGTTCATAAGTGGTTCACCTCAGTAGGTGCAAGTAAGTACTTGTTGTTGTGAAGATCTCTAGACCCGAGACATGGCCCGGGTTTCAGGAAATCTTCCCTCATCAGTAGAGAACGTAGTTGGGGTGGAAAAGAAGGCCGCCAAGCAACCGTCACAGACCTTGATGCCTAACCGGCACGCAGGTGCGTCATCCAGAAGCTCGTCAGCTTAAAGGCTCAAGGGAGCCCATTTGTAGAATCAACCGCAATGGATCGCACACAGCTAGCCCCTCCTCAGGATCGCCCCTAAGGATTCTGGTACGTATAGTTCATAAGTGGTTCACCTCAGTAGGTGCAAGTAAGTACTTGTTGTTGTGAAGATCTCTAGACCTGAGACATGGCCCGGGTTTCGGGATATCTTCCCTCATCAGTAGAGAACGTAGTTGGGGTGGAAAAGAAGGCCGTCAAGCAACCGTCACAGGCCTTGATGCCTAACCGGCACACAGGTGCGTCATCCAGAAGCTCGTCAGCTTAAAGGCTCAAGGGAGCCCATTTGTAGAATCAACCGCAATGGATCGCACACCGCTAGCCCCTCCTCCGGATCGCCCCTAAGGATTTTGGTACGTATAGTTCATAAGTCGTTCACCTCAGTAGGTGCAAGTAAGTACTTGTTGTTGTGAAGATCTCTAGACCCGAGACAAGGCCCGGGTTTCGGGATATCTTCCCTCATCAGTAGAGAATGTAGTTGGGGTGGAAAAGAAGGTCGCCAAGCAACAGTCACAGGCCTTTATGCCTAACCGGCACGCAGGTGCGTCATCCAGAAGGTCATCAGCTTAAAGGCTCAAGTGAGCCCATTTGTAGAATCAACCGCAATGGATCGCACACCGCTAGCCCCTCCTCCGGATCGCCCCTAAGGATTCTGGTACGTATAGTTCATAAGTGGTTAACCTTAGTAGGTGCAAGTAAGTACTTGTTGTTGTGAAGATCTCTAGAACCGACACATAGCCTGGGTTTCGGGATATCTTCCCTCATCTGTAGAGAACATAGTTGGGGGTGGAAAAGAAGGCCGCCAAGCAACCGTCACAGGCGTTGATGCCTAACCGGCACGCAGGTGCGTCATCCAGAAGCTCGTCAACTTAAAGGCTCAAGGGAGTCCATTTGTTAAATCAACCGCAATGGATCGCACACCGCTAGCCCCTCCTCCGGATCGCCTCTAAGGATTCTTGTACGTATAGTTCATAAGTGGTTCACCTCAGTAGGTGCAAGTAAGTACTTGTTGTTGTGAAGATCTCTAGACCCGAGACATGGCCCGGGTTTCGAGATATCTTCTCTCATCAGTAGAGAACGTAGTTGGGGTGGAAAAGAAGGCCGCCAAGCAACCGTCACAGGCCTTGATGCCTAACCGGCGGCAAGGTGCGTCATCCAGAAGCTCGTCAGCTTAACGGCTCAAGGAAGGCCATTTGTAGAATCAACCGCAATGGATCGCACATCGCTAGCCCCTCCTCCGGATCGCATCTAAGGATGCTGGTACATATAGTTCAGAAGTGGTTTACCTCAGTAGGTGCAAGTAAGTACTTGTTGTTGTGAAGATCTCTAGACCCGAGACATGGCCCGGGTTTCGGGATATCTTCCCTCATCAGTAGAGAACGTAGTTGGGGTGGAAAAGAAGGCCGCCAAGTAACCGTCACAGGCCTTGATGCCTAACCGGCACACAGGTGCGTCATCCAGAAGCTCGTCAGCTTAAAGGCTCAAGGGAGCCCATTTGTAGAATCAACCTCAATGGATCGCACACCGCTAGCCCCTCCTCCGGATCGCCCCTAAGGATTCTGGTACGTATAGTTCATAAGTGGTTCACCTCAGTAGGTGCAAGTACGTACTTGTTGTTGTGAAGATCTCTATACCCGAGACATGGCCCGGGTTTCGGGATATTTTCCCTCATCAGTAGAGAACGTAGTTGGGGTGGAAAAGAAGGTCGCCAAGCAACAGTCACAGGCCTTTATGCCTAACCGGCACGCAGGTGCGTCATCCAGTAGGTCGTCAGCTTAAAGGCTCAAGTGAGCCCATTTGTAGAATCAACCGCATTAGATCGCACACAGCTAGCCCCTCCTCCGGATCGCCCCTAAGGATTCTGGTACGTATAGTTCATAAGTGCTTAACCTCAGTAGTTGCAAGTAAGTACTTGTTGTTGTGAAGATCTCTAGAACCGACACATGGCCCGGGTTTCGGGATATCTTCCCTCATCTGTAGAGAACATAGTTGGGGTGGAAAAGAAGGCCGCCAAGCAACCGTCACAGGTGTTGATGCCTAACCGGCACGCAGGTGCGTCATCCAGAAGCTCGTCAACTTGAAGGCTCAAGGGAGCCCATTTGTAGAATCAACCGCAATGGATCGCACACCGCTAGCCCCTCCTCCGGATCGCCCCTAAGGATTCTGGTACGTATAGTTCATAAGTCGTTCACCTCAGTAGGTGCAAGTAAGTACTTGTTGTTGTGAAGATCTCTAGACCCGAGACATGGCCCGGGTTTCGGGATATCTTCCCTCATCAGTAGAGAACGTAGTTGGGGTGGAAAAGAAGGCCGCCAAACAACTGTCACAGGCCTTGATGCCTAACCGGCGGCAAGGTGCGTCATCCAGAAGCTCGTCAGCTTAACGGCTCAAGGGAGGCCATTTGTAGAATCAACCGCAATGGATCGCACATCGCTAGCCCCTCCTCCGGATCGCACCTAAGGATGCTGGTACATATAGTTCATAAGTGGTTTACCTCAGTAGGTGCAAGTAAGTACTTGTTGTTGTGAAGATCTCTAGACCCGAGACATGGCCCGGGTTTCGGGATATCTTCCCTCATCAGTAGAGAACGTAGTTGGGGTGGAAAAGAAGGCCGCCAAGCAACCGTCACAGGCCTTGATGCATAACCGGCACGCAGGTGCGTCATCCAGAAGCTTGTCAGCTTAAAGGCTCAAGAGAGCCCATTTGTAGAATCAACCGCAATGGATCGCACACCGCTAGCCCCTCATCCGGATCGCCCCTAAGGATTCTGGTACGTATAGATCATAAGTGGTTCACCTCAGTAGGTGCAAGTAAGTACTTGTTGTGAAGATCTCTAGACCCGAGACATGGCCCGGGTTTCGGGATATCTTCCCTCATCAGTAGAGAACGTAGTTGGGGTGGAAAAGAAGGCCGCCAAGCAACCGTCACAGGCCTTGATGCCTAACCAGCACGTAGGTGCGTCATCCAGAAGCTCGTCAGCTTAAAGGCTCAAGGAATCCCATTTGTAGAATTAACCACAATGGATCGCACACCGCTATCCCCTCCTCCGGATCGCCCATAAGGATTCTGGTACATATAGTTCATAAGTGGTTCACCTCAGTAGGTGCAAGTAAGTACTTGTTGTTGTGAAGATCTCTAGACCCGAGACATGGCCCGGGTTTCAGGAAATCTTCCCTCATCAGTAGAGAACGTAGTTGGGGTGGAAAAGAAGGCCGCCAAGCAACCGTCACAGACCTTGATGCCTAACCGGCACGCAGGTGCGTCATCCAGAAGCTCGTCAGCTTAAAGGCTCAAGGGAGCCCATTTGTAGAATCAACCGCAATGGATCGCACACTGCTAGCCCCTCCTCAGGATCGCCCCTAAGGATTCTGGTACGTATAGTTCATAAGTGGTTCACCTCAGTAGGTGCAAGTAAGTACTTGTTGTTGTGAAGATCTCTAGACCTGAGACATGGCCCGGGTTTCGGGATATCTTCCCTCATCAGTAAAGAACGTAGTTGGGGTGGAAAAGAAGGCCGTCAAGCAACCGTCACAGGCCTTGATGCCTAACCGGCACACAGGTGCGTCATCCAGAAGCTCGTCAGCTTAAAGGCTCAAGGGAGCCCATTTGTAGAATCAACCGCAATGGATCGCACACCGCTAGCCCCTCCTCCGGATCGCCCCTAAGGATTTTGGTACGTATAGTTCATAAGTCGTTCACCTCAGTAGGTGCAAGTAAGTACTTGTTGTTGTGAAGATCTCTAGACCCGAGACATGGCCCGGGTTTCGGGATATCTTCCCTCATCAGTAGAGAACGTAGTTGGGGTGGAAAAGAAGGCCGCCAAAATACTGTCACAGGCCTTGATGCCTAACCGGCGGCAAGGTGCGTCATCCAGAAGCTCGTCAGCTTAACGGCTCAAGGGAGGCCATTTGTAGAATCAACCGCAATGGATCGCACATCGCTAGCCCCTCCTCCGGATCGCACCTAAGGATGCTGGTACATATAGTTCATAAGTGGTTTACCTCAGTAGGTGCAAGTAAGTACTTGTTGTTGTGAAGATCTCTAGACCCGAGACATGGCCCGGGTTTCGGGATATCTTCCCTCATCAGTAGAGAACGTAGTTGGGGTGGAAAAGAAGGCCGCCAAGCAACCGTCACAGGCCTTGATGCCTAACCGGCACGCAGGTGCGTCATCCAGAAGCTTGTCAGCTTAAAGGCTCAAGAGAGCCCATTTGTAGAATCAACCGCAATGGATCGCACACCGCTAGCCCCTCATCCGGATCGCCCCTAAGGATTCTGGTACGTATAGATCATAAGTGGTTCACCTCAGTAGGTGCAAGTAAGTACTTGTTGTGAAGATCTCTAGACCCGAGACATGGCCCGGGTTTCGGGATATCTTCCCTCATCAGTAGAGAACGTAGTTGGGGTGGAAAAGAAGGCCGCCAAGCAACCGTCACAGGCCTTGATGCCTAACCAGCACGTAGGTGCGTCATCCAGAAGCTCGTCAGCTTAAAGGCTCAAGGGATCCCATTTGTAGAATTAACCACAATGGATCGCACACCGCTACCCCCTCCTCCGGATCGCCCATAAGGATTCTGGTACATATAGTTCATAAGTGGTTCACCTCAGTAGGTGCAAGTAAGTACTTGTTGTTGTGAAGATCTCTAGACCCGAGACATGGCCCGGGTTTCAGGAAATCTTCCCTCATCAGTAGAGAACGTAGTTGGGGTGGAAAAGAAGGCCGCCAAGCAACCATCACAGACCTTGATGCCTAACCGGCACGCAGGTGCGTCATCCAGAAGCTCGTCAGCTTAAAGGCTCAAGGGAGCCCATTTGTAGAATCAACCGCAATGGATCGCACACAGCTAGCCCCTCCTCAGGATCGCCCCTAAGGATTCTGGTACGTATAGTTCATAAGTGGTTCACCTCAGTAGGTGCAAGTAAGTACTTGTTGTTGTGAAGATCTCTAGACCTGAGACATGGCCCGGGTTTCGGGATATCTTCCCTCATCAGTAGAGAACGTAGTTGGGGTGGAAAAGAAGGCCGTCAAGCAACCGTCACAGGCCTTGATGCCTAACCGGCACACAGGTGCGTCATCCAGAAGCTCGTCAGCTTAAAGGCTCAAGGGAGCCCATTTGTAGAATCAACCGCAATGGATCGCACACCGCTAGCCCCTCCTCCGGATCGCCCCTAAGGATTTTGGTACGTATAGTTCATAAGTCGTTCACCTCAGTAGGTGCAAGTAAGTACTTGTTGTTGTGAAGATCTCTAGACCCGAGACACGGCCCGGGTTTCGGGATATCTTCCCTCATCAGTAGAGAACGTAGTTGGGGTGGATAAGAAGGCCGCCAAAATACTGTCACAGGCCTTGATGCCTAACCGGCGGCAAGGTGCGTCATCCAGAAGCTCGTCAGCTTAACGGCTTAAGGGAGGCCATTTGTAGAATCAACCGCAATGGATCGCACATCGCTAGCCCCTCCTCCAGATCGCACCTAAGGATGCTGGTACATATAGTTCATAAGTGGTTTACCTCAGTAGGTGCAAGTAAGTACTTGTTGTTGTGAAGATCTCTAGACCCGAGACATGGCCCGGGTTTCGGGATATCTTCCCTCATCAGTAGAGAACGTAGTTGGGGTGGAAAAGAAGGCCGCCAAGCAACCGTCACAGGCCTTGATGCCTAACCGGCACGCAGGTGCGTCATCCAGAAGCTTGTCAGATTAAAGGCTCAAGAGAGCCCATTTGTAGAATCAACCGCAATGGATCGCACACCGCTAGCCCCTCATCCGGATCGCCCCTAAGGATTCTGGTACGTATAGATCATAAGTGGTTCACCTCAGTAGGTGCAAGTAAGTACTTGTTGTGAAGATCTCTAGACACGAGACATGGCCCGGGTTTCGGGATATCTTCCCTCATCAGTAGAGAACGTAGTTGGGGTGGAAAAGAAGGCCGCCAAGCAACCGTCACAGGCCTTGATGCCTAACCAGCACGTAGGTGCGTCATCCAGAAGCTCGTCAGCTTAAAGGCTCAAGGGATCCCATTTGTAGAATTAACCACAATGGATCGCACACCGCTACCCCCTCCTCCGGATCGCCCATAAGGATTCTGGTACATATAGTTCATAAGTGGTTCACCTCAGTAGGTGGAAGTAAGTACTTGTTGTTGTGAAGATCTCTAGACCCGAGACATGGCCCGGGTTTCAGGAAATCTTCCCTCATCAGTAGAGAACGTAGTTGGGGTGGAAAAGAAGGCCGCCAAGCAACCGTCACAGACCTTGATGCCTAACCGGCACGCAGGTGCGTCATCCAGAAGCTCGTCAGCTTAAAGGCTCAAGGGAGCCCATTTGTAGAATCAACCGCAATGGATCGCACACAGCTAGCCCCTCCTCAGGATCGCCCCTAAGGATTCTGGTACGTATAGTTCATAAGTGGTTCACCTCAGTAGGTGCAAGTAAGTACTTGTTGTTGTGAAGATCTCTAGACCTGAGACATGGCCCGGGTTTCGGGATATCTTCCCTCATCAGTAGAGAACGTAGTTGGGGTGGAAAAGAAGGCCACCAAGTAACCGTCACAGGCCTTGATGCCTAACCGGCACACAGGTGCGTCATCCAGAAACTCATCAGCTTAAAGGCTCAAGGGAGCCCATTTGTAGAATCAACCTCAATGGATCGCACACCGCTAGCCCCTCCTCCGGATCACCCCTAAGGATTCTGGTACGTATACTTCATAAGTGGTTCACCTCAGTAGGTGCAAGTAAGTACTTGTTGTTGTGAAGATCTCTAGACCCGAGACATGGCCCGGGTTTCGGGATATCTTCCCTCATCAGTAGAGAACGTAGTTGGGGTGGAAAAGAAGGTCGCCAAGCAACAGTCACAGGCCTTTATGCCTAACCGGCACGCAGGTGCGTCATCCAGAAGGTCGTCAGCTTAAAGGCTCAAGTGAGCCCATTTGTAGAATCAACCGCAATGGATCGCACACCGCTAGCCCCTCCTCCGGATCGCCCCTAAGGATTCTGGTACGTATAGTTCATAAGTGGTTAACCTCAGTAGGTGCAAGTAAGTACTTGTTGTTGTGAAGATCTCTAGAACCGACACATGGCCTGGGTTTCGGGATATCTTCCCTCATCTGTAGAGAACATAGTTGGGGTGGAAAAGAAGGCCGCCAAGCAACCGTCACAGGCGTTGATGCCTAACCGGCACGCAGGTGCGTCATCCAGAAGCTCGTCAACTTAAAGGCTCAAGGGAGCCCATTTGTAGAATCAACCGCAATGGATCGCACACCGCTAGCCCCTCCTCCGGATCGCCTCTAAGGATTCTGGTACGTATAGTTCATAAGTGGTTCACCTCAGTAGGTGCAAGTAAGTACTTGTTGTGAAGATCTCTAGACCCGAGATATGGCCCGGGTTTCGAGATATCTTCCCTCATCAGTAGAGAACGTAGTTGGGGTGGAAAAGAAGGCCGCCAAGCAACCGTCACAGGCCTTGATGCCTAACCGGCGGCAAGGTGCGTCATTCAGAAGCTCGTCAGCTTAACGGCTCAAGGGAGGCCATTTGTAGAATCAACCGCAATGGATCGCACATCGCTAGCCCCTCCTCCGGATCGCATCTAAGGATGCTGGTACATATAGTTCATAAGTGGTTTACCTCAGTAGGTGCAAGTAAGTACTTGTTGTTGTGAAGATCTCTAGACCCGAGACATGGCCCGGGTTTCGGGTTATCTTCCCTCATCAGTAGAGAACGTAGTTGGGGTGGAAAAGAAGGCCGCCAAGTAACCGTCACAGGCCTTGATGCCTAACCGGCACGCAGGTGCGTCATCCAGAAGCTCGTCAGATTAAAGGCTCAAGGAAGCCCATTTGTAGAATTAACCACAATGGATCGCACACCGCTACCCCCTCCTCCGGATCGCCCATAAGGATTATGGTACATATAGTTCATAAGTGGTTCACCTCAGTAGGTGCAAGTAAGTACTTGTTGTTGTGAAGATCTCTAGACCCGAGACATGGCCCGGGTTTCAGGAAATCTTCCCTCATCAGTAGAGAACGTAGTTGGGGTGGAAAAGAAGGCCGCCAAGCAACCGTCACAGACCTTGATGCCTAACCGGCACGCAGGTGCGTCATCCAGAAGCTCGTCAGCTTAAAGGCTCAAGGGAGCCCATTTGTAGAATCAACCGCAATGGATCGCACACAGCTAGCCCCTCCTCAGGATCGCCCCTAAGGATTCTGGTACGTATAGTTCATAAGTGGTTCACCTCAGTAGGTGCAAGTAAGTACTTGTTGTTGTGAAGATCTCTAGACCTGAGACATGGCCCGGGTTTCGGGATATCTTCCCTCATCAGTAGAGAACGTAGTTGGGGTGGAAAAGAAGGCCGTCAAGCAACCGTCACAGGCCTTGATGCCTAACCGGCACACAGGTGCGTCATCCAGAAGCTCGTCAGCTTAAAGGCTCAAGGGAGCCCATTTGTAGAATCAACCGCAATGGATCGCACACCGCTAGCCCCTCCTCCGGATCGCCCCTAAGGATTTTGGTACGTATAGTTCATAAGTCGTTCACCTCAGTAGGTGCAAGTAAGTACTTGTTGTTGTGAAGATCTCTAGACCCGAGACATGGCCCGGGTTTCGGGATATCTTCCCTCATCAGTAGAGAACGTAGTTGGGGTGGAAAAGAAGGCCGCCAAGCAACGGTCACAGGCCTTGATGCCTAACCGGCACGCAGGTGCGTCATCCAGAAGCTTGTCAGCTTAAAGGCTCAAGAGAGCCCATTTGTAGAATCAACCGCAATGGATCGCACACCGCTAGCCCCTCATCCTGATCGCCCCTAAGGATTCTGGTACGTATAGTTCATAAGTGGTTCACCTCAGTAGGTGCAAGTAAGTACTTGTTGTTGTGAAGATCTCTAGACCCGAGACATGGCCCGGGTTTTGGAATATCTTCCCTCATCAGTAGAGAACGTAGTTGGGGTGGAAAAGAAGGCCGCCAAGCAACGGTCACAGGCCTTGATGCCTAACCGGCACGCAGGTGCATCATCCAGAAGCTCGTCAGCTTAAAGGCTCAAGGGAGACCATTTGTAGAATCAACCGCAATGGATCGCACACCGCTAGCCCCTCATCCGGATCACCCCTAAGGATTCTGGTACGTATAGTTCATAAGTGGTTCACCTCAGTAGGTGCATGTAACTACTTGTTGTGAATATCTCTAGACCCGAGACATGGCCCGGGTTTCGGGATATCTTCCCTCATCAGTAGAGAACGTAGTTGGGGTGGAAAAGAAGGCCGCCAAGCAACCGTCACAGGCCTTGATGCCTAACCAGCACGTAGGTGCGTCATCCAGAAGCTCGTCAGCTTAAAGGCTCAAGGGATCCCATTTGTAGAATTAACCACAATGGATCGCACACCGCTACCCCCTCCTCCGGATCGCCCATAAGGATTCTGGTACATATAGTTCATAAGTGGTTCACCTCAGTAGGTGGAAGTAAGTACTTGTTGTTGTGAAGATCTCTAGACCCGAGACATGGCCCGGGTTTCAGGAAATCTTCCCTCATCAGTAGAGAACGTAGTTGGGGTGGAAAAGAAGGCCGCCAAGCAACCGTCACAGACCTTGATGCCTAACCGGCACGCAGGTGCGTCATCCAGAAGCTCGTCAGCTTAAAGGCTCAAGGGAGCCCATTTGTAGAATCAACCGCAATGGATCGCACACAGCTAGCCCCTCCTCAGGATTGCCCCTAAGGATTCTGGTACGTATAGTTCATAAGTGGTTCACCTCAGTAGGTGCAAGTAAGTACTTGTTGTTGTGAAGATCTCTAGACCTGAGACATGGCCCGGGTTTCGGGATATCTTCCCTCATCAGTAGAGAACGTAGTTGGGGTGGAAAAGAAGGCCACCAAGTAACCGTCACAGGCCTTGATGCCTAACCGGCACACAGGTGCGTCATCCAGAAACTCATCAGCTTAAAGGCTCAAGGGAGCCCATTTGTAGAATCAACCTCAATGGATCGCACACCGCTAGCCCCTCCTCCGGATCACCCCTAATGATTCTGGTACGTATACTTCATAAGTGGTTCACCTCAGTAGGTGCAAGTAAGTACTTGTTGTTGTGAAGATCTCTAGACCCGAGACATGGCCCGGGTTTCGGGATATCTTCCCTCATCAGTAGAGAACGTAGTTGGGGTGGAAAAGAAGGTCGCCAAGCAACAGTCACAGGCCTTTATGCCTAACCGGCACGCAGGTGCGTCATCCAGAAGGTCGTCAGCTTAAAGGCTCAAGTGAGCCCATTTGTAGAATCAACCGCAATGGATCGCACACCGCTAGCCCCTCCTCCGGATCGCCCCTAAGGATTCTGGTACGTATAGTTCATAAGTGGTTAACCTCAGTAGGTGCAAGTAAGTACTTGTTGTTGTGAAGATCTCTAGAACCGACACATGGCCTGGGTTTCGGGATATCTTCCCTCATCTGTAGAGAACATAGTTGGGGTGGAAAAGAAGGCCGCCAAGCAACCGTCACAGGCGTTGATGCCTAACCGGCACGCAGGTGCGTCATCCAGAAGCTCGTCAACTTAAAGGCTCAAGGGAGCCCATTTGTAGAATCAACCGCAATGGATCGCACACCGCTAGCCCCTCCTCCGGATCGCCTCTAAAGATTCTGGTACGTATAGTTCATAAGTGGTTCACCTCAGTAGGTGCAAGTAAGTACTTGTTGTTGTGAAGATCTCTAGACCCGAGATATGGCCCGGGTTTCGAGATATCTTCCCTCATCAGTAGAGAACGTAGTTGGGGTGGAAAAGAAGGCCGCCAAGCAACCGTCACAGGCCTTGATGCCTAACCGGCGGCAAGGTGCGTCATTCAGAAGCTCGTCAGCTTAACGGCTCAAGGGAGGCCATTTGTAGAATCAACCGCAATGGATCGCACATCGCTAGCCCCTCCTCCGGATCGCATCTAAGGATGCTGGTACATATAGTTCATAAGTGGTTTACCTCAGTAGGTGCAAGTAAGTACTTGTTGTTGTGAAGATCTCTAGACCCGAGACATGGCCCGGGTTTCGGGTTATCTTCCCTCATCAGTAGAGAACGTAGTTGGGGTGGAAAAGAAGGCCGCCAAGTAACCGTCACAGGCCTTGATGCCTAACCGGCACGCAGGTGCGTCATCCAGAAGCTCGTCAGATTAAAGGCTCAAGGAAGCCCATTTGTAGAATTAACCACAATGGATCGCACACCGCTACCCCCTCCTCCGGATCGCCCATAAGGATTCTGGTACATATAGTTCATAAGTGGTTCACCTCAGTAGGTGCAAGTAAGTACTTGTTGTTGTGAAGATCTCTGGACCCGAGACATGGCCCGGGTTTCAGGAAATCTTCCCTCATCAGTAGAGAGCGTAGTTGGGGTGGAAAAGAAGGCCGCCAAGCAACCGTCACAGACCTTGATGCCTAACCGGCACGCAGGTGCGTCATCCAGAAGCTCGTCAGCTTAAAGGCTCAAGGGAGCCCATTTGTAGAATCAACCGCAATGGATCGCACACAGCTAGCCCCTCCTCAGGATCGCCCCTAAGGATTCTGGTACGTATAGTTCATAAGTGGTTCACCTCAGTAGGTGCAAGTAAGTACTTGTTGTTGTGAAGATCTCTAGACCTGAGACATGGCCCGGGTTTCGGGATATCTTCCCTCATCAGTAGAGAACGTAGTTGGGGTGGAAAAGAAGGCCGTCAAGCAACCGTCACAGGCCTTGATGCCTAACCGGCACACAGGTGCGTCATCCAGAAGCTCGTCAGCTTAAAGGCTCAAGGGAGCCCATTTGTAGAATCAACCGCAATGGATCGCACACCGCTAGCCCCTCCTCCGGATCGCCCCTAAGGATTTTGGTACGTATAGTTCATAAGTCGTTCACCTCAGTAGGTGCAAGTAAGTACTTGTTGTTGTGAAGATCTCTAGACCCGAGACATGGCCCGGGTTTCGGGATATCTTCCCTCATCAGTAGAGAACGTAGTTGGGGTGGAAAAGAAGGCCGCCAAGCAACGGTCACAGGCCTTGATGCCTAACCGGCACGCAGGTGCGTCATCCAGAAGCTTGTCAGCTTAAAGGCTCAAGAGAGCCCATTTGTAGAATCAACCGCAATGGATCGCACACCGCTAGCCCCTCATCCTGATCGCCCCTAAGGATTCTGGTACGTATAGTTCATAAGTGGTTCACCTCAGTAGGTGCAAGTAAGTACTTGTTGTTGTGAAGATCTCTAGACCCGAGACATGGCCCGGGTTTTGGAATATCTTCCCTCATCAGTAGAGAACGTAGTTGGGGTGGAAAAGAAGGCCGCCAAGCAACGGTCACAGGCCTTGATGCCTAACCGGCACGCAGGTGCGTCATCCAGAAGCTCGTCAGCTTAAAGGCTCAAGGGAGCCCATTTGTAGAATCAACCGCAATGGATCGCACACCGCTAGCCCCTCATCCGGATCACCCCTAAGGATTCTGGTACGTATAGTTCATAAGTGGTTCACCTCAGTAGGTGCATGTAACTACTTGTTGTTGTGAATATCTCTAGACCCGAGACATGGCCCGGGTTTCGGGATATCTTCCCTCATCAGTAGAGAACGTAGTTGGGGTGGAAAAGAAGGCCGCCAAGCAATCCCTGCTCCCATCGTGGTTTTCCTGTTAAAGGGCTCCCGTGAGCCCCTAAGCTGACGAGCTTTTGGAGATGCACCTTTGCGCCATAGAGGCAACGAAGCCTGTGACGGTTGTTTTGCGGCCTTCTGAACCACCCCAGAACTTTTCCCTACTAATGAGGGATATTATCCCGAAACACAAGCCATGTCTCGTGTCTAGAGATACTGGAAATATCAAGTACTTACTTGCACCAACTTTTTGTGAAACATTCACAAACTTTTTTCAAAACTCTTCTATTTGTACGCACTGCATATACCAGAATGCAGAGGGGCGATCTGGAGGAGGGGCTAGCAGTGTGCTCCCATTTTGGTTTTCTGGCTCCAAGTGAGGTGCCATTAGGCAGAATGAATGCAGAGGGGGGCCTGGTCAGCTGGCTTTAGTCTCCAGTGAGGTGCCATTGGGCAGACCGAATGCTTAGGGGACCCCCAGTCATCCGGGTGTAGTCACCAGCTTAGCAGCTGTGCTACCGTGGTTATCAAGCTCAGGGACATGGTGCCCTGCAGCCAGTAGTGGGGCATTGCTGGATGAAGGGGATGCTTCAGAAAAGGCTAGGAAGCTGGTAGCGCAGGTGGAAACGTCCTGGCAGACTGGAGTCCAGACTGTAGCAGTGAGACATAAGTGACTGGTAGTGCTGCAGCTATCAGATTTAATTGGGGCTGTGCAGGAAAATGCAAGGATGCCCCTGAGCCTGATACGTCTGTGCAGTGGTGGAGGGAGATCCCACCAAGAAGCAAGATGCCTCAGCTTCAGGTATGACCCAACTGTTGTCAGGTTCAGGTAAACTGGGCAAAATGGAGCGTTTAGGCAGGTACATCCCACGGGAAGTGAAAGAAAAAAATCTAGAAAGGGGAATATGTGGATATGTTTGACTTGTTGCTCGACAAGCCAGAAAGGGAAAAGGTGTAAAGAGTGCATCCACTTCAAGGATTGTGGCTACTAGCCTCAAAAAAAGAATATTGGAGAGACTTTGGTTAATTGAATAAAGGGTTTCTTCAATTATCAAGCAATCATGGCAGTGTTTTTCCACTTTGGGCACCCAAATGGCATACTATCAGAATAGGATTGCTTGTGTACATGATGAATACGGGGGTGTGGGTTGGAAGGAGAACAAAATGGAGTTTAGGAGAGCAAAGGCGACTGACCCTGACATAACTTGGGATCAGATTGACCTCATTATGTGGGTAAGTCACATGAAACCAGGGTGCCAAGACACCACCCCCCAGCAGTCCTTTCGAGCAGGCCCCTCGGGTAACACTGGGGTGTATATGCTGGGACTATACCATGCGAACATGCAACATGCTGCAAGGGTCCTGAAGATTCAAGCACCTTTGTTCCTTTTGCGGCCTCCCCTCCTACCCTGAATCCAAATGTTTTAAGCAAACAAACAATAAAGGGGGTAGGACGCGATAATATTCATGATTTACTCCTCATCAGGGCTCCCTCCCCAGTGAAGATAGTGCAGTGATACCATGGTTAAAGATATAGTTGCCCAACCAAAGCCCAGATTATTTTCAAAGGTTTCAAAGAGGGTTCTAGAATCCTAGCACCGGCTACCTAGGTGTTCCGCACTGCCAGAATCAACAATCTGTGAGGTCCAACAAAGCGGTGGTGGTGGCAAAGATCGAAAAGGAACTGCAATTAGGCAGAGTGGATGGCCCATTTGAGACTGTGCCTGTGGAGGGTTTTGTTTAGTCACCAGTGGGGGTGGTGCCCATGAAGGACCCGGGAGCATTTTGCTTGATTCACAATTTGTCACTAAATGATGCGATTGTCAGTACATTATGCGCCGTCAGGTACGCCTCTCTTGATCAGGCAATACAGATGCTCCAAGAGCTGGGGCCAGGAACCCTCTTAGCGAAATCAGACATTGAGTCAGCGTTTCGCCTACTCCCTGTGTACCCACAGGATTTTCATTTGTTGGGTTTTCAGTTCGAAGGGAAATCCTACATGGACAAGTGCATGCCCATGGGGCACTCTGGTTCCTGCTCATACTTTGAGCAATTGAGTTCTATTCCTGAATCGATCTTCAGGCAGGTGACAGGTCATCGGGTGTTCTGCACTACTTGGACGATTTCCTTTTCATGAGCACAATCGGTACACAAGAGTGTGGCATGGCGTTGTAGTCTTTTTGTGCACTCATGGACAAATTTGGAGTCCCTTTAGCACCAGGCAAAACTGTGGGGCCATTGACTGGTCACAGGTCATCGGGTGTTCTGCACTACTTGGACGATTTCCTTTTCATGAGCAAATTGAATTCCTGGGCATCGAGTTAGACTCAATAAATGGTGTGTCATGGCTCCCAAAGAGGAAGATTGCTGTTTTCACCCTCTTGTTGCAGGAGTGACTGAGTAAGGAGAAGGTCACCTTTTATCAGCTGCAAACAACTGATGGGCAGTGCAAGTTTGGCCTGAGGGATAAGCACCACCACACTTGATTTCAGAGGCACCATAGTGTGGCCCAGTCCCCCCAGTCCCAGTGAGGACCTGGGCCTGTTGACAGATACGACGGGTAGCGAGGGGTTTGGAACCATCCTGGGCCCGGCTTGGTCCACGCAGCATTGGCTGTCGCGGTTGGTGAAGACTGGTTTGACAACTAATATAGGTTTCTTGAAGCTGTTCCTCATCTAGCAGGCATTGACCATTTGGGCGAAGCAGTTTTGCAATACATTTTTGGTCCGACAACATGTCAGTAGTGGAGTGCGTTAACCAGCAGGCAGCTAAATGTAAAATAATACAGAGGCTGTTAAAGGAGATAGAGTGCTCCAATGAATGCAATTGAATGTGTTGTTTATGGCCAAGCATGCATGTACCAGGGGTGTTGAATAATGCTGCTGATGCTCTGTCATCTCAAGTTGTAGCTGTTCAAGTCATACCACCCGGTAGCAGGGGAAAGTCCAACACCTTTGTCAGACCATCTACGGCAAGTTGGAGCCCCGACCTAATAGACCTCATGGCAGCCAGCCTAGCACGCAGGACGAGGCGGGCCTACGAAGGGGCTTTAGCGCCTATTGTATTTCCCTTGTGGAAGGATGGGAAGAGACTTGGCATTAACCCTCTAATATCTTATAATTTCTGAGGACATTGAGGGATGGGGGAGTTCTGCAGCGTGTGCATGGTGCCATATGGTGGTGATTTCTTTCTTTGCAAAAGTGCTGGGCCACCGGGATCCAACCAGCACTTTCATAGTGGGGAGGTCTCTAAAGGGTAGGCAATGCTTGTAGGGATCACAACCAGATTAGCGGTGGGTAATTGGCATTAACACATTGGCAGCAGTATTGGGGTCACGTGGGAACATTTGTAGGTACACACAGGAAGTTCATCTGACCAGGTACAGGGAGGGTTTGTTGTCTTTAGCGATCCCTCAGTCAAAAAAGGACCAGGGCGGCGGTGGGGGGGGGGGGACCTGGTTAGATTGCATAAAGCTCAAGGAAGCTCTTGCTGTCACGTAGGCAACCTCAAGTCATTCTTGGGAAACAGACCTCTGGTGTGGGGGGGTCCACTATTAATTGAAGACGATGGAACCCCGCTCACCAAATTCCAGTTCAACAGGTTTCTTGATTTAGCACTCAGGGAAGCGTGGTTGGACCCTTCCAAATTCGGTTCCCATTCCTTCAGAAATTAAGCGCCCACTGAAGCCGCGGCGAGAGACCTTACAGGGCAAGCAGTATAGAGCATTCGACGTGGTCTTCTGACTGTTGGAAGCGATATGTTAGTCTACATATGTTTTAAGGCTATGATGTGTGTCTAATAACATTGTTTCTTCATTATTTGCAGATTTCATGTCCTATGACGCAGGAAGGAAGCTTGATTTTGTGAGCTGGTCGTCAGATCCATGTCCAGCCCAGAACCCGCCTGGGGCCGGGTGAAACTGAAGTATGGGTAGTAGGCCATTCTTAGGTAAACAGATTAAAACATCCTTTTTACACAGGAAAGTATTTGGAGAGGGCCAGTCAGGCAGGGTTCAACATCTTTTTTCATGGGGAATAAGGGTTACAGCTAGGGCAGTTAAGGAGCATGTTAGAGTCTATGCTGGTTAAGGTGTGCACGCCCTTTGCAAATGTGGTGATACATCTGGGGGCAACGATCTGGACACACCTGGGCAGGAGGGGAGTGTTTCAGGCACTGATCACGGAGATTGGTTGGTTTGCAAGGAGGTACCACAGTCTGTTTTTTTTCTTGGTCCCACGTTATCCCAAGATTCAATTGGCAGGGGGAGGGGGGCGATCCGTCTGGGCCCTGATCATTCTGTTAAAAAAGTGAATAAGAAGATTGACTAGTTGCTTAGGTCCCCAAAACCCCAAGTCTACTCTTATGATGTATTCGGGGGGGGGAGAGGTTTTCTTGCAGGATGGCCTTTACCTCTCAACATTGGGCAATGAGATTTTCTTCGAAGGGGGGGGGGGGGGTGGAACGTCAGCCAACTATGCTGGCCTGTGGCAGTAAGGTCATGATTGGTGGGGCAGTTACAGTCCTTAGTTGGCATCGCCATCGATTATGGGGATAGCTGGGAAACAGCAGTCTTTCATGGAACTCTACGGGGTGCTTATAGCCAGTCAGCTGGAGGGTGTGGAGGTTGAGGAAGTGCACCCTTCCTGTAGGCCCTTGCAGCCAATTCATGCACACCCCTTGGGGGAGGTATTTGAGGGCATAGGGGGAGCGCGAAGTAGGAACCCTTATGGGCAGACAGGCCTCCTGCACAAGGTCACTCCGGGGGGCGAGGGTGGACATAACAGTAGTTGGACCAGTCATGACCTTGCCTGTAGGCTCTATTCGGGATACGCAGAGACAATTGTATACATTCATTAGTTTAGGATTGGGAATGGCTATGTATTAGAATCTCTGTTAAGGTTAGTCATCTATAAACAGTGTAAATAATATTGTACACACATATGGTATATGAATGTTGTATGGACTGTTACGGGAGGTTTCTGCATATTTAAATATGCAAAACTTTAATGTGTTGTGTTTTAATAAAATACGGCGAAGGTTGTTACGACCACGAACTCAAAGAAAGTTCTGTGATCTATGCCTCGGGGTTGAGTGGGGGTGGCACCCACGAAGCCACTGGATGGAATTGGGGTGTCTGTGAGTGGGGACTCGGCAATACCTGCAATATGGCAGCATAATCCTTCCATAGACTGTCAGGACATAGCACATGGTGACATAATGTGTTATAGCTTACCGCGAGGCAGCATAGGACCATCGGAGACTGCCAGAGCATACCACATGGCAGCATAGGACCTTCACCAATGGTGCAGAGCATAAAGCATGGCAGTGTAGGCCTTTCAGAGATTGTCACAGCACACCATATTGCATAACATTACTGCATAGATCCTTCAGATACAGCACAAGGCAGCATAGGACCATTAGAGACTGTCAGAGCATAACTCATGGTAGCATAGGCTCTCCAGAACTGTCAGGCAACAGCTCTTTATTGCGTAGACCCTTCAGGAAAGCATAGAACATAGCAAGGAGAGCTTAGGTCTTTCAGAGACTGCCAGAGCAAAGCTCTTCAAACATTGTCCATCTGAGACTTTCATGTCATAGCTCTTTATAGATGGTTGTTTTCATGCAGTTATTTCGGTCCCTTCCCAGCCCTTGGCAAAGAAAGGCATTTCAGTGTTGAAAGGTCAGCACCTCTGCCTGTGCTTCACAGTGTTCTCTTCCATCTTGAACATCATGTTTACCCAGTGGAAGACGAATGCAGTGTTCTTCGGGTTCCAAGAAATGACACAACATGCAAAGCGAGAGCTTGGCTAAAAACGGGTGTCTCTTCTAATTTTCCAACACATAATTAACTTAGATGACATATATGCAAGCGATGTTTAGCTCTATGTAAACACATCCTGGTGAAACATTGATTTGCAAAACAGAGGAATTAAACCCTATAAATCTGTCTAGTTAGATACAGCGAACCATCGTGTTTCCATTAAAGAAGCGCATCGAGTCGCTGATGTTGGCCCTGGGGCACCTGACTGAGCGGCGCCCTCCGTGCCCAGGTACCAGTGCCTTCAAACAGGATGGGATTGGGATACAAATTAGGCAAGGGCACCGAACGAAACAGTGGCACACACTTGTGCATCATGACTGTTCATAAGATGTTTGTTAGATATTATCTGGGGAGCTATTCTCTTCTCTCTTAGGGGCATATCATCAAAGACGGCGATTTATAACGCAAAGCGTGCTTAGCGCTTCTTATTTATTGCCGCACTGCAGAACGGACGCTGCATCTGGGATTTTGCTGATTTTACCTTTCTCCACTACTCCTCGCGGTACCCGCTCCGCGGGTCCCGCATCGTGAGGGGAGTCTGACCATCGCCGGGGGCCACTGCTGAGGGACGTGCAAGCAGGAGAGGACTGTGTGAGGCGGGGCTGCGAGCGCGGGTGCTGGGACTCTGTTTCCCAGGAGCACCCGCCTGCCTGGATTGCGACCACCTGGGCCGCTCTCCCCGACCCCTCCCCCCCGCCCTCGAGCCTTTTTAAACTTGTGTGCCTGGACTGCCCAGCGGGACGCACTGCAGAATGGACGCTGCATCTGGGATTTTGCTGATTTTACCTTTCTCCACTACTCCTCGCGGTACCCGCTCCGCGGGTCCCGCATCGTGAGGGGAGTCTGACCATCGCCGGGGGCCACTGCTGAGGGACGTGCAAGCAGGAGAGGACTGTGTGAGGCGGGGCTGCGAGCGCGGGTGCTGGGACTCTGTTTCCCAGGAGCACCCGCCTGCCTGGATTGTGACCACCTGGGCCGCTCTCCCCGACCCCTCCCCCCCGCCCTCGAGCCTTTTTAAACTTGTGTGCCTGGACTGCCCAGCGGGACGCACTGCAGAACGGACGCTGCATCTGGGATTTTGCTGATTTTACCTTTCTCCTCTACTCCTCGCGGTACCCGTTCCGCGGGTCCCGCATCGTGAGGGGAGTCTGACCATCGCCGGGGGCCACTGCTGAGGGACGTGCAAGCAGGAGAGGACTGTGTGAGGCGGGGCTGCGAGCGCGGGTGCTGGGACTCTGTTTCCCAGGAGCACCCGCTTGCCTGGATTGTGACCACCTGGGCCGCTCTCCCCGACCACTCCCCCCCTAGTCAGTGATCACCATATTTGGAGGCCAGTTCTCCCGCGGCGCGGGAGCGCGCGGGAGGGCGCCGGGAGAAGCCCGGGACAAGGGCGGGACCGTCTGTGGCCGTCCGGGGCCGCAGGAGGCCGGGCTGGGCCCACCCCCCTTAGTTGGTGTATTGGATTCCTGGATACACTTCTGGCTACAATCCCCGGACGAACATAACTTTGTACTTGTATAATGCCATCTCCTGCAAAGGAGAGTACCCCACTAAAGCCGGGAGGAGGTAAAAGCAGAACCCTAGAGAATTATTTCACGCGGGCGGTGGGGGAGGGGGACAAAGAGTGTAACCTGTCTCGATTAAGGGCTGAAAGGAGACGCTGTATAGACAACTTGAAAAACACCCCCCTTGGAGATCAATCAACTATGCCCAGGGAGGAGCTGTCTTTTATAGACGATGTTCCACTCCTGTTGAGGGGTTGTATGAACACGCCACCAGTTGAAGCTATGAATATAGTCCCAGTTACCAGTCCCAGCCCCACTAGGGTGAGCATTGATTTAGTCTCCCAAGCACCCCTAGGCCCAAAGGCTAGTAAAGTTCAATCCATACCTGCCATTACGCAAGGAGCACTTGGGCCTCCCCCTAATAAACGTAGAAGAAAGTCGAAGGGTGTGCAGGGAAGGAATAAACCAAAAATCTCGCGCCTGGACTTTGGGAAGTCTTCTACTAAACCCCCTGTGCTAGTAGCAAAGTTACCGGTTGACCCACACCCCAAATCTACTGCCCAAGATAATTTAGCGCCCGCTTCAACAATAAACGTGGGAACTAATATTGCCAACCTTCCCCTTTCTGTTGTGCCGCTTGGGAACCTGGAATTCTTGCTAAGGTCTCTATTATTACCGATTAGCGAGAGTATAAAAAAGATCGAGATCAGACTAACCATACTGGAGACCACATTAGGTAGTCTGAAAATCCCGGCTGATCACCAGAAAAGGAACTCAGAACCAACGCCCATTACTTTAGCCCCCCAACAGCCCGTAAATAGGGCTGCAAATACAGTCCCCTCACAAGCCGCAAATACGGTGGTCTTGCAAAACAACCCTGTATCAACTAGGCCCCCTAATTTTAACATCCCTATTCCGCCGTCAGGCCCGGCCAACTCGGCACAGCAGGCAGACAGCACCACAATGATCCCTTTAATGAAACTTCCTCCGAGACCACGTAGGCCCAACCTACCCCCTGAGACCAATGACTTTACTGTAGTCATGGCAGGTGTTCCCCCACTCGAAGTAGGTGAAACTGAGGATTTTTGTGCCCTGAAAAGTAGGGTCATTAAGTGGCTCAACATAAATAGACCCCTCCCGTTACACCTCAATAACGAAATTATAATGGTAAGAAGGGTGCCATGGGTGGGGAGAACCAAAAAATCCATTATTGGGGACTGCATACTCGCGTGTTTTAGGGACACAGACACAGTGTCCTATATATGTCAAGGGAAAAATAGATCTAGGGAATCCACTATTCAAACCCTTCGGGTGTCTTTCTTCTTCCCCATCACTCCAGTCCCACTGAAGCCGCCACAAATGCAAAACAACTGGGAGAGGGTTGGCAGGAGAGGGAGACACCAGGATTCTAACCACAGATTTTCATTTGGCCGACCAGAACCACCTATTCACATCTATAATCGGTTCAATTGTCTGAATGATTTAGAGGGGGTTGATTGACAGATGGACAATGCCCCCCAGGGTCATATGGAAAAGAGTGTCCTGGTGGAGGTGTTGGGAGGGCGGAGCTCTTATGTTCAGCAAACTGTAATGATTGGTGTTGGGAAACCAGGGTGTGTTGAACCCAAGGTTACAGCCACAGAATGTACAGGAGGGGGATATGGGCTAGCTATGCAGGGGCCAACACAGGAGATTTTATCAAACCCCCAGGAGGGTTTAGAAGAGAGGGGGGAGGGAATGCGACTAATTTCCTGGAACGTAGCGGGGATAGCGGGTAAATTCACCAATAAGGAATGGGTCGATTTCTTTAGGAAATTTCATGTCATATGTCTTCAGGAGACATGGGCCTTGGTGAGCAATTACCATCTACAGGGGTACAAGTGCTTTTTTGTTCCTGCCCAAAAATCCAGATCCGGGAGAGCAATGGGCGGGCTGTCCATTTACATAGATTTAGACCTCGCAGGTACCTGGTCTTCTCCAGATTGGAACTCATATGGGATACAGGTAGCTCGGTTCCGTGGAAAGGGGCTAAGACTCTCTATTTTTAACATCTATAACACTGAGTCAGCAAACACCCAAATCCAGCTACTAGCTGAATTAGACCAGAGGCTGGAACAAGAAATAATATCCCAAAATAAGGGGCAGTCTTATGGGCTGCTATTAATGGGAGATTTTAACTGCCATCTCTGTCCGGCATTGGTTACGGCAAACTCAGATTGGTCACAATGTCCATTGGAAAAGGGTCCGCATTTCTCTCACACACCCACTGGGTCGGCTCTGGGTCTACTTCGGCTGAAGTATGACTTAGAACACACTATTACCATGATTGACCCACAGTTGGATGGCACATTTCCTCCAACTTTTAAGGGCAGGGGCCGCTCATCCATTATAGATTATATTCTGGCCTCAAGATCCCTGATAAACAAAATAGTCAGGGCAGGGATAGAATGGAGCAGTTTTAGCGACCAGAACCCTCTCGTTTTGGTGCTTTCATATAGGGTGGGTGCTGGAACTAGACCCCGTGGTATAATTGAGGAGAGGGTTACAGACCAAGGTAGGCGACTGAAATGGTCCAAAATAGATGGGGCAAAGTTTTTCAAAACCCTGGGTGAAAAGGGCCTACCGGCCATTAACGATTGTCTAGACTTAGAAGTCCAGGGACCAAGGTTACTGGAAGCATTTGAGCAGATTGCTAACCTGATCGATGGCCTACTTAAGTCCAGTGCGCCCCCCGTAACCTGGTCAATCCGCGGTGGTTTGACAAAGACTGCTCTAAGGCACTAAGGGAGTTGAAATGATGCCTAAAGCTAAAACCGAGGGACCCCCAAAAAATTAGGGCATGTAGAGAGAAATATAATAAAGAAACTAAAAGGAGGAAACTTGCCCTGCAGGCAGAAGCTTGGGCAGACCTAAGAGAGGCAGGGGAAAGAAAGGATCTGGAGGGCTTCTGGAGAATTATCAACAGACCGACTTTTCAAGAAAATGATTCTCCGGACATAGGGGCTAACATCCTTCCGGAACAGTGGACCGCACATTTCAGAGGTTTATATAATTATGAGTCCGGTACCTCTGTAGAGCAACCGGTAGCCTTAAATCAGGTTTCTCCGGTAGTATTTACTCTTAAAGAGATCACTGTAGGGATGGAGGGTCTGACTAAAAATAAAGCTCCGGGCCCGGACGGGATCCCCCCTGGCCTATTTCTCAGTAACATAGATTTATGGGCCCCTTTGATGACCAGGGTCATAAATACTGCCATCTCTTGTGACCTGCCACCATCTTGGTCAAAAGCAATTATTGTGCCAATTTTTAAAAAGGGCAACAGGGACGACCCTAAGTGCTATCGGCTGATTTCCCTGATTGACGTATCGGCCAAACTTTTGGGTAGGGCAATCCTTAATAGACTGTCCGAGTGGACCGATGAGAATAACATCTTCCATTTTAACCTTCGCTCATCGTTACTTAACAGAGGAGCTTCGTTATGTGTATCATTCAGATTACCTGAACCTACATTCCACCACTTGTGTGACACACATAAAGGGTTGTGATCACTTTCAACCCGGGGCATGACTGCCATGTCAACAACCCCATTCCACAGCTGGAGACTACATAATATATAGTCAATTCGGCTCCTATTAATACCATTATCAAAGGTAAAACTGCCCTCCTTATCCCCGGGAGTCCTACCATTGAGGGCTCTTAGACTGTGTTCCAAACATATACCATTTAATAGGAGAATCTCTTTAGTCCATCGCTTCACAGGTTGTAAATTTAAGGAAGGTACTCCCCATTGATTGTCCTCTTCACTCTCAATTAGTGCATTTGTGCAGGTCAAGGGTTCAAAGGTCCTATTTAGGTCACCAGCCAATATCTTTAGGTTACCCTGTGAATTAACCTCCATAGCGTCGGACAACAACTCAATTATAGATGGATTGACTTCTTTACCACCTCTCACATAGACATTATATAAATCTATTGGTGCACCATTTACAACAGAGATTCTAAGAGCTTGTAAATCACTGTTTCCCTTATCTAGGATTTTTATATCAATAAACAAACCCTGTCTAACCCACACAGATAGGCCACCCTTTGGCCTCCCTCTCCCCCCTTTTGTGGCAGGTATATAGTAATTCAAGTAACCTAAGCAAAATAATGGATCACAAGCCCAGGTTTCTTGAAAACAACAAATATCAAAACCACTTATAAAATCCACCCAAAGTTGGGAATCCAACTTGCTAGCCAATCCGGCGACATTCCAAGACAAAAAAGTACCAATATCTACATTTGTCCCATCCCTAGATTTAGCAGTTGGAGATTCATGAGGCGACATCGATAACCCCGTTAGGTTTACCAGCCTTTCTGGGTCATCAACTGTGACCATGGCTAAATCATCTGTTACAGGGTGTAAGACATTTGGTATCATTGTTACTAAACTAGAACCACATTCATCGACCACACACCCGGCATCATAACTATTCTCCTTAGTGTCTGTAGTAATGACGTTACCACAAACGCTTCCTAGCTCCTCTGCTTCTTTTATAATTCCACCTATATTGTCAGTACCAGTATGTCAATAGCCCCACCCTGGGTCCTTCCATCCTACATGGGGATTGTTGTATGTATGTGGGCTACAATTGAAACTGACATGGAGAGGTGGTAAAGAAGTCACTGGCCATTGGGCCTTTGGGGGGGCTATAGGCTCGTTGAATAGGCTTGTGGTTACACTTGATGGTCTGGGGTAAAAAAAGGTGAGGTCCACAATACCAATACCGCCCTTATTTATTCCCCATCCTTGCCTTGTTATCCATCCCACCACCCTAGGGTCTTGAAAGTTAACCACTATACAGTCTCCCCCCAGGGTTTTAGGTGTATAACCCATCCATATATGAATGTTGTATGGACTGTTACGGGAGGTTTCTGCATATTTAAATATGCAAAACTTTAATGTGTTGTGTTTTAATAAAATACGGCGAAGGTTGTTACGACCACGAACTCAAAGAAAGTTCTGTGATCTATGCCTCGGGGTTGAGTGGGGGTGGCACCCACGAAGCCACTGGATGGAATTGGGGTGTCTGTGAGTGGGGACTCGGCAATACCTGCAATATGGCAGCATAATCCTTCCATAGACTGTCAGGACATAGCACATGGTGACATAATGTGTTATAGCTTACCGCGAGGCAGCATAGGACCATCGGAGACTGCCAGAGCATACCACATGGCAGCATAGGACCTTCACCAATGGTGCAGAGCATAAAGCATGGCAGTGTAGGCCTTTCAGAGATTGTCACAGCACACCATATTGCATAACATTACTGCATAGATCCTTCAGATACAGCACAAGGCAGCATAGGACCATTAGAGACTGTCAGAGCATAACTCATGGTAGCATAGGCTCTCCAGAACTGTCAGGCAACAGCTCTTTATTGCGTAGACCCTTCAGGAAAGCATAGAACATAGCAAGGAGAGCTTAGGTCTTTCAGAGACTGCCAGAGCAAAGCTCTTCAAACATTGTCCATCTGAGACTTTCATGTCATAGCTCTTTATAGATGGTTGTTTTCATGCAGTTATTTCGGTCCCTTCCCAGCCCTTGGCAAAGAAAGGCATTTCAGTGTTGAAAGGTCAGCACCTCTGCCTGTGCTTCACAGTGTTCTCTTCCATCTTGAACATCATGTTTACCCAGTGGAAGACGAATGCAGTGTTCTTCGGGTTCCAAGAAATGACACAACATGCAAAGCGAGAGCTTGGCTAAAAACGGGTGTCTCTTCTAATTTTCCAACACATAATTAACTTAGATGACATATATGCAAGCGATGTTTAGCTCTATGTAAACACATCCTGGTGAAACATTGATTTGCAAAACAGAGGAATTAAACCCTATAAATCTGTCTAGTTAGATACAGCGAACCATCGTGTTTCCATTAAAGAAGCGCATCGAGTCGCTGATGTTGGCCCTGGGGCACCTGACTGAGCGGCGCCCTCCGTGCCCAGGTACCAGTGCCTTCAAACAGGATGGGATTGGGATACAAATTAGGCAAGGGCACCGAACGAAACAGTGGCACACACTTGTGCATCATGACTGTTCATAAGATGTTTGTTAGATATTATCTGGGGAGCTATTCTCTTCTCTCTTAGGGGCATATCATCAAAGACGGCGATTTATAACGCAAAGCGTGCTTAGCGCTTCTTATTTATTGCCGCACTGCAGAACGGACGCTGCATCTGGGATTTTGCTGATTTTACCTTTCTCCACTACTCCTCGCGGTACCCGCTCCGCGGGTCCCGCATCGTGAGGGGAGTCTGACCATCGCCGGGGGCCACTGCTGAGGGACGTGCAAGCAGGAGAGGACTGTGTGAGGCGGGGCTGCGAGCGCGGGTGCTGGGACTCTGTTTCCCAGGAGCACCCGCCTGCCTGGATTGCGACCACCTGGGCCGCTCTCCCCGACCCCTCCCCCCCGCCCTCGAGCCTTTTTAAACTTGTGTGCCTGGACTGCCCAGCGGGACGCACTGCAGAATGGACGCTGCATCTGGGATTTTGCTGATTTTACCTTTCTCCACTACTCCTCGCGGTACCCGCTCCGCGGGTCCCGCATCGTGAGGGGAGTCTGACCATCGCCGGGGGCCACTGCTGAGGGACGTGCAAGCAGGAGAGGACTGTGTGAGGCGGGGCTGCGAGCGCGGGTGCTGGGACTCTGTTTCCCAGGAGCACCCGCCTGCCTGGATTGTGACCACCTGGGCCGCTCTCCCCGACCCCTCCCCCCCGCCCTCGAGCCTTTTTAAACTTGTGTGCCTGGACTGCCCAGCGGGACGCACTGCAGAACGGACGCTGCATCTGGGATTTTGCTGATTTTACCTTTCTCCTCTACTCCTCGCGGTACCCGTTCCGCGGGTCCCGCATCGTGAGGGGAGTCTGACCATCGCCGGGGGCCACTGCTGAGGGACGTGCAAGCAGGAGAGGACTGTGTGAGGCGGGGCTGCGAGCGCGGGTGCTGGGACTCTGTTTCCCAGGAGCACCCGCTTGCCTGGATTGTGACCACCTGGGCCGCTCTCCCCGACCACTCCCCCCCTAGTCAGTGATCACCATATTTGGAGGCCAGTTCTCCCGCGGCGCGGGAGCGCGCGGGAGGGCGCCGGGAGAAGCCCGGGACAAGGGCGGGACCGTCTGTGGCCGTCCGGGGCCGCAGGAGGCCGGGCTGGGCCCACCCCCCTTAGTTGGTGTATTGGATTCCTGGATACACTTCTGGCTACAATCCCCGGACGAACATAACTTTGTACTTGTATAATGCCATCTCCTGCAAAGGAGAGTACCCCACTAAAGCCGGGAGGAGGTAAAAGCAGAACCCTAGAGAATTATTTCACGCGGGCGGTGGGGGAGGGGGACAAAGAGTGTAACCTGTCTCGATTAAGGGCTGAAAGGAGACGCTGTATAGACAACTTGAAAAACACCCCCCTTGGAGATCAATCAACTATGCCCAGGGAGGAGCTGTCTTTTATAGACGATGTTCCACTCCTGTTGAGGGGTTGTATGAACACGCCACCAGTTGAAGCTATGAATATAGTCCCAGTTACCAGTCCCAGCCCCACTAGGGTGAGCATTGATTTAGTCTCCCAAGCACCCCTAGGCCCAAAGGCTAGTAAAGTTCAATCCATACCTGCCATTACGCAAGGAGCACTTGGGCCTCCCCCTAATAAACGTAGAAGAAAGTCGAAGGGTGTGCAGGGAAGGAATAAACCAAAAATCTCGCGCCTGGACTTTGGGAAGTCTTCTACTAAACCCCCTGTGCTAGTAGCAAAGTTACCGGTTGACCCACACCCCAAATCTACTGCCCAAGATAATTTAGCGCCCGCTTCAACAATAAACGTGGGAACTAATATTGCCAACCTTCCCCTTTCTGTTGTGCCGCTTGGGAACCTGGAATTCTTGCTAAGGTCTCTATTATTACCGATTAGCGAGAGTATAAAAAAGATCGAGATCAGACTAACCATACTGGAGACCACATTAGGTAGTCTGAAAATCCCGGCTGATCACCAGAAAAGGAACTCAGAACCAACGCCCATTACTTTAGCCCCCCAACAGCCCGTAAATAGGGCTGCAAATACAGTCCCCTCACAAGCCGCAAATACGGTGGTCTTGCAAAACAACCCTGTATCAACTAGGCCCCCTAATTTTAACATCCCTATTCCGCCGTCAGGCCCGGCCAACTCGGCACAGCAGGCAGACAGCACCACAATGATCCCTTTAATGAAACTTCCTCCGAGACCACGTAGGCCCAACCTACCCCCTGAGACCAATGACTTTACTGTAGTCATGGCAGGTGTTCCCCCACTCGAAGTAGGTGAAACTGAGGATTTTTGTGCCCTGAAAAGTAGGGTCATTAAGTGGCTCAACATAAATAGACCCCTCCCGTTACACCTCAATAACGAAATTATAATGGTAAGAAGGGTGCCATGGGTGGGGAGAACCAAAAAATCCATTATTGGGGACTGCATACTCGCGTGTTTTAGGGACACAGACACAGTGTCCTATATATGTCAAGGGAAAAATAGATCTAGGGAATCCACTATTCAAACCCTTCGGGTGTCTTTCTTCTTCCCCATCACTCCAGTCCCACTGAAGCCGCCACAAATGCAAAACAACTGGGAGAGGGTTGGCAGGAGAGGGAGACACCAGGATTCTAACCACAGATTTTCATTTGGCCGACCAGAACCACCTATTCACATCTATAATCGGTTCAATTGTCTGAATGATTTAGAGGGGGTTGATTGACAGATGGACAATGCCCCCCAGGGTCATATGGAAAAGAGTGTCCTGGTGGAGGTGTTGGGAGGGCGGAGCTCTTATGTTCAGCAAACTGTAATGATTGGTGTTGGGAAACCAGGGTGTGTTGAACCCAAGGTTACAGCCACAGAATGTACAGGAGGGGGATATGGGCTAGCTATGCAGGGGCCAACACAGGAGATTTTATCAAACCCCCAGGAGGGTTTAGAAGAGAGGGGGGAGGGAATGCGACTAATTTCCTGGAACGTAGCGGGGATAGCGGGTAAATTCACCAATAAGGAATGGGTCGATTTCTTTAGGAAATTTCATGTCATATGTCTTCAGGAGACATGGGCCTTGGTGAGCAATTACCATCTACAGGGGTACAAGTGCTTTTTTGTTCCTGCCCAAAAATCCAGATCCGGGAGAGCAATGGGCGGGCTGTCCATTTACATAGATTTAGACCTCGCAGGTACCTGGTCTTCTCCAGATTGGAACTCATATGGGATACAGGTAGCTCGGTTCCGTGGAAAGGGGCTAAGACTCTCTATTTTTAACATCTATAACACTGAGTCAGCAAACACCCAAATCCAGCTACTAGCTGAATTAGACCAGAGGCTGGAACAAGAAATAATATCCCAAAATAAGGGGCAGTCTTATGGGCTGCTATTAATGGGAGATTTTAACTGCCATCTCTGTCCGGCATTGGTTACGGCAAACTCAGATTGGTCACAATGTCCATTGGAAAAGGGTCCGCATTTCTCTCACACACCCACTGGGTCGGCTCTGGGTCTACTTCGGCTGAAGTATGACTTAGAACACACTATTACCATGATTGACCCACAGTTGGATGGCACATTTCCTCCAACTTTTAAGGGCAGGGGCCGCTCATCCATTATAGATTATATTCTGGCCTCAAGATCCCTGATAAACAAAATAGTCAGGGCAGGGATAGAATGGAGCAGTTTTAGCGACCAGAACCCTCTCGTTTTGGTGCTTTCATATAGGGTGGGTGCTGGAACTAGACCCCGTGGTATAATTGAGGAGAGGGTTACAGACCAAGGTAGGCGACTGAAATGGTCCAAAATAGATGGGGCAAAGTTTTTCAAAACCCTGGGTGAAAAGGGCCTACCGGCCATTAACGATTGTCTAGACTTAGAAGTCCAGGGACCAAGGTTACTGGAAGCATTTGAGCAGATTGCTAACCTGATCGATGGCCTACTTAAGTCCAGTGCGCCCCCCGTAACCTGGTCAATCCGCGGTGGTTTGACAAAGACTGCTCTAAGGCACTAAGGGAGTTGAAATGATGCCTAAAGCTAAAACCGAGGGACCCCCAAAAAATTAGGGCATGTAGAGAGAAATATAATAAAGAAACTAAAAGGAGGAAACTTGCCCTGCAGGCAGAAGCTTGGGCAGACCTAAGAGAGGCAGGGGAAAGAAAGGATCTGGAGGGCTTCTGGAGAATTATCAACAGACCGACTTTTCAAGAAAATGATTCTCCGGACATAGGGGCTAACATCCTTCCGGAACAGTGGACCGCACATTTCAGAGGTTTATATAATTATGAGTCCGGTACCTCTGTAGAGCAACCGGTAGCCTTAAATCAGGTTTCTCCGGTAGTATTTACTCTTAAAGAGATCACTGTAGGGATGGAGGGTCTGACTAAAAATAAAGCTCCGGGCCCGGACGGGATCCCCCCTGACCTATTTCTCAGTAACATAGATTTATGGGCCCCTTTGATGACCAGGGTCATAAATACTGCCATCTCTTGTGACCTGCCACCATCTTGGTCAAAAGCAATTATTGTGCCAATTTTTAAAAAGGGCAACAGGGACGACCCTAAGTGCTATCGGCTGATTTCCCTGATTGACGTATCGGCCAAACTTTTGGGTAGGGCAATCCTTAATAGACTGTCCGAGTGGACCGATGAGAATAACATCTTCTCGGACACTCAATACGGGTTTAGGACAGGGAGGTCTACCAGCGACCAATGCCTGAACCTTTATATGCTGACTGCCAAATACACTTTGGCTAGTGATGAACCTATTTATATGGGTTTCATGGATTTGGCAGCAGCATTTGACCACGTCAACAGAGGAAAGCTATGGGACATGATGTCAAGTATGGGGATTGATAGTGGTTTAATCTCCATACTAAGGGAATTACATAACGATACTACGGCCAGGGTTTGATTTAACAGGGAGGGAGGTTTGTCTGACCCCTTTCCATGTAAGAGCGGAGTCAGACAAGGTTGCATCCTTGCCCCTTTTTTGTTTTCCCTTTATATTAACAACTTGGAGCAGTTTCTTTTGGGTTTAAAGGCAGATTCCTCCAGGGTTGGGCAGAGGCACATCCCTGTCTTGCTTTACGCGGACGACGCGGTTCTGCTCGCGCGCACCCCGCGCAGTCTACAAATCCTGATTGATGGGTTCGTTAATTTTATGAGCACCCTGGATCTATCTGTCAACCTGGGTAAATCTTATGTGCTCCTGGCCGGCAAAAAACCTTCCTCTAAATTTATTTACACAATAGGTACCCATATTTTAGAGGAGGTCAAAACGTTCACTTATCTCGGAGTGTTTGTTTGTTTGTATAAGCTTTATTCGAGACAGTTCTCATAAAAGCACTTAAAATCAAAATATTTACAATATACATGATACAGAATAAGAAATCCATTAAACACAATAAGCTCATACAAAATCACGAATAAAACAATAAAATGCCTGATACATGAAAACTAAAAAGGAATACCAAATTACATACAACCCCCCAAGAACCGTCTTCTTATAGCCCACGCCCAACCCATGTATTTGGCGACACCCATAACTATCGAATCCTGCTGTGTTGTGCATAGGATCCTTAAAGCCACTGTACTTTCGCGTGTCCCCAAATTTTTACAAACCGGCGACAGCCATTTCCTCCTTGGTTTCGCATAGGCTTCGCATGAAAAAAGAAAGTGGCCAAGGCTCTCCTCAGCATTTTCGCAGGCAGGACACAGGCTATTAGTGGGTCTGTGCCAACCGGATGTCAATTTCTTGAGTGGAATAGATCCTGACCTCAACTGGAAGACAAGTTTCCTGTCCACTGGAACCGTAACATTATCCCAATAGTTTTCCAAGACAGGTAAAATTTTGGTCTCCAGAAAACGGCCAGACATAGAATCTGCCCTATTGTCATTCAGCGTCTTGCCACTCACCCAATCCCAATATTGATTTTTAAGAGCTTCTTTACTCGGGAACGTCTCTCCCTCAGGGTTATTCCAAAGATTTGAAAACCCTAGATTTTCCAACATGGTTTTCAGATGTTTTAACCATTTTATTTTGTGGAAGATGTCTTCCCCGATAATCCAAAGAAAGCTCTCAGCGTACTGCCTTATTTCCGGAGTCGTCCAAAGGCGCCTCCAGTAAAGGACTGGCCGCAGACGAGCTCTGTCAATAATTGTGCGTCTGCCAAGCTCCAGAAACAATGGGATTAGGGGGGTGCTCTGGGGGAGTCCTGTAATACCACGCATAAACTTGTTCTCGGATGTCTGAAGAGCCGTCAGGCAATTCCAAGCCCATAGTTCTGCGCCGTATAAGGTGGCACCCAAAACCTTCGCATCGTACACCGCCAAAGCGGGTTTTATAGGTTTTGTTTTTGATTTACGGTGTTCCCCCCTTAGGGCCCCCGATAACTGCTGGTGCTTTAAGACAACTTTATTGACGTGATGCGTCCAGCCTTTTCCCCCCGCAATCTGCACTCCCAGGTATGTAAATTCCTTGACTATATCAAGCCTACTGTTATTTAGGGTAATTTTAGGATCGCTTCTGCGTCCGGCAGTGAAGGCCATTAGTTTGGTTTTTCCAACATTTACCTCTAGCCCATGCTCCAGGCAAAAAGCATCGAAGATGCCTAATGCGCGTTGTAGCCCCATAGGAGTCTTTGACAAAATAAGAGTGTCGTCAGCGAACATCAGGATAGGGACCCTGATGTTCGCTAACGATGGGGCATCAACACTAGCCCTTAACATTCTCTCGACTATCCCATTAATGAATAACGAGAAAAGTAAAGGGGCCATGGAACATCCCTGCCTAACACCCCTTTGGACAGGAAAGTCCACCGTTATCTCGCTACTTCCTCCCCATTGGACTCTGGCATAGTTGGATTCGTGCAGTTGCATAATTAAGGTTAGCAATTCTGCAGGAATCCCCAGCTTTTGAAGCACCGACCATAGTTTATGCCTGGGGACTAGATCGAACGCAGCCCGTAGATCAACGAACGCGACATACAGGCTGCCCCTCCCCAGCTCAACGGTCTTCCACCGCAATATTGTAAAGCGAAAGACCTGGTCGATGGTGCTAGTAGCACGCCTAAATCCCGCCTGGTATGGGGAGAGGGCACTATTGTCTTCTACCCAGTCCATCAGCTGGTTGGTTACCATTCTCCCGACTATCTTCTGCACGGTGGCTATTAGGCTTATAGGCCTGTAATTAGCAGGCAATGAGCGGTCGCCCTTCTTATGGACGGGGATAATGGTAGCACATTTCCAGATATCTGGAACCACTGCCCCCTTAGCTAATGCGTTTGATACAAGGTGGATGTATCTCGCCCATCTGGCCACATCGTGTTTAAAAATATCAGGGGGGATACCATCTGGGCCAGGCGCCCTCCCGCTTTTCGCAGAGTTAATGGCAATTACCACTTCACTAAGGGAAAACAGATCTTCAGTTGCATATACCGGTGTTATTTCATCAGCTATCGTAGACTTGTTACTTTCCATGTACTGAGGCCCAAAATAGTCAACCCAGGCTTCCACTGGTACATTATTGTCGGGTTTTGCAGGGCCCACACCACTACCCCACTTAATAATTTTCCAAAATAACATTGGGTCTTTGTTATCAGAGGCTTCTTTTAATTGGGCCCAATGGTCTTCATCCCATTTCCTTTTTGCACGATATATTGCTGCTTTATACAGTTTCCTGTTCAATCTGACTGCTGCAAGGTCCCTGTTCCTTAACGCATGCCCCAGGTCTAGACGTGCTGCTCTACAATGGTTATCGAACCACCTACCCACTTCTTTAATTTTCTTCCCTTTTCTTTGCTTTATAAAAAAACATGGTCTCAAGGCGGAGAATAACTTATTGTGGATTTCTGTGATGGCATTGTCCCCAGGAACTACTAGAGCCACTGCTTCAATCGCAGAAATAGCACAATCTACCATGTGAATTATGTATGTCATGGTGACATCATTTGCATTCACCTTGGGCCATTTTAACCTTCGCTCATCGTTACTTAACAGAGGAGCTTCGTTATGTGTATCATTCAGATTACCTGAACCTACATTCCACCACTTGTGTGACACACATAAAGGGTTGTGATCACTTTCAACCCGGGGCATGACTGCCATGTCAACAACCCCATTCCACAGCTGGAGACTACATAATATATAGTCAATTCGGCTCCTATTAATACCATTATCAAAGGTAAAACTGCCCTCCTTATCCCCGGGAGTCCTACCATTGAGGGCTCTTAGACTGTGTTCCAAACATATACCATTTAATAGGAGAATCTCTTTAGTCCATCGCTTCACAGGTTGTAAATTTAAGGAAGGTACTCCCCATTGATTGTCCTCTTCACTCTCAATTAGTGCATTTGTGCAGGTCAAGGGTTCAAAGGTCCTATTTAGGTCACCAGCCAATATCTTTAGGTTACCCTGTGAATTAACCTCCATAGCGTCGGACAACAACTCAATTATAGATGGATTGACTTCTTTACCACCTCTCACATAGACATTATATAAATCTATTGGTGCACCATTTACAACAGAGATTCTAAGAGCTTGTAAATCACTGTTTCCCTTATCTAGGATTTTTATATCAATAAACAAACCCTGTCTAACCCACACAGATAGGCCACCCTTTGGCCTCCCTCTCCCCCCTTTTGTGGCAGGTATATAGTAATTCAAGTAACCTAAGCAAAATAATGGATCACAAGCCCAGGTTTCTTGAAAACAACAAATATCAAAACCACTTATAAAATCCACCCAAAGTTGGGAATCCAACTTGCTAGCCAATCCGGCGACATTCCAAGACAAAAAAGTACCAATATCTACATTTGTCCCATCCCTAGATTTAGCAGTTGGAGATTCATGAGGCGACATCGATAACCCCGTTAGGTTTACCAGCCTTTCTGGGTCATCAACTGTGACCATGGCTAAATCATCTGTTACAGGGTGTAAGACATTTGGTATCATTGTTACTAAACTAGAACCACATTCATCGACCACACACCCGGCATCATAACTATTCTCCTTAGTGTCTGTAGTAATGACGTTACCACAAACGCTTCCTAGCTCCTCTGCTTCTTTTATAATTCCACCTATATTGTCAGTACCAGTATGTCAATAGCCCCACCCTGGGTCCTTCCATCCTACATGGGGATTGTTGTATGTATGTGGGCTACAATTGAAACTGACATGGAGAGGTGGTAAAGAAGTCACTGGCCATTGGGCCTTTGGGGGGGCTATAGGCTCGTTGAATAGGCTTGTGGTTACACTTGATGGTCTGGGGTAAAAAAAGGTGAGGTCCACAATACCAATACCGCCCTTATTTATTCCCCATCCTTGCCTTGTTATCCATCCCACCACCCTAGGGTCTTGAAAGTTAACCACTATACAGTCTCCCCCCAGGGTTTTAGGTGTATAACCCATCCAGTCTATTCTCCTTGCCCCTATTATTAACCCATCAATGTCCCCCGGCAAAGGACGATTTTCCTTTAACCAGTGCATGGTCTTATTTTTAAGCATCTGGAAATTTTCCCTTTGGCCTGGGGGTAGTGGTGGTACGTTGATGAGAACTGCCACATAGGGGAAGGAGTCTGGAGTAAGATTAATCGGGGGTTTTCTATAAGGTGGCTTTTGCAAGGGCGTTGGGATAGGTTTGGGAACTTGGGGAGGAGGTTGGGGGACTGGTTTCGGCCCCTGTTTGTTATTAACAAGGGGAGCTGTTATGGCTTTAGCAGCCAACTTATTAACACAGTCCCTATTTCCTACCCTCGTGGCGTTGGGAGGTGTACATGCATCGGAAATTGTGCTCACAAGAGCTGAAGCTTTACCCACTTGTTGGCATGAAGTAGCCACAACGTCTACGACAGCTGGTTGATTTTGTGGCCGGGGTAATGGAGACTGAACAAAATGTGTTAAGTTGGACTGCGATTGTTCAGAACCTGAAATAGCTTTCTCAACCCTAACTAGTGGATTTGTAGTGACTTTAGCTGGGGGTTTATTTTTCTTGGAAGGTAAAGGTGAGCCATTTCTTGTGTTTCTACCCTTATCCTGGGTGTGGGGGTTATTTTCAATCTGAGAATTTGAGCTTGTTTCCAACCTACTATTTTTAATCAGGGATTTAGTAGAATAGAAATTGTCTAATGTTGATTGCTCAAAGTGGTTTAACCTATCTATGAGTTTTGCAATTCTATCCTCAATGGGAATAAGTACCAATCTAAACATTTTTTCCAATTCCGGAAGCACGTTTGCCAATAGTACAGAGCTACCACTGCTTAATTCTTTTGGAACAGAACATGAATTGTCCACTTTATCTTGGTTATCCTGGGAAGTAGGAATAGTTGACGTTACACATCCTGTTCTTAGCACTGGTTCTTTAACTGGATTCCCACTGATCAAAAGTTTATGTAACTTCCTGATTTTTGGTAGTGGTTGGACCGTTTTTTTACTCCTTTTAACAGAAACTGGACATTTCCTTTTAGCCCCAGCTTTAGAATTGAACGATACAACGTGAGGTCCCGCATCAGTATGCGATAGTTGGTCAAATGTACTATCGCTGGTGTTATTTAAAACTGCGGCAACAATCTCAGTTGATTTATCCCCCGGGGCCTCAGAGTCTCTGTTTGTAACCGGGATGCTCACTGATGATAAAGGGGTTACCAAAGTGGGATAGACTACGTTTGGAAATTTGTCCATAGTGTTCTTAAGTATTTCAATAGAAAGCCTGCGCTCGGCACGCTTCTCTGCCAAAGTTAGTTCTTTATCTATTACGAGTGAGCGATTAAAAAAAAAATTTATCTAAAGGACCAATGGCCAAAGGCCCAGTCTCTGTGGGAAGAGACGTTAAATGGCTGGCTACAGGACTTGTATTTGCAGCAGATGCCATAATGGTAACGAAAGTGTACAAGGGAAGCTATGTCACTTACTGTGGAAGAAGGAATGTCACACAGGCCAGGGGTGGTGGCCCAGCCCGGCCTCCTTCGGCCCCGGACGGCCACTGACGGTCCCGCCCTTGTCCCGGGCTTCTCCCGGCGCCCTCCCGCGCGCTCCCGCGCAGCGGGGATGGTACTTCCCTTTTGTACTATGTGATCTGTTGTGAGGGGCGGAGCCGGCAGGGAGAGCAGCCCAGATGACCACGGGCGCGCGGGGACTCCTGGAGTTTGGAGTCCGCCGCTTCTAGCTCGCAGCCCTGCCGGTCAGAAGAGCAGACACACCCCAAAGTCCTGCAGTCTGCTCCTAGCCGCGATGCGGGACCCGCGAAGCGGGTCCGGCGAGGAGTAGCGGCAGAAACAGTCAAGCAGGCAAGCGGGCGACAGCAGGCTCCCTCGGCTCCCTCTTCAATCGGTATCCGGCGTTATCAGGCAAGAGTTTGTTATATTCCAGTACAGGATTATGATGCAAGACAAAATAATAATGTTGCCATCCAGTAAGGGAGTGACTCCAATCCCTAGGAGGGTTCAAAATCAGCAAACACTGGTGGAAAGGGGGATGGCCCAGTCCAGTCTCCTCCCGTCTCTCTCTCGGAGTGACTTTTGATGGTGCTTTACAGTTTAACTCCTTGGTGACGAACGTTGTTGCAAAATGATTGCCTCCTGGAAGTGAATTGATGTTGGTTTTATTAAATATTATTCACCGTTTCTAATGTCACATTGGCACCATCACCGCCTATTTGCCCCTGCACTCCTGCTCACTGGCACCACTAGCCCGCGCAGCTATCCATTTCAAGATGGCCCCCACAGTATACAACTCGCCTCTCAAGTATGGCACTCGCAGTGAAGGTCATGTGACCAGCGCGGCTGTTTACAACTCGGCGCGCGCTCGCAGTCCACTGACTTGCATTCGGCACCGACCGAGAAGCCACGGGAAAGACGAGTCCTCATCTGGACTAAGTAAGTAACTGCGGAGCTTCCTCTATGTCCGCTCGTGGCCCGCCCTGTGGCATGTACTGATTTTTGCCCCTTGCCTTTACAGCGTCGGAAAGCCACATTGTTGGCACCCCACGTGTACGGCCTCTGCTGCCTACACGGTAACTTTTTAACTCCTTATCCGTCTCCCCTGATGAGCACATCAAGGTAAGCAAGACCCTTCCGCACATTGCCGCCCTAATTTATAGCACCCCTTTAGCCTGATACTAAATCACCGTTTCTGTTTTCAGCGCCATCCCTTGCGGTTGAAAAACAATAAACTTTGTAATTATTCTCCATTACAAAATTCTTCCGGACCCCCGAAGAGACCTCCACGACATTTCACTGCGTGGTACGTGGTCATGATTAGTATTATTAATTGGAAACTTTGTGAATCAGGGAATTCATAACCTTGTTGACTCCCTTTATAGCAGGACCTCTTCGGATTAAATCCTCGAGGGGTGGCACACCTCCCATGTTACGGTTAATGTGACTTATAATCCACAGGCTATCCCCATTCTGCTACTCGCCCTTAGTCACGCAACTTCTGAACCTGTTACGGTTAATGTGACTTATAATCCACAGGCTATCCCCAATCTGCTACTCGCCCTTAGTCACGCAACTTCTGAACCTGTTACCGACACTTCACGTTAGTAATCCTTGTACCCAGTAGACTAGAAATTGAATTGCTCACCATCACGTCACGACTGATCCTCGCAGCCCTTCACGCACGTCACTGCGATTCCGAGGAGTATGAAAATGTTGTTATTTTATGCTTGATTAAGTCACAAACACCGTGCACTCGGTCACACACTGCGAATTCGATACATAGTTGGCATACGTCTGCAAACTACTCTTAAGTTGTTTGAAATATCTCTGTTTCTCTTCGTTTCCCCTAAACAGGCTTCCTTACAATCAGGCATGTCTTGTTCATTACGAATGTCCTGATGATGATCCCATGTATCTAATTGAGCAATAGGGATCGAAACGTCGACACCCATGAGTGGGTTCATATTTACAATATTGACCAATAAGATTGTTTATATTCCACTCCAGGCGATACTGTTATTGATTTTTTACCTATCAACAGTGCCCTGTCTTTGCTCTCGCTCTATGCCTGATAGACACCGCTTTCACCCTTATTCTATTTTTCTTTTTCCTTCTTTTATGTACGGCACAGGCTTGTGTCTTGTGATTACGTTTGTATTGTTGGATTGAACATTGCTTCTTTATAAAATAAACTCCTCTCCCGGCTGGGTTTGGAAATTTTATAACGTATAGTTTTCCATTGTGTTTCTATACAGTATTGTGTTTTTGATTCTGAAATAAGCTAAGGACCTTCTGTTCACTATAAAATCAAACGGGGCAATAGCAGGATACGGCAGGAGGTTAGGTAGATGGAGCCTGGAACAGGTGGTGAATTTGTATTGCTCCGTATCATGCTCCAAAGTAATCTATGGGGCAGAAGTATGGGGCTTTGTGAACACCACTAGAATCCAACAGGAAGAAAACAAATATTTGAAATCTATCCTGAGGGTACCAACCAGCACCACTGGATTTATAGCCCACAGGGAGCTAGGGAGGCCATACCTGGATGACCTGTTAAAATTTAGGCCAATTGTGGCCTGGTTAAAAATATGGGCTAATCCAGAGGCGCATCTAAGCAGAGAAATTTTATTGGACTGCTTGGATAGGACCAATTGTATGCGTATCCCTTGGCTCAAATATGTGAAAAATACCCTCGAAGATTTAGGTTTTGGAAACCTCTTCACGAACCCTACAACAATTTTAGCCCAGCATAAGAAACAAGTAGGGGAAATTTTCCTAGAGCGGAAAATCCATTACAGAGCTGAGGCAGAAACACTCAAAAAGACTGTGAGGGCGCATAATCTGGTGAAGAGTGTGGAGGGTATGGAGCCTTATCTGTATCTCATGCACAATGCACAGGATAGATTTCTTATGTGCCGTTTTAGACTGAATCTACTTCCCTTTATGTTGGCTTCCCCAGCAGGTTTTTCTACATCAATCGAGCAGAAGGGACCCTGCGGCTGCGACAACAGGTCTCCGCAGGACTCCCTTCATTTTGTTTTGCTCTGTCCCTACTTTTCTATGCCCAGGCGCAGTTTTCTTGTAAATATTTTAAAAAATGCCCATCAGGAACATGCTAGGGATGCGCTAGTCTTTTTGCAAAAAGCCTCCGATCCCCTTACCCTGTGTTGTATCATGAATTTTATTAAGGTTGCGGTCCGATTAAGGATGACCAGGGGTTAGATATGAAAGATTTTGGATCATCTATTGTATGCTTATGGATTTGTATATTGATATTTTTTTTAACCAATGTTAACTATGTATAAGGATCTTGATCAGTGTTTAATAACTTTTAATTAATGTATATATGTTTGTGCTTTTATGGTGTTTTTTAATCACCGAATAAAGATTCTTAAATGAAAAAAAAAAAATATTGCCGTCTATCTATGGAATTTATCTCCCTGATAGCACGTTATTACCAACGTGTTTCTCCAGGGCGATAAAAATTTCAGCGATGTTCCCTGCAAAACAGCGATAACCTTGCTGATACGATCCTGTGATCATATCAGCATAATCCACCCCCAATTTAGGGATAGGTAAGTCTGCATTTTAGCATACGTTAGTTTTTGACAAAAACAGCGGTTTTCTCCAAAAACGAATGTTTGCTCAAATGCTAGGGCAGCCTTGTAAATATTGCGATGTGCACATCAGCGATATTTGCAAGGTTGTACTGCCCAGTCACGCTCACTTTGCATCTCATTAGAGTTGCAAAGGGAGGCATTGGGTAAAAGGGTGCTAACCTGCACTAATGCATGTTAGCATCCACTTGTAAATAGGGTGAAAAGATTATCTCCGCTTTTCTGGATAATGCCCTTGTTAATATGCCCCTTAGTTTCTTTTTCTCTTCCCCTCGTTTGTCATTCTTCTCCACTCTGCGCGTCTCACTTTTCCTTTTGGTTCCGCGCTGCGCCCCTCGCTCATTCCATTTTGTTACTCCCCAGCATGTCTATTCTCCCTCCCGTTTGTCATTGTGTCCCAGAATGAATGGTTTTTTACAGTAATGTTGCCAAAAAGCAATTGTTTTGAATTGTCAAAAAAGTTTTATTTTTGCTTTAGTTGATCGTGAGCCTTCTGCTTTTATTTTCTCTGATTTAAGACGGGGAGACCCTCACAGTTTTAAAGATGACAAGTTGGCAGCAGACAGATGAGGCTCATCTCACTGCTTCTGGAGACAAAAGTAGAGACTTTTAAATAGCCACCACTTGGAATCTGACTCCTTGCACAACCCCCTTTCACTCCACCCCCATGCAACATTAGTGCTAGCTGTGCTGCTCAAAAACTGCATTGCTACTCCCCACAGGGGCGTAACAAATGCCCCCGCAGGGCCCGCGGTGCAGGGGGGCCCCACTCTCCTCAGTTAATGAAGGGGGCCCGGTCCACCACCTCAGCTCTTCTGAGAGCTGCTCTCCCTCTAAAGCAGGTGCAGCCTGCTCTGAGCCCCTCACCCCTCCCTCTGACTGAAGAGAAACAAAGTATTAACACTGTTTCTCTTCAGTCAGAGCCAGAGGCAGGCCCGGGACAAGGGTGGGGGCCCCAGAGACAGCAGTCTCCACTGCTCCTCTGAGGCAGCACAGAGCAGGGACCCTGACAAGGAGGAGAGAAGGGGGGCTGGGGGCCCCAGAGAGCATAAGGCGGCACAGAGCAGGGACCCTGACAAGGAGGAGAGAAGGGGGCCTGGGGGCCCCAGAGAGCAGAAGGCGGCACAGAGCAGGGACCCTGACAAGGAGTGGGGGTGGCTGGGGGCCCCAGAGAGCAGGAGGCAGCACAGAGCACTGCTCGAGACCCTGACAAGGACGGGGGTGGGCGCCCCCGAGAGAGAGAGCAGGAGGCAGCACAGAGCTCTGCTCGGGACCCTGACAAGGAGAGGGGGGGCTGGGGGCCCCAGAGAGCAGGAGGCAGCACAGAGCTCTGCTCGGGACCCTGACAAGGGTGGGAGTGGGAGCCCCCAGAGAGACCACTCTCCAGGGCAAAGCTCATATGAGAAGGGATGAGGCAGCAAAATGGTGCCCTCAGATAAGCACTCTTGTTAGAAGCACCATGTGGGCATCCGCAGGGGAACCAGGCAGGGGCCGCAAGGCAGAGGGGAGAAGGGCGCAAGGCAGAGAGGAGAAGGGTGCAAGGCAGAGAGGAGATGGGTTCAAGGCGGAGGGGAAAAGGGTGCAAGGTAGAGGAGAGAAGGGTGCAAGGAGGAGAGGAGATGGGTGCAAGGCAGAGGGGAGAAGGGTGCAAGGCAGAGGGGAGAACGGTGCAAGGTATAGAGGAGAAGGGTGCAAGGCACAGGGGAAAAGGGTGCAAGGCAGAGGGGAGAAGGGTGCAAGGCACAGGGGAGAAGGCTGCAAGGCAGAGGGGAGAAGGGTGCAAGGTAGAGGGCGAGAAGGGTGCAAGACAGAGGGGAGAAGAGTGCAAGGGGGATGGTGATGAAGTAAAAAATGTGCCCCCCCTGGAAACATTTCTGCGGACGCACATGGCAATGCACACTACTTTGTGAGAGAGAGTGGAGAGAGAGTGGAGTGAGAGAGAGAGTGGAGTGAGAGAGAGAGTGGAGTGAGAGAGAGTGGAGCAAGAGAGAGAGTGGAGCAAGAGAGAGAGTGGAGCAAGAGAGAGAGTGGAGCAAGAGAGAGAGTGGAGCAAGAGAGAGTGGAGAGAGAGAGAGTGGAGAGAGAGTGGAGAGAGAGTGGAGAGAGACAGTGGGGAGAGAGAGAGAGAGAGAGAGAGAGTAGAGAGAGAGAGTAGAGAGAGAGGGTGGAGATAGAGAGTGGAGAGAGAGACAGTGGAGAGCGAGAGTAGAGAGAGCGAGCGTGGAGAGAGAGAGTGGAGAGAGAGAGTGGAGAGAGAGAGAGTGGAGAGAGAGTGGAGAGAGAAAGAGTGACGAGAGAGAGAGGGGAGAGAGAGTGGAGAGTGAGAGTGGAGAGCGAGAGTGGAGAGCGAGAGTGGAGAGTGAGAGTAGAGAGAGAGAGTGGAGAGAGAGGGGAGAGAGAGAGTGGAGAGAGAGAGAGTGGAGAGAGAGTGGAGAGAGAGAGAGTGACGAGAGAGAGAGTGGAGAGAGAGAGTGGAGAGAGAGTGGAGAGAGACAGTGGAGAGAGACAGTGGAGAGAGAGAGCGTGGAGAGAGAGAGTGTAGAAAGAGCGTGGAGAGAGAGAGTGTAGAGAGAGAGAGTGGAGAGAGAGAGTGGAGAGAGAGAGTGGGGAGAGAGTAGAGACAGTGGAGAGACAGTGGAGAGAGAGACAGTGGAGAGAGAGTGGAGAGAGAGTGGAGAGAGAGTGGAGAGAGAGAGAGTTGAGAGAGAGAGAGAGTGGAGAGAGAGAGTGGAGAGAGTAGAGACAGTGGAGAGATAGTGGAGAGAAAGTGAAGAGAGAGAGTGGAGAGAGAGAGAGAGTGTGGAGAGAGAGAGAGAAAGAGTGGAGAGAGAGAGTGGAGAGAGAGTGGAGAGAGAGTGGAGAGAGAGAGTGGAGAGTGTGGAGAGAGAGAGAGTGGAGAGAGAGTGGGGAGAGAGTAGAGACAGTGGAGAGACAGTGGAGAGAGAGACAGTGGAGAGAGAGTAGAGAGAGAGATAGTTGAGAGAGAGAGTGGAGAGAGAGAGAGAGAGTGGAGAGAGTAGAGACAGTGGAGAGACAGTGGAGAGAGAGTGGAGAGAGAGAGTGGAGAGAGAGAGATGAGAGAGAGAGAAATAGAGAGAGAGAGAGAGAGAGAGAGAGAGAGAGAGAGAGAGAGAGAGAGAGTGGAGAGAGAGAGAGTAGAGAGAGAGTAGAGAGAGTGGAGAGAGATTAGAGAGCGTGGAGTGAGTTTAGAGAGAGAGAAGGGAGAGAGAGAGTGGAGAGGGAGTGGAGAGAGAGTAGAGAGTGGAGGGAGACAGTGGAGAGAGAGAGTGGAGAGGGAGTGGGGAGAGAGTAGAGAGTGGAGGGAGACAGTGGAGAGAGAGAGTGGAGAGAGAGAGTGGAGAGAGAGACAGCGGAGAGAGAGAGAGAGAGTGGAGAGAGAGTGGAGAGAGAGAGCGGAGAGAGTGAGTGGAGAGAGAGGGGGTGGAGAGAGAGAGTGGAGAGAGAGGCAGCGGAGAGAGAGAGTAGAGAGAGAGAGTGGAAAGAGAGAGTGGAGAGAGAGAGTGAAGAGAGAGTAGAGAACAAGAGAGTTGAGAGACTAAGTGGAGAGAGAGAGAGAGAGTGGAGAGAGAGAATGGAGAGAGAGAGAGTGGAGAGAGAGAGAGTGGAGAGAGAGAGTGGAGAGAGAGAGAGTAGAGAGAGAGAGAATGAAGAGAGAGAGAGAGTGGAGAGAGAGAGTAGAGAGAGTGAGAGAGTCGAGAGAGTAGAGAGAGGAGAGAGAGAGGAGAGAGAGTGGAGAGAGAGTGGAGAGAGAGTGGAGACTGACTGACACAGAGTCTGAATACTGACTGACGGAGAGACAGACTGGCTGAGAAACTGACAGAGAGAGAGCGATAGAGAGACTGACAGAGAGAGAGAGAGAGACCGAATGACTGACTGACTGACAGAGAGAGAGAGAGAGAGAGAGAGAGACTGACAGACTGACTGACTGAGAGAGACTGAATGACAGGGAGAGAGAGAGACTGACTGACTGAGCGAGAGAGACTGACTCATTTAGAGAGGGAGACTGTGATGGAATTGGGGTCAAAGTGTCTATGAAGCTATGCAATGCCTCTTAAGATTGCTATTGTCTACTAATAAAAATGTATTATCAAAATGTCCTCTTTGTAGTTACATCTGCTTTTGAAATACTGCATTGTCGCTTTGTCTAATGTTTTAAAACGGAAACCAGAAGGAGCAGTGGATGCACTTTTGTCAAAACTGAACGATGAGTGGGCCCGATGTTGTATATCATGACAGGAGTCTGCATCAGGAAACCCACCTAAACTTGGGCAAACTTCCCCGGCGTACTGATGGCAGGGACCCTGTAATGAATGGACCACCACCTATGATAGCCTGTGGGCAGACTAAGCCCAACCTTTAACTCCACCATCCAGTGTTACTTATAACGGCTGGATTGGTGACAGTGGCGTAACAATCGCCCGCATCCCCTGCAGAATGGCGGGTCGCTGGCCTGAGAGCTCTAGACTGGCACGGAGGATGGGAGGGGGGCCCCCTCCATGTAGTTTGCATAGGGGCTCCCTCAAGTTTCGTTACTCCACTGACTCCCCGAGGCCTCATTATCGATGGGAGGAGACCCACCACATGCTGGGCTTATATCGGCCTACAAGCTGGATATCCCCCAGGCCCTTTGGAAAATGGCTGATTGCCCACCCTGCCTAAAAATAACAGTGCTATAGATCTGGAAGGTGGCTCTGGCAGCGAACAGTGTCCACTGACTGAGGCATCCACACACATAAGAGTGTGAGATGGTGCAACCAGCAGTGCCACCCTCCCCCTGAGTGATGAGCAAAAGAGAACTCACTCCTGCACACTGACTCCAAACCGAGAAGAGAAAAGGCAGGTCTCCACTTACTCTGGCAGCAGAAGGGTGCTCACGATTCTAGACATGGTGCTTCCAGGGGAGGCTACTCCACGTGGCCAGAGGAGCGTCGCCCCACTGCTTTCTCGCAGTGCGAGAAGCAGAAACATAAAATGGTATTTTAAATACCATTTTGTGTTTCTGCTTCATACTACAAGAAAGCTGAAGGATATGCCTGCTTGGGGATGGGCGGGTGATCGGTCCTGCATGAGTCCACGGGAGGAGTGGCTTGGCCACTCTGAGAGCGCTGACTGTTTGGCCGGCCCCAGGGTCGAACATACCAGTCATACACACTCTGCCTTTTCTCTATGTAGGCTGCATGCTGCCAGCATAGAGAAAAGGGACTCCACATACAAGCCTATAGGGCGGCGTGCCTAGAAAATCCAGCGCTGGCATTGCAGCATTGTGATTTGCTTAGGGGAGGGGAGGGAGGCTGTCTGAGAGAGGAGACGCGACCGGAGGAGATGGTAAGTTTAATCATAAAAATAATAATAATAATTACCTCCCTGTGTGAATCCACGCCCCCCCCATCCGTGAGTCATGCCGGCCGCGACTGGGTGCTTCTCTGTAAAGTGTCTGGTGCTGGGGCTCCCCACAGCAGTCACTGCATCCAGCATCAGTCAGCAGTGGAAGAAGCACTACGCTCCCAGCTCTGAATGACGGTCACAATGCGAGCCAGGGGTAGGGCACGCTGTGCATCCAGCCTACTCATTGTCAGCTTTAACATAATTTAAAACCACATGTCCAGAGGTGATTCACTTCCAACACATGCCAAGTCCATGAGAGGGATGTCCCCCTGGGGCTCTACATTGCTGCCTGTTACCCCTTCTGCATAACCTGGCTAACCACCTATCTATAGAAAGTAGGCATCCTTTAACTTTCAGTGGCTGTTAGTACCTGGTGTGAATCACCATTTTGGTCCGAGTTCCGTTGACCTCACATAATCAGAGAAAAGTTTACAATGAACAAGATCTATAATTGCGGAGAAATGAATGAAGCCGTAATAATAATTTAGGATTTCTCCGCCGCAATGCTCAGTACCAAGAGATACTTCATATTAGCAGTCATCACTGAAATGTGAGACTACTCGTGGACCCAACCTCAGTCACAGTCCACTACAACAAGTCCAAAGCAAACCAGTCTCGAGCTTTAACAGCAGCTCACCCACAATACTCAGGGAGAAGAGCGACATGTTAGTTAAGTATTTAGAGTCCAGATGGCTGTTATTAACTAAAAGTGTCACAAAAGCAGCTAGTTCATACAGTAGCAGTCCAGTCAGGCTCACGGTGGCAATGGTAATTTAACATGGATCACTGAACACATGCAGTTTTTTGTGAAAGGGAGGCCACGTTTAGAACTGTTGGCTATGCATGCAAGCAAAACTTAAAAAAAAAGGTTTGCTTCAAAAGCGAATTAAAGCAATAATTGGGCCTTTGGAAACTGATAAGAAACTGATAAGAGCAAGCACACAAGGAAGAACATACTACCACCAATAGAAATGGAGGAAAAAGTAAACGGCAAACACAGGAACCAATGAAAAGCAAGGAAAGGAAGGGGGCAGGATGTCTATGGTCTTCACCATTTTCCACCTGGTGTTTTGTAACTAGCGAGCATCCACTCTCATCTGCAAACAGAAGAAGGGTATTGACCATTCTGCATTAACCAGAGTTTAACCGCTTCGACGGTGCTGGAATTCCCCCGCGGTTCGGAAGAATTTGACGTTTGAGTGGAACCGACTGCCCACCGTGACGACACATCGAAGAGGTTAAGAAAGCAGTCTAAATTCTTCCAGAATGTCCTTGTACTGAGCCCAGCCAAAATAGACTACAGTAATTCTTTTTTGAGTCTGATGCTACAGAGTTGTTTTCTTCTGTAGCAGATGTTGAAACAACTGAGACATTACTCCTCCAGGGATGACCAGGCTTTGGGTGTGTATGGTCATGAGGATGCAGAGGCCCTGCCATCCAGGGGCGAGCTGTGCATAGGCAAATTTTCTGTGTTGCCAGTAGTAATTAGTCAACGCGGAGGTGCCCCATTGCCAGTCCGATATGCCCAGTATTTGCTTCACAGTGTTCATTAGTAACAAACGGAGTGGTTCCTTTGCCTCTGAAACACTAAGAATACAGTGTAAGTATCAATACAATTAGGGTTGGCCCTTCCCTTCCAACCAAGTGTACCAATGTATCTCGGTATCCCAGATCTCCTGGCATGGGAAATCTGTGCTGGTGTTTGAACCCCTCCCATGGGACTCATTTCCCCTAATGTGGAAGTTGAAGTTAAGAGTTTTGTAAAGCGTTCGATCACCGTGCGGTTTCTTGGCGCTGAGGACGGAAGGGCCCAGGGGAGAGAGCGGAGACCGCCTAGAGCGAGAAGGCACGGTAAAAGAGGAAAGTCTTGAGAGCTTTGCGAAAGTCAAGGTAGATCGGAATAGACCTGCTAGAAAAAGGAAGGGCATTCCAGAAAGGGGGGGGCCTTCCTCCTGAAGCGGGGGACACATAGAAGAAGCTGGGAGAAGGAACGCAAATCTCTGTTGGGAACATAGGCTTTAATTTTGGAATTAATGAAGGCTGGCGCAATGCCTGCCAGGGCCTGAAAGATCGTGCAGCTCACCTTGAAAAAAGAACGTTTAAGGATGGGCAGCCAATGTAGGGTTTTTTACAGCGGGGTGACATGGTGGAATTTAGGAAGTTTGTGAATCAGTCGGGCAGCCTGATTTTGAATCAGTTGTAGGCGCCGAAGTTCACATGCAGGAGCACCCCCATACAGACCATTGCCATAATCGAGGCGTGACATGATCATGGCAAGAAGAATAAGTTTGAGAGCTGCAAAGGAAAAGAAACGGGAAATGTTGCGTATGGTGCGGAGTGTCAGGAAGCATGATGATACCACAGTGCTAATCTGAGAGCACATTGTGAGATCATGGCTGACTTTAATCCCCAGGGTTTTTACAGAAGCAGAGGGTAGAGGGGGAGGACCAAGGGAAAGGGGCCAGAAAGCAGAGGTCCAAGGGACTGGGAGTGCCACCCGTAAGTACCAGCTCGGTCTTGTCGGGGGTTTAGCTTTAGATGGTTGCCATTCATCCAGTCGCTGATGAAAGTCATAATAGTTTGAAAATTAAGAATTGAGGCTGGAAGAGAAGAGAGGTTAAAGATCAGCTGGAGGTCATCGGCATAATTGAATACCGTGACATCCATATTTTGCAGAGCAGATATGAGAGGGAGAATGTAGAGGTTAAAGAGGAGAGGGGAGAGAGAGGAGCCCTGGGGGACCCCGCAAAGAACAGAGCGTGTAGGGGCAGAAAAGCCCACCAGCTGAACAGCCTGCGGTTCCCTAGAAAAGAGGTGAGCGAGGCCAAAGCGGGTCCCCGAATGCCGGCACCTTCGACACGGTCGAGAAGAATGGAATGATCGACCGTGTGAAAGGCGGCGGACAGATCGAGGAGAACCAATGCCTGAGGGGAGTTAAGATCTGCACTCCCTCTGAGCTCGTCCAAGACAGAAAGGACAACAGATTCTGTGGAATGGGATGGGCGAAAGCCTGCCTGATGGGGAGCTAAGAAGTGGCTCTGCTCAATGAAAGCACTGAGGCAGGTGGTGACATGGCTCTCCAGAATCTTTCCCAGGAACGGAAGCAGAGAAATAGGACGGAAGTTAGAAAGAGAGGTGGAATCGGCGCCTTGCTTTTTTAGGATAGGAATTATTTTGGCTGATTTGAACAGGTCAGAGTTATTGAGAAGGGTTAATGGGGGCTCAGGACAGGTAGAGAAAAGCTCTCTCAGTATGTGGGCAGGGCAGCTGTCAGAAGAAGACCCTGATTTAACCTTCGTGAGCAGAGTAGAACAAGCTTCCTTAGAGATCAAAGTAAATTGGCATAGGAAAAAAGGATTAAGCGGGGGTTGGGGACATGAGAAAGTAAGGGAAGGCGAGGGAATATTGGACTTGATGGTTGCGATTTTCTCGATAAAATATTCATTAAGGGAGTCACAGAGAAATTGTGAGGGAACCGGCTTGGGGGTGGCTCTGTCAGTGGTGGCTAACTCGTGAACAATATTAAAAATTTCCTTGGGTTTATTTGCGGCAAGAAGAATCTTGGAGGAGAAGTGTTCCGATTTTGCATGAAGAATGGCTCTTTTATAGTCCTGGAGTAAGGTAGTGTATTGTTATTTTGATGCAGAGCAGTATCTACGCCTCCAGTGGCGCTAGGCCTGCCTGAGTGCAAGTTTTTTGTTTTTAAGCTCGATAGTAAACCATCTGTTGGCCTCGTGGAGGCGACGAGTTCTAACACGTTTAAGAGGGGCCACTTGATCACAGGCTGCGAAGAGCCAGCTATTAATAGCAGCAGCCTGAGAATGAGGGGAGGTATCAGCGAGGCCGGGGGGTGAGGCTAGGGAGGGAGGAGCAAAGTGTGACTAGGTCCACATGATTCCAATTGCGTGCCCAGGTGTTACTAGGAAGTGGAGGCTTCGTGTCGAGTTCTAAATCAGGGAAGAAGGAGATAAAGGAGTGATCAGACCAGGGGCAGGGGTAACTATGGGAGAGGAAACTGATAGATTAGCTGACCATACCTGATCCAGGATGTGGCCATGAAATGAGTTGGAGAGTGTATATGTGAAGTAAAGTTCAGGTTGCAGAGCAGTTCTGTAACGTCTTTGGACATATGGTCTTCATGAGGGTCAGAGGGCCAGAAATTGAAATCGCCTAATACCAGCACAGAGGAATTGTTGACCACCAAGGTGGCCAACAGTTCCTGCACTGCGGGGATGAAGTGGGGCAAAGGCTGTGGTGGTCGGTAAAAAAGTGCACATGTAATGGGGACCGCGAGAGAAGCAGATCGAACAACTAAAAAATCATCAGCGGTGATGGGAGGGAATGACAAGAGTTTAAACTGAAGGTTGGAGCTGGCAATCAGAGCCACTCCGCCTCCGACCTTCCCCTCGGGGCGGTCGATGCGCAAGACGTAATATGAGTCAGGAAGTGCCACTAAAACATTAGGCAATGAGTCAGATGAGAACCAGGTTTCAGTAAGAAACAAAATATCAGGTTTAACCGTGTCTAGAAAGGTAAAGAGCTCAAGTTGATGTTGAAAAGCTGAGCAATGGTTGAGAAGGTAAACTGAGATTTCAGACGTGGACCAGGTGGGGCCAGGAGGAGGCCTCTGGTGTAGTGAATAAGAGTGGGCAGGCCAGTTGTTCAAATTTCGGGGGGGGAAGGATAATAGGGATTGGTTGTGATATACCGAGATTTTCGATGCGTGTAAGGGAGGAGAAAACTAAGCGACTAGTTGCCCTGAAGTGCAAGAAGTTGATTAGAGGAGTAATTTAGAAGATGGGCATAGTGGTGGACCCCGAGCCCTGGTCGGCCGCCGACAGGCGCAGACGGGCTTGCCTTTGGCGCGCCTTCAGCGCACCTTCGGCGCGTCCGCTGCGCGTGTGCATGTGCCCTGGGTTAAATAGGTCGAAGCGCGAAAGCTAGAACGCTGACCTGCGATGTTTGCCGGAAGTGGAGCCAACCCCGAAAGCCCTCCGAGCAATCAGCACACAGCCGCGTCGGACCGGGGCTAGGGGTAAACAGGTAAAGTAGAAAGGCAATGTAAAGGCAATGTAATACAATTTTTAAAAAAGGTTTTGTTTAAAAACAACGAAATACCCGAGAGCGTTCTCGCGCCACACACACAGCTAGCAACCACCCACTGCCACCGGGTACTAGTTGCATCCGCTGCGCATGCGCATGGACCCTGGGTTAAATTGGTCGCACAGCGAAAGCTAGAGCGCTGACCTGCGATGTTTGCCGAAAGTCGAGGCAACCCCAAAAGCCCTCCGAGCAATCGGCATACAGCCGTGTAAGACCGGGGCTAGGGGTGAACAGGTAAATTAGAAAAGCAATGTCATCGAGATGAATGGCCCTTCACTGGAATTACAGGTCAGGGGTCCATTGGTCATTAGGAAAGGCAGCCCTAAATGTGGAAAGGGGCACCCTGGAATGACAGATGGGGATGGGAGCGGACGTATTTGTTCACTGGTTTTCCTACCTCCAAGAACCTCTTTTCTATGAAGTCTCAGGCCCAAACAGTGTCCTCCCTATAGTGCCCCTTCTGTGCATTTTGTCTGGCTTGGTTTGAATGCGTATAGGTTCGGTAAAGAGGTAGAGTGCTGAAGGGGGTTGTCTCATACCGGCTGATGTTTACTACTGCCCTAAGGGGCTTCTACTATTTTGGGTTGTGTCTGGACCCTAATACTACATAGGTACAGGTGGATGAGATATTTTGTTACACAGGAGCAATCTCATGGGATAAGTGAAGCCTGGCTGCGCCTAGGAGGTAGGATATCAGTGAACATATGTAACACAATCTGTTTGTGGTTTGGGTGCCCACAGTGGTCATGTGCTGGTGGTGTGTAGAAGTGTGGTGTATAGTGCATGTAGAGTGATTGTGTTTGATTGCATATAAGTGTAAGTGAGGTGGGAGAGGTCCCTATGCAAGCGCTACAAGAATGTCGAGGTGGGTTCCATTAAACTAGGCATAACTCTGACTTTCGGAAAGGCGCGAAAGCACCCATGCTAGACAGAGAGGGTACAAAAATACATAAATGCTTAACTTGTAAAACCTTCATATGTCCTGGGATGGTCTTTGAAGAGATGTATGTTGTCTGGGAGCCCAGGGGTGTCTTGGGTTGGTGCACTGCAAAAAAAAAGTCTGTTTGTAAAAAGTGACCATAAAGTTAGTTTGCAGTCTGTGTTCTTGATCAATTGAGCCTCATTGAAGTAAGTTTGGACATTTGGCTGAAGAGGTGGGTGGCTGCTCTAACAATGGTCCACATGCCGCTTGATTATAGACCTGTTGATAAGAGCTGTGCGTTGGAGGTTAGTTTGGAAAAAATACATATTGTTAGACAGTTTTCAGAAAATTCCTGTGCCTAGTTTTTAGGGGTATATTCTGGAGCTTCACTATTCACAAAATATTTTAATGGGGTACAGGAAGGAGGTGGCAGTACTTTAGGGAATAGTGAGGTTAGGTCACCTCAGGGTTCTTTTGTGGTTATTTCTCTCCCTCACTCACTATGGCAGGACAGAGAACTTTACTGTGAGTGCTGAAGGGAAGTGGATGGGGAATGTTTTATCTGCATGTCAGAGAGGTGAACCAAGGCCTCTCTCCCTTCCAACTGTAGGGTGGTAGGCATTAGAAACTTTACTTGGTAGGGACCCTCAAACTTTGCTGGCTTTCATTTCACCATGAAGTTATGGATGTAGACCTCTTATCCTGGGTGAGGTGTCTGATAAGGAAACTTAGTGTTGGTGCATTTAGAACTCCAATGGTAGACCTGGTTGGAAAGGAACTTGCCAGTTTTTGTTAATTCAGAGAGGTACATGTGCAATTCAGCCCCTAATGCATGAGAACTTGCTTCACCACTTAATTCATTCCAGGGCATTGGGATGGATGTTCCCATCAGCCTACTGGTTACAATCTCTTGAGGTCTGAGGTGATGATCACTGTTAGGCGTGTTTCTTAGTGCAAACAGGTCTATTGGGAGGCAGTAGAGCAACATTTTGTTAAGACTGGCCTGGTTTTGCTAATCTTGTTATTTAGCAGACCATTGAGTCTCTCAATATGCTGTTGATTTAAGGATGGTACACTGAGGCTAATTGCCAAAGGATGCAGATGTAGTCAAACATGGAGTTGACAAAGTGTCTGCCGTGGTCCAATCAGGTAATGTCTGGCGCTACCCATCTCGTTATCACTTCCCTGATCAGGAACGTGGCTGCTGCCTTGATGACACAGTGGAGTAAGGACAGACTACAACAATTTGGAATCAATAATTAGTTGCATCAGTTGATCATATTAATGAAATTGACATGTAAGGTTTGAACGGCCCTTTAGGTAAGCCGTGGCAGTGAACAAGTGTAACAAGAATTGGCAAAGCAAACATGTTTCACCTATGCACGACCAGTTGCCGTTGTCAATGTTTTTTAAAGTGTCGCACAACAGCTGTGCAAAATGGCTTAAAGTAAATTTCCAAAAAGTGGTATGGAGAGGCAATGCTGGCCGCAGCAAAGGTTTTTGTTTTTGTTTACTTTAAGCCATGTTGGACAAAAGCCGCTGTTATGCAACATTTTTAAAAATAAAAAAATGGGCGGCGTGGCTTGGTGCTGACTGCAATGGCGGCATAGCTCTTGAGCTCCGTAAGGGCCTGCGACATAGCCATAAAATCGGACATGACTCCGACAGCCTGGTGGGAAAAGAACAGAGCCAAAAGTCCCTGAGATCGAGGTGCCGTGGAGGAAACGTCTTGTGAGTGTCAGCGGTAAGAAATAGCCACGATATCGTACCAGTGCTCAACCGGACAGCGACACAGCGGCCCCAGAAAGAAGGAGGTGGAGTCACATAACACACCTGCCTACACTGAGATCGTGGGGCTGGAGCTCTGAACTGTGCGAGGTCCCCGGCTTGCGGCCTTGAACAGGACCTCTCATCACTGTAGGCGGCGCCCCCCCAAGAAGCTCTATTCTGCCATAATACTTCACGAGGTGAGACTCGGGAGACTGTCTGCAACGCGTCCCTCATGAAGTGCCTGATCACGCCTCGCTCGGTGACACTGCACTGCGGGGGCACCAGAGACGGAGCGAGGGGGCACCTGTGTGAACATCCTAAAGTGCAATAAACATATGCGAAAACCTAGCCTGCAGCCAGATACCCCGGCATACGAGTGGCAGATTCAGACCACCAGAGCGCCTACTACTGCGAGTAATGGCCTACACAGAGTCAGACTCGGTCATTGCACCAGGGGAGGTGAGTCCTAGTGAGACTTTCGGCTCCTGAAACGCTAGAAACATCTGACCCAGCATGGCGCGGTAATGATACATAGTATGAACACTGGAGCTTGAATGGGGGTGCTAAAGGAGGACGAACACTTGCAAGATCTGGACCTGTAGCCAGATATTTCCGTCTATGAATGGCAGCCATAGGCCACTAAATTTATTAAGATAGTCAGATTCTGCAGTGCAGACAAAAGACATTGGCTTGGAACGATACAGAAGGGGACGGAGTGATGCACATGGCAAACCACTGGAGAGAGCGTATGGGTGCTCTTGCCAGCAGTGACCAATTACAGTATTGAATCAACTTTCCTTGTAGGCCACTGCATTATCACCCTGAGGAAGACCTGAACCCTTCTCAAAAGTGGAACCCTAGGATGGCAACAGATATTGGCTTGGGGTGGCGCAACAATCCTTGCCCACTACACGACACCTAGCCTAGGTATCGCACTGTACTATGACGAAGCCTAAGGGAGGTACGGCCTCCATACAAGTCAACAAGATGAACAAATACGCGGTACCGTGGCAGCTTGCTGAGGAAGATGGGGTGCGTGACAAAACCATAACCGCAGGAGCACCATCCCTCAGTTTAATAATGGTGGAGATAACAAACAGTTGGAACTAACCTAGAAACAAAAATTGATAAGGTCACGATCGAGATGTGGAAAACATCTGAAAGGGTCTCCGCCACAGAAGAAAATATAGAGGAGCTACAGGTTTTCAACACATGAACTGGAAGAAAAGGTTAGAGTTTGGTCCATCAACATAAAGAAATGGCACTACACATGGATGATCAGGAAGGGCGTGCGCGTCGCAACAAAATATAAGTGGTAGGGGTACCTGAAGGGGCGGAGGGTCCCAGTATGTATCTCTTCCTTGAAGACATCATCCTGCATCACCTGCATCCCAAAAGACTGTCCCCACTATTTTCTATAGAAAGGGCACACAGAGCCCCAATTCTGAAGCTGAAACCTGGTGCGCAGCCTCGATCTATCATTCTAAATTTTAGTGACTGAGTTAATCCTGCAGGCAGCTACAGTCAACAGCGACCTCCCCTACGATAACACGACGATCCGTTTCTTCCCAGACTTCACGCTGAAAGTACAGTGAGAAAGATGCTCCTTTGAAGGGATCAAACGGGCTCTTAGGAACAGATGTTTTTCCAGCCAAGCTGAAAGTACTTGACGGGGACAAATCTTGGTACTTCCTGACGCCGGAGGAGGCACAACGCTGGCTTGACGAAGGCTCATCCCAGACACATCGCCGCAGAGAAGAAAAAGACCATGGAATCTCTGGCCAATGCACTAAAGACTCTCTATACTGGCGTGGAGGCAGACTGCACTCGCTATCACGATCCAGAAGATTCCGCTCTGGCAGCTCTGGCAGTGATACAGCGTGCGCTGGGAAATGAAAGGCTGCATGAACTCCACTGGTCTGTAGCTCTTTATCCTATTGTTCTATTGCATGGTGGGGGCAGGGGGGCAGGGGGTCTCTTGCCCTTTGGATGCAATATGTTCCTCTCTGCCAAATTAATACTGTACTGGCATAAGGCCGAATGAACAATGGAACTTTAGGATGTGTTACTGACCCTCAAAACAGTTGGGGCGTTGTTGCGGACCCGGGTGGAAAAGTATGCAGGCACACCTCTAACCGGCTACAAACTATCGATACGCTCTTCTAAATCTGTTTGTAATACGGTAATTATTCTAGTTACTAGTCATGAACTTATGGAATGGCCCAGCTACTAACACAAGTACAGCTATAATATTGTGTGCACTATCCAAACAGACCTCTACCTAGCTAAATACTAATGATACACTCTTCTAAATACCCAGTTATTACTCATGCAGTGTAGGAATCGTCCTGTCGGTCCCATGCACTTCTTTAATCACTTATCTACCACTATCTACTTATCCTATCACCCCACCAATACGTAAGCACTTATAAATTGCGTGTTCACTCTGTTTGCAGCATTGTCATCATTCCAGTTACTAGTGGCATTCTTATAAAATGACCTAGGCACCAACACAAGTACACATCAAATATTCTGTGCATAATTCCTACAAATCTCTAAGCAGATACATAATTTTGGTCCACTCCATTAAATACTAAAGTAGTACCCATGCAGAGTAGGATGCCTTCTGTCAGTCTCATGCAATTCTTCAATCACCCATCCAGCACTATGTTCTTATTGTATCAGTCTGCCAATACCTAAGCACTTGTGGGGCAGATTTTCAAGCACCCTGCGCCACCAGTACATCACTTTTTGTAATGTAGTGATGACGCCAGGCACTCCTTCATATTACAAGGAGAGGAAAAGCCACCCTGCTTGTTTTTTCCTCTCCTTGTAAATACAACCCCTTCATACACAGAACTTTGCATTGAAGGGGCGCTCCATAGGGGTTACTGTGGGTGTTCCCATGCAACACCCATAGAACAAGACATATCTCCAGATTTATGAGAAATCGTAAATCTGGAGATATGTGTGAATGTTGCGCCATTATAGAGTTGGTGTAGCAAGGAGAATTGTTTTCATTTCTCCTCATTCTTTCCTCTTTCAATGCATGCTGCAATCCACAGCATACATTGAAAGAGGAAACTGCCTTTACTGATTGTTTTTGTGCAGGAATGTGTCCCTTCCTGCACAAAAACAATCTCCGCACGACACAGACATCCTTGCACCATGGTGCAAGGGTGCCTGGGTCACAGCATGGCTGCAGTTTGTGCAGCAGTGCAGAGGAAAGCATAGAGTTGCAACCTATTCATGTACATTTGTCCCATCCCTGTGCTTCGGAAGTGCCACAGTGCAGTGCAGCTAAAGAGCTTGCAGTGTCATGCTGCAGTACTTCCTTACAAATCTTCACCTATAGATTGACCATACACTACTAATGCATTCTTTCAGTCAATCATGCTGTGTACCTATATTTAACCAAACTTTCACACATTACCTTGCAATTATAGTTCTTTCTTTAACCAGATAAGGTAGTTCTGATAAGAACTTTTTTTCTTCTTTTTTCTTTTGTATTTTTTTATTTATTTGAACAATTTTGTATTTTTTTGGTGTTTTTTCAAAAAACAAACAAAAAAAAACAAATAAAATAGGAAAGTTTTGGAATTACTTATCATTCCAAAAACAAAAAAACTAAAAAATTAACAACGATAGTTGCGTTGCGAAGCACAAACTGCATCCACCGACGGCTCACCAAAGCATATACGTTTTTACACTTCACGCAGTGTTGCTCGAGAAAGGCGAATTCTGGCCTAATGTCTATTGCAGTTGTTCCTGAGGACGCTCCACATGTGCTTGCCACAACAGGTGAGGGGTTCAAAGCAGCTCGCCTCATTTCCCCCTAAGCAAGATAGATTGAGAGGATGTGTGGTCCGGAGATGCTTGTACATAGAAGCAGTGCCACAAGAGTATTTTTTTTCACTGCCTCTTGACAGGACTCGGTTACATGTCACTTTTCTCGCATTTACTAACTTCTCTCCAGGTGGAAAAGTGAAGAATTTCCACGCGTCAGATTCCGGCCTCTGTGGACGTGGTGCCTCGTGCAAGAATTCTTCTTCAGAAGATACTTCATTCTGCTGCTGCTGCTGTCCAGATGCCATTTTGTTTGATATTATTTGAAGAAAACAAGCAAAAAGTGTTCTTGTGGGAAAAGAGATAGCTCTCTAAAGATGCTCCATCAAGAATTATTCAAATGGGTGGGGTCTTTCAATAGTTACAGTGGGAAATGTTATGAATCAAACAAATCTTTTTTTTTTAGGTTACATGGGATCCACGCACTCTGCGCTCAAGAAGCATGCACCGGATGTGACTCTGCAAAAATATATTTAAAAATAATATGTTTATTATAAGTATAAATATATTATTTTTATGAATATCTTAGATATTTTCTTGCCCTAATATGTAAATAAAAGACACATACATATCATTTTGGAACATAAAAAATATTTTGCGGGAGTCGTACACCCAGCGCACCCCAACAGGTATATGACATCATGCGGGACCTGCCACGGCGCAAGCATCACGTACCTTAATGTGCATATGTCGCGAATGCGCAGGAGCTGGAGTTGCGAACTAGTAGCATACCAATCGCGCACATCACGTAATATTAAATGTATATGATGTAACTGAAAAACACGCCATCGCACACCGTACACGGATCCTACATGACTTTTCTTAAAATGGTGGCTCTAATCTGCGCACCCACTATGAGGTGTACGCTGTGGGTGGGCGACTCCGATTTTTTGGGGGAAAAAACAAAATTAAAAAAGAAATTAATGTAAATATATTAAAATATCAAGTTATAGTTAGCTAGACATATCACTCGTAAAAAACCATAGAAATTCCTCCGTTATAGTTAGTTCTGCTAACTGTAACTCGCGCACCCGCAATGCACTGCTGATGATGTCACATATTACATCATTCATGACATGGTCAGTGACATCACTCATGACATCACTGATGACATCTCAAATGACATCACTGATGACATCAATTATGACATCATCCATGTGACAATCTGATTACGTCATCATACACTAGTATAACCTTTCATCACTCACTGCAAAATACAGAGTACCGTATTTGAAAACATTGACACACAAATACCAGTTACTACATACCCATTCACAGATTCCTAAGTCTACATACACAACTACCCATTCAACAACAGAATCACTTATACATGCAGTCACTAATTAATAGAACACTAATGCACTTATACACATATATAGACATTGACACATCAGCAGTCATCTTAGTCAGTTATGCAGTCATCCTACTCATAAAAAAAAGAATCAAACTTAAATGTTCTCACTTACACAATTATACACACAACACCTCATTTGTTCAAACACATAGTAACTCATAGTTAATATGTTAAAAAAATCACCAATACACTGACTCTTACATATACTTATTGATATACTCCAACTCTCACATACAATGCCTTTTATTTTTTTACTTTGTTGAAGATGTACAACTAAAACATATATTCGCTCAACAACACACATATAAATACACTCAGTCACCCAAACAACTGTTTCCACATGCACTCTTAAACCTATACATCTATTCAATCAACCATTCATACATCTATGCATAGAGTTATACACAACCCATCCAATCACACAAACTCAGTGTCTCGTACAAATACTCAGCCAACTAATCAATAACTATTATACACACTCATGTAGTTAGTGACCAACTGATGCAGCATGTTATACAACAACAGAGACAGTGATGCACATATTCACATAGTTTAGTTACTAAACCATGTATTAAGTGAGACACTTTTAATTACTCACTTAAACAGTCAGACAGCTACTAAATCCTCCATCCAGAACAGTTATATATACACTCAATCTTCAATACAGGTTGGTATATATTTAATACATATTTCAACTTCAAACTAAACCACATTCACTGGATGATGTCATCAGGGATGTCACTGACCATGTCATGAATGATGTAATATGTGACATCATCAGCAGTGGATTGTGGCCGAACGAGTTATAGTTAGCACAACTAACTATAACGGAGGAATTTCTATGGTTTTGTATGAGTGAATTGTCCAGCTAACAATAACACCCCTGAAACCTATGGTTCTGTAATATATATATATATATATATATATATATATATATATATATATATATATATATATATATATATATATATATATATATATTACCTACTGGCGGTCGCCAGTAGGTATATATAGTTAGGATTTTTTCTCTATGGGATTTTTGAAAATTCTATGTCTAATAACTTTGGCGTTTGTGGACGGAATTGGCTGAAATTTTCAGGAAAATGGAACATTTTGTTTCTGAGCAGCCCTTGAAAATTTGGGGGGTGTTCGTCAAGGGGGGGCTGAGAAAAAAGGGGGGTCCCAAAACGTGTTTTTAACATTGAGTTTTCCATAGGGCGGTTGGCCTCACTTTTAGCCCGAACGGCTGAATGGATTTGCATGAAACTTGGCAAAATTGTAGGGACTGGTAGCCCGATGTGCCTTTTGTAGGTCTCAATATATGTGCTACAGTGGATTTTGAGAAATTAACGTTTAAAAAAAGATATATATCTGTAACAGCGGACCGGGCAGCGCTCTGGTTCGCGGACTTTTCGCGCAACGGAGCTTTGTGAAGCGAAGCTGATTGGTTCTCCGGCGTCTGTCAACATTCCAAACAGTCCGTAGCGGCCGCCATCTTGTCTCTCGGTAGGATCGAGAGACAAGAGGAGGCCAAAGCGAAGGGGCAAATGACCATAAGGGGGAATAGTAGATCCTCGCTGACCCCCTACGTTTGATGTGGAGGTTTTAAAAGGGCTCCGCGGGGCAAAAAAAAAAAATAATAATAATAATCGAACGGCTGAATGGATTTGCACGAAACTTGGCAAAATATTAGGGACTGGTAGCCCGATGTGCCTTTGCTAGGTCTCAATATATGTGCTCCAGTGGATTTTGAGAAATTAACGTTCAAAAAAAGATATATATCTGTAACAGCGCTCCGCTTCGCGTACTTTTCGCGTTACGGAGCTTTGCGAAGCTGATTGGTTCTCCGGCGTCTGTCAACATTCCAAACAGTCCGTAGCGGCCGCCATCTTGTCTCTCGGTAGGATTGAGAGACAAGAGGAGGCCAAAGCGAAGGGGGAAATGACCATAAGGGGGCATAGTAGATCCTTCCTGACCTCTTAGGTTTGATGTACCATTTTGTCAAGTTTGGTGTAATTCCGTTCAGCCATTCAGGCTGTAGACGTATGTAAATGTCCTATGGAAAATTGCATGGGGAAAACACATTTGAAAGTGTTGAAATTTAGAACCAATTAAAATGTTACTTTGGTTTTGTATTTGTGTGTGATGAAAGTTAATTGGTTATGTATATATGTCAAATGAGAGGAAACCACAGCCATTTTGTGATACTACTGTCTGAGGTACATTTGTGAGGAATTTTTGGTGGTGAATTTCTGGTGTTTGATTTACACAGTACTAACACTTCTGCTACTTTTAAAAAGGTGAGTTGTTAATTTGTAAGGGGAACTATGTTGTACACTTGAAGATAATTTGAAAAATGTTTTCTGTTATTTATTTGCAGTCCTTCTGTTATACTAAATACTTGATGAAGTTAGTTTTATATTATGTATTACTAAAAACGATAAATGAAAGTGATTATTTTTTTCTGCAATTTACAGCAAGCAATTTCAAAATAAAATGGCTCACAATGAAGAGACCGTGGCAATTTCTTTTGAATTGTCCACTACATTGATTGAAATTGAGAGCACCAATAATGAAATATTGTCACAAGGAGGACATGACTTGTATGATTCCATTAGATTGATTGAAATGGACAGCACCAAGAATGAAATATTGTCACAAGGAGATGACTTGAATGATTCCACTACATTGATTGAAATTGAGAGCACCAATAATGAAATATTGTCACAAGGAGATGATGACTTGTATGATTCCATTAGATTGATTGAAATGGACAGCACCAATAATGAAATATTGTCACAAGGAGGAGATGACTTGAATGATTCCACTACATTGATTGAAATTGAGAGCACCAATAATGAAATATTGTCACGAGAAGATGACTTGAATGATTCCACTACATTGATTGAAATTGACAGCACCAATAATGAAATATTGTCACAAGGAGGAGATGACTTGAATGATTTTTTTGATCAATCTCTTGATGGCGAATTTATCGAGTGTTTGGAGACCATAGAGTTACAAGAATCATCATTGGAGACTTTTAATGAGGACATTGCTGATGAGGACATGTTACTAGTTCTTTCAAATTTAGAAAATTCTGAAGAATACATTTATATTTAGAAATCAAAAATTGTTTGAGACATTATTCATTTTTATTTTTAATTTATGAGGTTGTAGCGAAGTGATTGTAGTATAAAATGAGACTTATAGTATAGAGTGCAACATTTTTATGTTACATGGTAAGTTTACTCATATTTACTTGCCTTCTGCCACTATATTATCTCCAATGTGTATTTGACATCTCTTCTTCATCTCCGGCCTCCTTTCTCTCACTGTGTGTCTCCGATGCATCTTATCGCTGTTATTTTGTGTAATTACAGAAGAGAGTAAAATAAAATAGTTCGGAACGTGAAAAGGGGGCAAAGTAGAGTACTCCTCACCCCCTAGGCCTTTTTAGGCGGTCCCAAAAGGATCAGTTTCTGCTTTCCTGAGAGATTATGGTATGAGTTCCATATACCACAATAACTTGCATTACAACATGCAAGATATCTATCTCCTATTACCAACTTTTGGAGATATTCGCGCTAAGCGCGAATATCTCCAAAAAGTAACACCTGCCCTGAGCAGTTCTTAGCCATGTTATCCAATGGGAGGTGGATAACATGGCTAAGAGCATTAGCTCGGTAATGCATGAATATCGCTGAGTTTTTAGCGATATTCATGCATTGCGGCCGTTTATTATCGCATTTGCGATAAACCTTGATAATAGCAAGGTTTATCTTCGATAATTTCTGACGATGCTTAGTGGTAAAAAATTGGTTGGTAAGCATCGTTAGCGATAAATATCGCTTAACTTTGGTAATATGCCCCAACGTCTGTTAACGTTCGATTCGAAGGAAATGAGGAAGTGTTGAAAAACATTGTCTGCGCCATCTTGCCTTTTTTGAAATGCCACACTTTTGTCGTGCACGGCAGCCATTTTAGATGTCTTGACCAGACCCACTCTCTGCACGCTGTCGATTCGTAGCATGGCTCCTCACCCACGCAAGCATCTTCCCTAGGCACTGGTCACCACCGCTCTCTGTCTTATGCATGGGCAATAAACCTCCCCCCATCTGCGCTGCTCTTCCCTGAGAATCACACTCTGTGCCCGCCCGACACCTCCCTTTCGCCCTATTCACTACCGCACCCTCTGACACTCCTCTTTCTCTGTGTCCGATTGTCCAGGCTATCAGCTAGCCCTGCAGATGTAGTTTATGGCCCCAGCTGTAAAGAATCACCCCTCTTCAAAGGAGTTATAGTAGATCAAGGCCCACACCCGATGAGATCCGTCACACCACACGTGTTCCTACTATCTGAAAACCATCCTGTATTGTGATTGGGGAGGGGACCGAGCCTGAAGCGGAAGATTCCAGGAATGACTCTTTGTACATCAAAGTTTTTACAATTATGTGTCACATTAAAAATATATAGCACTCCAACAAAGTAGTAGGAATATAAAACTTTAATAACATATAAATATATACAAGAAAACAAAAACAGTAAAAATATTTAAACAACGAAGAGACCGTGGCAATTTCTTTTGAATTATCCAATAGATTTATTGAAATTGACAGCACCAATAATGAAATATTCTTGTCAGTAGCGGTCTGTTGTGCGAATAGTTCCAAGGCAGCAGAACGCGCTGAAATCTAGATGGCACGAAAGTGATGTCTAGTAAGTTGCCGCCCAGCAAAAAACGGCGTGGGGCGCCGCGGGGGTGAGTGAGTCCAGTAGGCACCACAGCTATTCTTACCGGCATTGCAGAATTACTGCTGGGGACAATGCCTGTGCTGTAGCAGGGTCACAGCAGAAACAAAAAGGATTCTGTTGAAGATGTTGTTGGTTTTCAATTTGAAAACAGTTCTGGTGTCAACTGCTATGCTAATGTAGTGGTTAATGTTTTGTTTTCTCTAGAAAATGTAAAAGAGGGGGAGGCAGTCCAAAGTTCCGTTAAAAGGGCAAAGGAAAGGATCGGTGGTTTGAACTATCAGTCAAAAAGGGGAGGGGGTGCAATAATTTTTCCTACCGGGTGACACTGTGCTTTCACCGGAAGTGAGGTCTGCAGGATTCTAGTAATTCAAAGTGAGGCTGGCGCCAGCATGGGAGCGCCGATGTCCCGCGGATACAGTTTCGTCACTCCACGGGCGATCATGGCAGTCATTCCCCATCGGGGGTCGGAGACTCCCGCGGCTCCTCTAGAATCTTCAAGGTCGTGGAGGACTACGGTGGTGGAGTCAACCAGTGACCGGGCCATTTCTTTATGCTGGGCCCGCTCTTGCCAGGTCGACCGCCATTTTGAGAGTTCGGCAGCTACCGGCGATCGCGGGGTCACATGAGTGGACGGGCTCCACCCTGCCGGGCGAGACGTTGCAGCATGGCCACAGTGGAAGAACCCTTTTCCGGGCGCCTGGAGCGCTGAGGGTGCAGCTGGGAAGCCTCCACCTGGGGAGGCAGGAGAGGCCTGTTCGCACCGTCTCTCCCTCCCAGTGCACCCCACGGCGTCTCGCTTGAGATTTGTTATGGCCGGACCAGGCGATGAGGACCAGGGGGGGGGGGGTCGGAGGCATGTGCAAGACATCCCCCCCCAGTGTTGTCGCAGCCATTATAAAAGAAAGAAGTGTCCCGTCCGTCTTCGGGCCGGGCTTCCGGTGGATGTCGGCCGGACGCCCCTGGCTCTGGCCCCATGAACGGGTTTCTTGGTTTATCGGCTGCAGCCGGATCCCGTCGGCCTCGGCCCCCCGACCGTTGGTGGCCGGACCGGAAGAGCATGTGGCGGGACTACCTGCAACTCTCAAGGGCCACCGCGGCCGGACTGGGAGAGAGAGGGGAGGGTCGAGGAGACATTCCCCCCCCCTGCAACTGTTCAGCGTTGTAAAGGCAATCCCCTGGCCGGGTCCCGCTGGCCTCGGCCTCTCCTCCGGCTACACCCTACGTTAGGATCTCCTGGCCGAGGCGTGGCAGCAGGACCTGCCTTATATGGGCTGCTCCCGGCTGGGCGTAGCCGGAACCCTGCCCCACCTTGGAAGTTTCCAGAGTGGGGGCGGATGTTCTACTGACTTGCATTTTCCCTAGTCTATCGATTTTTTGGGCGTGGCAGGCGGTGGGACAGCGAGGGGTGATTTGGTTTCTCTTACTGTTTTTCTGGTCTCTCACCACTGGCATATTTTAACGTTTTCTTGTTTCTAGGACATTAATAGGTTTTATCATTACGTTATGTTATCGTTTCTTTGTTCGTTGTTTAATAAAAGTTCATGTTCATCAGTGGCCTACTGATTTTCGTTTTCCTATTTTTTTCTTTCCAGGTTGTTTCATGGTAAAGTTTCTGTTAACAGGATACAGTGATCACTTCGTTATTATTGCATATGTCCTTTTCACTAGGGGTGCTCTCTGGTCGGGCCAGATGACGTATCTCTAGTAAATGGTCCGGGTGAAAAAGGTGCATCAATCAGTGGGGAGTAGATAGGCATGACAGATTACAACGGGGGAGAAAGGTCCGCATTACGTACCCTTTCACTACTTGCAAAGATTTTCCTACGTTTATTTGCAAACAGGGAATACCTCCAAAAAGAACTAATTCCCAAACAGTCAATGTTCGGACAATCAATCAATCAATGAGGAATGAAATAGGTACGACGTGTTAAAGGCTTGCGTTACCTACCCTTCACTATCTGCAAAGGGAGAGAGAATATTCCTATTCTTCCTCGTTTGCAGGTAGAGAAGATCCTTAAGAGAATTAACTTCGAACAATTCAATGCTCGATTGAAACAATCAACAAGGGGTACTGTGAACACAAATGAACGCCGCTTATGTACATACGCATTGCTATTTTCAACAGGTTGTTCCTAATGTTTCTATTTTAGCGAGGTCAAAAAGAGATCCCATTAGTGGCCTACTGATTTTGCTCGATTCCTTTTGTTTTTTTACACGATTTTTCGCTATCTGCAAAGACTAAACAGAGTATTGCGACTCTGTGCTAGTTTGTAAATAGAGAATGAACCAAAGAGAACAATCAATCAAATGGAGAGAGAAGCAGGCACGACGGATTACAAAGGGGGCAAAGGGCTGCGTTAACTACCCTTCACTATCTGCAAAGAGAGAGTACTCCTAATAGAAATGAGGGGTGGGGGGCAGCATTCAAAGCAGATCAGTGTGCATAAACACGAAAATGTTTTTACTTACCACGTACTTGACATTCGACAGCTTATGATATTTGCTATTAAAAAACCATTGAAATTCACTGAAAAAACCATAGGTTATAGACCATATATAGTTAGGAATTAGCATTTACAAAACCTTGAAAATTCACTGAAAAAACCATAGGTTATAGACCATATATAGTTAGGAATTAGCATTTAAAAAACCTTATTTTACTCACACAAAACCATTGAAATTCCATATATAGTTAGTTGCACTAACTATATATCGCGCACCCGCAATCCACTGCTGATCATGTCACATATTACATCATTCATGACATGGTCAGTGACATCACTGATGACATCACTGATGACATCTCAAATGACATCACTGATGACATCACTGATGACATCTCATTTGACATCATTCTTGTGCTAATACGATAAACCTCTTCAGACTCTAATATAACCTTAGATACACTCAGTGTATACAGACACTCACACACTGCCACTCATCCATGGAGTTACTCACACACCCAGTCAGTCATGCAAAGAAACAATCTCACCTCCATTTCTTCAACTATACAGTTAAACACACCTTACTTATTGAAACATATACTAACACATATTTACTCTCTTATACAATCCCTGATACAAGTTCACAATGATCGATACAACCACTCACTCATTCAGTGGCTCTCATGCACAGTTATTTATATATGCCAACTCTCACATGTACTGTGTTTTACATATGTACTTACTATGACATGTAGCATTGAGATATCCATTCACTCATCAATACACTCATGCACACAGTCAACTGCCCATGTAGCTGTTTCCACATGCACTCTTGAACTCATACACCTAGTGAATAAACTGCTCACACATCTATGCATAGAGTCTCACACCTTCCAGCCACCCCCACACAAACTCAATCTCCCATAGAAATACTTGGGCAACCAATTAATAACACATATAGCCTCTCGTATAGCTAATGATCAACACATGCAGCAGTTTACAGAACAACAGACATAATGATGCACAAATTAAGACAGTTTAGTCACTAACCCATGCATTCAGTGAGACACATTTAATCACTCACTCATACAGTCAGTCATGCACCTACTAAATCCTTCATCCAGACACTTATACATCCACTCAAGACATATTTTAACTTTACAGAAAAATACAGTCACTGGATGTTGTCATCAGTGATGTCATCAGTGATGTCATTTGAGATGTCATCAGTGATGTCATCAGTGATGTCACTGACCATGTCATGAATGATGTAATATGTGACATGATCAGCAGTGGATTGCGGGTGCGCGATATATAGTTAGTGCAACTAACTATATATGGAATTTCAATGGTTTTGTGTGAGTAAAATAAGGTTTTTTAAATGCTAATTCCTAACTATATATGGTCTATAACCTATGGTTTTTTCAGTGAATATATATATATATATATATATATATATATATTACCTACTGGCGGTCGCCAGTAGGTATATATAGTTAGGATTTTTTCTCTATGGGTTTTTTGAAAATTCTATGTCTAATAACTTTGGCGTTTGTGGACGGAATCGGCTGAAATTTTCAGGAAAATGGCACATTTTGTTTCTGAGCAGCCCTTGAAAATTTGGGGGGGGTTCGTCCAGTGGGGGCCGAGAAAAAAGGGGGGTCCCAAAACGTGTTTTTAACATTGAGTTTTCCATAGGGCGGTTGGCCTCACTTTTAGCCCGAACGGCTGAATGGATTTGCACGAAACTTGGCAAAATTGTAGGGACTGGTAGCCCGATGTGCCTTTTGTAGGTCTCAATATATGTGCTCCAGTGGATTTTGAGAAATTAACGTTTAAAAAAAGATATATATCTGTAACAGCGGACCGGTTAGCGCTCTGGTTCGCGGACTTTTCGCGCAACGGAGCTTTGTGAAGCGAAGCTGATTGGTTCTCCGGCGTCTGTCAACATTCCAAACAGTCCGTAGCGGCCGCCATCTTGTCTCTCGGTAGGATCGAGAGACAAGAGGAGGTCAAAACAAAGGGGGAAATAACTATAAGGGGGCATAGTAGATCCTCGCTGACCCCCTAGGTTTGATGTGGAGGTTTTAAAAGGGCCCCGCGGGGCAAAAAAAAAACAAAATAATAATAATCGAACGGCTGAATGGATTTGCACGAAACTTGGCAAAATATTAGGGACTGGTAGCCCGATGTGCCTTTGCTAGGTCTCAATATATGTGCTCCAGTGGATTTTGAGAAATTAACGTTGAAAAAAAGATATATATCTGTAACAGCGCTCCGCTTCGCGTACTTTTCGCGTTACGGAGCTTTGCGAAGCTGATTGGTTCTCCGGCGTCTGTCAACATTCCAAACAGTCCGTAGCGGCCGCCATCTTGTCCCTCGGTAGGATTGAGAGACAAGAGGAGGCCAAAGCGAAGGGGGAAATGACCATAAGGGGGCATAGTAGATCCTTCCTGACCTCTTAGGTTTGATGTACCATTTTGCCAAGTTTGGTGTAATTCCGTTCAGCCATTCAGGCTGTAGACGTATGTAAATGTCCTATGGAAAATTGCATGGGGAAAACACATTTGAAAGTGTTGAAATTTAGAACCAATTAAAATGTTACTTTGGTTTTGTATTTGTGTGTGATGAAAGTTAATTGGTTATGTATATATGTCAAATGAGAGGAAACCACAGCCATTTTGTGATACTACTGTCTGAGGTACATTTGTGAGGAATTTTTGGTGGTGAATTTCTGGTGTTTGATTTACACAGTACTAACACTTCTGCTACTTTTAAAAAGGTGAGTTGTTAATTTGTAAGGGGAACTATGTTGTACACTTGAAGATAATTTGAAAAATGTTTTCTGTTATTTATTTGCTGTCCTTCTGTTATACTAAATACTTGATGAAGTTAGTTTTATATTATGTATTACTAAAAACGATAAATGAAAGTGATTATTTTTTTCTGCAATTTACAGCAAGCAATTTCAAAATAAAATGGCTCACAATGAAGAGACCGTGGCAATTTCTTTTGAATTGTCCACTACATTGATTGAAATTGAGAGCACCAATAATGAAATATTGTCACAAGGAGGACATGACTTGTATGATTCCATTAGATTGATTGAAATGGACAGCACCAAGAATGAAATATTGTCACAAGGAGATGACTTGAATGATTCCACTACATTGATTGAAATTGAGAGCACCAATAATGAAATATTGTCACAAGGAGGAGATGGCTTGTATGATTCCATTAGATTGATTGAAATGGACAGCACCAATAATGAAATATTGTCACAAGGAGGAGATGACTTGAATGATTCCACTACATTGATTGAAATTGAGAGCACCAATAATGAAATATTGTCACGAGGAGATGACTTGAATGATTCCACTACATTGATTGAAATTGACAGCACCAATAATGAAATATTGTCAGAAGGAGGAGATGACTTGAATGATTTTTTTGATCAATCTCTTGATGGCGAATTTATCGAGTGTTTGGAGACCATAGAGTTACAAGAATCATCATTGCAGACTTTTAATGAGGAGATTCCAGATGAGATGATTGAAGAGGAAATTACTGATGAGGACATGTTAGTAGTTGTTTCAAATTTAGAAAATTCTGAAGAATAAATTTATATTTAGAAATCAAAAATTGTTTGAGACATTATTTATTTTTATTTTTAATTTATGAGGTTGTAGCGAAGTGATTGTAGTATAAAATGAGACTTATAGTATAGAGTGCAACATTTTTATGTTACATGGTAAGTTTACTCATATTTACTTCCCTTCTGCCACTATATTATCTCCAATGTGTATTTGACATGTCTTCTTCATCTCCGGCCTCCTTTCTCTCACTGTGTGTCTCCGATGCATCTTATCGCTGCTATTTTGTGTAATTACAGAAGAAAGTAAAATAAAATAGTTCGGAACGTGAAAAGGGGGCAAAGTAGAGTACTCCTCACCCCCTAGGCCTTTTTAGGCGGTTCCAAAAGGATCAGTTTCTGCTTTCCTGAGAGATTATGGTATGAGTTCCATATACCACAATAACTTGCATTACAACATGCAAGATATCTATCTCCTATTACCAACTTTTGGAGATATTCGCGCTAAGCGCGAATATCTCCAAAAAGTAACACCTGCCCTGAGCAGTTCTTAGCCATGTTATCCAATGGGAGGTGGATAACATGGCTAAGAGCATTAGCTCGGTAATGCATGAATATCGCTGAGTTTTTAGCGATATTCATGCATTGCGGCCGTTTATTATCGCATTTGCGATAAACCTTGATAATAGTAAGGTTTATCTTCGATAATTTCTGACGATGCTTAGTGGTAAAAAATTGGTTGGTAAGCATCGTTAGCGATAAATATCGCTTAACTTTGGTAATATGCCCCAACGTCTGTTAACGTTCGATTCGAAGGAAATGAGGAAGTGTTGAAAAACATTGTCTGCGCCATCTTGCCTTTTTTGAAATGCCACACTTTTGTCGTGCACGGCAGCCATTGTAGATGTCTTGACCAGACCCACTCTCTGCACGCTGTCGATTCGTAGCATGGCTCCTCACCCTCGTAAGCATCTCCCCCAGGCACTGGTCACCACCGCTCTCTGTCTTATGCATGGGCAATAAACCTTCCCCCATCTGCGCTGCTCTTCCCTGAGAATCACACTCTGTGCCCGCCCGACACCTCCCTTTCGCCCTATTCACTACCGCACCCTCTGACACTCCTCTTCCTCTGTGTCCGAATGTCCAGGCCGGTCCTAGGCTATCAGCTAGCCCTGCAGATGTAGTTTATGGCCCCAGCTGTAAAGAATCACCCCTCTTCAAAGGAGTTATAGTAGATCAAGGCCCACACCCGATGTGATCCGTCACAGCACACGCGTTCCTACTATCTGAAAACCATCCTGTATTGTGATTGGGGAGAGGACCGAGCCTGAAGCGGAAGATTCCAGGAATGACTCTTTGTACATCAAAGTTTTTACAATTATGTGTCACATTAAAAATATATAGCACTCCAACAAAGTAGTAGGAATATAAAACTTTAATAACATATAAATATATACAACAAAACAAAAACAGTAAAAACATTTAAACAACGAAGAGACCGTGGCAATTTCTTTTTAATTATCCAATAGATTTATTGAAATTGACAGGACCAATAATGAAATATTCTTGTCAGTAGCGGTCTGTTGTGCGAATAGTTCCAAGGCAGCAGAACGCGCTGAAATCTAGATGGCACGAAAGTGATGTCTAGCAAGTTGCCGCCCAGCAAATAACGGCGTGGGGCGCCGCGGGGGTGAGTGAGTCCAGTAGGCACCACAGCTATTCTTACCGGCATTGCAGAATTACTGCTGGGGACAATGCCTGTGCTGTAGCAGGGTCACAGCAGAAACAAAAAGGATTCTGTTGAAGATGTTGTTGGTTTTCAATTTGAAAACAGTTCTGGTGTCAACTGCTATGCTAATGTAGTGGTTAATGTTTTGTTTTCTCTAGAAAATGTAAAAGAGGGGGAGGCAGTCCAAAGTTCCGTTAAAAGGGCAAAGGAAAGGATCGGTGGTTTGAACTATCAGTCAAAAAGGGGAGGGGGTGCAATAATTTTTCCTACCGGGTCACACTGTGCTTTCACCGGAAGTGAGGTCTGCAGGATTGTAGTAATTCAAAGTGAGGCTGGCGCCAGCATGGGAGCGCCGACGTCCCGCGGATACAGTTTCGTCACTCCACGGGCGATCATGGCAGTCATTCCCCATCGGGGGTCGGAGACTCCCGCGGCTCCTCTAGAATCTTCAAGGTCGTGGAGGACTACGGTGGTGGAGTCAACCAGTGACCGGGCCATTTCTTTATGTTGGGCCCGCTCTTGCCAGGTCGACCGCCATTTTGAGAGTTCGGCAGCTACCGGCGATCGCGGGGTCACATGAGCGGACGGGCTCCACCCTGCCGGGCGAGACGTTGCAGCATGGCCACAGTGGAAGAACCGTTATCTAGGTCGTTCCGAAACTGTGCAGCACTGGAGTTGTTAGGATGCCACCGCCTGGAGCGCTGAGGGTGCAGCTGGGAAGCCTCCACCTGGGGAGGCGGGAGAGGCCTGTTCGCACCGTCTCTCCCTCCCAGTGCACCCCACGGCGTCTCGCTTGAGATTTGTTATGGCCGGACCAGGCGATGAGGACGAGGGGGGGGTCGGAGGCATGTGCAAGACATCCCCCTCCAGTGTTGTCGCAGCCATTATAAAAGAAAGAAGTGTCCCGTCCGTCTTCGGGCCGGGCTTCCGGTGGATGTCGGCCGGACGCCCCTGGCTCTGGCCCCATGAACGGGTTTCTTGGTTTATCGGCTGCAGCCGGATCCCGTCGGCCTCGGCCCCCCGACCGTTGGTGGTCGGACCGGAAGAGCATGTGGCGGGACTACCTGCAACTCTCAAGGGCCACCGCGGCCGGACTGGGAGAGAGAGGGGAGGGTCGAGGAGACATTCCCCCCCCCTGCAACTGTTCAGCGTTGTAAAGGCAATCCCCTGGCCGGGTCCCGCTGGTCTCGGCCTCTCCTCCGGCTACACCCTACGTTAGGATCTCCTGGCCGAGGCGTGGCAGCAGGACCTGCCTTATATGGGCTGCTCCCGGCTGGGCGTAGCCGGAACCCTGCCCCACCTTGGAAGTTTCCAGAGTGGGGGTGGATGTTCTACTGACTTGCATTTTCCCTAGTCTATCGATTTTTTTGGCGTGGCAGGCGGTGGGACAGCGAGGGGTGATTTGGTTTCTCTTACTGTTTTTCTGGTCTCTCACCACTGGCATATTTTAACGTTTTCTTGTTTCTAGGACATTAATAGGTTTTATCATTACGTTATGTTATCGTTTCTTTGTTCGTTGTTTAATAAAAGTTCATGTTCATCAGTGGCCTACTGATTTTCGTTTTCCTATTTTTTTCTTTCCAGGTTGTTTCATGGTAAAGTTTCTGTTAACAGGATACAGTGATCACTTCGTTATTATTGCATATGTCCTTTTCACTAGGGGTGCTCTCTGGTCGGGCCAGATGACGTATCTCTAGTAAATGGTCCGGGTGAAAAAGGTGCATCAATCAGTGGGGAGTAGATAGGCATGACAGATTACAACGGGGGAGAACGGTCCGCATTACGTACCCTTTCACTACTTGCAAAGATTTTCCTACGTTTATTTGCAAACAGGGAATACCTCCAAAAAGAACTAATTCCCAAACAGTCAATGTTCGGACAATCAATCAATCAATGAGGAATGAAATAGGTACGACGTGTTAAAGGCTTGCGTTACCTACCCTTCACTATCTGCAAAGGGAGATAGAATATTCCTATTCTTCCTCGTTTGCAGGTAGAGAAGATCGTTAAGAGAATTAACTTCGAACAATTCAATGCTCGATTGAAACAATCAACAAGGGGTACTGTGAACACAAATGAACGCCGCTTATATACATACGCATTGCTATTTTCAACAGGTTGTTCCTAATGTTTCTATTTTAGCGAGGTCAAAAGAGATCCCATTAGTGGCCTACTGATTTTGCTCGATTCCTTTTGTTTTTTTACACGATTTTTCGCTATCTGCAAAGACTAAACAGAGTATTGCGACTCTGTGCTTGTTTGTAAATAGAGAATGAACCAAAGAGAACAATCAATCAAATGGAGAGAGAAGCAGGCACGACGGATTACAAAGGGGGAAAGGGCTGCGTTAACTACCCTTCACTATCTGCAAAGAGAGAGTACTCCTAATAGAAATGAGGGGTGGGGGGCAGCAATCAAAGCAGATCAGTGTGCATAAACACGAAAAAAAAAATTCTTACCACGTACTTGACATTCGACAGCTTATGATATTTGCTATTAAAAAACCATTGAAATTCACTGAAAAAACCATAGGTTATAGACCATATATAGTTAGGAATTAGCATTTACAAAACCTTGAAAATTCACTGAAAAAACCATAGGTTATAGACCATATATAGTTAGGAATTAGCATTTAAAAAACCTTATTTTACTCACACAAAACCATTGAAATTCCATATATAGTTAGTTGCACTAACTATATATTGCGCACCCGCAATCCACTGCTGATGATGTCACATATTACATCATTCATGACATGGTCAGTGACATCACTGATGACATCACTGATGACATCTCAAATGACATCACTGATGACATCTCACTTGACATCAATGATCACATCACTGATGATATCATTCATGTGACAATACAATGCATCTCCTCACATTTTAATATAACCTCTGTTTCACCCAGTGTTAAAAACAGAGTATAATTTTTGAAACCATTGACACACCAATACTAGTTACTACATACGTACTCACTGATTCCTACGTCTACACACACATTCACTCATTCACCCATACAATCATTCATACATACAATCACTCATGTTTACAACACAATCATATGCACTCATACACCTATACAGACACTCACACTCTGCCACTCATCCATGGAGTTACTCACACACCTAGTCAGTCCTGTAAAGAATCAATCACACTTCCATTTTCTACTCTATACAGTTAAACATAGAGCACCTTACGTTTTCAACCATATACTAACACATACTTACTCTCTTATACAATCATTGATACAAGTACACATTGATCTGTACAGAGTCACACACCTCCCATCCAGCCACACACACACTCAGTCTCCCATGCAAATACTTGGGCAATCAATCAATAACCCATATAGTTACTCATATAGCTACTGATCAACACATGCAGCAGTTTACAGAACAACAGACATAATGATGCACAAATTAAGACAGTTTAGTCACTAACCCATGCACTCAGTGAGACACATTTAATCACTCACTCATACATTCAGTCATGCACCTACTAAATCCTTCGTCCAGACACTTATACATCCACTCATTCTTCAATATGTAAGACATATTTTAACTTTACAGAAACATAGTCACTGGATGTTGTCATCAGTGATGTCATTTGAGATGTCATCAGTGATGTCATCAGTGATGTCACTGACCATGTCATGAATGATGTAATATGTGACATCATCAGCAGTGGATTGCGGGTGCGCAATATATAGTTAGTGCAACTAACTATATATGGAATTTCAATGGTTTTGTGTGAGTAAAATAAGGTTTTTTAAATGCTAATTCCTAACTATATATGGTCTATAACCTATGGTTTTTTCAGTGAATTTTCAAGGTTTGTAAATGCTAATTCCTAACTATATATGGTCTATAACCTATGGTTTTTTCAGTGAATATATATATATATATATATTACCTACTGGCGGTCGCCAGTAGGTATATATAGTTAGGATTTTTTCTCTATGGGATTTTTGAAAATTCTATGTCTAATAACTTTGGCGTTTGTGGACGGAATTGGCTGAAATTTTCAGGAAAATGGAACATTTCGTTTCTGGGCAGGCCCTGAAAATTTGGGGGGGGTTCGTCAAGGGGGGGCTAAGAAAAAAGGGGGGTCCCAAAACATGTTTTTCCCATGTTAATTTCCATAGGGCGGTTGGCCTCACTTTTAGCCCGAACGGCTGAATGGATTTGCACGAAACTTGGCAAAATTGTAGGGACTGTTAGCCCGATGTGCCTTTGCTAGGTCTCAGTATATGTGCTCCAGTGGATTTTGAGAAATTAACGTTCAAAAAAAGATATATATCTGTAAGCGCGCTCCGGGCAGCGCCCCGGTTCGCGTACTTGACGCGTAACGGAACTTCGCGAAGCGAAGCTGATTGGCTCTTCGGTGTCTGTCAACATTCTAAACAGTCCGGAGCGGCCGCCATCTTGTCTCTCGGTAGGATCGAGAGACAAGAGGAGGCCAAAACAAAGGCGAAAATGACCATAAGGGGGCATAGTAGATCCTCCCTGACCCCCTAGGTTTGATGTGGAGGCTTTAAAAGGGCCCCGCGGGGCAAAAAAATAAATAAAAATTTTTTTTTTTTTTGCGCGGATAGCGCCTGGTTCGCGAACCGGGAAGCGGCCCGGGGAGCGTACTATGAGGAAAAAAGAATGATAGACTTTTCAAATACTGTATGTTAATTGATTGTTGGTTTTGTTTATTTTTTTTTATTTTTTTTTTTAAGCAATTATTTATTGTGTTTCAAAATTTAATAAAATGTCTAACATTTCACTGTCTGAAATGTCGTTATTTTCATTGAACATAGCTTGTAATGTTTGAGTGTGTAAAATGTCCTCATTTTCAAGGAGGACATCTACTGCTTGCACACATTGCAGTAGTTCTTGGTCCCAAGTTTCATCCATAAATTCTATATAATTTGGATCAATTATTTCTTGGTTGGTCTCTTGCAGGGCAATTTCAAATGAAACTTTGTGTTCGCCTTCCATTTTGTCTGAAATTTGGATAAAAAATATATTAGTAGAGATAGGGCACTGTTGGGATTAATTTTAGATAGGCAGTTTTTAACAGTGAATTTATCTTTGGGCAGTGTATAGTATCAGAGTGGAAGTAGGAATATAAAAAAGTGTATGTGATTCAAAGTATCCATCCCTTTCAGGCTATTGTAAGAATGGAGCCAAAGACAGGGAAATTGCCTCCATCAGATTTACAGAGAGGATTAAAGGGAAGAGTTGTTTATTTGCCTCTAGATTTGAAGAAAAACATTAACACAATTGGAGTAGAAAAAGTGGAAGAGGACCCTCTGGTTATCTTAGTTAATGGGGTTCCGACAAAGAATAAGAAAATATGGCAAGATTTAGTGGATGTTAGGAAAGTCAAAAAGGCAACATTGTATTTGAAAAAAAATAATAAGTACTATAAGAATATATATGTTGCAGAAGAGGAAGTAAGTGAGGAAGAGGATAGCGATTTGTGTGCTGGTCAAATTGAGAAAGTAGAACCCTCTACTAGTGAAGAAATATATGAACATTATAGTGTTCATCCTTTGCATTCCAAGGAAGTCATGGGGAATCCTATTGAGTTGTTTCAAATGAAACAAGCCAAAGGGAGTCCCATTAGTGTTTGGGAGGAAAGTTTGGAAGCTCGGTGTTTCCCACAGCTTTTTCCAACAGGTCAGGGAGGAAGATATGATGAGCGACCTCATCAAATTCCTGCTTCTGAATACCGGACTTTGCGATTGTATGCAGGAGATGCTAGGTTTCGACAATGTATTCCCTATTTGTTTCATCTCCTGTTTGAAAGCGATCTGTCTGGACTGTCATATGCAGTGAACCACATCTTGAAAAGTGGTATACACATGCAAAACATCTCGGCAAGTGACTTTATGGATAAAGTCAATGTCCAAGACATTATTTTGGATTCTCACCTGATTAATCTCATGGCGTGTCAGCGTGGTACTAATGAGTACTGGTACCGTCGTCATGGTGATTTAAAATGTATGCTGAGGAACTTAGGAACTCCCACATGGTTCCTCACTCTGAGCTGTGCCGAGTATGGCTGGGAAGACTTACTTGAATTTCTACGAGAGGCAAATGGAAACATCGAAAACATCGAATTCAAGACACCCGGAGAACTGTGCTCTTTGGATCCAGTCAATGTATGCCGGTACTTCAATCATAGATTTGAAGCTATGATGTCTTTCATCATGAATAAGAAGAATCCACCTCTTGGAGAGGTGTTGAATTTCTTCTGGAGAAAGGAGTACCAAGCAAGAGGTGCTCCTCACATACATATGCTGTTGTGGATCAAGGATGCACCTAAATTTGGAACAGATCCAGAAGACTCAGTGATGAGTTTCATACAACAGCATTCTACGTGTGCTGTTCCAAACGCAAAGGAGAAGAAAAGCCTAAGAGAAAAAGTTCTACGTTTCCAAAGCCCTCGTTGTGGAAAGTACTGTCGTCGTAAATTCCGAAACAAGGACAAGTTCTACACCAAATGTCGTTTTGGCTTTCCACGACCGGTGATTTCTAAAGGAAGAGTAAACAGTTTGATGTCTTCGCTGCGACATAATGTGATGAAGAAATCACCTAAAAACACATACAATTTGAAGAGGAACGAAGAGTCCAAGTACATCAACGATTACAACCCAGTGATTTTGTCCATGTGGAATGCTAACATGGATATACAGTTTGTGGCTGATAACTGTATGGCTGTGGCTCGTTATGTGACATCTTACATCACCAAAAAAGAAAAGACAGAATTGAAGGATATGTGGGAGGACATTTCCCATGAAAAGAGCCTCAGTAAGAAGTTGTACAGTTTCAGTCTGAAGATGTTGTCGCATCGAGAAATCGGAGCTTACGAATGTTCTGACCGGTTGTCTTCAGCAAGTCTCTATGCCAAATCTAGGAGTATCGTTTGGGCGAGTCTTGGTCTTGCTGCAACACGTAATCGAGTTCTGAAACTTGTGCGGGAAATTGAGTATTTGGCGGAAAAGGAGCCAAACAGTACCGACATTTTGAAGACCAACATGTTGGATACATATTATCCAAATCGAAGCAGTCACCTCGAGAATGTTTGTCTGTATGAGGTTCTACAAAATTACATATTCAAGAGGAACATCAAAGAAGATACTGAGAAAGGAGTGTACGCTGTAATTGGCAGTGAGGGATGTCTGGTCAAGCAAAGAAAATGCCACTTGGTAAACCATCGAAAATTGAGTGGCGAATCTCCTGAAAAAAAGGAGTTTTTCTATTTAGCACTTTTGCAACTTTTCAAGCCTTGGCGTGCAGAAGAGGAACTGCTTGGAGATTTCCTCTGTTACGAAGACTCTTTTACTGCCGCCAAGGAGACCATAGAATGTCCTGCTTTTTCTAAATATGTAGAAATGTTGAATGCGGAAATCGAGCAGGAAGCAACGATTGCAGCCGAGATTGCCAGAGACAGTTCTCAGGACAGTCAGAGTTCTGCTTCATTGAGTCAGGATCCACTAGGAGGACCTGTTATCGAAAATGAAGATGCCACTGCCATGAATGAAGTGGAAAGAGCCATGGCACATGCTCAGGAGGATGCAGTTAACTTAGAAGACTTGGAAAGACAACTCAACGTTGAGCAGAGGAAAATAGATGACGAAGTTACCAAGCAAATTGATCATGGATTAAGTCATGAGAAGAAAGAGTGCTCATGTACGTCGTTGAAGCCTGTCCGACTGTACGTGAGTGGAGAAGCGGGAACTGGAAAAAGTTTCCTCATTAAAGCAATTTCCTGTTATTTGCAGGAAAGGACTGAGTCATCGCTGTCTTGTGTTGTCACCGCTCCAACTGGACTGGCAGCACATAACATTAAAGGGATAACTTTACATCGTTTACTGATGCTGCCAGTGGAGCATGACAACAAATTACAATATCACAAGCTATCTGGAGATGCTTGTTGTGAAGTTTCAAGAATCTTGAGGAAAATGAAACTTCTTATCATTGACGAAGTAAGCATGGTTTCCAATGTCATGCTTGCCTTTGTACATTTGAGAATGCAAGAAGTTCTCAAAACAGAGTATGATGTGTTATTTGGTGGCAAACACATCATTGTTTTCGGAGATCTTCTGCAGCTGACACCAGTGAAAGGACAACCTGTGTTCAAAATGATCACGCATGAAGATACCAGGAAGAGCCTAGGGAGCATTGGCAACGTCAATATATGGTTAAACTTCAATTATGCTGAACTGCATGAAAATATGCGTCAGGCGAAGGATGAAGTTTACAAGAATATTCTACAAGATGTTAGAATTGGAAAAGTGACCGAGCATGGGAAAGAAGCTTTACATGCACGATTACTGTCAAATTTATATCCAGAACAAGATGTTGTGCCTGAGAATATTTTTCAGAAAATTACTGAGAAGAAATCTGGAATATGTTTGATGCCAACTCTTGCAGAATGTGCCATCTTCAACAACAAAATGTTGCATTTAGAAAAGCAAGAGATTGTGAAACTGGAAGCTATTGACAGAGTAGAGCATATGGGATCAACAATTATTTTGTCTGAGAATTTGAAAACAAAATTGGATTCATTAGAGAAGACTATATCTAAAACTGCAGGTTTTGAAAAGACTCTGAATGTGTGCTTAAACTGCCGTATAATTTTAAGAAGGAATTTACATGTTGAAAGAGGTCTGGTAAATGGATCAATGGGTAATGTTGTTGATTTTGTGAAATACAGAAATAGAGATGGAATTGAATTTTTAAAAATTAAATTTGATGGCATTGAGGAAGTACAGCTAATTGGTCGTTGTTCTGCTAGATTTTTGCTTGTAAAAGACTTATATGTTCGCCGTAAGCAGTTTCCTGTTTGCTTGGCATATGCGGTGACAATCCATAAATCGCAAGGTTTAAGTGTAGACAGTGCATTGGTGAATATTGGCAGTTCTGTGTTCAAGGAGGGTATGGCATATGTGGCATTGTCACGAGTTAGAACTTTATCGGGATCGTACTTGATTGAGTGTGATGTCACAAACATTTGTGCTGATCTAGATTGTGTTAAGGAATACAATAGGTTAAGAAGAGAGTATGCGCCACATTTGCCTCAATATCCTTTGTTTGAGAAACGTGTGGTAGGCCGGAAACGAAGAAATGTGACCAATACTAGGGAGGTTGTAGCAAAAAGACGAAAAGTCGATGAACCTGAAATTATAAGCAGAAACTAAAAGGATTCTGTTGAAGATGTTGTTGGTTTTCAATTTGAAAACAGTTCTGGTGTCAACTGCTATGCTAATGTAGTGGTTAATGTTTTGTTTTCTCTAGAAAATGTAAAAGAAGAGATTGTGGTCAATTCTGATCAAAGATTTTGCAGTTTGTTAAATTCTGTGTTAGAGAAATGTAGCACTGATAGAACAAAAATAGAAAGTGTGTCTGAAATTCGAAATCTGTTAGACAGATGTTCAGGTCAAACACAATTCTCTCAAAATATTCAGCAAGATTGTCAGGAGTTTTTAATGTATATACTTGATGTATTGCATGCTGAAGGTGTAGATGTAGATCACCTGTTTGGGCTTTCTTATCAATGGCAGCATGACTGCGAGAACTGTAGGGTATCAAGTACTACTAGTGTAGACTCAGAAAGATTTATATATTTAACTTTGCCAGACAGTAAATCAGTCTCTTTTAATAAGCTAGTAAAAGCAGCTGATCACAACATGGAGTGTAGCCAATGTAAATCTGAAATGATGTCAACATTATTTATACGAACATATGGCCAGTATGTCATTTTAATGTTCCAACGATGTAGGCCTGATGGAACAAAATTGACAACTTTAATTAAAAATGTTGTGGCTTCACAGTTGTCAATATCAGGAAGGACTTTTGTAACTGCAGCAATTATATATCATGACGGTCCTTCAATAACATCAGGACATTACACAGCTTATTTAAAGTCTAGAAATGGCTGGTTATTCTGCAACGATTCTTTTCTAATTTTCAAAAAAAAATTGCCGTATGACCTTAAAAATTCTTACCTGGTGTTTTTAAAACCAAAATTTTAGGGAAAGAATCTCGGGATGTGCTCTGAGGAATTTCAAGAAGTTCTAATGGCTCCTACACGATTTGGCCTTGAGGATAAGTGTAGTACAGAGACATAACTTCTTACCATAACACTGGACGTCATGGAAAAATAACTGCACTTTGAATGAGTTCAGAAAAACTATTTCTTTTTATAAGCTAATTCAAGCAGCCAATCAAAACATGGAGTAGAGGGAATGTAAGTCTGCAATGCTGTCTACTGTTTTATATTGCTTTGTGATTAAAAGTGATGTAGAGAATTAAATAATTGTAGTAGTCATAGAGGTAGTGTAAGTCTGCTTCATAGTAAGCAGTATCAGTGTCATAGGACATGTAGAACATGAGTGAGCAAGAAGGGTAAGATATTAGTAGTCCAGGATTGTGAAAATGATCTTCAACATTTTAATTCTGAAAGTTGCGGAAATATAAAATGACGGGATTGGCTTACAAGAATTCCAAGAGTTATAAATGGCTCTTACATGATTTGGCCTTGTGGAAACGTGTGGTAGAGAGCGAGAAGTCATTTATTGTATGTAACATATTTTTCAAAACGATGGAGGTTTTCTTTCAGAAAGTGGCGGGCTGAAAGTAATAACAGCACAACAGAGTGTAAGCTGTTCATAGGACATCCTTCGACGTCATGGAAAGTAAGTTAACTTTAAGGAGTTCTGAGTTCTGATTTGTTATGTTGTATGGGTTTTTTAAACACAATCATTTTGATTGTGTTTTTTTTCCCCGCTGTTATATGATGAATACCTTCAAGTCACTGTTTTTAGTGAAATTTGATACATTCTGAGAACAGCAAAAATAAACCATTTAACATCTATAATTAATTCTGTACTGTTTGCATTTATGATGTACATTTAGAACTGTGTAGGAGGCATGGACAAGGAGAGGCTTCTGTAAGTGTCAAAGTTGTTGCATACAGTGCTCACATTCTACGTAGTCTTTCATATGATAGACTACATTCCCACAATGAGATACTTAAGCAAAGGAAACACAGGTGATATGATTGTGAAATGAGCAAAAAAAATTGCACGTTTTTCAATTATATTACCTGTGTTTCCTAACATTACACATCACATTGTGTAGATGAGGTTTAGGCCTGTTCCAGGAGACAGAGGAGGTCTGACATTTGTTCAACAGTGCAGTGGACATGACTCACTTCGTTGGAAGGTCTGCACATGTATTATCTCCTCTGTATTCTTCAACAAACCTAAATTTCATCTGCAACCCTGAGTAGGACTTACCTGAAACAAATCTGTGGATAGGTTACACCTTATCGGCATCTTGAAACAATCATTTAAAATGTTAGGATCAGATTTATGATGGCCGTGCGCCTCTTTTGCGCCGCTGTGGGTCAGTTTTGTGTAAAAGATGCACCATGTTGCAAGATAGGTTTCAGTTCATCTCCAGCAAGATACCATCAGTTTGAAATGTATATAATTAGCACTGTGTAGGGGGCATGCAGAAGCTGAAGCTTTTGTAAGTGTCAAAGTTGTTGCATGCAGTGTGCATTTCTGGGTACTGTTTCATATGCTGGACTACATATGTACTATGAGATACCTAAGCAAAGGCAACACAGGTGATGTGATTGTGAAATGAGGAAAAGAAACTCCACATTTTTCAATTACATCACCTGTGTTTCCTAAGTTTACGAATGACATTGTGCAGATCAAGTTTAGGTCTGTCCACGGACACAGAAGAGGTCTGGCCTTTGTTCAAGAGTGAAGTGGACATGACTTACTTCATTGGTAGGCCTTCACATGTATTATCTCCTCTATACTCTTCAACAATCCTAAATTTCATCTGCAACCCTGAGTAGGACTTACCTGAAACAAATCTGTGGATAGGTTCCACCTTATCAGCATCTAGAAACAATTATTTAAAATGTTAAGGGCAGTTTTATGAAGGCTGTGTGCCTCTTTTGTCACTTTTGTGTAAAAGATGCACCATGTTGCAAGATAGGCCTCAGTTCATTTCCAGCAAGATACCGTCAGTTTAAAATGTATATAATTAGGACTGTGTAGGGGGTATGGAGAAGCTGAGGCTTCAGTAAGTGTCAAAGTTGTTTCATGCAGTGCGTACACTTTCATATGCTGGAGTACATCTGTACAATGAGATACCTAACCAAAGGAAACACAAGTGATGTGATTGTGAAAAGACCAAAAGAAATTGCACGTTTTTCAAATACATTACCTGTGTTTCCTAACATTACGAATCACATTGTGCAGATGAAGTTTAGGCCTGTCCAGGGAAACAGAGGAAGTCTGAACTTTATTGGTTGGCCTGCACATGTATTATCTCCTCTGTACTCTTGAACAAGTCTAAATTTGATCTGCAACCCTGAGTAGGCCTCACCTGAAACAAACGTCTGGATAGGACACACCTTATTGCCATCCTAAAAAAATCATTTAAAATGTTAGGAACAGTTTTATGATGATTGTGCACCTCTTTTGCGCTGCCATTGCGTCACTTTTGTGAGACAACAGCAGTGCAAAAGATGCACCATGTTCCAAGATAGGCCTCACTTCATCTGCATCAAGATACTGTTAGTTTAAAATGTATATCTTTAGGACTGTGTAGGGGGCCTGGAGAAGCAGAAGCTTCTGTAAGTGTCAAAGTTGTTGAAAAACTGTTTGTCCTTCAATCTTTTCCCTTGTCTTTTCTAATTTTTAAATACATGTTTTAATATTTTTCAAATGTTTGTTATCTCTTTCACAGATTGAAAGTATAAAAATTACAAGTGAGTAAGTTAACGACAATTATAAGGTAAATGTTTTGTACTCTTTTCGTTACATTTCTATCACATTCACCTACTATTAGTTCCACAGCTTCATTTCTTTAACCCTCAGTTTGCTGCCTTTGCTACTTCCCTCATTCCTTTCTCTATTACCTACTTACTCTACTCCTTCCACTCCTTTTCTCAGTCCCTCTCTTCTCATAGTTCCTCACTCTTGTTCACTCACTCCGTCTCTATTACTCTTAGTGTCTTTGACTGATCACTCTTTCACTACTTGCTCATTATGCTTTTTCTGTGTAGTTGAAGCACACTAAGGGGCATATTATGAACACAGCCAATAAAATTATTGCTGTTTTTATTGGCAGAAAACTGCTGCAAAAGTGGTTTTAGTGGCAGTTTTCTGCCGCAAAAGCGGCTTAAGCGACACATTTCTGCCGATAAAAGCTGCAAAACTTTTATTGCCTATGTTGATAATATGGCCCTATGTTATTTACATTTCTTTGCTGTTTCAATTATTCTTTTTCTGTTACTTCTTCTTTTCTGCTTTCTGTTTTTTCTCTCTGTTATTCCACATGTTTTAATCTTATTTTGAACATTCACTCATATTCTCTAAGAAACTCTTCTTTGTTATTGTTCTACTCTCTTTTTTTTCTTTCACTTCCTTATCTATTTTCTTTTTCACAATTATATCCTCTTCCCTCTTTTCTTCGGTAAATAAATCTATTAAACAGTATCTCTGGTTTAGACCCTATAGCTGTCTTTGTTTTAACATTACTCTCTGTTTACTACCCTTGTACTTACTCTTCTTTTTTTAAAAAAAAAAATTTTTGGTTCGCTCCCGGTTCGCGTACCGGTGAGCGAACCAGGAAGCGAACCAAAAGAAATACAGCTTGCCAGAGTGCTAAACATTCTAGCAATTTTTTTTGAAAGGGGAGGTAGTTCTGAAAAGAACTTTTTTTTAAATGTTTTTGTTGTTTTATATATTTTTTTTATTTTTCTGAACATTTTTTGTTTTTTTTGTATTTTTTGAACAGTTTTATGTCTTTTTTTGTTTTTTTGGGAGGGGAAACAACAAAAAACAGGCATTGGAAAGGGCTCAACAGGAGCAAAAAAAAAATTTACTTTCTGGGGCGTTTAGAGCACTTGTGATTTTCATAAGCTCGGTTGATTATGAGAGTAATGCACCGCAATACAAACAGGTAAACTTCATATGGACAAAGTTGTCCTGAATGTTTGGCACGGTTTCCCGTGCCTCTGGTCCTGTCAAATATACCTGTGTTGATGTCGTGGCCACAGGAGTTTGAGGATTGTCCTGAAGGTCACGCATCTCTGCCCGGCTGTAGTTTAGTGGATGCCGCCTGCTCATGTGACGATGCATGGTGTAGTTGCCGAAGCTATACTTTTTTAAGGTGCCTCTAGATAACTCCTCTTTACATATGAGGCACATCACATATCTAGCATTAACTTTCTTCTGCCCTTCAGGGATTGAAAAAAACTGCCAAATAAAACTGATTTTACGATGAGAAACCCGGGGCTCCTCTTCTAAAAAATGTGGTCCCTCTGTCTCCTCTTCCTCTTGTTCATCCTCTTCCTCCTCTGTGTTGCTGATGAACTGTGGAGGTGGTCCTCTCTTCCCATGAGGAGGTGGTGGTGGTGGGGGTCCACCAGCTGAAGCTACCAATGAAGCCATTGCTCAAATATCAAAAAAGGTCTACCTCTCACAAAGATGAAAGTCAGAGTGAGTAAAGGAGGGGTTTTCATCATTTGGGAAAAACAATAGTTCTAAACCAATGAAAAGTGTTATTTTTAGGTCACCTGACCTAGCCTTACATCATTATGAAACCAAAAGTGAAATGAACCAATGAAAAGTTTTATTAACAAGTCACATGACCTGTTACGCTTATGTTACGCGCTGCGGAACGCGCCCTGGATCGCTTCCGGGTCGCTGCGCTTTGCGCCTCGGTTCGCGCTCCGGAGCACTTCCGGGTGCGCTAACGCGGCGCGTCATAAGATGCATTACGCGGCAACGCGATACGTCGCGCTTTCGCTCCGGTACGCGAACTGAGACGCAAAGCGCAGCTCCCCGGAAGCGATCCGGGGCATGATGTCACTGACCATGTCATGAATGATGTAATATGTGACATGATCAGCAGTGGATTGCGGGTGCGCGATATATAGTTAGTGCAACTAACTATATATGGAATTTCAATGGTTTTGTGTGAGTAAAATAAGGTTTTTTAAATGCTAATTCCTAACTATATATGGTCTATAACCTATGGTTTTTCAGTGAATTTTCAAGGTTTTGTAAATGCTAATTCCTAACTATATATGGTCTATAACCTATGGTTTTTTCAGTGAATTTCATTGGTTTTAACATTGAGTTTTCCATAGGGCGGTTGGCCTCACTTTTAGCCCGAACGGCTGAATGGATTTGCATGAAACTTGGCAAAATTGTAGGGACTGGTAGCCCGATGTGCCTTTTGTAGGTCTCAATATATGTGCTACAGTGGATTTTGAGAAATTAACGTTTAAAAAAAGATATATATCTGTAACAGCGGACCGGGCAGCGCTCCAGGACGCGTACTTTTCGCGCAACGGAGCTTTGTGAAGCGAAGCTGATTGGTTCTCCGGCGTCTGTCAACATTCCAAACAGTCCGTAGCGGCCGCCATCTTGTCTCTCGGTAGGATCGAGAGACAAGAGGAGGCGAAAGCGAAGGGGCAAATGACCATAAGGGGGAATAGTAGATCCTCGCTGACCCCCTAGGTTTGATGTGGAGGTTTTAAAAGGGCCCTGCGGGGCAAAAAAAATAAAATAAAATAATAATCGAACGGCTGAATGGATTTGCACGAAACTTGGTAAAATATTAGGGACTGGTAGCCCGATGTGCCTTTGCTAGGTCTCAATATATGTGCTCCAGTGGATTTTGAGAAATTAACGTTCAAAAAAAGATATATATCTGTAACAGCGCTCCGCTTCGCGTAACGGAGGTTTGCGACGCTGATTGGTCATTCTGTCACTGGGCTATAGTTGGGCTACATCTGGCTGATATTTGGGCTACATTTGTTTTTTTTCGTCTCTGGCGGCCATCTTTGGGCTACATTGGGCTACATTGGGCTTCATTGGGCTTCATTGGGCTACATTGGGCTACATTTGGGTTCAAACATATATATAGGCCAATGTAGCCCAATATATATTTTTCAAAGTTAATTTACGTAAAAACCACTGGAGCATATATCTTGAGACATAGCAAAGGCACATCGGGCTACCAGTCCCTACAATTTTGTCAAGTTTCGTGCAAATCCATTCAGCCGTTCGAGCTAAAAGTGAGTCCAACCGTCCTATGGAAATGAAGGAAATGAATGGGTAATTTGTAATTAGCAAATAGCTCATCGCAAACTAGGAATGGTAAAGAATCGCTATTTATTCCTTAAAGTTCGCTATTTAGGAAATGCAAAAAACTTTGATGATACATATGGTGGTTCATCTCTAACAAGATAAGAAGCATAGGGATAGATTTATGATGACTGGCGCATCACCAGGGATGTGTTAGTCATTCTGTGCCGCTGTTCCGTCACCTATGGTGTGCTGCATTTACAATGCGGCGCATCATGGGGCAAAAACAGCACAGATGCGTGATGTATCTGTGCCGTAAAGGTGGCGCATTGCTGGAGTTGTATCGCAAGTGTGATGAAGCTCCAGCAAGGGTCGGGGGTGCCCCTGTCGCAGGGTTTCTGTTCTCACACAGAACTGTGGACAGAGGATTGGAACCTCGGCGAATTAGGGTGTCCCAAAACTCACCTTAGTAATCAAAAACCCCTTAGCAAGCTAGGTACAGTGTCACATTGGATATAACAAACTCTCAATGTTTAGACAATCCAGAATATGAACTTATAGTACCTCAGGATACGTGGAACTCATGAACAGTCGGTCGTTATATATTTCTTAGAAACCAGAACATGGAGTTAAGAAGAACACATGTGTATTTGAAATGTTTATTTACTAATGCCGTCTTCTCAGGCGTAGTATCTTAGATAATACAAGTACACATATTATCAGTAGCAAAATTACCAGCATAGTTACTAGTACATAAAAAGCGAATGGTGACAGTATGTTAACATGCTGTAAATGAATAAGAGTTAGCAACACTTATAAGCAGCCGCGGGCCGTGGAGGGAGTTACGGTGGGGCAGGGAGGCGGGGAGGGGGAGGGGCAGGGTGGAGAGGGCTCCACCCTGCTTCTCCCCCTCCCCGTCTCCCTGCCTCACCGTAACTCCCTCCACGGCCCGCGGCTGCTTATATCTCACCCTCCCTAATACACATATTATATTATTTGCTAAGAAGGTCTCTTTGTGTTGGTTTAGGGCGTGCCCATACTTTAGTGTCTTAGATTTGAAGGAATCACATCAGCATACACCAGCTCTCTCTTCATGTGAACCGCATCAAGTGTTGTGTATGTGTGTTCGGCAAAGCAATATAAAACCCGCCTCATGCCCAGAATTGGCAGAAGTTGCACTTATGTTATGAGTATGAAGTCGTGGAGATCAGACCTCATAACAATTCTGTATCGTGTTGTTCTTGAAACTTTAGCACTCGCTGTACAGATATAGTTTAACAAGCAAAGCAGATAGTAGAGCAATAACATATTATTCTCATGTAAACCACGATGAACTACTAGGTTGAAAGCTAAAGCAACAACTAAGTGTCGTGTGCAGAAGTTGCAAAAAAGGAAAAATGGCGTTTAAACCGGTAATGAGCCCATGCTAACTTAACACGGTGTAAAGATATCCAGGACGTAGATGACACCTCCCCATGATCCGGAAACGAACTGAATAAGATAATAGAAGTGCCATCTCATGAGAGCAGATTGCAAGTTTATATGTGGACGGTCCGCAAGGTAAAGCATTAAAAACTAGGAAAATTTAATGCTAAAGAAAAATAAAACAGCCAAGTACTTTATCGAGTCTTAAGCCAATAGGCAAGGTAAATAATAAAAACTTGACAAATAAGTCAATGAATTGTCAATGAAATGCTAGTACTCAGCATATCAAACATGAAAAAGGTCTATGACATAACTGTGTATGCAAAATAAGCTGCAACAGCCTCCAATAGGAAGTCACCGTCTTCATCCGAAAACAGTTCAGCCATCCAATTTAAAAGCGGAAAAGAACATACGTGCTCTCCCAGCACCGGATCCTCTATCACCATCAGAGGACAGCTCGGTGGGTTTTCAAGAAAGCTCTGTTCTAAGAAAGACTGTGTTGCCGCCAGTAAATTCCAGGGACCAATTAGTCCATGCATCAATGCCACAGCCATAATCCTTTCGCCAGGACAAACCAACTCGTGAGTAATGATAGGAGTCATCAGCTGATTAAAGTCGACGTCAGGAGAAACCGGTCCGCAATGACACAAATCAATGGCCCAATCGAAATCACAGGTCAGGCAGTGAAATACAGGCTGGACACAGGTGAAGTAGGAGAATCGAAAAGATAATCCATATGCCGTGCTTAATATCGCCAACGGCATTGTGCCATAATATTCTAGCATGCGATTGCGGAACAGTGTCAGCAGCTGCAGGGCGGGAGGTTGCATAGGAGGGACATCCATATTTAAAAATGTAAAAAAGCACAAGAGCGTCCACTGGTAATGCAAGTAAAAATGGCAATCCACGAAGCAGAGTGGAAAAAATACAATGAAAGAAAGTAGGGATGACTCGAAAGATTTTCTCAAATGAAGTCACGAGACCACTGGTAACAACTTTAAAAAAGTGCGCCAGGGCCTTTGTGGAGGATGCGTTAGAGATAGTCCGAACCATCTTGCTGAAATGGAAAGGCAAATCTGAATTGAAAAGGGTCTGCACCTCTGTACGGGTGTTCGCTATGTGAAGCACGAAAGTTTCACGGGCCGAACTCAAGGCCACCTCTCTCTGAGACAAAAGAGCTCTTATTCTTGCCATGCCGTTGAAATCTGCTCCCAAGGTTGGTATTTGTCAGTCAGTCAATTTATCTTTATTCGGTTTTTTTTTAAAAACCATACAAAGAGATGAACACTAAAATACATTCCATACAAAATTCATCATAAAATACATGATACAGATATCCATCAGCAAAATAGAATTTATAAAAACATTTTAAAAAGAAGAATGTGCTTAAAATTTATGACAAATCTTGACAGGCGGCCTTTGCCCCTGAGGCAGCTACCAAAAATTTAGCAACGCGATAAGTAATGTTAGGGTTAGATAGTAGCTGTAAATAGAGTAAAGCCGGCCTCACCTGTGTGAAGCCAGCCTCCTTGAGGATTGGTATCAAGAATTTCTTCCTAGTCTCTATATATAAACCACAAAACATGACGAAGTGCATTGTGTCCTGCACTGAGAAATGGTCACAACTGCAGGGCGGAGCTAATTCTGGTTTCTGCCAAAATTGAAAAGTGCCTAAATGATAGTGCAACAAATTAAATCTAAATTTTATTAAAAGAAACCTATGAAAAGGACGTGTAACATAGCCAAGATAGGGTTCAAGTGAGGGTGTTGTAAGCAACAAACAGTGATCCCTCACTGCCGGCTTGGCTAATTCACGCTCTTCACGGCACATCTCCATCCTTCCTAGAAAAGACTTTTTAACCAAATCAAGATCTTGGTTCCTAATGGACTTCGGAGAGGTGAAAAGCTCCGGACGACCTATGTCGGCAAAAGCTTTTGCGAGATACGCCAACCAGGGAATTTTGTTGGATCTATCAAGGGACAGAACATCAGTCGAGATCTTGTGATTTAGTGGAAGTTCCTCATTCATCCATAGTTTTAACCATAGAATCAGAGGGGCCAAACGCAATTTATCCGAGAGGAACTGAAGGCCGACTTCTTTATGAATGGAATACGTCGGAGTAGACTGGGGTACAGATAGCAAGGCTCTGATAAATCCGTTCTCCGCTCTCTGTATTGACTCCACATTTACGTACCCCCATAATGCAGAGCCATATAGAGCGATTGCCACGGATTTACTGTTGTAGATTTTTAAAATTGCTTCCATAGGCCTGGCTCCTAACCTTGCAGCGAAACTCAGAATTGCAGAAGATGATCGAGTGACAGCCAACTTCTTCGCTCTAACCTGTGGTCCCCAAGTCCCATTCTGGTCAAACAAGATGCCTAAATAGGGAAATGTGGCTACCCTGGAGACCAAGTCCCCACTGCAAGTGAATGTTTTAATTTTCTTCCTGCGACTCTCAGCACCCACCACCATAGTGTGTGACTTGGCTACATTTATTTTAAGATCTAATTGATCCATAAACGTGCCAAAAGCATTTAATAGGCGCTGAAGGCCAACTCCCGTGCGCGCAATCAGCACTGCGTCATCCGCGTACAAGAGTGCCGGGATCTTGGCAACTCCTGCACGCGGGACGTCGGCTTCCTGCCCCTTCAGGTATACCCCCAGGCCATTAATGTAGATAGTAAACAGTAAGGGGGCCAAAATACAGCCCTGCCTCACACCCCTTAAGGATCTAAAGAGAGCGGTACACCTGCCCTCGTTGGTCACTCGTACACTCGAGAAGAGTTCTTGGTGCAGAGAGGACATAAAGGTAACCAAAGCTTCATCTATGCCGATCTCCAACAAAATGGACCACAACTTGGTCCTATTGACCAAGTCAAAGGCCGAGGAGAGGTCCATGAATGCGAGATATAATGGCCCCTCCTTGGCTATAGTGTATTTAGAGATTAACAGATGTAAATTGATACACTGTTCGATGGTACCTTTTTTTTCTCTAAATCCATATTGGATTTCGGACAATCCACCACAGCCCTCAACATTCGCCCTTAGCCTAGATAGAAGGACTCTGCCTAAGATTTTTACAGATGAGGCTAAAAGGGATATGGGCCTATAACAGCCTGGGTTATCTCGTTGGCCTTTTTTAAAAATTGGAACAATTGTGGAAATGTTCCATGAAGCAGGTACAAGATTTCCATTCACTGCGTTAAACACATTTGTAAGAACTTCAGCCCACAGTTTTGGGGAATGCATAAAAAAGTCAGCGGGCACACCGTCAGGGCCAGGTGCCTTATGCTTTGTAGTGGACTCGATGGCTTTCTCCACCTCGTCTCGGCTAAAAATAATAGAGCAGGTAGCTGATCTTATCGGCAGAACGTCTGTAATTACGTCAGCCGTATCCCCATAGACGTTTTTAAAATGAGATAACCATTTTTCATCAGGAATAACGCAATCCATAATGTCATTGTCGTCATCCGAGAAAAAAGGCTGTTTAATAATCTCCCAAAACTTTTTACTATTCTTCAGGACTGCCGCCGAAAGGAGATCTTCCCAGGCTTCATGTTTAATGATATCCTTTCGTTTTTTTGCCCTAGGGATATTTTTTAAAGCTATCATTAATAGTCTGTGCGCTTTAGAACAAGCTGAGTCGAACCAGCGCTTATTGCCTATAGTTACATTTTTGGTCTTTACCAAGAGATCCTGTGATACCTGCATACATATGGCCTCAAAAGCCTCTACAATTTCTAGGCCCTGTGCGCCAGGATTTAGGCAAACCTCGACCTTACCCCTAATCTTAGGAAAATTTTCGGCGTAAAATTTCTCTGGGACCACTTTAGCCCATTTCAGACATCTTCCTTGCCTGGTAGTCCTTAATGGATGGGAGGTGGTTTCCAGTGGGGACGGTCCAAGGTTGCCTCCCCACGCCGCATCTAACACAACAGGGTTATGGTCACTGAGGTGTGATTGTATGGTACAGTAAGCAATAACCTGTGTAAGAGTACTAATAATGGTTCCCTGCGAAGTGCCAGTGAAAGTTGGCTCTCTGGTGCCACCATCTGGTTCATACAGGTCAAAATTAGCTAAAAAATCCTCTAATTCCTCTCCCTCAATAGAATGTTCAAAATGGGGTTCATCGGGCCCATCATCCCCATCAGGGCTACTTCTCCTGCAATTTAGGTTGCACGGATGAATATTAAAATCACCTAATAAAATATAATCTGTATCAAGCGTTTTGTTCTGACTGACCGTTGTTAAAATCCTGTCCAAATCCTTAATGTTACGACCTCTGTGCTCACTATTGCCTGAATTATAAAAATTAATAAAAATAGTCCTGCTAGAACTTTTAATCACTCTTTCGACCAGCTGGATATTAGGAGAATCAGTATCAATTTGCCTCCAACTACCCTTCAGGTCTAATGAAAACAAAAATAAAAGGCCACCTTTGGCCCTTCCCACACGGCTATGAACAGCAGCTTTAGTAAAACTGATGAACCCATCCCAGCACAAGCTATCTGAAGTGTCCCACGTTTCTTGGAGGGCTATGATGTGATGGCCCAAGACAAAGCTTGACCAGGATTTATCCTCACGTTTACCATTTAGCCCCGCAATATTCCAGCTTACTAGCCTACACGATTCTCTAGGGATCTCAGCTACTGGGCCTGGGGCTGGCAAAGCATCCAATTGTTGAGCCATATCCTCTTTACCCTGACTTGTAACCTCTGTAAGTCAATCACAGTCGTTTAATCCTGACAAGACCCCGTATCTATTTCCTATTGCTAATCCCCAATCAGAAGGGGTGGGCACCTGACCCCATCCATTCACTGCCGGGTTCCACATGTGCTGGGGGGTATTGGGTCGTATTGACAGGTGATCGTTCCCTTGCCTCGGCATGAACCCAATGCCCTGGCCTCTATTAGCATGACCAGGGGTGTGTGGGCCCCACCTATTTAAATTGGGCCAAAGTGGCCCCGGTGTTCTGGCCGATGGCCCATACAGAAGGTTGGTTCGCCCTAACCCACGACTACTCAGGGGGCGAGAGTGGATATTATTAAATCTGGGCCTAGTTTCCCCACCCCAGTAAGAAATTCTATCGTTCCTTCTAGGCCTAGGGATGTTAGAGAAGGTCGCCATCTGGGTCTCAGTGTAGAAAAATTTCAGGGTGAGAGGGATAATAGATCCGGTTCTGCGTTGCGGTGGGAGAATGTATGCAAGAATATTAGGGAGTACTTCAGCGCTAGCAAAATTTAATATGACGCAATCCCCATTAAATTTCTTAATCTTGCTCCCAATCCATGGGACCCTCCTTGCCGTAACGATATCACCGGCTAACTGATCTGCCCCCTGGTCTGCCATACGCATATTGTTAGTAAGCCAATGTAGGGCTTTATCCTTAAGGCCTTGGGCAGATTCCCTTTGATCCTGGGATAAAGCGGGCACATTTGCCAAAACCAAGACTAGTGGGGAGGCTTCCAGAATAAATTGAGGTGAATCATCCCCTGGGTGCAAAGGGACGGGTGCCATAGGTTGAGCCATAGGTTGTGACATAGGGACCTCACTTATTGCATCGTTGGTAGGCACAGATGGTAACGGTTGGCCATCCAAGATGGGCTGTTGTTTTAAATCCATAGTGCCTGAGGCGGCACCCGGATCTTCCTCCGTGGCTACTATGGGTTTACAAATTTCATTAACAAAGTTCTCTAGATCGTCTGCCAGCTTACTTTGCAACCCTCCCATCTTTTTTATTTCAGATGTTAGTCTGTCGATCTTCCCAATAAGAGGTTTGATGATGGTTTGATTTTTTATATCTATCATGTCTGCAAATCTGGTAAGTAGATCATCATCAATAGTTTGTCTACGCTCATCATCATCATCACACTCCACATCTATCCCTTTGTGAGCAGTTGGTAAAATGACCTTCTTCTTTCCTGCCTGTTTTCCCCCCCTTTTGGCTTGGGCTTTTCTGCAATTTCTCACAGGACGTGTAAGAGGGGGAGGAGATGATGGAATCTCCACAACAGTATTTTGCTGCTGCTCTGGTTCAGGCGCAATATTTAATGACTGGGCAGCTAGCGAATCAGAGTTTCCATCATCAACTTCCAGATTAATTAGATCAACATCAGAGGTAACGGTGGTGGGGTCGGGCAGTGGGGTATCAGCGATAGGTGTGCTTCGATCAGGGCTTAATGGGGGCAAAATTGGCGATTGACTTAAGCCCAAAGATTCCCTTCTATCGTTATTAATTTTTTTGACCACATGTACAAGAAACGAATCAAGGGTTTTCAGTGCAGCAGGGGTAACTGAGGCAGTTTTTTTAGACATTATTGTCAGGTCAAAAGATCTCAAAGTACACAAGTAAATATAAAAATTAGTAAAATCTAAATATTTCAACAATCAGGCAACATTGTTCAAAGGCACAGAGAATAAGCTAAAAAATTTAGTCTTTCCATAAATCACAAAGCCTTGCCTGTACCGTGAGGTCAGATGTTGGATATAAAAAGTTAGGGAATGGGCCCAGCCCGGCCTCCTGCGGCCCCGGATGGCCACAGACGGTCCCGCCCTTGTCCCGGGCTTCTCCCGGCGCCCTCCCGCGCTGCGGGAGTGGTAGTTCCTTTTTAGGGTTGCACCGAGGGGGCGTGGCCGGCAGGGAGAGGAGCCCAGCTGGAGACGGGCGCGCGGAGACTCCTGGACAATGGAGTCCTCCGCTCTACCCTCGCAGCCCTGCCGGTGTCGGTGTTGAAAAATAAATGCCCCAAACTGCGCGGAGCCTCGGTCCACGAAGCGGGACCCGCGAAGCGGGTCCGGCGAGGCGTGGAAGCTGAAGGGAGGCAGAATCCGAAGGTGAAGAATCAAATGCGCGGTGAGCGGCGTCTAGGCGTACAATCCGCTGGTCAGCCTGCAAACTGCTCCTTAAGTTCTGCTGTGTGGGGGCGCGGCCGGCAGGGAGAGGAGCCCAGCTGGAGACGGGCGCGCGGAGACTCCTGGACAATGGAGTCCTCCGCTCTACCCTCGCAGCCCTGCCGGTGTCGGTGTTGAAAAATAAATGCCCCAAACTGCGCCGGGCCTCGGTCCACGAAGCGGGACCCGCGAAGCGGGTCCGGCGAGGCATGGAAGCTGAAGGGAGGCAGAATCCGAAGGTGAAGAATCAAATGCGCGGTGAGCGGCGTCTAGGCGTACAATCCGCTGGTCAGCCTGCAAACTGCTCCTTAAGTTCTGCTGTGTGGGGGCGCGGCTGGCAGGGAGAGGAGCCCAGCTGGAGACGGGTGCGCGGAGACTCCTGGACAATGGAGTCCTCCGCTCTACCCTCGCAGCCCTGCCGGTGTCGGTGTTGAAAAATAAATGCCCCAAACTGCGCGGAGCCTCGGTCCACGAAGCGGGACCCGCGAAGCGGGTCCGGCGAGGCGTGGAAGCTGAAGGGAAGCTGAAGGGAGGCAGAATCCGAAGGTGAAGAATCAAATGCGCGGTGAGCGGCGTCTAGGCGTACAATCCAAGGTTGGTATTTGTGGCGAGATTGAAAACTCCCTATGTTCATGTGTGGGAGGAAATAGAACATTTCTGCAGCAAATAACCCGTTCACTTACTGTTACGATAAAAGGAATACTTTTAATTAACCCAGATCAATCTTCATTATTGAGCATCAAATAACTACCATTTTCCAACAACTTGAACGTGGGGATGATAGCAGGAACTGGCGTGCCTTGCAACACGCAAGCCATATTTGGTCGGTGTTTGTTGCATGAACCGTGTAACTGTATGTGCCTACACATTAGTGAATGATCTGGCGTCTCAGTGCATTCCTCTCCATTCAGATAAACTTCTTGATCATCTTTGAAACATCTGTATGTGTATGGAAGCGACCAGACCTCATGAAGAAAAGCACTACCTAAAGGTTCATAACGACCTATTGGTATATATTTCATACAATTTGAAAACTTATATAAAGCAAAAGGCAGCGTTATTAAACCGTGGATAAGGCACGTTGCCAAAAAACCCGCAATCCTCTGCTGATGATGTCACTGAGCATGTCATGAATGATGTAATATGTGACATCATCAGCAGTGGATTACGGGTAATAGTATCTCTAGTTTACTCCCCTATAGCTGTCTTTCTTTTAACATAAGTGTCTGTTTCCTTCCCTTATACTTACTGTTTTTGGTTCGCTTCCGGTTCGCGTACCGGCGAGCGAACTGGGAAGCGAACTAAGAGAAATAGAGGTTGGCACAGTTCCAAATATTGTACCAATTTTTTAATAACGGGGAGGTAGTTCTGAAAAGAACTTTTTTTTTATTGTTTTTGTTGTTTTAAATTTTTTTTATTATTTTTCGGAACATTTTTTTCCTTTTTTTGAATTTTTCTGAACAGTTTTATATTTTTTTGGGTTTTTCTTGGAGGGGGCAATGAAAACGATTCATTGTAAAGGGCTCAACAGGAGCAACAAAACAAAAAAAAAGTATTTATTATTTTGGGCGTTTCGTACAAACTTGCATATGATAGTCAATAGCTCTGTTGATCAGAGTGATGCTTCTTTCTCCGTAGCAAATGAATCCATCGCAAAATACGCAGGTGTGTTTTACTTCACCAAATCTCATTTGTATATTTGGCACCATCTCCCTGCCCTCTGGTCCCGTTACTTCCGGTACAACAGATCTTCTGGCCATAATAGGGAGATTATCTAGGTCGTTCCGAAACTGTGCAGCACTGTAGTTGTTAGGATGCCACCTAGTCATATGGCGATGCATTGTGTAGTTTCCGAAACTGTATTTTTTCTCGGTTCCTCTGGACAGTCTATCTTGACATATAAGGCAAGTTACGTATCTTGCATTTACTTTTTTCTCACCTTTGGGAATTTTAAAAAATTGCCAAATGAAGTTTTCTTTCCGGTGAGACGTCCTGGGCTCCTCAGGCAAAAACTGCCTCTCTTCGTGCTCGTCATCCTGTTCCTCTTCTTCCTCTTCTTGTTGAATTATAACTTGAGCAGGTGGTCCACTCTTCCTTGGATGTGGTGGAGGTGGTGGGGAAGCACCAGCTGAAGCTACTAAAGAAGCCATTGCTCAGTGATCACAAAGGGTCTTTCTCTCACAATGATGAAAGTCAGAGTGAGGAAAGAAGGAGGGATTTTCATCATTTGGGAAAAACAAGAGTTCTCAACCAATGAAAAGTGTTCATTTTAGATTCTATGACCTAGTCTTACATCATTAGGAAACCAAAAGTGAAATGAACCAATGAAAAGTGTTATTACCAAGTCACATGACCTGCTGTGTTTACGTTAAGCGCTTTGCAGGGCCTCCCGGTTTGCTTCCAGAAACCTGCGCTTTGCGACTCGGTTCGCGTACCAGTTCGCTAACGTAGCACGTCATATGACGTATCACGCGACAACGTGAAACGTCATGCGGACGGGAGGCGTCACGATGTTGTTTTGTAACGCGGCAGTTGCGGTAAAGAAACGTTTACCGGCTCGCGGTCTATTTCGCGGCATCAAGGTCAGCTAACGGGAAGCTTCCCGATTCGCGAAGCGGAAACGAAGAAAAAAAAATATTAAAAAAAAAAATTATTCATAAACATATAAAATATATTTTTGGATTTAAAGAAGAATACATTTTACAGCTACAGATATTAGCTGTTAAAAAACCAATGAAATTCACTGAAAAAACCATAGGTTATAGACCATATATAGTTAGGAATTAGCATTTACAAAACCTTGAAAATTCACTGAAAAAACCATAGGTTATAGACCATATATAGTTAGGAATTAGCATTTACAAAACCTTATTTTACTCACACAAAACCATTGAAATTCCATATATAGTTAGTTGCACTAACTATATATCGCGCACCCGCAATCCACTGCTGATGATGTCACATATTACATCATTCATGACATGGTCAGTGACATCACTGATGACATCACTGATGACAACATCCAGTGATTATGTGTTTCTGTAAAGTTTAAATATGTTTTACATATTGAAGAATGAGTGGATGTATAAGTGTCTGAATGAAGGTTTTAGTAGGTGCGTGATTGACTGTATGAGTGAGTGATTAAATGCGTCTTACTGAATGCACGGGTTAGTGACTAAACTGTCTGAAAGTGTGCATCAGTATGTCTGTTGTTGTGCAAGCTGCTGCATGTGTTGATCAGTAGCTATATAAGTAGCTATATGGGTTATTGATTGGTTGCACAAGTATTTGTATGGGAGACTGAGTGTGTGTATGGCTGGCTGGGAGGTGTGTGACTCTGTGCAGATCAATGTGTACTTGTATCAGTGATTCTATAAGAGAGTAAGTATGTGTTAGTATATGTTTCAAAAATGTAAGGTGTTCTGTGTTTAACTGTATAGATGAGAAAATGGAAGTGTGATTGATTCTTTTCAGGACTGACTAGGTGTGTGAGTAACTCCATGGATGAGTGGCAGAGTGTGAGTGTCTGTATAGGTGTATGAGTGCATATGATAGTGTTGTAAAGATGAGTGATTGTATGTATGAATGATTGTATGAGTGAATGTGTGTGTAGACATAGGAATCAGTGAGTGCGTATGTAGTAACTAGTATTGGTGTGTCAATGGTTTCAAAAATTATACTCTCTATTTAACACTGGGTGTAATAGAGGTTATATTAGAGTGTGAGGAGATGCATTGTATTATCACATGAATGATATCATCAGTGATGTGATCATTGATGTCAAGTGAGATGTCATCAGTGATGTCATTTGAGATGTCATCAGTGATGTCATCAGTGATGTCACTGACCATGTCATGAATGATGTAATATGTGACATCATCAGCAGTGGATTGCGGGTGCGCGATATATAGTTAGTGCAACTAACTATATATGGAATTTCAATGGTTTTGTGTGAGTAAAATAAGGTTTTGTAAATGCTAATTCCTAACTATATATGACGTCACATATTACATCACTCATGACATGGTCAGTGACATCACTCAAGACATCACTGATGACACCATCCAGTGAATGTGTGTCTTTCTGAAAAGTAAATATGTGTTATATATGTATATGTAAAACTTGATGGAAGAATAAATGTTTAAACAAGTGTTTACATGGATGTTTTTTAAAAAAAAATTGATTGCTTAACTGGCTTTTTAAGTGTATCTTAGTGAATAGATATATTAGTGAGTAATGTTTAAATATTTAAATATATGTATTAGTGTTTCACTTTATGTATAAGTGGCTGCATGGGTTGGTGAGTAGCTACATGTGTAGGTATATGGATTATTAGATGTTTGTTTTAATATCAGTATGAGTATCTATATGGTTTGGTGGGGGTATTACTTAGCACATAGATGCATGAGTGACTGACTCTCTGTTTGTATGTGTTTTGAAGAAAGCATATGTGCAGGACTGTATGGGTGGATGACTGTGTATATGTGTGTGTTACTGACTGAATGACTGTCTCACGAGTGTCTTTATCAGTAAATACATATGTTTTAATGTAGTATATGTGAATATTGATGTATATAAGTGAGAGTGAGGGATTGTAAGAGTTCCTGTTTAAATTAGTATGTGTTTCTATAAGTGATTGTTTAAGAGAATAAGTATGTGTAAGTTTCCTTAGAAGTAAAGTGGTAGTGTGTGTATAGCTGTATATGCAAATAAATGGATGTTTAATAGTTTATTTGCATGTGTGAGTATGTGTGAGAGTATCTTTTGGATGACTGTTGGTGTGTAACAGGATGTATAGGTATATCACTACATATGATGAGTGAGTATATGTATGAGTGACTATATAGAACTGTTGGTGAATGAGTGGATGTGTATATAGATGGTGGAATTATTGAATTGGTTGTTGTAACTGGTATGGGTATCTCCATTTTTTTGAAAATTTTAGTTTCTATTTTTGAATATGTGTTTCAAGGGTTACATTACAGTGAAAGGAGGTCTGTCACTCTGTCACAAGGATGGTGTCATCAGTGATGTCATGAGTGATGTCACTGACCATGTCATGAGTGATGCAATATGTAACATCATCAGCAGTGCATTGCACGCGCAAGTTATAGTGAGTCCAACTAACTATAACGTGGGAATTTCAATGGTTTTATGCGAGTAAAATTTGCAGCTAACTATAACTGGGGTGAAACCTATGGTTTTTTCAGTGAATTTAATAGGTTTTTTAAATGCTAATTCCTAACTATAACTGGTGTGAAACCTATGGTTTTTTCAGTGAATTTCAAAGGTTTTTTAATAGCAAATCTCTATAGGTATGAAATGTAATATTTTTTATAACGAATTTTATATTGTATAATTATGTAATAGTTTTTTTTTTAATTTATTTTTTATTTTTTTGCCCCGGAGCGCTCCCGGGGCGCGTACCAATGCGCTCACCGGTAAGTGCAGTGTTAAGGCGTGCCCCGGGGCGCGTACTGGTGAGCGTCCCGTTAGCGCTATTGCCGCGAACGAAAACAACATCGTGACGTATCGCGTAGCCGAGTGATGCATCATATGACGCACTGCGTAAGCGCACCCGGAAGCACGCAAGCGCATACGATCGCGCAACGTCCTGACGCACTTGCGCTACGGGCGCGCCCCGGGGCTCGTAACGTAAGCGCGTCGGGTCATGTGATCTGAAAATAACACTTTTCATTGGTGCAGATCAGTTTTTGTTTCCAAATGATGAAAGCCCGGATCATGTGACTTGAAAATAACACTTTTCATTGGTCCAGAACACTTTTGTTTTCCAAATGATGAAAGCCCCCACCTATTTTCCTTATTCTGACTTTGTCCTGTGACTGAGGAAGACCACCACCATCAAAAAGACCACCAGAAGATTACATTGGTGGTCAAGAAGAAGAGGAGGAGGATGATGAAGAGGAGGAACAGACCAGGCATTTCCTGCCTGAAGATAATCACCCCTACAAACCAAAAGAGCACTTCATATGGCAGTTTTACAAAATCCCAAGGGGTTTCAAAAAAGTCAACGCTGTGAAGGTGACTTGTCTGATTTGTGGTGCTGAGCTGTCCAGGGGGAACCCTAACAAAAAGTGTTCCTTTGGGAATCATACTATGATTCAGCACATGAAGCGTTTGCACCCAAACAACTATTCTGCTGCAGAGTTAAGGGACCTCTGCAGTAACCTACCCCTATCAACATCTAGACCCTCAACATCGAAAGAACCCACTCCATCGGGTCCAGAGGCAAGAGAGACGATGCCTACCATTCAACCCAAGTTTGCCGATTTTAAAATTGTGTGCAAATATTGTGGAAAGACACTTTGCTATGGTGAGCAAATATAAAACTTATCATCTGTGCTGGTGATAACCACAAGTGTCAAAAAAAACCTAATTTTTTCCTGATTTTTTTTGCTCCAGTTGAGCCATTTACAAATCCCTGTTTTTTGTTTCTCCCCATAAAAAATACAAAAAAAATATAAAACTGTTCAGAAAAGCCAAAAAAAGTAAAAAATGTTCTCAAAAACAATAAAAAAAATATAAAACAACAAAAAGAATAAAAAAACAGTTCTTTTTAGAACTACCTTTAATTTTTAAACATAAACCTATATTTTGAAAGAATCTCTGTCAATCTTTTTTCTGCAGGGTACGCGTACCGGTACGTGCACCGGGGCGCGCACCGAGGCACGCACCAAAAAATAAAGAAAAAAAATTAATGAAAGAGTGAGCATGAGGTAAGAACACAGAGAGAGTAATGTTAAGAGAAAGAGAGCTAGAGGGAGCAACACAAAGGGATTGTTTATTACATAGTAAAAAACAGAGAAGGTGTAATAGGGTGTAATTGAGAAAAGGAAAATGAATAAAGGAGCGAAAGAAGGGAAGAGAGAGGAAGAAGACTAAAGTAGACATACTGGGAGAATGTGAGTGGGTGTTGAAAGTAAAAGGAAGGACAGTAAAGAATGGGGAATGAGGGGTAGTGACGGAACCGGAATAAAGGAACAACGGTGAGGGAGGGTGAGAAAAGAGCAGTGAGTGTAAGTAAAGAGGGGTGAAAGAGGGTGGATAAAACTAAATTAGGGTAAGACATGGGGAGTAACAGAAAGAAAGGACAGAGAGAGTAAAGGAAACAGTGACTGAAAGAGTCTGAGTGAAACAGCAAAGAAAGGTAAGTAAGGCAGTGTGGGTGACTTATAGAGAGTCAGTGGGTGTAGGTGGGGGTGTGGGTGTGTAAGGTCTGTGTGTGGGTGTGGGTGTGTGGGGTGTTTGGGTGTGGGTGGAGGTGTGGGTGTGTGAGATATCTGTGGGGGGTGTGTGGGTGTGGGGGGTATGTGTGTGGAGTGTGTGTGTGTGTGTGTGTGGGATGTGTGGGTGTGTGTGTGTGAGGTGTGTGTGCATGGGTGTGTGTGTGTGTGTATGATGTGTGTGTGTGTGGTGTGTGTGTGGGGTGTATGTCAGAGGTGTGTGTGTGTGTTGGGGGGTGAGGTGTGTGTGTGTAGGAGTGAAGTAAATGATTAAGGGAAAGAAAATGAGTGAGGGAGCAAAGGAAGGGAACAGAGGGTAAGGGAAGTAAAGAATGGGGACTGAAAGAAGTTGAATGTGTTAGGGGAAATAGGGAAAGGGGAGTAAACATGGAGAATAAGAATAAGTGAGGGAAGCAGAGTAATGAAACAGGAGTGAGGTAGGTTGAGAAAATAGTAGTGAGGTTAAAGCAAAAGGTGATGACAAACTACATTTTTTTAGTCGCACTTACCATATAATAAATGTTACTTTAATTACATTTTTTACCACACTTTGTATCTGTGAAAGAGAGAAGAAAAAATAAGTTATAATTAGTAAAATATGTATTTTAAAATAAAAGATACAAATGAAGAAGTTAAAAATCATAACAGTGTATTTAGAAATAAAGTAAGAGTGAAGGACACAAAAAGGGAAATAAAGTAAGGTAGAAGGACAAAAAGAGGGAAAAAGAAATAAAAGGAGAGCAAATTACTAAGAGTAAAGCATATAGATTCACTGACAGAGAAGAAGAGAAAAATGAACTGAAGGTAAGAAAGATACTAAAAGAATGTGAGTTAGCAAAACTAAATCAGGAAACAGGAGTAAGTAAAAAAGATAATGACTGAGAGGAAAAGGAGTCTAATTAAGGATGCATTTAGAAGAATGAGGAATGGAAGATAACTGAGAGTAAGTGAAGGAGAGTCATAGAGTGAAGGGATGAAGGGAGAGAGGATAATATAGAAGGATTGAGGGAAAAGGAGTGAGGAAGTTAGTAGACAGAGAAACTAAGGGAAGGACTGAGTGAAGTGGAGTCCAATGAGTGAGGAAAGAAAAATGAGTAAGGGAGCAAAAGAAGGATAGAGAGGAGAAGAGGACTAAAGCAGTGGTACTGAGAGAAAGTGATTCGGTGATGAAAGTAAAGAGAAGGACACTGAAAGATAGGAAATGTGGGGTAGTAATGGAACCGGACTAAAAGAAATGGGTTGAAGAACGATGAGAGAGGAGCAGTGAAGTTGTTGTAAGAGAAATGATAGAAGGTAGATAAACACAAGTGAACATAACACAAGGAGAGTGAGAGACTGAGGAAATAGAGGTAGTGAACGGAAGATAGAGAGAAGAGGTCAAAAGAAAGGAGTAAACAAAGATAAGCGAGGGAGAGTGGGTGATTTATAGTGATAGAGTGCGACAATACTGCTGAGTGAGTAAAGAGGAATTACTAAAAGAGCAAAGGAGGAAAAGACGGAAAAGGGAAGTAAAGCAGAGAGACTGAATGCTGAATAGTTATGCAAGGAAGAGAGGGGATGCAGACAGTTGAAATGAGAATGGGGGGTTGTGAAAGAAGTGGAGTAAAGGAACGGGGGTGAAAGAGAGTGAGAGAAAGACATTATAAGTGAGTAAAAAGAGCTGAAAGAGGGTGGAAAAAGGAAAGTGAGTGTGAGACAATGGGAATACAATTTAAATTACACAATACAAACTATAGAATAACTTGTACAACATGTTACATAGTTTATTTTTGCTGTTCTCAGAATATATTGAATTTCACTTAAAACAGTGAGTTCAAATTACTCATCATATAACAGCGGGAAAAAAAACACAATCTAAAATATTGTGTTTTAAAAAAACCTTAGAAACTTAAAAATCATAAATGTACACTAATCTTTGATTCACTTACTTTTCCTTTAGGCCAAATAGTATATCATGAAGGTCCTTTTCGTTGAAAAGTACTCTGCTGTTCACTAAAAAATCCATTTCATCGACTTTCTAGAAGAAAAGCTCCAAGAACATCTGAAATATTTTCATTATTTTCATATACTCCTTTTTTTCAGTCATGACTCTTTGCTCATTCCTTCACTTTTCCTTAAGGCCAAATAGTGTCAGATGTATGAGTATATTTTCAAATTAATTAAAAGAAACTCTGAAATTACCGTTTTTCTGACGTTCTGAAAGAAAGGCACATACAACATTTTCACAATATTTAAATATTCGTAATTCCATCTCTGACTCACTCATGTTCATCATTTTGTATAATACTGATATCACTTACTATGAGATCCACTTACAGTACCTATATGAGAAGTCAATTTTTTATATTATCTTGATCACTTTTACTCAGAATATAATTTTAAACAGTAAACTAACTTTTATTAACAGCTCCCGTCTTCATAGGCCAATTACATTTACTTAAATGTTGGTTCTAAAAACACTAGGTAAGAATTTTTTAAGTCAAAAGGCAAACGTTGTTTGAAAGTCAAATGAGTGTCATTACAGTGGGTCCAACCTTTACGACATTTTAAATAGCATGTGTAATGCCCTGATGTTGTTGAAGGACCGTCATGATAAATAATAGCTACAGTTGTAAAAGTTCTTCCTGAAATTGATAACTGAGAAGCCACTAAATTTTTAGTAGAAGTTATCAATTTACTTCCATCAGGTCTACATCGTTGGAACATTAAAATGACATACTGACCATAATTTTGTAAAAATAATGTAGACAGCATTGCAGACCTACATTGAGTACACACCATATTGTGATCAGCTGCTTTAACTCGATTATTAAAAGACACTGATTTGTAGTCTGGTAAAGTCAAATATATAAATCTTTCAGTGTCCATTCTAGTACTACTTGATAAACTACAATTGTCGCAGTCATGCTGCCATTGATAAGAAAGACTAAAAATATTTTTTATATCTACTCCTTCATCTTCCAATACATCAAACATATACATTAAAAATTCGTGACAATCCTGCTGAATATTCTGTGAAAATTGATTTTGACCAGAACATATGTCTAGAAGATTTCGAATTTCTTAAACACTTCCTATTTTTGCTCTATCACTGCTACATTTCTGAAACACAGAATTCAATAAACAGCAGAATGTTTCGTCCCGATTTTCAACAATTTGTTCTTGTAAATTTTGAAGAAAAAAAACAACATTAAGCACTACATTAGCATAGCAGTTGACACCAGAACTGTTTTCAAACTGAAATCCAACAACATCTTCAACAGAATCCTTTTTCTTTCTGCTTACAATTACAGTTTCATCTACTTTTTGTCTTTTTGCTAGTACCCCACTGAAATTATTCTCATTTCTTCTTTTTCGGCCTACCACACGTTTTTCAAACAGAGGATATTGAGGCAAATGTGGAGCATATTCTCTTCTTAACCTATTGTATTCTTTAACACAATCTAGATCTGCACAAATCTTTGTCTCATCACACTCAACCAAGTACAATCCTGATAAAGTTCTGACTCGTGATAATGCCACATATGCCATACCTTCTTTAAGCACAGAAGTTTCAATGTTCACCAGAGCACTATCTACACTTAAACCTTGAGATTTATGAATTGTCACCGCATATGCCAGACAAATAGGGAACTGTTTTCGGCGAAAATATAAGTCTTTCACAAGTAAAAATCTAGCAGAACAATGACTGATTTGTTGTACTTCCTCAATGCCATCAAATTTAATTTTTAGAAATTCATTCCATCTCTATTTCTGTAATTCACAAAATCAACAACATGACCCGTTGCTCCATTTACCAGACCTCTTTCAACATGAAAATTCCTTCTCAAAATGATACGACAATTTAAACACACATTCAGAGTCTTTTCAAAACCAGCAATTTTAGATATACTCCAAATGAATCCAATTTTGATTTCAAATTTTCAGACAAAATAATTGTTGCTCCCATATGCTCTATTTTAACTACAGCTTCCAGTTTCACAATCTCTTCATTTTCTAAATTTAACATTTTGTTGTTCAACATCGAACATTCTTTCGCAGTTGGCATCAAACATATCCCAGATTTGTTGTCAGTAATTTTCTTAAAAATATCCTCTGGAAGAATGTTTTCATCTGGATACAAGTTTGAAATTAATCGTGCATGTAAAGCTTCCTTTCCATGCTCACTTAGTTTTTCGATTCTTGTAGAATATTTTTATACCTTCATCCTTTGCCTGTCGCATATTTTGAAGCAGTTCTGCATATTTGAAGTTTAACCATATATTAACGTTTCCAATGCTTCCTAGGCACTTCCTGGTATCTTCATGCGTGAGCATTTTAAACACAGGTTGTCCTTTTACTGGAGTCAACTGCAGTAGATCTCCAAAAACAATAATGTGTTTTCCTCCAAATAAGACATCATAGTCTGTTCTAAGAATTTCTTGCATTCTCAAGTGCACAAAAGCAAGCATTAGATTTGAGACCATGCTTACTTCATCAATGATAAGAAGTTTCATTTTCTTCAGGATTCTCGAAACTTCAGAACACGCATCTCCCGATAACTTGTATTATTGCAATTTATTATCATGCTCAACTGGTAGCATCAGTAAACAATGTAATGTAATCCCTTTAATGTTATGTGCCGCCAGCCCAGTTGGAGCGGTTACAACACAAGACAGCGGTGATTCAGTCCTTTTCTGCAAATAAGTTGCAATTGCTTTAATCAGAAAACTTTTTCCAGTTCCCGCTTCTCCACTCACGTACAGTCAGACAGGCTTAAATGATGTACATGAGCACTCTTTTTTCTCATGACTGAATCCATGTTCAATCTGTTCTGTGACTTCGTCATATATCTGTTTCTGCTCAATGTTTAGTTGTTTCACCAAATCTTCTAAGTTGATTACATCCTTTTCAGCTTGTTCCATAGCTCTTTCCACCTCATCCATGGCAGTGGCAGCCTCATTTGGAATAATTGGTCCTCCTAGTGGATCCTGACTCAATGAAGTAGAACTCTGACTGCCTTGAGAACTGTCTCTAACAATCTCTGCAGCAATTGTGGCTTCTTGCTCTATTTCTTCGTTCAACATTTGCAGATAATTTGGAAAAACAGGACATTCTTTGGTATCCTTGGTTGCATTAAAAGAATCTTCGTAACAGAGAAAATCTCCAAGTAGTTCCTCTTCTCTACGCCATGGTTTAAAGAGTTGCAAAAGAGCCAAATAGTAAAATTCCCTTTTGTCTGGATTTTCGCAACTCAATTTTCGATGATTAATCAAATGACCTTTTCTCTGTTTCACTAGACATCCTTCACATCCAATGACAGCATATATTCCATTATTGATATCTTCTCTGATGTTTCTCTTATAAATATAGCTTTGCAGAACTTCATAGAGACAAGCGTTCTCAAGGTGAGGACTTCTATTTGGATAGTATGTATCCAACATGTTTGTCTTCAAAATATCTGTACTTTCTGGTTCTTTCTCCGCCAAATACTCTATTTCTTCTACAGATTTCAAAACTCGGTTTTGTGTTGCAGCAAGACCTAGACTCACCCAAATGATGGTTCTAGATTTGGCATATAGACTTGCTGATGACAATCGATCAGAACATTCATATGCTCCAATTTCTCGATGTGACAACATCTTCAGACTGTAACTGTATAATTTCTTGCTTATACTCTTTTCATGTGAAATGTCCTCCCACATTTCCTTCAGTTCTGTCTTTTCTTTTTTTGTGATGTAAGACGTCACATATCGAGCCACAGCAATAGAGTTGTCAGCAACTCACTGAATATCCATGTTAGCATTCCACATGGACACAATCACTGGGTTGTAGACGTTGATGTACTTGGACTCTTCGTTTCTTTTTAAATTGTATGTATTTTTTGGTGATTTCCTTGTCACAGTATGTCGTAGAGAAGACATCAAATTATTTACTCTTCCTTTAGAAATCACTGGTCGTGGAAAGCCGAAACGACATTTTGTGTAGAACTTTTCCTTGTTTTTGAATTTTCAACGACAATACTTCCCACAACGATGGGATTGAAAGCGTAAAACTTGTTGCCTTAAACTGTTTTCCTCAGTAGTTTTCGGAGCAGCACACGTTGAATACTCTTCAATGAAACTCATCACTGTTTCATCCGAATCTGTTCCAAATTTGGGTGCATCTTCAATCCATAACAACATATGTATGTGAGGAGCACCTCTCGCTTGATACTCCTTTCTCCAAAAGAAATCCAAAACCTCTCCAAGGGGAGGATTTTTTTTGTTGGTACTAAAAGACATCATAGCTTCAAATCTATGATTAAAATATCTGCATACATTCACTGGATCCAAAGAACACAGTTCTCCAGGTTTTTTGAATTCTATATTTTGTATATTTGCATTTGCCTCACGTATAAATTGAAGTAAGTCGTCCCATGCATACTCGGCACAGCTAAGAGTGAGGAACCATGTAGGAGTTCCTAAGTTACTTAGCATACATTTCAGTTCCCCATGACGACGGTACCAATACTCGTTTGTACCACGCTGACATGCCATGAGATTGATTAGATGAGATTCCAAAATATTATCTTGCAGATTGACTTTCTCCATAAAGTCCCTCGCCGAAACATTTTGCAGATGTGCTCCACTTTTCAGTATATGATTTACTGCATAAGAAAGCCCAGACAAGTCACTTTCATACAGTAGATAAAACAAATAGGGAATGCATTGACGAAACCTTGGATCTTCAGCATATAATCTTAAAGTCCGGTATTCAGATGCAGGAATTTGAAGTGGTTGATCGTCATATCCTCCACCTCGACCTGTTGGAAATAGCTGTGGAAAAGAACGAGCTTCCAAACTTTCTTCCCATACACTAATGGGACTTCCTTTTGCTGCTTTCATTTGAAACAAGTCAATTGCATTCCCCATTACTTCTTTGGAATGCAAAGGATGAACAGTGTAATGTTCATATATTTCTTCACTTCTAGACACATCAACTTTTTCAATTTGGCCGGCTGAGCAATCACTGTCTTCTTCTGCAGCTATTTCCTCTGCTCCAACACATACATGTTCGTAGTACTCATTGTTTTTGATTAAATACAAAGTTGCCTTTTTGACTTTCCTAACATCCACTAAATCGTGTTAGATTTTCTTACTCTTTGTCGGAACCCCATTAACTAGAATAACTAAAGGTTCCTCTTCTACTTTTTCTATACCAATTGTATCAATTTTTTTCTTGAAATCTAGAGGCAAATAAACAACTCTTCCCTTTAATCCTCTCTGCAAATCTGAAGGAGGCAATTTCCCTATCTTAGGCTCCATGCGAACAATAGCCTGAAAAGGATGGACACATTGAATCAAAATAGATTCATATGTATTTAAATCCATCAATTCAGCAGGAATGTCTACCAACTCAAGATTATTATGAACAGCTCTAGCAGGCATTCTGTTTTCATTTAATTTAATATAACAATATTTACAAATACGCTGATCAGAACTCAAATCAAAATTCTTCCATTCACTATTATTTTCCATTTCACTTTTTCCATATAAATCAGCTAACCTAGTCTGAATCTTATAATGAGTCCGTCGACAACACACACAAGTAAAATTAGGCCTTTCACTTGATTTTACCTTAAACTTAGTAATTTCCTGGTCAAACTTTTCTGTACTTGAAATCTGTACATTGTCTTCCACATTACCTTCTATTACTGTGTCAATTTCTACACTGTCCTCTTTTTCACCAAAATAACAAAACTCAATGTCTTCACAAATCATCTTCACATCAAATTCAGTTCCATGCAAAAGAGCACTGTTTAACTGTTTAAGCTTGAGTGCTGGACTTTTTGCATAATACAACCTTCTCACTAATTTCCTCATTTTGTTATGAAGAACTGCTAACATCCTAAATTGATGAAAAACACTCTGACATACTTTTCTTGAAAGACAAGCCAGTGAACGGCCTTGCAAACCTGTCTTTTCTCTCACTCTGCAAGGATCTAAGTCTTGCAACATCTTCATTTTTTGTTTTAAAATTTTCTTACTATATGTACGTAAGAAATTACGAAGCAAATCGATTGATTCCTGTCGCACACTACAAATACTACTACACTTCCAAGTGTACACTGGACCCTTAGTACGTCTCCCTAAAACTTCATTAGTTAACACCTCTTCTGCATCTCTAGACACAAGTTTCTCTTTTTCAATCGGACAACCATCTTTCACCTCATATGCTCGACCACTGGTGTCAACTGCATGCACCAAATCATTCTCCTGAAAGTAACTCTCCTCATTAAAAAATGGCTCACAACTTGAACTATGCATCCATTCTCCAGAAAAGACTTTACAAAAATTAGTCCGATTAATTACTCTTTTGCATCTACTCTTTGATTTGAAAACATCAATTGTCTTGTTAAGTGTCCTAATTCTATTGATTACTAAAATAAATATTTTTTTCTTAACTTCAAAAGCCTGATCAACAATTTTCTCTACATTTTTCTTTTTCTTGTAAAAAGCAGCTCTCTGTTTACCTTTCTTAATGTTTTTTAACAAATTTAAAACTACCCTATTGCGAAACATTTGTTTACGAATGTACCTAAATTGGTTTTGCCTTCTATTCCTATACATATTATTCTCTCCTGCTGCAGTATTAACATTTTTGTGGGGCCTCTCCTTCATCTTCAAATTTGCTCTCTCCTTCTCTTTGTTTACATTGCCATCAACATTTTTTTTATCTACATATGTTCCGAAAGAAAGACTTAGTTGTCTTACCAGGAGCTTTTTTCCTGTCTTTTGAAGTATTTGTTGTAGAAGAGTGCTTTAATTCCGTTGCTGTTTTTAATTTTTTCCGCTTCACATCTTTTATTCTCCTTTGCCTTGACGGCATATTTCCTTACTATGCAAATCTTGATTTCAATCTGTGATAAAGAAAAAAGATAACACATTTTAGACCACTATTACCAAAGAACAAAGCAATAACAATAAGCAAACGATATAAACACTACTTTACAACATATCTAAGTTTACATCACAACAACTATGTAACTAGGATTAAGACATAGAAAAAGAGCTAGAGGAACTAACATAAAAAAATACAGTGAGTCAGACAAAGAAACAGATAGAGGAAGTAAAACATAGAAAAGGAGTAAGACAGAAAGAGTGTATAATATGTTGTAAGGCAGAAAAAGGATGTAATAAGGAGAGGGAGTCAATCAAAGAAATGGACATAGGGAATAAGTTAGAAAAAGGATATAACAGGGTGTAAGACAGAGAGAGGGTGTAAGAGGGTGTAAGACAGAGAGACGGTGTTAGAAGGGGACAGGACGTAAAAGAGACTAAAACACAGAGAGGCTGTAAAAGGTAGAGAGAGAGACTAAGTTTGAGAGAGGGTGTAAGAGGAACTAAATGAGAGAGAGGATGTAACAAGGAGTAATAAGAGAAAGGGAATAAATCAGAGACAGGGTATAAGAGAAAGTAAGTCAAAGAGAAAGTATATGAGAGTGTAACACAGAGTCAGGATGTAAAAATGAATGAGTCAGAGAGAGGATGTTAGAAGGGGACTGATGGAAAAATAGAGTAAGTCAGGAAGAGAATATAACAGAGACTTATACATTCTTCATAATAATTTGTAAAGAATCCTTGGTGCATAAAGGAATTGTATTTTATAAATGAGCGAGGTTTCAATAGTGTAATGAAAAGCTTATACATATGACCTTTTCTCTGTTTTTCAAATGTTATTCTGAAAAAAGATTGTGAGGCCTAAGCAGGAGTGCAGATGAGATGAAGCCTGTCCAGGGGAGCACAAAAGGTGAGGCTTGTGTCCAAGAGTGCAGTGGACAGGACTTCATAAAGCCTAACCACCACTGCACTCTTAGACACAACCCTCACCTCCTTTGCACCCCTGGACAGACCTCTCTTGCACTACACTCTTCAACTCAGGCATCACCTCCTCTGCCCCCCGATATAATCCTTACCTCATCTGCAACCCTGAATACACCTCAACTCATCTGCACCATTAGACAGGCATCAGTTTATATACACTCTTGGACACGCCTCATCTCATCTGTACCCTGTTACCATCAATTATACTCAATGTATTGAGGCCTGTCCAAGGGGCACAGATTAGATAATGTTTCTCTAAGGGTCAGAGGAGGTAAGTCCTCTCCATTGCACTCATGGGCACAGGCCTCAACTCCTTTGCACCCCTGGACATACCTCACCTCATCTGCACAATCCACTTCATAATTTGAGGAAACACAGGTGACATAATTGTGAAAGGTTCAAATATTTTTATGTAATCATGCACACACTATTTATTCCTTCTCAAAAATATAAAAGCCATTGATTTGCCCCAAAATCTTTTTTTTAATAACATTTTAGAAACAGAGCACAGCTCCTATGTACAACCATTCAACTTCACTACTGAAACCTTCACAAAATAAAAATCCTCTATCTTGCAAATGTAGATACCAAGCATTATCAAAAAGCATGACACAAACCAACAGCAAAGAAGCTCAAGGGCTCATTTATGAGGCCCTGCGTCAGTTTTGCGCTGCTGATGCCTCACTTTTTGTGACGCATCGGCAGCATAAAACATGTGCCTTATTGCGCCATATTTAAAAAGTGACGCATCTAGGTAGATGCGTCACTTTTTAAACCCTTGCGCCACATTATACCTGCGTCAGATATAATGTATGCAGAAGGGGCGTTCCCCCACAAAAAGCCTCGTAATAGTGACGCAGTGAAATCTATGAGATTTCACTGCATCACTTTTATGACGCTGTTACGTCAAAATCTTGCGCCTGCCACACAGCAGGCGTAAGACTGATGCAAGCCCTTTCACATGAGGCTTTCCCCATGTGAAAGGACGCATTGCTGGAGTTGCGTCACTTTTGTGACACACTCCAGCAATGCGTCACTTTTGCACTTACAGATACGTCAGAAATACTGACTTTTCTGTAAGTCCTTGCGACATGATGCGTCATACATTAAATATAACGCATCATTGGTGTCGCAAGAAGTGTGCAGTGAAAAGTGACGCATCGCTGTTTTCATAAATAAGGCTCTCAGTATGCTTCCTAATCTGAGGTAACACAGGTGACATGATTGTGAAAGGTTCCATTTTTTTAATGTTATCATGCACACACTAATTATTCCTTCTCAAAAATGTAAAAGCCATTGATTTGCCCCAAAATCGATTTTTGAATAACATTATAAAAACAGAGTGCAGGTCCTATGTACAAGCATTCCATTTCAGTACTGAAAACTCACTATTTTACAAAATACATTTCCTCTCTCTTGCAAACATTCCTACCAAGCATTACCCAAAAAATGACACAAACCAACAGCAAAGAAGCTCAGTCTGCTTCCTAATCTGAGGTAACACAGGTGACATGATTGTGAAAGGTTCAAATATTTTTATGTAATCATGCACACACTATTTATTCCTTCTTAAAAATGTAAAAGCCATTCATTTGCCCCAAAATCGTTTTTTCAATAACATTTTAGAAACCGAGCGCAGGTCCTATATACAAGCATTCAATTTCACTACTGAAACTCATTGATTTGACCTAAAATCGTTTTTTAAATAACATTTTAGAAACAGAGCGCAGGTCCTATGTACAAGCATTCAATTTCACTACTGAAACCCATTGATTTGCCCTAAAATCGTTTTTTAATTAACATTTTAGGAACAGAGCACAGGTCCTATGTACAAGGATTCAATTTGACTACTGAAACCCATTGATTTGCTCTAAAATCATTTTTTAAATAACATTTTAGAAATAGAGCGCAGGTCCTATGTACAAGCATTCAATTTCACTACTAAAACCTCACTATTTCACAAAATACAAATCCTCTATCTTGCAAATATTGAAACCATGCATTTTCAAAAAGCATCACACAAACCAACAGCAACGAAGCTCAATGTGCTTCTTAATCTGAACTCTCTATCTATATTGAATGAATCATAACTCACCTTTACAAATGCTTTGGGAGATTGAGAACAGTGTCAGATACACACACCAATATTTCTTTAGCAGAGCAAAAGGTATGTTCTCCAGGCACTGCAACCATGAATGGCACAGAAAACCTCTAATTCTACACACATATCCCTTTTTGTTAACCAATTAAAACTCTTCCCTCTCTATTTTCAAACCAACACCCTTCCCCCCCCCTCAGCCCTTTCTACCTGTTACCATAGCAACTCCCTCCTCACTGAGCTCTCAGGATTAAAAGTTTATTCTACAATGTTGCAAATGAACTCAGCAAGGATGTTTGACCTCTCAATACACCAGCTTATCAGGTGCAATCTTTCTTTTAATGACTTTTTCTTAACCATTCAAATTACTTCTTTCACAGAACAGAACCATGCACCCTAACTTTCAGTTTTCAACTTTCTGAATCCACCAATCATTGCTTGTGATTCAAGAGCACTGAAACTCCTCAGTTTTTTTTTGCAAACTCCTACTGTTCCAACTGCCATTTTATACCTACACTTCATCTGACTGCACCAGAACCTCCTCTCACCATGTATTCTGTCCGGATTATTGGACATAGCTATATCCACTGGGCTCAAAGGTATGCAGCTCTCAGAAATTTTCACAACCTTGATTTACCAAATGTGCACATCAAATGGATTGGTTAAAGAGGATTGAGATGTCATCAATTGATACCATTGGTGAAAACCTTTCACGATCTGCCACACCCTGACCTTATAATTTTGCACTGTGGTGGAAATGACCTAGGCACTTTGACTGGGGTAGGTCTGAAAATGGTTTTAAAGGACACCTTTAGGCAATTGATGACACTTTTTCCGCAAACTGCCTTGGTATATTCCAATATATGCCAAAGACAGAAATGGAAGTGGTCCAACCAATTTTGTCCACAATTTGAGAAAGCACGGAAACATGTGAATAAATCTGTTTCTGCTTACATGAGAGACTATGGAATGGGTTCAATATACAACAACAACTTGCGTTACAACATGCAAGATATCTACAGAGGAGATGGTGTGCACTTCTCAGATGAGGGGAATAGAATATTCCTCCTGAATTTAAGACTGTGCATTGGTACCTACTTGTAGGTACCTAAATCAGCCACAGAACCCAAAAGCTCTTTTCAGGGCTACCCTACCTCTGATCACTCTAAATGATTATCTTTTTCTAACTTTTTTCACTATTTTTCACCAAAGTACGCTCCCCGGTACGCTCCCCGGTACGCGTACCGGTCGCTCCCCCCGCGAAAATTATTATTTTTTTTTTTGGGCCTATATGGGCCTCCTAAGACCCCCTCAGAAAACCTAGGGGGTCAGGGAGTGTCTACTGTACCCCCTTTTACCCATTCCCAACGTTGGTTGTCCTCCATCTTGTGTCTCAATTCTTCCGAAACACAAGATGGAGGACTCCCGTTGCGCTTACCGGTACGCGTACCGGGGTGCGCACTGGTAAGCACTCCCAAAAAAATGTAAAACTTAATTTACATAAAAACGTCTGTAGAGATGTTCACCAAATATAGAATAGGCCCTACTACATGCCAGTCCCTACCATTTTCCCAAATTTGAAGGAATTCCATTGAGCCATTTGGCTGTAGCCCTGTCTAAATATCCTGAGGTAAATTACATGACAAAAACACATCTGAAGTGTTAGAATTTACAACCAATTAAAATGTTACTTTCATTTTCTACTAATATTTCCTGACATTTGATTGGTTATGTACATGAATATATATAAAAAAAAGAGGGAAACACAGCCATTTTGACTACTACTTCCTGAAGTACATTTGAAAAGGATTTTCACTGAAAACTTCAACTGCTTTCACAAAGGTAAGTTGTTATTTTGGAAAGTGAAGTATGTTGTGCACTTTGAGTTAATTTGGGAAAACATTTTCTGATAGTTATATACTATCCCTCTGTAATAGTTATAGATTGAGATAGGCTTCTCTGTAATAGTTATGGATTGAGTTAGGCTTCTCTTGTATAATTATGAATTTACTTAGGCTTCATAACATGCACTTTTTAATAGTTCTACTTCCTACCTGAAACCATACACTGCCGAAAATTTACTTCACTGTTAAAAGCTCAGAAATACCTGTCTGAACTTAAACCCAAAAGTACCCTAACTCAACTGATAACGTTTTTTTATGCAATTTACAGAAAGAAAATGGAAGAAAAACAACAATTCAATGGTATTTCTTTCGAAGTAAAGATTGAAAACAATCCAGATGAAAACAAAGATGTTTTGAATTTCATGGATGACTCTATAGACCAGCAATTAATTGACTGTTTCGAACAAATTGAATCATGCAATGATAATTATGAAGAAATTCCAGTCAATATAATGTCAGAAGTTTTATTAAATTTTGAAAAAGAATACATTTATATTTATAAATCAAAAATTGTTTGAGACATTATTCATTTTTATATGTAATTCATGAAGTAGTACCAAATTAATTATAATATAAAGTGAGACTTATAGTATTCTGTGCAACTTTTTTGTCTTACATAGTAAGTTTACTCATTTTCATCATCATAAGGGAGCAGGATAGACTACACATGATCCCCTAGGCCTTCTCAGGGAGTCCTTAAAGTATCTATTTCTACTTTCCTGACAGAGAATGATATGGATTCCATATACCACAATAACTTCTGTAACAACATGCAAATTATCTACAGAGGAGACAGTCTACATTGAATTTAAAACTCTGCATTGGTACCTACATGCTAGTACTTATATCACCCACATAACACAACAACTCTATGCAGAGCTACCCTACCTCTAAACACTTGAAATTATTATTTTACTGTTTCGCTGGGTTTTCCCCTTGGTACGCTCCCCGGTAAGCTCCCCGGTGCGCGTACCGCGCACTCCCCCCGCGAAAATCGTTTTTTTTTTTGTCCCGCGGGACCCTTTTATGGCCCCCACATCAAACCTATGGGGTCAGGGGGAGTCTACTCTGCCCCTTATGGTAATTTCAACCTTTTTTTTGCCACCTCTTGTTTCTCGATCCTACCGAGACACAAGATGGCGGCCGCTCCGGACTGTTTGGAATGTTTACAGACACCCGAGAGCCAATCAGCTTTCTGCTCGCGAACTCGCGTAGCGCGCTGGTACGCTCCCCGGGGCGCGTACCGGGGCACACTTATATATATATATTTTTTTAACCTAAATTACTCAAAATCCACTGAAGCGCATATCTTGAGACATAGTAAAGGCACATCGGGCTACCTGTCCCTACAATTTTGCCAATTTTGGTGGAAATCCATTCAACTGTTCGGGCTGAAAGTGAGTCCAACCGCCCTCTGGAAATTAACGTGGGGAAAACACGTTTTGGGACCCCCCTTTTATCTCGGCCCCCCCCAAACTTTCAGGGAAGGAGCGGAGCGGAACGGGCAATCTTCTTTGAGAAATTTGCGAAGATTCGTCCACCGGCGCCAAAGTTATTGACAATAGAATGTTGCGGATTTCCTATGGAAAGTAGATCCCAACTATAACTACCTACTGGCGACCGCCAGTAGGTAATATATATATATATATATATTCACTGAAAAAACCATAGGTTATAGACCATATATAGTTAGGAATTAGCATTTACAAAACCTTGAAAATTCACTGAAAAAACCATAGGTTATAGACCATATATAGTTAGGAATTAGCATTTACAAAACCTTGAAAATTCACTGAAAAAACCATAGGTTATAGACCATATATCGTTAGGAATTAGCATTTAAAAAACCTTATTTTACTCACACAAAACCATTGAAATTCCATATATAGTTAGTTGCACTAACTATATATCGCGCACCCGCAATCCACTGCTGATGATGTCACATATTACATCATTCATGACATGGTCAGTGACATCACTGATGACATCTCAAATGACATCACTGATGACATCACTGATGACAACATCCAGTGACTGTATGTTTCTGTAAAGTTAAAATGTGTCTTACATATTGAAGAATGAGTGGAAGTATAAGTGTCTGGACAAAGGATTTAGTCTATAACCTATGGTTTTTTCAGTGAATTTTCAAGGTTTTGTAAATGCTAATTCCTAACTATATATGGTCTATAACCTATGGTTTTTTCAGTGAATTTCAATGGTTTTTTAATAGCAAATATCATAAGCTGTCGAATGTCAAGTACGTGGTAAGTAAAAACATTTTCGTGTTTATGCACACTGATCTGCTTTGAATGCTGCCCCCCACCCCTCATTTCTATTAGGAGTACTCTCTCTTTGCAGATAGTGAAGGGTAGTTAACGCAGGCCTTTGCCCCCGTTGTAATCCGTCGTGCCTGCTTCTCTCTCCATTTGATTGATTGTTCTCGTGTAAAAAAACAAAAGGAATCGAGCAAAATCAGTAGGCCACTAATGGGATCTCTTTTTGACCTCGCTAAAATAGAAACATTAGGAACAACCTGTTGAAAATAGCAATGTGTATGTACATAAGCGGCGTTCATTTGTGTTCACAGTACCCCTTGTTGATTGTTTGAATCGAGCATTGAATTGTTCGAAGTTGGTTCTCTTAAGGATCTTCTCTGCCTGCAAACGAGGAAGAATAGGAATATTCTCTCTCCCTTTGCAGATAGTGAAGGGTAGGTAACGCAAGCCTTTAACACGTCGTACCTATTTCATTCCTCATTGATTGATTGATTGTCCGAACATTGACTGTTTGGGAATTAGTTCTTTTTGGAGGTATTCCCTGTTTGCAAATAAACGTAGGAAAATCTTTGCAAGTAGTGAAAGGGTACGTAATGCGGACCTTTCTCCCCCGTTGTAATCTGTCATGCCTATCTACTCCCCACTGATTGATGCACCTGTTTCACCCGGACCATTTACTAGAGATAGGTCATCTGGCCCGACCAGAGAGCACCCCTAGTGAAAAGGACATATGCAATAATAACGAAGTGATCACTGTATCCTGTTAACAGAAACTTTAGCATGAAACAACCTGGAAAGAAAAGAATAGGAAAACGAAAATCAGTAGGCCACTGATGAACTTTTTATTAAATAACAAACAAAGAAACGATAACAATACGTAATGATAAAACCTATTATTGTCCTAGAAACAAGAAACGTTAGAAGTAAGCCCGTAATAAGAAACCTGAAAACATCGCCCCTCACTGCCCCAAAACGTGTCTGTCCCACCGCCTGCCACGGCCAAATAACGGCAAACTGGGAAAGATAGAAGTCAGCAGACATCCGCCCCATTCTAGAAACTTCCAAAGGGCAACAGGTTTTCGGCTACGCCCAGCCGGAAGCAACACATATAAGGCGGGTCCTGCTGCCACGCCTTGGCCAGGAGATCATCACGTAGGGTGTAGCCGGAGGAGAGGCCGAGGCCAGCGGGACCCGGCCAGGGGGATTGACAACACTGGAGAGTTTCAGGGGGGGGAATGTCCGTGTCCTCGACCCTCCCCTCTCTCTCCCAGTCCGGCCGCGGTGGCCCTTGAGAGTTGCAGGTTGTCCCTCCACACTCTCTCCCGGTCTGGCCACCAACGGCCGGGGGCTGGGGCCGACGGGATCCGGCTGCAGCCGATGAGCCAAGGAACCCGTTCATGGGGCCAGAGCAAAGGGCGTCCGGCCGCCATCCACCGGAGGTCCGGCCCAAAGACGGACGGGACATTTCTTCTTTCTTGAATAATTGCTGCAACAACCCTGGGGGGGGGATGTCTTGCACATGCCTCCGACCCCCCCCTCTCGTCCTCATCGCCTGGTCCGGCCATAACAAATCTCAAGCGAGACGCCGTGGGGTGCACTGGGAGGGAGAGACGGTGCGAACAGGCCTCTCCCGCCTCCCCAGGTGGAGGCTTCCCAGCTGCACCCTCAGCGCTCCAGGCGCCCGGAAAAGGGTTCTTCCACTGTGGCGATGCTGCAACGTCTCGCCCGGCAGGGTGGAGCCCGTCCGCTCATTTGACCCCGCGATCGCCAGTAGCTACCGATCTCTCAAAATGGCGGTCGACCTGGCAAGAGCGGGCCCAGCATAAAGAAATGGCCCGGTCACTGGTAGACTCCACCACCGTAGTCCTCCACGACCTTGAAGATTCTAGAGGAGCCGGGGGAGTCCCCGACCCCCGCAGACACCCCCGATGGGGAATGACTGCCATGATCGCCCGTGGAGTGACGAAACTGTAGCCGCGGGACGTCGGCGCTCCCATGCTGGCGCCAGCCTCAGTTTGAATGACTAGAATCCTGCAGACCTCAGTTCCGGTGAAAGCACAGTGTGACCCGGTAGGAAAAATTGGTGCACCCCCTCCCCTTTTTGACTGATGGTTCAAACCACCGATCCTTTCCTTTGCCCTTTTAACGGAACTTTGGACTGCCTCCCCCCCCCCGCGGCACCCCACGCCGTTATTTGCTGGGCGGCAACTTACTAGACATCACCTTCGTGACATCCAGATTTCAGCGCGTTCTGCTGCCTTGGAACTATTCGCACAACAGACCGCTACTGACAACCCACCCCCCGGGACGCCCCACGCCGGATACCCAAATCAGTGCGGCACCCCGGCAACATCTTCTGAATTTTCATAATTTGAAAGAACTAGTAACATGTCCTCATCAGGAATTTCCTCTTCAATCATCTCATCAGGAATTTCCTCATGAAAAGTCTGCAATGATGATTCTTGTAACTCTATGGTCTCCAAACATTCGATAAATTCGCCATCAAGACATTGATCAAAAAAATCATTCAAGTCATCTCCTCCTTGTGAGAATATTTCATTATTGGTGCTGTCAATTTCAATAAATGTAGTGGATAATTCAAAAGAAATTGCCACGGTCTCTTCGTTGTTTAAATGTTTTTATTGTTTTTGTTTTGTTGTATATATTTATATAAGTTATTAAAGTTTTATATTCCTACTACTTTGTTGGAGTGCTATATATTTTTAATGTGACACATAATTGTAAAAACTTTGATGTACAAAGAGTCATCCCTGGAATCTTCCGCTTCAGGCTCGGTCCCCTCCCCAATCACAATACAGGATGGTTTTCAGATAGTATGAACACGTGTGGTGTGACGGATCTCATCGGGTGTGGGCCTTGATCTACTATAACTCCTTTGAAGAGGGGTGATTCTTTACAGCTGGGGCCATAAACTACATCTGCAGGGCTAGCTGATAGCCTAGGACCGGCCTGGACAATCGGACACAGAGGAAGAGGAGTGTCAGAGGGTGCGGTAGTGAATAGGGCGAAAGGGAGGTGTCGGGCGGGCACAGAGTGTGATTCTCAGGGAAGAGCAGCGCAGATGGGGGGAGGTTTATTGCCCATGCATAAGACAGAGAGCGGGGGTGAGCAGTGCCTGGGGAAGATGCTTGCGAGGGTGGGGAGCCATGCTACGAATCGACAGCGTGCAGAGAGTGGGTCTGGTCAAGGCATCTAAAATGGCTGCCGTGCACAACAAAAGTGTGGCATTTCAAAAAAGGCAAGATGGCGCAGACAATGTTTTTCAACACTTCCTCATTTCCTTCGAATCGAACGTTAACAGACGTTGGTGCATATTGCCAAAGTTAAGCGATATTTATCGCTAACGATGCTTAGCAACGAATTTTTTACCGCTAAGCATCGTCAGAAATTATCGAAGATAAACCTTGCTATTATCAAGGTTTATCGCAAATGCGATAAAAAACGGCCGCAATGCATGAATATCGCTAAAAAGTCAGCGATATTCATGCATTACCGAGCTAATGCTCTTAGCCATGTTATCCACCTCCCATTGGATAACATGGCTAAGAACTGCTCAGGGCAGGTGTTAGTTTTTGGAGATATTCGCGCTTAGCGCGAATATCTCCAAAAGTTGGTAATAGGAGATAGATATCTTGCATGTTGTAATGCAAGTTATTGTGGTATATGGAACTCATACCATAATCTCTCAGGAAAGCAGAAACTGATCCTTTTGGGACCGCCTGAGAAGGCCTAGGGGGTGAGGGGTACTCTACTTTGCCCCCTTTTCACGTTCCGAACTATTTTATTTTACTCTCTTCTGTAATTACACAAAATGGCAGCGATAAGATGCATCAGAGACAGACAGTGAGAGAAAGGAGGCCGGAGATGAAGAAGAGATGTCAAATACACATTGGAGATAATATAGTGGGAGAAGGGAAGTAAATATGAGTAAACTTACCATGTAACATAAAAATGTTCCACTCTATACTATAAGTCTCATTTTATACTACAATCACTTCGCTACAACCTCATAAATTAAAAATAAAAATGAATAATGTCTCAAACAATTTTTGTATTTCTAAATATAAATTTATTCTTCTGAATTTTCAAAATTTGAAAGAACTAGTAACATGTCCTCATAAGGAATTCCCTCTTCAATCATCTCATCTGGAAACTCCTCATGAAAAGTCTGCAATGATGATTCTTGTAACTCTATGGTCTCCAAACATTCGATAAATTCACCATCAAGAGATTGATCAAAAAAATCATTCAAGTCATCTCCTCCTTGTGAGAATATTTCATTATTGGTGCTGTCAATTTCAATAAATGTAGTGGATAATTCAAAAGAAATTGCCACGGTCTCTTCATTGTGAGCCATTTTATTTATTTTGAAATTGCTTGCTGTAAATTGCAGAAAAAAAATAATCACTTTCATTTATCGTTTTTAGTAATACATAATATAAAACTAACTTTATCAAGTATTTAGTATAACAGAAGGACTGTAAATAAATAACAGAAAACATTTTTCAAATTATCTTAAAGTGTACAACATAGTTCCCCTTACAAATTAACAACTCACCTTTTTAAAAGTAGGAGAAGTGTTAGTACTGTGTAAACCAAACACCAGAACTTGAGCACCAAAAATTCCTCACAAATGTACCTCAGACAGTAGTATCACAAAATGGCTGTGGTTTCCTCTCATTTTAGATATATACATAACCAATTAACTTTCATCACACACAAATACAAAACCAAAGTAACATTTTAATTGGTTCTAAATTTCAACACTTTCAAATGTGTTTTCCCCATGCAATTTTCCATAGGACATTTAGATACGTCTACAGCCTGAATGGCTGAACGGAATTACACCAAACTTGGCAAAATGGTACATCAAACCTAAGAGGTCAGGGAGGATATACTATGCCCCCTTATGGTCATTTGCCCCTTTGCTTTGGCCTCCTCTTGTCTCTCGATCCTACCGAGAGACAAGATGGCGGCCGCTACGGACTGTTTGGAATGTTTACAGACGCCGGAGAACCAATCACCTTCGCAAAGCTCCGTAACACGAAAAGTACGCGAAGCGGAGCGCTGTTACAGATATATATCTTTTTTTGAACGTTAATTTCTCAAAATCCACTGGAGCACATATATTGAAACCTAGCAAAGGCACATCGGGCTACCAGTCCCTAATATTTTGCCAAGTTTCGTGCAAATCCATTCAGCCGTTAGATTATTATTATTATTATTTTTTTTTGCCCCACGGGGCCCTTTTAAAACCTCCACATCAAACCTAGGGGGTCAGCGAGGATCTACTATGCCCCCTTATGGTCATTTGCCCCTTCGCTTTGGCCTCCTCTTGTCTCTCGATCCTACCGAGAGACAAGATGGTGGCCGCTACGGACTGTTTGGAATGTTTACAGACGCCGGAGAACCAATCAGCTTCGCTTCACAAAGCTCCGTACCGCAAAAAGTACGCAAACTGGAACGCTGCCCGGTCCGCTGTTACAGATATATATCTTTTTTTGAACGTTAATTTCTCAAAATCCACTGGAGCACATATATTGAGACCTAGGAAAGGCACATCGGGCTACCAGTCCCTACAATTTTGCCAAGTTTCGTGCAAATCCATTCAGCCGTTCGGGCTAAAAGTGAGGCCAACCGCCCTATGGAAAACTCAATGTTAAAAACACGTTTTGGGACCCCCCTTTTTTCTCGGCCCCCCCTTGACCAAACCCCCCCAAATTTTCAGGGGCTGCTCAGAAACAAAATGTTCCATTTTCCTGAAAATTTCAGCCAATTCCGTCCACAAACGCCAAAGTTATTAGACATAGAATTTTCAAAAATCCCATAGAGAAAAAATCCTAACTATATATACCTACTGGCGACCGCCAGTAGGTAATATACATATATATATTCACTGAAAAAACCATAGGTTATAGACCATATATAGTTAGGAATTAGCATTTAAAAAACCTTATTTTACTCACACAAAACCATTGAAATTCCATATATAGTTAGTTGTACTAACTATATATCGCGCACCCGCAATCCACTGCTGATCATGTCACATATTACATCATTCATGACATGGTCAGTGACATCACTGATGACATCACTGATGACATCTCAAATGACATCACTGATGACATCACTGATGACATCTCAAATGACATCACTGATGACATCACTGATGACATCATCCAGTGACTGTGTGTTTCTGTAAAGTTTAAATATGTTTTACATATTGAAGAATGAGTAGATGTAGAAGTGTCTGGATGAAGGATTTAGTAGGTGCGTGACTGACTGTATGAGTGAGTGATTAAATGTGTCTCACTGAATGCATGGGTTAGTGACTAAACTGTCTTAATTTGTGCATCATTATGTCTGTTGTTCTGTAAACTGCTGCATGTGTTGATCAGTAGCTATATGAGTAACTATATGGGTTATTGATTGGTTGCCCAAGCATTTGTATGGGAGACTGAGTGTGTGTGTGGGTGGCTGGGAGGTGTATGACTCTGTGCATATATGTGTGAGCAGTTGATTCACTAGATGTATGGGTTCAAAAGTGCATGTGGAAACAGCTGTATGGGCGGTTGACTGTGTGCATGAGTGTATTGGTGAGTGAATGGATATCTCAGTGCTACATGTCAAAGTAAGTACATATGTAAAATACAGTACATGTGAGAGTTGACATATATAAATAACTGTGCATAGGAGCCAGTGAATGTGTGAGTGGCTGTATGCATCATTGTGAACTTGTATCCAGGATTGTATAAGAGAGTAAATATGTTTTCAGTATATGTTTGAATAAGTAAGGTGTGTATAACTGTATAGTTGAGAAAATGGAGGTGTGATTGATTCTTTGCATGACTGACTAGGTGTCTGAGTAACTCCATGGATGAGTGACAGTCTGTGAGTGTATGTTTACACTGAGTGTATCTAAGGTTATATTAGAGTCTGAAGAGGTTCATTGTATTATCACATGAATGATGTCATCAGTGATGTGATCAGTAATGTCAAATGAGATGTCATCAGTGATGTCATCAGTGATGTCATTTGAGATGTCATCAGTGATGTCATCAGTGATGTCATTTGAGATGTCATCAGTGATGTCATCAGTGATGTCATTTGAGATGTCATCAGTGATGTCATCAGTGATGTCACTGACCATGTCATGAATGATGTAATATGTGACATGATCAGCAGTGGATTGCGGGTGCGCGATATATAGTTAGTACAACTAACTATATATGGAATTTCAATGGTTTTGTGTGAGTAAAATAAGGTTTTTTAAATGCTAATTCCTAACTATATATGGTCTATAACCTATGGTTTTTTCAGTGAATTTTCAAGGTTTTGTAAATGCTAATTCCTAACTATATATGGTCTATAACCTATGGTTTTTTCAGTGAATTTCATTGGTTTTTTAAAAGCTAATATCTATAGCTGTAAAATGTATTCTTCTTTAAATCCCAAAATATATTTTATATGTTTATTAATAATTTTTTTTTTAAATATTTTTTTTGTTTCGCTCCCGGTTCGCGAACCGGGAAGTTTCCCTTATGCTCAATTTGATGCCGCGACCCAGTCCGCGAACCGGTAAACGTTCCGTTAGCGCAACTGCCGCGTTAGAAATCAACATCGTGACGCGTCGCGGAAGCGCGACGTATCACGTTGTCGCGTAATGCGTCTTATGACGCGCTGCGTTAGCGCACCCGGAAGTGCTCCGGTACGCGAACCGAGGCGCGAAGCGCAGCGACCCGGAAGCGATCCGGGGCGCGTTCCGCAGCGCGTAACATAAGCGTGAGAGGTCATGTGACTTGTTAATAAAACTTTTCATTGGTTCATTTAACTTTTGGTTTCATAATCATGTAAGGCTAGGTCAGGTGACCTAAAAATAACACTTTTCATTGGTTTAGAACTATTGTTTTTCCCAAATGATGAAAACCCCTCCTTCTTTCCTCACTCTGACTTTCATCATTGTGAGAGGAAGACCTTTATTCATAGTAGAGCAATGGCTTCAGTAGTTGCTTCAGCTGGTGCACCCCCACCACCACCTCCACCTCCTCATGGGAAGAGAGGACCACCTCCCCAGGTCATCACCAACACAGAGGAGGAAGAGGAAGAAATAGAGGAAGAGGAGAGAGAAGGACCACAGTTCTTGGAAGAGGTGCCCCGGGTTTCCCATAGGAAAGCCAGTTTCATTTGGCAGTTTTTTTCAATCCCTCCAGGGCAGAAGAAAGTAAATGCGAGGTATGTCACCTGCCTCATTTGCAAAGAGAAAATATCAAGAGGGACTGATAAAAAGTATAGCTATGGGAACTATACCATGCATAGGCACATGAACAGGTGGCATCCACTCAATTACAGCCGGGCGGAAATACGTGACATGGAACAAAACCCAACAGCAACTCCTGTGGCCAGGTCAACATCGTTAATATCATTGACAGCAGCAGAGGCACGGGAAACCGTGCCAAACATCCAGGAGAATTTTGGGCATATGAAATATACTTGTCTGCACTGCGGTGCATTGATATCATGTGGTAACATGAGTATTAATTCCATCAACCTAGCTTATAACAATCATAATTGCCCTAACCGCCCCAGACAGTAATTTTTTTTTTGCTCCTGTTGAGCCCTTTTCAATGCCTGTTTTTTGTTGTTTCCCCCCCCAAAAAAACCAAAAAAAATATAAAATTGTTCAAAAAATACAAAAAAAAAAAAAATGTTCAAAAAAAAAATATATATATAAAACAACAAAAACATAAAAAAAAGTTCTTTTCAGAACTACCTCCCCTTTCAAAAAAAATTGCTAGAATGTTTAGCACTCTGGCAAGCTCTATTTCTTTTAGTTCGCTTCACAGTTCGCTTCCCGGTTCGCGAACCGGGAGCGAACCAACATTTTTTTTTTTTTTTTAAAAAGAAGAGTAAGTATAAGGAAAGTAAACAGAGAGTGATGTTAAAAGAAAGACAGCTATAGGGAGTAAACCAGAGATACTGTTTAATAGATCTATTTACCGAAGAAAAGACGGAAGAGGGTATAATTGTGGAAAACAAAATAGATAAGGAAGTGAAAGAAAAAAAAGAGAGTAGAACAATAACAAAGAAGAGTTTCTTGGAGAATGTGAGTGAATGTTCAAAATAAGATTAAAACATGGGGAATAACAGAGAGAAAAAATAGAAAACAGAAAACAAAAAATAACAGAAAAAGATTAATTAAAACAGCAAAGAAATGTAAATAACATAGAGCCATATCATCAACATAGGCAATAAAAGTTTTGCAGCTTTTATCGGCAGAAATATGTCACCAAAGCCGCTTTTGCGGCAGAAAACTGCCGCTAAAACCACTTTTGCACCAGTTTTCTGCCAATAAAAACAGCAATAATTGTATTGGCTGTGTTCATAATATGCCCCTTAGTGTGCTTCAACTACACAGAGAAAGCATTATGAACAAGTAGTGAAAAAGTGATCAGTCAAAGACACTAAGAGTAATAGAGACGGAGTGAGTGAACAAGAGTGAGGAACTATGAGAAGAGAGGGACTGAGAAAAAGAGTGGAAGGAGTTGAGTAAGTAGGTAATAGAGAAAGGAATGAGGAAAGTAGCAAAGGCAGGAAACTGAGAGTTAAAGAAATGAAGCTGTTGAACTAATAGTAGGTGAATGTGATAGAAATGTAACGAAAAGAATACAAAACATTTACCTTATAATTGTTGTTAAATTACTCACTTTTTGTTTTTATACTTTTAATCTGTGAAAGAGAGAACAAACATTTGAAAAATATTAAAACATGTATTTAAAAATTACAAAAGACAAGGGAAAAGATTGAAGGACAAACAGTTTTTCAACAACGTTGACACTGACAGAAGCTTCTGCTTCTCCAGGCCCCCTACACAGTCCTAAAGATATACATTTTAAACTAACAGTATCTTGATGCAGATGAAGTGAGGCCTATCTTAAAACATGGTGCATCTTTTGCACTGCTGTTGTCTCAGAAAAGTGTCGCAAGACACTAACATTTTAAATGATTGCTTCAGGATGCCAATAAGATGTGTCCTATCCAGAGGTTTGTTTGAGGTGAGACCTACTCAGGGTTCCAAATGAAATTTCGAGTTGTTTGAAGAGAACAGAGGACATAATACATGTGAAGGCCTACCAATGAAGTAAGTCATGTCCACTTCAATCTTGAACAAAGGCCAGACCTCTTCTGTGTCCGTGGACAGACCTAAACTTCATCTGCACAATGTCATTCATAAACTTAGGAAACACTGGTGATGTAATTGAAAAATGTGGAGTTTCTTTTCCTCATTTCACAATCACATCACCTGTGTTGCCTTTGCTTAGGTATCTCATAGTGCAGATGTAGTCCAGCATATTAAACAGTACCTAGAAGTGCAGCACTGCATGCAACAACTTTGACACTTATAAAAGCTTTTGCTTCTGCATGCCCCCTACACAATGCTAATTATATACATTTTAAACTGATGGTATCTTGCTGGAGATGAACTGAAACCTATCTTGCAACATGGTGCATCTTTTACACAAAAGTGACCCACAATGGAGCAAAAGAGGCGCACGGCCACCATAAATCTGACCCTAACATTTTAAATGATTGTTTCAAGATGCCAATAAGGTGTAACCTATCCACAGATTTGTTTCAGGTAAGTCCTACTCAGGGTTGCAGATGGAATTTAGGTTTGTTGAAGAATACAGAGAAGATAATACATGTGGAGGCCTACCAACGAAGTGAGTAATGTCCACTGCACTCTTGAACAAATGTCAGACCTCCTCTGTCTCCAGGAACAGGCCTAAACCTCATCTACACAATGTGGTGTGTAATGGTAGGAAACACAGGTAATATAATTGAAAAACATGCACATTTTTTTGCTCATTCCACAATCATATGACCTGTGTTTCCTTTGCTTAGGTATCTCATTGTGGAAATGTAGTCTATCATATGAAAGACTACGTAGAATATGAGCACTGTATGCAAGAACTTTGACACTTACAGAAGCCTCTCCTTCTCCATGCCTCCTACACAGTTCTAAATGTACATCATAAATGGAAACAGTACAGAATTAATTATACATGTTAAATGGTTTATTTTTGCTGTTCTCAGAATGTATCAAATTTCACTAAAAACAGTGACTTGAAGGTATTCATCATATAACAGCGGGAAAAAAAAACACAATCAAAATGATTGTGTTTAAAAAACCCATACAACATAACAAATCAGAATTCAGAACTCCTTAAAGTTAACTTACTTTCCATGACGTCAAAGGATGTCCTATGAACAGCTTACACTCTGTTGTGCTGTTATTACTTTCAGCCCGCCACTTTCTGAAAGAAAACCTCCATCGTTTTGAAAAACATGTTACATACAATAAATGACTTCTTGCTCTCTACCACAAGTTTCCACAAGGCCAAATCTTGTCAGAGCCATTTATAACTCTTGGATTTCTTGTAAGCCAATCCCGTCATTTGGCATTTCTGCAACTTTCAGAATTAAAATGTTGAAGATCATTTTCACAATCCTGGACTAGTAATATCTTCCCCTTCTTCCTCAGTCATGTTCTACATTTCCTATGACACTGATAGTGTTTACTATGAAGCAGACTTACACTACCTCTATGACTACTACAATTATTTAATTCTCTACATCACTTTTAATCACAAAGCAATGTAAAACAGTAGACAGCATTGCAGACTTACATTCCCTCTACTCTATGTTTTGTTTGGCTGCTTCAATTAGCTTATAAAAAGAAACTCATTCAAAGTGCACTTATTTCTCCATGACGTCCAGTCTTATGGTTACAAGTTATGTCTCTGAACTACACTTATCCTCAAGGCCAAATCGTGTAGGAGCCATTAGAACTTCTTGAAATTCCTCAGAGCACATCCCGAGATTCTTTCCCTAAAATTTTGGTTTTAAAAACACCAGGTAAGAGTTTTTAAGGCCATACGGCAAATTTTTTTTTAACATTAAAACAGAATCATTGCAGAATGACCAGCCATTTCTAGACTTTAAATAAGCTGTGTAATGTCCTGATGTTGTTGAAGGACCGTCATGATATATAATTGCTGCAGTTACAAAAGTCCTTCCTGATATTGACAACTGCGAAGCCACAACATTTTTAATTAAAGTTGTCAATTTTGTTCCATCAGGCCTACATCGTTGGAACATTAAAATGACATACTGGCCATATGTTCGTATAAATAATGTGGACATCATTTCAGATTTACATTGGCTACACTCCATGTTGTGATCAGCTGCTTTTACAAGCTTATTAAAGGAGACTGATTTACTGTCTGGCAAAGTTAAATATATAATTCTTTCTGAGTCTACACTAGTAGTACTTGATACCCTACAGTTCTCGCAGTCATGCTGCCATTGATAAGAAAGCCCAAACAGCTGATCTACATCTACACCTTCAGCATGCAATACATCAAGCATATACATTAAAAACTCCTGACAATCTTGCTGAATATTTTGAGAGAATTGTGTTTGGCCTGAACATCTGTCTAACAGATTTCGAATTTCAGACACACTTTCTATGTTTGTTCTATCAGTGCTACATTTTTCTAAGACAGAATTTAACAAACTGCAAAATCTTTGATCAGAATTGACCACAATCTCTTCTTTTACATTTTCTAGAGAAAACAAAACATTAACCACTACATTAGCATAGCAGTTGACACCAGAACTGTTTTCAAATTGAAAACCAACAACATCTTCAACAGAATCCTTTTTGTTTCTGCTTATAATTTCAGGTTCATCGACTTTTCGTCTTTTTGCTACAACCTCCCCAGTATTGGTCACATTTCTTCGTTTCCGGCCTACCACACGTTTCTCAAACAAAGGATATTGAGGCAAATGTGGCGAATACTCTCTTCTTAACCTATTGTATTCCTTAACACAATCTAGATCCGCACAAATGCTTGTGACATCACACTCAATCAAGTACAATCCCGATAAAGTTCTAACTCGTGACAATGCCACATATGCCATACCCTCCTTGAACACAGAACTGCCAATATTCACCAATGCACTGTTTACACTTAAACCTTGCGATTTATGGATTGTCACCGCATATGCCAAGCAAACAGGAAACTGCTTACGGCGAACATATAAGTCTTTTACAAGCAAAAATCTAGCAGAACAACGACCAATTAGCTGTACTTCCTCAATGCCATCAAATTTAATTTTTAAAAATTCAATTCCATCTCTATTTCTGTATTTTACAAAATCAACAACATTACCCATTGATCCATTTACCAGACCTCTTTCAACATGTAAATTCCTTCTTAAAATTATACGGCAGTTCAAGCACACATTCAGAGTCTTTTCAAAACCTGCAGTTTTAGATATACTCTTCTCTAATGAATCCAATTTTGTTTTCAGATTCTCAGACAAAATAATTGTTGATCCCATATGCTCTACTCTGTCAATAGCTTCCAGTTTCACAATCTCTTGCTTTTCTAAATGCAACATTTTGTTGTTGAATTTGGCACATTCTGCAAGAGTTGGCATCAAACATATTCCAGATTTCTTCTCAGTAATTTTCTGAAAAATATTCTCAGGCACAACATCTTGTTCTGGATATAAATTTGACAGTAATCGTGCATGTAATGCTTCTTTCCCATGCTCGGTCACTTTTCCAATTCTAACATCTTGTAGAATAGTCTTGTAAACTTCATCCTTCGCCTGACGCATATTTTCATGCAGTTCAGCATAATTGAAGTTTAACCATATATTGACGTTGCCAATGCTGCCTAGGCACTTCCTGGTATCTTCATGCGTGAGCATTTTGAACACAGGTTGCCCTTTCACTGGTGTCAGCTGCAGAAGATCTCCGAAAACAATGATGTGTTTGCCACCAAATAACACATCATACTCTGTTTTGAGAACTTCTTGCATTCTCAAATGCACAAAGGCAAGCATGACATTGGAAACCATGCTTACTTCGTCAATGATAAGAAGTTTCATTTTCCTCAAGATTCTTGAAACTTCAAAACAAGCATCTCCAGATAGCTTGTGATATTGTAATTTGTTGTCATGCTCCACTGGCAGCATCAGTAAACGATGTAAAGTAATCCCTTTAATGTTATGTGCTGCCAGTCCAGTTGGAGCGGTGACAACACAAGACAGCGATGACTCTGTCCTTTCCTGCAAATAACATGAAATTGCTTTAATAAGGAAACTTTTTCCAGTTCCCGCTTCTCCACTCACGTACAGTCGGACAGGCTTCAACGACGTACATGAGCACTCTTTCTTGTCATGACTTAATCCATGATCAATTTGCATGGTAACTTCGTCATATATTTTCCTCTGCTCAACATTGAGTTGTCTTTCCAACTCTTCTAAGTTAACCGCATCCTCCTGAGCATGTGCCATGGCTCTTTCCACTTCATTCATAGCAGTGGCAGCTTCATTTTCGATAACAGGTCCTCCTAGTGGATCCTGACTCAATGAAGCAGAACTCTGACTGTCCTGAGAACTGTCTCTGGCAATCTCGGCTGCAATCATTGCTTCCTGCTCAATTTCTGCATTCAACATTTCTACATATTTGGGAAAAGCAGGACATTCTATGGTCTCCTTGGCGGCATTGAAAGAGTCTTCGTAACAGAGAAAATCTCCAAGCAGTTCCTCTTCTGCACGCCAAGGCTTGAAAAGTTGCAAAAGTGCTAAATAGAAAAACTCCTTTTTTTCAGGAGATTCGCCACTCAATTTTCGATGGTTTACCAAGTGGCATTTTCTTTGCTTGACCAGACATCCCTCACTTCCTATTACAGCATACACTCCTTTCTCAGTATCTTCTTTGATGTTCCTCTTGAATATGTAATTTTGAAGAACCTCATACAGACAAACATTCTCGAGGTGAATGCTTCGATTTGGATAATATGTATCCAACATGTTGGTCTTCAAAATGTCGGTACTGTTTGGCTCCTTTTCCGCCAAATACTCAATTTCCCGCACAGGTTTGAGAACTCGATTACGCGTTGCAGCAAGACCAAGACTCGCCCAAACGATACTCCTGGACTTGGCATAGAGACTTGCTGAAGACAACCGGTCAGAACATTCGTACGCTCCAATTTCTCGATGCGACAACATCTTCAGACTGAAACTGTACAACTTCTTGCTGAGGCTCTTTTCATGGGAAATGTCCTCCCACATATCCTTCAATTCTGTCTTCTCTTTTTTGGTGATGTAAGACGTCACATACCGAGCCACAGCCATACAGTTATCAGCCACAAACTGTATATCCATGTTAGCATTCCACATGGACAAAATCACCGGGTTGTAGTCGTTGATGTACTTGGACTCTTCGTTCCTCTTCAAATTGTATGTGTTTTTAGGTGATTTCTTCATCACATTATGTCGCAGCGAAGACATCAAACTGTTTACTCTTCCTTTAGAAATCACCGGTCGTGGAAAGCTGAAACGACATTTGGTGTAGAACTTGTCCTTGTTTCGGAATTTAGGACGACAGTACTTTCCACATCGATAGTTTGGAAACGCAGAACTTTTTCTCTTAGGCTTTTCTTCTCCTTTGCGTTTGAAACAGCACACGTAGAATACTGTTGTATAAAACTCATCACTGAGTCTTCTGGATCCGTTCCAAATTTAGGTGCATCCTTGATCCACAGCAACATATGTATATGAGGAGCACCTCTTGCTTGGTACTCCTTTCTCCAGAAGAAATCCAACACCTCTCCAAGAGGTGGATTCTTCTTATTCATGATGAAAGACATCATAGCTTCAAATCTATGATTGAAGTACCTACATACATTGACTGGATCCAAAGAGCACAGTTCTTCGGGTGTCTTGAATTCGATGTTTTCTACGTTAGCATTTGCCTCTCGTAGAAATTCAAGTAAGTCTTCCCAGCCATACTCGGCACAGCTCAGAGTGAGGAACCATGTGGGAGTTCCTAAGTTCCTCAGCATACATTTTAAATCACCATGATGACAGTACCAGTACTCATTAGTACCACGCTGACACGCCATGAGATTAATCAGGTGAGAATCCAAAATACTGTCTTGGACATTGACTTTATCCATAAAGTCACTTGCCGAGATGTTTTGCATGTGTATACCACTTTTCAAGATGTGGTTCACTGCATATGACAGTCCAGACAGATCGCTTTCAAACAGGAGATGAAACAAATAAGGAATGCATTGTCGAAACCTAGCATCTTCTGCATACAATCGCAAAGTCCGGTATTCAGAAGCAGGAATTTGATGAGGTCGCTCATCATATCTTCCTCCTTGACCTGTTGGAAATAGCTGTGGGAAACACCGAGCTTCCAAACTTTCCTCCCAGACCCTTTGGCTTGTTTCATTTGAAACAACTCAATAGCATTCCCCATGACTTCCTTGGAATGCAAAGGATGAACACTATAATGTTTATATATTTCTTCACTAGTAGAGGGTTCTACTTTCTCAATTTGACCAGTACACAAATCGCTATCCTCTTCCTCACTTACTTCCTCTTCTGCAACATATACATTCTTATAGTATTTATTATTTTTTTTCAAATACAATGTTGCCTTTTTAACTTTCCTAAAATCTACTAAATCTTGCCATATTTTCTTATTCTTTGTCGGAACCCCATTAACTAAGATAACCAGAGGTTCCTCTTCCACTTTTTCTACTCCAATTGTGTTAATGTTTTTCTTCAAATCTAGAGGCAAATAAACAACTCTTCCCTTTAATCCTCTCTGTAAATCTGATGGAGGCAATTTCCCTGTCTTTGGCTCCATTCTTACAATAGCCTGAAAGGGATGGATACTTTGAATCAAAATAGATTCATAAGTATTTAAATCCTTCAATTCAGAAGGAATCTCAACCAATTCCAGATTATTATGAACTGCTCTAGCAGGCATCTGGTTTTGATTTAATTTGCAACAACAATAAGTACACACACGTTGATCCAATCCCAAATCAAAACAATTTTCTGCCATCAAGTATGTTGCGAAATCCTTCCATTCACTATTATTTTCCCTTTCACTTTTTGCATATAAATCCACTAACTTAGTCTGATTCTTATAATAAGTGCGTCGACAACACACACAAGTGAAATTTGGCCTCTCACTTGATTTGACCTGAAACGTCGCAATTTCCCTCTGGAAATTATCTGTACTGGAAACCTGTACACTATCTTCCACATTACCCGCTTCTTCTTGGTCAATTTCAACATTCTCCTCTTTACTTCCAAAGTAACAAAACTCAATTTCTTCACATATATTCTTCACATCTATTTCAGAACCATGCAAAAGAGCAGCGCATAATTGTTTAAGCATAATTGCTGGACTCTTAGCATAATACAACATTCTAACTAATTTCCTCACTTTATTATGATGCACTGCTAGCATCCTGAAATGATGAAAAACAATCTGGCATATTCTCCTGGAAAGACAAGCCAGTGAATGACCATGCAAACCTGTCACTTCTCTCACTCTGCAAGGATCTAATTCTTGCAACAACCTCATTTTCTGCTTCAAACTTTTCTTATTAAATGACCGTACAAAATCACAAAGCAAATTGATGGAATCCTGTCGCACACTGCAAATACTACTACACTTCCAGGTGTACACAGGACCCTTAGCACGTCTTCCTAAAACCTCATTACCAAACACCTCTTCTGCCTCTGTTGTCACAAGTTTTTCTTTTTCAACTGGACAACCATCTTTCACTTCATAAGCACGACCACTGGTGTCAACTGCATGCACCAAATCATTATCCTGGAAATAACTCTCCTCATTAAAAAATGCCTCACAGCTTGAACTATGCATCCATTCTCCAGAAAAAACTTCACAAAAATTACTACGATTAACTATTCTCTTCCATCTACTATTTCTTTTGAAATCATAAATTGCCTTGTTTAGCTTCCTAATTCTATTGATTATCAAAATTAATAACTTACGTTTAATTTCAAATGCCTGATCAATAATTTTCTCAACTTTTTTTTTTCTCATAAAAAACCACTTTCTGTTGACCTTTCTTAATATTTTTTAACAAATTGCCAATTATCCTGTTGCGGAACATTCGTTTACGAATGTCCCTAAACTGTTGTTTCCTTCTACTATCATGCACAGAGTTATCTCTTGCTCTAGCAGTAACATTTTTCATTGGCCTTTCCTTTCCGTTTGAATTGCTTCTCTTTTTCTGGACTGAAACATTTTCTGTAGTAATATTTTTTTTACTACAGATATTTCTTATGAATGTTTTTGTACTCTTACCCGGTGCTTTCTTGGTGACTTGACAAATCTTTTTGTTAGAGGACTGCTGCTTTTTTTCATTAACCTGCTGTCTTTGACGTTTTGCAGCCTTTCTCACTCTTTCTTTGGTTGGCATGCTGAAATCTTGAAATGATCTGCAGTTGAATCTGTGGTAAAATATAATAAAAAATGTTATTAACCACTATTACCCAACAGTAAATCAATAACAGTAATCAAAAACTTAAAACACTACTTGACATTTTTACATAGAAGATGTTTTAGTGCTTGGCAAATTTAGAATACAGAAATAGCAGAAAAGAAATGGAATTTATATTCATGTTACCTGTGCTATTTTATATGTGAATCTGATCTAATTTTATGAGCATATTTTAATATTTTATTGAAGACACTACCCATAACCTGTTTTTGAAGGTGTCTTTATTTTTAAATTAAACGGTTTACATTTTTACTTTTTATTTATTATAAATTTTTAAAATAAATGTTTATAGTTCCATAGGCTCAAGCACGTCAGCTTCCCATCCTATGTCATATAATTCGGACAAATCTGCATCCTCATCACGTTCTTCTTCATCCTCAGGATTTAAATCATCCAAGGGATCAACATCCACTGATGTTTCAATTACGAGTTCAATGATGAGGTCAAAATCAACTGATTGCTGATTGTCGCTCATGTTGATGTTGTCTTTATCTTTAAAGAAAGATAACAACAATGAGATGTTGCAGAGTAAGAGACAAATCCCAGAGATTATAATAGTAAAATTGTTTAACAAGAGTAACATTTTGCAGCTATTATATAGCCATGTCCAACGATGCTGAGCAGGTGAAGCCTATGTCTAATTTTTCAGTGAACAGGACTCATCTCTTCTTAACCTTGGATAAGCCTCACCGACTCTGTGTCCCCTGCACATACTTAAATGTAATGGGGAAGATTTATGTTAAATGGCACATCCCCAGGCATGCACCAGTTAACGTGCACCGCTGCTCTGCCACTCATGGTGTGCCGGATTTACAATCAGATAGGAGAAAGCTACGTCAAAACCCTGCGCCTGCTTGAAGCAGGCATAGGTCTTGACGCAACATTGTGGAGATGGGGCACCCCTGAGCCTTGCTGGAGCTGCATCACACTTGCGATACAACTCCAGCAATGCGCCACCTTTACGGCACAGATGCATCACGCATCTGTGCCATTTTTGCCCCATGCTGCGCCGCATTGTAAATGCAGCACACCATGGGTGGCGGAACAGCAGCGCAGGATGACTGGCACATCCCTGGTGATGCGCCAGTCATCATAAATCTATCCCTAAGCTTCTTATCTTGTTAGAGATGAACCGCCATATGTATCATCAAACTATTTTGCATTTCCTAAATAGCGAATTTTAAGGGATAAATAGCAATTCTTTACCATTCCTAATTTGCGATGAGCAAATTGCTAATTGCAAATTACCCATTAACTTCCATGGGCCAGGAGGCCCATAGGAATGAAGGTGCAATTTGCGATTAGCAATTAGCTCATCGCAAATTAGGAATTTTTCCAAAGGTGCAGGGGTGTCTCAAGAACACCCTGCTGCACCCCTGAAAAAGAAATTTGGGGGCATATGGCGCACATACATGCCCTAAGGGCATGTATGGGCGTCATATGGCACCTTTTGTTTTTTGGAAAAAAAGCTTTTTGAAAAGAATTCGCAAATTACCACCAACTAGAAGTTGGTGGTAGTTTGCAAATCCTTAATGGCATTTTTTGCATATTTTTTGTTTGATACATTGCATTTAAGGAATCGCAAAATTTGCAAATCCTTCAGTACAATCGCAAAATAAGGAATAGCAAATTTTGCTATTCCTTATTTTGCATCAAACTTGTTTGATACATACCATTTGTCTAATTAGCATTCGCAAAGGCCGAAATTCGCAGAATTTTGACCTTTGCGAATGCTAATTAGCTTGATACATATGGCCCCAAGTGAGGCCTGTCTTGCAACATGGTGCATCTTTTGCATCACTGCTGCATCGGTTTCATGTGGCAAGTTTTTTTTACACCATGACACATCTGCCTAAATGCATCAATTTGTAATTTTGTCGCCTCATAGCAAATCTTTTGCACCGCCGCTGCATCAGAAAAGTGACGCACAGTGGCGCAAAAGAGGCATACACCTATCATAAATCTGTCCCTAGCATTTTAAATGATTAATTCAGGATGACGATAAGGTGTGGCCTATCCAGAGGTTTGTTTAAGGTGAGGCCTACTCAGGATTGCTGATTAAAGTTACGCTTGATGAAGAATACAGAGGAGATATTACATGTAAAGGCCTACCAATGAAGTAAGTAATGTCCACTTTATTGCGCCAGTCATCATAAATGTATCCCTAAGCTTCTTATCTTGTTACAGATGAACCGCCATATGTATCATCAAACTATTTTGCATTTCCTAAATAGCGAATTTTAAGGAATAAATAGCGATTCTTTACCATTCCTAATTTGCAATGAGCAAATTGCTAATTGCAAATTACCCATTCATTTCCATGGGCCAGGAGGCCCATCGGAATGAAGGTGCAATTTGCGATTAGCAATTAGCTCACCGCAAATTAGGAATTTTTCCAAGGGTGCAGGGGTGTCTCAAGAACACCCTGCTGCAGCCCCTGAAAAAGAAATTTGGGGGCATATGGCGCACATACATGCCCTGAGGGCATGTATGGGCGTCATATGGCACCTTTTGTTTTTTGGAAAAAAAGCTTTTTGAAAAGAATTCGCAAATTACCACCAACTAGAAGTTGGTGGTAATTTGCAAATCCTTAATGGCATTTTTTGCATATTTTTTGTTTGATACATTGCATTTAAGGAATCGCAAAATTTGCAAATCCTTCAGTGCAATCGCAAAATAAGGAATAGCAAATTTTGCTATTCCTTATTTTGCATCAAACTTGTTTGATACATACCATTTGTCTAATTAGCATTCGCAAAGGCTGAAATTCACAGAATTTTGGCCTTTGCGAATGCTAATTAGCTTGATACATATGGCCCCAAGTGAGGCCTGTCTTGCAACATGGTGCATCTTTTGCATCACTGCTGCATCGGTTTCATGTGGCACGTTTTTTTTACACCATGACATATCTGCCTAAATGCATCAATTTGTAATTTTGTCGCATCATAGCAAATCTTTTGCACCGCCGCTGCATCAGAAAAGTGACGCACAGTGGCGCAAAAGAGGCATACACCTATCATAAATCTGTCCCTAGCATTTTAAATGATTAATTCAGGATGACGATAAGGTGTGGCCTATCCAGAGGTTTGTTTAAGGTGAGGCCTACTCAGGATTGCAGATCAAAGTTACACTTGATGAACAATACAGAGGAGATAATACATGTAAAGGCCTACCAATGAAGTAAGTTATGTCCACTTCATTGTGCCAGTCATCATAAATCTATCCCTATGCTTCTTATCTTGTTAGAGATGAACTGCCATATGTATCATCAAACTATTTTGCATTTCCTAAATAGCGAATTTTAAGGAATAAATAGCGATTCTTTACCATTCCTAATTTGCAATGAACAAATTGTTAATTGCAAATTACTCATTCATTTCCATGGGCCAGGAGGCCCATAGGAATGAAGGTGCAATTTGCGATTAGCAATTAGCTCATCGCAAATTAGGAATTTTTCCAAGGGTGCATGGGTGTCTCAAGAACACCCTGCTGCACCCCCTGAAAAAGAAATTTGGGGGCATATGGCGCACATACATGCCCTAAGGGCATGTATGGGCGTCATATGTCACCTTTTGTTTTTTGGAAAAAAAGCTTTTTGAAAAGAATTCGCAAATTACCACCAACTAGAAGTTGGTGGTAATTTGCAAATCCTTAATGGCATTTTTTGCATATTTTTTGTTTGATACATTGCATTTAAGAAATCACAAAATTTGCAAATCCTTCAGTGCAATCGCAAAATAAAGAATAGCAAATTTTGCTATTCCTTATTTTGCATCAAACTTGTTTGATACATACCATTTGTCTAATTAGCATTCGCAAAGGCCGAAATTCACAGAACTTCGGCCTTTGCAAATGCTAATTAGCTTCATACATATGGCCCCAAGTGAGGCCTGTCTTGCAACATGGTGCATCTTTTGCATCACTGCTGCATCAGTTTCATGTGGCACGGTGTTTTTTACACCATGAAACATCTGCCTAAATGCATCAATTTGTAATTTTGTCGCCTCATAGCAAATCTTTTGCACCGCCGCTGCATCACAAAAGTGACGCACAGTGGCGCAAAAGAGGCATACACCTATCATAAATCTGTCCCTAGCATTTTAAATGATTAATTCAGGATGACGATAAGGTGTGCCCTATCCAGAGGTTTGTTTAAGGTGAGGCCTACTCAGGATTGCAGATGAAAGTTACGCTTGATGAAGAATACAGAGGAGATAATACATGTAAAGCTCTACCAATGAAGTAAGTGATGTCCACTTCATTGCGCCAGTCATCATAAATGTATCCCTAAGCTTCTTATCTTGTTAGAGATGAACCGCCATATGTATCATCAAACTATTTTGCATTTCCAAAATAGCGAATTTTAAGGAATAAATAGCGATTCTTTACCATTCCTAATTTGCGATGAGCAAATTGCTAATTGCAAATTACCCATTCATTTCCATGGGCCAGGAGGCCCATAGGAATGAAGGTGCAATTTGCGATTAGCAATTAGCTCATCGCAAATTAGGAATTTTTCCAAAGGTGCAGGGGTGTCTCAAGAACACCCTGCTGCACCCCTGAAAAAGAAATTTGGGGGCATATGGCACACATAAATTTTAACAACATTCCTTTACCTCAAAAACGATTTTCAAGTCATAATTTGAAAACACTGCCCACGGGGAAATGACTTAAAATGTCCTTAAGACACATGAAAGTGTTTTTTTAAAGCATTTGCAAGTTTTTGGGTCACTTTTAACATGGCTATGTAACTCAAACAGTCAAAATCTAAATTTACCATGCACAGGTGGGACCATATTTACAAGGAATGTGCCCCACGGGGAAAGGTCTTTTAATGTAATATGGGAAAAATGACATCAGAGACACTGAAATGCCTTATAAAGAAGCATACACCATTATATCCTTGTCATAAATTTACAAACCATTCCTTTTCCCCAAAAACGATTTTCAAATCATAATTTGAAAACACTGCACATGGGGAAATGACTTAAAATGTCCTTAAGACACATGAAAGCGTTTTTTGATTGCCTTTCCAGCATGGTTGGGTCACTTTTAACATGGCTATGTAACACAAACATTCAAAATCTAAATTTGCCATGCACAGGTGGGAGCATATTTACAAGGAATGTGCCCCACGGGGAAAGGTCTTTTAATGTAATATGGGAAAAATGACATCAGAGACACTGAAATGCCTTATAAAGAAGCATACACCATTATGTCCTTGTCATAAATTTAAAAACCATTCCTTTTCCCCAAAAACGATTTTCAAATCATAATTTCAAAACACTGCACATGGAGAAATGACTTAAAATGTCCTTAAGACACATAAAAGCGTTTTTTGATTGCCTTTGCAGCATGTTTGTGTCACTTTTAACATGGCTATGTAACGCAAACATTCAAAATCTAAATTTGCCATGCACAGGTGGGAGCATATTTACAAGCAATTTGCTCCACAGAGAAAGGTCTTACATTAAAATGGGAAAAATAACATCAGAGACACTCAATTGCCTTATAATGAAGCATACACCATTATGTCCTTGTCATAAATATTATAACCATTCATTTTCCTCAAAAACGATTTTCAAGTCATAATTTGAAAAGACTCCACAGCTCCTATGCACAATAACACCCTGTCAGTACTAATACTTCACATTTTCTCCAATTACATTTTCTCAAAGAAACAAAATCTATTTGTAAAACACTTGAGACAAAGCAACATTTGAAGAACACAACTTTCTTCATAATTTTCTCCTTAAAGCACACTATTCTCTATCTAAATTAAAGAAATCTTTTCTCACCTTAGCAAATACTTTGAGTTTCAAAACAGTCTCAGAAACACACCAATTTGTCTTCAGCATAGCAAAAGGTATGCACTCCAGAGTCTGCAGCTATCAAAAGCACAGAAATGCTGTAATTCTTCACACATATCTCTCATGTCACCCAATCAAAACTCTTCCCTCACTTTTTTTCAAATGAAAACCCTTCCCCCCTCTGCCCTTTCTGCCTTTTTTGCATGGCAACCACGTCTTGGAAGACCTCTGGTGTTTGCAAGTTCACACAACAATGTTGCAATTGAACTCTGAACTCTCAGTGCACCTCATATCCTGTGCATTCTTTCATTTAATGATTTTTTCTTGACCACTCAAAATACATCTTTCAAACAACTCATCCATGCACCCTAACTTTCTGTTTTCAGCAATCAAAATCCACCAATCACTGTTACTGCTTCATTAACACAGAAACTCCACAGTTTTTTTCATTTTAAACTCTTATTTTTTCAACTGCCATTTCATTGCCACACTTCATCTGACTGCAGGAGAACCTTCTCTCACCATGTTTTCTGTCTGGATTGTTGGACATAGTTACATCTATTGGGCTCAGAGGTATGCTGAGAACAGGAATTTACCTAACCTCAATTTACAAGATGTGGAAATTAAGTGGTTTGGCCACAGAGGATTAAAATGTCACCAATTGATACCATTGGTGAAAACCTTTATGCATTTGCCAAAACCTGACCTGTTAATTGTGCACTGTGGAGGTAATGATTTGGGCACTTTGACTGGGGTAGGTCTGGAAATGGTTTTAAAGGACACCTTTGAGCAATTAATGGCACTTTTTCCTCAGACTGCCTTGGTATATTCAAATATATGCCAAAGACAGAAATGGAGGTGGTCAAACCAATTTTGTCCACAAATTGAGAAGTCGAGGAAGCATGTAAACAAATCTGTTTCAGCTTACATGAGAGACCATGGAATGGGCTCCCTGTACAACAATAACTTGCGTTACTACATGCAAGATATCTACAGAGGAGATGGAGTTCACTTCTCAGATGAGGGCAACAGAATTTTCATTCTGAATTTAAGACTGTGCATTGGTACCTACTTATAAGTACATAAATGTACCATAAACCCAAAAGCTCTTCTCAGAGCTACCCTACATCTGATCACTCACAATTATTATTTTACTCTAACTTTTTTCACTAATTTTCAACAAAGTACGCTCCCTGGGACGCTACCCGGTACGCGAACCGGGAGCTAACCTCGCTAAATTTAATTTTTTTTTTTTCGCACATATGGGCCTCCTCAGCCACCCTCAGAAAACCTAGGGGGTCAAGATAAGTCTACTGTGCCCCCTTCTATCCATTCTGAACATTATTTGCCCTCCATCTTGTATCTTAATTCGACCAAAACACAAAATGGTGGACTCCCGTAACGCTTAAGGTTCGCGAACCGGGGCGCTCGCCAGTTCGCGTACCGGGTCGCTCCCTGGAAAGCGCACCATCAAAAAAGGTGGGAAAGTAGTTTACAGAAAAGCGACTGGAGACAATTTCACCAAATATAGATTAGCTCATACTACATACCAATGCCTACCATTTTCACAAATTTGATTGAAATTCCATTTAACCATTTAGCCTGTAGACCTCTCTAAATACCCTGAGGTAAATTACTTCACAAAACACATCTGAAGTGTTGGAATTGACAACCAATTAAAATGTTACTTTCATTTTCTACTTTTTTTACCTGACATTTGATTGGCTATGTACCTGAATATATATAAAGGAAGAGAGAGAAACACAGCCATTTTGACTACTACTTCCTGAACTACATTGCAAGATCATTTTCACTCACAACTTAAACTTGTTTTTAGAAGGTGAGATATTATTTTATAAATTTGAAAACATTTTCAGATAGTTATATACTATCCCTCTGTAAGAGTTAGAAATTGAGAAAGGCTTCTTTATTATAATTATGGATTGATTTAGGTTTCTGTGGTATAATTATGAATTTACTTAGGCTTCTTCACAGGCACTTTTTAATAGTACTACTTCACGCCTGAAACCATACAGTGCCCATAGATTACTTCTCTGTTATAAACTCACAAGTACCTGTCTGAACTTAAACCCAACAGTGCCCTATCTCTACTGATATATTTATTTTTTATGCAAATTACAGCAATAAAATGGAAGGTGAGCAGAATGTTTCCTTTGAAATTGTTCTGGAGAACAACACAGAAAAAGATATTGAGGACAATGATGACTCAGATTTCATGGATGAATCACGGGACCCTGAATTAGTTCAATGTGTAGAATCTGTGGATCATTTACTTCATTATGATGACGGTCAAATGTGGGAACTTATGTTCACTCAACAAGAGGACATATCGGACAGTCAAATGCTAGACGTTCTATTAAATTTTGAAAAACAATCCGAAAAATAAAATTGTATGTAATATTAAAAAATTGTTTGAGTCTTTAATCATTTTTATATGTAATTCATAAACTAGTTAAATGTTAGAAATGTTATTAAATTTTGAAACACAATCACAATAATAAATAATTGCTTAAAAAATAAAAAAATTAAAAAATAATCAACAAAACCAACAATCAATTAACATACAGTATTTGAAAAGTCTATCATTCTTTTTTCCTTATAGTACGCTGCCCAGAACGCTTCCCGGTTCGCGAACCGGGCGCTACCCACGCAAAAAAACAAAACAAAACATTTTTTTTTTTGCCCCGCGGGGCCCTTTTAAAGCCTCCACATTAAACCTAGGGGATCAGGGAGGATCTACTATGCCCCCTTATGGTCATTTCCCCCTTTGTTTTGGCCTCCTCTTGTCTCTCAATCCTACCGAGAGACAAGATGGCGGCAGCTCCGGACTGTTTAGAATGTTGACAGACACCGGAGAGCCAATCAGCTTCGCTACGCGAAGTTCCGTTACGCGTAAAGTCCGCGAACCGGAGCACTGCCCGGTCCGCTGTTACAGATATATATCTTTTTTTGAACGTTCATTTCTCAAAATCCACTGAAGCACATATATTGAGACCTAGCAAAGGCACATCGGGCTACCAGTCCCTACAATTTTGCCAAGTTTCGTGGAAATCCATTCAGCCGTTCGGGCTAAAAGTGAGGCCAACCGCCCTATGGAAAACTCAATGTTAAAAACACGTTTTGGGACCCCCCTTTTTTCTCGGCCCCCCCTTGACGAATCCCCCCCCAAATTTCCAGGGGCTGCTCAGAAACAAAATGTTCCATTTTCCAGAAAATTTCAGCCAATTCCGTCCACAAACGCCAAAGTTATTAGACATAGAATTTTCAAAAATCCCATAGGGAAAAAATCCTAACTATATATACCTACTGGCGGTCGCCAGTAGGTATATATAGTTAGGATTTTTTCTCTATGGGATTTTTGAAAATTCTATGTCTAATAACTTTGGCGTTTGTGGACGGAATTGGCTGAAATTTTCAGGAAAATGGCACATTTTGTTTCTGAGCAGCCCTTGAAAATTTGGGGGGGGTTCGTCAAGGGGGGGCCGAGAAAAAAGGGGGGTCCCAAAACATGTTTTTAACATTGAGTTTTCCATAGGGCGGTTGGCCTCACTTTTAGCCCGAACGGCTGAATGGATTTGCACGAAACTTGGCAAAATTGTAGGGACTGGTAGCCCGATGTGCCTTTGCTAGGTCTCAATATATGTGCTTCAGTGGATTTTGAGAAATTAACGTTCAAAAAAAGATATATATCTGTAACAGCGGACCGGGCAGCGCTCCGGTTTGCGGACTTTTCGCGGTACGGAGCTTTGTGAAGCGAAGCTGATTGGTTCTCCGGTGTCTGTGAACATTCCAAACAGTCCGTAGCGGCCGCCATCTTGTCTCTCGGTAGGATCGAGAGACAAGAGGAGGCCAAAGCGAAGGGGCAAATGACCATAAGGGGGCATAGTAGATCCTCGCTGACCCCCTAGGTTTGATGTGGAGGTTTTAAAAGGGCCCCGCGGGGCAAAAAAAAAAAATAATAATAATAATCGAACGGCTGAATGGATTTGCACGAAACTTGGTAAAATATTAGGGACTGGTAGCCCGATGTCCCTTTGCTAGGTCTCAATATATGTGCTCCAGTGGATTTTGAGAAATTAATGTTCAAAAAAAGATATATATCTGTAACAGCGCTCCGCTTCGCGTAACGGAGGTTTGCGAAGCTGATTGGTTCTCCGGCGTCTGTAAACATTGCAAACAGTCCGTAGCGGCCGCCATCTTGTCTCTCGGTAGGATCGAGAGACAAGAGGAGGCCAAAGCGAAGGGGCAAATGACCATAAGGGGGCATAGTAGATCCTCCTTGACCTCTTAGGTTTGATGTGGAGGTTTTAAAAGGGCCCCAAGGGGCAAAAAAAATAATAATAATAATAATCGAACGGCTGAATGGATTTGCACGAAACTTGGCAAAATTGTAGGGACTGGTAGCTCGATGTGCCTTTGCTAGGTCGCAATATATGTGCTTCAGTGGATTTTGAGAAATTAATGTTCAAAAACAAGATATATATCTGTAACAGCGCTCCGCTTCGCGGAGATAAAATTATCTCTGTATTACTTAGCTGTTGCTAACACCAGTTAGTGACGGCTAGTAGGAGATAGCGACCATCTTGGGCCCCACTTTGCATGTGAGTGATATTTATCACTAATGACATGCAAAGTGGGCATGCCAAGATGTTAGCGACTGGAAACAGTCGCTAACATCGCTATCTCCTATTACCAACTTTTGGAAATATTTGCGATAAGCGCGAATATCTCCAAAAGCTACCACCTGCCCTGAGCAGTTCTTAGCCATGTTATCCAATGGGAGGTGGATAACATGGCTAAGAGCATTAGCTCGGTAATGCATGAATATCGCTGAGTTTTCAGCGATATTAATGCATTGCGGTTGTTTTTTATCGTATTTGCGATAAACCTTGATAATAGCAAGGTTTATCTGCGATAATTTCTGAAGATGCTTAGCGGTAAAAAATTCGTTGCTAAGCATCGTTAGGGATAAATATCGCTTAACTTTGCTAATATGCCCCAACGTCTGTTAACGTTCGATTCGAAGGAAATCAGGAAGTGTTGAAAAACATTGTCTGCGCCATCTTGCCTTTTTTCAAATGCCACACTTTTGTCGTGCACGGCAGTCATTTTAGATGCCTTGACCAGACCCACTCTCTGCACACTGTCGATCCTTAGCATGGCTCCCCACCCTCGCAAGCATCTCCCCAGGCAGTGGTCACCCCCGCTCTCTGTCTTATGCATGGGTAATAAACCACCCCCCATCTGCGCTGCTCTTCCCTGAGAATAACACCCTGTGCCCGCCCGACACCTCCCTTTCGCCCTATTCACTACCGCACCCTCTGACACTCCTTTTCCTCTGTGTCCGATTGTCCAGGCCGGTCCTAGGGTATCAGCTAGCCCTGCAGATGTAGTTTATGGCCCCAGCTGTAAAGAATCACCCCTCTTCAAAGGAGTTATAGTAGATCAAGGCCCACACTCGATGAGATCCGTCACAGCAGACGCGTTCCTATTATCTGAAAACCATCCTGTATTGTGATTGGGGAGGGGACCGAGCCTGAAGCGGAAGATTCCAGGGATGACTCTTTGTACATCAAAGTTTTTACAATTATGTGTCACATTAAAAATATATAGCACTCCAACAAAGTAGTAAGATTATAAAACTTTAATAACTTATAAATATATACAAGAAAACAAAAACAGTAATAACATATAAACATTTTTAGGGAAAAACAACGAAGTAGCGGTCGGCTGTGCGAATAGTCCCAACGCAGCACAACGTCCAGATTTCACTGATTTCGGAATCCGGCGTGGGGCGTCGTGGGGGGTGGGTCATCAGTAGCAAACTGTTGTGCGAATAGTTCCAAGGCAGCAGAACGATGGTGTGGAAAAGTAAATTTTGCCATGTTCTGTGTCCCTACGTGTTCCCCATCCTATGTTGTATGTGCATGATTAATATGCATATGTATTCCCCATGATCGATTAAAGACGCAATTGCAGTTGTGTCCATCTCTAGTATGCCAGTTTCCAGTTCTCGTGAAAGCTACGAGTATTGAGCCTATGTAAAGCTACGTTGCCACGTTTCTCAGTGTGCACGTTATTCCATTGAAAAGTCCCCGTTTCTAGGCCTCAAAAGGGCCCGGACACCAGATTCAGCTCCTGTCCCCTGAGCCCTCGCTGAGGAGCGATACAGCCCCCACCTGTGTTCCTGACCCTTCACTTACTTCCTGCCTCACAGTGCCCGGCTCGGCCTGGCTCTGCCTGCTAGTCTGCCAAAAGTATGTTATGATTCTAGTTATCAGTCCAGCCCTCCTTCTCTGCATTCCTAAGCTACTGAATCACATCAATAGTTTCAGTCATCGTCTAGTCTTTACGTCTCCATGTAAGAGAAATACTGTATTAATGATCATTTAATATTCTTCATCACGCACTACATGTAGAATAATGCATGCACCAGTCTTAGAGTCTGTTAGCCTTTACCCCGATAACTTTTGGATTCTATCAACATGTTCTCTAAACATCAGATACTAGATAGTGTTTAGGTACATGTCGCCCTGACTCTCCAGACTTCAGTCTCTGCTCCTAGCACAGAAGTCATAGCCCCCAGCTTCTCCTAGTAACACGTCATTGTCAGTTTGCGCGCACCATTAGGTTAGAGGTCCCGGCTCCTTAGGTAGCCCCCTCCATGTTTCCGCCCCATTTATGACATATTCTGTTACGTTTACATCACATGTCTATGTTCACGCCTCCTGTTACACCCACTTTCACCCTTATCTTTCGCGACTGCTATTGACCACACCCACTGCTCCGCCTATCGTATGTATTGTAATGCAATTGTTTTAGTATATATGCTTGTGCACTGTTATTAAATGTTATCCCTTACGCCAGTCCAATTCTGTCCCAGGCAGCGCTGCCATCCCAGTCCTGTGCAGGTTGTCCTGTTCCTGTCCTTATGCTGTATTAAACCTGCAAACTCCTACTACCTCGAATCTTGACTCTTATTTATTGAGCTATCTGTTATTACTATATCCAGTCAAAAATAGATCCGGTATTATTTATTTATATACCACATAATGGCGCCCGAACAGGGACTTGCCCTTTCCCCACGCGCCGGTGAAGCCACGTATGCCCCCTGACCCTCTGCAGCCGTGACGGAACTCTTCTGCGCACCGGCAGATATTTCTGCTTCAAGTATCCCTCAGGCCCACGGAGGAGACGGAGGTTGCGGTCCAGCATCCAGACGAGGCGGTGGAGGAACGCGGCGAGTCCCGACCAGAGCCCAAGCCGAGAGTCCAAGGTCCGAGGTATCCGGAGGCCCACCCGTAACAGAAGTCCGAAGTTCGTCCGTCCGGCGTCGAAGCAGTCCAGTCCAGTCCGAGGCCTTACGTTCTTGCTGCCCGGTGAGTACCGTTGCTGGGGTAGTATCTAGACAGGGTCAATCTAATTGACTCTGGTCCGTGGGTTTTGGTGGTACACAGACCCAAAACGAAGTGTCCACTCCGGTGGATGCGGGTCCTGACGTGTCTCTTTATGAGACCGGTAAGTTTCGTACTGTTTCAGCAGTGCATCTAGTTTCTGTTCTAGTCAGTTCTGTTCTCGAGAAAATTCATGTATTCTGTTTCCAGTATTCCAGGTAGTATTCTGTTCAGACGGTTATTTTTAAATGTCATTCATGTATTTTAATGTCGTGGTATGAAAGTGGTGTAATTATCGTGTTCATTGTGTATTGTAATTGTGTCTAGATTACAGTCCAGTCATGCCGTTGTTTTCCAAACTACGTCAGTTAAGAACTAGAAAAGGTCTGTTAGAAGAAGCAGTTCCTGTCCCGCCTAGGGACAGTCCAGGTCATTTTATGTATCAGAAGCATGGCATAAGTGCCATATTATATCTAGATTTATGGGTAGAGTATACCAAACAGTTAGAAGAAAAGTATAGATGGCCTGTATCAGGTACGTGGGATGCCGAGTGCATCATGCGAGTAGAAGAAGCATTATGGAAAAAGAAAGCCAGACAGTTGTAGTGTAGCTCCTATTTTCCCAATAGGCTCTGCGCATTGGAATAGTACCTACAGCAGTAAAGGCCTAGGCCAGACGTTAACTAGGTCTACTACTGTCGATACTAGACTTAATTTTTGTGTTTGGCAGCTAAGCTCAGAGTTCGCTAGAAACTTTCTCGAATGTTCAAGGAAGGATTAACTCCCCTGATTAGACAAGAAGGGATTTAGTTTCTGACAACCATAGAACATGACAACTTTGCTCTCCCCTAATCAAGAGTCAATCTCAAGAGTCGTGTGAGCACAAGGCAATTATTTTACTCAGTCAGTACGTGCATTCTTAGTCTCATCAGAATGTAGAGAAAAGGAAGAGACGGGCGTGTTCAATAAAAGATGTTATTTATTGATCAGTCTCTTTTCTCGTACAAGAGAAATGGATCGATATTATTGCAATACTTATAGTTAAGTAAAGTGCATACATTAGAAGCAATAGTATAAAATAATACTGTAAAAACATTGATATGGTTTCTGAGCCATATGATGTTTAAAATGATTAAAATATATTTACATACACATATACATTTGACTAAACGTACTCAACTGGTGTTTCTAAATACGCCTACCCCGTGTACCTGACCTAAGTCTAATGCGTGGGCGGGAATAGAAAGTTACAGTTTAAGTTAAGTTTGTTTTTGCCAAGTGAATAACTAAAGAATTCTCTAGGAGGGGTTATTCAGTTCTGTACCTGGAATTTAGGATGAATGAGGAATGGTATCTCTTTCTCTGCTCTCGATATTCCAGGCTGCCTGCGAGGGCTGCCCAGAAGCGCCGGTGCTGGGTCTCTCGGCTTGAGATAGCAGCGCGTCTCTCAGCGCGTCAGGAAGGCGGGGCTGTTGCCTGCGGGGTCTGCTTCTGCTCTCGGCTTCGGCAAGTATGGCTGCTCCGTCTTGTCACCACGCGTGTGTTTGCATAGGGCAAGGTCGGCAATATTTATACCTTAAAGGTGCCGGGATTGACGTAAGGATGGACATAGGTACGTCAATAAAGATGTCATACGACTTGCTCGTTAGCACATTCTTTACTAAAGTTCTCTGTGAAATCAAAACAATGGCCGCACGGATTATCCAGGTTGTCATAGGTTTGATTTGTTATGAGAACGTCGTATGCCTTATCAGGGGCTGGAGGAATGTCGCTTGTCTAATTAGATCTCAAGCGTTATGACCTAATCAGATAACACGTTCCTGTGCCGTAGTGTGACTGCGTCAGATAACGGTATCTGCATCATGGGGGATTTCTTGCCTCATGGGCTGACTGTTAGTTAACTAGCTAGGTAGGTTAACCAGAATATGGTCAGGAATAGGGGGATCGATTCAGAACCTATAGAAATACACGACACCCACTCCACGCTAACTATGGTCATATCTACTAATCTATGCATAGTATAACATAGTACAACATACTATAGAGTATAGTGTATACCTTACCACCCCAAAATACATAAATGCATTTTGAAATTTTCAAATATACTGAAAAATTGCAGTCATATATATTGTATGCACTTAAGCTATGAATTAAATGCAAAAGTAAACACGCATTGTTATGCATTATTGCTTGTTGGTATATGAGAAATACACATGAAATGGCTCTTAATATGGCTATACAGAAAAAAAGTCGAAACCATTTCATCACATAAAATATATTGTGAACATACCAGCGGGCAGCTAAAGTCTATATAAAGTCTATAAAGTATCTAAAAAAATAGAAATCTTAGTTCTCTAGGAATAGTTTCTTACTTTAAGCAGAAGGTCAGTGTCCCGGGGAAAAATATATAGAAAAATATTTTAAGGGCTTGCTGAAAAAAGTTGCTGTCCGTGAACTGGATTGTAATTGTTCATGTGACTTTATTTTTTAAGTTGAAGGCCGGATTCAGGGAACGCCGTGTGCGAGTTTACTCAAAAGTCTCTATTTCTGTTCCGGAGAGAACATCATATCATTCAGGCTTTCGAAAAAACTGTCAACAGCTTCATGGGAAAGTTCCACTAAGTCGGAAATAGGGGTAACCATGCATTCATGCGCATGATTGTCTGCATTGACATTCTGATTTGCATTGCTGACAGAAGGTCGTACCTGTTCGATGATGCTTTCATCTTGAACTTCACTACTCTTCAATCGCAGTGGTGAAGATTCCAGGAATGCCGTCATCAGAATTGGCAGCCTTTGAGGGCAGCACAGTGCGTGAACCTTGGTAGGAACCAACAGTGTATCTGCATCCACCGGCGCATCCGATTGTAGCGTCAGACAGGTGTCTAACACGCATTCTTCTCCGCATAGCAGACACCTTAGTACAGGTAAAACACACCTTTGCCACATTGGTCGAAATGATAGAAACCAAGTCATGTTTAGGTCTCTAAGCCGGGAAAGTCCCAGGATTTTTGATATCCGGTCCCGGTATCCAATGGCTAGGATCGTATCTTCCATTGTCGCGAGAGTTTGATCTGTGACATGGGTTGCCATAACGAAAAATAAGGACTAGGAATAGGATTCCTGCAATTAGTCCCAGGATCAGGGGAAGTCCGCCAAAAATCGAATGGACGAAATCTGGAAAAATACCCAGTATGGCTTTGAATGGTGTTAATGCCATCGAAAATACTGTCTTAAATACCTTTGAGACCCCTGTGGTATCAGAAATATTTAAGATTTCGCTCAGGATTTCCGCGAAATGTACGGGGGAATTGGTTGATAATAATGTATGTATCTCTGCAGTCGTCCTTGCGACTTGTAGATCATACGTTTCTTTTGATGACGTGAGCCTTGTAGGCGTCTGAGGAAGCACTGTTTTCATTCTGCTTAAAGTGTCTATTCGAATAGAAGTAATTTTCAAACTGGGCCATGCCCTCGCCTCCCTGTTTGGAAAGGAGCTGGGGAACAAAGATCGTCCACAGCACTTGACCTTCGCCGTCGTAGTGACGAGATAAGGAGTCCCGGGCATAAGACTACAACATCTGCGGTCTACAATAAGAATGTAACTCCCATTATAGAGTCTTTGAAAGAATGGTTCTATTTCAGTTGCAGGTGCGCCTTGCTGGTGACATGAAAGGTTGTATGAATTCCCTTCACAGGCTCCGTGCAAACTAATACCGTTACACAGAAGCGTGCCGCTTAGTGACATAGCACAATTGTTGCCACTAAGAAACACTTTCTGTCCTTTGTTACTGACACATGCATGTGAATAGGGCAGGTTCCAAGTTGTTTTAAGGTACCCCTTTCCCAATTTCTCGTACATGCCAGCCTGTATATATTTTTGGCAGTATTGAAACCTGAAGGTTGAGATTGGAATATTTATGATTCCGTGGATTATCCATTCACTGACAGGTCGTTCTGACATTGTCAACGGTAATCTTTCTAGTTTTTCAATGCTCAAGATTGTATAATCAGCACCCTTCTGCGCCATACCGATTTGTCTATCAGTAAGGTTAAAGATTTGGAATAGTGACGTAGTGTTGATTAAACGCCAAGGCACATAGCCTGAACGCAGATTTTGTAACGTCCAGCCAAGCTGTACGATAGAACGCAATTGTGACTGACCATGTTGTAATAACAGTAAGTCTTGCGATAATATATCGATTGCTGAAGACACAATGCTGTCCAATGAAAAAATTCTGGAGGACAGAGTCATTAACCCATTGTCCACTACAGAAAGTGATTTTTCCAAATTAATACGGTCAATTTCCCGTATTCTTTCTGCTGTCTCAATTTGAGTAACCTTCCAGGCCTCATTGTATGCTGCATATACAGAGGCTGCTATGAAACGCTTTTGACGCTGTTTGCGTGGTCCCATTATGAAATCACGCAAGTCAGCACCATCAGTAAGTAAAGTTAGGTGTTGCTTAATTTCAGGCAGTGTGGAAGTTTGTAGCCATTGAAGGCATAATTTGCCCACACTGTAGGTTGTTATTATCCCAGGGTGATGTCTTTGGGGATATCTAGGGTCTGGCCTGGTCATTTTGAAACCCTGTGTTTTATTCAGGAATCTATCTTGACAGTTATTTGTATCTGTGGGCCAGATCAACCATTGTTTCCAATCAGGATGTGTTCTGTTTTGGTTAAGTATATGGTTTATGTCTATTCCTTCATCTGTATCAGAGTTATTGCTAAACATTGTTGGCTTTGGAATAGACGGGTTATTTAAATCTTTGATTTTGGCTAAGCCAAGACAGGTGGTTTGTTGAACAGTGTCATTTAAAAATATCATTTGTTCTGGGATCATGCAGGCTCTAAACAAAGCTTCTAAACCCTGTACTTGCCATTCTTTTGTGCCCCAAACACTTTTCAAATCAACATTTTTGTCCCAATAATCGAATCCAAAAGTATTCATTTTTTCAAAGAATGAATCAGAATAAATCAATTTTGTGTTGGTTATCATGGTTTTGGTCCCTGTCTTGTTTGACAATTTATAATAAAATGTTTCAGCATTACTAGTGTTAAAACCTTGAAAGTATGAATATTTGTCATAAACGGTTCTAGAGCTCCCTTTTGGAGGTGTAGCACAATGTTCCCATTGATTAAAATTTAAAACATTTCTAGGTTGTGCAGATTTATGCAAGAAATGGTTACCATAGTGGTTATAGCAATACATACTATCATAATTTGTAGAACCTTGCAAATAATCATGTTTTGTAAATTTAGCAGACATTACTAAGTCAGACATCATATTGTTTATACTTTCAAAGTCCCAATCATCAGCAAATGAGTTTGGTTTTGCAAAGTCACTCAAAGAGATCTTAATTTGGTGTGGATATTTCAGGATCTCGACCGGACCATAAATTTCATAGTCAGTGTTGTCCCAGGCTACCCCACCAGGTATTGGAATTGCTGTGAAGTTGGCTGAAGAAAGTTCTGAAGAAAGTTCTCGTTTCTCGACGTGTGAAGATGTGTGTGGTTTGAGGACCAAGTTGATGTTCTGACTTGCTGTGTCCATTTTAGCATATTTTCCCTCAATGAAGCGTCCCAAAGTAAATACCATGATGAGCCAAAGTATGAGGATAAATGCACCAAAACCCACCCAAAATTCAATCCATGGAGAAATCAGATATGTTTCTTTTAGTTGTTTCAAAAGTTCCTTCGCTTTGTCTTTAAAGGATTTTGATGATGGCTGTGTCTTTTGTTCGCTGAAGCCTTCAGAGGAATCATCGAAGTTGATGAAGTAACCGGATGCAGTTCTGTCAATTGTTCCAATTGGTTCAGGATTTTTGTTTTTCGCATTTTCACTTGGTACTTCAGTATAGATTGGTGTGTCTCTGCTAAATGTCTTTATTTGGGTTTTCAGAGGTCTAAGTTCTATTGCATTGTTGCATAGTCCTTGTTGTTCTTCTGTAGGCGTTTCGAAAGTGATGAGCCTCTTTGTTAGGACCTCTGTACTGGTAGCAAACCTTGGTGTTCTGCTACTTATTGGGAGTCCACTTGGCCTACTGTTTGTTATTGGCCACATGTTGTGGTTTTACCAGGTCGATGGATACAACTCGGTTCTCCTTTTTTCCAGCAAGTGGCGGTAGTACAACTGATCTTGTCCCGTTGACAGACAAGACAGGAACTGCTTTTCTGTAAGAAGGCCCAAATTCCTTCTTTACCGCGATCTTCTCCCTGACTAGATCCCCGACTTTTGGAATCCAGACAGGTCTTGCTGGGACAGGTGGTGATTCTTCAGTGGTTGTTGGCTGTTGTTTCAACTGTATGTTGCTCAGGTCTTTTCTTGTTTTGTTTAAGTCCTGCAAAATAGCCAAACGGTCTTTGACATCAAAGCTTTTTTCTATTACCACTGAAGTCTGACTATCAAGGTCAGAGATCAACATCCTAGTTCCGAATAATAATTCGTACGGACTGAATCCCTTCAGAGAATTTCTTGGCAAGTTATTTAGACTACGTTGGACACTTATTAGATGTTTGACCCACCCAGCTCCCGAACCTAATGTCCTTTCCATTATAGATTGCTTTCTGCCTTGGTTTTTTCTTTACACCATCCCATACCCTCAGGAAGGAAGTGAGAAGATTCCCGCTGGGCTGTGCTCATTTGGCCATTCTTTCCCCCCCCAGGCTGGATTGCCTGAGTGAAAAAAAAAAAAAAAATGGTCGAACGTAGCATGCTCTTAGCGTATATGCCATTTAGACTCGCAAATCTTGTATAACAGTCCGGACGTCAGCCGAGTGCTGTGGATCTACATTATAAGTGGAACTAGCCTGTGTATGTTAATCGCAAGCCATTCTTTTTGTTGGTAATATTATCTGCCTTGATACGACGAGGTATTAAACTGCTCCTCTCCCCACTGCGATCTCTGTTGCAGTTTGGGCAGTTTTTTACAAACAAGGTGTAGTGCAGGCTCATGCCTGGCCACCAGTACCGTGATTGTAATTCTTCCAGAGAATCTTTTAATTTAAGGTGTCTGAGACCCTCGCCCATGTGTGCGTCTGCGATTAACAAGTGTCTCCTGTCCATGTTTGGAATCACTCTATCCCCCACTCCAGGGATTCGAGCAAAAGGGACGGAGTTTGCATCGATTATGTATGTATAATTGAGTGGATAGTTGATCGGTAACGCTGAGCAGTCGCCTTTTGATGACGTTTTCACCGCCAGCAATGTTTCACCGTCAATGTATTTTAATGTACGCTTTTTTCGATCTACGGGAGCCGGTTTACTGGCTGCCGCTGCGGCTGTTTCAGCCAATGAATTCCCCACAACGTGAACGCCATCACGCTGATGACTCAGTGAGTGAGTCACGTGAGTCTTTGGTAGTTCTTTTTTCAAAAGAGCTACTTGTTCCCAGAGAAATCTCTGCTTTATTGGTGCATCTGTGTCATCTTTGTAACCGTTCTGAATCCATGTCTGCAAATCCTTGTTATATGCTTTGACGCAGAAATATGAATCTGACACTATAAGTGTCGGGAATTCGCGATCCGCATTATCTAGCGCCATTTTCAAAGCTATTATTTCAGTTTGCATTTCTGAATTTGTTTCTACTGAGTGTGATTTTGTTAATAGAGGTCTTAGTTTACCTCCGCGCCACACTTCTTTTGTGATCTCACATGTGGGATTGTATGCATGTTCTCCCCAAACGGAGGGTTGAGCATGTCCGTCTGTATAGATTACACAGGCGTAATGTCGTAGAGGCAGAATGTCGATTGGCAGAGGATACGTCTTTTCATATTTTAGATTTTTTAATTCTTCTAGTTCTGGATCAAAGAAGTAGTATACTTTGTCCGTTGTGATTGAATTTACCCATTGTAACCATTCTGGATCCAATGTTGTTGTTGGTAAATTACACGGTGTTGTTAATGCTTCAAAGGCTGATTCAGCTGTTCTGACTGTGATATGTCTACCGTCAGCTATGTCTTTTTCTCTAGCTATTGCGGTTTGAACTGCTTGAACAATTTTTCCTTTGTTGCTGAATCTCTGTTCAGCTTTTGTGTACAAGTGTGATCTGAATGCAATTGGTACCTTTTCTCCCTCATTAGAGGTCAGGTATGTGAATCCGCATCTCCCTGGGATGACTCGGATCACAAGGTTGCGTGTATTATCACGGGTTTCTAATTTTGTTTTAATTAGCATGTCTGTTTGTAAGGATCTCAAAATTTCTGTGTGTGTTTGAGTCCAACTGGATCTTTTAAAGTCTGATTTAATTAGATCGTAAAGGGGTTTGACCCTTTCTGCGTAATTTGCAATGTAAGTTCTTCCGAAATTTAGGAAGCCTAGAATTGACTGTAGGTTTTTTAGTGTTTTAGGAGCTTGGATTACGGCACATTTCTCTAGGAAATTGTCTGCCAGGCTTTTGCCTTCACTTGATAACTCATATCCTAAGAATAGGACTGTCAGATGGGCAATTCTGGATTTTTTGAAGTTGAATTTGTAACCCTCTGCAGCGAAACCAAGTATTATGGTGTTCACTCTTTTCAAGTGAGTTTCCAAGTCATCATCTGTTAAGTAAATGTCATCCACATAAGATAATGCTTCATCATCATATTGTTGTAGTAATTCTGTTACTCTCGCTGAGAATACCCCCGGGCTATTCTTGTACCCCTGGGCTAACCGACAGAATTGTTTTTGAGTGCCATTTACTGAGAAAGCTGTTAAATATCTGCTCTCTGGTGCTATGTTTTGACAAAAGAATCCGTTGGAGATGTCCAAGGTAGTTTTGTATTTTTTGCGCACTATGTTATTCATTAGTGCAGCACTGTGTGAGTTTTGCACTGCAAAAGTTTTGCAACATGTGTTAAGGTGTCGGTAATCCAAAACTAGACGGTATGAATTGTCTGGTTTGGAGACCGGAAACAAAGGATTGTTCATTTGTGAGGTGCAAGTTTCAATCACCCCCTGGTATTCTAGCTGATCTAGTATTTCATTTACTTGTTTTTTAGCTTCTTGCTTAATTGGGTACTGCCTTTGTGCAGTTGGTTGTGATTTTAACTGGATTTTGTGAGGAGGAGAATCCTCATCCCATCCTACATGATTTTTATATAAAGCAGGTGCTAAGGCCACTGCCCACTTTCTAGCAAGTGTGTATTTTTTATGAATCGGGATTTGATTCGAGAAGGCAGGCATAATTACTTCTTCGCCATGAGGGCACTCCCTGACAAACTCTGGTGGCCAGTCTTTTTCAGCTAGAAGTATGTCATAACCCTTTGAGAGGTTATCCCAAAATAGTCCCCTTATTTTCCTAGTCTTATCTCCCTCTATACGTAATGTTATCTCGTATATTTTGTGGGGCTTGCTAACTCTGGTATCTGCAGTTTCCACTTGAAGGTATTCATTCGTGTCCACTGTCTCCAGATGATCCATAAGGACTTTGCGAGCTATGCTCACCTCTGCTGCGCTGTCTAGCATTGTCTGAGCCCACTCTCCGTTTTTCAGTTGTGTCCTCAGTATTCTCGGCATTGTTAACTACCTTGATACTGGCTACCTTCTTTTTTGGAAATTGTGATTTCTTTTTCAGTTGAGCAGGTTCCTTGTCTTTGGACTTGGCGTGCTCTTCTGATCGTCCTCTTCTTTCCGATTTCTGCGAGGAATTCTGAAAAGATTGAGAGGGACGTGTATCAATGTCTTGATATCTATCAGGTTTTTTAATATTATCCCTATTTCTAAGGTTATATCTATTCCCAGAGGGTTCACTCTGAGGTGACCTTTGTCTCGGGTTTGGAGATTTCTCTCTTCGCCTAGGAGACCTTCCTCTGGACTGGAATTTCTTTTCTTTTGGATTGGATTGTTTGTTCCCATCCCAGTTCTTTTTTGGTGAATTATTATTATTATTAAAAAACATTTTTTCTGGACTTGTAGTCAGTTGCGGTTTTACTGGTATTCCACCTAGACTATCTCTGCCTAGTTCTTCATAGGATTTTTCTATGATTCTGGCAATTTCAGCTGGTTGGTCTGCTATATCTGTCTCTTTTAACCTCTGGCGGATCGCCACGTTTGCTGCTTCACCCTTTATGTTGGCTAGTAATATAGCCGAGACCTGCTTGAAGTCTTTTAGTAATTTCATACCAAGAGTTAAAGCAGGTTCTGGACCGTATTCATCTTGAATTTGTTTTAGCACATCTGGTATTACCGAAATGGATGGAACACCGTGCGTTTTTGTGTAGATGGAAGCAAAGCCTGTACCCCAAGTGTCACAGTCCTCAATGTGTGGTGCGATTCCCATTGGGAGACATATAGTCAGAATCCTGTGTTTTTCTAATGGGGTGGTGTCAGGAAACACCGCCTCTATTTGGGTAATTTTCTGTGCCAACCAGAATGGTTTTTGTTCCCGTTTAGCTGGAACTTTACCTAGGCAGGATTGGATGTTCTGTGGTGTAATTTTATTTGTGTTCCCCTGGTGAGGGGTCAGCTGTGGAAGTTTAATCGCTGGCTGAATTGTTGAAGTCCGCATTACATACTGAACTAATTGTCTGTGAATTTTTAGTAGTTGTTTTAGCTGTATTAACAGCTCTGCTGCAGGCATTCTTTCGATGTCTGGATATGGTGTGTATCCGGCTAAGACCGGCCACGTTGCTCCTGGTCTTCCTAAAGGACCGAGCCTTGTAATGTGATTATTATGTTTTAGGGCGCCATCAAATAAGAGCAAATGCTCTTGGAATTTGAGTGGTACTTCCACCTCCTCGAAAGGAGTGTACTCATTAGGAGGTTCCTCTACTTTGTAATAGTGGAAGTACTTTGTTATAGTATTAGCTGCTGGAAAATGTATCCATGTATAGTATACCTCTGTCTGCCGATATTCGTGTGCCTCGATTACGAATATGACTGTGCCACCTCTAGGTGTCAGTCCATTTTCTATAAGTTTTAAGGTTATAGATCTCCTTTTGGCGACCGGAATGAGTATTATATCTGCGTCTGCTGCTTGCATGGTAGCATCAGCATCTGCTATTTCAGTAGCTAATCTAGTAACCTCTCGTTCTTCATCACTGTCCATTTTGCTGACAGGATGGTATTATGTTTATTTGCAGATCAGGTTTCTTTATGGAAACAGAGATTAGATGCACAATATTTTGGAACACTGTTTATCCTTCAACGTTGACTTAGACCAAGAACCATACATAGGAGTTCCCTCCTGCGAGGTTTTGGAGGATATTATAACCTTTCACCCACTCCAGACGTCTTTGGAGTATTTGGAAAAAGGGGTCTGAGTGAGAAAGCACGACTGAGTTACTCTAAATGTCTTACGTTAGTTTTATCGCCCTTTCCAAACGCGTTGGGCGCCATGTAGTGTAGCTGCTATTTTCCCAATAGGCTCTGCGCATTGGAATAGTACCTACAGCAGTAAAGGCCTAGGCCAGACGTTAACTAGGTCTACTACTGTCGATACTAGACTTAATTTTTGTGTTTGGCAGCTAAGCTCAGAGTTCGCTAGAAACTTTCTCGAATGTTCAAGGAAGGATTAACTCCCCTGATTAGACAAGAAGGGATTTAGTTTCTGACAACCATAGAACATGACAACTTTGCTCTCCCCTAATCAAGAGTCAATCTCAAGAGTCGTGTGAGCACAAGGCAATTATTTTACTCAGTCAGTACGTGCATTCTTAGTCTCATCAGAATGTAGAGAAAAGGAAGAGACGGGCGTGTTCAATAAAAGATGTTATTTATTGATCAGTCTCTTTTCTCGTACAAGAGAAATGGATCGATATTATTGCAATACTTATAGTTAAGTAAAGTGCATACATTAGAAGCAATAGTATAAAATAATACTGTAAAAACATTGATATGGTTTCTGAGCCATATGATGTTTAAAATGATTAAAATATATTTACATACACATATACATTTGACTAAACGTACTCAACTGGTGTTTCTAAATACGCCTACCCCGTGTACCTGACCTAAGTCTAATGCGTGGGCGGGAATAGAAAGTTACAGTTTAAGTTAAGTTTGTTTTTGCCAAGTGAATAACTAAAGAATTCTCTAGGAGGGGTTATTCAGTTCTGTACCTGGAATTTAGGATGAATGAGGAATGGTATCTCTTTCTCTGCTCTCGATATTCCAGGCTGCCTGCGAGGGCTGCCCAGAAGCGCCGGTGCTGGGTCTCTCGGCTTGAGATAGCAGCGCGTCTCTCAGCGCGTCAGGAAGGCGGGGCTGTTGCCTGCGGGGTCTGCTTCTGCTCTCGGCTTCGGCAAGTATGGCTGCTCCGTCTTGTCACCACGCGTGTGTTTGCATAGGGCAAGGTCGGCAATATTTATACCTTAAAGGTGCCGGGATTGACGTAAGGATGGACATAGGTACGTCAATAAAGATGTCATACGACTTGCTCGTTAGCACATTCTTTACTAAAGTTCTCTGTGAAATCAAAACAATGGCCGCACGGATTATCCAGGTTGTCATAGGTTTGATTTGTTATGAGAACGTCGTATGCCTTATCAGGGGCTGGAGGAATGTCGCTTGTCTAATTAGATCTCAAGCGTTATGACCTAATCAGATAACACGTTCCTGTGCCGTAGTGTGACTGCGTCAGATAACGGTATCTGCATCATGGGGGATTTCTTGCCTCATGGGCTGACTGTTAGTTAACTAGCTAGGTAGGTTAACCAGAATATGGTCAGGAATAGGGGGATCGATTCAGAACCTATAGAAATACACGACACAGTCACAGAAAGATGCCATCGAGTTATGGCGCAAAGAATCTCATAAAAGAACCGAAAAAGAAATCAGAAAGTCAGAATTAAGTAGAGAATCTTTAGAACGAGCCCAAGAAAGGGAACTAATTGAGATAGGTGAACGAGTTAAAACCGAACAGTCAGACAGACAGAGGAATGCCCTCATTAAGGGTATGTATCCTCTTCTTGCCGAGGGCTTGCCAAAAGCAACCCCGGAGGCATCCAGTAATTTTCCGCCACCATTAGTTCCGACCAAGCTACGTCACAAACCGACCGCAGCTGATATTTTCATCTCGTCCTACTTGGACGACACAGTCCCGGAATATGCAAATCCTGTTCCGCCAGTCCCTGTAAATCATGCAATTCCTGCTCCTCCAGACACCGGGGCACCTTTTGCAGTACCTGCTACGGTACCCCCGGTCCAGTCCATAGTACAACTTCCCGCCACATCAGCCACTCTGCCAGCACGAAGAATATCAGTCGACGATTCTAGTTCAGGGGCCGCAGGAGGAGGTCCTCCTGGTACCCCGCCACCACACCAACGTGTAACGTTAGTCGAGTTACATGAACGTGCGTTACAGCGTACGCCCAAATATAAGTCCGTTGCAGAAATCCGACGAGCTCTTACTGAATGCCGCTATGATCCAGTCACAGGCGATGATAGTACAGTTATATACTCCATACGTGTAAGACGGGTGACCGGGTATTTGGACACCCTACCGGATATGAAAGAAGATCTAGACAGAATATATCGTTTCATCCGTACAGGGGATGATCCAGAAAGTATTGACGAAGCCATGTCTCAAAGGAAAGCTGAGATCCAGCTCATGATATTAAAGTTTCTGATTAATTGTTTAATAAGGGAACAAGATTATCCGACCAAAGATCCGGCCGAAATGAGAACCCTGACAAGGTGGAGTGATAATATAGCCGAGGGTAAACACAGAACTATCAGTAGTATAGAGAGTATGTACAAGAAAATTCGTAAGGAAATAATAAGGTTACACGAACAACGTAAAACAGCACAAGTAAGCGAGAAAGAGAATGACTCTCCTACAGAAGAGGTAGAGGACGAGAATCCCGCCAGAATAGCGTATGTAGGAAAATCTAGATTTCCAGACCGCCATTTACGCCTAGAACACAAGAAAATCTTTCATCATCCAGCACCAGAACAAGGTTCTCTAGAACAAGTATTTCAAGCTACCGATCACATTTTGAAATCACGAATTGGTTATAGTGAGTTAAGTACTATGCATGAACAAGAACTAGCCCGATCAGCAGTCCGATGGACTACTGATTCTACCACTTTTCCAGACGAAATAGTGGCACAAATGTTTCTGAAATTGCCCCCAGCCGAGCAGCGACTGGTGGGTATGTATATGATTCAGCACCTCATCACATTGTATGAGGGTCAACATTCCGATCCAGGTCCGTTACATGATGTCCTGAACGAGTTACTCCAGTATAGATGGAAAGGTTTAGGTACCGATTTAATTAGTGTCATTCTAGAACAGCGCCATAAATATAGTATGTTTTTGAACCCGCATTTTGTTCATGTCTCACCTCCAGAAAGTAAACCGTTTTACATAGATAGACAGAATCCGTTACGAGAAGTACACCCAGTCAGGACAGCAGATGGTGAAATGCAAAGAGTATTTGTTTACACCCCGATTACAAAGATGGAACTCTTAGAGATGAAGAAATTAATTCCCTGTCACGACAAAGATCCAGCAGGGTTCCACCGAGAGTTAAAGGACATGCTCCGTATGGGAGAATACACGTATCCAGATATTATTAAAATGTTAAAAGTCCTGTTGCCTGCGGGCATATATGAAAAACTCAAGGAAAAAGAATGGGAGGTGGGAGAGAAAAAGATCGATTGGGCAGTTCTAGAAGCCGAAGATAAGATACGAGTACCAGGTACCGGTCTTGGAGAAAAATGTAAAGAATTACCAGAACTGTTAATACAAGTTTTGCCCAGATTGTTAGCCACTAAAAAGGAAGACTGGGATGCAATCTCAGCCTGTAAACAGAAACAAGACGAAGACACTAGTGATTTTTATTCTAGGTTTGAGAAATGTTTCATTATAAACAGTGGTTTGAAGACGAGTAGCGAGTCATACCCTCATCTTTTTGTTACTAAATTAGTCGAGAATTCAAGTCCACAAGTTAAGAATCGAGTTTTAAAGGTCGAAAGTACATGGCAAGCTAGTACCCCGTCCCAGATGTTACAGATGCTCCAGTATCACCAGAATAGAATCAGAGAAGAGCAAGAACACGAGAGAAAACGTATGAAAGACACAAAATGAAAGTACTAGTTGCACAATCTGTTCCTCAAGACAGTCAGAAGAGGGGTCCAAATCAAGCCAGTCATCCTGCAGCTCCCGTTAAAGGGACATGCAATTATTGTAAACAGCCAGGTCATTTCATAAACGAGTGTGCAGTTCTGAAACACAATATAGCCACTGGTAAGACTAAAGAAAGACCACGTCCGCCTAGACAAGAACAAGTTTCACAGACTTCTCAGCCACAGAATGCACAACAGACAGTTCCAGCACCGCAGCCTATTGCTGCAACACAGCATGTTACACAGCAGATGTATCAGTATGCTCAGACAGAGTATCCAGAGTATCAACAGTACTCATGAAACAGCCTAGAGAGGGAGGTAGGCTTGCCTCTCATCGAGATTCCTGTAGATCAAGAAGGTCCCTATATTCATAGTCAAGTATTAGGGAAAGACAGAAAGTTTCTGATTGATACAGGGGCAAGTAGGACTACCATCAGTCACGCCGAAGTTCCAGGGGCTCCGCTCTCAGGCTCTAGAAATGTTTCCCTTGGATTTTCAGGAAAGCCTATTGTAAACGAGATATCTAAGCCAGTTACTCTAGACGTAGGTCCATTGTCCCGTACTACTGATCTATTACTTACGAAGTCATGTCCAGAAAATCTGTTAGGCATTAAGACACTGAAAGAATTAGGTGCAGTTATTTGCTGCTCCCCAGAGGGAATACGCTTGTTTTTACGTGACTTCAAGGGTCACTATGTATTACGAGATTTTGATCCAAGATTGTCAAATGTTCCGCAGCATCTATGGGCGCAAGGTCCAACTGATGTTGGCTTCATGCAAATCACACCCCATCGTGTGACTCTCAAGCCAGGTGTGGTGTTACCACGAATCAGACAGTACCGATTGCCACCTGAGGCTGTAGCAGCCTTATCCAAAATAATTGACGAGCTCATTGCTCAAGGAGTAGTTGTAGAGACTGACTCCAATGTATGTAATTCTCCGATCATTCCAGTCATGAAACGTACTGATCCAAATGCACCTCCAGTATATCGATTAGTGATTGACCTTCGAGAACTCAATAAATGTATTATTCCCCAGTACCCAGTTGTCCCAGATATTTCATCCCTATTGACAGCCATTGATTCTGAGGCAATATTTTTCACAGTCATTGACCTCAAGAACGCATTTTTCAGTGTTCCCATTCATCCAGACAGCCAGTTTCTTTTCGGATTTTGTTTAAATGGAAGGAGCTATAAATTCACACAAGCTCCTCAAGGTTTCACAGAAAGTCCTAGTATTTACAGCCAAGCACTTAAGAGACAACTAGACAATATTCACGTGCCAACAGACACTGCCCTGCTCCAGTATGTCGATGATCTACTGATTACAGCCCGTTCTGAACGTGCTTGCGAGCGAGCATCACTTACAGTCTTGTATTTCCTTGCCGAGATGGGGCACAAGGTGTCCCCTTCGAAGCTTCAATTCTGTGTCCAGCAAGTGATCTACTTAGGCCACTTACTGTCCAAGTGGGGTAGGCAGTTGACACCAGACCGTATCCAGTTAATAGCGAGTCTTCCTCAGCCCAAGACACAGAAGGAGGTACGTGCTTTTATCGGCCTTACTTCTTATTGCAGACAATGGATTCCTCAGTATGCATTTCTGGCTAAGCCACTGATACAGTTAACGACACAGGAGGCAGCCGTATCGACTGTCCTCCCTTGGACATCTGAACATACACTTAGTTTCAATGAGTTAAAGAAAGCTTTATGCCAAGCTCCTGTTCTAGCTACACCGAACTACAGTAAGCCTTTTACACTTTTTGTCACAGAACGTGATGGTACAGCATTATCTGTTCTCACACAAGATCAAGCAGGACAATACAAGCCCTGTGCTTATTTCTCTAGCACATTAGATCCTGTAGCCCAGGCTCTGCCTGCGTGCCTCAAGTCAGTTGCAGCCACAGCACTAGCTATCAGACAAAGTGATTCCATAGTATTAGGACACTCTCTAACAGTACAGGTTCCACACTCCGTGGAAGTTCTTTTAAACCGAACACAGACTCAGCACTTGACAATTGCATGTTTAACAGGTTATGAACTGACACTGTTCCAGCCACACATAGAAATCAGACGCTGCAACGTTCTAAATCCTGCTACACTGTTACCGTCAGTTACTTCAAATCCTGCCACACACGACTGTGTGGAAGTAGTTAACACTATGACAAAGCCAAGACAAGATCTGACAGATATTCCATTACTAGATCCCGACCTGACACTTTATGTGGATGGTTCATGTATGAGAACAAGTACAGGAGAACTAGTAGCCGCGTATGCAGTGACTACTGACACTGAAGTTATAGAAACACACCGTATTGACACCCTGTCTGCTCAAGCAGCAGAGCTAGTTGCTCTGACACAAGCCTGCATACACGCCAAGAACCTGAAAGTTAATGTTTACACAGATTCACGCTACGCATTCGGAGTTGTACACGACTTTGGAGTGCTCTGGCAGGAGAGAGGTTTCATGACTTCTCATGGAACCAAGATTCAGCATGGTCTCCTTATTCAAGCTCTGTTAGATGCCATACATTTACCGACATCTATTGCTATCATGAAGTGCAAAGCCCATACGAAAGTTACTGACATTATTTCCCAAGGTAATGATCTAGCAGATCGCACAGCCAAGCTTACAGCACAGACTCCAGACATGTCAGTTAATCCAACACAGACACATACTCCAGATCCGACTACCTGTATGACAGTTAAGGACCCTACTCAAGATGTCATAGATATCCAGTTACATGCTACTCCAGATGAAATCAAGAAATGGTCCGAACAAGGAGGGGTCCAGACAGATCAGGGATGGGTAACGAAGGGTAGAGCCACATGGTTTCTCCCCGACTCTATGGTTCAAGTCATTATCAATACCGCACATAGTCCAGCACACTTAGGAGAAAAAGCTATGTTAGACAGTATCCAGAACATTTGGTTTAACAAGCATTTACGAGCTGCAGCCAAGCAGAAAGTCCGTACCTGTATGATATGTTGCCAGTTTAATCCAGGTAAAAGTGTCCCGGTGGAACAAGGTGGATTCCAGCCCCCTGACCACCCTTTTGAAGTCCTCCAGATGGATTATATTCAGATGGAGCGATGTCGAGGTTTCAAGTATGTCCTTGTAGTTGTATGCGCTTTGTCCAGGTGGACAGAGGCATATCCAGTCCCAGATTACACAGCCACGACCACTGCCAAGCAGTTGGTTCGTGAATTCTTCCCCCGTTATGGACTCCCTAGGGTCGTATATTCTGATAACGGCCAGCCATTTTCATCTGAATTGATGAAACACGTTTCCCTTCTGTTAGGGTACCAGTGGAAGTTCCATTGTGTACGCCATCCTGAAGCAGCCGGTCTCGTAGAGAGACATAATCAGACCCTGAAAATCCGCATTGCCAAAGTCTGTCAAGAAAAAGGTGTAGACTGGCTGGTAGCTCTGCCAGTCGCTCTGTTTTATATGCGCATGGTCGCACATTCCAGATCAGGTCTGTCCCCGTACGAGGTCGTTTTTGGCCGCCCCCCTAATATGTGGGGTACACCTAGACCCCGAAGTATTACAGATGTTTCAAGTAATATGCTGACAGATTACCTAGCTTCCTTGATGTCTGCCCTACACTCTTGTCGTTCACAGGTTTCCGCCGCATTTCCAGACAATACCGAGGTGGCACCGCATGACATCGTTCCCGGAAGTTTGGTCCTTGTAAGGAACTTTGATCGTTCAAGTCCGCTGGAGCCCCGCTGGAAGGAGCCCAAGCAGGTACTCCTGGCCACCCGTACTGCCGTCAAGCTGGAAGGCAGGAAGGGCTGGGTGCATCTGTCGCATGTAAAGAAATTTTATGGACTAAAGACTGTTTCCAAGAACATTTCCGAGGATTTTAAAGACTGCCAAAGTACTATTCTCAAGGACTGTCCCGCAAAAGACAATGATACAAATCCCTCCCTGTTAGAGAAAACTCCGCAACAGGAGTATAAGAAGAAATTAAGGTCTAGTAAAATAAGTCAGCCAGTTTGATTGTCTAAGTCCTCCCCTAGGTGAAACGGTTAGACCGGTTTCTGACATGTATAAAATAGACCCCCATAGTGAGAGAGTTAGTCAAAACTCAATCCGATGTATCGTTTTTCTAAGTTTCATATTGTTTTTCAGCCTTATGACTACCTGCACAAGTTATGCTTTTTATTTATGTTTTCCTATTTCTCATGTAAATAAGTCTTCTAATACTACAGTAGAGCACACGTTTAGTGATCTGCCTCCTCATGAACTATCTTATCATCTTGCTATGCGAAATAATTCCTTTATCCGCATGTTACATTATTCACACCAGACCAGCAATGCCACTAATTGTTGGGTGTGTGGTCGACTCCCCCCTTTCCAGACACCGAAGGGAGTTCTGCCACTCTTTCCTTATCCATTTTCACATAACGGTTCATGTGGAGCATGGTCCACGTTAACGTCATCCTCAACAGATATGTCTTTTCTTAACAGTACATGTTTTCCAGACAAGCAAGGTCTTCCCCACAGAACAAGGTTAGATCTAGAAAATGAAGTTTATAATTTAGGTAATTATTCTTCGAATTTCATGGTCCTGAATGTTCAGTCTGATACTACTCCAGACTTACCTGCTATGTCAGTATTACCAGTTAAAGGCGAATGATGTGTCCGAAAGAATGGTTCCGTACATGTAGGACATAGTGATTGTACTACTATTGTCAAGTATAGTGACAGTAGGAAATCTATTTTTAAAGCTTCACGTCATTCTTATTTTGTTTGTGGTCAGACCGCATATGTTCGTCTGCCCCTCGATTGGGAGGGAACCTGTTACATTGCCTTCCTACTGCCACCAGTTTTTCTAGCCCCACCTGATTATCATAGGAATTCCCACCTAGTACATACTAGACACAAGAGAGACCTCCCGATTGTCGATTATACTGAAACTGCTCTAGAACAATACATAGATATCAATAAAGGTGTCTTTCCCTACTTAGGTACTGTCGTGAATAGTAAACTGATACGTAGATTAACCAGAACCCTTGAAGCAGTAGTGATTGAGACTACCTCTGCTCTAGGTAACTTGACCGAAGAGCAATCCTTTATGAGAATTGTCGTGCTCCAGAATCGTCTCGTCCTTGACGTCATACTGGCCGATAGGGGCGGGGCATGTAGAGTCATCGGATCTAGTTGCTGCATTTTCATTCCTAATAACGCGCCGTCTGTTTATTCAGCTATAACCAGACTGCATAAAATTGCCCATATGTTACACCAAAATCCAGGCACCTGGACATGGTCCGGTTGGTTCTGGAATATTATTTCCGCCTGGGGATGGAAAGTGTTGTCTTTTCTAGGTATTGCGGTAGCGATCATATTCAGTTGCTGCCTCTGTATACAATGTGTCCCTGCGATTTGTGGCATTTGTGCTACCTCTTGTATTCCTAGTCCCGAGTCCCGTTCTAAATCCAGTTCCAAGAAACTTCGAGACGAGCAAATGATACTGTATGAAATGATAGATGGTATCATGAATATTGATGTTTCCTGATGGAAACGTAGTGACAAGGAGGGAATGTGGAAAAGTAAATTTTGCCATGTTCTGTGTCCCTACGTGTTCCCCATCCTATGTTGTATGTGCATGATTAATATGCATATGTATTCCCCATGATCGATTAAAGACGCAATTACAGTTGTGTCCATCTCTAGTATGCCAGTTTCCAGTTCTCGTGAAAGCTACGAGTATTGAGCCTCTGTAAAGCTACGTTGCCACGTTTCTCAGTGTGCACGTTATTCCATTGAAAAGTCCCCGTTTCTAGGCCTCAAAAGGGCCCGGACACCAGATTCAGCTCCTGTCCCCTGAGCCCTCGCTGAGGAGCGATACAGCCCCCACCTGTGTTCCTGACCCTTCACTTACTTCCTGCCTCACAGTGCCCGGCTCGGCCTGGCTCTGCCTGCTAGTCTGCCAAAAGTATGTTATGATTCTAGTTATCAGTCCAGCCCTCCTTCTCTGCATTCCTAAGCTACTGAATCGCATCAATAGTTTCAGTCATCGTCTAGTCTTTACGTCTCCATGTAAGAGAAATACTGTATTAATGATCATTTAATATTCTTCATCACGCACTACATGTAGAATAATGCATGCACCAGTCTTAGAGTCTGTTAGCCTTTACCCCGATAACTTTTGGATTCTATCAACATGTTCTCTAAACATCAGATACTAGATAGTGTTTAGGTACATGTCGCCCTGACTCTCCAGACTTCAGTCTCTGCTCCTAGCACAGAAGTCATAGCCCCCAGCTTCTCCTAGTAACAAGTCATTGTCAGTTTGCGCGCACCATTAGGTTAGAGGTCCCGGCTCCTTAGGTAGCCCCCTCCATGTTTCCGCCCCATTTATGACATATTCTGTTACGTTTACATCACATGTCTATGTTCACGCCTCCTGTTACACCCACTTTCACCCTTATCTTTCGCGACTGCTATTGACCACACCCACTGCTCCGCCTATCGTATGTATTGTAATGCAATTGTTTTAGTATATATGCTTGTGCACTGTTATTAAATGTTATCCCTTACGCCAGTCCAATTCTGTCCCAGGCAGCGCTGCCATCCCAGTCCTGTGCAGGTTGTCCTGTTCCTGTCCTTATGCTGTATTAAACCTGCAAACTCCTACTACCTCGAATCTTGACTCTTATTTATTGAGCTATCTGTTATTACTATATCCAGTCAAAAATAGATCCGGTATTATTTATTTATATACCACAATGGCACCAAGGTGATGTCCAGTAAGTTGCCGCACTGGTTTTGGTATCCTACAATGCTGCTCCGAATAACGGCGTGGGGCGCCCCGGGGGGGGGGGAGGAGGCGTGAACGGGCCTCTCCAGGTGGAGTCTCGTCTGTTGTAGTGGGGCGCCCCTTTACCGTTTCAGTTGCCATTCCGTCCGCTTTTGGTCCACTGTGTCAAAAGCCGCAATTCAGCTGAGTTGCGCCCACTCTTGCGGTGCAGCGATAGGCAGCTGTCACAGGATTCTCAAAATGGCGGCAGGCTGTTTCCTTTTTGGGCCTGGTCCACTGAAATGGCCCTGGGACACCTTGGAAATCAGACGCTTGTCTGCTAGGTCTTGGACCCCATTCTCGAAAGCGTCCCCTCCGCCTTGAGGATTCATCAAAAGTTTTGGGGGCCCCCGACTCCTGCAGGCTTCTGGTGGGGAGCGGCTGCCATGATTGCTCGCGGAATGACTACGACGGAGCCACGAGATGGTGGTGCTTTCATGGTGACGCCAGCTTCAGTCTGAAACATCCAGAAACAAGGTGGGGCTTTCATCGTTTGGGGAAAAAAAAAAGTTTTCATCCAATGAAAAGTGTTGTTTTTAGGTCATATGATCAAGCCTTCCATCATTAGGAAACCAAAAGTAAAATGAACCAATGAAAAGTTTTATAAACAAGTCACATGACCTGTTATGCGGCATAGGGTATAAAATGCGGAGAAAATACGTTGGCACGTGAGGCGGCGTCAGTAGCGGACCGATGTGCGAATAGGCAGATGGCAACACAACGCGCCAAGATCCGGATGGCAGCGAGGTGGTGTCCAGCAAGTTGCAGCACTGGTGTGGCCATCCTACAATGCTGAAAGTCGGCGTGGGGCGCCCTGTTGGCCTGTGAGTTCGCGTCAGTAGCGGACCGATGTGCGAATAGGCCGAAGGCAGCACAACGCGCCAAGATCCGGATGGCACCGAGGTGGTGTCTAGTAAGGTGCACTGGTGTGGCCATCCTACAATGTTGAAAGTCCGCGTGGGGCGCCCCGTTGGCCTGTGAGATGGCGTCAGTAGCGGACCGATGTGCGAATGGGGCCAAAGGCAGCGCAACAATATTTTCTGAATAGAAGACACCACAAGGCGCTGAGATGCCAAGATCCGGATGGCACCGAGGTGGTGTCTAGCAAGTTGTGGCACTGGTGTGGCCATCCTACAATGCTGCGCAGAAAGTCGGCGTGGGGTGCCCCGTTGGCCTGTGAGGTGGCGTCAGTAGCGGACCGATGTGTGAATAGGCCGGAACCAGCACAAGGCTCCAAGATCCGGAGGGCACCGTGGTGGTTTCATAGTTGAGAGGCACTTCATCTGCAGATCCGGATGGCACCGAGGTGATGTCTAGCAAGTTGCCGCACTGGTGTGGCCATCCTACAATGCTGCTCCGAATAACGGCGTGGGGTGCCCGAAGGGGGGGTGGGGGAGGCGGCGTGAACGGGCCTTCCTAGGTGGAGGCTCGTCTGCTGTAGTGGGGCGCCCCTTTACCGTTTCAGTTGCCATTCAGCTGAGTTTCGGCTGCTCTTGATGCTACAGCGACAGGCGGCTGCAACAGGACTCTGAAAATGGCGGCTTGTTCTTTGGATTTGGGCCTGGTCTACTAAAATGGCCCTGGAAAACTTTAGAACTCGGACGCTCGATTTTTTTTTCCTTTCCTGTACATGCAAAAAAAGGTAAATTCCCGGTACGTTACACGCTTCATCTGCCACGATGTACTCTCCAGAGGAACCGAAAAAAAATATAGTTATGGTAACTATACCATGCATCGTCATATGGAGAGGTGACACCAATTAATTATAGTGCTGCATAAAAGAGAGATTTGGAGGAGAACCCCCGACCTGCCAGTACATTCATCAAAGAAGTGGCACTGACAGCATCAGAGGCAAGGGAAATGGTCCCAAATATTTAGAACTTTGGAAAGATTAAAATGACATGTTTAGATTGTGGCAAATTAATTTCATGTGGACAGATGAGTGTTACTCTAATAAATACAGCATATGAACATCATCATAGTCGATGGTTGGTAGAGACATTTTGACTATATCCTGGACCTGCCCGTCCTCGCCCAAAATGGCGCCGGAATAAATGGGACTCGTAACTCCTTGTTGTGTACTGGTTGCAGAACCTTGAAATCATGAGATACGTATGCAGTTTTGAAGCATATGGCGGGCGGGGACGAGAATTGATTGAATATTTCGACATCCCTATTGATATTAAGTTCTGATGTGTTATTGATTACTGTACTATTGAAAGTTCGAATTAACGTCACCCATGGTACTTGCCCGCAAATGTATATCTAGATAATTTTATTGTAACTGGCCCTGTCGTATTTTAATAATAAAATGTACGTCCACCGATTCCGCAACTGTTAGACACCTTAGTTCTTGCAACCTAATGGCCCGCCCGTTACGTTCCTCTACAGTGTAAATGTCTACTCATCATATACGATTACAGTTTGCTCCGTGGCCGGCCGACGTGGTTATAGGCTCGTATTTGTATAATGAAATTTTCACAATAAAGGTTTTTAAAAGAAAACATGGTAGTAGTATATACATTGGTAAAGTTTTTAATAATAGTCACTGTTTTAGAATCATTAAAAGGCAAGTGAAATAAAGCAGACCAATTACATGAAGGGTAAAAGGTATAATACGCAGGAACGCAGTAAAGATAAATGGTCAAGGGCTGTTGTGTTTTCTACTCCTGCAACATAAAGTGATCGATAAGAATCTCATATTCAGGCGTATCGGCGACTAAGACAGCAGGTCGACCCTCTTTTGCTCAACGGCTCCGTCATGGGACGAAGAAACGCTATTTTTCTCGAAAAAAGAATATATTTTACTTGCAGGACAGTTGTAAATTTTCCGGGAAAGTACATTAGCCTGGAACATTATAACATATATTTAAGAAAAAATAATGTTCGGAAGTAATAAAAAGCGTAATTTTTAGGTCATATGACCAAGCCTTTCATCATTAGAATAAGAAAAGTAAAATGAACCAATGAAAAGTTTTATTAACAAGTCACATGACTTGTTATGCTTACGTTACGCGCTGCGCGTCGCGCCCCGGATGACTTCCGGATGCGCTAACGCGGCGCGTCATATGACGCATTACGCGACAACGCAGGTCCAGAATATAGTCAAAATGTCTCCACCAACCAGCGGTCGGAACACAACCCCTTTCAGCAGGCTAAATAGTACTGTTAAATGACAACAGAAGGGACAGGCAACAAGAACCATCAGTCAAAGAGGGGAGGGCTAGTTCTTCTCTACCGGGTTACATTGGGGCGCTACCGGAACTGATCGAATTGGTAGTCTACAGTGTTTCTGGATGTTTCAGACTGAAGCTGGGGTTAGCATGAGAGCACCACCATTTCGTAGCTCCGTCGTGGCCATTCCGCAACCAATCATGGCAGCCGCTCTTTATCGTTATTTTGGGCGGGGTGGGTGGCGGAGCCGAGCTGTTTTGCAGCCATCATTGTGTGGAGTTCAGTTCATCTCACTAGTTTTGTATTTGTCATGAGGGGTTGTTCCTAATGTTTCTATTTTAGCGAGGTCAAAAAGAGATCCCATTAGTGGCCTACTGATTTTGCTCGATTCCTTTTCTTTTTTTTTACACGATTTTTTGTTATCTGCAAAGACTAAACAGAGTATTGCGACTCTGTGTTTGTTTGTAAATAGAGAATGAACCAAAGAGAACCAATTCTAAAACAGTAAATGCTTGGATAACAATCAATCAAATGGAGAGAGAAGCAGGCACGACGTATTACAACGGGGGCAAAGGCCTGCGTTAACTACCTTTCACTATCTGCAAAGAGAGAGTACTCCTAATAGAAATGAGGGGGGGGCACCATTCAAAGCAGATCAGTGTGCATAAACACGAAAATGTTTTCACTTACCACGTACTTGACATTCGACAGCTTATGATATTTGCTATTAAAAAAACATTGAAATTCACTGAAAAAACCATAGGTTATAGACCATATATAGTTAGGAATTAGCATTTACAAAACCTTGAAAATTCACTGAAAAAACCATAGGTTATAGACCATATATAGTTAGGAATTAGCATTTAAAAAACCTTATTTTACTCACACAAAACCATTGAAATTCCATATATAGTTAGTTGCACTAACTCTATATCGCGCACCCGCAATCCACTGCTGATGATGTCACATATTACATCATTCATGGCATGGTCAGTGACATCACTGATGACATCACTGATGACATCTCAAATGACATCAGTGCCTTCCCGTGCAGGATGCACCGGCTCACACACCGAGCGGCAAAGGCAGAGGAGCTGCTCCAGTCTGTCAGCACAGCACGTTTATATCAGATAAACTCGCTTTCACAAATCGGATCCTACTACAGGAAAAAACATTATCTCCAATATCTGCTTCAACTGAACGAACAATGCAGCGCAAAGAACTACAAAGTCCAGCATGCAGTGTGGCTCAACTAAAAATCATGATAGTCCCACAAATGATAATTAAGCAATGAGCATGCGTCAAAGCAGCGCGGTTCAATTGAATGCAGGAGAATGCCTCTGATGAAGTGGTAATTGGACCACAGAAACGCGTCAGGCGAACGTACTTACCCGGATGATGGCGAGAGATTTAAATGACCCTTGAGTCAACGCACTGTGGAGTGCACCCTGGAAAGCTGAGGCAATTGAAATGACAAAATTTTGACACGGGGGCCTTCCCGTGCAGGATGCACCGGCTCACACACCGAGCGGCAAAGGCAGAGGAACTGCTCCAGTCTGTCAGCAGAGCGCGTTTATATCAGATAAACTCGCTTTCACAAATCGGATCCTACTACAGGAAAAAACATTATCTCCAATATCTGCTTCAACTGAACGAACAATGCAGCGCAAAGAACTACAAAGTCCAGCATGCAGTGTGGCTCAACTAAAAATCATGATAGTCCCACAAATGATAATTAAGCAATGAGCATGCGTCAAAGCAGCGCGGTTCAATTGAATGCAGGAGAATGCCTCTGATGAAGTGGTAATTGGACCACAGAAACGCGTCAGGCGAACGTACTTACCCGGATGATGGCGAGAGATTTAAATGACCCTTGAGTCAACGCACTGTGGAGTGCACCCTGGAAAGCTGAGGCAATTGAAATGACAAAATTTTGACACGGGGGCCTTCCCGTGCAGGATGCACCGGCTCACACACCGAGCGGCAAAGGCAGAGGAACTGCTCCAGTCTGTCAGCACAGCGCGTTTATATCAGATAAACTCGCTTTCACAAATCGGATCCTACTACAGGAAAAAACATTATCTCCAATATCTGCTTCAACTGAACGAACAATGCAGCGCAAAGAACTACAAAGTCCAGCATGAAGTGTGGCTCAACTAAAAATCATGATAGTCCCACAAATGATAATTAAGCAATGAGCATGCGTCAAAGCAGCGCGGTTCAATTGAATGCAGGAGAATGCCTCTGATGAAGTGGTAATTGGACCACAGAAACGCGTCAGGCGAACGTACTTACCCGGATGATGGCGAGAGATTTAAATGACCCTTGAGTCAACGCACTGTGGAGTGCACCCTGGAAAGCTGAGGCAATTGAAATGACAAAATTTTGACACGGGGGCCTTCCCGTGCAGGATGCACCGGCTCACACACCGAGCGGCAAAGGCAGAGGAACTGCTCCAGTCTGTCAGCACAGCGCGTTTATATCAGATAAACTCGCTTTCACAAATCGGATCCTACTACAGGAAAAAACATTATCTCCAATATCTGCTTCAACTGAACGAACAATGCAGCGCAAAGAACTACAAAGTCCAGCATGCAGTGTGGCTCAACTAAAAATCATGATAGTCCCACAAATGATAATTAAGCAATGAGCATGCGTCAAAGCAGCGCGGTTCAATTGAATGCAGGAGAATGCCTCTGATGAAGTGGTAATTGGACCACAGAAACGCGTCAGGCGAACGTACTTACCCGGATGATGGCGAGAGATTTAAATGACCCTTGAGTCAACGCACTGTGGAGTGCACCCTGGAAAGCTGAGGCAATTGAAATGACAAAATTTTGACACGGGGGCCTTCCCGTGCAGGATGCACCGGCTCACACACCGAGCGGCAAAGGCAGAGGAACTGCTCCAGTCTGTCAGCACAGCGCGTTTATATCAGATAAACTCGCTTTCACAAATCGGATCCTACTACAGGAAAAAACATTATCTCCAATATCTGCTTCAACTGAACGAACAATGCAGCGCAAAGAACTACAAAGTCCAGCATGCAGTGTGGCTCAACTAAAAATCATGATAGTCCCACAAATGATAATTAAGCAATGAGCATGCGTCAAAGCAGCGCGGTTCAATTGAATGCAGGAGAATGCCTCTTATGAAGTGGTAATTGGACCACAGAAACGCGTCAGGCGAACGTACTTACCCGGATGATGGCGAGAGATTTAAATGACCCTTGAGTCAACGCACTGTGGAGTGCACCCTGGAAAGCTGAGGCAATTGAAATGACAAAATTTTGACACGGGGGCCTTCCCGTGCAGGATGCACCGGCTCACACACCGAGCGGCAAAGGCAGAGGAACTGCTCCAGTCTGTCAGCACAGCGCGTTTATATCAGATAAACTCGCTTTCACAAATCGGATCCTACTACAGGAAAAAACATTATCTCCAATATCTGCTTCAACTGAACGAACAATGCAGCGCAAAGAACTACAAAGTCCAGCATGCAGTGTGGCTCAACTAAAAATCATGATAGTCCCACAAATGATAATTAAGCAATGAGCATGCGTCAAAGCAGCGCGGTTCAATTGAATGCAGGAGAATGCCTCTGATGAAGTGGTAATTGGACCACAGAAACGCGTCAGGCGAACGTACTTACCCGGATGATGGCGAGAGATTTAAATGACCCTTGAGTCAACGCACTGTGGAGTGCACCCTGGAAAGCTGAGGCAATTGAAATGACAACATTTTGACACGGGGGCCTTCCCGTGCAGGATGCACCGGCTCACACACCGAGCGGCAAAGGCAGAGGAACTGCTCCAGTCTGTCAGCACAGCGCGTTTATATCAGATAAACTCGCTTTCACAAATCGGATCCTACTACAGGAAAAAACATTATCTCCAATATCTGCTTCAACTGAACGAACAATGCAGCGCAAAGAACTACAAAGTCCAGCATGCAGTGTGGCTCAACTAAAAATCATGATAGTCCCACAAATGATAATTAAGCAATAAGCATGCGTCAAAGCAGCGCGGTTCAATTGAATGCAGGAGAATGCCTCTGATGAAGTGGTAATTGGACCACAGAAACGCGTCAGGCGAACGTACTTACCCGGATGATGGCGAGAGATTTAAATGACCCTTGAGTCAACGCACTGTGGAGTGCACCCTGGAAAGCTGAGGCAATTGAAATGACAAAATTTTGACACGGGGGCCTTCCCGTGCAGGATGCACCGGCTCACACACCGAGCGGCAAAGGCAGAGGAACTGCTCCAGTCTGTCAGCACAGCGCGTTTATATCAGATAAACTCGCTTTCACAAATCGGATCCTACTACAGGAAAAAACATTATCTCCAATATCTGCTTCAACTGAACGAACAATGCAGCGCAAAGAACTACAAAGTCCAGCATGCAGTGTGGCTCAACTAAAAATCATGATAGTCCCACAAATGATAATTAAGCAATGAGCATGCGTCAAAGCAGCGCGGTTCAATTGAATGCAGGAGAATGCCTCTGATGAAGTGGTAATTGGACCACAGAAACGCGTCAGGCGAACGTACTTACCCGGATGATGGCGAGAGATTTAAATGACCCTTGAGTCAACGCACTGTGGAGTGCACCCTGGAAAGCTGAGGCAATTGAAATGACAACATTTTGACACGAGGGCCTTCCCGTGCAGGATGCACCGGCTCACACACCGAGCGGCAAAGGCAGAGGAACTGCTCCAGTCTGTCAGCACAGCGCGTTTATATCAGATAAACTCGCTTTCACAAATCGGATCCTACTACAGGAAAAAACATTATCTCCAATATCTGCTTCAACTGAACGAACAATGCAGCGCAAAGAACTACAAAGTCCAGCATGCAGTGTGGCTCAACTAAAAATCATGATAGTCCCACAAATGATAATTAAGCAATGAGCATGCGTCAAAGCAGCGCGGTTCAATTGAATGCAGGAGAATGCCTCTGATGAAGTGGTAATTGGACCACAGAAACGCGTCAGGCGAACGTACTTACCCGGATGATGGCGAGAGATTTAAATGACCCTTGAGTCAACGCACTGTGGAGTGCACCCTGGAAAGCTGAGGCAATTGAAATGACAACATTTTGACACGGGGGCCTTCCCGTGCAGGATGCACCGGCTCACACACCGAGCGGCAAAGGCAGAGGAACTGCTCCAGTCTGTCAGCACAGCGCGTTTATATCAGATAAACTCGCTTTCACAAATCGGATCCTACTACAGGAAAAAACATTATCTCCAATATCTGCTTCAACTGAACGAACAATGCAGCGCAAAGAACTACAAAGTCCAGCATGCAGTGTGGCTCAACTAAAAATCATGATAGTCCCACAAATGATAATTAAGCAATGAGCATGCGTCAAAGCAGCGCGGTTCAATTGAATGCAGGAGAATGCCTCTGATGAAGTGGTAATTGGACCACAGAAACGCGTCAGGCGAACGTACTTACCCGGATGATGGCGAGAGATTTAAATGACCCTTGAGTCAACGCACTGTGGAGTGCACCCTGGAAAGCTGAGGCAATTGAAATGACAAAATTTTGACACGGGGGCCTTCCCGTGCAGGATGCACCGGCTCACACACCGAGCGGAAAAGGCAGAGGAACTGCTCCAGTCTGTCAGCACAGCGCGTTTATATCAGATAAACTCGCTTTCACAAATCGGATCCTACTATAGGAAAAAACATTATCTCCAATATCTGCTTCAACTGAACGAACAATGCAGCGCAAAGAACTACAAAGTCCAGCATGCAGTGTGGCTCAACTAAAAATCATGATAGTCCCACAAATGATAATTAAGCAATGAGCATGCGTCAAAGCAGCGCGGTTCAATTGAATGCAGGAGAATGCCTCTGATGAAGTGGTAATTGGACCACAGAAACGCGTCAGGCGAACGTACTTACCCGGATGATGGCGAGAGATTTAAATGACCCTTGAGTCAACGCACTGTGGAGTGCACCCTGGAAAGCTGAGGCAATTGAAATGACAATATATATATATATATATATATATATATATATTCACTGAAAAGACCATAGGTTATAGACCATATATAGTTAGGAATTTGCATTTACAAAACCTTGAAAATTCACTGAAAAAACCATAGGTTAGAGACCATATATAGTTAGCTGGACATTTTATTGACATAAAACCAATGAAATTCCATATATAGTTAGTTGCACTAACTATATATCGCGCACCCGCAATCCACTGCTGATGTTGTCACATATTACATCATTCATGACATGGTCAGTGACATCACTGATGACATCACTGATGACATCTCAAATGACATCACTGATGACATCACTGATGACATCTCAAATGACATCACTGATGACATCATGACACACCAATACCAGTTACTACATACGCACTCACTGATTCCTACGTCTACACACACATTCACTCATTCACCCATACAATCACTCATACATACAGTCACTCATTATTACAACACTATCATATGCACTCATACACCTATGCAGACACTCACACACTGCCACTCATCCATGGAGTTACTCACACACCTAGTCAGTCCTGTAAAGAATCAATCACACTTCCATTTCCTCATCTATACAGTTAAACACAGAACACCATACTTCAGTGACATCACTGATGACATCTCAAATGACATCACTGATGACATCTCAAATGACATCACTGATGACATCATGACACACCAATACCAGTTACTACATACGCACTCACTGATTCCTACGTCTACACACACATTCACTCATTCACCCATACAATCACTCATACATAGTCACTCATTATTACAACACTATCATATGCACTCATACACCTAGTCAGTCCTGTGAAGAATCAATCACACTTCGATTTCCTCATCTATACAGTTAAACACAGAACACCATACTTTTCACACATATACTAACACATACTTACTCTCTTATACAATCACTGATACAAGTACACATTGATATGCACAGAGTCACACACCTCCCAGCCAGCCACACACACACTCAGTCTTCCATACATCCACTCATTCTTCAATATGTAAAACATATTTAAACTTTACAAAAACACACAGACACTAGATGATGTCATCAGTGATGTCATTTGAGATGTCATCAGTGATGTCATTTGAGATGTGACTGTTCCCATGGGGCACAGGGTCAGCGCTGATTTGCATATCGCCATTGTCTAACCCAGGGTGGTGTGGAGTGGAAAAACAATGGATTTGGGCCCAAATCTTTTGACGGGGTGAATGTGTGACATTGATCCACATTCTGTCCATCATTGTTGTTTTTGCAGTAACCGCTCTAAGTGTACTGGGGATGCTCAGACGTGAGTCCCAGGCACTCCACACCACTGGAAGCAAGCTAGCCAGGCTGATGAGAGGTGTTACCTCGAAACCGGGCCGGTCCTCGGATGCTTGTTTCCGTTCTGGGAAGGACATGGCTTTTGTAGTTCAGACTGGACTGTTCCCATGGGGCACAGGGTCAGCGCTGATTTGCATATCGCCATTGTCTAACCCAGGGTGGTGTGGAGTGGAAAAACGATGGATTTGGGCCCAGATCTTTTGACTGGGGTGAATGTGTGACATTGATCCACATTCTGTCCATCATTGTTGTTTTTGCAGTCATTTGAGATGTAATCAGTGATGCCATCAGTGATGTCACTGACCATGTCATGAATGATGTAATATGTGACATCATCAGCAGTGGATTGCGGGTGCGCGATATATAGTTAGTGCAACTAACTATATATGGAATTTCATTGGTTTTATGTCAATAAAATGTCCAGCTAACTATATATGGTCTCTAACCTATGGTTTTTTCAGTGAATTTTCAAGGTTTTGTAAATGCAAATTCCTAACTATATATGGTCTATAACCTATGGTTTTTTCAGTGAATATATATATATATATATGTATGTATGTATGTTTGTATGTATGTATGTATGTATATATCGGCAGTTTGGGAGCCATTGATGAAGGGAAACACGTTCCCGAAACGCGTCTGGCATATGAACTTATTTGATGTCAGTCTCCTGCTGTTTTGCCTGCTTGCAAGTTTGCCCAATAAAATGCGAATTAATTATCTGCTTGAGGCCTTACTCCATTGAGGCTACCTGTGAGTTCGGATGTAATAGCGGCTGTTGCCCAGCCGCGGAGTGGGGTCCACTGCGGAGCGGGTCCGTGCTGTCTCCACATGGAGCTGGCAACACGGAAAGCAGGCATGCTGGCTCCATATGCAGGATGGAGCTACTATGATGTTCGTGTTGGGATACTGTAAAGCGGGGCAGGCGGCCGCTGGAATTCTGCCTCAACCCACTTGGGTAATAACTTTTTTAATCTTTACTGCCTTGCAGGACAGACCCACTAGGGAACACCCTCTGTACTACAGGAACCAGAATGCCGTGAAGGCTACGCCCACTGGGGCGGGACCCTGGAACTTAAAAACTGTGCAGCGATACTGTTTTGCAAATCGTCAGTTTGTGAGCCATTGATGAAGGGAAACACGTTCCCGAAACGCGTCTGGCATATGAATTTATTTGATGTCAGTCTCCTGCTGTTTTGCCTGCTTGCAAGTTTGCCCAATAAAATTCGAATTAATTATCTGCTTGAGGCCTTACTCCATTGAGGCTACCTGTGAGTTCGGATGTAATAGCGGCTGTTGCCCAGCCGCGGAGTGGGGTACACTGCGGAGCGGGTCCGTGCTGTCTCCACGTGGAGCTGGCAACACGGAAAGCTGGCATGCTGGCTCCATATGCAGGATGGAGCTACTATGATGTTCGTGTTGGGATACTGTAAAGCGGGGCAGGCGGCCGCTGGAATTCTGCCTCAACCCACTTGGGTAATAACTTTTTTAATCTTTACTGCCTTGCAGGACAGACCCACTAGGGAACACCCTCTGTACTACAGGAACCAGAATGCCGTGAAGGCTACGCCCACTGGGGCGGGACCCTGGAACTTAAAAACTGTGCAGCGACACTGTTTTGCAAATCGGCAGTTTGGGAGCCATTGATGAAGGGAAACTCGTTCCCGAAACGCGTCTGGCATATGAACTTATTTGATGTCAGTCTCCTGCTGTTTTGCCTGCTTGCAAGTTTGCCCAATAAAATGCGAATTAATTATCTGCTTGAGGCCTTACTCCATTGAGGCTACCTGTGAGTTCGGATATATATATATATATGTATATATATTACCTACTGGCGGTCGCCAGTAGGTATATATAGTTAGGATTTTTTCTCTATGGGTTTTTTGAAAATTCTATGTCTAATAACTTTGGCGTTTGTGGACGGAATCGGCTGAAATTTTCAGGAAAATGGCACATTTTGTTTCTGAGCAGCCCTTGAAAATTTGGGGGGGGTTCGTCCAGTGGGGGCCGAGAAAAAAGGGGGGTCCCAAAACGTGTTTTTAACATTGAGTTTTCCATAGGGCGGTTGGCCTCACTTTTAGCCCGAACGGCTGAATGGATTTGCACGAAACTTGGCAAAATTGTAGGGACTGGTAGCCCGATGTGCCTTTTGTAGGTCTCAATATATGTGCTCCAGTGGATTTTGAGAAATTAACGTTTAAAAAAAGATATATATCTGTAACAGCGGACCGGTTAGCGCTCTGGTTCGCGGACTTTTCGCGCAACGGAGCTTTGTGAAGCGAAGCTGATTGGTTCTCCGGCGTCTGTCAACATTCCAAACAGTCCGTAGCGGCCGCCATCTTGTCTCTCGGTAGGATCGAGAGACAAGAGGAGGTCAAAACAAAGGGGGAAATAACTATAAGGGGGCATAGTAGATCCTCGCTGACCCCCTAGGTTTGATGTGGAGGTTTTAAAAGGGCCCCGCGGGGCAAAAAAAAATAATAAAAATAATAATCGAACGGCTGAATGGATTTGCACGAAACTTGGCAAAATATTAGGGACTGGTAGCCCGATGTGCCTTTGCTAGGTCTCATTATATGTGCTCCAGTGGATTTTGAGAAATTAACGTTCAAAAAAAGATATATATCTGTAACAGCGCTCCGCTTCGCGTAACGGAGGTTTGCGAAGCTGATTGGTCATTCTGTCACTGGGCTATAGTTGGGCTACATCTGGCTGATATTTGGGCTACATTTGTTTTTTTGTGTGTCTGGCGGCCATCTTTGGGCTACATTGGGCTACATTGGGCTTCATTGGGCTACATTCGGCTAATTAGCAAATAGCTCATCGCAAACTAGGAATGGTAAAGAATCGCTATTTATTCCTTAAAGTTCGCTATTTAGGAAATGCAAATAACTTTGATGATACATATGGCGGTTCATCTCTAACAAGATAAGAAGCATAGGGATAGATTTATGATGACTGGCGCATCACCAGGGATGTGTTAGTCATTCTGTGCCGCTGTTCCGTCACCTATGGTGTGCTGCATTTACAATGCGGCGCATCACGGGGCAAAAACAGCACAGATGCGTGATGTATCTGTGCCGTAAAGGTGGCGCATTGCTGGAGTTGTATCGCAAGTGTGATGAAGCTCCAGCAAGGGTCGGGGGTGCCCCTGTCGCAGGGTTTCTGTTCTCACACAGAACTGTGGACAGAGGATTGGAACCTCGGCGAATTAGGGTGTCCCAAAACTCACGTTAGTAATCAAAAACTATTTAGCAAGCTAGGTACAGTGTCACATTGGATATAACAAACTCTCAATGTTTAGACAATCCAGAATATGAACTTATAGTACCTCAGGATACGTGGAACTCATGAACAGTCGGTCGTTATATATTTCTTAGAAACCAGAACATGGAGTTAAGAAGAACACATGTGTATTTGAAATGTTTATTTACTAATGCCGTCTTCTCAGGCGTAGTACCTTAGATAATAAAAGTACACATATTATCAGTAGCAAAATTACCAGCATAGTTACTAGTACATAAAAAGTGAATGGTGATAGTATGTTAACATGCTGTAAATGAATAAGAGTTAGCAACACTTATAAGCAGCCGCGGGCCGTGGAGGGAGTTACGGTGAGGCAGGGAGGCGGGGAGGGGGAGAAGCAGGGTGGAGAATACAAGTACACATATTATCAGTAGCAAAATTACCAGCATAGTTACTAGTACATAAAAAGCGAATGGTGACAGTATGTTAACATGCTGTAAATGAATAAGAGTTAGCAACACTTATAAGCAGCCGCGGGCCGTGGAGGGAGTTACGGTGGGGCAGGGAGGCGGGGAGGGGGAGGGGCAAGGTAGAGAGGGCTCCACCCTGCTTCTCCCCCTCCCCGCCTCCCTGCCTCACCGTAACTCCCTCCACGGCCCGCGGCTGCTTATATCTCACCCTCCCTAATACACATATTATATTATTTGCTAAGAAGGTCTCTTTGTGTTGGTTTAGGGCGTGCCCATACTTTAGTGTCTTAGATTTGAAGGAATCACATCAGCATACACCAGCTCTCTCTTCATGTGAACCGCATCAACTGTTGTGTATGTGTGTTCGGCAAAGCAATATAAAACCCGCCTCATGCCCAGAATTGGCAGAAGTTGCACTTATGTTATGAGTATGAAGTCGTGGAGATCAGACCTCATAACAATTCTGTATCGTGTTGTTCTTGAAACTTTAGCACTCGCTGTACAGATATAGTTTAACAAGTAAAGCAGATAGTAGACCAATAACATATTATTCTCATGTAAACCACGATGAACTACTAGGTGGAAAGCTAAAGCAACAACTAAATGTCGTGTGCAGAAGTTGCAAAAAAGGAAAAATGGCGTTTAAACCGGTAATGAGCCCATGCTAACTTAACACGGTGTAAAGATATCCAGGACCTAGATGACACCTCCCCATGATCCGGAAACGAACTGAATAAGATAATAGAAGTGCCATCTCATGAGAGCAGATTGCAAGTTTATATGTGGACGGTCCGCAAGGTAAAGCATTAAAAACTAGGAAAATTCAATGCTAAAGAAAAATAAAACAGCCAAGTACTTTATCGAGTCTTAAGCCAATAGGCAAGGTAAATAATAAAAACTTGACAATTAAGTCAATGAATTGTCAATGAAATGCTAGTACTCAGCATATGAAACATGAAAAAGGTCTATGACATAAGTGTGTATGCAAAATAAGCTGCAACAGCCTCCAACAGGAAGTCACCGTCTTCATCCGAAAACAGTTCAGCCATCCAATTTAAAAGCGGAAAAGAACATACGTGCTCTCCCAGCACCGGATCCTCTATCACCATCAGAGGACAGCTCGGTGGGTTTTCAAGAAAGCTGTGTTCCAAGAAAGACTGTGCTGCCGCCAGTAAATTCCAGGGACCAAGTAGTCCATGCATCAATGCCACAGCCATAATCCTTTCGCCAGGACAAACCAACTCGTGAGTAATGATAGGAGTCATCAGCTGATTAAAGTCGACGTCAGGAGAAACCGGTCCGCAGAGACACAAATCAATGGCCCAATCGAAATCACAGGTCAGGCAGTGAAATACAGGCTGGACACAGGTGAAGTAGGAGAACCGAAAAGATAATCCATATGCCGTGCTTAATATCGCCAACGGCATTGTGCCATAATATTCTAGCATGCGATTGCGGAACAGTGTCAGCAGCTGCAGGGTCGGAGGTTGCATAGGAGGGACATCCATATTTAAAAATGTAAAAAAGCACAAGAGCGTCCGCTGGTAATGCAAGTAAAAATGCAATCCACGAACCAGAGTGGAGAAAATGGAATGAAAGGGAGCAGGGATGACTCCAAAGATTTTCTCAAATGAAGTCACGAGACCACTGGTAACAACTTTAAAAAAGTGTGCCAGGGATTTTGTGGAGGATGCGTTAAAGATAGTCGGAAACATGTTGCTGAAATTGAAAGGCAAAGCTGTGTACGGGTGTTCGCTATGTGAAGTACGAAAGTTTCACGGGCCGAACTCAAGGCCACCTCTCTCTGAGACAAAAGAGCTCTTATTCTTGTCATGCCGTTGAAACGTGTCCCAAGGTTGGTATTTGTGGCCAGATTGAAAACTCCCTATGTTCATGTGTGGGAGGAAATAGAACATTTCTGCAGCAAATAACCCGTTCACTTACTGTTACGATAAAAGGAATACTTTTAATTAACTCAGAACAATCTTCATTATTGAGCATCAAATAACTACCATTTTCCAACAACTTGAACGTGGGGATGATAGCAGGAACTGGCGTGCCTTGCAACACGCAAGCCATATTTGGTCGGTGTTTGTTGCATGAATCGTGTAACTGTATGTGCCTACACATTAGTGAATGATCTGGCGTCTCAGTGCATTCCTCTCCATTCAGATAAACTTCTTGATCATCTTTGAAACATCTGTATGTGTATGGAAGCGACCAGACCTCATGAACAAAAGCACTACCTAAAGGTTCATAAAGACCTATTGGTATATATTTCATACAATTTGAAAACTTATATAAAGCAAAAGGCAGCGTTATTAAACCGTGGATAAGGCATGTTGCCAAAAAACCCGCAATCCTCTGCTGATGATGTCACTGAGCATGTCATGAATGATGTAATATGTGACATCATCAGTAGTGGATTATGGGTAATAGTATCTCTAGTTTACTCCCCTATAGCTGTCTTTCTTTTAACATAAGTGTGTGTTTCCTTCCCTTATACTTACTGTTTTTGGTTCGCTTCCAGTTCGCGTACCAGCGAGCGAACTAGGAAGCGAACTAAGAGAAATAGAGGTTGGCACAGTTCCAAATATTGTACCAATTTTTTAATAACGGGGAGGTAGTTCTGAAAAGAACTTTTTTTTTTATTTTTCTGAACATTTTTTTAATGTTTTTGAATTTTTCGGAACAGTTTTATATTTTTTGGGGTTTTTCTTGGAGGGGGCAATGAAAACGATTCATTGTAAAGGGCTCAACAGGAGCAACAAAACAAAAAAAAGAAGTATTTATTATTTTGGGCGTTTCGGACAAACTTGCATATGATAGTCAATAGCTCTGTTGATCAGAGTGATGCTTCTTTCTCCGTAGGAAATGAATCCATCGCAACATACGCAGGTGTGTTTTACTTCACCAAATCTCATTTGTATATTTGGCACCATCTCCCTGCCCTCTGGTCCCGTTACTTCCGGTACAACAGATCTTCTGGCCATAATAGGGAGATTATCTAGGTCGTTCCGAAACTGTGCAGCACTGTAGTTGTTAGGATGCCACCTAGTCATATGGCGATGCATTGTGTAGTTTCCGAAACTGTATTTTTTGTCGGTCCCTCTGGACAGTCTATCTTGACATATAAGGCAAGTTACGTATCTTGCATTTACTTTTTTCTGACCTTTGGGAATTTTAAAAAATTGCCAAATGAAGTTTTCTTTCCGGTGAGACGTCTTGGGCTGCTCAGGCAAAAACTGCCTCTCTTCGTGCTCGTCCTCCTGTTCCTCTTCTTCTTCTTCTTGTTGAATTACAACTTGAGCAGGTGGTCCTCTCTTCCTTGGAGGTGGTGGAGGTGGTGGGGAAGCACCAGCTGAAGCTACTAAAGAAGCCATTGCTCAGTGATCACAAAGGGTCTTTCTCTCACAATGATGAAAGTCAGAGTGAGGAAAGAAGGAGGGATTTTCATCATTTGGGAAAAACAAGAGTTCTCAACCAATCAAAAGTGTTCATTTTAGATTATATGACCTAGTCTTACATCATTAGGAAACCAAAAGTGAAATGAACCAATGAAAAGTGTTATTACCAAGTCACATGACTTGCTGTGTTTACGTTAAGCGCTTTGCAGGGCCTCCCGGTTTGCTTCCAGAAACCTGCGCTTTGGCACTCGCTTCGCGTACCAGTTCGCTAACGTAGCACGTCATATGACGTATCACGCGACAACGTGGAACGTCATGCGGACGGGAGGCGTCACGATGTTGTTTTCTAACGCGGCACTTGCGGTAAAGAAACGTTTACCGGCTCGCGGTCTATTTCGCGGCATCAAGGTCAGCTAACGGGAAGCTTCCCGATTCGCGAAGCGGGAACGAAGAAAAAAAAATATTTAAAAAAAAATTATTCATAAACATATAAAATATATTTTTGGATTTAAAGAAGAATACATTTTACAGCTACAGATATTAGCTGTTAAAAAACCAATGAAATTCACAGAAAAAACCATAGGTTATAGACCATATATAGTTAGGAATTAGCATTTACAAAACCTTGAAAATTCACTGAAAAAACCATAGGTTATAGACCATATATAGTTAGGAATTAGCATTTAGAAAACCTTATTTTACTCACACAAAACCATTGAAATTCCATATATAGTTAGTTGCACTAACTATATATCGCGCACCCGCAATCCACTGCTGATGATGTCACATATTACATCATTCATGACATGGTCAGTGACATCACTGATGACATCACTGATGACATCTCAAATGACATCACTGATGACAACATCCAGTGACTGTATGTTTCTGTAAAGTTAAAATATGTCTTAGATATTGAAGAATGAGTGGATGTATAAGTGTCTGGATGAAGGATTTAGTAGGTGCGTGACTGACTGTATGAGTGAGTGATTAAATGTGTCTCACTGAATGCATGGGTTAGTGACTAAACTGTCTTAATTTGTGCATCATTATGTCTGTTGTGATGTAAACTGCTGCATGTGTTGATCATTAGCTATACGAGAGGCTATATGTGTTATTAATTGGTTGCCCAAGTATTTCTATGGGAGACTGAGTGTGTGTGTGGGTGTCTGGGAGGTGTATGACTCTGTGCATAGATGTGTGAGCAGTTGATTCACTAGATGTATGGGTTCAAAAGTGCATGTGGAAACATCTGTATGGGCGGTTGACTGTGTGCATGAGTGTATTGGTGAGTGAATGGATATCTCAGTGCTACATGTCAAAGTAAGTACATATGTAAAACACAGTACATGTGATAGTTGACATATATAAATAACTGTGCATAAGAGCCAGTGAATGTGTGAGTGGCTGTATGGATTATTGTGAACTTGTATCAGGGATTGTATAACAGAGTAAATATGTGTTATTATATGTTCCAATAAGTAAGGTGTGTATAACTATATAGTTGAGGAAATCGAGGTGTGATTGATTCTTTGCAAGACTGACTAGGTGTGTGAGTAACTCCATGGATGAGTGACAGTCTGTGAGTGTCTGTTTACACTGAGTGTATCTAAGGTTATATTAGAGTCTGAAGAGGTTCATTGTATCATCACATGAATGATGTCATCAGTGATGTGATCAGTAATGTCAAATGAGATGTCATCAGTGATGTCATCAGTGATGTCATTTGAGATGTCATCAGTGATGTCATCAGTGATGTCACTGACCATGTCATGAATGATGTAATATGTGACATCATCAGCAGTGGATTGCGGGTGCGCGATATATAGTTAGTGCAACTAACTATATATGGAATTTCAATGGTTTTGTGTGAGTAAAATAAGGTTTTCTAAATGCTAATTCCTAACTATATATGGTCTATAACCTATGGTTTTTTCAGTGAATTTTCAAGGTTTTGTAAATGCTAATTCCTAACTATATATGGTCTATAACCTATGGTTTTTTCTGTGAATATATATATATATTACCTACTGGCGGTCGCCAGTAGGTATATATAGTTAGGATTTTTTCTCTATGGGATTTTTGAAAATTCTATGTCTAATAACTTTGGCGTTTGTGGACGGAATTGGCTGAAATTTTCAGGAAAATGGCACATTTTGTTTCTGAGCAGCCCCTGAAAATTGGGGGGGGTTTCGTCCAGGGGGGGTCGAGAAAAAAGGGGGGTCCCAAAACGTGTTTTTAACATTGAGTTTTCCATAGGGCGGTTGGCCTCACTTTTAGCCCGAACGGCTGAATGGATTTGCACGAAACTTGGCAAAATTGTAGGGACTGGTAGCCCGATGTGCCTTTTGTAGGTCTCAATATATGTGCTCCAGTGGATTTTGAGAAATTAACGTTTAAAAAAAGATATATATCTGTAACAGCGGACCGGGCAGCGTCCCAGGACGCGTACTTTTCGCGCAACGGAGCTTTGTGAAGCGAAGCTGATTGGTTCTCCGGCGTCTGTCAACATTCCAAACAGTCCGTAGCGGCCGCCATCTTGTCTCTCGGTAGGATCGAGAGACAAGAGGAGGTCAAAACAAAGGGGGAAATAACTATAAGGGGGCATAGTAGATCCTCGCTGACCCCCTAGGTTTGATGTGGAGGTTTTAAAAGGGCCCCGCGGGGCAAAAAAAAATAATAAAAATAATAATTGAACGGCTGAATGGATTTGCACGAAACTTGGCAAAATATTAGGGACTGGTAGCCCGATGTGCCTTTGCTAGGTCTCAATATATGTGCTCCAGTGGATTTTGAGAAATTAACGTTCAAAAAAAGATATATATCTGTAACAGCGCTCCGCTTCGCGTAACGGAGGTTTGCGAAGCTGATTGGTCATTCTGTCACTGGGCTATAGTTGGGCTACATCTGGCTGATATTTGGGCTACATTTGTTTTTTTGTGTGTCTGGCGGCCATCTTTGGGCTACATTGGGCTACATTGGGCTTCATTGGGCTACATTCGGCTAATTAGCAAATAGCTCATCGCAAACTAGGAATGGTAAAGAATCGCTATTTATTCCTTAAAGTTCGCTATTTAGGAAATGCAAATAACTTTGATGATACATATGGCGGTTCATCTCTAACAAGATAAGAAGCATAGGGATAGATTTATGATGACTGGCGCATCACCAGGGATGTGTTAGTCATTCTGTGCCGCTGTTCCGTCACCTATGGTGTGCTGCATTTACAATGCGGCGCATCACGGGGCAAAAACAGCACAGATGCGTGATGTATCTGTGCCGTAAAGGTGGCGCATTGCTGGAGTTGTATCGCAAGTGTGATGAAGGTCCAGCAAGGGTCGGGGGTGCCCCTGTCGCAGGGTTTCTGTTCTCACACAGAACTGTGGACAGAGGATTGGAACCTCGGCGAATTAGGGTGTCCCAAAACTCACCTTAGTAATCAAAAACCCCTTAGCAAGCTAGGTACAGTGTCACATTGGATATAACAAACTCTCAATGTTTAGACAATCCAGAATATGAACTTATAGTACCTCAGGATACGTGGAACTCATGAACAGTCGGTCGTTATATATTTCTTAGAAACCAGAACATGGAGTTAAGAAGAACACATGTGTATTTGAAATGTTTATTTACTAATGCCGTCTTCTCAGGCGTAGTACCTTAGATAATAAAAGTACACATATTATCAGTAGCAAAATTACCAGCATAGTTACTAGTACATAAAAAGTGAATGGTGATAGTATGTTAACATGCTGTAAATGAATAAGAGTTAGCAACACTTATAAGCAGCCGCGGGCCGTGGAGGGAGTTACGGTGAGGCAGGGAGGCGGGGAGGGGGAGAAGCAGGGTGGAGAATACAAGTACACATATTATCAGTAGCAAAATTACCAGCATAGTTACTAGTACATAAAAAGCGAATGGTGACAGTATGTTAACATGCTGTAAATGAATAAGAGTTAGCAACACTTATAAGCAGCCGCGGGCCGTGGAGGGAGTTACGGTGGGGCAGGGAGGCGGGGAGGGGGAGGGGCAAGGTAGAGAGGGCTCCACCCTGCTTCTCCCCCTCCCCGCCTCCCTGCCTCACCGTAACTCCCTCCACGGCCCGCGGCTGCTTATATCTCACCCTCCCTAATACACATATTATATTATTTGCTAAGAAGGTCTCTTTGTGTTGGTTTAGGGCGTGCCCATACTTTAGTGTCTTAGATTTGAAGGAATCACATCAGCATACACCAGCTCTCTCTTCATGTGAACCGCATCAACTGTTGTGTATGTGTGTTCGGCAAAGCAATATAAAACCCGCCTCATGCCCAGAATTGGCAGAAGTTGCACTTATGTTATGAGTATGAAGTCGTGGAGATCAGACCTCATAACAATTCTGTACCGTGTTGTTCTTGAAACTTTTGCACTCGCTGTACAGATATAGTTTAACAAGTAAAGCAGATAGTAGACCAATAACATATTATTCTCATGTAAACCACGATGAACTACTAGGTGGAAAGCTAAAGCAACAACTAAATGTCGTGTGCAGAAGTTGCAAAAAAGGAAAAATGGCGTTTAAACCGGTAATGAGCCCATGCTAACTTAACACGGTGTAAAGATATCCAGGACCTAGATGACACCTCCTCATGATCCGGAAACGAACTGAATAAGATAATAGAAGTGCCATCTCATGAGAGCAGATTGCAAGTTTATATGTGGACGGTCCGCAAGGTAAAGCATTAAAAACTAGGAAAATTCAATGCTAAAGAAAAATAAAACAGCCAAGTACTTTATCGAGTCTTAAGCCAATAGGCAAGGTAAATAATAAAAACTTGACAATTAAGTCAATGAATTGTCAATGAAATGCTAGTACTCAGCATATGAAACATGAAAAAGGTCTATGACATAAGTGTGTATGCAAAATAAGCTGCAACAGCCTCCAACAGGAAGTCACCGTCTTCATCCGAAAACAGTTCAGCCATCCAATTTAAAAGCGGAAAAGAACATACGTGCTCTCCCAGCACCGGATCCTCTATCACCATCAGAGGACAGCTCGGTGGGTTTTCAAGAAAGCTGTGTTCCAAGAAAGACTGTGCTGCCGCCAGTAAATTCCAGGGACCAAGTAGTCCATGCATCAATGCCACAGCCATAATCCTTTCGCCAGGACAAATCAACTCGTGAGTAATGATAGGAGTCATCAGCTGATTAAAGTCGACGTCAGGAGAAACCGGTCTGCAGAGACACAAATCAATGGCCCAATCGAAATCACAGGTCAGGCAGTGAAATACAGGCTGGACACAGGTGAAGTAGGAGAACCGAAAAGATAATCCATATGCCGTGCTTAATATCGCCAACGGCATTGTGCCATAATATTCTAGCATGCGATTGCGGAACAGTGTCAGCAGCTGCAGGGTCGGAGGTTGCATAGGAGGGACATCCATATTTAAAAATGTAAAAAAGCACAAGAGCGTCCGCTGGTAATGCAAGTAAAAATGCAATCCACGAACCAGAGTGGAGAAAATGGAATGAAAGGGAGCAGGGATGACTCCAAAGATTTTCTCAAATGAAGTCACGAGACCACTGGTAACAACTTTAAAAAAGTGTGCCAGGGATTTTGTGGAGGATGCGTTAAAGATAGTCGGAAACATGTTGCTGAAATTGAAAGGCAAACCTGTGTACGGGTGTTCGCTATGTGAAGTACGAAAGTTTCACGGGCCGAACTCAAGGCCACCTCTCTCTGAGACAAAAGAGCTCTTATTCTTGTCATGCCGTTGAAACGTGTCCCAAGGTTGGTATTTGTGGCCAGATTGAAAACTCCCTATGTTCATGTGTGGGAGGAAATAGAACATTTCTGCAGCAAATAACCCGTTCACTTACTGTTACGATAAAAGGAATACTTTTAATTAACTCAGAACAATCTTCATTATTGAGCATCAAATAACTACCATTTTCCAACAACTTGAACGTGGGGATGATAGCAGGAACTGGCGTGCCTTGCATCACGCAAGCCATATTTGGTCGGTGTTTGTTGCATGAATCGTGTAACTGTATGTGCCTACACATTAGTGAATGATCTGGCGTCTCAGTGCATTCCTCTCCATTCAGATAAACTTCTTGATCATCTTTGAAACATCTGTATGTGTATGGAAGCGACCAGACCTCATGAACAAAAGCACTACCTAAAGGTTCATAAAGACCTATTGGTATATATTTCATACAATTTGAAAACTTATATAAAGCAAAAGGCAGCGTTATTAAACCGTCGATAAGGCATGTTGCCAAAAAACCCGCAATCCTCTGCTGATGATGTCACTGAGCATGTCATGAATGATGTAATATGTGACATCATCAGTAGTGGATTATGGGTAATAGTATCTCTAGTTTACTCCCCTATAGCTGTCTTTCTTTTAACATAAGTGTGTGTTTCCTTCCCTTATACTTACTGTTTTTAGTTTGGTTCGCTACCAGTTCGCGTACCAGCGAGCGAACTAGGAAGCGAACTAAGAGAAATAGAGGTTGGCACAGTTCCAAATATTGTACCAATTTTTTAATAACGGGGAGGTAGTTCTGAAAATAACTTTTTTTTTTATTTTTCTGAACATTTTTTTACTGTAAGGTTCCCGATTCGCGAAGCGGGAACGAAGAAAAAAAAATATTTAAAAAAATAATTATTCATAAACATATAAAATATATTTTTGGATTTAAAGAAGAATAAATTTTACAGCTACAGATATTAGCTGTTAAAAAACCAATGAAATTCACTGAAAAAACCATAGGTTATAGACCATATATAGTTAGGAATTAGCATTTACAAAACCTTGAAAATTCACTGAAAAAACCATAGGTTATAGACCATATATAGTTAGGAATTAGCATTTACTAAACCTTATTTTACTCACACAAAACCATTGAAATTCCATATATAGTTAGTTGCACTAACTATATATCGCGCACCCGCAATCCACTGCTGATGATGTCACATATTACATCATTCATGACATGGTCAGTGACATCACTGATGACATCACTGATGACATCTCAAATGACATCACTGATGACATCACTGATGACATCTCATTTGACATCAATGACCACATCACTGATGATATCATTCATGTGACAATACAATGCATCTCCTCACATTTTAATATAACCTCTGTTTAACCAGTGTTAAAAAGAGAGTATAATTTTTGAAACCATTGACACACCAATACTAGTTACTACATACGCACTCACTGATTGCTACGTCTACACACACCTTCACTCATTCACCCATACAATCATTCATACATACAATCACTCATCTTTACAACACTATCATATGCACTCATACACCTATACAGACACTCACAGTCTGCCACGCATCCATGGAGTTACTCACACACCTAGTCAGTCCTGTAAAGAATCAATGACACTTCCATTTTCTTGTCTATACAGTTAAACATAGAGCACCTTACATTTTCAAACATATACTAACACATACTTACCTTCTTATACAATCATTGATACAAGTACAGATTGATCTGCACAGAGTCACACACCTCCCAGCTAGCCACACACACACTCAGTCTCCCATACAAATACTTGGGCAATCAATCAATAACCCATATAGTTACTCATATAGCTACTGATCAACACATGCAGCAGTTTACAGAACAACAGACATAATGATGCACAAATTAAGACAGTTTAGTCACTAACCCATGCAGTCAGTGAGACACATTTAATCACTCACTCATACAGTCAGTCATGCACCTACTAAATCCTTCGTCCAGACACTTACACATCCACTCATTCTTCAATATGTAAGACATATTTAAACTTTATAGAAACAAAAAATCACTGGATGTTGTTATCAGTGATGTCATCAGTGATGTCATTTGAGATGTCATCAGTGATGTCATCAGTGATGTCACTGACCATGTCATGAATGATGTAATATGTGACATCATCAGCAGTGGATTGCGGGTGCGCGATATATAGTTAGTGCAACTAACTATATATGGAATTTCAATGGTTTTGTGTGAGTAAAATAAGGTTTAGTAAATGCTAATTCCTAACTATATATGGTCTATAACCTATGGTTTTTTCAGTGAATATATATATATATATATATATATATATATATATATATATATATATATATATATATATATATATATATATATATATATTCACTGAAAAAACCATAGGTTATAGACCATATATAGTTAGGAATTAGCATTTAAAAAACCTTATTTTACTCACACAAAACCATTGAAATTCCATATATAGTTAGTTGCACTAACTATATATCGCGCACCTGCAATCCACTGCTGATGATGTCACATATTACATCATTCATGACATGGTCAGTGACATCACTGATGACATCACTGATGACATCTCAAATGACATCACTGATGACATCACTGATGACATCTCATTTGACATCAATGACCACATCACTGATGATATCATTCATGTGACAATACAATGCATCTCCTCACATTTTAATATAACCTCTGTTTCACCCAGTGTTAAATACAGAATATAATTTTTGAAACCATTGACACACCAATACTAGTTACTACATACGCACTCACTGATTCCTACGTCTACACACACCTTCACTCATTCACCCATACTATCATTCATACATACAATCACTCATCTTTACAACACTATCATATGCACTCATACACCTATACAGACACTCACAGTCTGCCACTCATCCATGGAGTTACTCACACACCTAGTCAGTCCTGTAAAGAATCAATGACACTTCCATTTTCTTGTCTATACAGTTAAACATAGAGCACCTTACATTTTCAAACATATACTAACACATACTTACCTTGTTATACAATCATTGATACAAGTACACATTGATCTGCACAGAGTCACACACCTCCCAGCCAGCCACACACACACTCAGTCTCCCATACAAATACTTGGACAATCAATCAGTAACCCATATAGTTAATCATATAGCTACTGATCAAAACATGCAGCAGTTTACAGAACAACAGACATAATGATGCACAAATTAAGACACTTTAGTCACTAACCCATGCACTCAGTGAGACACATTTAATCACTCACTCATGCATTCAGTCATGCACCTACTAAATCCTTTGTCCAGACACTTATACTTCCACTCATTCTTCAATATGTAAGACACATTTTAACTTTACAGAAACATACAGTCACTGGATGTTGTCATCAGTGATGTCATCAGTGATGTCATTTGAGATGTCATCAGTGATGTCATCAGTGATGTCACTGACCATGTCATGAATGATGTAATATGTGACATCATCAGCAGTGGATTGCAGGTGCGCGATATATAGTTAGTGCAACTAACTATATATGGAATTTCAATGGTTTTGTGTGAGTAAAATAAGGTTTTTTAAATGCTAATTCCTAACTATATATGGTCTATAACCTATGGTTTTTTCAGTGAATTTTCAAGGTTTTGTAAATGCTAATTCCTAACTATATATGGTCTATAACCTATGGTTTTTTCAGTGAATTTCAATGGTTTTTTAATAGCAAATATCATAAGCTGTCGAATGTCAAGTACGTGGTAAGTGAAAACATTTTCGTGTTTATGCACACTGATCTGCTTTGAATGGTGCCCCCCCCCCTCATTTCTATTAGGAGTACTCTCTCTTTGCAGATAGTGAAAGGTAGTTAACGCAGGTCTTTGCCCCCATTGTAATCCGTCGTGCCTGCTTCTCTCTCCATTTGATTCATTGTTATCCAAGTATTTACTGTTTTAGAATTAGTTCTCTTTGGTTCATTCTCTATTTACAAACAAACACAGAGTCGCAATACTCTGTTTAGTCTTTGCAGATAACGAAAAATCGTGTAAAAAAAAAGAAAAGGAATCGAGCAAAATCAGTAGGCCACTAATGGGATCTCTTTTTGACCTCGCTAAAATAGAAACATTAGGAACAACCCCTCATGACAAATACAAAACTAGTGAGATGAACTGAACTCCACACAATGATGGCTGCAAAACAGCTCTGCTCCGCCACCCACCCCGCCCAAAATAACGATAAAGAACGGCTGCCATGATTGGTTGCGGAATGACCACGACGGAGCTACGAAATGGTGCTGCTCTCATGCTAACCCCAGCTTCAGTCTGAAACATCCAGAAACACTGTAGACTACCAATTCGATCAGTTCCGGTAGCGCCCCAATGTAACCCGGTAGAGAAGAACTAGCCCTCCCCTCTTTGACTGATGGTTCTTGTTGCCTGTCCCTTCTGTTGTCATTTAACAGAACTATTTAGCCTGCTGAAAGGGGTTGTGTTCCGACCGCTGGTTGGTGGAGACATTTTGACTATATTCTGTACCTGCGTTGTCGCGTAATGCGCCATATGACGCGCCGCGTTAGCGCATCCGGAAGTCATCCGGGGCGCGCAGCGCGTAACGTAAGCATAACAAGTCATGTGACTTGTTAATAAAACTTTTCATTGGTTCATTTTACTTTTCTTATTGTAATGATGAAAGGCTTGGTCATATGACCTAAAAATTACGCTTTTCATTACTTCCGAACATTATTTTTTCTTAAATATATGTTATAATGTTCCAGGCTAATGTACTTTCCCGGAAATTTTACAACTGTCCTGCAAGTAAAATATATTCTTTTTTCGAGAAAAAGAGCGTTTCTTCGTCCCATGACGGAGCCGTTGAGCAAAAGAGGGTCGACCTGCTGTCTTAGTCGCCGATACGCCTGAATATGAGATTCTTATCGATCACTTTATGTTGCAGGAATAGAAAACACAACAGCCCTTGACCATTTATCTTTACTGCGTTCCTTCGTATTATACCTTTTACCCTTCATGTAATTGGTCTGCTTTATTTCACTTGCCTTTTAATGATTCTAAAACAGTGACTATTATTAAAAACTTTACCAATGTATATACTACTACCATGTTTTCTTTTAAAAACCTTTATTGTGAAAATTTCATTATACAAATACGAGCCTATAACCACGTGGGCCGGCCACGGAGCAAACTGTAATCGTATATGATGAATAGACATTTACACTGTAGAGGAACGTAACGGGCGGGCCATTAGGTTGCAAGAACTAAGGTGTCTAACAGTTACGGAATCGGTGGACGTACATTTTATAATTAAAATACGACAGGGCCAGTTACAATAAAATTATCTAGATATACATTTGCGGGCAAGTACCATGGGTGACGTTAATTCGAACTTTCAACAGTACAGTAATCAATAACACATCAGAACTTAATATCAATAGGGATGTCGAAATATTCAATCAATTCTCGTCCCCGCCCGCCATGTGCTTCAAAACTGCATACGTATCTCGTGATTTCAAGGTTCTGCAACCAGTACACAACAAGGAGTTACGAGTCCCATTTATTCCGGCGCCATTTTGGGCGAGGACGGGCAGGTCCAGGATATAGTCAAAATGTCTCTACCAACCATCGACTATGATGATGTTCATATGCTGTATTTATTAGAGTAACACTCAGATGTCCACATGAAATAAATTTGCCACAATCTAAACATGTCATTTTAATCTTTCCAAAGTTCTTCTAAATATTTGGGACCGTTTCCCTTGCCTCTGAAGCTCTCAGTGCCACTTCTTTGATGAATGTACTAGCAGGTCAGGGGTTCTCCTCCAAATCTCTCTTTTATGCAGCACTATAATTAATTGGTGCCACCTCTCCATATGACGATGCATGGTATAGTTACCACAACTATATTTTTTTTCGGTTCCTCTAGAGAGTTCATCGTGGCAGATGAAGCGTGTAACGTACCGGGCATTTACCTTTTTTTGCATGTACAGGAAAGGAAAAAAAAATCGAGCGTCCGAGTTCTAAGGTGTCCCAGGGCCATTTTAGTGGACCAGGCCCAAATCCAAAGAACAGGCCGCCATTTTGAGAGTCCTGTTGCAGCCGCCTGTCGCTGTAGCATGAAGAGCAGCCGAAACTCAGCTGAATGGCAACTGAAACGGTAAAGGGGCGCCCCACTACAGCAGACGAGCCAGGCCCAAATCCAAAGAACTGCTATCTCACAGGCTAATGGGGCGACCCACGCCGAGTTTCAGCATTGTAGGATGACCACACAAGTACAGCAACTTGCTAGACATCACCTCGGTGCCATCCGGATCTCGGCGCCCCACTGCAGATGAAGTGCCTCTCAACTATGAAACCACCACGGTGACATCCGGATCTTGGCGCGTTGTGCTGCCTTCGGCCTATTCGCACATCGGTCCGCTACTGACGCCATCTCACAGGCTAATGGGGCGACCCACGCCGAGTTTCAGCATTGTAGGATGACCACACCAGTACAGCAACTTGCTAGACATCACCTCGGTGCCATCCGGATCTCGGCGCCCCACTGCAGATGAAGTGCCTCTCAACTATGAAACCACCACGGTGACATCCGGATCTTGGCGCGTTGTGCTGCCTTCGGCCTATTCGCACATCGGTCCGCTACTGACGCCATCTCACAGGCTAATGGGGCGACCCACGCCGAGTTTCAGCATTGTAGGATGACCACACCAGTACAGCAACTTGCTAGACATCACCTCGGTGCCATCCGGATCTCGGCGCCCCACTGCAGATGAAGTGCCTCTCAACTATGAAACCACCACGGTGACATCCGGATCTTGGCGCGTTGTGCTGCCTTCGGCCTATTCGCACATCGGTCCGCTACTGACGCCATCTCACAGGCTAATGGGGTGACCCACGCCGAGTTTCAGCATTGTAGGATGACCACACCAACTTGCTAGACATCACCTCAGTGCCATCCGAATCTTGGCATCTCAACGCCTAGTGGTATCTTCCATACAAAAAATATTGTTACGCTGCCTTTGGCCCCATTCGCACATCAGTCCGCAACTTAGACATCACCTCGGTGCCATCCGGATCTTGGCATCTCAGCGCCTTGTGGTGTCAGTCAGAAAATATTGTTGTGCTGCCTTCGGCCTATTCGCACATCGGTCCGCTACTGACGCCATCTCACAGGCCAACGGGGCGCCCCACGCCGACTTTCAGCATTGTAGGATGGCCACACCAGTGCGGCAACTTGCTACACACCACCTCGGTGCCATCCGGATCTTGGCATCTCAGCGCCTTGTGGTCTCTTCTACACCGGAAATATCGTAGAAAATATTGTTGCGCTGCCTTTGGCCCCATTCACACATCAGTCCGCTACTGACACCATCTCACAGGCCAACGGGGCGCCCCACGCCGACTTTCAACATTGTAGGATGGCCACAGAAGTGCGACAACTTACTAGACACCACCTCGGTGCCATCCGGATCTTGGCGCGTTGTGCTGCCTTCGGCCTATTCGCACATCGGTCCGATACTGACGCAAACTCACAGGCCAACGGGGCGCCCCACGCCGACTTTCAGCATTGTAGGATGGCCACACCAGTGCGGCAACTTCCTACACACCACCTCGGTGCCATCCGGATCTTGGCGCGTAGTGAAGCTGCAGCAGCTGCAAATAAGCTTCAGACAGTGTTACAACCGCTGCTCAGAACTCTCAACTATGACACCACCTCGATGCCATCCGGATCTTGGCGCGTTGTATTGCCTTCGGCCTATTCGCACATCGGTCCGCTACTGACGCCGCCTCACGTGCCAACGTATTTTCTCCGCATTTTATACCCTATGCAGCATAACAGGTCATGTGACTTGTTTATAAAACTTTTCATTGGTTCATTTTACTTTTGGTTTCCTAATGATGGAAGGCTTGATCATATGACCTAAAAATAACACTTTTCATTGGATGAAAACTTTTTTTTTCCCCCAAACGATGAAAGCCCCACCTTGTTTCTGGATGTTTCAGACTGAAGCTGGCGTCACCATGAGAGCACCACCATCTCGTAGCTCCGTCGTGGTCATTCCGCGAGCAATCATGGCAGCCGCTCCCCACCAGAAGCCTGCAGGAGTCGGGGCCCCCAAAACTTTTGATGAATTCTCAAGGCGGAGGGGACGCTTTCGAGAATGGGGTCCAAGACCTAGCAGACAAGCGTCCGATTTCCAAGGTGTCCCAGGGCCATTTCAGTGGACCAGGCCCAAAAAGGAAAGAGCCTGCCGCCATTTTGAGAGTCCTGTGGCAGCCGCCTATCGCTGCACCGCAAGAGTGGGCGCAACTCAGCTGAATGGCGGATTTTGACACAGTGGACCAAAAGCGGACGGAATGGCAACTGAAACGGTAAAGGGGCGCCCCACTACAACAGACGAGACTCCACCTGGAGAGGCCCGTTCACGCCGCCTCCCCCGGGGCGCTCCACGCCGTTATTCGGAGCAGCATTGTAGGATACCAAAACCAGTGCGGCAACTTACTGGACATCACCTTGGTGCCATCGTTCTGCTGCCTTGGAACTATTCGCACAACAGTTTGCTACTGATGACCCACCCCCCGCGACGCCCCACGCCGTTATTTGCTGGGTGGCAACTTACTAGACATCACTTTTGTGTCATCTAGATTTCGGCGCGTTCTGCTGCCTTGGAACTATTCGCACAACAGTTTGCTACTGATCACCCACCCCCCGCGACGCCCCACGCCGGAAATCTGGACGTTGTGCTGCGTTGGGACTATTCGCACAGCCGACCGCTACTTCGTTGTTTTTCTCTAAAAATGTTTATATGTTATTACTATTTTTGTTTTCTTGTATATATTTATAAATTATTAAAGTTTTATAATCTTACTACTTTGTCGGAGTGCTATATATTTTTAATGTGACACATAATTGTAAAAACTTTGATGTACAAAGAGTCATCCCTGGAATCTTCCGCTTCACGCTCGGTCCCCTCCCCAATCACAATACAGAATGGTTTTCAGATAATAGCAACGCTTCTGCTGTGACGGATCTCATCGAGTGTGGGCCTTGATCTACTATAACTCCTTTGAAGACGGGTGATTCTTTACAGCTGTGGCCATAAACTACATCTGCAGGGCTAGCTGATAGCCTAGGACCGGCCTGGACAATCGGACACAGAGGAAAAGGAGTGTCAGAGGGTGCGGTAGTGAATAGGGCGAAAGGGAGGTGTCGGGCGGGCACAGGGTGTGATTCTCAGGGAAGAACAGCGCAGATGGGGGGAGGTTTATTACCCATGCATAAAACAGAGAGCGGGGGTGACCACTGCCTGGGGGAGATGCTTGCGAGGGTGGGGAGCCATGCTAAGGATCGACAGCGTTCACAGAGTGGATCTGGTCAAGGCATCTAAAATGGCTGCCGTGCACGACAAAAGTGTGGCATTTGAAAAAAGACAAGATGGCGCACACAATGTTTTTCAACAATTCCTGATTTCCTTCGAATCGAACGTTAACAGACGTTGGGGCATATTACCAAAGTTAAGCGATATTTATCCCTAACGATGCATTGCAAAGATTTTTTTACCGTCAGAAATTATCGCAGATAAACCTTGCTATTATCAAGGTTTATCGCAAATACGATAAAAAACGAGCGCAATGCATTAATGTCGCTGAAAACTCCGCGATATTCATGCATTACCGAGCTAATGCTCTTAGCCATGTTATCCACCTCCCATTGGATAACATGGCTAAGAACTGCTCAGGGCAGCTGTTACTTTTTGGAGATATTCGCGCTTATCTCGAATATTTCCAAAAGTTGATAATAGGAGATAGCGATGTTAGCGACTGTTTCCAGTCGCTAACATCTTGGCATGCCCACTTTGCATGTCATTAGTGATAAATATCACTCACATGCAAAGTGGGACCCAAGATGGTCGCTATCTCCTACTAGCCGTCGCTAACTGGTGTTAGCAACAGCTAGGTAATACACATATAATTTTATCTCCGCGAAGCGGAGCGCTGTTACAGATATATATCTTGTTTTTGAACGTTAATTTCTCAAAATGCACTGAAGCACATATATTGAGACATAGCAAAGGCACATCGGGCTACCAGTCCCTAATATTTTACCAAGTTTCGTGCAAATCCATTCAGCCGTTCGATTATTATTATTATTATTTTTTTTTGCCCCGCGGGGCCCTTTTAAAACCTCCACATCAAACCTAGGGGGTCAGCGAGGATCTACTATGCCCCCTTATGGTCATCAGCCGTTCGATTATTATTATTATTTTTTTTTTTGCCCCGCGGGGCCCTTTTAAAACCTCCACATCAAACCTAGGGGGTCAGCGAGGATCTACTATGCCCCCTTATGGTCATTTGCCCCTTCGCTTTGGCCTCCTCTTGTCTCTCGATCCTACCGAGAGACAAGATGGCGGCCGCTACGTACTGTTTGGAATGTTTACAGACACCGGAGAGCCAATCAGCTTCGCTTCGCAAAGCTCCGTAACGCGAAAAGTACGCGAAGCGGTGCGCTGTTACAGATATATATCTTTTTTTGAACGTTAATTTCTCAAAATCCACTGAAGCACATATATTGAGACCTAGCAAAGGCACATCGGGCTACCAGTCCCTACAATTTTGCCAAGTTTCGTGCAAATCCATTCAGCCGTTCGATTATTATTATTATTATTTTTTTTTGCCCCGCGGGGCCCTTTTAAAACCTCCACATCAAACCTAGGGGGTCAGCGAGGATCTACTATGCCCCCTTATAGTTATTTCCCCCTTTGTTTTGACCTCCTCTTGTCTCTCGATCCTACCGAGAGACAAGATGGCGGCCGCTACGGACTGTTTGGAATGTTGACAGACGCCGGAGAACCAATCAGCTTCGCTTCACAAAGCTCCGTTGCGCGAAAAGTCCGCGAACCAGAGCGCTAACCGGTCCGCTGTTACAGATATATATCTTTTTTTAAACGTTAATTTCTCAAAATCCACTGGAGCACATATATTGAGACCTACAAAAGGCACATCGGGCTACCAGTCCCTACAATTTTGCCAAGTTTCGTGCAAATCCATTCAGCCGTTCGGGCTAAAAGTGAGGCCAACCGCCCTATGGAAAACTCAATGTTAAAAACACGTTTTGGGACCCCCCTTTTTTCTCGGCCCCCACTGGACGAACCCCCCCCAAATTTTCAAGGGCTGCTCAGAAACAAAATGTGCCATTTTCCTGAAAATTTCAGCCGATTCCGTCCACAAACGCCAAAGTTATTAGACATAGAATTTTCAAAAAACCCATAGAGAAAAAATCCTAACTATATATACCTACTGGCGACCGCCAGTAGGTAATATATATATATATATATATTCACTGCAAAAACCATAGGTTATAGACCATATATAGTTAGGAATTAGCATTTACAAAACCTTGAAAATTCACTGAAAAAACCATAGGTTATAGACCATATATAGTTAGGAATTAGCACTTAAAAAACCTTATTTTACTCACACAAAACCAATGAAATTCCATATATAGTTAGTTGTACTAACTATATATCGCGCACCCGCAATCCACTGCTGATCATGTCACATATTACATCATTCATGACATGGTCAGTGACATCACTGATGACATCACTGATGACATCTCAAATGACATCACTGATGAGATCACTGATGACATCTCATTTGACATCAATGACCACATCACTGATGATATCATTCATGTGACAATACAATGCATCTCCTCACGTTTTAATATAACCTCTGTTTCACCCAGTGTTAAATACAGAGTATAATTTTTGAAACCATTGACACACCAATACTAGTTACTACATACGTACTCACTGATTCCTACGTCTACACACACATTCACTCATTCACCCATACAATCATTCATACATACAATCACTCATCTTTACAACACTATCATATGCACTCATACACCCATACAGACACTTACACTCTGCCACTCATCCATGGAGTTACTCACACACCTAGTCAGTCCTGTAAAGAATCAATCACACTTCCATTTTCTTGTCTATACAGTTAAACATAGAGCACCTTACATTTTCAAACATATACTAACACATACTTACTTTCTTATACAATCATTGATACAAGTACACATTGATCTGCACAGAGTCACACACCTCCCAGCCAGCCACACACACACTCAGTCTCCTATACAAATACTTGGACAATCAATCAATAACCCATATAGTTAATCATATAGCTACTGATCAACACATGCAGCAGTTTACAGAACAACAGACATAATGATGCACAAATTAAGACAGTTTAGTCACTAACCCATGCACTCAGTGAGACACATTTAATCACTCAGTCATACAGTCAGTCATGCACCTACTAAATCCTTCGTCCAGACACTTACACATCCACTCATTCTTCAATATGTAAGACATATTTAAACTTTACAGAAACAAAAAATCACTGGATGTTGTTATCAGTCATGTCATCAGTGATGTCATTTGAGATGTCATCAGTGATGTCATCAGTGATGTCACTGACCATGTCATGAATGATGTAATATGTGACATGATCAGCAGTGGATTGCGGGTGCGCGATATATAGTTAGTACAACTAACTATATATGGAATTTCATTGGTTTTGTGTGAGTAAAATAAGGTTTTTTAAATGCTAATTCCTAACTGTATATGGTCTATAACCTATGGTTTTTTCAGTGAATTTTCAAGGTTTTGTAAATGCTAATTCCTAACTATATATGGTCTATAACCTATGGTTTTTTTCAGTGAATTTCATTGGTTTTTTAAAAGCTAATATCTATAGCTGTAAAATGTATTCTTCTTTAAATCCAAAAATATATTTTATATGTTTATTAATAATTTTTTTTAAATATATTTTTTTGTTTCGCTCCCGGTCCGCGAACCGGAAAGCTTTCCGTTAGCTCAAATTGATGCCGCGACCCGGTCCGCGAACCGGTAAGAAATCAACATAGTGACGGTATCGCGTTGCCGCGTAATGCGTCTTGTGACGTACCGCGTTAGCGCACCCGGAAGTGCCCTGGGGCGCGGACCGAGGCGCGAAACGCAGCTCCCCGGAAGCGATCCGCGGCGCGTCGCGAAAGCGCGACGTATCGCGTTGCCGCGTAATGCGTCTTGTGACGTACCGCGTTAGCGCACCCGGAAGTGCCCCGGGGCGCGGACCGAGGCGCGAAGCGCAGCGACCCGGAAGCTAACCGGGGCGCGTTCCGCAGCGCGTAACATGAGCGTGAGAGGTCATGTGACTTGTTAATAAAACTTTTCATTGGTTCATTTCACTTTTGGTTTCATAATGATGTAAGGCTAGGTCAGGTGACCTAAAAATAACACTTTTCATTGGTTTAGAACTATTTTTTTTCCCAAATGATGAAAGCCCCCACCTTTTTTCTCACTCTGACTTTCAACTTTGAGAAAGGAAGACCTGATCATTTGCTCTGATTAAAAAATGGCTTCAATAGTAGCTTCAGCTTCTGCACCCCCACCACCACCACCACCATCTCCTCATAGGAAGAGAGGACCACCTGCACAGTTTATTGGAGACACAGAGGAGGAAGAGGAAGAACAAGACGGAGAGGAAGAAGAGGGACCACGATTTGTCAAAGAGTTACCCCGGGTATCTCATCGCAAAGTTAGCTTTATCTGGCAATTTTTTTCCATTCCACCAGGAGAGAAAAAAGTCAATGCACGCTATGCTACGTGCCTTATCTGCCAAGAAAAGTTATCCCGGGGCACTAATAAAAAATACAGTTATGGAAATCACACGATGCACCGACATATGCAGAGGTGGCATCCAAACAACTATAGTCGTGCAGAGATGCGTGAACTACAACAGAACCCCCCAACTTCGGTGACAAGAACATCTACTGATATCTCTCTCACATTTGGAGAGGCCAACGAAACAGTGCCAAATATTCAAAAAAATTTTGTCCATATGAAGCTGACATGCTTATATTGTGGCACTTTAATTTCATGCGCAAACATGAGTCTGAAATTAATTAATTTGGCTTTCGAGAAACACCGATGCTCCAAACGCAGCAAGTTTTAAATTTTTTTTTTGCTCCTGTTGAGCCTTTTTCAATGCCTCTTTCTGTTCTTTCCCTTTGAAAAAAAACAAAAAAAACAAATAAGTGTTCAAAAAATACAAAAAAAACAAATAATGTTCAAAAAAGAAAAAAAAAATATAAAACAACAAAAATATAAAAAAAAAAGTTCTTTTCAGAACTACCTCCCCGTTATTAAAAAATTGCTAGAATGTTTAGCACTCTGGCAAGCTCTATTTCTTTTGGTTCGCTTCCCGGTTAGCTTCCCGGTACGCGGACCGGGAGCTAACCAAAAAAAAATAAAAAATAGAGTAAGTATAAGGAAAGTAAACAGAGAGTGATGTTAAAAGAAAGACAGCTATAGGGACTAAAGAAGAGATACTGTTTAATAGATCTATTTACCGAAGAAAAGACGGAAGAGGGTATAATTGTGAAAAACAAAATAGATAACGAAGTGAAAGAAAAAAAAAGAGAGTATAACATTAACAAAGAAGAGTTTCTTGGAGAATGTGAGTGAATGTTCAAAATAAGATTAAAACATGAAGAATAACAGAGAGAAAAAATAGAAAACAGAAAACAAAAAATAACAGAAAAAGATTAATTGAAACAGCAAAGAAATGTAAGTAACATAGAGCCATATCATCAACATATGCAATAAAAGTTTTGCAGCTTTTATTGGCAGAAATGTGTCGCTAAAGCTGCTTTTGCGGCAGAAAACTGCCACTAAAACCACTTTTGCACCAGTTTTCTGCCAATAAAAAGAGCAATAATTTTATTGGCTGTGTTCATAATATGCCCCTTAGTGTGCTTCAACTACACAGAGAAAGCATAATGAACAAGTAGTGAAAGAGTGATCAGTCAGAGACAGTGAGAGTAATAGAGACGGAGTGAGTGAACAAGAGTGAGGAACTATGAGAAGAGAGGGACTGAGAAAAAGAGTGGAAGGAGTTGAGTAAGTAGGTAATAGAGAAAGGAATGAGGAAAGTAGCAAAGGCAGGAAACTGAGGGTTAAAGAAATGAAGCAGTGGAACTAATAGTAGGTGAATGTGATAGAAATGTAACAAAAAGAGTACAAAACATTTACCTTATAATTGTCGTTAACTTACTCACTTTTTGTTTTTATACTTTCAATCTGTGAAAGAGAGAACAAACATTTGAAAAATATTAAGGACATTTTACACCCTCATAGATTACAAGCTATGTTCAATGAAAATGACGACATTTCAGACAGTGAACTGTTAGAAATGTTATTACATTTTGAAACACAATCACAATAATAAATAATTGCTTAAAAAATTAAAAAATTAAAAAATAATCAACAAAACCAACAATCAATTAACATACAGTATTTGAAAAGTCTATCATTCATTTTTCATTGCAGTACGCTGCCCAGAACGCTTCCCGGTTCGCGGACCGGGCGCTACCCACGCAAAAAAACAAAAAATGTTTTTATTTTTTTTGCCCCGCGGGGCCCTTTTAAAACCTCCACATTAAACCTAGGGGGTCAGGGAGGATCTAGTATGCCCCCTTATGGTTATTTCCCCCTTTGTTTTGGCCTCCTCTTGTCTCTCAATCCTACCGAGAGACAAGATGGCGGCCGCTCCGGACTGTTTAGAATGTTGACAGACACCGGAGAGCCAATCAGCTTCGCTACGCGAAGTTCCGGTACGCGTAAGGTCCGCGAACCGGGGCGCTGCCCGGTCCGCTGTTACAGATATATATCTTTTTTTAAACGTTAATTTCTCAAAATCCACTGGAGCACATATATTGAGACCTACAAAAGGCACATCGGGCTACCAGTCCCTACAATTTTGCCAAGTTTCGTGCAAATCCATTCAGCCGTTCGGGCTAAAAGTGAGGCCAACCGCCCTATGGAAAACTCAATGTTAAAAACACGTTTTGGGACCCCCCTTTTTCTCGGCCCCCCCTGGACGAAACCCCCCCAAATTTTCAAGGGCTGCTCAGAAACAAAATGTTCCATTTTCCAGAAAATTTCAGCCAATTCCGTCCACAAACGCCAAAGTTATTAGACATAGAATTTTCAAAAATCCCATAGGGAAAAAATCCTAACTATATATACCTACTGGCGACCGCCAGTAGGTAATATATATATATATATATATATATATATATATATATATATATATAATCGTACTTTACCCAGACCTTTCTCATGCAAGTAGAAAAAGGATGAACACGCGGACCCAAAGTTCTTCGTGCCGTTTATTTCAAAACACCCTGCATCAAAGTCGCCATGACGCGTTTCGGTCCCACCTGGACCTTGATCACATATCTATATATATATTCACTGAAAAAACCATAGGTTATAGACCATATATAGTTAGGAATTAGCATTTAAAAAACCTTATTTTACTCACACAAAACCATTGAAATTCCATATATAGTTAGTTGCACTAACTATATATCGCGCACCCGCAATCCACTGCTGATGATGTCACATATTACATCATTCATGACATGGTCAGTGACATCACTGATGACATCACTGATAACATCTCAAATGACATCACTGATGACATCACTGATGACATCATCCAGTGACTGTGTGTTTCTGTAAAGTTTAAATATGTTTTACATATTGAAGAATGAGTAGATGTAGAAGTGTCTGGATGAAGGATTTAGTAGGTGCGTGACTGACTGTATGAGTGAGTGATTAAATGTGTCTCACTGAGTGCATGGGTTAGTGACTAAACTGTCTTAATTTGTGCATCATTATGTCTGTTGTTCTGTAAACTGCTGCATGTGTTGATCAGTAGCTATATGAGTAACTATATGGGTTATTGATTGATTGCCCAAATATTTGTATGGGAGACTGAGTGTGTGTGTGGCTGGCTGGGAGGTGTGTGACTCTGTGCAGATCAATGTGTACTTGTATCAATGATTGTATAAGAGAGTAATTATGTGTTAGTATATGTTTCAAAATGTAAGGTGCTCTATGTTTAACTGTATAGATTAGAAAATGGAAGTGTGATTGATTCTTTACAGGACTGACTAGGTGTGTGAGTAACTCCATGGATGAGTGACAGAGTGTGAGAGTCTGTATAGGTGTATGAGTGCATATGATAGTGTTGTAAAGATGAGTGATTGTATGTATGAATGATTGTATGGGTAAATGAGTGAATGTGTGTGTAAACATAGGAATCACTGAGTGCGTATGTAGTAACTAGTATTGGTGTGTCAATGGTTTCAAAAATTATACTCTGTATTTAACACTGGGTGTAACAGAGGTTATATTAAAGTGTGAAGAGATGCATTGTATTGTCACATGAATGATATCATCAGTGATGTGGTCATTGATGTCAAATGAGATGTCATCAGTGATGTCATCAGTGATGTCATTTGAGATGTCATCAGTGATGTCATCAGTGATGTCACTGACCATGTCATGAATGATGTAATATGTGACATCATCAGCAGTGGATTGCGGGTGCGCGATATATAGTTAGTGCAACTAACTATATATGGAATTTCAATGGTTTTGTGTGAGTAAAATAAGGTTTTTTAAATGCTAATTCCTAACTATATATGGTCTATAACCTATGGTTTTTTCAGTGAATTTTCAAGGTTTTGTAAATGCTAATTCCTAACTATATATGGTCTATAACCTATGGTTTTTTCAGTGAATTTTCAAGGTTTTGTAAATGCTAATTCCTAACTATATATGGTCTATAACCTATGGTTTTTTCAGTGAATTTCAATGGTTTTTTAATAGCAAATATCATAAGCTGTCGAATGTCAAGTACGTGGTAAGAATTTTTTTTTTCGTGTTTATGCACACTGATCTGCTTTGATTGCTGCCCCCCACCCCTCATTTCTATTAGGAGTACTCTCTCTTTGCAGATAGTGAAGGGTAGTTAACGCAGCCCTTTCCCCCTTTGTAATCCGTCGTGCCTGCTTCTCTCTCCATTTGATTGATTGTTCTCTTTGGTTCATTCTCTATTTACAAACAAGCACAGAGTCGCAATACTCTGTTTAGTCTTTGCAGATAGCGAAAAATCGTGTAAAAAAACAAAAGGAATCGAGCAAAATCAGTAGGCCACTAATGGGATCTCTTTTGACCTCGCTAAAATAGAAACATTAGGAACAACCTGTTGAAAATAGCAATGCGTATGTATATAAGCGGCGTTCATTTGTGTTCACAGTACCCCTTGTTGATTGTTTCAATCGAGCATTGAATTGTTCGAAGTTAATTCTCTTAACGATCTTCTCTACCTGCAAACGAGGAAGAATAGGAATATTCTATCTCCCTTTGCAGATAGTGAAGGGTAGGTAACGCAAGCCTTTAACACGTCGTACCTATTTCATTCCTCATTGATTGATTGATTGTCCGAACATTGACTGTTTGGGAATTAGTTCTTTTTGGAGGTATTCCCTGTTTGCAAATAAACGTAGGAAAATCTTTGCAAGTAGTGAAAGGGTACGTAATGCGGACCGTTCTCCCCCGTTGTAATCTGTCATGCCTATCTACTCCCCACTGATTGATGCACCTTTTTCACCCGGACCATTTACTAGAGATACGTCATCTGGCCCGACCAGAGAGCACCCCTAGTGAAAAGGACATATGCAATAATAACGAAGTGATCACTGTATCCTGTTAACAGAAACTTTACCATGAAACAACCTGGAAAGAAAAAAATAGGAAAACGAAAATCAGTAGGCCACTGATGAACATGAACTTTTATTAAACAACGAACAAAGAAACGATAACATAACGTAATGATAAAACCTATTAATGTCCTAGAAACAAGAAAACGTTAAAATATGCCAGTGGTGAGAGACCACAAAAACAGTAAGAGAAACCAAATCACCCCTCGCTGTCCCACCGCCTGCCACGCCAAAAAAATCGATAGACTAGGGAAAATGCAAGTCAGTAGAACATCCACCCCCACTCTGGAAACTTCCAAGGTGGGGCAGGGTTCCGGCTACGCCCAGCCGGGAGCAGCCCATATAAGGCAGGTCCTGCTGCCACGCCTCGGCCAGGAGATCCTAACGTAGGGTGTAGCCGGAGGAGAGGCCGAGACCAGCGGGACCCGGCCAGGGGATTGCCTTTACAACGCTGAACAGTTGCAGGGGGGGGAATGTCTCCTCGACCCTCCCCTCTCTCTCCCAGTCCGGCCGCGGTGGCCCTTGAGAGTTGCAGGTAGTCCCGCCACATGCTCTTCCGGTCCGACCACCAACGGTCGGGGGGCCGAGGCCGACGGGATCCGGCTGCAGCCGATAAACCAAGAAACCCGTTCATGGGGCCAGAGCCAGGGGCGTCCGGCCGACATCCACCGGAAGCCCGGCCCGAAGACGGACGGGACACTTCTTTCTTTTATAATGGCTGCGACAACACTGGGGGGGGATGTCTTGCACATGCCTCCGACCCCCCCCTCGTCCTCATCGCCTGGTCCGGCCATAACAAATCTCAAGCGAGACGCCGTGGGGTGCACTGGGAGGGAGAGACGGTGCAAACAGGCCTCTCCCGCCTCCCCAGGTGGAGACTTCCCAGCTGCACCCTCAGCGCTCCAGGCGGTGGCATCCTAACAACTACAGTGCTGCACAGTTTCGGAACGACCTAGATAACGGTTCTTCCACTGTGGCCATGCTGCAACGTCTCGCCCGGCAGGGTGGAGCCCGTCCGCTCATGTGACCCCGCGATCGCCGGTAGCTGCCGAACTCTCAAAATGGCGGTCGACCTGGCAAGAGCGGGCCCAACATAAAGAAATGGCCCGGTCACTGGTTGACTCCACCACCGTAGTCCTCCACGACCTTGAAGATTCTAGAGGAGCCGCGGGAGTCTCCGACCCCCGATGGGGAATGACTGCCATGATCGCCCGTGGAGTGACGAAACTGTATCCGCGGGACGTCGGCGCTCCCATGCTGGCGCCAGCCTCACTTTGAATTACTACAATCCTGCAGACCTCACTTCCGGTGAAAGCACAGTGTGACCCGGTAGGAAAAATTATTGCACCCCCTCCCCTTTTTGACTGATAGTTCAAACCACCGATCCTTTCCTTTGCCCTTTTAACGGAACTTTGGACTGCCTCCCCCTCTTTTACATTTTCTAGAGAAAACAAAACATTAACCACTACATTAGCATAGCAGTTGACACCAGAACTGTTTTCAAATTGAAAACCAACAACATCTTCAACAGAATCCTTTTTGTTTCTGCTGTGACCCTGCTACAGCACAGGCATTGTCCCCAGCAGTAATTCTGCAATGCCGGTAAGAATAGCTGTGGTGCCTACTGGACTCACTCACCCCCGCGGCGCCCCACGCCGTTTTTTGCTGGGCGGCAACTTACTAGACATCACTTTCGTGCCATCTAGATTTCAGCGCGTTCTGCTGCCTTGGAACTATTCGCACAACAGACCGCTACTGACAAGAATATTTCATTATTGGTGCTGTCAATTTCAATAAATCTATTGGATAATTAAAAAGAAATTGCCACGGTCTCTTCGTTGTTTAAATGTTTTTACTGTTTTTGTTTTGTTGTATATATTTATATGTTATTAAAGTTTTATATTCCTACTACTTTGTTGGAGTGCTATATATTTTTAATGTGACACATAATTGTAAAAACTTTGATGTACAAAGAGTCATTCCTGGAATCTTCCGCTTCAGGCTCGGTCCCCTCCCCAATCACAATACAGGATGGTTTTCAGATAGTAGGAACACGTGTGGTGTGACGGATCTCATCGAGTGTGGGCCTTGATCTACTATAACTCCTTTGAAGAGGGGTGATTCTTTACAGCTGGGGCCATAAACTACATCTGCAGGGCTAGCTGATAGCCTGGACAATCGGACACAGAGAAAGAGGAGTGTCAGAGGGTGCGGTAGTGAATAGGGCGAAAGGGAGGTGTCGGGCGGGCACAGAGTGTGATTCTCAGGGAAGAGCAGCGCAGATGGGGGGAGGTTTATTGCCCATGCATAAGACAGAGAGCGGTGGTGACCAGTGCCTGGGGGAGATGCTTACGAGGGTGAGGAGCCATGCTACGAATCGACAGCGTGCAGAGAGTGGGTCTGGTCAAGACATCTAAAATGGCTGCCGTGCACGACAAAAGTGTGGCATTTCAAAAAAGGCAAGATGGCGCAGACAATGTTTTTCAACACTTCCTCATTTCCTTCGAATCGAACGTTAACAGACGTTGGGGCATATTACCAAAGTTAAGCGATATTTATCGCTAACGATGCTTACCAACCAATTTTTTACCACTAAGCATCGTCAGAAATTATCGAAGATAAACCTTACTATTATCAAGGTTTATCGCAAATGCGATAATAAACGGCCGCAATGCATGAATATCGCTAAAAACTCAGCGATATTCATGCATTACCGAGCTAATACTCTTAGCCATGTTATCCACCTCCCATTGGATAACATGGCTAAGAACTGCTCAGGGCAGGTGTTACTTTTTGGAGATATTCGCGCTTAGCGCGAATATCTCCAAAAGTTGGTAATAGGAGATAGATATCTTGCATGTTGTAATGCAAGTTATTGTGGTATATGGAACTCATACCATAATCTCTCAGGAAAGCAGAAACTGATCCTTTTGGGACCGCCTAAAAAGGCCTAGGGGGTGAGGAGTACTCTACTTTGCCCCCTTTTCACGTTCCGAACTATTTTATTTTACTCTCTTCTGTAATTACACAAAATAGCAGCGATAAGATGCATCGGAGACACACAGTGAGAGAAAGGAGGCCGGAGATGAAGAAGACATGTCAAATACACATTGGAGATAATATAGTGGCAGAAGGGAAGTAAATATGAGTAAACTTACCATGTAACATAAAAATGTTGCACTCTATACTATAAGTCTCATTTTATACTACAATCACTTCGCTACAACCTCATAAATTAAAAATAAAAATGAATAATGTCTCAAACAATTTTTGATTTCTAAATATAAATTTATTCTTCAGAATTTTCTAAATTTGAAAGAACTAGTAACATGTCCTCATCAGCAATGTCCTCATTAAAAGTCTCCAATGATGATTCTTGTAACTCTATGGTCTCCAAACACTCGATAAATTCGCCATCAAGTGATTGATCAAAAAAATCATTCAAGTCATCTCCTCCTTCTGACAATATTTCATTATTGGTGCTGTCAATTTCAATCAATGTAGTGGAATCATTCAAGTCATCTCCTCGTGACAATATTTCATTATTGGTGCTCTCAATTTCAATCAATGTAGTGGAATCATTCAAGTCATCTCCTCCTTGTGACAATATTTCATTATTGGTGCTGTCCATTTCAATCAATCTAATGGAATCATACAAGCCATCTCCTCCTTGTGACAATATTTCATTATTGGTGCTCTCAATTTCAATCAATGTAGTGGAATCATTCAAGTCATCTCCTTGTGACAATATTTCATTCTTGGTGCTGTCCATTTCAATCAATCTAATGGAATCATACAAGTCATGTCCTCCTTGTGACAATATTTCATTATTGGTGCTCTCAATTTCAATCAATGTGTTGGACAATTCAAAAGAAATTGCCACGGTCTCTTCATTGTGAGCCATTTTATTTTGAAATTGCTTGCTGTAAATTGCAGAAAAAAATAATCACTTTCATTTATCGTCTTTAGTAATACATAATATAAAACTAACTTTATCAAGTATTTAGTATAACAGAAGGACTGCAAATAAATAACAGAAAACATTTTTCAAATTATCTTCAAGTGTACAACATAGTTCCCCATACAAATTAACAACTCACCTTTTTAAAAGTAGCAGAAGTGTTAGTACTGTGTAAATCAAACACCAGAAATTCACCACCAAAAATTCCTCACAAATGTACCTCAGACAGTAGTATCACAAAATGGCTGTGGTTTCCTCTCATTTGACATATATACATAACCAATTAACTTTCATCACACACAAATACAAAACCAAAGTAACATTTTAATTGGTTCTAAATTTCAACACTTTCAAATGTGTTTTCCCCATGCAATTTTCCATAGGACATTTACATACGTCTACAGCCTGAATGGCTGAACGGAATTACACCAAACTTGGCAAAATGGAACATCAAACCTAAGAGGTCAGGAAGGATCTACTATGCCCCCTTATGGTCATTTCCCCCTTCGCTTTGGCCTCCTCTTGTCTCTCAATCCTACCGAGGGACAAGATGGCGGCCGCTACGGACTGTTTGGAATGTTGACAGACGCCGGAGAACCAATCAGCTTCGCAAAGCTCCGTAACGCGAAAAGTACGCGAAGCGGAGCACTGTTACAGATATATATCTTTTTTTCAACGTTAATTTCTCAAAATCCACTGGAGCACATATATTGAGACCTAGCAAAGGCACATCGGGCTACCAGTCCCTAATATTTTGCCAAGTTTCGTGCAAATCCATTCAGCCGTTCGATTATTATTATTTTGTTTTTTTTTTGCCCTGCGGGGCCCTTTTAAAACCTCCACATCAAACCTAGGGGGTCAGCGAGGATCTACTATGCCCCCTTATAGTTATTTCCCCCTTTGTTTTGACCTCCTCTTGTCTCTCGATCCTACCGAGAGACAAGATGGCGGCCGCTACGGACTGTTTGGAATGTTGACAGACGCCGGAGAACCAATCAGCTTCGCTTCACAAAGCTCCGTTGCGCGAAAAGTCCGCGAACCAGAGCGCTAACCGGTCCGCTGTTACAGATATATATCTTTTTTTAAACGTTAATTTCTCAAAATCCACTGGAGCACATATATTGAGACCTACAAAAGGCACATCGGGCTACCAGTCCCTACAATTTTGCCAAGTTTCGTGCAAATCCATTCAGCCGTTCGGGCTAAAAGTGAGGCCAACCGCCCTATGGAAAACTCAATGTTAAAAACACGTTTTGGGACCCCCCTTTTTTCTCGGCCCCCACTGGACGAACCCCCCCCCAAATTTTCAAGGGCTGCTCAGAAACAAAATGTGCCATTTTCCTGAAAATTTCAGCCAATTCCGTCCACAAACGCCAAAGTTATTAGACATAGAATTTTCAAAAAACCCATAGAGAAAAAATCCTAACTATATATACCTACTGGCGACCGCCAGTAGGTAATATATATATATATATATATATATATTCCATATATAGTTAGTTGCACTAACTATATATCGCGCACCCGCAATCCACTGCTGATGATGTCACATATTACATCATTCATGACATGGTCAGTGACATCACTGATGACATCACTGATGACATCTCAAATGACATCACTGATGACATCACTGATAACAACATCCAGTGATTTTATGTTTCTGTAAAGTTTAAATATGTCTTACATATTGAAGAATGAGTGGATGTATAAGTGTCTGGATGAAGGATTTAGTAGGTGCATGACTGACTGTATGAGTGAGTGATTAAATGTATCTCACTGAGTGCATGGGTTAGTGACTAAACTGTCTTAATTTGTGCATCATTATGTCTGTTGTTCTGTAAACTGCTGCATGTGTTGATCAGTAGCTATATGAGTAACTATATGGGTTATTGATTGATTGTCCAAGTATTTGTATGGGAGACTGAGTGTGTGTGTGGCTGGCTGGGAGGTGTGTGACTCTGCAGATCAATGTGTACTTATATCAATGATTGTATAACAAGGTAAGTATGTGTTAGTATATGTTTGAAAATGTAAGGTGCTCTATGTTTAACTGTATAGACAAGAAAATGGAAGTGTGATTGATTCTTTACAGGACTGACTAGGTGTGTGAGTAACTCCATGGATGAGTGGCAGAGTGTGAGTGTCTGTATAGGTGTATGAGTGCATATGATAGTGTTGTAAAGATGAGTGATTGTATGTATGAATGATTGTATGGGTGAATGAGTGAATGTGTGTGTAGACGTAGGAATCAGTGAGTACATATGTAGTAACTAGTATTGGTGTGTCAATGGTTTCAAAAATTATACTCTGTATTTAACACTGGGTGAAACAGAGGTTATATTAAAATGTGAGGAGATGCATTGTATTGTCACATGAATGATATCATCAGTGATGTGGTCATTGATGTCAAATGAGATGTCATCAGTGGAGTCATCAGTGATGTCATTTGAGATGTCATCAGTGATGTCATCAGTGATGTCACTGACCATGTCCTTGTCATAAATTTGCAAACCATTACTTTTCCCCAAAAACGATTTTCAAATTATATTTTGAAAACACTGCACATGTGGAAATTACTTAAAATGTCAATAATTCAAAATTTGTGATTCCTTAAATGCAATGTATCAAAAAACAAATATGTAAAAAATGATATTAAGGATTTGGAAACTACCACCAACTTCTAGTTTGTGGTAATTTGCGAATTCTTTTCAAAAAGCATTTTTTTCAACAAAAAAAAAAAGGTCCCATATGACGCCCATACATGCCATTAGGGCATGTAGGTGTGCCATGTGCTCCCAAATTTCTTTTTCAGGGGTGCAGCAGGGTGTTCTTGAGATACCCCTGCACGCTTGAAAAAAATCCTATTTTGTGATGAGCTAATTGCTAATCACAACTTGCAACATTAATTCCTATGAGCCTCCTAGCCTATGGAAATGAATGGGTAATTTGCAATTAGCAATTTGCTCATTGCAAATTAGGAATAGTAAAGAATCGCTATTTATTCCTTAAAATTTGCTATTTATAATATGTACAATATTTTGATGATACATATGGCAGTTCATCTGTAACAAGATAAGAAGCTTAGGGATAGATTTATGATGAGTGGCGCATCACCAGGGATGTGACAGTCATCCTGCGCCACTGTTCCGCCACCCATGTTGTGCTGCATTTACAATGCGGCGCAGCATGGGGCAAAAACGGCACAGATGCGTGACGCATCTGTGCCGTAAAGGTGGCGCATTGCTGGAGTTGTATCGTAAGTGCGATGCAGCTCCAGCAAGGCTCAGGGGTGCCCCATCTCCACAATGTTGCGTCAAGACCTATGCCAGCTTCAAGCAGGCGCAGGGTTTTGAAGCAGCTTTCTCCTATCTGATTGTAAATGCGGCACACCATGGGTGGTAAAGCAGTGGTGCACATTAACTGGTGCATGCCTGGGGATGTGCCATTTAATATAAATCTGCACTTTAACATTTGAGTATGTGCAGGGGACACAGAGTCGTTGAGGCTTATCCAAGGTTAAGAACAGATAAGTCCTGTTCAGTGAAAAATTAGACATAGGCTTCACCTGCTCAGCATCGCTGGACATGGCTAAATAATAGCTGCAAAATGTTACTCTTGTTAAATAATTTTACTATTATAATCAGTGAGATTTGTCTCTTACTCTGCAACATCTCATTGTTGTTATCTTTATTTAAAGATAAAGACAACCTCAACATGAGCGACAATCTGCAATCAGTTGATTTTGACCTCATCATTGAACTTGTAATTGAAACATCAGTGGATGTTGATCCATTGGATGATTTAAATCCTGAGGATGAAGAAGAGCGTGATGAGGATGCAGATTTGTCCGAATTATATGATATAGGATGGGAAGCTGACCTGCTTGAGCCTTTGGAATTATAAACATTTATTTTTAAAATTTATAATCAATAAAAAGTAAAAAGGTAAACCGTTTAATTTAAAAATAAAGACACCTTTAAAAACAGGTTATGTGTAGTGTCTTCAATAAAATATTAAAATATGCTCATAAAATTAGATCAGATTCACATATAAAATAGCATAGGTAACATAAATATAAATGTCATTTCTTTTCTGGTATTTCTGTATTGTAAAAATGGCAATGACTAAAAAATCTTCAAATTAAAATGACAAGTAGTGTGTTATGTTTTTGATCACTATTACTGATTTACTGTTTGATAATAATGTTTAATAACATTTTTTATTATATTTTTCCTCAGATTCAACTGCAGATCATTTCAAGATTACAATATGCCTACAAAAATAAGAGAGATGAAGGCTGCAAAACGTCAAAGACAGCAGGAGAAAAAAAAAATGCAGCAGTCCTCTAACAAAAAGATTTCTCAAGCCATGAAGAAAGCACCGGGTAAGAGCTCTAAATATTTCATAAGAAATATTTCTAATAAAAAAAATATTAGTACAGAAAATGTTTCAATCCATAACATGACAAGTAAATCAAATGGAAAGAAAAGGACAAATGAAAATGTTACTGCTAGAGCAAGAGATAAATCTGTGCATGATAGTAGAAGGAAACAACAGTTTACGGAGATTCGTAAACGAATGTTCCGTAACAGGATAATTGGCAATTTGTTAAAAAATATTAAGAAAGGTCAACAGAAATTAGTTTTTTATAGGAGAAAAAAAAAAGTTGAGAAAGTTATTGATCAGGCTTTTGAAATTAAACGTAAGTTATTTATTTTGATAATCAATAGAATTAGGAAGCTAAACAAGGCAATTTTTGATTTCAAAAGAAATAGTAGATGGAAGAGAATAGTTAATCGTAGTAATTTTTGTGAAGTTTTTTCTGGAGAATGGATACATAGTTCAAGCTGTGAGGCATTTTTTAATGAAGAGAGTTATTTCCAGGATAATGATTTGGTGCATGCAGTTGACATCAGTGGTCGTGCTTATGAAGTGAAAGATGGTTGTCCAGTTGAAAAAGAAAAACTTGTGACAACAGAGGCAGAAGAGTTGTTAGGTAATGAGGTTTTAGGAAGACGTGCTAAGGGTCCTGTGTACTCCTGGAAGTGTAGTAGTATTTGCAGTGTGCGACAGGATTCCATCAATTTGCTTTGTGATTTTGTACGGACATTTAACAAGAAAAGTTTGAAGCAGAAAATAAGGTTGTTGCAAGAATTAGATCCTTGCAGAGTGAGAGAAGTGACAGGTTTGCATGGTCATTCACTGGCTTGTCTTTCCAGGAGAGTATGCCAGAGTGTTTTTCATCATTTCAGGATGCTAGCAGTGCATCATAACAAAGTGAGGAAGTTAGTTAGACTGTTGTATTATGCTAAGAGTCCAGCAATTATGCTGAAACAATTATGCGCTGCTCTTTTGCATGGTTCTGAAATAGATGTGAAGAATATATGTGAAGAAATTGAGTTTTGTTACTTTGGAAGTAAAGAGGAGAATGTTGAAATTGAGCAAGAAGTAGAGGGTCATTTGGAAGATAGTGTACAGGTTTCCAGTACAGATAATTTCCAGAGGGAAATTGCGACGTTTGACATGAAATCAAGTGAGAGGCCTAATTTCACTTGTGTGTGTTGTAGACGCACTTATTATAAGAATCAGACTAAGTTAGTGGATTTATATGCAAAAAGTGAAAGGGAAAATAATAGTGAATGGAAGGATTTTGCAACATACTTGATGGTAGAAAATTGTTTTGATTTGGGATTGGATCAACGTGTGTGTACTTATTGTTGTAACAAATTAAAACAAAACCAGATGCCTGCTAGAGCAGTTCATAATAATCTGGAATTGGTTGAGATTCCTTCTGAATTGAAGGACTTAAATACTTATGAATCTATTTTGATTCAAAGTATCCATCCCTTTCAGGCTATTGTAAGAATGGAGCCAAAGACAGGGAAATTGCCTCCATCAGATTTACAGAGAGGATTAAAGGGAAGAGTTGTTTATTTGCCTCTAGATTTCAAGAAAAACATTAACACAATTGGAGTAGAAAAAGTGGAAGAGGAACCTCTGGTTATCTTAGTTAATGGGGTTCCGACAAAGAATAAGAAAATATGGCAAGATTTAGTAGATGTTAGGAAAGTTAAAAAGGCAACATTGTATTTGAAAAAAAATAATAAATACTATAAGAATGTATATGTTGCAGAAGAGGAAGTAAGTGAGGAAGAGGATAGCGATTTGTGTGCTGGTCAAATTGAGAAAGTAGAACCCTCTACTAGTGAGGAAATATATGAACATTATAGTGTTCATCCTTTGCATTCAAAGGAAGTCATGGGGAATGCTATTGAGTTGTTTCAAATGAAACAAGCCAAAGGGAGTCCCATTAGTGTTTGGGAGGAAAGTTTGGAAGCTCGGTGTTTCCCACAGCTTTTTCCAACAGGTCAGGGAGGAAGATATGATGAGCGACCTCATCAAATTCCTGCTTCTGAATACCGGACTTTGCGATTGTATGCAGGAGATGCTAGGTTTCGACAATGCATTCCTTATTTGTTTCATCTCCTGTTTGAAAGCGATCTGTCTGGACTGTCATATGCAGTGAACCACATCTTGAAAAGTGGTATACACATGCAAAACATCTCGGCAAGTGACTTTATGGATAAAGTGAATGTCCAAGATAGTATTTTGGATTCTCACCTGATTAATCTCATGGCGTGTCAGCGTGGTACTAATGAGTACTGGTACCGTCGTCATGGTGATTTAAAATGTATGCTGAGGAACTTAGGTACTCCCACATGGTTCCTCACTCTGAGCTGTGCCGAGTATGGCTGGGAAGACTTACTTGAATTTCTACGAGAGGCAAATGCTAACGTAGAAAACATCGAATTCAAGACACCCGGAGAACTGTGCTCTTTGGATCCAGTCAATGTATGTAGGTACTTCAATCATAGATTTGAAGCTATGATGTCTTTCATCATGAATAAGAAGAATCCACCTCTTGGAGAGGTGTTGGATTTCTTCTGGAGAAAGGAGTACCAAGCAAGAGGTGCTCCTCATATACATATGTTGCTGTGGATCAAGGATGCACCTAAATTTGGAACGGATCCAGAAGACTCAGTGATGAGTTTCATCCAACAGTATTCTACGTGTGCTGTTCCAAACGCAAAGGAGAAGAAAAGCCTAAGAGAAAAAGTTCTGCGTTTCCAAAGCCATCGATGTGGAAAGTACTGCCGTCGTAAATTCCGAAAGAAAGACAAGTTCTACACCAAATGTCGTTTCGGCTTTCCACGACCGGTGATTTCTAAAGGAAGAGTAAACAGTTTGATGTCTTCGCTGCGACATAATGTGATGAAGAAATCACCTAAAAACACTTACAATTTGAAGCGGAACGAAGAGTCCAAGTACATCAACGACTACAACCCGGTGATTTTGTCCATGTGGAATGCTAACATGGATATACAGTTTGTGGCTGATAACTGTATGGCTGTGGCTCGGTATGTGACGTCTTACATCACCAAAAAAGAGAAGACAGAATTGAAGGATATGTGGGAGGACATTTCCCATGAAAAGAGCCTCAGCAAGAAGTTGTACAGTTTCAGTCTGAAGATGTTGTCGCATCGAGAAATCGGAGCGTACGAATGTTCTGACCGGTTGTCTTCAGCAAGTCTCTATGCCAAGTCCAGGAGTATCGTTTGGGCGAGTCTTGGTCTTGCTGCAACGCGTAATCGAGTTCTCAAACCTGTGCGGGAAATTGAGTATTTGGCGGAAAAGGAGCCAAACAGTACCGACATTTTGAAGACAAACATGTTGGATACATATTATCCAAATCGAAGCAGTCACCTAGAGAATGTTTGTCTGTATGAGGTTCTGCAAAATTACATGTTCAAGAGGAACATCAAAGAAGATACTGAGAAAGGAGTGTATGCTGTAATAGGAAGTGAGGGATGTCTGGTCAAGCAAAGAAAATGCCACTTGATAAACCATCGAAAATTGAGTGGCGAATCTCCTGAAAAAAAGGAGTTTTTCTATTTAGCACTTTTGCAACTTTTCAAGCCTTGGCGTGCAGAAGAGGAACTGCTTGGAGATTTCCTCTGTTATGAAGACTCTTTCAATGCCGCCAAGGAGACCATAGAATGTCCTGCTTTTCCCAAATATGTAGAAATGTTGAATGCGGAAATTGAGCAGGAAGCAACGATTGCAGCCGAGATTGCCAGAGACAGTTCTCAGGACAGTCAGAGTTCTGCTTCATTGAGTCAGGATCCACTAGGAGGACCTCTTATTGAAAATGAAGCTGCCACTGCTATGAATGAGGTGGAAAGAGCCATGGCACATGCTCAAGAGGATGCGGTTAACTTAGAAGAGTTGGAAAGGCAACTCAACGTTGAGCAGAGGAAAATATATGACGAAGTTACCATGCAAATTGATCATGGATTAAGTCATGATAAGAAAGAGTGCTCATGTACGTCGTTGAAGCCTGTCCGACTGTACGTGAGTGGGGAAGCGGGAACTGGAAAAAGTTTCCTCATTAAAGCAATTTCATGCTATTTGCAAGAAAGGACAGAGTCATCGCTGTCTTGTGTTGTCACTGCTCCAACTGGACTGGCAGCACATAATATTAAAGGGATTACTTTACATCGTTTACTGATGCTGCCAGTGGAGCATGACAACAAATTAGAATATCACAAGCTATCTGGAGATGCTTGTTTTGAAGTTTCAAGAATCTTGAGGAAAATGAAACTTCTTATCATTGACGAAGTAAGCATGGTTTCCAATGTCATGCTTGCCTTTGTGCATTTGAGGATGCAAGAAGTTCTCAAAACAGAGTATGATGTGTTATTTGGTGGCAAACACATCATTGTTTTCGGAGATCTTCTGCAGCTGACACCAGTGAAAGGGCAACCTGTGTTCAAAATGCTCACGCATGAAGATACCAGGAAGTGCCTAGGCAGCATTGGCAACGTCAATATATGGTTAAACTTCAATTATGCTGAACTGCATGAAAATATGCGTCAGGCAAAGGATGAAGTTTACAAGACTATTCTACAAGATGTTAGAATTGGAAAAGTGACCGAGCATGGGAAAGAAGCTTTACATGCACGATTACTGTCAAATTTATATCCAGAACAAGATGTTGTGCCTGAGAATATTTTTCAGAAAATTACTGATAAGAAATCTGGAATATGTTTGATGCCAACTCTTGCAGAATGTGCCAAATTTAACAACAAAATGTTGCATTTAGAAAAGCAAGAGATTGTGAAAGTGGAAGCTATTGATAGAGTAGAGCATATGGGATCAACAATTATTTTGTCTGAGAATCTGAAAACAAAATTGGATTCATTAGAGAAGAGTATATCTAAAACTGCAGGTTTTGAAAAGACTCTGAATGTGTGCTTGAACTGCCGTATAATTTTAAGAAGGAATTTACATGTTGAAAGAGGTCTGGTAAATGGATCAATGGGTAATGTTGTTGATTTTGTGAAATACAGAAATAGAGATGGAATTGAATTTTTAAAAATTAAATTTGATGGCATTGAGGAAGTACAGCTAATTGCTCGTTGTTCTGCTAGATTTTTGCTTGTAAAAGACTTATATGTTCGCCGTAAGCAGTTCCCTGTTTGCTTGGCATATGCGGTGACAATTCATAAATCGCAAGGTTTAAGTGTAGACACTGCATTGGTGAATATTGGCAGTTCTGTGTTCAAGGAGGGTATGGCATATGTGGCATTGTCACGAGTTAGAACTTTATCGGGATTGTACTTGATTGAGTGTGATGTCAGAAACATTTGTGCAGATCTAGATTGTGTTAAGGAATACAATAGGTTAAGAAGAGAGTATGCGCCACATTTGCCTCAGTTTCCTTTGTTTGAGAAACGTCTGGTAGGCCGGAAACGAAGAAATGAGAACAATACTGGAGAGGTTGTAGCAAAAAGACAAAAAGTGAATGAACCTAAAATTACAAGCAGAAACAAAGAGGATTCTGTTGAAGATGTTGTTGGTTTTCAGTTTGAAAACAGTTCTGGTGTCAACTGCTATGCTAATGTAGTAATTAATGTTTTGTTTTCTCTAAAAAATGTAAAAGAAGAGATTGTGGTCAATTCTGATCAAAGATTTTGCAGTTTGTTAAATTCTGTGTTAGAGAAATGTACCACTGATAGAAGAAACATAGAAAGTGTGTCTGAAATTAGAAATCTGTTAGATAGATGTTCAGGCCAAACACAATTCTCTCAAAATATTCAGCAAGATTGTCAGGAGTTTTTAATGTATATGCTTGATGTATTACATGGTGAAGGTGTAGATGTAGATCAGCTGTTTGGGCTTTCTTATCAATGGCAGCATGACTGCGAGAACTGTATGGTATCAAGTACTACTAGTGTAGACTCAGAAAGATTTATATATTTAACTTTGCCAGACAGTAAATCAGTCTCCTTTAATAAGCTAGTAAAAGCTGCTAATCACAACATGGAGTGTAGCCAATGTAAATCTGAAATGATGTCCACATTATTTATACGAACATATGGCCAGTACGTCATTTTAATGTTCCAACGATGTAGGCCTGATGGAACAAAATTGACAACTTTAATAAAAAAATTTGTAGCTTCGCAGTTGTCAATATCAGGAAGGACTTTTGTAACTACAGCAATTATATATCATGACGGCCCTTCAATATCATCAGGACATTACACAGCTTATTTAAAGTCTAGAAATGGCTGGTCATTCTGCAATGATTCTGTTTTAATTTTCAAAAAAAAATTGCCGTATGACCTTAAAAACTCTTACCTGGTGTTTTTAAAACCAAAATTTTAGGAAAATAATCTCGGGATATGATCTGTGGAATTTCAAGAAGTTCTAATGGCTCCTACACAATTTGGCCTTGAGGATAAGTGTAGTTCAGAGACATAACTTCTAATCATAGGATTGGACATCATGGAGATGTATGTGCACTTTAAATGAGTTCAGAAAAACTGTTTCTTTTCATAAGCTAATTGAAGCAGCCAATCAAAACATGGAGTAGAGGGAATGTAAGTCTGCAATGCTGTCTACTGTTTTACATTGCTTTGTGATTAAAAGTGATGTAGAGAATTAAATAATTGTAGTACTCATAGAGGTAGTGTAAGTCTGCTTCATATTAAGCAGTATCAGTGTCATAGGAAATGTAGAACATGACTGAGCAAGAAGGGGAAGATATTACTATTCCAGGATTGTGAAAATGATCTTCAACATTTTAATTCTGAAAGTTGCGGAAATGCCAAATGATGAAATTGGCTTACAAGAAATCCAAGAGTTATAAATATCTCTGACTAGATTTGGCCTTGTGGAAAATAGTGGTAGAGAGCAAGAAGTCATTTATTGCATGTAACGTGTTTTTAAAAACGATGGAGGTTTTCTTTCAGAAAGTGGCGGGCTGAAAGTAATAACAGCACAAAAGAGTGTAAGCTGTTCATAGGACATCCTTGGACGTCATGGAAAGTAAGTTAACTTTAAGGAGTTCTGAATTTTAATTTCTGATGTTGTATGGGTTTTTTAAACACAATCATTTTGATTGTGTTTTTTTTTCCCCGCTGTTACATGATGAATACCTTCAAGTCACTGTTTTTAGTGAATTTTGATACATTCTGAGAACAGCAAAAATAAACCATTTAACATGTATAATTAATTCTGTACTGTTTGCATTTATGATGTATATGTAGAACTGTGTAGGAGGCATGGAGAAGGTGAGTTTTCTGTAAGTGTTAAATTTATTGTATGCAGTGCTGCACTTCTACGTATTCTTTCATATGCTGGACTACATCTGCACAATGACATACCTAAGCAAAGGAAACACAAGTGATGTGATTGTGAAATGAGCAAAATAAATTGCACATATTTCAATTACATCACCTGTGTTTCCTATCATTACGAATCACATTGTGCAGATCAAGTTTAGGTCTGTCCAGGGAAACATAGGAGGTTTCTACTTTGTTGAAGAGTGCAGTGGACATGACTCACTTCATTAGTAGACTTTCACAGATATTATCTCCTCTGTACACTTCAACAAGTGTAAATCTCATCTTGAACTCTGAGTAGGCCTCACCTCAAACAAATCTCTGGATAGGAGACATGTTATTGGCATACTGAAGCGACACTTTTCTGAAACAAGAGCAATGCAAAAGATGCACCATGTTTTAAGATAGGCCTCACTTCATCTGCATCAAGATACTGTTAGTTTAAAATGTATATCTTTAGGATTGTGTAGAGGACCTGGAGAAGCAGAAGCTTCTGTCAGTGTCAAAGTTGTTGAAAAACTATTTGTCCTTCAATATTTTCCCTTGTCTTTTGTAATTTTTAAATACATATTTTAATTTTTTTCAAATGTTGGTTCTCTCTTTCACAGATTGAAAGTATAGAAATAAAATGTGATTAATTTAACGGCAATTACAAGGTAAATAGTTGTACTCTTTTCGTTACATTTCTATCACATTCACCTACTATTAGATCCACTGCTTCACTTCTTTAATCCTCAGTTTCCTGCCTTTGCTACTTTCCTCATTCCTTTCTCTATTACCTATTTACTCAACTCCTTCCACTCTTTTTCTCAGTCCCTCTGTTCTCATAGTTCCTCAGTCTTGTTCACTCACTCCATCTCTATTACTCTTAGTGTCTGTGAATTACTTTCCCAACTTTTTTTTTTTTTGGACCGCTTCCCGGGAAGTTGCCCGGTTCGCAAACCAGCAGCGTTATGGCAGTCCACCATTTTGTGTTTCGGTCGAATCAAGATACAAGATGGAGGGCAAATAATGTTCAGAATGGGTAGAAGGGGGCACGGTAGATGTATCTTGACCCCCTTGGTTTTCTGAGGGTGGCTGAGGAGGACCATAGTTCTTCACTCTTGTTCACTCTCTCTGTTTCTATTAATGTCACTGTTTATGACTGATCAAAAAAATGTTTTTTAAAAAAGAACAGTAACTATAAGGGAAGGAAACAGACAGTTATGTTAAAAGAAAGACAGCTATAGGGAGTAAACTAAGGATACTGTTACCCACAATCCACTGCTGTTGATGTTACTGACCATGTCATGAATGATGTAATATGTCACATCATCAGCAGTGGATTGTAGGTAACAGTATCCTTAGTTTACTCCCTAGAGCTGTCTTTCTTTTAACATAACTGTCTGTTTGCTTACCTTATACTTACTGTTCTTTTTTTTAAAAAATATTTTTTTTGGTTAGCTTCCGGTACGCGTACTGGGTAGCGCTCCGGGAGCGAACTAAGAGAAATAGAGGTTGGCAGAGTTCCAAATATTCTACCAATTTTTTTATAATGGGGAGTTAGTTCTGAAAAGAACTTTTTTTTTATGTTTTTGTTGTTTTATATTTTTTTTAGTATTTTTTGAACATTTTTTTACTTTTTTTGTATTTTCTGAACGTTTTTAAAATTTTTTGGGTTTTTTTGGGGGGGGGGGGAAACAAAAACGATCCATTATAAAGGGCTCAACAGGAGCAAAAAAAAAAAAAAAAGAATTTATTTTTTGGTGCGTCTTGTACAAACATTAATATGATTTTGAATTGCTCGCAAAATCAAAGTGATGCTACTTTCTCTGTAGCAGATGAAAGTGCCACATTCCACGCACACTTGCTTTACGTGCCCAAACAACATTTGGATGTTTGCAATCGTCTCCCTCGCCTCTGGTCCCGACACCTCTGGAACCACCGATCTTCTTGCCATTGGGAGGGGATTTTGTTGTTCGTCACGTAGCTGGGCAGCACTATAATTATTTGGGTGCCACCTACTCATATGCCGATGCATAGTATGATTGCCATAACTATATTTTTTATCAGTGCCCCTTGACAATCTATCGCCGCATATGCGGCAAAACACGTAACGTGCATTGACTTTCTTTTGCCCCTCAGGAATTCTGTAGAATTGCCAGATATAATTCTCCTTCCGATTGTACCTCCTGGGCTCCTCTGGCAAAAACTCATGCTGTTCCTCCTCTTCCTCCTCTTCCTGTTCTTCCTCTTCTTGCAAAATTACTTCTGCAGGTGGTCCTCTCTTTCTTGGATTTGGTGGAGGTGGTGGGCTAGCACCAGCTGAAGCTACTAATGAAGCCATCACAAAGTATCAATAAAGGGTCTTTCTCTCACCAAGATGAAAGTCAGAGTGATGAAAGAAGGAGGGGTTTTCATCATTTGGGAAAAACAAAAGTTCTAAACCAATGAAAAGTGTCCATTTTAGATCACATGACCTTGTATTACATCATTAGGAAACCAAAAGTGAAATGAACCAATGAAAAGTGTTATTACCGAGTCACATGACCTGCTATGTTTACATTACGCGGTCGGGGCCGCGCCGCGGATCGCTTCCGGTTCGCGTACCGGTGCGCTTCCGGGTACGCTAACGTAGCACGTAATATGACGTATTACGCGAGAACGCGAAACGTCATGCTGACGCGAAGCGTCGCGATGTTGTTTTGTAACGCGAGAGGTGCGCAAAAGGAACGTTTACCAGTTCGCGTACCGGGTCGCGCCTCCGGATTGAGCTAACGGGAAGCTAACCGGTACGCGTACTGGGAGCGAAACAAAAAAAAATAAAAAATAAATTGTATAAAAAACATGTAAAAAATATTTTTCTTTTTAAAGAATAATACATTGTAAAGGTTTTGATATTAGCTATTAAAAAACCAATGAAATTCACTGAAAAAACCATAGGTTATACACCATATATAGTTAGGAATTAGCATTTAAAAAACCTTATTTTACTCACACAAAACCAATGAAATTCCATATATAGTTAGTTGTACTAACTATATATCACGCACCCGCAATCCACTGCTGATGATGTCACATATTACATCATTCATGACATGGTCAGTGACATCACTGATGACATCACTGATGACATCTCAAATGACATCACTGATGACATCACTGATGACATCTCAAATGACATCACTGATGACATCACTGATGAAATCATTCATGTGATAATACGATGAACCTCTTCAGACTGTAATATAACCTTAGATACACTCAGTGTAAACACAGACTCACAGATTGTCACTCATCCATGAAGTTACACACACACCTAGACAGTCATGCAAACAATCAATCACACCTCCGTTTCCTTAACTATACAGTTAAACACACCTTACTTATTCAAACATATACTAAAACATATTTACTCACTTATACAATCCTGGATACAAGTTCACAATGATCCATACAGCCACTCACACATTCACTGGCTCTTATGCACAGTTATTTATATATGTCAACTCTCACATGTACTGTATTTTACATATGTACTTAATTTGACATGTAGCACTGAGATATCTATTCACTCACCAATACAGTCATGCACACAGTCAACCGCCCATACAGCTGTTTCCAACATGCACTTTTGAATCCATACATCTATGCACAGAGTCATACACTTCCCAGCCACCCACACACACACTCAGTCTCCCATACAAATGCTTGTGCAACCAATCAATAACCTATATAGTTACTCATATAGCTACTGATCAACACATGCAGCAGTTTACAGAACAACAGACATAATGATGCACAAATTAAGACAGTTTAGTCACTAACCCATGCACTCAGTGAGACACATTTAATCACTCACTCATACATTCAGTCATGCACCTACTAAATCCTTCGTCCAGACACTTATACATCGACTCATTCATAAATATGTAAGACATATTTTAACTTTACAGAAAAATACAGTCACTGGATGTTGTCATCAGTGATGTCATCAGTGATGTCATTTGAGATGTCATCAGTGATGTCATCAGTGATGTCATTTGAGATGTCATCAGTGATGTCATCAGTGATGTCACTGACCATGTCATGAATGATGTAATATGTGACATCATCAGCAGTGGATTGCGGGTGCGTGATATATAGTTAGTACAACTAACTATATATGGAATTTCATTGGTTTTGTGTGAGTAAAATAAGGTTTTTTAAATGCTAATTCCTAACTATATATGGTGTATAACCTATGGTTTTTTCAGTGAATATATATATATATATATACACACATACATATATATATATTACCTACTGGCGGTCGCCAGTAGGTATATATAGTTAGGATTTTTTCTCTATGGGATTTTTGAAAATTCTATGTCTAATAACTTTGGCGTTTGTGGACGGAATTGGCTGAAATTTTCAGGAAAATATCACATTTTGTTTTTGAGCAGCCCTTGAAAATTTGGGGGGGGTTCGTCAAGGGGGGGCCGAGAAAAAAGGGGGGTCCCAAACGTGTTTTTAACATTGAGTTTTCCATAGGGCGGTTGGCCTCACTTTTAGCCCGAACGGCTGAATGGATTTGCACGAAACTTGGCAAAATTGTAGGGACTGGTAGCCCGATGTGCCTTTTGTAGGTCTCAATATATGTGCTCCAATGGATTTTGAGAAATTAACATTTAAAAAAAGATATATATCTGTAACAGCGGACCGGGCAGCGTCCCAGGACGCGTACTTTTCGCGCAACGGAGCTTTGTGAAGCGATGCTGATTGGTTCTCTGGCGTCTGTCAACATTCCAAAAAGTCCGTAGCGGCCGCCATCTTGTCTCTCGGTAGGATCGAGAGACAAGAGGAGGCCAAAACAAAGGGGGAAATAACCATAAGGGGGCATAGTAGATCCTCGCTGACCCCCTAGGTTTGATGTGGAGGTTTTAAAAGGGCCCCGCGGGGCAAAAAAAATAATAATAATAATAATCGAACGGCTGAATGGATTTGCACGAAACTTGGCAAAATATTAGGGACTGGTAGCCCGATGTGCCTTTGCTAGGTCTCAATATATGTGCTCCAGTGGATTTTGAGAAATTAACGTTCAAAAAAAGATATATATCTGTAACAGCGCTCCGCTTCGCATAACGGAGGTTTGCGAAGCTGATTGGTCATTCTGTCACTGGGCTATAGTTGGGCTACATCTGGCTGATATTTGGGCTACATTTGTTTTTTTGTGTGTCTGGCGGCCATCTTTGGGCTACATTGGGCTACATTGGGCTTCATTGGGCTACATTGGGCTACATTTGGGCTCCAACATATATATAGGCCAATGTAGCCCAATATATATTTTTCAAAGTTAATTTTCGTAAAAACCACTGGAGCATATATCTTGAGACATAGCAAAGGCACATCGGGCTACCAGTCCCTACAATTTTGCCAAGTTTCGTGGAAATCCATTCAGCCGTTCGAGCTAAAAGTGAGTCCAACCGCCCTATGGAAATGAAGGAAATGAATGGGTAATTTGTAATTAGCAAATAGCTAATCGCAAACTAGGAATGGTAAAGAATCGCTATTTATTCCTTAAAGTTCGCTATTTAGGAAATGCAAAAAACTTTGATGATACATATGGCGGTTCATCTCTAACAAGATAAGAAGCATAGGGATACATTTATGATGACTGGCGCATCACCAGGGATGTGTTAGTCATTCTGTGCCGCTGTTCCGTCACCTATGGTGTGCTGCATTTAGAATGCGGCGCATCATGGGGCAAAAACAGCACAGATGCGTGATGTATCTGTGCCGTAAAGGTGGCGCATTGCTGGAGTTGTATCGCAAGTGTGATGAAGCTCCAGCAAGGGTCGGGGGTGCCCCTGTCGCAGGGTTTCTGTTCTCACACAGAACTGTGGACAGAGGATTGGAACCTCGGCGAATTAGGGTGTCCCAAAACTCACGTTAGTAATCAAAAACTCCTTAGCAAGCTAGGTACAGTGTCACATTGGATATAACAAACTCTCAATGTTTAGACAATCCAGAATATGAACTTATAGTACCTCAGGATACGTGGAACTCATGAACAGTCGGTCGTTATATATTTCTTAGAAACCAGAACATGGAGTTAAGAAGAACACATGTGTATTTGAAATGTTTATTTACTAATGCCGTCTTCTCAGGCGTAGTATCTTAGATAATACAAGTACACATATTATCAGTAGCAAAATTACCAGCATAGTTACTAGTACATAAAAAGCGAATGGTGATAGTATGTTAACATGCTGTAAATGAATAAGAGTTAGCAACACTTATAAGCAGCCGCGGGCCGTGGAGGGAGTTACGGTGAGGCAGGGAGGCGGGGAGGGGGAGAAGCAGGGTGGAGAATACAAGTACACATATTATCAGTAGCAAAATTACCAGCATAGTTACTAGTACATAAAAAGCGAATGGTGACAGTATGTTAACATGCTGTAAATGAATAAGAGTTAGCAACACTTATAAGCAGCCGCGGGCCGTGGAGGGAGTTACGGTGGGGCAGGGAGGCGGGGAGGGGGAGGGGCAGGGTAGAGAGGGCTCCACCCTGCTTCTCCCCCTCCCCGCCTCCCTGCCTCACCGTAACTCCCTCCACGGCCCGCGGCTGCTTATATCTCACCCTCCCTAATACACATATTATATTATTTGCTAAGAAGGTCTCTTTGTGTTGGTTTAGGGCGTGCCCATACTTTAGTGTCTTAGATTTGAAGGAATCACATCAGCATACACCAGCTCTCTCTTCATGTGAACCGCATCAACTGTTGTGTATGTGTGTTCGGCAAAGCAATATAAAACCCGCCTCATGCCCAGAATTGGCAGAAGTTGCACTTATGTTATGAGTATGAAGTCGTGGAGATCAGACCTCATAACAATTCTGTATCGTGTTGTTCTTGAAACTTTAGCACTCGCTGTACAGATATAGTTTAACAAGCAAAGCAGATAGTAGAGCAATAACATATTATTCTCATGTAAATCACGATGAACTACTAGGTGGAAAGCTAAAGCAACAACTAAGTGTCGTGTGCAGAAGTTGCAAAAAAGGAAAAATGGCGTTTAAACCGGTAATGAGCCCATGCTAACTTAACACGGTGTAAAGATATCCAGGACCTAGATGACACCTCCCCATGATCCGGAAACGAACTGAATAAGATAATAGAAGTGCCATCTCATGAGAGCAGATTGCAAGTTTATATGTGGACGGTCCGCAAGGTAAAGCATTAAAAACTAGGAAAATTTAATGCTAAAGAAAAATAAAACAGCCAAGTACTTTATCGAGTCTTAAGCCAATAGGCAAGGTAAATAATAAAAACTTGACAAATAAGTCAATGAATTGTCAATGAAATGCTAGTACTCAGCATATCAAACATGAAAAAGGTCTATGACATAACTGTGTATGCAAAATAAGCTGCAACAGCCTCCAATAGGAAGTCACCGTCTTCATCCGAAAACAGTTCAGCCATCCAATTTAAAAGCGGAAAAGAACATACGTGCTCTCCCAGCACCGGATCCTCTATCACCATCAGAGGACAGCTCGGTGGGTTTTCAAGAAAGCTCTGTTCCAAGAAAGACTGTGCTGCCGCCAATAAATTCCAGGGACCAATTAGTCCATGCATCAATGCCACAGCCATAATCCTTTCGCCAGGACAAACTAACTCGTGAGTAATGATAGGAGTCATCAGCTGATTAAAGTCGACGTCAGGAGAAACCGGTCCGCAGAGACACAAATCAATGGCCCAATCGAAATCACAGGTCAGGCAGTGAAATACAGGCTGGACACAGGTGAAGTAGGAGAATCGAAAAGATAATCCATATGCCGTGCTTAATATCGCCAACGGCATTGTGCCATAATATTCTAGCATGCGATTGCGGAACAGTGTCAGCAGCTGCAGGGTGGGAGGTTGCATAGGAGGGACATCCATATTTAAAAATGTAAAAAAGCACAAGAGCGTCCGCTGGTAATGCAAGTAAAAATGCCAATCCACGAAGCAGAGTGGAGAAAATAGAATGAAAGAAAGCAGGGATGACTCCAAAGACTTTCTCAAATGAAGTCACGAGACCACTGGTAACAACTTTAAAAAAGTGGGCCAGGGCCTTTGTGGAGGATGCGTTAAAGATAGTCCGAACCATCTTGCTGAAATTGAAAGGCAAATCTGAATTGAAAAGGGTCTGCACCTCTGTACGGGTGTTCGCTATGTGAAGCACGAAAGTTTCACGGGCCGAACTCAAGGCCACCTCTCTCTGAGACAAAAGAGCTCTTATTCTTGCCATGCCGTTGAAATCTCTCCCAAGGTTGGTATTTGTGGCCAGATTGAAAACTCCCTATGTTCATGTGTGGGAGAAAATAGAACATTTCTGCAGCAAATAACCCGTTCACTTACTGTTACGATAAAAGGAATACTTTTAATTAACTCAGAACAATCTTCATTATTGAGCATCAAATAACTACCATTTTCCAACAACTTGAACGTGGGGATGATAGCAGGAACTGGCGTGCCTTGCAACACGCAAGCCATATTTGGTCGGTGTTTGTTGCATGAACCGTGTAACTGTATGTGCCTACACATTAGTGAATGATCTGGCGTCTCAGTGCATTCCTCTCCATTCAGATAAACTTCTTGATCATCTTTGAAACATCTGTATGTGTATGGAAGCGACCAGACCTCATGAAGAAAAGCACTACCTAAAGGTTCATAACGACCTATTGGTATATATTTCATACAATTTGAAAACTTATATAAAGCAAAAGGCAGCGTTATTAAACCGTGGATAAGGCACGTTGCCAAAAAACCCGCAATCCTCTGCTGATGATGTCACTGAGCATGTCATGAATGATGTAATATGTGACATCATCAGCAGTGGATTACGGGTAATAGTATCTCTAGTTTACTCCCCTATAGCTGTCTTTCTTTCAACATAAGTGTCTGTTTCCTTCCCTTATACTTACTGTTTTTGGTTCGCTTCCGGTTCGCGTACCGGTTCGCGAACTGGGAAGCGAACTAAGAGAAATAGAGGTTGGCACAGTTCCAAATATTGTACCAATTTTTTAATAACGGGGAGGTAGTTCTGAAAAGAACTTTTTTTTTATTGCTTTTGTTGTTTTATATTTTTTTTATTATTTTTCAGAACATTTTTTTACTTTTTTTGAATTTTTCTGAACAGTTTTATATTTTTTGGGGTTTTTCTTGGAGGGGGCAATGAAAACGATTCATTGTAAAGGGCTCAACAGGAGCAACAAAACAAAAAAAAAGTATTTATTATTTTGGGCGTTTCGTACAAACTTGCATATGATAGTCAATAGCTCTGTTGATCAGAGTGATGCTTCTTTCTCCGTAGCAAATGAATCCATCGCAAAATACGCAGATGTGTTTTACTTCACCAAATCTCATTTGTATATTTGGCACCATCTCCCTGCCCTCTGGTCCCGTTACTTCCGGTACAACAGATCTTCTGGCCATAATAGGGAGATTATCTAGGTCGTTCCGAAACTGTGCAGCACTGTAGTTGTTAGGATGCCACCTAGTCATATGGCGATGCATTGTGTAGTTTCCGAAACTGTATTTTTTCTCGGTTCCTCTGGACAGTCTATCTTGACATATAAGGCAAGTTACTTATCTTGCATTTACTTTTTTCTGACCTTTGGGAATTTTAAAAAATTGCCAAATGAAGTTTACTTTCCGGTGAGACGTCCTGGGTTCCTCAGGCAAAAACTGCCTCTCTTCCTGCTCTTCCTCGTCTTCCTCTTCTTCCTCTTCTTGCTGAATTATAACTTGAGCAGGTGGTCCACTCTTCCTTGGATGTGGTGGAGGTGGTGGGTAAGCACCAGCTGAAGCTACTAAAGAAGCCATTGCTCAGTGATCACAAAGGGTCTTTCTCTCACAATGATGAAAGTCAGAGTGAGGAAAGAAGGAGGGATTTTCATCATTTGGGAAAAACAAGAGTTCTCAACCAATCAAAAGTGTTCATTTTAGATTATATGACCTAGTCTTACATCATTAGGAAACCAAAAGTGAAATGAACCAATGAAAAGTGTTATTACCAAGTCACATGACTTGCTGTGTTTACGTTAAGCGCTTTGCAGGGCCTCCCGGTTTGCTTCCAGAAACCTGCGCTTTGCGACTCGCTTCGCGTACCAGTTCGCTAACGTAGCACGTCATATGACGTATCACGCGACAACGTGAAACGTCATGCGGACGGGAGGCGTCACGATGTTGTTTTCTAACACGGCACTTGCGGTAAAGAAACGTTTACCGGCTCGCGGTCTATTTCGCGGCATCAAGGTCAGCTAACGGGAAGCTTCCCGATTCGCGAAGCGGGAACGAAGAAAAAAAAATATTTAAAAAAAAAATTATTCATAAACATATAAAATATATTTTTGGATTTAAAGAAGAATACATTTTACAGCTACATATATTAGCTGTTAAAAAACCAATGAAATTCACTGAAAAAACCATAGGTTATAGACCATATATAGTTAGGAATTAGCATTTACAAAACCTTGAAAATTCACTGAAAAAACCATAGGTTATAGACCATATATAGTTAGGAATTAGCATTTAGAAAACCTTATTTTACTCACACAAAACCATTGAAATTCCATATATAGTTAGTTGCACTAACTATATATCGCGCACCCGCAATCCACTGCTGATGATGTCACATATTACATCATTCATGACATGGTCAGTGACATCACTGATGACATCACTGATGACATCTCAAATGACATCACTGATGACATCACTGATGACATCTCAAATGACATCACTGATGACATCATGACACACCAATACCAGTTACTACATACGCACTCACTGATTCCTACGTCTACACACACATTCACTCATTCACCCATACAATAACTCATACATACAGTCACTTATTATTACAACACTATCATATGCACTCATACACCTATGCAGACAGTCACACACTGCCACTCATCCATGGAGTTACTCACACACCAAGTCAGTCCTGTAAAGAATCAATCACACTTCCATTTCTTCATCTATACAGTTAAACACAGAACACCATACTTCAGTGACATCACTGATGACATCACTAATGACATCTGAAATGACATCACTGATGACATCTCAAATGACATCACTGATGACATCATGACACACCAATACCAGTTACTACATACGCACTCACTGATTCGTACGTCTACACACACATTCACTCATTCACCCATACAATTACTCATACATACAGTCAGTTATTATTAGAACACTATCATATGCACTCATACACCTAGTCAGTCCTGTGAAGAATCAATCACACTTCGATTTCCTCATCTATAGTTAAACACAGAACACCATACTTTTCACACATATACTAACACATACCTACTCTCTTATACAATCACTGATACAAGTACACATTGATATGCACAGAGTCACACACCTCCCAGCCAGCAACACACACACTCAGTCTTCCATACATCCAGTCATTCTTCAATATGTAAAACGTATTTAAACTTTACAAAAACACACAGACACTAGATGATGTCATCAGTGATGTCATTTGAGATGTCATCAGTGATGTCATCAGTGATGTCACTGACCATGTCATGAATGATGTAATATGTGACATCATCAGCAGTGGATTGCGGGTGCGCGATATATAGTTAGTGCAACTAACTATATATGGAATTTCAATGGTTTTGTGTGAGTAAAATAAGGTTTTCTAAATGCTAATTCCTAACTATATATGGTCTATAACCTATGGTTTTTTCAGTGAATATATATATATATACGCCAGTAGGTAGTTATAGTTAGGATCGATTTCCATAGGGAAATCGCAACATTCTATTGGGAATAACTTTGGCGCCGGTTGAGGAATCAGCCTGAAGTTTTCAGCAACTTTGCCTTGCGGCGCTCCGCTCTTTCCCTGAAAGTTTGGGGGGCATTCGTCAAGCGGGGGTTGAGATAAAAGGGGGTCCCAAAACGTGTTTTCCCCATGTTAATTTCCATAGGGTGGTCTGTCGCACTTTTAGCTCGAACGGCTGAATGGATTTTCATTAAACTTGGCAAAATTGTAGGGACTGGTAGCCCGATGTGTCTTTGCTATGTCTCAAGATATGTGCTCCAGAGGATTTTGAGTAATTTAGGTTAAAAAAAAATTATATATCTAGAGCCGCGCCCCGGTACGCGTACCGGGGAGCGATCCGGGCGCGCCACGCGACTTGCGCACGGAAAGCTGATTGGCCCTCGGGTGTCTGTAAACATTCGAAACAGTCCGCAGCGGCCGCCATCTTGTGTCTCGGTAGGATCGAGACACAAGAGGTGGCAAAAAACAAAGGGGGAAATAACCAAAAGGGGGTAGGGTAGACCCCCCTGACCCCCTAGGTTTGATGTGGGGGCCATAAAAGGGTCCCTCGGGTAAAAAAAATATTTAATTTTTTTTTCGATTTTCGTGGGAGGAGCGCCCGGTACGCGCACCGGGGAGCGTACCGGGGAGCGTACTTTGGTGAAAAATAGTGAAAATAATAGTGTAAAATAATCATTTTGAGTGATTATAGGTTGGGTAGCTCTGAAAAGAGCTTTTGGGTTCTGTGGCTGTTTTAGGTACCTACAAGTACGTCCCACACACACCCACATGCACACAACCCTACACCCCCACAGTCACACACTCCCCACACACACCTTACACATGCACACCTCCACCCACACCCAAACACCCCACAGCCCTACACCGACACCTTATACAGCCACACCCACAACCACAAATCCCACACACCCAGACACACACACACACCTCACCCCCCCAACACACACACACGCACACACAGATACCTCACAGACACACCTCACACATCCCACACACCTCACCTCCACACACACACGCACACCTCACAGACACATCCACACATCCCACACATACACACACATCCTATACACATACTCCCCACACCCACACACACCCCAAACACACCTCTCACACCCACACTTCCACCTACACTGAAACACCCCACACACCCACACCCACACACACACTTTACACACCCACATCCCCACCCACACCCACATACCCCACACAGATATACACCTCATCCCCCAGACACACACACACCCACATACACACCTCACAGACACACCCCGCACATCCCCCACACACACCTCCTCCACCCCCACACATGGGGAAAACTCAGTGAAACACTAAAATAATTTAAAGTGCTTAGAGGTAGGGTATCTCTGAATAGAGTTGTTGTGTTGTGTGGGTGATTTAAGTACCAACATGTAGGTACCAATGCAGAGTCTTAAATTCAATGTACACCGTTACTCTGTAGATAATTTGCATGTTGTTATAGAAGTTATTGTGGTATATGGAATGCATACCATAGTCTGTCAGGAAAACATAAAGAACATGGAGGCAGGAGATGAAAAAGAGATGTCAAATACACTTTGGAGATAATATAGTGGGAGAAAGGAAGTATCTATGAGCAAAATTACTATGTAAAACAAAAAAGTTGCACAGTATACTATAAGTCTCACATTATATTATATTCATTTTGGTACTATTTCATTGATTACATATAAAAAAGAATAATGTCTGGAACAATTTTTAATTATTAAATATAAATTTATTGCTCTGATTTTTCAAAATGTAATAAGACTTCCAACATTATGTCGTCGGGAATGTCCTCATTTTGATTACATGATTCCATTTCTTCCACATATTTCAGAAACTCTTCATCAAGAGACTGATGCAAAAAATCTGAATCGTTATTCTCTTCCTCTGGGTTGTCCTGAAGATCAAGTTCGAATGAAATATTACATTTATTTTTATCTCCTTCCATTATGTTGCTGTAAATTGCATATAAAATAAATATATCAGTAGAGATAGGGCACTGTTGGGTTTAAGTTCAGACAGGTAGTTTTGATTTTTTAACAGTGAAGTTATTTTTGGGCAGTGTATGGTATCAGGCTGGAAGTAGAAATATAAAAAAGTGTATGTGATGAAACCTAAGTAAATTCATAATTATACAAGACAAGCCTAAATCCATCCATAACTATAACAGAGAAGTCTATCTAAATCTATAACTATTACAGTGGGATAGTATATAACTATCAGAAAAAGTTTTCCATATTAACTTAAAGTGCATAATATACTTCAGTTTTCAAAATAACAACTTACCTTTAAAAAGAAGTTGAAGTTATTAGTGAAAATCCTTTTGAAATGTACACCAGGAAGTAGTAGTCAAAATGGCTGTTTCCCTCTCTTTCTTTATATATATTCAGGTACATAACCAATCAAATGTCAGGTAAAAAAAGTAGAAAATGAAAGTAACATTTTAATTGGTTGTCAATTCTAACACTTCAGATGTGTTTTTGTGAAGTAATTTACCTCAGGATATTTAGACAGTGCTACAGCTCAAATGGCTCAATGGAATTCCATCGAATTTGGGAAAATGGTAGGGATCGGTATGTAGTATGAGCTATTCTATATTTGGTGAAAGTGTCTCCAGTGGTTTTTATGTAAATTAACTTTTAACATTTTTTTAGAGCGCTTCCCGGTGCGCGCCCCGGTACGCTTACCGGCAGCGCTACGGGAGTCCTCCATTTTGTGTTTCGGTAGATTTGAGACAGAAGATGGAGGACAAACAACGTTGGGAATGGGTATAAGGGGGCATCGTAGGCACTCCTTGACCCTCTAGGTTTTCTGAGGGGGTCTTAGAAGGCCGAAATAGGCAAACAAAAAAAATAAGTTTTTCTTTTTCGCGGGGAAGCGCCCGGTACGCGCACCGGGAAGCGTACCGGGGAGCGTACTATGGTGAAAAATAGTGAAAAAAGTTAGAAAAAGATAATCATTTGGAGTGATCAGAGATAGGGTAGCCCTGAAAAGGGCTTTTGGGTTCTGTGGCTGATTTAGGTACCTACAAGTAGGTACCAATGCACAGTCTTAAATTCAGGAGGAATATTCTATTCCCCTCATCTGAAAAGTGAACACCATCTTCCCTGTAGATATCTTGCATGTTGTAACGCAAGTTATTATTGTATATTGAACCCATTCCATAGTCTCTCATGTAAGCAGAAACAGATTTATTCACATGTTTCCGTGCTTTCTCAAATTGTGGACAAAATTGATTGGACCACTTCCATTTCTGCATTTGGCATATATTGGAATATACCAAGGCAGTTTGAGGAAAAAGTGCCATCAATTGATCAAAGGTGTCCTTTATAAGCATTTCCAGACCTACCCCAGTCAAAGTGCCCAAGTCATTTCCTCCACAGTGCACAATTAAAAGGTCAGGGTGTGGCAAATGCAAAAAGGTTTTCACCAGTGGTATCAATTGGTGACATTTCAATCCTCTGTGGCCAATCCATTTAATCTTCACATTTGGTACGTCAAGGTTGTGAAAGTTTCTGGTAGCTGCATACCTTTGAGCCCAGTGGATATAGCTATGTCCAATAATCCAGACAGAATACATGGTGAGAGGAGATTCTGATGCAGTCAGATGAAGTGTGGAAAAGAAATGGCAGTTGGAACAATAGGAGTTTGCAAAAAAAAACCTGTGGAGTTTCAGTGCTCTTGAATCACAAGCAATGATTTGTAGAATGAGATAGTTGACAACTGAAAGTAAGGGTGCATGTTTGTGTTCTGTGTAAGAAGTAATTTGAATGGTTAAAAAAAGTCATTCAAAGAAACTTTGCACCAGAAAAGCTGGTGTATTCGCAGGTCAAACATCCTTGATAAGGTGATTTGCAACATTGTAGAATAAACGTTTAACCCTGGGAGCACAGTGAGGAGGGAGTTGCTATGGTAACAGGTAGAAAGGGCTGAGGGGGGAAGGGTGTTGGTTTGAAAATACAGAGGGAAGAGATTTGATTGGTTACCATGAGCAATATGTGTGTAGAATTAGAGGTTTTCTGTGCCTTTATGGTTTGCAGTGTCTGGAGAACATACCTTTTGCTCTGCTAAAGAAATATTGGTGTGTGTATCTGACACTGTTCTGAATCTCCTAAAATATTTGTAAAGGTGAGTTATGATTCATTTAATATACATAGAGACTTGTATACTCTATGGAGAAGGTTTGGAAGCAAATTGTGGTTTTTTAATGTTGGTTTGTGTCATGCTTTTTGATGATGCTTGGTAAAAAGTTTTTACTGCATAGAGTAATTGTATTTTGTAAAATTGTGAAGTTTTAGTCGTGACATGGAATGCTTCTACATAGGACCTGTGCTGTGTTTTGTAAATGTGATGTAAAAAATGATTTTGGGGAAAATAAATAGTTTTTACATTTTTTAAAAGGAATAAAGAATGTGTGCATGTTTAATAGAAATACATTTGACTCTTTACAATGATGTTACCTGTGTTAACTCAGTGTAGGAAGCATATTGAGTTTGTTTGCATAGAGGAATTGTATTTTGTAAAATTGTGAAGCTTCATGTGAAAGCGTTTGCCTCAGTCTTATTCCTGTTGTGCGGCAGGTGCAAGATTTTGCCTCAGTCTTATCCCTGCTGTGAGGCAGATGGTTGTAAATATGATGTGTGCTGTGTTTCCTAAATGTGATGTCAAAAACGATTTTGGGGAAAATAAATGGATTTTACATTTTTGAGTATAATGTGGCGCAAAGGTTTAAAAAATGACGCATACATGCGTCACTTTTTAAATATGGGGAAAAAAGGTACATGTTTGGGGTTTTTCTGGGGAGCCTAGGTGGTGAGGATTGTATCTAAGTGTGCAGTGGACTAGGCTTCATGAAGCATATCCCTGTCTGCATTCTTAGAGACAGGTGTCAATTTGACTATTTCAATGAGGTTAATTGTGTTTTAAATCAGTGTAGGAAGCATATTGAGTTTGTTTGCATAGAGGAATTGTATTTTGTAAAATTGTGATGCTTCATGTGAAAGCGTTTGCCTCAGTCTTATTCATGTTGTGAGGCAGGTGCAAGATTTTGCCTCAGTCTTATCCCTGCTGTGAGGCAGATGGTTGTAAATATGATTTGTGCTGTGTTTCCTAAATGTGATGTCAAAAACGATTTTGGGGTAAATAAATGGATTTTACATTTTTGAGTATAATGTGGCGCAAAGGTTTAAAAAATGCCGCATACATGCGTCACTTTTTAAATATGGGGAAAAAAGGTACATGTTTGGGCTTCATGGGGAGCCTAGGTGGTGAGGATTGTATCTAAGTGTGCAGTGGACTAGGCTTCATGAAGCATATCCCTGTCTGCATTCTTAGACACAGGTGTCAATTTGACTCTTTACAATGATGTTACCTGTGTTTTAAAACAGTGTAGGAAGCATATTGAGTTTGTTTGTATAGCGGAATTGTATTTTGTAAAATTGTGAAGCTCCATGAAAAAGCGTTTGCCTCAGTCTTATTCCTGTTGTGAGGCAGGTGCAAGATTTTGCCTCAGTCTTATCCCTGGTGTGAGGCAGATGATTGTAAATAGGATCTGTGCTGTGTTTCCTAAATGTAATGCTATAAACGATTTTGGGGAAAATAAATGGTTTGTACATTTTTGAGTATAATGTGGCACAGAGGTTTAAAAAGTGACACATCTACCTACATGTGTCAATTTTTAAATATGGGGCAAAAAGGTACTTATTTGGGTTTTCCTGGGGAGCTTAGGTGGTGAGGCTTGTGTCTAAGAGTGCAGTGGACTAGGCTTCATGAAGCCTATCTCTGCTGCATTCTTAGAAACAGGTGTTTTGAGGCAATATCTTGCACCTGTCTCACAACAGGAATAAGACTGAGGCAAACGCTTTCACATGAAGCATCACAATTTTACAAAATACAATTACTCTATGCAAACAAACTCAATATGCTTCCTACACTGAGTTAAAACACAGGTAACATCATTGTAAAGAGTCAAATTGACACCTGTGTCTAAGAATGCAGCAGAGATAGGCTTCATGAAGCCGAGTCCACTGCACTCTTAGACACAAGCCTCACCACCTATGCTCCCCAGGAAAAGCCCAATCAAGTACCTTTTTGCCCCATATTTAAAAATTGACACATGTATGCGTCATTTTTTAAACCTTTGTGCCACATTATACTCAAAATTGTAAAAACAATTTATTTTCCCCAAAATCGTTTTTGACATCACATTTAGGAAACACAGCACAGATCATATTTACAATCATCTGCCTCACAGCAGGGATAAAACTGAGGCAAAATCTTGCACCTGCCTCACAACAGGAATAAGACTGAGGCAAACGATTTCACATGGAGCTTCACTATTTTACAAAATACAATTCCTCTATGCAAACAAACTCAATATGCTTCCTACACTGATTTAAAACACTGGTAACATCATTGTAAAGAGTCAAATTGACACCTGCGTCTAAGAATGCAGACAGGTATATGCTTCATGAAGCCTAGTCCACTGCACACTTAGATACAATCCTCACCACCTAGGCTTCCCAGGAAAGCCCAAACAAGTACCTTTTTGCCCCATATTTAAAAATTGACGCATGTAGGTAGATGCGTCACTTTTTAAACCTCAGCGCCACATTATACTCAAAAATGTAAAAACCATTTATTTTCCCTAAATTTGTTTTTGATATCACATTTAGGAAACACAGCACAGATCCTATTTACAATCATCTGCCTCACAGCAGGGATAAGACTGAGGCAATATCTTGCACCTGCCTCACAACAGGAATAAGACTGAGGCAAACATTTTCTCATGGAGCTTCACAATTATACAAAATATAATTCCTCTATGCAAACGAACTCAATATGCTTCCTACACTGATTTAAAACACAGGTAACATCATTGTAAAGAGTCAAATTGACACCTTCGTCTAAGAATGCAGACAGGTATATGCTTCATGAAGCCTAGTCCACTGCACTCTTAGACACAAGCTTCACCACCTACACTCCCCAGGAAAACTCAAACAAGTACCTTTTTGCTCCATATTTAAAAATTGATGCATGTAGGTAGATGTGTCACTTTTTAAACCTCTGCGCCACATTATAATCAAAAATGTAAAAACCATTCATTTTCTCCAAAATTGTTTTTGACATCACATTTAGGAAACACAGCACAGATCCTATTTACAATCATCAGCCTCCCAGCAGGGATAAGACTGAGGCAAAATCTTGCACCTGCCTCACAACAGGAATAAGACTGAGGCAAACGCTTTCTCATGGAGCTTCACAATTTTATAAAATACAATTCTATATAACTATATAACTCAATACTTTCTCGGGAAGCATAGGTGGTCAAGCCTGTGTATTAGAGTGCAGTGGACTTAGACATAGGTCTGATCTTCCTGTACTTGTGGACAGAGCTGTCTTCCACTATACTCTTCAATACAGGCCTCACCTTTTGTGCACCCCTAGAGAATCCTCACCTGATCTGTAACCCTGTATAGATCGTTTGCTTTTTGTCATTGCTTTGTTGTTTGGTAATAGTGGTCTATAATGTGCTACTTTTTTCTTTAACACAGATTGAAATCGTTATTTGAAGTATAAGCAAAGATGCCCACAAAGGAAAGGACAAAGAAACAACGTAACCGGGAAAAATCAAAAACAGCAACGGAATTACAGCATTCTTCCACAACAAATACTTCAAAAAACAGGAACAAAGCTCCTGGTAAGACAAATAAGTCTTTTTTACGTAACATATGTACATCCCAAAAAAATGATGGACACCATGTAGAAAAAGAAAATGAGAGAGTAAAATTGAAAAGGAAGGAGAGAACTTCAAAGAATCCTAAAACTGGAGCAGGAGAGAATAATATGTATAGGAATAGAAGGCAGAATCAGTTTAGAGACATTCGTAGACGAATGTTTCGCAATAGAGTGGTTTTAAATTTGTTAAAAAACATTAGGAAAGGTAAACAGAGAGCTGCTTTTTATAAGAAAAAGAAATGTGTAGAGAAGATTGTTGATCAGGCTTTTGAAGTTAAGAAAAAATTATTTATTTTAATAATCAATAGAATTAGGACACTTAACAAGACAATTGATGTTTTCAAATCAAACAGTAGATGGAAAAGAGTAATTAATCGGACTAATTTTTGTAAAGTTTTTTCTGGAGAATGGATGCACAGTTCAAGTTGTGAACCATTTTTTAATGAGGAGAGTTACTTCCAGGAGAATGATTTAGTGCATGCAGTTGACACCAGTGGTCGAGCGTATGAAGTGAAAGACGGTTGTCCGATTGAAAAAGAGAAACTTGTGCCTAGAGAACCAGAAGAGGTGTTACCTGATGGAGTTTTAGGGAGACGTACTAAGGGTCCAGTGTACACTTGGAAGTGTAGTAGTATTTGTAGTGTGCGACAGGAATCAATTACTTTATTTTGTAATTTCTTACGTAAATATAGTAAAAAAAGTATAAAGCAGAAAGTGAAGTTGTTGCAAGACTTAGATCCTTGCAGAGTGAGAGGAGTCACAGGTTTGCAAGGCCATTCACTGGTTTGTCTTTCTAGAAAAGTCTGTCAGAGTGTTTTTCATCATTTTAGGATGTTAGCAGTGCATCATACCAAAATGAGGAAATTAGTGAGAATGTTGTATTATGCAAAAAGTCCAGCACTTAAGCTTAAACAATTAAACAGTGCTTTTTTGCATGGAACAGAATTAGATGTGAAGAAGATTTGTGAAGAAATTGAGATTTGTTATTTTCGTGAAAAAGAGGACAGTGTAGAAATTGAGACAGCAATTCAAGGTAATGTGGAAGACAATGTACAGATTTTAAATACAGAAAAGTTTGAGAAGGAAATTACCAGGTTTAAGGTGAAATCAAGTGAAAGGCCGAATTTTACTTGTGTGTGTTGTCGACTGACTCATTATAAGATTCAGACTAGGTTAGTTGATTTATATGCAAAAAGTGAAAAGATGGATAATTATGAGTGGAAAGATTTAGCAACTTATTTGTGGGTGGAGAATTCTTTTGATTTGAGTTCTGATCAGCGTATTTGTAAATATTGTTATGATAAATTAAATCAAAACAGAATGCCTGCTAGAGCTGTTCATAATATTCTGGAGTTGGTAGACATTCCCCGTGAATTGATCGATTTAAATACATATGAGTCTATTTTGATTCAATGTGTCCATCCTTTTCAGGCAATTGTTCGCATGGAGCCTAAGATAGGGAAATTGCCTCCTACAGATTTGCAGAGAGGATTAAAGGGAAGAGTTGTTTATTTGCCCCTAGATTTAAGAAAAAAATATTGATACAATTGGTATAGAAAAAGTAGAAGAGGAACCTTTAGGTATTCTAGTTAATGGGGTTCCAACAAAGAGTAAAAAAATCTGGCAAGATTTAGTGGATGTTAGGAAAGTCAAAAAGGCAACGTTGTATTTAGTCAAAAACAATGAGTACTACAAAGATGTATGTGTTGCAGCAGAGGAAACAGCTGCAGATGAAGACAGTGATTGTTCAGGCGGCCAAATTGAAAAAGTTGATGTGCCTAGAAGTGAAGAAATATATGAACATTATACTGTACATCCTTTGCATTCCAAATAAGTAATGGGGAATGCAATTGAATTGTTTCAAATGAAAACAGCAAAAGGAAGTCCCAGTAGTGTATGGGAAGAAAGTTTGGAAGCTCATTGTTTTCCACAGCTATTTCCAACAGGTCGAGGTGGACGATATGACGATCGACCACTTCAAATTCCTCCATCGGAATATCAAACTGTAAGATTATATGCTGAAGATGCAAGGTTTCGTCAATGCATTCCCTATTTGTTTCATCTACTGTATGAAAGTGACTTGTCTGGGCTTTCTTATGCAGTAAACCATATTCTGAAAAGTGGAGCACATCTACAATATATTTCGGCGAGGGACTTTATGGAGAAAGTGAATCTGCAAGATAATATTTTAGAATCTCATCTAATCAATCTCATGGCATGTCAGCGTGGTACAAATGAGTATTGGTACCGTCGCCATGGGGAATTGAAATGTATGCTAAGAAACTTAGGAACTCCTACATGGTTCCTCACTCTTAGCTGTGCCAAGTATGCATGGGAGGACTTAATTCAATTTCTACGAGAGGCCAATGCTAATATACAAAATATAGAATTCAAAACACCTGGATAACTGTGTTCTTTGGATCCAGTGAATGTATGCAGATATTTCAATCATAGATTTGAAGCTATGATGTCTTTTATTACCAACAAAAAAAATCCTCCCCTTGGAGAGGTTTTGGATTTTTTTTGGAGAAAGGAGTATCAAGCGAGAGGTGCTCCTCACATACATATGTTATTATGGATTAAAGATGCACCCAAGTTTGGAACAGATTCAGATGAGACAGTGATGAGCTTCATTGAAAAGTATTCAACATGTGCTGTTCCGAAAACTACCGAAGAAAACAATTTAAGGCAACAAGATTTACGCTTTCAATCCCATCGTTGTGGAAAATACTGTCGTCGAAATTCAGAAACAAGGACAAGTTCTACACAAAATGTCGTTTCGCTTTTCCACGACCAGTGATTTCTAAAGGAAGAGTAAATAATTTAATGTCTTCTCTGCGACATACTGTGACGAGAAAATCACCAAAAAATACATACAATTTAAAAAGAAACGAAGAGTCCAAGTACATCAATGACTACAACCCGGTGATTTTGTCCATGTGGAATGCTAACATGGATATTCAATTCGTTGCTGACAACTCTATTGCTGTAGCTTGATATGTGACGTCTTACATCACAAAAAAAGAAAAGACAGAACTGAAGGAAATGTGGGAGGACATTTCACATGAAAAGAGTCTAAGCAAGAAATTGTACAGTTACAGTCTGAAGATGTTGTCGCATCGAGAAATTGGAGCATATGAATGTTCTGATCGATTGTCGTCAGCAAGTCTCTATGCCAAATCTAGAACCATCATTTGGGTGAGTCTAGGTCTTGCTGCAACACGAAATCGAGTTTTGAAATCTGTACAAGAGATAGAGTATTTGGCGGAGAAAGAACCAGAAAGTACAGATATTTTGAAGACAAACATGTTGGATACATACTATCCAAATAGAAGTCCTCACCTTGAGAAAGTTTGTCTCTATGAAGTTCTGCAAAGATATATTTATAAGAGGAACATCAGAGAAGATATCAATAATGGAATATATGGAATCATTGGATGTGAAGGATGTCTAGTGAAACAGAAAAAAGGTCATTTGATTAATCATCGAAAATTGAGTTGTGAAAATCCAGACAAAAGAGAATTTTACTATTTGGCTCTTTTGCAACTCTTTAAACCATGGCGAGAAGAAGAGGAACTACTTGGAGATTTTCTCTGTTATGAAGACTCTTTTAATGCTACGAAGGATACCATAGAATGTCCTGTTTTTCCAAATTATCTGCAAATGTTGAATGAAGAAATAGAGCAAGAATCAACAATTGCTGCAGAGATTGCGAGAGATAGTTCTCAAGGCAGTCAGAGTTCTGCTTCATTGAGTCAGGATCCACTAGGAGGACCAATTATCCAAAATGAAGCTGCCACTGCCCTGGATGAAGTGGAAAGAGCTATGGAGCAAGCTCAAGAGGATGTAATTCATTTAGAAGATTTGGTGAAACAATTAAACCTTGAGCAGAAACTGATATATGATGAAGTCACAGGACAGGTTGAACATGGATTGAGTCGTGAGAAGAAAGAGTGCTCATGTACATCATTTAAGCCTGTCCAACTGTACGTGAGTGGAGAAGCGGGAACTGGAAAAAGTTTTCTGATTAAAGCAATTGCATCTTATCTGCAGAAAAGGACTGAATCACCGCTGTCTAGTGTTGTTACCGCTCCAACTGGGCTGGCAGCACATAATATTAAAGGGATTACTTTACATCGTTTACTGATGCTGCCAGTGGAGCATGATAACAAATTGCAATATCACAAGCTATCTGGAGATGCATGTTCCGAAGTTTCGAGAGTCCTGAAGAAAATTAAACTTCTTATCATTGATGAAGTAAGCATGGTGTCAAATATAATGCTTGCTTTTGTGCATTTGAGAATGCAAGAAATTCTTAGAACAGACTATGATGTTTTATTTGGAGGAAAACACATTATTGTTTTTGGAGGTCTTCTGCAGTTGACTCCAGTGAAAGGACAACCTGTGTTCAAAATGCTCACACATGAAGATACCAGGAAGTGCCTAGGAAGCATTGGAAACGTTAATATATGGTTAAACTTCAAATATGCAGAACTGCTTCAAAATATGCGACAGGCAAAGGATGAAGATTATAAAAATATTTTACAAGCTGTAAGAGTAGGAAAAATAAGTCAACAAGGGAAAGAAGCTTTACATGGACGGTTAATTTCTAATTTGTACCCAAATGAAAACATTCTTCCAGAGAATATTTTTAAGAAAATTAACGAGAAGAAATCTGCCATATGTTTGATGCCTACTCTGAAAGAATGTTCCATGTTCAACAACAAAATGCTGAAGTTAGAAAATGAAGAGATAGTGAAACTGGAAGCTATAGATAAAATAGAGCATATGGGAGCAACAATTATTTTGTCAGAAAATTTGAAATCAAAATTGGATTCATTGGAGAAGACTATATCTAAAACTGCTGGTTTTGAAAAGACTCTGAATGTTTGTTTGAATTGTCGTGTCATTTTGAGAAGGAATTTAAATGTTGAAAGAGGTCTGGTAAATGGAGCAATGGGTCATGTTGTTGGTTTTGTGAATTACAAAAATAGAGATGGAATTGAAATTATAAAAATTAAATTTGATGGCATTGATGAAATAGAACAAATTTGTCGTTGTTCAGCTAGATTTTTGCTCGTGAAAGACTTATATGTTCGCCGAAAACAGTTTCCTATTTGTTTGGCATATGCTGTGACAATTCATAAATCTCAAGGTTTAAGAGTAGATAGCGCTTTGGTGAACATTGGAAGTTCTGTGTTTAAAGAGGGTATGGCATATGTGGCTTTATCACGAGTCAGAACTTTATCAGGATTGTACTTGATTGAGTATGACGAAACAAAGATTTGTGCAGATCTAGATTGTGTTAAAGAATACAATAGGTTAAGAAGAGAGTATGCTCCACATTTGCCTCAATATCCTCTGATTGAAAAACGTGTGGTAGGCCGAAAAAGAAGAAATGAGAGTAATTGCAGTGAGGTAGTAGCAAAAAGACAAAACGTAGATGAAACTGTAATTGTAAGCAGAAGGAAAAAGGATTCTGTTGAGGATGTTGTTGGATTTCAGTTTGAAAACAGTTCTGGTGTCAACTGCTATGCTAATGTAGTAGTTAATGTTGTTTTTTTTCTTCAAAATTTACAAAAACAGATTGTCGAAAATCGGGAACAAACATTGTGCTGTTTATTGAATTCTGTGTTAGAGAAATGTAGTAGTGATAGAGGAAAAATAGAAAGTGTTTCAGAAATTAGGAATCTTGCAGACATATGTTCAGGTCAAAATCAATTTTCACAGATAATTCAGCAGGATTGTCAGGAATTTTTAATGTATATGTTTGATGTATTGGAAGATGAAGGAGTAGATATAAAAAATCTTTTTAACCTTTCTTATCAATGGCAACATGACTGTGATAACTGTGCTTCATCAAGTACTACTAGAATAGACAGTGAAAGATTTATATATTTGACTTTACCCGACTGCAAATCAGTGCCTTTTAATAATCTAGTTAAAGCAGCTGATCACAATATGGTGTGTACCCAATGTAAGTCTACAATGCTGTCCACATTATTTCTACAAAATTATGGTCAGTATGTAATTTTAATGTTCCAACGATGTAGACCTGATGGAACTAAATTGACAACTTCTATTAAAAATTTCGTGGCTTCTCAATTATCGATATCAGGAAGAACCTTTGCAACTGTAGCTATTATTTTTCATGACGGTCCTTCTACAACATCAGGGCATTACACATGCTATTTAAAAACTTCTAAAGGTTGGACCCAATGTAACGACACTCATTTGACTTTCAAACAACGTTTGCCTTTTGGCTTTATAAATTCATACCTAGTGTTTTTACAGCCAAAATTTAGGTAAAGGTAATTGGCCTATGAAGACGGGAGGAGTAGTGATATATACTCATACTTCTGACACTATTTGGCCAAATGGAAAGGTGCAGGAATGAGTAAAGAGTCATGACTGAAAAAAAGGAGTATATGAAAATATTGAAAATATTTCAGATGTTCTTGGAGTTTTTCTTCTAGAAAGTCAATGAAATGGATTTTTGACTGAACAGCAAAGTACATTGCAATGAGAAAAGGACCTCCATGATATACTATTTGGCCTCAAGGAAAAGTAAGTCAATCAAAGATTAGTGTACATTTGTCATTTGTTAGTATCTAAGTTTTTTTTTAAAACACAATCTTTTAGATTGTGTTTTTTTTTCCCGCTGTCATATGATGAGTAATTTGAACTCACTGTTTTAAGTGAAATTCAATATATTCTGAGAACAGCAAAAATAAACTATGTAACATGTTGTACAAGTTATTCTATACTTTGGATTGTGTAAATTAAATTGTATTCCCATTCTCTGACACTCACTTTCCTTTTTCCGTCCTCTTTCAGCTCTTTTAACTCACTGATAATGTCTTTCTCTCACTCTCTGTAACCCCCGTTCCCTTACTACACTTCTTTGACAACCCCTCATTTTCATTTCAACTGTCTGCATCACCTCTCTCCCTTGCATAACTTTTCAGCTTTCAGTCTCTCTGCTTTACTTCCCTTTTCCGTATTTTCCTCCTTTGCTCTTTTAGTAATTCCTGTTTACTCACTCAGCACTATTATCACACTCTATCACTATAAATCACCCACTCTCCCTCGCTTATTTTTGTTTGCTCCTTACTTTTGACCTTTTCTATCTATTTTTCGTTCACTACTTCTATGTCCTCAGTGCCTCACTCTTCTTGTGTTATGTTCACTTGTGTTTATCTACCTTCTATCATTTCTTTTACAACAACTTCACTGCTCCTCTCTCATCGTTCTTCATCCCATTTCTTTTACTCTGGTTCCATTACTATCTCTCAATTCCTATGTTTCACACTGTTATGATTTTTAACCTCTTCATTTGTATCTTTTAATTTAAAATACATATTTTACTAATTATAACTTATTTTTTCTGCTCCCTTTCACAGATATAAAGTGTACTAAAAAATGTAATTAAAGTTACATTTATTATATGGTAAGTGTGACTAAAAAAATGTAGTTTGTCATCACCCTTTGCTTTAAGCTCACTAATATTTTCTCAACCAACCTCACTCCTGTTTCTTTAATCTGCTTCCCTCACTTATTATTATTCCCCATGTTTACTCCAATTTCCCTATTTCCCCTCTCATATTCAACTTCTTTCAGTCCCTATTCTTTACTTCACTTACCCTCTGTTCTCTTCCTTTGCTTCTTCACTTATTCTGTTTTTCTTAATTATTTACCTTACTCCTACACACACACCTCATCCCCGTCCCAACACATACACACACCTCTGACATACACCACACACACACATCACACACACCTCATACACAGAAAAAAATCCCCCCACACACGCACTTCACATACACACACACATCCCATTCAGGTACTGTTACCTTTATTTTCTCTGTCCTTTGTGTTTGTCACTCCCCATCTCTTATCCTAATACAATTTTTCACTGTCTTTCACCCCTCTTTACTTATACTAACTGGTCTTTTCTTACCCTCCCTCACCGTTATTCATTTATCCCAGTTACGCCACTACGTTCATTCTCAATTTTTTTCTGTCCTATCGTTTTCTTTCAACACCCACTCACATTCTCCCACTATCTCTAGTTTAGTGTTCTTCCTCTCTCTTCCCTTCTTTCGCTCCTTTAGTGATTTTACTTTTCTCATTTTCACCCTATTACACATTGTCTGTTTTTAACTATGTAGTAAACAATCCCTCTATGTTTCTCCCTCTAGCTCTCTTTCTATTAACATTACTCTCTTTGTGTTCTTCCCTCATGCTAACTCCTTCATTAATTTTTTTTTCTTTTTTTTTTGGGTGCGCTCCCCGGTGCGCGCCCCGGTGCACATACCGGTACGCGTACCCTGCAGAAAAAAGATTGACACAGAGTCTTTAAAAATATAGGTTTATTTTTATAAAGTAAAGGTAGTTCTAAAAAGAACTGTTTTTTTTCTTTTTTTGTTGTTTTATTTTTTTTATGTTTTTCTGAACATTTTGTACTTTTCTTGGCTTTTCTGAACACTTTTATATTTTTTTGTATTTTTTATGGGGAGAAACTAAAAACAGGGAATTGTAATTGGCTCAACTGGAGCATGAAAGAAAATCAGGAAAAATTTGGTTTTTTTTGGACACTTATGGTTATCACCAGAAACTATAATAAGTTCAATGCTTTGCTCACCATAAGCAAGTAACTTGCTAAAATATTTGCATAAAATTTTGTAATCAATAAACTTTGGTTGGATATTAGCCAATGTGTCTCTTACCCCCAAACCCGATGGAGTGGGTTGTTTTGATGTTGAGCCTCGAGCCGATGATGGGGGTAGTTTACTGCAGAGGTCCCTTAACTCTGCATTAGAGTAGTTGTTTGGATGCCAACGCATCATGTGGCGAATCATCGTATGATTCCCGAAGGAATACTTTTTGTTAGGGTTCCCCCTGGATAGCTGATCACCACAAATTAAGCAAGTCACCTTTGCTGCGTTGACTTTTTTAAAACCCCTTGGGAGTTTGTAGAACTGCCATACAAAGTGCTCTTTGGGTTTGTAGGACTGTTTATCTTCTGGCAGGAACTCCCTTGTCTGTGCCTCCTCTTCCTCATCCTCCTCCTCTTCCTGTTCACCACCAATATAATCTTCTGGTGGTCTTTTAGATGGTGGTGGTGGTGGGCCAGATGCTCCAGCTGCTGATACTACTGTAGCCATTTTCTGAGATAGAACTCGAAACATGTCTTCCTCAGTCAAAGTACAAAGTCACAGTAAGGAAAAAAGGAGGGGGCTTTCATCATTTGGAAAACAAAAGTGTTCTGGACCAATGAAAAGTGTTATTTTCAAGTCACATGATCCAAGCTTTCATCATTTGGAAACCAAAACTAATCTGCACCAATGAAAAGTGTTATTTTCAGATCACATGACCCGACGCGCTTACGCTACGCGCCCCGGGGCGCGTCGCGTAAGCGCGTCATGACGTTGTGCGATCTTATGCGATCGCGTGATTCCGTGTGCGCTTACGCAGTGCGTCGTATGACGCATCACGCGACTACGCGAAACGTCATGATGTTGTTTTCGTTCGCGGGAATAGCGCTCTCGGGACGCTCCCCGGTACGCGCCCCGGGGCGCGCCGTAACATTGCGCTTACCCGTGCGTTCACCGGTACACGCCCTGGGAGCGCTCCGGGGCGCGTACCAGGGCAAACAATAAAAAAAATATATATTTACACTATTTAAAATTTGTTATAAAAATTATTACTTTCTTACCTATAGATATTTGCTATTAAAAAACCTATGAAATTCACTGAAAAAAACATAAGTTTCACCCCAGTTATAGTTAGGAATTAGCATTTAAAAAACCTATTAAATTCACTGAAAAAACCATAGGTTTTACACCAGTTATAGTTAGCTGGAAATTTTACTCGCATAAAACCATTGAAATTCCCACGTTATAGTTAGTTGGACTCACTATAACTTGCGCGTGCAATGCACTGCTGATGACGTCACATATTACATCACTCATGACATGGTCAGTGACATCACTCATGACATCACTGATGACACCATCATTGTGACAGAGTGACAGACCTCCTTTCACTGTAATGTAACCCTTGAAACACATATTCAAAAATAGAAACAAAAATTTTCAAACAAAATGGAGATACCCATACCAGTTACAACAACCAATTCAATAATTCCACCATCTATATATACATCCACTCATTCACCAACAGTTCTATATAGTCACTCATACTCACTCATCATATGTAGTGATACACCTATACATCCTGTTACACACCGACAGTCATCCAAAAGTTACTCACACATGCAAATAAACTATTGAACATCCATTTATTTGCATATAGAGCTATACACACACTACCACCTTACTTCTAAGGACATTTACACATATTTATTCTCTTAAACAATCACTTATAGAAACACATACTTATTTAAACAGGAACTCTTACAATCTCATACTCTCACATATACTCACTTGCATACATCAATATTCACATATACTAGATTAAAACATATGTAGTTGCTGATAAAGACACTAGTGAGACAGTCATTCACTCACTAACACACACATATACTCACTCATCCACCCATACAGTCCTGCACATATGCTGTCTTCAAAACACATGCAGAGAGTCAGTTATTCATGCATCTATGTGCTAAGTATTACCCCCACCAAACCATACAAACACTCATACTGATACTAAATCAAACATCTAATAACCCATATACATACACATGTAGCTACTCACCAACCCATGCAGCCACTTATACAGAAAGTGAAACACTAATCCTTATATTTAAATATTTAAACATTACTCACTAATATATGTATTGCCTAAGATACACTTATTAAGGCAGTTAACCAATCAATTTTAAAAAAAAACATCTAAACACTAATTTATTTTTCCATCAACTTTTCCATATACATATATAACACATATTTATTTCTCAGATAAACACACATTCACTGGATGGTGTCATCAGTGATGTCATGAGTGATGTCACTGACCATGTCATGAGTGATGTAATATGTGACGTCATCAGCAGTGCATTGCACGCGCATGTTATAGTGAGTCCAACTAACTATAACGTGGGAATTTCAATGGTTTTATGCGAGTAAAATTTTCAGCTAACTATAACTGGTGTAAAACCTATGGTTTTTTCAGTGAATATATATATATATATATATTCACTGAAAAAACCATAGGTTTTACACACGTTATAGTTAGGAACTAGCATTTACAAAACTTATGAAATTCACTGAAAAAACCATAGGTTTGACACCAGTTATAGTTAGCTGGAAATTTTACTGATATAAAACCAATGAAATTCCACGTTATAGTTAGTTGGACTCACTATAACTTGCGCGTGTAATGCACTGCTGATGACGTCACATATTACATCACTCATGACATCACTGATGACACCATCCAGTGAATGTGTGTCTTTCTGAAAAATAAATATGTGTTATATATGTATATATTATTGAATATCTTACTGAATACATATATTACTGAGTAATGCTTAAATATTTAAATATATGTATTAGTGTTTCACTTTGTGTATAAGTGGCTGCATGGGTTGATGAGTAGGTACATGTGTATGTATATAGGTTATTAGATGTTTTTCTTAGTATCAGTATGAGTGTTTGCATGGTTTGGTGGGGGTATTACTTACTACATAGATGCAAGAATGACTGAGTCTCTGTTTGTATGTGTTTTGAAGACAGCATATGTGCACGACTGTATGGGTGGATTAGTGTGCATATGTCTGTGTTAGTGAGTGAATGACTGTCTTATTAGTGTCTTTATCAGTAACTACATATGTTTTAATGTAGTATATGTGAATATTGATGTATATAAGTGACTATATGTGAGAGTGAGGGATTGTAAGAGTTCCTGTTTAAATTAGTATGTGTTTCTATAAGTGATTTTTTAAGAGAGTAAGTATGTGTAAGTTTCCTTAGAAGTAAAGTGGTAGTGTGTGTATAGCTGTTTATGCAAATAAATGGATGTTCAATAGTTTATTTGCATGTGAGAGTATGTGTGTGAATAACTTTTGGATGACTGTCGGTGTGTAACAGGATGTGTACGTGTATCACTACATATGATGAGTGAATATATGTATGACTGACTATATAGAACTGTTGGTGAATTAGTGCATGTGTATATAGATGGTGGAATTATTGAATTGGTTGTTGTAACTGGTATGGGTATCTCCATTTTTTTGAACATTTTAGTTTCTATTTTTGAATATGCGTTTCAAGGGTTAGATTACAGTGAAAGGAGGTCTGTCACTGTGTCACAAGGATGGTGTCATCAGTGATGTCATGAGTGATGTAATATGTGACGTCATCAGCAGTGCATTACACGCGCAAGTTATAGTGAGTCCAACTAACTATAACGTGGAATTTCATTGGTTTTATATCAGTAAAATTTCCAGCTAACTATAACTGGTGTCAAACCTATGGTTTTTTCAGTGAATTTCATAGGTTTTGTAAATGCTACTTCCTAACTATAACGTGTGTAAAACCTATGGTTTTTTCAGTGAATTTCATTGGTTTTTAAAATTCTAATTCAGAAATATCTCGTGTATACAACCTACTTTTGTCAATAAAGTTCTGGCAATATTTTTTTCAGAAACAAGCCGTTTTCTTCACTGTTCAATTTGCATAGAGACTCCTTGTAAAGGGATACAGAATTAGAAAGTCTGTACCTTGCCTTTTTTTCAACGCATTAAAATTTTCCTGTAAATAAAAATAGCCTTTCTAAACTTTCGTGCACGACCCGGTGTGCGCACTCTCGGCAACAGTTCTCAATAAAATGGATAGCGCATTTCCAGGCTTTCGTGCGCGACCGACTGCGCGCACCCGCCTATATATTTCGTGAAAACTTTCCAATCTGAACTTATTGAATTTCTTCATAGACCCATCAAAGAACTTATACTACGTCAAAGAGACTAAACCTAGGCTTCTTTTTTAATATTATGGAAATTTTCATTAAATGGAGCCGAATGTCTTTCGTGTGTGACCGAATGTACACACCTTGGTATTTTAAAAAATATATAAAAGGTTTTATACTTTAACAATTGTATGCTTGAATCGAGCTCAGAAGATATATAAAATCCGGATGTGTTTAGATTTACTCCTTTTCACGTTTTGAAACTTCGCTGAATTAGACCGCTACTTCCAAATGGCGTACGTGACCAGATACTATCACCGCGTACACGTCCTGAGACGCGCATGTGAAGTCATGTGACTTGAAAACAACACTTCCAATTGGTTCTTAGTAGTTTCTATTCTGCAATTTACACGGAGAACTCCACCCACTTCTCTCACTATCTTTTCTACTCTCAAAAGAGAACGACGTTCAACACCCTTCGGAAGACTTTGCTGAAATGGCTGCCGCCCCGCATTCATCTTCCGAATCTGAAGGAAATGAGCGACTACCTTTAAAAAGAAAAAAGGAATCTTTTATTTGGCAATTTTTCACTTATCCTGAAGAACAAAAGAAAGTGAATGCACCAAAAGTTACCTGCACGATATGCAATTCGGTTCTCTCAAGAGGAAATCCAAGAAAAAAATATTCCTTTTCCATACATACCATGGTGCGGCATGTCAAACAAGTGCACCCTGTGGAATTTGCAAAGGCATCGACAAGAGCCCTGGCCACGCTATTACCATCAGAGGTGGCCAGCACATCTTCTGGTGGACGACCTGTATCTCCATCGAGTGCTGTGATGGACTTGAGACCATATCTTGCAAAGGTGCACATGAAATGCAACGAGTGTGGAGAAATTCTTCTGTACGGAGAGCAGAGCCTCATTCTTACTAAACTAAAAATTGAGAGTCATAAATGCCCCGAGAAAAGATAAATTTCTTCATTTCATTTTGATCCTGTGTCACACTTGAAAATGTTGTTGCAAGTTTAAAAAATCAAAAACAACATAACAGTTGTTTAAAAAAAAAATTTAAAAAAAGTTCTTTTCAGAACTAACTCATTGTACCAAAAACAGCTCCAGGAGCATATTATAAAGGGGGTTTATCTCCGCTTTTTTGCCTTTTGTTCGTGCGCGACCGTGTGCGCGCACCCGCCTATATATTTCGTGAAAACTTTGCAATTGCAACTTATTAAATTTGTTCATAGACCCATCAAAGAACTTATACTACGTCAAAGACACTAAACCTAGGCTTCTTTTTTATTATTATGAAAATTTTCATTAAATGGAGCCGAATGTCTTTTTAAACTTTCGTGCGTGACCGAATGTACACACCTTGGTATTTTAAAAAAAAAATATAAAAGGTTTTATACTTTAACAATTGTATGCTTGAATCGAGCTCAGAAGATATATTAAATCCGGATGTGTTTGGATTTACTCCTTTTCACGTTTTGAAACTTCGCTGAATTAGACCGCTACTTCCAAATGGCGTACGTGACCAGATACTGTCACCGCGTACACGTCCTGAGACGCGCATGTGAAGTCATGTGACTTGAAAACAACACTTCCAATTGGTTCTTAGTAGTTTCTATTCTGCAATTTACACGGAGAACTCCACCCACTTCTCTCACTATCTTTTCTACTCTCAAAAGAGAACAACGTTCAACATCTTTCGAAAGACTTTCTTTTCACGCGATAATGTAAAATACTGAGATTGTTACAGGATTTTCTATCAGATATGTGTTCCCATTTCTGTTGAAGCACTAACACCGTGGAAAATTCCACCGATAGCAGTGATATTTTTAACGCCGAGCACCGGCGATTTTTATCACTTAGAAGCCTTCCTATTATGAAGGTTTATCTCCTAAGTCTCTGATTCTCAAACTGTGCAACGCGGCTCCCCTGTGTGCCATAATGAAGTGCTAGGGGTGCCGCCCACACTCTAGTGTGACTAACCATCTATAAATTCCACAGACATCTCTACCCTGTTATCTGCAATTGTGAGCATCAAAAGGAGCTGCGCTACGCCCCTGTGAGAGGCCTCACTCCCACTGCTGCAACGGCTTGGCAGTCCTCCAGATGCACAGGAACAGCCCCTCTGATCCATTGAAGTTCTGTGTCGGTCTCAATACCACTTACAAAATGAAAATAAGCACTGAAGAATATTCAAGTATGTAGTACTCCTCCTGCTACAGCATACAAAATGCATTCTATTACCTATAAAAAAGTCAAACACCCACACTACAATCATATAGAACACTTCCTCTAGAAGAAGCCTGTGAATAACTTTAAAACATCAGGTTAACCTTTTTTTACTCTCTCATCATTATTAAAGATAAGTATTTACAATGTTATATTAAATAATGCCATGGTTCTTGCTTTTTAATTTTAAAAATCTTGCAATCTTTCCCAAACCCAATACTCATGGCTTCTTTTTCGTGACAAAAATCTTGCAATATTACATACCTACATACAATAACAGAAAAAACATAACACTACAAAGGCCGAACACTCTACTAAACGCGGATTTGTAACCTATGGGGCAGATTTATGTTAACTACTTCATACCCAGATATGCAACCAGTTAATGTGCACCACAGTATGCTAGTGCTCCGTTACCCATGGTGTGCCACATTTGAAATGTGGCGCACCATGGTACAAAAACACCATACATGCGTAACACATCTGTGCTGAAAAAGTAATACATTACTAGAGTTGCATCGCAAGTGTGATGCAGCTGCAGCAAGGCTCACCAATGCACTATATTCACAATACTGCGTCAATACCTACGCCTGCTTCAAGCACATGCACAGTTTTGAAACAGCATGGGTCCGAAAGTCACTGAGTGAAATATCATCCATTACAGTCAGCCACTTTCAAGACGCATTCCTTCAGAGGAACACTTCTTTATGGTGCAGGGCTTTAGAATGTGACATATCTCCTAGATCCATAACGTTGTAAATATGGTACATTATTTCCACTGTCATTGTATTAAATAAACTGACAAAATTGTGGCGCAAAGAAACGCACCGTCAACATAAAGCTGCCACAATGTGTTTTAAAGTGCCCTTTAAATTACAACCAACACTCTCTTTGAAGAGACCCCTCAGGTTTTTTTAACACCTGTTAAGTCCTTCCATGCTCATGACAGAGCCGCTCCATCACGAGCATTACCTCAGCTGTCCTCAGGATGGACCAGTTTTGTCATGGGCTTGCCGCTGTGCTTGCACAGCACTAATATTGCGCCTCCATGACATGTTCTATTGCCTAAGCAGAGCCATGACAGAACCACTGTATCATGAACAGATCTCAACCGTGGCTGATGAAGGAGTAGCTCTATCATGAGCATAGAAGTACCACTCAGCCCCCCGGCCCCCTAATGCTGTGGCAGAATTGCCACTGCAGCAAAGAACTTAAACTCCTGGAAAGAACAACATGTAACATTTAATATCATTTCCCACCAATGTTTTCATATATCAGTGTTGCTGAACTCACTCAGTGAAATGTCGCTCATTTCATTAAATCACTTTTAAAGCATGCCTTATAACAATGCACCCAATCCTATGTGGAAGTGCTTATATTAAACATGACATTGCTTTAAGCAGGATAGACAAAGAAATGACACAGTGATGTAAAAGTTTCTTTATTTTTTATACTTACTTAAAAAATAATAAAAAAGTAAAGTAAATTTCTTTTAAAAACGTAGTACCTGTGGAAGAAAAGTAAAAATAAGATTATAATGTACATTTCATAAAATAAAAAAAAAGTAGGAGTCAATAAGAGAGAGGCAGAGAAAACTCTCGGATGTTATTAGTTGTACTTACCTTATAAATATAATATCTGTGGAAGACAGTAAAAAAATATGTTCTAATACATATTTCTAAATTCAATGTAACAAAATAACTCAAACAACATTTTAAATGGTTTATTTTTGCTGTCCTCAGAATACATTGATTTTCACTATAAACAGTGATTTCAATATTAATCATCATATAACAATGGGGAAAAAAAAACACAATCAAAATGATTGTGTTTAAAAAACCCATCCAAAATCTCCATACATATTATAAATACCTGAAAAAAACATATCTTAAATGTTTTTCTCAAATTCGCAATTTCTTGAGTAAGCACACTACATCTTCCACAGTTACAAACTAATTAAACTATACGACCTATTTTTAAATATATCTCAAAAAAACACCGTGCAAGTATCTCCTATAAAAATCTATCTTAAGTATACATTTTCTTCTCTCATACCTTTCCGCATGGCCAAATTGTATAAGTTAACTCATTACCTTTTAAATACCTCTCCCAAAAACTTGCGTCCATATATGTTCTAAAATAATTATCTAAAGTACTCATTTTCTTCTCTCATATTTTTCCACATGGCCAAATACTATGAGTTAAGTAGTTTTTTTCTGAAATTTCTTAATCTTAATCTTATCTATTCTTTTGTGAACCTTTACAGTAAAAATGTGTAACATGCTTTATACCACCAAACATTAACTAAATTTCTACCTGATGTCATCACTATACCAAACACAAATTTCATTTATAGATTTGTAGACCCTTAGTCACATGATATTTGTAAACAAGAAAGTTTCATATCTTTAAATATTAATCTTCCTACAGCAAGTGAATCTACAGAAATTTGGGTTCCAAAAATAGCAGATAGGAGTTAGTTAAGGCAAAAGGCAAACGTTTCTTAAAAGTCAATTGGGTATCATTGCAAAGCGTCCAGCCACTTCCACACTTCAAATAAGCTGTATAATGTCCTGATGATGTGGAAGGCCCTTCATGAAAAATAATGGCTACAGTTACAAATGTTCGTCTAGAAATAGATACTTGAGTAGCCACAAAATTTTTAATTAAAGTTGACAATTTACTCCCATCAGCTCTGCATCATTGAAACATTAATATTACATATTGTCCATATCTATGGATAAATAAAGTTGATAACATTTCAGACTTACATTGAGAACAGACCATGTTCTGATGCGCATCTTTAACTAGTTTATTAAAATACACTTCTTTACAGTCTGGTAATGTTAAATATATAAATCTTTCACTGTGTATATCAGTACTACTTGAAAATGAGCAATTATCACAGTTATGTTCCCATTTATAAGAAAGGCCAAAAAGATTATCAATATCTACACCTTCATCTTCCAAAACTGTAAACATATACATAATAAATTCCTGACAATCTTGCTGAATATTCTGTTAAAATTGATTTACTCCTGCACATATGTCTAAAACATTCCTTAGTTCTGAAACACTACCTACTTCACTTTCACCACTACTACATTTGTCAAATATAGAATTTAAGGAATAGCAAAATGTTTGCTCCTGATTTTCTACAATCTGTTCCCTAACATTTTTTAGAAAAAAACAACATTAACTACTACATTTGCATAACAGTTGACACCAGACCTGTTTTCAAACTTAAATCCAACAATCTCTTCAATACTAACCATTTTCTTATGCCTATCAACAACAGCTACATCTTTTTTTCGTCGTTTCTCAACTACTTCAGCACATTTCTCCTCATTTTTCCTTTTCTGACCAACCATACGCCTTTCAATTAAAGGATATTGAGGTAAACTTGGAGCATATTCTCTTCTTAACCTATTATACTCCTTCACACAATTTAAATCTGCACTAATCTGTGTCTCATCATAATCAATTAAATAAAGTCCACATAAAGTTCTAACTCGCGATAAAGCAACATATGCCATACCCTCTTTGAATACAGTGCTTCCAATATTTACCAAATCACAATCTACACTTAAACCTTGAGATTTGTGAATAGTCACTGCATATGCCAAACAAATTGGAAATTGCTTCCGACGGACATATAAGTCTTTCACAAGCAAAAAACAATTTGAACAGCGACTAATTTGCTGAACTTCCTCAATTCCATCAAATTGTATTCTTAAAAATTCAATCTCATATCTATTTGTATAATTAACAAAACCAACAACATTACCCATTGCTCCATTTACCAATCCTCTTTCTACATGTAAATTTCTCCTTAAAATTATCCGACAATTTAAACATGCATACAGATTTTTCTCTAAACCAGCAGTTTTAGATATACTTTTTTGAAGAGAATCCAATTTTAACTTCAACTTTTCAGACAAAACAATAGTACTACCTTCATGCTCTATTCTATCTTTAGCTTCCAGTTTCCTAATTTGTTGATTTTCTAAATTCAACATTTTCTCATTAAAAACTGAACATTCTTTCACAGTTGGCATCAAGCATATCACTGATTTATCTGCTACCTCTTTACTATATATTTTCTCAGGTACATTATCTTCATTAGGAAACAGCTTGGAAAGTAATCGTGTTCCTAGAGTGTGTTTCGCATCTTCAGTTAGTTTTCCAATCCTGATATCTTGAAGAATATTTCCATATTTAGTATCCTTTGCCTGTCGCATATTTTGAATCAGTTCAGTATATTTGAAATGTGACCATATATTAACATTTCCAATACTGCCCAGGCACTTTCTAGTTTCCTCATGCGTAACAGTTTCAAATACAGGTTGTCCATTCACTGGAGTTAGTTGGAGTAGATCTCCAAAAACTATGACATGTTTACCTCCAAATAACACATCATACTCTGTCTTAAGTATCTGTTGCATTCTTAAATGCACAAAAGCAAGCATTAAATTAGATACCATGCTTACTTCATCAATAATAAGAAGTTTCATTTCTTTAAGCACTCTAGAAACTTCAAAACAAGCTTCTCCAGATAGCTTGTGATATTGTAATTTATTTTCATGTTCAACTGGCAGCATCAGTAAACGATGTAAAGTAATACCTTTAATATTATGTGCTGCCAATCCAGTTGGAGCAGTAACAACACACGACAGTGTTGACTGAGTTCTTTGCTGTAAATATGTAGTAATTCCTTTAATTAGGAAACTTTTACCAGTTCCAGCTTCTCCACTTACATATAATTGAATAGGTTCAAATGACATACATGAGCAATCTTTTCTCTCATGACGAAAGCCATGCTCAATGTGCTCTGTCACTTCATCATATATCTGTCTTTGCTCAATATTAAATTGCTTCTTTAATTCTTCTAAGTTGATTACTTCCTCTTGACCTTGCTGCATTGCTCTTTCCACCTCATCCATGGCAGTGGCTGCTTCATTTTGGATAATTGGTTGTCCCAGTGGATCTTGACTTAATGAAGCCAACTTTGACTATCTTGTGAACTATCTCTAGCAATCTCCGCTGCAATTGTCACTTCTTGCTCTATTTCATCATTCAACATTTGCAGATAATTACTAAAAACAGTACATTCAATACTACTTTTAGATGCGTTGAATGAATCTTCATAACTATCAAAGTCCCCAAGTAGTTCCTCTTCTCTACGCCATGGTTTAAAGAGTTGCAAAAGAGCAAAATAGTAAAATTCTCTTTTGTCAGCTGTTTCGCAACTCAGTTTCCGATGATTGATCAAGTGTCCTTTTCTTTGCTTCACCAGACATCCTTCTTGTCCAATTACAGCATATACACCTTTATCAATGTTCTCTGTAACATTCCTTTTAAAAGTGTAGTTTTGAAGTATTTCATACAGACAAATGTTTTCTAGAAGAGTACTTCTATTTGGATAGTATGTATCTAACATATTTGTTTTCAGAATGTCTGTACTGTTTGGTTCTTTCTGGGCTAAATATTCAATTTCTTGCACAGGTTTTAGAACACGGTTTCTTGTTTCTGCAAGACCCAAACTCACCCAGAGAATAGTCCTTGATTTAGCATAAAGACTTGCTGATGATAATCGGTCACAACATTCATATGCTCCAATTTCTCGATGAGACAACATCTTCAAACTGTACGTATACAATTTCTTGCTTAGGCTCTTTTCATGAGAAATGTCTTCCCACATCTCCTTCAGTTCCGTCTTTTCAGATTTTGTGATGTAAGACGTTACATATCGAGTCACAGCAATAGAGTTGTCTGCAACATATTGTATGTCCATGTTAGCATTCCACATGGACAAAATGACTGGGTTATAGTCATTTATATATTTGGATTCTTCACCTCTTCTTAAATTGTACGTATTTTTAGGTGACCTTCTTCTGATGTTATGTCGCAAAGATGACATCAAATTGTTGACTCTTCCTTTTGAAAGTACCGGTCGTGCAAATCCAAAACAACATTTGGTGTAGAATTTACTCTTTGATTTGAATTTTCGCCGACAATATTTTCCACAACGATGACTTTGAAAGCGTAACACTTTTCCTCTTAAGTCCTTATCAGTTGTACTATTAGGTATGTCACAAGTGGCATACTGTTCAATAAAAGACAGTACAGTCTCATCCGAGTCTCTTCCAAATTTAGGAGCATCCTTGATCCATAACAGCATATGAATATGAGGAGCACCTCTTGCTTGGTATTCTTTTCTCCAAAAGAAATCCAGTACTTCACCAAGAGGCGGATTTTTCTTGTTTGTAAGAAAAGACATCATAGCTTCAAATCTATGATTAAAATATCTGCAAACATTAACAGGATCTAACGAACACAGTTCTCCAGGTGTCTTGTAGTATATATTTTCTATGTTTGCATTCGCCTCCTGAAGAAATTCAAGTAAATCTTCTCAGGCATACTCTGCACAGCTTAGAGTTAAAAACCATGTTGGTGCTCCTAAGTTTCTAAGCATGCACTTCAAATCTCCATGACGACGGTACCAATACTCATTAGTACCACGCTGACAAGCCATTAAATTAATTAGGTGTGAATCCAAAACACTATCTTTCTGTTGCACTTTATCCATAAATTCCTTTGCTGAAATATTATGCAGATGAACTCCACTTTTTAAGATATGATTTACTGCATAAGAGAGACCAGATAAGTCACTCTCAAACAGAAGATGAAACAAATATGGAATGCATTGGCGAAACCTCGGATCTTCTGCATATAATCTTGTTGTCCGGTATTCAGATGCAGGAATCTGCATAGGTCGATCATCATATCGTGTACCTTCACCTGTAGGGAATAACTGTGGGAAACAACGACCTTCCAAACTTTCTTCCCACACACTAATAGGATTTCCTTTCGCCTTTTTCATCTGAAATAATTCAATAGCATTCCCTATTGCTTCTTTGGAATGCAGTGGATGAACACTGTAATGTTCATAAATTTCTTCACTTCTGGATAGGTCAACTTTTTCAATTTGTCCAATAGACAAATCACTCTCCTCTTCTTCACTTACATCTTCTTCTTCTACGTATACATCTTTATAGTACTTATTGTTTTGAACTAAATACAACATTGCCTTTTTGACTTTTCTAACATCCACTAAATCTTGCCAGATTTTCTTACTCTTTGTAGGTACACCATTAACTAGAATAACTAGAGGTTCCTCTTCCACATTTTCAACACCAATTGTTTCCATATTTTTTTTTAAATCAAGTGGCAAATATACAACTCTACCCTTTAATCCTCTTTGTAAATCTGAAGGATTTAATTTACCAGTCTTAGGCTCCATACAAACAATAGCCTGAAAAGGATGTACACATTGGATCAGAATAGTCTCATAAGTATTTAAATCCATCAATTCTGATGGAATATTTATCAACTCTAGATTATTATGAACAGCTCTAGCAGGCATTTTATTTTCATTTAATTTATTATAACAATATTTACAAATACGTTGCTCAAAACCCAAATCAAAATGGGGGTCAAGATGGATAATGGGCTAACTCTGAAATCCCAGATCCTAGGGGTGTCGGGCACCTGCTTTGGCCTCCTAAGGATGTTGCGGAGGTTCCTTCCCCAGTTGTCTGAGGAGCACAGGAAGCTGACGGTGCAGGCCCTAATCGGGTCCAGGCTAGATTACTCGAACATTCTTTACCTGGGCCTGCCAGAGTATCTGCTGCAGCGGCTCCAAGTGGTGCAGAACGCTGCCGCGAGAGCTATTTTTGGTCTAAATAGACGGGCCAGTGCAGCGGGTCTGTTGAAGACCTTGCACTGGCTTCCAATCTGGAAACGGATTGCCTTCAAGGCTTTGACTCTGGCCTATAAGGCCCTCCATGCGGTGGGAGCAAAGTATCTCCAAAAGAGACTGGCCTTTTATCATCCGACTCGCGCTTTGAGGTCGGAATCCCTGCTCCTGGCGGTTGTCCCGCGAGTGAAGAGAGCTCGCTTGGGAGGACGCTCTTTTGGACTACTGGCGCCACAGTTGTGGAACTCTCTGCCGCTCACCTTGCGAGGAGCCACCAGCCTACTTGCCTTTAGAAAAGGGCCTAAAACTTGGCTGTTTACCCAGTAGCCCACTTCTTGTACGCCCGCTCGGTCTTCTGTCCTTTCTTCCTTTTAACAGTGTTATGTTACTATGATGCAGCCTTCCTTATTAAAAGCGCCGGGACACTCTTTTTGAGTAGCCGTGCGCTATACAAAAGATAAAATAACATAACATAACATAACAAAATAGTTTTCCACCAACAAATAAGTTGCAAAATCTTTCCATTGACCATTACTTTCATCTTCACTTTTTAAATATAAATCAACTAACCTAGTTTGACTTTTGTAATGAATGCGTCGACAACAGACACAAGAAAAATTTGGTTTCTCACCTGCAATTACCTTAAACTTTATTATTTCCTGTTCAAAATTTTCAATATTAACATGTCCAACATTTTCTAACACATTTCCTTCTATAATTATATCAGTTTCTGCATTACCTTCCTCTGGACCAAAATAACTTACCTCAATTTCTGCACAAATCTTCTTAACATCTAATTCACATCCATACAAAAGAGTACTATTTAACTGTTTAAGTTTAAGTGCTGGACTTTTTGCATAATACAACTTTCTCACCAATTTTCTCATTTTAGTATGATGCACTGCTAACATCCTGAAGTGATGAAACACACTCTGGCATATTTTTTTAGAAAGACAAGCCAGAGAATGACCTTGCAGACCTATTTTTCTCGCACTCTGCAATAATCTAATTCTTGCAACATAACAATTTTTTTTCTAAGACTTTCTTTAGTGTACTTACGTAAGAAATTGCGAAAGAAATCAATTGAATCCTGTCATACACTACAAATGCTACTACAATTCCAACTGTAAACAGGAACATTAGCACGTCCCCCTGAAGCTTCTCCAGCCATCACCTCTTCTGCATTTCTAACCACAATTTTCTCTTTCTCAATTACACATCCCTCCTTCACCTCGTATCCTCGACCACTGGTGTCAACTGCATGCAACTAATCGTTACTTTGAAAGTAACTCTCTTCATTAAAAAATGGTTCAGACATTGAAGTATGCATCCACTTCCCAGAAAACACTTTACAAAAATTACTCCTATTTATGTGTCTCTTCCATTTACTTTTAGCTTTTAAAACTCGTATTGCCTTATTTAGCGTATTTATTCTATTAAGTACTAAAATAACTAATTTTCTTTTTGTCTCAAACGCGCGCTCAACAATACCCTATATATATTGTTTCTTCTTAAGAAAAGCAGATCTTCTTTTAGAAACTTTCTCCTTTTGTAATAAATTCGAAACTACTCTGTTGTAAAACATATGCTTCCTGATTTGGCTAAATTGATTCATCCGAGTTTTACTGTACAGATTTTCCTGTCTCCTGATTCCAGAAACATTTTTATCTTTGGTTCCATGTCTCCTTCTCGATACTGGTATACTTTTTTCCTTGTGCACTTCAATACTAACATTTTTCCTTCCACATATTGCTCTCAAAAACTTTTTGGTTTGCTTACCAGGAGCACTCTTCTTTTTATCCGTTCTATGTTCTTTTGATACTTCTTCAATTCCTTTCTTCTTCAAATTGTAATTGTATAGAGCTTTCTTTTTTCAGTTCTGGTCGGCATCTTAATTTAAGATTTTGATGAAATTCTCAATCTGTAAAACACAAACATAACAAATATTATAGTTGACTACTAGCATATAACGTACAAATTTAAACCACAGATTTATTTTCTAAGTAGAATAAAGAAAATAACAGAAAGTCTCTGAACAGAGTAGGGAATCCTGTAGTGAATGTTGGTTCTTAATTGTATCACACTCCATATCTGTTTTAACATTATAGACAGTTTTTAATTCTAATTTTTAAAGCATACAAACAGTACACTTTTTTCAAGAACTATGGGTCATCGTAGATGTTTTAATCTTTTTTACTACAATCTCTTTTACACTTCATGAGAACATGTCTTATCACTCTACTAAAGCACATCAACGACGAATAGGACAAGAAAACTGTCTTCAAGAATGCTTTACTATCAAAAATGTTTTTATTTATTTGAATCTTCATAATTTTGTAGAACTTCCACCATTATATCATCAGGGACTTCTTCAAGTCCAAAGTCCTCATCTCCTTCTACCATCTATAAATAAGCGGAGTCTAAAGACATGTCCATAAAATAATTTTTTTCATCTATTTCCTCTTCAAAGACTGCGTCTAAAATTTCCTCCATCACTTCGTTAATGATTTCAAAATGAATTTGTTTCTCTTCTGAGGAATTCTTCATAACTAGACTCAGTTTATTCTTCTGTATCCTTTTAAAAAAATATAGAGACTAAATTATATCTTTTTTCATAAATGTATAACTTAAAAGTACCTTTACTAATTTTTAAACTACATATATTTTTATAATTTCTAACTTATTAACTCTATATATTTAAGATACCACGTTCCTCTTGTTTTGAAAAGAAATTGGCAATATAACCCTAAACATTAACACTGATCTTTTTTTTCCATTAAATAATTACTGTTGCTAAAAGACATTTTACTGTAAAATTTCTTTTTAGATTTTCTAGATATCACAAATATTGATAATTTGTAGAATTCATTTTTAGAGACCCATTTTTTCAGTTCACCAGTACAAAGAGCTATGTAAACTATATGCACTCTGAAGAGAAGGCTCACACTATACAAACCATAGCATTCACTTAACAGATTACTACTTCCCACAGAGACAGTTCCTTTTATGTTTCAACAGCATACTCACCATGTAAAAGTCATAGCATATACAAAATGTCATACTAAGCATGAAGAACAACCTCATAATAAACCTCTGCATGAATATGTAAAACAATGCCTATACATAGTGTAATCACAGATATGCAGGAAAGATACCCATCACACCTAGAACCATATCATAATACCTCTTTGTAAATAAAGGAGAAAAACTGCCAAACATAATGCAACAAGATTTCAAAAATCATGAGCACTTCACAAGATTTAAGTAATGGAAACATGAAAGAATTATACTCCAATGATCCGTAAATCTGAACTCCATCAAAAAGAACACATGCACCAAGCCCATTAAAAGATAATTTCAACTGTCAGTGGAGAATATCTCAAAATACATATCTACTATAAGCAGATACAACCCATGTGAATAATTCAAGATAAAATCATATTCCAAAATGAAATTTTACAAACATTTAAAAAAATCTTCTTCATTATTTTCATGTGCACCCAAAAAAATTGCCTATGCAAAAATACCAACTCACCTGAAAAAAAGAATATAATTCCTCAAATTCTGTAATTCAGAAGGCAGGTTGTTGCTTTTCAGCACCAAACACTGTAAAAAAGAAAATAATAAAATTTAATTAACTTATTACAGACTTATTTCTTACACAACATAGAGCCATTATAGCAAAGAACAAGCATAACAGATAAATTCCCCAAGATTCTCTATCATTACAATAAGATACAAAATGTCTCATTTATGAAACCATTGCGCCACAGATATATCACTTTTTCCCATGTTAAAACTCATGCACCAGCGACACAAGGCCTTCATAACTAAAAGCCCATGTGACGGAGAACAAGTGCATAGACAGAAAATACAGGGCCAACCATGGGCATATGCAAGCAGTACACCTGCACAGGACCACCAAACCCCAGGAGCTACCATATTAATATATATCCTACGCTCCCTGCCCAGGGCTGCCATGACCCTATACCCGCCCCTGGAAAATGTATAAGACACAGCAACAGTAAAAATCAAAGAATAGGCAACATGCAGAAAAACTGCACAGTAGATAAAGAAACATATGTTTAAGATAACCCCATTGAAAAACATGTAGTAATTTTTTTAATCTGCCATGACTTTTTAAACGACAAAGCTTGAGCGGTAAAAATCACTCTGCATTTGCTTCCCTTTAAGAATGTAGTTTATCTACCCCACGCATGTGAACCTTGATATTTCCATCTGGCAGCAAATTCCGGCCTTGAATCACAAGACATGAACAACAGCCTTATTGTCACAAAAAGAAGTTAGCGTAGCACCTGTTCGCGAACATATCTTTCACTTAGCTAATATTCACATACAACACCATTCCTTATAAAAGAGTGGCCTTCCTTTACAATGTACTGAGGTGACTCCCTTAATTTTAAACGCATCCTCCACTTCAAGACAGGCTATTTTTTTTATAACTACTAAGCAATGGTTTAGTGACCGGACTGCCAAAAATTATATCAAGTCATTCTGCTACTCTTCACTCCATGCTCTGCGACCTATTTCTGTGGACTGCCTGTTGAACTGCCAGTGCTGCGACGTTTGTGTTCCCATCTTGTTTATTTCAAAATGGATGTCCCTCCTGTCTTCGCAAACAAGCCGGAACACTTAGAACTATTTCGCCAGAAGATGCTTGACTACTACGGCATCTTAGCACTCTCGACTCTGAATACTTCATATCGATTATCATTCCGATATTCCTATTTCACCTGTGTGCAGCCTGTATTTCATTGCCTGAGCTGTGATTTCATGTAGGCCCTGGACTTATATCTCTGCAACTTGGTACCTCCTGAAGTGAATTACAATCATCTCATGAATCCGTTAATTGATCATGAACAGTTTTGTTGCAACGGAGGGATTATGGCCTTTGCAGCGATACAAGGAGTTCTGGGTCATTGGGATATATTCGCAGCGGCGCAAGATTTCCTGACAGACAGCTACATTGAAAACCCACCGAGCTGTCCTCTGATGGTACTAGAGGCTCCGGTAATAACAGATCATGAATGCTGCTTTCCGCTTTTCAATTGGATGGCTGACATGTTTTCGGATCATAACAGTGACTTCTTGTTAGAAGCAGTTGCTGCCTACATTGCCTATACAATCCTGGGTTGACTGTTATGCAACCCATTGACGTCCACATTTCGTTTTGCCTCCCTATCTTTTTCACGTTTTCTTGGATATTTTCTTAACATGAACAGACCTATTGGCTTTACTAACAGTGGACATTATGATTTCCTACTGGTTAAATTTTGATCTTTTATGTGGACTACATTTTTTTTCTTCACCTACTCGATTTTGAACTTTATTTTTTATTAAAGTCTAATCTCAACAATTCTATTGTATATCTTATCTTATGTTATTTCAAACGTACTCAAACCAAAACTCGCTAATATATGCTATATGTGCCCTAATTAATGTGTAAATATAGAATGAGTTTTTTATAACTGTAAACGCAATTTCGCATTTGAACTGCTTAATTCCGCCTCAGACACCTCTGATCATTTAATTTTCCATAAACTAAAATATTTTGATTACATACATGCACCTCTTGCCATTTTGTCGGTTTTGGCGCGTTTGTTTTCCCTTACACAATAGCATAACAGAAACGTGATAGTACTTCGCATGCAGAGAGCTGATTGATAAAGACATAATGTCTAACCACTAGCATTTTCATGTATCGTTCCTAAACTGAAAGGCCAGAGACCTTCTTCCATTTATTAAAATATAATATACTTCCTCATAAGAGTGTATAATTAATTTTGCAAAACCATATTCATTTTTCATCAACTATACCGTTTGTATTCTATGTACTACAGACTATACCGATTACTTTGTTTTTTGCAATGTCTGTACTCGTATTAGATTAGAAACTTGCCTTGAAAACAGTGCATTTCTGAATAAACATTTCAAATATACACCTTCTCTCTTTTAATCAATAATCTCAACTAAAATGATTGTATACTGAAACAGTATTCATGTGTTCCACGTAACTTCAGCTGTACTAACTTAATATTTTCTTTTGTCGACCTGATTTACTCATACTAGAACCCGCAGGCCTATAACAGCCCGTGAACCCTTTCTTAGTAGGTCGCGCACCATGCAGACAGTTGTACCTCTGTAAAAAAATAATTTATTACTCTTCTCAACCACCGTCGCAGTTCCGCTTCACTCAGTGTTAATCACTGCTCCCACGCTTCTACAGACCAGACGCTATGTCGTATTTCACTCCTTATCACGCTTTAATCTCCACAATAACAAACACTTCTCCGCCAGCCGCCAGCCACCAGAGAACAGAGTGCAGATGCAGAGGCACTAAGTAGTGAAATACAACATACCCTCTGCTCTATGGAAACAACCGAGCGGTAATTGTGAAAGAAAACATTCACTAGCGCTTCAAAAAAGCATTTCAATTATATAAATAGTTTTTTGAAAACGTTCCAACTACTTTAATGAGACTATCTGTGTGTGCCTCCACAGCAAAGTTCCTCAGCCCGGACTGAAGGCAGACACAGACAGACACACACACAATAAGATAACACAGGGCAACGGAGACGGAAAACAGAAGAGAGATGAAGATGCAGTCAAACAGCAGGAGTGAGAGAGATATTTTTATACTCCGTTTGGTACCTCAATTTACGAACACATTTACTGCACAAATCTGTGTACAACCTCATGGTCAGAACTTTTCATTTTATTTTACTCAACCACCTCCCCCTCTCACCCCACCAGTGCAAGCCGCGGCCACAAACTACAATGTAATTTTGTCGTCTGTCAGAAAGTTTAATAATTCATTAAGCATTACCACTTTTTCAAGACGGTATCACATGTAATGTACCAACTTTTCATTTTATTTTACTCGACCACCTGCCCTTCTCACCCTACGCCCACCATCGCAGGCCGTGGCCACAAACCGCACTATAATTTTGTCGTCTGACACAAACTTTAAGAATTTATTAAACATTACCACTTTTTCAACACGGTATCACATGTAATATACCAACTTTTCATTTTATTTCACTCAACCACCTGCCCCTCTCACCCTACACCCACCAATGCAGGCCGCGTCCAGAAACCGCACTCTAATTTTGTCGTGTGACAGAAAGTTTACGAATTCATTAACCATTAACATTTTTTCACGACGGTATCACATGTAATTTAACATTTCTCTCTCTATCTGCATTATCTGTCTCTCTGCTAATATCATTGTTTCACTTCATAAACAACTTCTCTCATTATATATAAAGGCTTCAAAATCAAACAAATAATTACTCTTTATATTAAACATATTTTATACTTCATATTTCACATTTAAATTAAAAATAGTTTTAGAAATACAACACATTATGACAGCCAAAAATGAGTTTCGTTTCAAACTATGAGGAAAATCAATCATTGTTTGTGAGTAAACCATATTTTACGGTACATGACAAAACAAACAGTTACAGACTTACCTTTACCAATGCTTTGTACGATGTACAACAGTGACAGTCACAAAATAGATATTCGTTTGACGGAAGTCTCAATTATGCTGCTATCACTGCAACCAAAATTCAATGGCACAGATATCCAGTCAATACAGACTCATATATGTCTCTTCAGCCAATCATATTTCCTCCCGCAAAATTTTGTATTCAAATTTACATTTCAGTTGGTTGTCCCTCACAATATTTTCATGTCACATAAAAGTCACCCATCACCCACTGCCATCTCTGACTGTTTCCATGGTAACACCTCATTCTGCACCTGGCTGAAGGCACAGGTCAAAAGTTCATATCTCAACGTTCTACAGCAAACTAACAACACTGTTTTCCCTCCAGAAACACCTGTCTATCCACAGCTCTGTTACATGTCATTTTTTTCACACCCAATACTACTTTTTCTTTTACATAACATTTTTTTTTTCACACCCAATACTACTTTTTCTTTTACATAACATTAACATGCAACGTAGTCTTCAATCTTCACGTATTAGAATCAACCAATCATTTTTCGTTTTTCAACCACACCAAGCTTCATCCATTTTTTTATCCTGACTTTCAGCTTCTAACTGCCATTCCACTTCCAGAACCCATCGGAGTACGAGTGCATCTGCCTTGAAAATGAAGGTTTGGCTTTTAGGACACAGCTATATTCACTGGAGTGGAAAATATGCAGCAAACAGACGAATTTCCAACCTTGATTTACCAAATGTGCAGATAACGTGGATTGGGCAAAGAGGATTAAGATGTCACCAATTAATACCATTGGTGAAAACTTTTATACATCTCCCAGAACCAGACCTTATAATTGTGCACTGTGGTGGGAACGATCTAGGCACATTGACTGGGGTAGGTCTGGAAATGCTTCTAAAAGACACCTTTCGACAATTGATGACACTTTTCCTCGAACTGCCTTGGTATATTCCAATATATGCCAAAGACAGAAATGGAATTGGTCCAATCAACATTGTGCACAAATTGAGAAAGCAAGAAGACATGTTAATAAATCTGTTTCTGCTTTCCTCAGAGATTACAGCATGGGTTCTATTTACCACAACAACTTGCGTTACCACATGCAAGACATCTATAGGACAGATGGTGTTCATTTCACGGATGAGGGAAACAGAATCTTCCTCTGCAACATCAGACTCTGCATCGGTACTTACTTATAAATGCAGAAAAAACTCAATTAACACAAGGGCTCTTTTCAGAGCCACCTTATATCAAAGCACTCAAACTTCTGATTTATCTCCATTTTCACACTCTTGTAAATAGGTGTGCGCGCCCGAGTGCGCGCATCCCGCAACTTTAAAAAAAAAATATATATATATTTTCGCGTTTAAGGGCCTTACTGCACACCCTGAGAGAACCTACGCAGCAAAACAATCTCTACCTTCTCCCCTTTCCATGTCCCAATGCTTTGAAATGACAATATATTTACTCGCAGTGAGAAAATGGCGGTCAACACTTCCTGATTTCCTTCAAATCGAACGTTAACAGACGTCACGCAGCAAAAAAAAATTCCGCTCGCGCGCAGCCGCTTGAGTGCGCGCACCTGTGCGCGCTTATAGATATATAATTGACTTTAACTTTAATTTTCTCAGCAACTACTGAACAGATTTACACCATTCCAAAAAAAGCGTAATCTGTGAGCCGGGCTCTACAGTTTTGCCAAATTTCTTATAAATCCATTCAGCCGTTCGACCTGTAGCCGTGTCTAAACGTCCTACGGAAAATAACATGGAGAAAACACGTTTTGGGACCCCCCTTTTATCTCAGCCCCCACTTCACCAATCCCCCCCAAACTTTCAGGTAAGGAGCGCAGCGGACCGAGCCATCTTCTTTGAGAAATTCGCAAAGATTCATCCACCAGGGCCAAAGTTAATCCAAATAGAATGTTGAGGATTTCCTATGGAAACTAGGTCCTAACTATAACTACCTACTGGCGACCGCCAGTAGGTAATATATATATATATATATATATATATATATATATATATATATATATATATATATATATCACGTGACTCCTCTTTGAATCTCATGGCGTCTCAGACCCAGCACGGCCTCGCACATACGCCAGCAAACAGAGGGAGACGGACCACAATATTTCAGCATCAGCAGGATTTTATTCGATGCACAGAGCAGCTACGCGTTTCTGGCACGTTATGCCCTTGATCACGCCGCAACATGCATACAGGACAGAATGCTATTTTTAAATGCAGTCTTAAAAGGGAACACCCCCTCATAGTGATGTAATGTGTCATGTGACATAAATTAAAAGTGAAAAGTGAAAACATACTGCCACTGATAGTTCCATTGATCACAATCTGGCATCAATTTGTATTACCGGATAAATACAGAATTATTATTAGTATACTGTAATAAGAGAATGTACAATCTAACTACAAATATACGTCAAACTGTGGACCAAACTCTAACTGTCTAAATACAGGGTTCTCATAAGACGTATTTGTTGTAAACATATACAGTATAATAAACAATGTGCCTATATGATCACAAATCAGTCACAGACGGTAAAGTGCTATGTGAGAGTGAAATAAAGTGCAAATAGCAAGGGAAGAAAGTACATGAAAGAGAGAAAGAGAGACATATATGAGTGCAATACCATTTTTTATGCAAGGGCCGAAATATCATGGCATAGAGAAGTTTCACAGATCCCTGGAAGCATTTCAATATACAAAATTTATAAACATGATCGGTCACTCTGCAATAAATAGCATAAAATAGTTATCAAAAAAGTGTTAAAACCCAATAAATACACCTAAAACTCCATTCAATCATATATATACACATATATAAAACTATACATACGCACATATAAAAAGAGAATGAAGTCTGTAGAAAATCTAATATTATAAACTTTCAAATCAGGCCCAAACATGGTAGAAAAATAGAAAAATAGAAAAATAGAAATATGGATAGATAAGCATATAAAAATATAAAAATTCATATATCATTATCCATACAAAATTACAAATACATCAATGATTTATTTACAAACAGAGCTATTCCCTATGCTCTGGGATATATTCAAATGGACGAGTCCAAGAATTAGTCAAGGAATTTCATCAAAAAGAGTATCAAAACATTAATATTTCAGATATTAACTTATATGAAAAGTGAGGCAGCTACTAAGTCCGGCCTCGACCTCGAAATAGGGAACCTAACTAAGAGGGAGTGAATGTAGTGTGCCGGACACTAGAAACCTACAGAAGCCAAGTTTATATGATACAAAAGAGGGGGATATCACAAAAAATGATGCATTTCATCAATATTGTTCAACCCATTGGGCCAACGGGTATCAAGTTCTAAAATCATCTTGGTTTCCAACTGCCTTAATAGTGACTCTCTATCTCCACCTCTCTTGAGGGGGGGTATTGCTCCAATCACAAAATATTTTAAGCAAGAAAGATCATTATTGTGAGCTCTTTTAAAGTGACGAGCTACGGGGTAAGCCGGGTCACTATGAAGTATAGCGCGTAGATGCTGTAGGATCCTGACGTGTACCTGGATCTTGGTACTGCCAACATATCTTAACCCACAGGTACACGTCAGGACATACACATATATATATATATATATATAGCTGGTGCTGCTCTACCCTCGATGATCGTTATGTTCCTGGCTACCATGCCTTTCTCGTTATCCTCAGATACAGAATGGGATTAACATATTGCCTAAATATCTGCTTTTGATAAAGGTACCATCCTGTTTTGCATTAGTTTGATAAAGACAGCTCTATGAGCCCTGAAGAAGTCTCATTCCTGAGAGGAAACGCGTTGGCTAAAAAGAAAAAATTAACTTGTAAAATTGGATCTTTTAATCTGTTTTGGATCATCATAATAAAGAATTTAAAAAAGAAACATCATTCAAGTCCGGACCTGTTTATTATGGGATTCATCTTTTGATTGACTGAAAGACATTATAGACTGCTGAAGATACTTTTTGATGGGTGCTGACTCCATATCTCACTTGTTATATATATATATATATATGTGTGTTAGAAAGGGTTCCCCACTCAGTAAGTTCCAGGAAAACACAAAAGACTCGCACTCCAGGGTCCGTGTTCGAAAATTGTTTATTGGCGACGCGTTTCGACCAGGCGGTCTTCTTTGTCAGCCAGCCACATAAACACACAGTCACCATTTTAAAGTGCACCAGGAAAAAGTGGAAACTGACATAGGACCACATCCCAAAATGAACTACAATAATTGTAAAAACTACAAATGAATTGGAGAAAAGACTCAGTAATGCGATCAGTTATTGAAGCTAGTGCTTGAAATTCAAAGTAAATCACATTTCAATGTTACAATTACAGAAACAAATGTATGCTAAGGTAATTACATCAAATCGATAAATGGGAAATGAAATACGAAGAATGAAATTGTGTTCTGGCCAAGTGGTCAAAGTCATAAGCACTCAATGCATATATTTATACTTCCGCACTATCACGATTCCAAAATAATAACCACATCATGGATGGCGGCCAAATGGCCATTTTTTTCATCTCGGTACGAACACTATATATCATATCTAAAGTTTGGTCAATACATTATTCATGAAAAAGCACGTTGAAAGGAAATAGCATATGAATGAAAACCAAAATCTACATTCTATGGACTGACCAAGTGGCCAAATTGCGATTAATCAGTAGGGGTTATAAGTGCGCTGCTCCTATAGCGCTACTGATGTATGTGTTAACAGACTGCCAGGAGATGTCCAGATTGGTATGTTCTATGGGGAGTGGCTAGGTCATGGGGGTGAGGGAGTTATCAGGCTAGAAGTGCCAATCCATAGATATGGCTAAGTGAAACAAAGGTGCTAAAAATAAAATCTTTTAGCCCTGTGATTAGTGCAAAAGGTGAACCCTGTACTATCTGTCGAGAGCCTATCCAGACCTACAACAAAGGGTATGAATCTGGGTGTGATTGTGCAGTTCAGACGTGGGGTACAGGTGGTGTGCAATTAAGGGAAAGGGGGGGAAAATTCTAACCAAAGTGATGGGTTACTCATCACGCGTGAGCTGTCCCCTGTGCGTGACCAGGTAGGCCGTGACGAGGTCGTCTAGTTAAAGCTCTACTGTGAAGCTCCTAACTCCACATCCATTGACAGAGAGGGCCCTCTCTGAAGGACAATGTGAGTTGTACGTTGCAAACACAACAGCTGGGGATAGGTATGAGAAGAGGGTCAGGTGCATAGGTTAGGTAAGGTGATGTAAAGGCCTAACATAGTGTCATCAGCCAATATGCACATGTAACTCCTCTTCCTCGTTCAGGCCAAAGGGGTTTCTTGAATCCAGACGGATGATGTACTGGGATTCCAGGATGCGTAGCTGCTTAAGTCTGTTGCCCCTTCTCGGATTTGCAGGAATTCTGTCAATGCCAAAGAAGGAAAAATTATTAACATTTTGACTTGGAAACACGCTTTTGGCATACCCTGAAGCCAGAAGTCAGTACAGAGCATATTGCGCTCACTAGGAGCCTTCACAGCCTAAAATTTTAACATTATCGTTTTTTTGTGTGTTAGGTGAAAATTTGATTTGTTTACTCAATTTTAAAATGCGCCACTTACTTGCACATTAAAATTACTAAACACCGCGTTGGGGCGGCTCCTCCTGACATTGAGAAGCTAACAGCTTCATTTTCACTCGCTTCTCCAGATTGAATGCCATAGCGGCGGACATCTTGGGTGGGGGCTGAGGCTCTGCACGGTCTAGTCGTCACAAGGACGCTAGACCGGTATTTAAAGACGACCATGCCCACGCGCAGCGATCTCGCGCTGCGGGATCGCCAGAGCATCGCCGGAGTCACGCCAGAGTCCAGCCCGTCTGCGCCCGTCCGCGCACGGCTGGGCTCGGTGGCTCGGACCCCTGACCATCGCTATACTTATACGGCGGAAGAACTTCACTGTCTAGATAACGGTCAGTTGCTACTCGATCAAGGTGCAATTACTCGGCTAAAAAATCATGCCATACTACGATCTCACAAACGAAGTTCTAGAATCCAATATCCGGTACTAAAGATAGCTAGCCTGAACACTAGGTCCCTTCACAGTCATCATGTGGAGATCTATAATCTACTTCTGGATAGAGACCTTGATATCCTGACACTCTCAGAAACCTGGATGGGTGACTATTCCATGCCGGATATCATTGCTGCCCTCCCTAATGGATATGACGCATTTTGGCAGAACCGCGCAGGGTCGGCTCGGGGGGGTGGGGTAGCGATTCTATTTAAAAAAAACCTATCTGCGGAAGAAATAATATCAGAAACAGTGGATCTAGCTGATCTAGTAGGAATAAAGATTTCCCTAAACAACTCCTGCTGGGTGATTCTGTCGATCTACCGCCCACCCAACTCATCCCCACTTTTTAATGATTTATTTACCCCCATCATATCAGATCTATGTACAAGGTACAAAAATATCGTAATATTAGGAGATTTTAATTTGCATTGGGATAGCCCCCAAAAGGACCTACCAACACGCCAACTGGACACTACCATGTCCGCCTTGAGTTTTAGTCAACTCGTGGAAGTACCCACCCATATCAAGGGTCATACCCTTGACTTAGTATGGTCCACGGACCCAAATGTCCTTCTTAAGGATGTGGTTCCTTGTGTCTGGACTGACCATTACCTGGTGACCTGTGAGGTAAACATTAAAGACCACTTAAAGCACCTACCCCGAGGTACTAGAAGGACCCGTAAATGGGTCGAGGTTGATTTAAAAACCCTAACCTCGGTGCTTCCGGAAATGGCTTGTCTGATGAATACAGATAGAAGCCTGGATGTAGAATATGCGGACCTTACCCAGAGCTTGAACATAGCCATTGATCAGATAGCGCCGGTAAAAACTCAGCCAATTAAAGGACCTGGTAAAGAGGCCCCATGGTTTACTCCATTGTTAAGGGAACAAAAACGAAAGCTTCGAGCTCGGGAGAGAATCTGGAGGAAAACTAAGCAGGACACAGCAAGGAACCAATATAAAGACTCACTCCATATGTATAAAAAACTTATCTCACAAGCCAAGGCGGAGTATTATGAGTCTCGCCTGCAGAAGGCCAGGAATACCCAGAAGGAGACGTTCCAAATCCTGTCGGAGTTGAGTAAAAAACAGGAGAACTCTGAGTCTCCCATAAACTGTAACACCTTCCAGGGGTATTTTTTAGGAAAGGTAAAGACTATCATTCTGGAAATTAAGAATAGTATGGTGAACTGTGATACTATACATTCTGAGGTCCATAATCCTGCTCACTGCTCTATAGTACAGTTCCCTGAGTTGGATGAGCTGAGCCTAGAGCAGCTAATGGGGAAAACTAAATCTGGTTCCCCAGCGGACCCATGTCCCCCGAGTATCTTCCGTGTGGCACGGCCACTATTGGAAGCTCGGATCATCTCTCTCCTTAATAGGTCCCTAGAAACAGGGTATTTACCTGGTGACCTTAAGGAGGCGCGAGTTAGACCATTATTGAAGAAACCAGGCGCTGATCCGGCTGCCTTGAAGAACTATAGGCCGATTTCCCAGTTGCCTTTCTTTGCAAAGGTCCTGGAGCAACACGTGCTGAAGTCCCTGTCCCTGTACTTTGAATCTCATGGCTTATTGCATGAGCGACAGGCGGGGTTTCGAGCACACCATAGCACCGAGTTAGTAATGCTCTCGGTGTTAGACGATCTAAGAGGCATGGCTGATGGCAAAAAACCGAGCGCCCTGATTTTATTGGACCTGTCAGCGGCGTTCGATACCGTCAGCCATGACCTGCTCCTGGGAAGACTGGAGGCCTTTGGGATCAAAGGCTTGGCCTTCAAGTGGCTGCAATCCTTCCTTTTAGGAAGGACTCAGAGGATACAACTAGGGGAGGCAATATCTGAAGTGGGGTCTTTAGAGTGCGGAGTACCACAGGGCTCCGCACTGTCCCCACTTCTGTTCAATCTTTACCTGCAGCCTTTGATTGCATCCCTGGCCGAGATGGGCTGTAGAGTTTACAACTATGCTGACGATACCCAGCTATTGCTGAGTATCGATAACACAGGGACAGCACAGATCCAAGCTCAAAACATCTTGAGGTACACTGTAGGGTGGATGACGAAAAATCTACTAAAAATCAACCCGGATAAGACCGAGGTATTGGTAATTCCATCTACCACCTCACCGTGGAGTGACCTGTATTGGCCTGTAGAGCTTGGATCAGCCCCAAAACCTAGTACTAACGTAAAGAGCCTGGGGATTAAATTAGATTGTGACCTGTCAATGTGCAGCCAAATTTCCACCGTGGTTGGAACCTGCACAAGCATCATCAGACAACTGAGAAAGTTAGCTCCCTTCCTCTCTCATTCCATGATGCGCTCAATTGTAGCAGCAACCGTCATTTCGCGGGTCGATTATGGGAATGCCCTGTATCTTGGCCTCCCAAAAATATTGACAAACAGACTTCAGGTCGTAATGAATGATGCCGCACGGCTAATCTTCGGATTGCCCAGACGAACAAAGGCCTCCCCCCTTCTCCGAAACCTTCATTGGCTCCCTGTTAAGGAGAGGGTTGAGTTTAAGAGCCTCTGTATAGCGCATAAGGATTCTACGGTCATGCGCCGGCCTATATCAAAGCTCGCCTGGAAGTATACAACCCGAAGAGAATACTTAGATCATCGGATTCTCAGTTATTGGTCTGCCCCCGCTACAAATTGGTGACTAAAGGAGGGAGAGCCTTCTCTGTTCTGGCCCCCCAGCTATGGAACAAACTGCCTGAGGGGCTACGCAGGGAGGTGAATCTCCTACGATTCAGGAAATCACTGAAAACACTGCTGTTTGGAAGAGCCCTGATCGCAATATAGTCCTGCAGCTGCGTCTCTCTGAAGAGTGAGCCAAGTTATTGTAATAACATCGATTTCCAAGCGCTTAGAGACCTGTAGGTGATTGGGCGCGCTATAAATCTAAATTAACAATAACAACAATAACATCACCATTATGAAAGCGCAACCAGTGGCGTGCCGTGGCATAACTCATGTCAACATTCTTAATCGCCCTCATGTGTTCCAAAATGCGTTTCTTTATTGGGAAGATGGTACTCCCAATATAGACCTTAGCACATAGGCAAACAATAACACACACACAATAGTCAGTATTGCAGTTCATACATTTTCTGATCACTTCACTTCTGCCGTAGGAAGGGGCTATGACTTAATATTCTAGCTAGTGGCACAGGCTTTACACTTGCCACATTTTTAAAAGCCTTTCTGTTATTTTAGCCAATTATTTTTCTTCTTCGGGGCCTCGAAGTAGCTTCTCACTAACATGTCCCTCAAAGAGCGTGCCTTTCTGTACGTCACCTGTGGTTGTTTATTGATCGTTTTGCCTATGACCGGATCACCCTTTACAATGTGCCAGTGTTTCTTTAATATCTGACGCACTCTGCCTGCTTCTACACTATATGTTGTTATCATCCTGACATTGTTGGATTGCGGTTTCTCAGTGGCTCTTACTTTCTTTTTGGTTAGAAGTGTCTCTCTGTTTCTTGCTTTGGCTTTTTCTTTGGCAACCAGCAGTACCTGGTCGGAATAACCCCTGGCCTTAAATCTCTGTGTCATGGTGGTCTGCTCTTTCTCAAATGCAGCTTCTGAACTGCAATTACGCTTGGCCCTCAGTAATTCCCCGTATATGATGCTCTCCTTGAGACTATTGGGGTGGTGACTTCTAGCATGTAAGATGCTGTTGCCTGAGGTAGGTTTCCGGTATAGGCTGGTTTGGATGGCACCCTCCACAATTTTCACTTTAACATCTAGAAAGTCCATTTCTGTTTGGTCTGTCTTGTTGGTGAACTTCAGACTAACCTCATTCTTATTGAGGCAAGCAAGGAATTTGTACAACTCAAGTTTGAGACCATCCCAGATCAGGAAAATATCGTCAACATACCTGGTGTAAAAGGCAATATGACAAGTGAGATTGCTATTATCCTCAGACCATAGAACTTGTTCCTCCCACCAACCCATCAGCATGCAGGTAAAACTTGGAGCAAAGCAACTTCCCATCGCCGTGCCTACCTCTTGTTTAAACCAAGTGTCATCAAACAGAAAGAAATTATTCGTTAAGCAAAATTCCAACATTTCAATCAGCATCTCAGTTTGTTGTAGAAAGAAAACAGATCTATCTCCTAAGAAATGTATACATGCCCTCAAACCATCAGCGTGTCTAATACATGTGTACAGTGAGATAACGTCTACTGTAACCAACCAGAAATTGTCCTCCCATCTTATCCCATCTATCTTCGTGATGAAATCCGTACTGTCCCTACAGTATGAGGGGAGGTTGAGGACATAGGGAAAAAGAAAAGTATCAAGAAAAATGGATGTGCTTTCAAGAAGGCTGCCATTAGCAGAAACAATAGGTCTACCGGGCGGGTTTGTGTCGTCCTTGTGGACCTTCGGCAACATGTAAAAACAAGGGGAGACTGGCTGTTTCACACATAAAAATCTGAATTCCGACTCTGCAAGCAGATTCCTTTCTCGCCAGCCCTGTAGTTTCTCATGGTAGGTTGTGATGCTAGCGGTATATTCTTCCCTATTGGATCTTCTGTAGTTGCCTGATAATTCTAGCTGTCTGTTTGCCTCCTGTCTGTACAGATTAACATCCCACAAGACAACATTCCCTCCCTTGTCAGATGGCTTTATTATACAACAAGGGTCAGCATTGAGTGTGCCAGGGGCTTTCCTTTGGTCTGCTGTAAGATTGTGTGCGTGTCTATTCTTAATGCTCTCCCACAGAGAGAGAAGATCACTAGCAACAATGTCGTGAAATATATATATGTATTACCTACTGGCGGTCGCCAGTAGGTAGTTATTGTTAGGAACTAGTTTCCATAAGAAATCCACAACATTCTATTTGGAAAAACTATGGCGCTGGTGGACGAATCTTCGTGAATTTCTCCAAGAGAATGGCTTGCTCAGTTCCGCTCCTTCCCTGAAAGTTTTGGGGTGATTCGTCAGGTTGGGTCTGAGAAAAAAAGGGGGGCCCCAAAACTTATTTTCCCCATGCAATTTGCCATAGGGACCTTTAGCCAGGGCTACAGCCCAAACGGCTGAACGGAATAACACGAAATTTGGCAGAGAGGTAGAGTTCTGTTCGCAGATTGTGCTTATTGTTAAATGGTCTAAATCTGTTCAGTAGTTTCTGAGAAAATTGCAAGTAAAATCATAGCGATATCTAGAGACGGAGTTCAGCACACGTACGGAAATCGGTTCAATTACGAGCGCCAGCTGCATGCTGATTGGCTGTGAACTATGTGTCAACACTCGAAACCAGGAAGTATTGGCGGTCATCTTATGCCTTGCTAAAACCGAGTCACAAGAAAACAGTAAAACAAAGTTGAGAAATAAGGTAAGGGGGCAGGCTAGAAACAATCTGACCCTCTAGACTTGATAATATGGCCCTCTCTCCTTTCACAAATAAAGGTTGCACTAAAGTTATACGAGTGCAGTGTACCTGGTACATTTCACTTGTTATAGTGCCGTGTTCAAGTGGTGTCTATATGGAAGTGCCTACTGCGTTACTGATGCCCGTTATGCCGACTTATTTCTAATGCATTGCTATGAAGGCTTTGTAGGTCTAGTCCTCTGTGCTTACCGTTGTATAAACCTTGCAACCAAACACATAAGACAGTGGAGTTCACAACTTGTTTTGCACAATTCTTCTACACGTCCAAGCAGACAGCATTGACTATAAGTAAAGGAGAGAAAGAGAAATGATGTCACAGAGAGTGAGAGAGTTAAAGAGAGAGAAAACAACATTAAAACTGTGTTGCAGAGTCTGGAGTTGAGATCTTTTCTTGGAAAGTCAGACGTAGATTCACTAGCTCCTTGCATCACTTTACCCATGTTAAAAGTGACTCAAAAGTGGCGTAATAAGGTTGTGGATCTATTTGTCAGACTGTTGTAGAGGCAATTATAGATTTTACAGAGACGCTGCTGTACACTACGCACTCTGGGCCATAATATCAAGCCTGGGCGACAAAATTATCGCCACTTTATCGGCAGGAAAGTGTCGCTAAAGTGCCGATAATGGGTTTGATAATATGCTCTATGGAATTCCAATCGAAACTCATGTTAGATGTCTTTCAGGTAGGAAAGCCATATGAAGGAGAAAAAAATAGCATTATGCATGTACAATTTACAGTGGAGGCTGATTTTGTGAAGTCTTTGCTACGGTCGTCTTTTGACGTGTCTTCAAAGGCTGCGGTTTCGCTGAGTCAGGGGTGTTTTGGGTGTGTGCGCCACCACCTCCGCGCCTATGGTATTGTGGCTGGGCGGCAGCAGCAGTGACACCACGTCGAGTGTCAGGAGTCCTCCTCCGCTCGAGCAATCAGTTCGTAGTAAAATCGATGACAACACTCTGTTTCTCACTGCAGCACAGGCACGCAAAAGAGAGCGTTCACACATCAGTGCCGGCATTATATGGGAACCACGGGGGCTGACCAAACCAAGCCCAGGGCCGTCATTGGTAGCGTTTTCGCGGTCTGCAAGAATGACGGCCCTGGGGGACATCCCATTGGCTAATGTATTGGTTTCCAGGCTTAGTGATAGCAAACATGCTAGGTGGTGGCATGTGGGGAGTGTGGGCAGGCGTGCACCGCGCATGTGCAAGTATGAGTGTGTGCACTAACAATTAACAACAGAGAGAGATAGGGCGGTGTTAGAATGTATGCAGAGGCAAAGCCCAGAATCGGATCTGCAATGAGTGAACAATTCAAATCATTCTCCTTAGAGTGCCCTGAGCTCTGATTTGTCACTGAGAGGGTGATCGCACCGTACTTTGTACTGCTTATCATACTCAGCGCGTACCTGCGCATACGGTATGATGAGTATGCTTTGACATTATGCGTCACATTAAATCTTCCGTGTGACATCATGTACGGCGTTCTATAAGCGAAAGGCGGCAATGTTTGTACTTGGTTTAAAACATTTATTAATGTATTTAATGTACATACTAAGGGCAGACATTTGGGATAACTATGAATTTTTTAATACTTGTAACAATCATATATTACTTTTAAAAAAAATTACACAAATCACGGTAGGACATCATGCGTACTCGTATTGAAAGAGCTGCGCAAGCGCATCATAAGCGAACGCAAAGCCATGTGACTTTAAAAGAAGAGATTTTATTGGTTCATAACTTTTCCTATTGCGACTGTTGAAAGTTCCGTCCCATTATAATTATTCGACTTTGAGTTTCTAAGAAGAAGCATTTCTTCTGAGAATCTTCTCAAATAGAAGGAAGATCACCATATGAAGAGCAATGGAGTCATCTTCCAGCAGTTTTCAGAGGGAGATTTCATTCCTGAAGAACTTCCAAAGAAGAGGTAAGAAGCTCTAATTTGGAAGTTTTTTACTTTTCCAGAAGGACAAAAAAAGGTTAATGCTCCAAAAGTAACCTGTAAAATTTGCCAAACAACTCTTTCAAGGAGTGATCCATGTAAAAAATACTCCTTTGGCACAGCAAATATGGTGCGACACATGAAGAACGTGGACCCCAACAACTTTGCTCGAGCTGCAAGATGGAGGTTGCATGAGAACCCACCTGCTGTTCCACCAAGCACATGAACTACGGCAGCAGCATTTTCAGCAAGCAGTCCACACCCACATATTTATTCTGACTTTGCTAAAGTTAAAATTCTTTGCATTTGTTGCGATAAACTTTTGTGTTATGGGGAACAGTCTATGGACCTGATAAAATCTATGGACCTGATGAAACGCAGGTTCAGGATCATTGCTGTCCTCTACATTAGTTGTTGTTTTTTTTCATTCTTTTGTTCAGCTTGGAATTTGTTGAGAAAACACACAAAAAATACAAAACTAAAAAAAACAATAAAAAACTGTTCTTTTTAGAACTACCTTCACTGGTCAAAGAAAGAACTATATTTCTATGTTAGTGTGTAAAAGTTTGTCAGAATGAATGTGTAGTTGATAGATGAATGAATGAATATATTACTAGTGTATGGAGAATGTGAAAGTGCAGAATTATAAAGAAGTACTACAGCATAAATGTATAAGGTGTTTACCTGTAGTATACTATAGTATGTCCAAAGCACCTGAATGTAACATATGTACATAAATATGTTACAAGTCTATGCTTCAATTTGCGGTGCTGGTGAAACTGCCTGGGTGAATTTGCATGAGTTAGGGGCGGATTTACAATCCCCTTGTGCCTGTTTTACACAGTCGTTGCGCCCCTTTTGTGACAGAGCGGTGGTGCAAAAGATGTGCCATGGTGAGTGGTATTAACAATGTGTCGCATCTGGAGGGTGCATTACAATGTAAAGCCCTGCGCCAGAAGAGGCTTTCCTGTGCAGAAAGGGGTGCAGCAACGCCTCCTAAAAGTGACTAAGGGAAATGTATAACATTTCATTCAGTCACTTTTGAGCTTCTGCTGCGTCAAAACTAAGTATGGGCGAATTTTGCGAATTCGTAATTCGTGAAAATTGCGTATTTACTGATTTGCAATCCACAAAATTTGCGAACTGTCGCGGATCTTGCGGATTCTTTTTTGTGTTCGCAAGTGTTTCTGCCATTTCGCGAGGGTTTTTTACCAGTTCGCAAACGCAAACTTACTTGTCAGGTAGCAACGGTCGCGACCATGTTGTTTCTACGTCTGGTACATCACAGCACCCTCTGTTTCACCACTGCCACCCTCTGTTTCACCACTGCCACCCTCTGGCTCACCCATGCCACCCTCTGGTTCATCACTATAGATTATGGGGGGAAAAGCACACCTGCCCTGCCTCAACTGACATGAATTAATTTGGGGCTGATGAATGTGTCACTGAATTTGAGCTGGCACCTGCTTCCTTAGCTGTAAGTGCTTCCTCATTAATGATGAGCTTGAACTTTTGCACCTGCTAAGTGCTTTCAGTTTTGTAAAATTCGTTAGCACACCTGCCCTGCCTCAACTGACATGAATGAATTAGGGGCTGATTAATGTGTCACTGAATTTGAACTTCCAGTCTGGCAACTGCTTCCTTATCTGTAATTGCTTTCTGTTGCAGTGTAATTTTTTTTAACAGGACCTTTGTGGCATACTCGTAGCTATTCTCTGAGCCTGCTGTGAGGGTCAGAGCAGGGTCATAGAATAGTTGCAAGTAGGCAACTGAACTCTAGAGGGGCCCCTCAGGAAGCACTACAGGGAATGGTTACTAATGATAAGATTGAACTTTTGTACCTGCTGAGTGCTTTCAGTTTTGCAAAAATCATTTTTTTGCAATTTTGCGCGATTCGCGGGGCGCGAATTCGCGCGAGATTGAATTCGGAAGCCGCGAATTCGTGCGAATATACGATTTGTTTTTTTTGCGGCGTGTTAGTTCGTGTGATTTTTTGCATTTTCGCAAGCCGCTTGTAGCGCAACGTTGCGGAGTTACCCTAGCGGTCGTACATGGGCGCTGACATCTTGTTTACGTGACGTATTTTCATTTCCGGGCGCTATGTGTAATCTCACAAAGTGTGCGGCTCGCTAGTACAAGTTTGCATGTAATCGCGAGGGAAGTCTCGCGCGAACCTACCCACGCGGTCGTGAACGGGCCATCTTGTTTTTCATTCATTGCTATGGTTCTGGGCATGCTTTCTATATCCTCTGTCAATCTCTGCTATCCTTTGCTTGTTTGAAGTTTTTTTTGATCTATTTTACTTATTATCTGTACCTCTATTTTTCTAGCTCTATATTTTTGTGTTTTCTGCTACTTTTGCTTAATTTTAAACTACTTTTTTAAACTCTTTTCTTTTCTTCTTCCCTATTCTATTTCTTATTTCTTATTTACCTTCCTTTCTGCACAGACCATGGTAAAAGGAGCCGGGAAGCAGCCTGAGAAGGGGAAGGGTCCTGCACCCCATGCCCGTCTCCCGTGCGGGCGTTTGAGGGGGGAGCAAGTCTCAGCCCGGGAGATCTTAAGCGCGGAGGAGGTGGCCGCACTAGTGTTTTATGTCCACCGCTGCCTCCCCAGGACCATCATGGCAGGCGGCAAGATCGCAAGCGGCTCCGGGCTCCGGGAGAGCCGGAAGCGGTGGGAGAAGGTGTGCCGGGCCATGAATCAACACTCTCGGGTCCGGCGCACCTACAACCAGGCCACCCACCTTGGGACGGATCTCCTGGACCAGGAATGCGACTTGCTCGACCTGATCGGCATCGAGATCCCCGGGCTTGGTGAGTAGTAGTAGCTATTTCATCACTACTCTGTTTTCTCCTGCTCTGTGTGTTATGATATTGCAAATTTTTGTTTTTTACCAAGAGCAGTAATGCTGCAGATTACTTTGTAGGTAAATTATATTTCAAAATCTTCTGTGCATTTCAGGTGCACTGCTCTCCTTCTCAGTAGCGTTGCTACTATGCTTTTTTGTTTTCGATTTTGTGTTCATTTCATTGGCCTGAGAAATTATGTATGAGTGTAGTTCAAAGAACTGCGTAATGCTAGACACTGAGGGTCAGATTTTCAATTACCGGCGCCTCCCTGCAAAGTAGCAGGGATGCGCCAGTAATTGTGCGCCATGCCACCACCACCCATGGTGCGCCGTATTTACAATGTGGCGCACCATGGGCTCAAAACGTCACCGAAGTGTTACACATCTGTGCCGTAAAGACGGCGCATTGCTGGAGTTGCGTCGCAACGATGGCGCAGCTCCAGCAATGCTCTGGGGTGCCCTATCTCCCCAATGCTGCGTCAAGCCGTACGTCTGCTTCAAGCAGGCGCAGAGTGTGAGTCACGCATCATTGTCCTAAAAGTGACTGATTGAAATCTTGTAGATTTCCCTCAGCCACTTTTAGGATGCGTTCCTGCGCAGGAACGCCCTCCCTTGCACCGGAACGCCCCCTGATGGCGCAGGGCTTTACAGCGTGATGCATCTCCCAGATGCGTCACGTTGGTAATATACGCCGCACCATGGCGCCTCTTTTGTTCTGCCGCTGCGTCACAAAAGTCACGCAACAATGGAGCAAAAGAGCCGCAAGGGGCTTGTAAATATGACCCTACAGACTCAAGCCCAGTCCTTCCTTTGTACATCTGGCAATAAGAAGAAATAGTGGTGGTGGATTGATAGTTTGAGTATTTTAATGACTGGTTAATGTAGTAGGAAACTTTTTAGTGTTGTCGTTGATCTGCAATCATGATGGAGTTTGTCTGTCACTTCGCATGCTGCGGACTGCTGCCTGCCAGTCCTAGGCGAACCTTTTTAGTAGTTTGTTTAGTGAGTTACATAACTTTCCAAGTCAACGGTCCGCAAATCAAGCAATACTAATATTGTAGAAGACCACATGAGATAGGTCAATATATCCCGTGGAATAGTTGTCTATTTGCTATTTTGCCAAAATATTTTGTTATTGTTCTTTTGAAATGTTTGATTTGGTTGACAACAATCATCCATGTTTTCGGGTCTTTCTTTCTTTCATGTTGTACATCAGCTCCCCCCAGGGGCAAGAGGACAGAGGAGGATGGGTTATCGGCTGCTGCTGCTGTTCAATGCCAGGATCGGTGAGGCGAGGGCTCCTTTGCTGCCCCCGGTAAGTTTTAATTTTAATATAGAGTACCTATTTTTTCCTAGCGTTCCTCATTCGATTTTTTCTAAATCGTCTTTGATCTTCTTGTAGACTGTATCTAAATTCTTATCCTGCCTCTACTATGACTCCCTGTGGTATTACTAGATTATTCTTATTAGTCTGTCTGTGTAGCTAACTAAGATTGCACATTTGGCAAAAGGTGTTAAACAAAACTCCCATTCTAGTCAGCAATAGCTCTATGCACTGAGTGCAGTCCTCTGGGATTGTCCATAATGTCTTTTCAAGTCTTCTAAATGTTTATGCTTTGACAATTACCAACAATAAAAATGTGAATGACCACCAAGAAAGAATAAGATACTAATTTACTTTTGGTTTGGATAGGAGGACAATCCATACTACTACTGTTGCAGGGACAAATCTGCACAAACAGAACTATGGACACTAAATAGTGCATTGTTTATCAATTATAATAGGTGCAGGTAGACTTTCCACATACCTCAGTGATATCAGACTTTGAAGAACCCCCAATCTCCTTACTGACTAGATAGTGTGGCAGAGTAATTTAGCTCCCGAATTCATCGATGATTGATCCCCAATGATGATTATCCAACACAGGACAAGAGTACGGAGTCAGAGTCGAGAAGTGTCAGAGGCACGGACTCATGCTTGCAAATTGCAAAACCTTTTCCTCATTCACTCTTGACCAAAAACCATAGAGTCTATTTAAGTTTTAAAGCTTTATTAAAAGTAAAAATATTTATTAAAATCAAGCTTGTCATAAAACATAAACGGTTGATTAAAAATGGAAAAGTGCTTAGTGATTTATTTCACACATTTATTGTGGGCGAGCCGAGCCCTCACCTGGTTTGAACTTTAATTTTTCTTTTTGGTGCTGAATCGTTGGTCACTCCGTCCTAGTGATGATGATATGTTCTTAGAAGTGAAGCTTCTGTCTGTTATGAGAAAAATGGTGCATGTTAAAAAGCAAGCATTCATCAGTTGTGCCAAAAAGTGCAGCAAGACAACACCCTTCCCTGGAAAAAGGGACATTTTTACTTTAGAGTCACAAATTATTAGATTGGTTTCTGTATTCAAATTTCTTCATTCCTAGACAAAATACTAGTGAGTGGTGTATGTCTATGACATCTAACATTCCTAAATGTACTTTGTAGGTGGAACATCTGGTGCAGGGCCCAGCGCGGAGGTGGAGGAGGACACTTCTGGGGAGGAGGCGGTGCAAGTGCCGGACGAAACTGCTGTGCGGGTTGCCACGGTAGTAGCGGGCAGTGGTAAGCTCTTATATTCCTTACTTATTGAGATTGCAGACTGTATAGTGTGCTCTCTGCACGGGTGTAGTATAAATGTTCTACAGTTAAGTTACTATACTGTTAAGCAGACTTTTAAATTTAGAACAACGTTTTTATCAACCAGGTAGTAGCCTCCTCTAAATTTACTTCAACTCAGCGGCAATTTTTTTTCTCGAGAATCCAAATCAGATCTGAGATGAACTTGATGGATGGGATGAACGAACACCGAAAGAAGGGTGTAAGTAAGTGTGGAAGGACGAGCAAGTTAAAAGTAATGATGACTGACAAAGAAGAATGATACGTGTTTGATTGGTGCCCGAGGTGGCTGAGTGAAGGATGAAGCAAGGGTGGGTGGAAGGAGAACAGCCTGGGTGGGTGAAACAGAACCTGTATGTGAGTGCAATATATGCTTTAGTTGAAATTCAAATGCAAGTCAAGCACGGATGCATGGCTTGCGGTTTCCCAAATAAAATGAAAAGGTTGTTTTCCCGTGAGAAAACGTAAGGTTTGTCCAGATGAGAGACATGAAGAAGAAGGATTGACATATAGTTTGAATGGATGGATGCCAGGATCATGGTACTATCTGACTCTCAGATAGCATATGTGTATCTAGAGAGAGTAGACGGTCACTGGATGAACTAAGTGTTACTTTGAAGAGCATGTAACACCGCACCCGCAAGTCGGTCCCAGTGTAGGAAAGGCAAGGAAAAGAAGTTGTAATTTTGTCCGAATACTACCATGAATAGTAGCAGTAGTTTGTATTGCAAGCACAGCATATATCCATCTATTACGATGGCCACTCACTACCTCTGTTAATAAGTTTAGTAGAACTCGGTCATTCATGTGTGGATGTATCACTGTTCACTCAATAAAAAGCAAAGCACCTAAAGTCATCCCATATGTAAGCAAATACATACCATGTGCAGTGATAGATAACCAGATTATTTATCTTCTTCATTTTCCTTTTCTAGTATTCATTGGCACTGTAGGGTGAAAGTTAAATTAATTAAGCAGTAGCCCTTGTAACAGAGCATTCTCAATGCCACCTGTAATAGAAAAGTAAGAGCATCACCACCTGCATGTACTGGACTGGTACAGTAACGCAAGTCTGTCTCACTCATCATGGCGGGCGTCTGTTTTTCTCGGGTGCAAGTTGACTGCGTTGGCATTATGCCGGCTTGCAGAAGTTAACGTACCAATTTTTCTAAACAAGAGAGAAGAAGAAGAATAAGACTGGTGTAGTGTCATAGTCGACTCTAATGGAGTGAGTCCATAGTGCTCGTAGAATTGATTCCTTAAACTTCCACTAATGTTAGAGCAAGGATGAAGAAGTGGGAGGTTAGAGAGATACTGGCCACAATAGTTATGTACTGGGCTTGCAAGTTGCTAGTTCTACTGTGACACAACTTTCTGCTGAATCATTTTGTGTTAATCTTAAAGAGCATTGGTTACAGACTATGTCTTTCTTTCTTCATATAGATGCTCCTCCCAAACCAACACGGAAGGAGCTGGCTAAAAGGGCCCGGCAACGGAGGCTGGAGGCCACTGTCGCCGAATATCGGCGGCTGGTGGCCCAGGAGGAGGAGGACACGCAGAGTACGTCGACAACATCCACGGCGACACCTGCATCCCCCTCCGCGGTCCCTGGGTCAGCCAGTCAGTGCAGCAGGTCTCAAGCGGTACGGAGCCTGGGTACCGCAGCCACCCGCCACCGCCGAGCAGCAAAGAAATCAGCTGCCCCCCAAAGCAGGTGCAAGGCACGCGTGCACCGCCTTTCACTTAGGGTGCCCTACCTCGAGCAGGAGCTCCTCAACACAAAAACCCTGCTCGAGACCCTCCGCAAGGAACATGCCGACCTGGCCCGAAAAGTCAACAGCAGCCAGCAGTAGGAGGAGACTGTCCCTTGCCCTTTTTGTAAAGACTTCTGGGGGGTGGGAATTGGGAGTTGGGTTTTCTACTTATTTGGACTTAGTTTTCACGGACATTCTTTGGGGTTTGGGGGGGTGGGTTGGGTTGGGTCTTGTGGGAGATTATTTATGTTAGGGATATATAAATATACTTTAAACTTTATCTTAGCATACGTGTTTATTACTGCTTTTGAGTCTGATGAGTGGGGGTTTAACAGTAAGTTTGTTTTCCTGAAACTTAAGTGGCATCTTGATTCAAGTTGTGTAAGTACTAGGTATTGCCCAAATGTTTTCAAAACTAAGTGCCTGTCACAGAGTAAGTGAATTCAATAGTCCTAGGACCGTCAGTCTCTCGTCTCTCCTAATACTCCATTATACTACCTCCCCCCAAACGCTTATCTTACCTGTAATTTGTGTTTGGAAATAGGGCTAGGCACAGGGCTGGCTGCACGGGAAATGGCGATTAAGGTTGACAATCCTGGGCGGATGAAATGTCATCATTGCGGTGGTACTTGTGGTGTTACACAGTGGCAGTTGCAGCATCTGAAAAAAAAGAAAATGAAACCTTGTTTGTCCTTACCGTAGCATTAGAACGGTACAATAGAGAATATAGCAGGTGACAGTACACTAGAACTCTTGCGAAAGTCCAGTGAGTCACTTCTGACGTTTCCTCTTGAAGCTGCAAACTCCCAACTCCCTCAAGGATCAATTGACACAATCAGGATCTCTACTCTGACTGAGCCAACTTTTCCCCAAGGGAAAGGGGAAGTGGACAGAGAAACCAACAGCATATAAACAAACACTGGCTTCAGCTGTTGTTTCTCAAAGAGTGCTCCAGGCCGAGATCTTTCTTTAAATTGCGTTTCTCGGATTTCTCGCAGAACTGTTGTGAAAAGTTTACAGTTAATTACTTTTCAATCAAGTTATCCTGATCTCAAGATAATTAATAATCTCAAACATTTACTGACCATAAGTTATGAAGGCCCTTGTTCACACTCTATCAGAAGTTGAATTGCACAGTCTCAAACTTAGTTGCCTTTTTGGAAAAAACATTATAAGGTCAATAAAAATTATCTCTAAAATGAAGTTAGTTAGTTAATTGGTTTTAGTGAACTAACTTTAACATACATGCAACAACTCATACCTGTGACTTCTGCAATTCTTTAAATTCCAGGATAATCTGCAGTTGGAAGATAATAAATGACAACAACCTACTGCATATAACTGCTGTACATTTAAATTAGTGTTCAAAAAGCTCCCTTGAAAACCCTTCCAACAAGAGCCCTTTTTTCAAGTTTCCTGAATTTCCTATTTACACCTCTAGTTCTTTACTAAGGAAACACAATTGAATAATTGCTTTTGCCAAGGTTTGTTTCCAACTCTGGAGATCAAACAAATTACCTCTAACCTTAACACCAAGTAGACACTATTAATATACATTACAGGCTAAATCACAAAAAATTCCTTGACTTAGCCAAGGCTTGTCTTTTTACACGGACTATCAGGCTATCAGCCTTTTTAATGAAAGTTCATTCGTTCAAGTACATCAGTTTTGTTGAACACTCGTTCGAAGTTTTAAAAGCTCTTCAGTTCTTTTAACTAGTAGAAAATCTTACTGCCCTTTCGCTGGCTCAACGCGGCGAACTGGAGTCTTGAACCGGCTTTCTGGAGGAAAGCGGTGAAACTCGATACCTCAGCTGACGATCGCGGAAGAGAAATCCTCGGGTCTTCACGCAGAGAAACACACGTTTCCTCAGAAGACGTCAGATAACCTCGTTACACGACGAGGGACAGGGAAAGGGAAGCAATGTCTCGGAATTTAAAGGGTTGAAAGGGAAAATAAGACTTCAAGTGCTCCCACGATTCTCAGGCTCAGAAAACAGAAGCGCTCATTAGACTACAACGTCAGACGAAGCGCCGAGCCGTTGGACATGAAGTCTATTTATAGACTTCATGCAGTGTCGAGAGCCAGCGCGAGCTCACTTCCTTGAAGACTCCATCCACGAGGTCCTGCGCGAGCCTCTCTCATGAAGAGCGCACAATCTAAATGGGAAATTTCTGTATGCATTTCCCAAGGACCCAAAAACATTAAGCATTGGTAAATACAAATTTGAAAGCTGCTTTTAACAATAGCTAAATTAAGAGTTTCCAATTTAAAAACGATTCCTGAGTTAATTACAAACATTAAATTGAACTCCCAGTTTCTTTAATATTTACAATTATTTTATATTATATATAAAATAATTCAGAATCAAGCTAGATGACCTGTAACACCCCTAACAGTTCCTCCCCCCAAAGTTCGTCTCACAGGATGAGGTTTGTCTGGATGTAAAGCATGAAAAGATCTAACAAGTCTAGGGGCATGAACATTCCTTTATGGTTCCCAAGATCGTTCAGAAGGATCATAACCCTTCCAATCAACCAAATAAAACAAAGTACCCCGAATTCTCTTTGAATCCAAAATAGATGTAACCTCATATTCAACATGATCTCCAATAACCACAGGCGGTGGTGGATTATCAGGTCGAGTAGAAGGTTCAAATGGTTTCAAAAGAGATACATGAAAAACAGGATGAATACCATACTCTTCAGGCAAAACTAATTTTAAAGACACAGGATTCAGAATTTTCTCAATTTGAAAAGGCCCAATAAATCTAGGTTTCAACTTCCTGGGACCTTCCAACTGAATGTTTCTGGTAGACAGCCAAACTAACTGACCTTCCTTGTACAATGGAGAAGATTTACGATGAGAATCAGCAGTTCTTTTCATAGAAATTTTACTCTTGATCCACTGTTTTCTAGCCTTTTCCTGAATATCAATCAAAGATGTCAACCTGTCAGTAACTGCAGGCATGAACTGTTGTTCTTCAGGTAAAAGAATTGGAAGTGATCTAGGATGTTGACCCGTAAGAAAATAAAAAGGAGAACAACCCAAGGCTGAATGTGTGGTGTTATTATAAGAAAATTCTGCCCAAGGCAGAATTTCATCCCAATGACTAGAGGAAGTTGATAGCAAACATGGTAGACCCTGCTCAACATGCTGATTAACCCTTTCTGTTTGCCCATCAGTCTAAGGATGAAAGGAAGAAGACAAAGCTAACTCAATACCCAGTTGTTTGCTAAGTTGTGACCAGAATTTAGATATAAATTGAGGACCTCTATCAGAAATTATCTTTTAGGGAAGACCATGAAGCTTAACAATGTTTGATAAAAACACAGTACTAAATTCTGCTGCTGTGGGAATTTTGTGTAAAGGAATAAAATGTCCCATTTTAGACAACAAATCAACCACTACTAGGACTGTGGTAAAACCATTAGATTTAGGCAGGTCAGTAATAAAATCTAAACTCATTGTATGCCAAGGTTGAGGAGGAATAGTCATCGGATGAAGTAAACCCATAGGAACTGCATGTAAAGCTTTCTGTCTAGAACAAACTGGACAAGCTTTCACAAATTGCTGAATTGCCAGAAACATGTTTTCCCACCAAAAATGACGCTGGCATAAATCTAAGGTTTTATTAATGACAGGATGAGCAGCAATAGCCAAATCATGATTCCATTGCATAACCTTATCTTGTAAACTTTTTGTGGGAATAAAGAACTTATTTTTGTGATAAAACAGACCCTCTCTGATTGAATTCTCTTTCTTAGATAACCACTCATGAATGTTATAAGTTTTAAATTCTTCCTTAATTGAATCCAAAAAACTGTCAAAATGAATCTCAGCAGCTATTTTCTTCTGAGGCAGAATACTTGGTGGCTCCTTCACTGAAATAAGATCCTTTTCACAAACTAATCGAGAAAGTGTATGAGAAAACAACTGCTTATTTCCAGGTCGATAAGTAATAAAAAAGTCGAATTCACTAAAAAACTGTAACCATCTCATCTGTCTGGGAGTGAAAGCCTTTACCGTGGAATAAAATTGTAAATTTTTATGATCAGAAAATACAGTGATAGTATGTTTTGCCCCCAAAAGATGATGTCGCCATTCCTGAAACACATCTTTAATAGCTAAAAGCTCCCGTTCAGCTATAGTATAATTCTGCTCAGCTAACAAAAGCTTTCTAGAAAAGAAAGCAATTGGATGTAAATGACCAGAATTTGAATCCTTTTGAAGCAACACACCACCAATAGCTGTCTGAGAAGCATCTGCTTCTACAAAAAATGGCCTATCAGGGTCTGGATGAACTAAAATCGGAGCTGAAGTAAAAGCCGTCTTCAATAAAGAAAAAGCTTGATCTGCTTCTTCAGTCCAAGAAAAGACTTTTCCCTTCTTAAGCAACTGAGTAATGGGAGTAACGATTTCAGAAAATTTGGAAATGAACCGTCTATAAAAATTGGCAAATTCTAAGATTCTCTGTGTATCCTTAATTGAAACAGGAATTGGCCAGGTCAAGATTGCTTCAACCTTTTTAGGATCCATATGGATTTCCTCAGGTGACAAACAATAACCAATAAATTCCACCTTGGAGGCATTAAATACACATTTTTCTAATATTGCGAACAATGAATGATCTCTCAACCTTTGTAGAACTGCTTGAACATGTTGCACATGCTCCTCGGAATTTTTAGAATAAATTAAGATGTCATCAATATAGACTATGCAACAGACATCTAACAAATCATGCAAGACCTCATTGATAAAATATTGAAAGGCTGCCGGAGCATTACAAAGACCAAACGGCATAACCGTATACTCAAAAAGACCAAATTTCGTACGAAAAGCGGTCTTCCACTCGTCTCCTTCCTTGACTCGAATCAAATGATATGCTCCCCTAAGATCTAGTTTGGTATAGATACTAGAACCTTTAATTTGATTCAGAAGTACAGGAATTAACGGTAATGGATATCTGTTTTTAATTGTGGCTTTGTTAACAGCTCTATAATCAATACATGTTCTCAAATCTCCTGACTTCTTCGCAACAAAGAAGAGAGGAGACGAAACAGGAGAAGTGGAATGACGGATGAATCCAAGTTCTAAGAGTTCATCCAAATACTTCCTCAAATAATCGTTTTCAGGTTCAGTTAAGGCATAAATTCTGCTGCAAGGTAGAACAGCTCCAGGTACCAAATCTATTCTACAATCATAAACTCTATGAGGTGGCAGTTTTGTTGCTTCAACCGGATCAAAAACCTTTGAAAAATTCCGATACTCAACAGGAAGTCTATTTATTTCAGGATCCAAAGTAGCGCAAAAAAGAGGCCTTACTGGATCTCTAGTCTCTTGATAACAATGCAATTTACAAAAAGAAGATTCTAAAGTAACAGTTCTCTTAATCCAATCAATTCTCGTATTATGTAATTCCAACCAAGGAATACCCAAGATTACTCCAAACGTAGGAGCATCAATCAAATCAAAAACCACCTTTTCAGTGTGACCATTGTCAGCCACTAAGGTCAAAGGCTCAGTGTTAAAACGAATCATACCGGAAGACAATACCGAACCATCCACTGCTCTCAGTGGCTCAGGTTCTTTCTTGGCAACAAATTTCAAATTTAATTTATGAGCAAACGCAATATCGAAAAAATTCCCTGTGGCTCCAGAATCCAGAAGTACAGGAATACTATGCCTTTGTAGTGTGGTTAAAATAAAAACCATCCGAATTGTGAAATGTTTTGGAATATGTGCAGTTACATTAGTGACAAACTGAGAGATCTTAGAAGAAGATTTACTCGAAGAAACGATCTCCACTTTCCTCGAGATTCCTAGTTTTCCGACGGATTTGATGAAAGGGTCTCTATCACAAGAGCTTTTTTTTTAGCAGGTTTAACAGTACAATCCTTAGCAAAGTGCCCTGGCTTGCCACAATATAAACACAAGTTACCCTTACGTCTTCGCTCCTTCTCATCAGGAGTTAAAGGACCCTTAAACCCACCCGACTGAACCGGTTTAACCAAAGAACTCTTAATCTCAGAGTCTTTTTTCTCAACTCTAAATTGTGAACTTCTAAAATCACTGCTAGTTTTCTCATTCTTACGTTCACCTAACGCATGATTGAGCTTAACAACCAGATCCTGAAATTTTAAAATCTTCAGGTAGAATTACTATATGTGCAAGGGAATCTTTCAAGTCATCCTTAAGGCCCCTATAAAACAAAGAAATTCTTTTCACCTCAGGCCATTGAGTTTCAGTCAAAAGTCTATTGAAAGTTGAAATATAGGAAATGAGATCCTTTGTCCCTTGACGAAGACTCAGTAACTCATTATCTGAAGCCTGAACTAACGTATGTTTAGCAAAAATATTGGACATGGCAACCTTAAAATTTTGCAGATTGTGAAGCAAAGGGGCATTATTATCAACCAAGGGCATTGCCCAATTCGCAGCCACTCCCCCAAGATATGAAATTATAAATGCTACCTTAGCGGTGTCTGAAGAAAAAATCTGTGGTTTGCACATGAAATGCAGCTGACATTGACTAAGGAAGGTTGCAAATCTACCACTATCTCCGGAAAATCTCTCAGGATTAGCCAATGGGACAGAAGCTGGAGTAACTACCGTGACTTGGACTGGTTGAGTTCCATACTGATCTACAGAGGAATGTGACTGTTGAGCATCAATACCAAACCTAGTTGGTGCTAAAACTGGTTTTCTTTCCTTGGTAGGATCTCTCCAAACAGAAAACCCAGCCCTAGTTTCATCTAATTCCTGACGAAGCGATTGATTCTCCAATCGCAAATTCTCCATTTCCACATTCAATTTCTGCACTAACTGTGTCAACTGTGGAACATCCATGAGGATGAGTTTACAAAACCAAGAGGAAACGATTTGTAAAAAGGCTGGCTTCGTCTTCTGTTGCGAAAGTCCAGTGAGTCACTTCTGACGTTTCCTCTTGAAGCTGCAAACTCCCAACTCCCTCAAGGATCAATTGACACAATCAGGATCTCTACTCTGACTAAGCCAACTTTTCCCCAAGGGAAAGGGGAAGTGGACAGAGAAACCAACAACATATAAACAAACACTGGCTTCAGCTGTTGTTTCTCAAAGAGTGCTCCAGGCCGAGATCTTTCTTTAAATTGCGTTTCTCAGATTTCTCGCAGAACTGTTGTGAAAAGTTTACAGTTAATTACTTTTCAATCAAGTTATCCTGATCTCAAGATAATTAATAATCTCAAACATTTACTGACCAAAAGGTATGAAGGCCCTTGTTCACACTCTATCAGAAGTTGAATTGCACAGTCTCAAACTTAGTTGCCTTTTTGGAAAAAACATTACAAGGTCAATAAAAATTATCTCTAAAATGAAGTTAGTTAGTTAATTGGTTTTAGTGAACTAACTTTAACATACATGCAACAACTCATACCTGTGACTTCTGCAATTCTTTAAATTCCAGGATAATCTGCAGTTGGAAGATAATAAATGACAACAACCTACTGCATATAACTGCTGTACATTTAAATTAGTGTTCAAAAAGCTCCCTTGAAAACCCTTCCAACAAGAGCCCTTTTTTCAAGTTTCCTGAATTTCCTATTTACACCTCTAGTTCTTTACTGAGGAAACACAATTGAATAATTGCATTTGCCAAGGTTTGTTTCCAACTCTGGAGATCAAACAAATTACCTCTAACCTTAACACCAAGTAGACACTATTAATATACATTACAGGCTAAATCACAAAAAATTCCTTGACTTAGCCAAGGCTTGTCTTTTTACACGGACTATCAGGCTATCAGCCTTTTTAATGAAAGTTCATTAGTTCAAGTTCATCAACACTCGTTCGAAGTTTTAAAAGCTCTTCAGTTCTTTTAACTAGTAGAAAATCTTACTGCCCTTTCGCTGGCTCAACGCGGCGAACTGGACTCTTGAACCGGCTTCCTGGAGGAAAGCGGTGAAACTCGATACCTCAGCTGACGATCGCGGAAGAGAAATCCTCGGGTCTTCACGCAGAGAAACACACGTTTCCTCAGAAGACGTCAGATAACCTCGTTACACGACGAGGGACAGGGAAAGGGAAGCGATGTCTCGGAATTTAAAGGGTTGAAAGGGAAAATAAGACTTCAAATGCTCCCACAATTCTCAGGCTCAGAAAACAGAAGAGCTCATTAGACTACAACGTCAGACGAAGCGCCAAGCCGTTGGACATGAAGTCTATTTATAGACTTCATGCAGTCTCGAGAGCCAGCGCGAGCTCACTTCCTTGAAGACTCCATCCACGAGGTCCTGCGCGAGCCTCTCTCATGAAGAGCGCACAATCTAAATGGGAAATTTCTGTATGCATTTCCCAAGGACCCAAAAACATTAAGCCTTGGAAAATACAAATTTGAAAGCTGCTTTGAACAATAGCTAAATTAAGAGTTTCCAATTTAAAAACGATTCCTGAGTTAATTACAAACATTAAATTGAACTCCCAGTTTCTTTAATATTTACAATATTTTATATTATATATAAAATATTTCAGAATCAAGCTAGACGACCTGTAACACCCCTAACAAGAACAGTGCCACAATGTAGCCTAACAAATGGTCAAGTATTGAAAGTATAACTACTACTTGCGTTGAATTTCTTTGACATTGGCTACTACTACAAGAAATAGTACTGAAGGTGAAGGACACAGCAGAGTAATAATTTGCCACGTCTAGGAGGAGGATGTTCTTGATGACCAATCAAGTTGATGGCGCACATGAAAATCTGCTTTCATTTGCCAATAGTGACTCAGTGTCAAGCTGAGTAAGAATATATCCTCGGATTCCTTCACCAGCCTGTTGCTATGACCTTATCTTCCCAAGCAAGTGTGTGGAATTATTGCTGTCATTTAGTCACACATCAATCAAAACCACAGAGCCTGGGGGAAGAGGGTTAGGGTTTGAAAAATGGATGGGAATGGGGGTTTTTGGGAAAGTTTTGTTGAGAGAAGAAAAAAAAGTACAGCATGGACAAACAATAATTGTACCGTGAATGAAAGAATGCAACAGTACAGGGCTGCAGTAATAATTATGCGTTTTCACTTGCCTATCTCTGCACTCAGAGAAACACTTCTTACATTAAATTAGGTTTAAAAAAGTAGCAGAAGTAAAACCTATAGAATGGCTTTAGGGATGAATTTAGAAGCAGAGATCATAGAAATGCAGAGTCACACTCATAGAATTCACAGCAATAACATTATTTAAAAGATCATTAGAAAAGAACGGATACTGTATCTGTATGTTGTTGTAGTTGTCCTGTTGAATTTGGTAAGTTGCATGCATCCAACCATTCCTCTTATTAGCGGGACTCCTCCATTCCATCTGACGTTCCGTCCATCAATGTTGGTGACTAGAAGACACCCTGTCCACTGCCTGCCTGGCGGATGCTGAATTGCAGCTCGCTAATGTGAAGCCTGACTTCATCCTTTTTTTCCCATTGCACAGGCTGAAATTCGGCCTGTAAATATTGATGGAAAAAACAGGAAGTGATATTAGAACACCACTGACAAATAAATATAAGGTATGTATGCTGTGTAGTGCAAAAAGTCACACTTTGAGTTTCCTAATAGACAGTACAATATTTTTAAAGTGCCTACTCTGTCTGAGTCTCCTTTTGAAGGATAAATAAGTATGGGCGAATTAATTTAGCGGATCTTTCCCCTCAAGCTAGGTGTACTGTAAACTGTGTTTTAGAACAAAATTAGACCTTCCCAGCAGTGCTCCCAGACCCTGACTAAACCCAGTCACAAAAATGTAGAAGACCCCCAATCAGATCTCCAAAAACGAGCCCTAGTAGAAAATGGTGACAAAACGTACTTTGAAAGTAAAGTAGGCCCAAATCCCCCCTTACCCAACATTGGATTGTATTCAAACCACTTGCAAGCAAGCAAAAGTATCCATACCCAGCATTGCTCCAAGACTCGCAAACCCCCCCACAAACACCAGGAACCCCCACAAACAGCACCCCGAAAACGGTAGAGTGAGCGAAATCTCAGAAATTGCAAAAACTTTTTCCCCAGGGATTGTCTCCAAAACACTTTCTTTCGGGTATTAGACCTTCCCAGCAATGGCCCCAGAACTGTCAACCCGGGCAAAAACAAGTTTTACCCCCCCAACAAGCCAAAAGGCAAAACCCGGGAAAAGCCACCCTTAAAAAACTTTGGGCCTACCTGGAATTCAGTCCAAATGCGCTCTGCAGCTAGGCCCCAACTCCCCTTTTCCACCATGGATTTCCTGAAAATCAAATGCAATCAACATTAGACTGTGCCAGCAGTGCTCCCAGACCCCAAAACCCACCCACAAACACCCGGAACCCCCCAAACAGCACCTTAACGACAAGCAAGTCAGCAAAAACGGAAATAAAATGTCACCTACGATTTTGTCCAAACCACTTTTATCCAGTATTAGACATTCCCAGCAATGGCCCCAGACCCCTGCAGCCACCCGCAAAAAAGCAGAACACCCCCAAACAGGCAAAAAGCAAAAATGGGCCTACTAGCTTCAATTCTGTCCAAATACGCTGTGCAGCTAGGCCCTAACTCCCCTTTCCCAGCATGGATTTCCTGAAAAACAAATGCAATCAACATTAGACTGTGCCAGCAGTGCTCCCAGACCCCAAAACCCACCCACAAACACCCGGAACCACCCCAAACAGCACCTCAAAGACAAGCAAGTCAGCAAAAACGCAAACAAAATTTCACCTCTGATTTTGTCCAAACCACTTGTATCCGGTATTAGACATTCCCAGCAAGGGCCCCAGACCCCTGCAGCCACCAGCAAAAAAGCAGAACACCCCCAAACAGGCAAAAAGCAAAAATGGCCTACTACCTTCAATTCTGTCCAAATACGCTGTGCAGCTAGGCCCTAACTCCCCTTTTTAACCATGGATTTCCTAAAAAACAAATGCAATCAACATTAGATTGTGCCAGCAGTGCTCCCAGACCCCAAAACCCACCCACAACAACCTAAAATCCCGCCAAACAGCACCCCAAAGACAGGCAAGTGATTATAAGCGCAAAATCTTTTTCTGCTCCGATTTTCTCCAAACCACTTTTATCCAGTATTAGACCTTCACAGCAATGCCCCAGGCCCGTCAACTCACCCGCAAAGAAGTAAAACACCCCCACAAGTGCAGAGTCTTTCTTCATTGGGCGTATTCCAGCCATCTGCTTTGAGGGAAATAGGAGTCTGGAGGAGGAGGATAGAGGAGCATGTTCTTTGCGGAATGCAGACTGCGGCACCTTCAAATCAATAAGCAAATAAGTGAAGACAGTTCTGCTGATGGGCTTGTTTTTGTGATTAGGTGATTAAAGTTTTTTATATAGATTTTGCAAAACAAAGAAAGACAGACACACAGGAATAAAAGTGAATAGGAACGAAAAAGAAAGTTAGTGATTCATTGACTCATTTTCAGGGCTCTGCGTCGGGGAAGAAGAGCTCGTCCTCAAAAACTCTGCTAATTCAGACGGGAGTAGGTCAGTTAACAGGGAAGAACTTCCCTCATCTAAGTTGGTGTCCTCCTCGTCTTCTTCCTGCGTGCATTCTCGTATTCTGTAATTTGGTGGTATGAAGTGCTGATTCATCTTGATCGTTGTTAACCTCTCCACATTTTTGGGTGAGAGGCGGGTCCTTTTGGAAGTTACAATGCCACCAGCAGCACTGAAAACCCATTCAGAAGACACGCTTGCGAGTGGGCAAGACAAGTAATTTATAGCCAGGTTGGTGATCTCTGGCCACACATCTCTTTTCCCATGCCAATACGCCAATGGGTCATGAGGAACATGGACCTCTGTTGAGTCATTCAGATAGGCCTGCACCATCGACTCAAGGTTCTCCAGGGTTCCTCCACTTTGCTTACTTTTTTCTGGGACCATTTGAGAAGCAAACCCAAGCTGAGTTAGCCAATCCTCTTCTTCACACAATATTACTGTTGTGTCTGGTGCAGATGATACGGTTGCTGGTGTCGTTAACGGCTGAGAGGGAAAATCACTCACTTTGCCACAGCCACAGATGCAGAAGTGGATTTTTTTGACTGCGGATGGCCTGCTGATGCTGATGTACTGCCTTTTCCTTCAATTGCCTGCCGTTCTCTTTCAAACCGAGTGACTGACACAGCTAGCCAATGTTTGTACTTTGTAACATCTGCGTCATCAAAAGGAAAGGATACTCTGCCTGCCACTGCCTTTTTGTACCGTGGATCCAGAATAGTAGCACAAATGTAATGCTGTTTTGTGTGGATCATTTCAAGACGATCATCGCGAAGTAGGCGGTGTAATAACTTCTCCGCCAACTCAAATGCTTCTTCCTTTCCATCTTTTTCAAACTTAGAACACACCGCTTTCAGTCGGTGCTCTAGCATGCGCAACAATGGGATAGCTTTTCCCAAATTACAGTCCTCCCTGCTGACTGCACGCGTGAAGACCTCAAAAGGACAAAGCATGTCTGTCAGGCTTTTAACTAGGTCCCATTGCTCCACCTGCATCCTCATGTCTATCATAGGTGTACCCAGTTTAAAGAAATACTGATCAACTACCGCATACTGCTCATACAGACGCTCAAGCATGTAGAAGGTTGAGTTCCAACGTGTTGCCACCTCCTGGATGAGTGCTTTCACTGGCAATTTACGTTCATGTTGATGGCACCTCAGCTGCTTCCGGGCCTTAAAAGAATGGTTGAAATGTGTGCACATTCTTCGGCAGGTGGTCAGTAACTTGGAGACTGGACTTACTTCACTCAAGAATTTTTTAACAACCAGGTTTATACAGTGTGCCAAACACGGCACTCTGAAATAGTTACCCATATCCATCGCCTTAACTACATTGGCGCCATTATCCGTGGAATCATAACCAATCATGCGTTTTCTTGGGGACAGCCATTCAAAGACCTTTGTGTTAAACTCATGCAAAATGTTTTCTCCTATATGACTTTTCTCCATGGCAAACATGGCTATTGTTGCATGTTTCCGAGCAGCTTTATAAACTTTGTCCGAGTCAACAACTGCATTTATCTTTGCTTTAACCCCTGAAAAAGAGACCCAGTGTGCAGTGAGGCACGTGTAATCAGTGGCTGCGCAACTGGTCCACATGTCTGTTGTCAGATGTATAGTGTGAACAGCACTCTTCTGCAAAGCTGCCCCAATCACCTCCTGCACATCTTCATGTAGTGCTGGAACCGCAACTCTGGCAAAATAGAACCGGCTAGGAACCTTCCATTTAGGGCAGAGCGTTGCCACCATTTCAAGAAAACCCACCCCTTCCACAAAAGAAAAAGGGAGAAGGTCCAGCGCTAGCATTTTAGCCAGCTTAGTGTTATACAGATGCGCCGTTGGGTGGTTGCGTTCAAATGGCGCATCTGAAAACAACATGCTTCTAATGGTGGGTTGGACCATTGTACGGGATGATGATGACTTCTTCGACACAGTTACGCTCAGTGATGATGAACTTTTTCGCATTGGTGTCTCACTCTCTCCCACACTCTTAGTTTGGCTCATATATCTTGCAGGGGGTGTGCTGCTGAGTTACTGGGTGTAACTGAAGAAATGTTTGACGCTTCTTCCTCCTCGTCATCAGCAGATGAAACATCAACGGATACAATTTGTTGACTTGCAATTCGGTCTGCCTTGATCTCCCTTAGGTGCGCATGCCATTTGACAGTGTGCTGTCTCTCAAGATGACCTCTCTGGCTTCCGGTACCATAGTTGGTACCAAGCTTACCACGACTAACTTGAACCTTACACATGGTACAAATGGCTATGTTTTCCCTTGTTGGGCTAACACTAAAGTAGTCCCAAACTGCGGACTTCAAATGTCTGTGGGGGGCGGAGGAGGCGATACTGGGAATGCTGCTAATGCCAGATGAACTGGAGGATGTGTGTTGCCGAAAGTTAGTACGTTGTGCACTTACAGCACTAATTGAGGAAATGGAGGTCGAGGTGGATGGAGGTCCCTTCTGGCGAGAAAATATGGAAGCTGTAGGTGGTGGGGTACTAGTTAACTGCATTTGTGGTGGTCCCATTCCTACGTCGCCATCATCATCATCACGCTTAGCAGCATTTCGGGATAGAGTAAAAATGTCTGTTTGCTGCATGCCCGCTAATGCTGGAGTGACGTCTATGATGACTGTGTCGTCGTCGTGATAGTCTTCATCAGCAGGAGTAGTATACGCCACTTCTTGTTCAGCGTCATCATCACACTCCATAACTCTGAGACTTTCGGGGACCTTCCTTTTACGCTTAACTACCTTTGTCAGATCATGGTGTGCCTCACTCTCAGACAGGCCTGGTGGTTGCCAATGTTCATCCATATCATCAGAAGGTAGGGGGCTTGAAGAAGATGTAGACACCATCCTTGATCTTTTCCTTGCTGGGGATCTGGAAGACAATGATTCATCAGGAGGAGTGGCTTCCTCATATGAAACCTCGGCTTGAATGTCGATTTCCTGATGTGCCCCTAATTCGGGAGGAACAACTATTGTGGGCACTTGTGCCGCTCCATGCACCTCTGCTTGCGCCTCTCCTTGCGCCGCCACTCCTTCCACATGTACTTGGGTTTGTACTTGCAGCATATGTTGTTGTTGCGGCTGTGGTTGTTGAACACTCGTCAGATGAGTTACAACATCCTGTGTTGATTGAGGGATGCTGCTACTTTCTTGCGATTAGCCAACATCACTGGTCGATGGTGATTGAACAACTATACTGGCTGCCTTTGCAGCACTCAAGGGCTTGGACCTAAGTTGGCGTGGTGGTGGTGGTGGCACTGAGCCCAATGGAGCGGAGGTGCTGCTCCCAGCTTGGTCCCCAGCAGACCCTGCTGCTGCTGCAGGCGTACTTTTTTTTCCCCCAAAAATGTGGCGGTCATCACACCCGTCTCCTTGGTAAGTGGCGCCACTTGCTTCTTCTGCTCCTTACTGGCAACTTTCTTGCTAGAGGAGCTACAGGCAACTTTTTTAGGGGCCATCTTCTTCAGATGTCAGAATAGCAGGCCACAGTTGCACAAGTTGCAGAGTTGTCTGTGGCCACACGTGACGTTGTGCTGCACACACCGCAGCAGGACTTCTTCCTGGCACTGATGAGGAACGATGAGGCTGATGATTCGTCTTTCTGCATCTAAAAGCAAATGAAGCCAGAGGAACATCAGTTAAATAAATGTTGCATATGTAGCGCTTCAATTAATAGTTTGCAAGTAAGCATTTTTATTATACCCACCCCCCAAAATGGAAAGACCAATAAAATGCACCACTGACAGAGTACCCCTGGGCATAATGGATGAAAGCATGGCAGACTGGGTGCAGGCCTATGACACAACAAAGCACACTGCCTGGATTCAAAATGGCCCCTTGACCCCCACCACATGGCCAGGCCCTGCCTGGACCAGGCCTCAAAATGGCCCCCACCCACATGGCCATGCCCAATCAACACCCCAAAAAATCGAAAAACACACGAAAATCACCACAATCCAATGCCATCCATGCCCTCCATGATGTTTACATTCAAGACACCCCACAGAAAGACTAGGCCCATGCACCACTGAGTACCCCTGGGCAAAAGGCCCCAACAACAGCCAAAAATTCGTAAAAAAACACACAAAAATCACCACAGTCCAATGCCATCCATGCCCTCCAAGATGTTTACATTCAAGACACCCCACAGAAAGACTAGGCCCATGCATCACTGAGTACCCCTGGGCAAAAGGCCCCAACAACAGCCAAAAAATTTAAAAACACACAAAAATCACCACAATCCAATGCCATCCATGCCCTCCATGATGTTTACATTAAAGAGACCCCACAGAAAGACTAGGCCCATACACCACTGGGTACCCCTGGGCATAATGTGTGGAGAAGTGTGGCTCAATGGTTAGAGCAGGCAGATCTTGATGCAGAGCTCTGGCCAGGAACCAGGGTTCGATTCCCACCTCGGCGGGTCTCCGGCTCATTAATTCCCCTGACTGGATATTCTCGCCTCAGTGCCTGTTCTGATTATGGGTCCCACGCTGCAACTCTGGGCAATAGCTTGCTTAGTCTCCACAACGGCCCCAAAAGCGCTGGGATGCCTGGCTGCACCAGGAGTGGACATTTCCCAGGAAAGCCAGGAAGGGTTCCTAAGCGGTATACAGACAGCGCCGGGACACCTCCGGTGGAGGTAGCTGTGCGCTTTACAAATTCCGACATTTACATTTACATAATGGATGAAAGCAAGGCACATTGGATGCAGGCCTATGGCACAAAGCACACTGCCTGGATTCAAAATGGCCCCTTGACCCCCAGCACATGGCCAGGCCCTGCCTGTACCAGCCCGCAAAATGGCCCCCACCCACATGGCCATGCCCCATAAACACCCCAAAAAAATGAAAAACACACCAAAATCACCACAATCCAATGCCATTGTTGCCCTCCATGATGTTTACATTAAAGAGACCCCACAGTAAGACTACGCCCATGCACCACTGAGTACCCCTGGGCAAAAGGCCCCAACAACAGCCAAAAAATCGAAAAACACACAAAAATCACCACAATCCAATGCCATCAATGCCCTCCATGATGTTTACATTAAAGAGACCCCACAGAAAGACTAGGCCCATACACCACTGGGTACCCCTGGGCATAATGGATGAAAGCATGGCACATTGAATGCAGGCCTATGGCACAAAGCACACTGCCTGGATTCAAAATGGCCCCCACCCACATGGCCATGCCCCATCAACACCCCAAAAAATCGAAAAACACACAAAAATCACCACAATCCAATGCCATCCATGACCTCCATGATGTTTACAATCAAGACACCCCACAGAAAGACTAGGCCCATGCACCACTGAATACCCCTGCGCAAAAGGCCCCAACAACAGCCAAAAAATTGAAACACACACAAAAATCACCACAATCCAATGCCATCCATGCCCTCCATGATGTTTGCATTCAACACACCCCACAAAAAGACTAGGCCCATGCACCACTGTGTACCCCTGGGCAAAAGGCCCCAACAACATTAGCCAAAAAATCGAAAAACACACAAAAATCACCACAATCCAATGCCGTCCATGCCCTCCATCATGTTTACATTAAAGAGACCCCACAGAAAGACTAGGCCCATGCACCACTGAGTACCCCTGGGCAAAAGGCCCCAACAAAAGCCAAAAAATCGAAAAACACACAAAAATCACCACAATCCAATGCCATCCATGCCCTAAATGATGTTGAAATTCAACAAAACAGTTGCATCATGCACCCATAACTAACCCTGGTCCTACTGGATACTGTGGCTACCCACAATATATTTTATTTAATGTTCTGAAAAAGTTCCAAAATTGTAGTTGCAGCAACTGTAATGCTCCAAACAAACAACATCAACTTACTTGTGACATTTCTAATCCAAAAGTGATCCAAAGAAAGTCAAAAAGGCATCAAATCCAAATATCCAGCAGCATCCACAAAAAGTAGTCCTTCTAGGTCAAGATCCAAATCAAAGTGACCAGGACATGAACAAAGCACTGGGAGGAGCCTGCTGCAGAGGAACAGGAAGTTGGAGACTGTGGGGCACTTCCTTCCTCCCACCCCCCTGCCCCCAAAATGGACTCCTTGACAAAAATAGTGCAGGCAAATGTCAACCTGAGGAGTTATTCTGATAAAAATCATCATTTTCAATGTTTATGCCTGCTGGTGAATTTCTTGTGCGAAATTGCAAATTTTGCAATCTCGCAATTGCGAGATTGTCGCTGCCCGCCGCAACTACGTGATCGCAAGTGTTTACTCCCGCGATGCGTGATCACGGGCCTTTATGATGTACTCGCGTTGACAAAGTCTCGCTGTGCAAGGTGGCAAGCCGTGATGACGTAATCGCAGTTGACAAACTCCGCGGGATCCCGCAGCAAGATCCAAAATGGCGCAGCACACGCAAACATGGAGAAAAACAACTCTTCAAACGCTGAATGACTGTAAGTGAACGCTGCGCACTGCAAAATTGTATAATATTCTATTTGTCAAGCGTGACCAAGCAAAAAAATCCGCTTTGTGCGAATTTTCAGCAAATTCGCGAGAGTTCGCGGATTGCGGATTTGCCGAAAATCCGCAAAATCCGCGAGCGGAACGGATTTTACGTCCATACTTAGTCAAAACCTTACATTTGCTTGAAGCAGGTATAAGGATTGATACAGCATTGTGAGCAAAGGGGCCCATAGAGCATTGCTGGAGCTGTGTTATACTTGCAACCGAAGTCAAGCAATAATTAATCCAAAAATTACTTTGCTATTTAGTTTTGTTATTATTTTATAATAAGAATATGAAATATAATCTAAAAAATAAAATAAATATAAATATTGATATTAAAAATATAAGAAATTAGTAAGACATAATAATTAACACATTTATAAATTATCATTTACAAAACCTTTGAAATTCACTGAAAAAACCATAGGTTTCACACACGTTATAGTTAGGAATTAACTGAAGACTCCTTAGCCTCTTTTTTCTTTACCAAAGTTGACGATATCTATCAGGCATTCTCGGCAAAATCACTCCCTAGGACAGTTAATTCCTTCACTCTACCTCCAGCCAACACGTTCCCCAGCTTTCAACCAGTCACAATGGACCAAATCAAAATCATAGTGTCCACTATTAAATCAGGATCGGCCCTGGACCCCTGTCCACTCTCAGTGCTTCTGCCGGTAATGGACTCCATCATTCCATTACTTACCCAAGTCTGCAACTCCACTCTACTTGCAGGCACTTATCCAGACCCCTTAAAAAACACCCTACTAAAACCCCTGTTAAAAAAACCTTCCCTGGATAAAAATGAGCTAAAAAACTACAGGCCCATTGCAAGTCTCCCGTTTGTGGCTAAGGTGATCGAAAAAGCCATGAACATTCAGATTTCTGAATTCATTGAAAAACACCATCTCCTGGATGACACGCAATTTGGATTCCGGAAATACCATGGGACAGAGACAGCCTTGATTAAGGCCACCGATGATATCAGGGTAATCCGGGATCAGGGGGGAACAGCCATCCTGGTAATGTTGGATTTATCAGCGGCCTTCGACACGGTCGACCATACAATCTTGGTCGACCGTGTCGAGGGATATGGAATCTGCCACTCTGCTAAAGATCTCATTGCCTCCTTCCTGGCGAAAAGGACGCAGGCTGTCATCTTAGGCCCATTTCAATCAGCACAACTTTCATCTCCCTGCGGAGTTCCTCAAGGCTCATCCCTTAGTCCGACACTTTTCAACATTTATGTGTCGGACCTTGCTAAAACCATCAAAGCATACGGGATGAGCCTAACCTCCTATGCCGATGATACCCAGTTGGTACTGGCAATCAAAGGTGACGGAGATCAAGTGGCGGAAAAATTTAAGAAGGGACTTGTTGACATAGGAGAATGGATGGCCACTAATTGCCTTAAATTAAACTCAGATAAAACTGAGGTGGTCATATTTGGACCTCTTCTCCCAGCCTGGCCATCAAGTTGGTGGCCAGATGCCTTCGGTACCCCTCCCACCCCAACCGCCAAAGTTAGGAATCTCGGTATTGTGTTCGATGAAGGTTTACACTTCATGGATCATGCCAATAAAACAGTTTCCACAGCACATCTAAAACTAAAGATGATTAGAAAAATCCGACCTTTTCTCCCAGAGTCTGCCATCAAAACTTTGGTCACCTCCCTAGTATTTTCTGCTCTGGATTACTGCAACGGCCTCTTTCTCAACGCCCAATCCAGAGTAATAACCAAACTACAAACTATCCAGAACGCAGCAGCACGCCTGCTTTCAGGCAAAACAAAATATGAATCAATATCAAGAAGCATAAAGGATTACCACTGGCTCACCATTCGAAACAGAATCCATTTCAAGTCCCTTTGTATTGTGTTCAAAGCGCTCAATAACCAAGGACCTCACTTTCTGAAAGAGCAGCTGCAACCGTACAAACCTAGCAGAATGTTACGTTCAGCTACCCTCGGCCAACTGGTCATTCCTCGTACAAAGACGGTATCCTGGGGTTATCGACGCTTCTTGGTGGCAGCCCCGAAGCTCTGGAATACTTTACCCCTAAACATCAGGCAGAGTCCCTCCCTCCTTCACTCATGTAAGCTCTTAAAAACTTGGCTGTTCGATCAATCAATCAATCAATCAATCAAAGACATTTATAGAGCGCACTACTTACCCGGAGGGTCTCAAGGCGCTTGGGGGGGGGTGCTGCTACTGCTCGAACAGCCAGGTCTTGAGCTTCTTCCTAAAGGAGAGGTGGTCTTGGGTCAGGCGCAGGTCGGACGGGAGGGAGTTCCAGGTCTTGGCGGCCAGGTAGGAGAAGGACCTTCCTCCTGTTGTCGCTCTTCGGATGCGGCGGACGGCGGCGAGGGCGTGGTTGGTCGATCGGAGGTGGCGTTTGGGAGCATAGAAGTTGAGGCGGTTGTTGAGGTAGCTCGGGCCTTGGTCGTGTAGGGCTTTGTGTGCGTGGGTGAGGAGACGGAAGGTGATTCTCTTGTTGACGGGGAGCCAGTGCAGGTCTCTTAGATGTCAGGAGATGTGGCTGCGATGGGGGATGTCGAGGATGAGTCTGGCTGAGGCGTTCTGGATCCGCTGGAGTCTCTTCTGGAGCTTGGTGGTGGTTCCGGCATAGAGGGCGTTGCCGTAGTCCAGTCGGCTGGTAACGAGGGCCTGGGTGACCGTCTTCCTGGTCTCAGTGGGGATCCACCGGAAGATCTTCCGTAGCATGCGCAGGATTTGAAAACAGGATGCGGAGACGGCGTTGACTTGTCTGGTCATGGAGAGGGAGGAGTCCAGGATGAAGCCCAGGTTGCGTGCGTGGTCCGTCGGTTTGGGTGCGGTGCCCAGGGCGGGGGGCCACCAGGAGTCGTCCCAGGTGGAGGGCGAGGAGCCCAGGATGAGGACTTCCGTCTTGTCTGAGTTCAGTTTTAGGCGGCTGGTTGTCATCCACTCGGCTACGTCTTTCATCCCTTCGTGAAGGTTGGCTCTGGCGGTGGCGGGGTCGTTGGTGAGGGAGAGAATCAGCTGGGTGTCATCAGCGTAGGAGATGATGTTGAGGTTGTGTTGGCGTGCGATGGCCGCGAGGGGGCTCATGTAGACGTTGAAGAGGGTGGGGCTCAGCGAGGATCCTTGAGGGACGCCGCAGATGACTCCGGTGGCCTCTGACTTGTACGGTGGTAGTCGGACTCTCTGTGTTCTTCCGTCGAGGAAGGAGATGATCCATTCCAGTGCCTTCTCATGGATTCCGACGTTGCTGAGGCGCTGCACTAGGGTGCGGTGGCAGACAGTGTCGAATGCCGCGGAGAGGTCTAGGAGGATGAGGGCCGCTGTTTCTCCGTTGTCCATCAGGGTTCGGATGTCATCGGTGGCAGTGATGAGGGCGGTCTCGGTGCTGTGATTGGCTCGGAAGCCAGACTGTGAGGGGTCGAGGGATCCATTCGTCTCGAGGAAGGCGGGCAGCTGTTTGTTGACGTTCTTCTCGATGACTTTGGCTGGAAACGGGAGGAGCGAGATGGGGCGGTAATTCTTGAGTTCGGTGGGGTCCGCTGTAGGTTTCTTGAGTAGGGCGCTGAGTTCGGCGTGCTTCCAGCTCTCCGGGAAGGTGGCGGTGTCAAAGGAGGTGTTGATGATGTCCCGCAGGTGGGGTGCGATGACAGTGTCGGCCTTGTTGAAGACGTGGTGAGGGCAGGGGTCTGTCGGAGATCCGGAGTGGATGGAGTTCATCGTGCGGATGGTGTCTTCGGTGCTGATCGGGTTCCAGGCGCGGAGGGTGGTGGTGGGGGGCGGTGGTTCGGTCGTGGCGTGCGTCGGTTGAGTGCTGAAGCTGTTGTGTATGTCCGCGATCTTGTTGTGGAAGTAGGAGGCGAGGGAGTTGCAGAGGTCTTGCGAAGGGGTGATGTCGTTGTTTCCGGCGTTGGGGTTGGAGAGCTCTTTCACGATGTTGAAGAGTTCCTTGCAGTTGTGTGCGTTGTTGTCCAGCCGGTCCTTGAATGCAGTTTTCTTGGTGGCGCGGATCAGTTGGTGGTGCTTCCGGGTGGCAAGCTTGAGGGTGGTCATGTTGTCCGGAGTTGGTTCCCTTCTCCAAGCTTTCGCTAGGGCTCGGCAGTTCTTCTTGGAGCTCATGAGTTCGTCGGTGAACCATGGGGCCTTCTTGCTGCCGGGTCTGTTGGGCGGGGTCCTCAGTGGGGCGAGTTCGTCCGCGCAGTTGCTGATCCACTTCGTGAGGTTGTCGGCGGCCTGGCTGGGGTTCGCTGAGCTGGCGGGAGGGTGCTGGCTCAGGGAAGCGGCGAGCTGGTCGGCTGTGATCTTGTTCCAGCTTCTTCGAGCAACCTGTTGCTGGTGGTGGTGGATCGTCGTTCTTTTGAAGGTGAAGTGGACACAGCTGTGGTCCATCCAGTGGAGTCCAGTGGTGTGGCTGAAGGTGATGTCTTTGCTGGATGAGAAGACGGCGTCGAGTGTGTGTCCGGCGAGGTGGGTGGGGGTGGACACCAGCTGCTTGAGACCGAGGATGGCGAGGTTGTCGAATCAATGATTCTTCCGTCCCCACGTTTCTCACCACAAGTAACTGGTTTTATTAGCGCCAAGACGCCCGAGGGTATATGCTGCGCTTTATAAATATCAAAAATAAATAAATAAATAAATTAGCATTTAAAAAACCATGTACATTCATTGAAAAAACCATAGGTTTCACACGTGTTATAGTTAGGAATTAGCATTTAAAAAACCATGCAAATTCATTGAAAAAACTATAGGTTTCACACGTTATAGTTAGCTGAACATTTCTCCCATACAAAACCTTTGAAATTCCTCCATTATAGTTAGCTCAGCTAACTATAACTTGCGCGCCCCCAATGCACTGCTGATGCCGTCACATATTATATCACTCATGACATGGTCAGTGACATAAGTCATGACATCACTGATGACATCTACAATGACATCTCTGATGACATCACTGATGACATCATCCTTGTGGCAGACCTCCTCTCACTATAATATAACCTTTGATACACACAATCAAAAATAGAAACAAAAATTTTCAAAAAAATGGAGATACCAATACCAGTAACAACAACCTATTCAGTAATTCCAACATCTACATACACATCCACTCATTCACCAACAGTTCTATATAGTCACTCATACATGTACTCATTCATCATATGTACTCATACACCTATACCTCCTGTTATACACCGACACTCATCAATAGAGTTACTCACACACATACTCACACATGCATATAAACAATCAAATATCCATTTACTTGCATATACAGCTATACACCCACCACTACACTAACTTCTACAGAATCGTACACATACTTACTCTCTTAAACAATCACTTATTAAAACACATACTTATTTATACAGGAAGTCTTAGAATATCTCGGTCTCACATATACTCACTTACATACATCAATACTCACATATACTAGTTTAAAACATATGTAGTTACTCATAAAGATGCTATTTAGACAGTCATTAATTCACTAACACACCCATACACACACTCATACACCCATACAGTCGTGCACCCATGTTGTCTTCAAAACATATACAAACAGTGAGTCAGTCATTCATGCATGTGTGCGCTAAGTAATACTCCCCACCGAACCATACAGAGACTCATTTTGGTACTCAAAAAAACAACTAATAACTAAGCATGGGCGGATTTTGCGGATCCACGATTCACGAATTTGCGAATTCACGGATCGTGGATCCGCAAAATCCGCGGATTTTGCGGATCGGCGGATTTGGGGGCGGGGCTTCCTCGAGTGTGTGGGCGGGGACAAACGGACGGGGCTTCCATGCGAGCGCACATGCCTCTTGTGTGTATAAAAGGTCAGAGACCGATCAGAGCGGCAGATTAAGAGACAGAAGCTCCCGGTCACAGGAACAGCACGGGGATTGCGCTCGTGAAAGTCAAAGATGCAAATGCCTCTGGCCTGCATCACAGCGGATTTTCGATGGTATATTTGGGAAGAAGGCACACCTGCCCAGCCTCCACAACGCTCACGATTGATTTTGGGCTGATGAATGAGTCACTGAATTTAAGCTTCAACTAGGGCACATGCTTTATTGATATCTGCAAGTGTTTCCTGTTGAGGTTTATTTTTTGTGCCAGGACCGTCGTGCCAGAATGAACCCTGCCCTTCATATTTATTCAAGAAGACACCACCGTTTTTCCCCATCGTAAATAATTTATGATGGCGCCGGCAAGCTGCCAGCGCCATCCTGAAAAAGTTACTTAATTATCTTCAACAGGAAGCTCCAACTGATAAAATAAAGCAGGCGCTCGAGCCCCTGCTGTATCTTATCTATTAGAGCTTCCTGTTGAAGCTAATTAAGTAACTATTTGAGGATGGCGCTGGCAGCTTGCCGGCGCCATCGTAAATTAGGCTTTGAACTTTTGACCGCGGAATCCGCCGCTCGCGGATTGCGGATTTTCGGTAAATTCGCGAGAGTTCGCGGACCGCGAATTTACCGAAAATCCGCAAAATCCGCGATCGGAGCGGATTTTGCGCTCATGCTTACATATGCACACTCATGTGGCTACTCAGGAAATCATGTAGCCACTTATATACAAAGTGAGACACTGATACAGATATTTAAATATTTAAAGATTACTCGCTAATACACCTATTCAATAAGATATACTGAATAAGTCAGTTATACAATCAATTTTACAAACAAAACTCCATTTAGACATTTATTTACCCATTTATTCTTCCATCGACCTTTAGATATACATATATAAAAAATATTTATTTTTCAGAAAGACACACATTCAATTGATGATGTCATCTGTGATGTCATCAGGGAAGTCATTTGAAGATGTCATCAGTGATGTTATGAGTGATGTCACTGACCATGACATGAGTGATGTAATATGTGATGTCATCAGCAGTGCATTGCGGGCGCGCAAGTTATAGTTAGCTGAGCTAACTATAACGGAGGAATTTCAAAGGTTTTGTATGAGAGAAATGTTCAGCTAACTATAACGTGTGAAACCTATGGTTTTTTTCAATGAATTTGCATGTTTTTTTAAATACTAATTCCTAACTATAACGTGTGTGAAACCTACGATCTTTTCAATGAATATATATATATATATATATATATATATAGATATATATATATATTAGATAATTCTCGCCACACGCCAACACATACCAACTCCTTTTTCTCAGTCGGAAAAATGATGAAGAGTGAACACGTTTCTGGTGCCAAGTATTCAGTGCTTTATTCGTGCAATTTGTCAAAGACCGCCTAGTGCCCCCCATTGATGGGGAGACTGATACGCTCCAATTATCCCCTGTCTCTGCGAGAGCTAACCCTCCCATTACCGTTCACCCCGTCCACAATAATTCGTCCCCGGCACCCATAACAGTACCACCCCGAGGCCTCCTAGCTCATCCCCGCCATCCAATTGTCAACATCGTGAGCTAGATACTCCTCCCCCAAAGACCCCGGAGCCCGCTCTAGCCAATCCCTCCTCCCTCCCACCTTTACATGCCCCTGGGACAGCTCCTAAAACTTTACCCCCAGCCCTCTAGCACTCCAGAGCGGCTAAACTCACCCAGAGCATTCATAGCTCCATTCTGGACCTCTTGAACCTCCTCTACCTCGCTGAGATCTCACTTGCTAACCTCAAACCACCGCTTACTTCCCCCTCACCGAACACTGAGCCCCCCCAAGCTCCCACTCCCACTACCTCTGAGACATCGTCTCCCACGTAAAGTGCCCTGCCTCCTCTCTGAGGAGGAATCCTGCGCTCTCGCACTCTCCTATAACGCTCCTATTGTCTCCTCCAATCCCTAGACCTCACAGAAAGCAAAATTCTAGCCATTCTCCAAGACCACAACAATGTCCCAACCATCCCCCGCCTGCTACATATGAGTTCTGAACATCCCATCAGCACAGTTACCATCATCCCCAACAGGCGAGCCACTCTCCATAACAGAAGAGTGGTAAAAAGCAACCTCGTGCCTGTATCTATATCCGCCCAGACTACTGACACTCCTCCAGACATCCCCCTATCTGGTCTATTAATCAACTGCCGGTCAGCAGTCAAACATGCCGCTGATATTGCTGAACTCGTCCTGGACAAAAACCTAGACCTAGCCATACTAACTGTATCTTGGCTAAACGAATACTCTTCCCCCTGTCTGGACCTATTACTCCCGCCTAGAGGCATTGCCAGTATCTACCGATCCTCCCTGCTTGTCACAGAACTAACAACAATCTCCACTGACTCCTGCGAATACCTCGCACTCTCCATCAGCAGCAACTCATTACACCACATTTTCTACCACCCCCCAGGCTCCAACGACTCTTTCACTGCCCACCTCTTGGAAATCATGACAACAAAGATTTCATCCAATTCCACAGAGATTTTCCTGGGTGATTTCAACCTGCACTGGAACGACACTAAAGATCCCCACGTCAATGCCGTCAAAGACCTTTTAAGTGACCTAGCCCTGACTCAAGCCTGCTCACTGCCAACCCACTCAAAACGGGCCATTCTCGACTGGATCATCTCTAAGGACTCCGCTGTCAGGCTCATCTCCATAGACCCTTGTGGCCGGTCTGACCATCACTCCATCTCTTTCATTTTACCAGGGGTCCGCAAGACAAAGTCATCTCAACCAGTGATTCCCAAATGCCGGACCAGAGATACTAAGAATCTCGACCTGATGAGACTAGAGTCCCGTTGCAAATCAGACCTCCCCCCCCCTTCGCACATAACCATGGTCAGTGACCTCAATGAGCATTACTCATCATCCATCTCAAACATCCTGGACGACCTTTTCCCCCTTAAACTAAAAAGAACTCAAATCAAAGACAGAAACCCGTGGTTCACTGGCACCCTCAATATGGAGAGGAGATCCCTACGGTAATCTGAAAGAATCTGGAGACAACACCCCTCTGCAACGCATCTAAAACTCCTCCGCCAAGCGAGACATGCCTACAATAAGCACATCCTCAATTGCAAAAAAGAATATTTCAGATCAGAACTGGGGAACGCCAAGAATAGACCCCAAAAGACTACCTGGGCTTGCCGGAGTATCTGCTACAGCGCCTCCAGGTGACGCAGAACGCGGCGGCAAGAGCCATTTATGGCTTAAATAGACGAGCTAGGGTGGCGGGCCTCTTGCAGGCCCTACACTGGCTGCCTATCCGCAAGCGTATTATTTTCAAGACGCTGACTCTGGCCTATAAGGCCCTGCACTCTGGAGGCGCAAAGTACCTCCAAAGGAGACTGTCTTTTTACCATCCGGCCCGGGCGCTTAGATCGGAGTCACAGTTTTTGGCTGTGGTGCCGCGCGTACAAAGAGCCCGCATCGGGGGTCGCTCCTTTGGGTTGCGTGCCCCCCAGCTGTGGAACTCCTTGCCGCTGACACTTCGGGGCGCCACTAGCCTGCTGGCTTTTAGGAAAGGTCTCAAGACTTGGTTGTTTACTCTATAGGCCTTTCTCTCCCCTTTCTATTTTTATTCCCTCTCTGTTTTTATTGTCGTGTTATGTTATTCTCCTGTAGGTCTCGCTGTGAAAGCGCCGGGATACTCTTTTTGAGTCGCCGCGCGCTATACAAAAGAAACATAACATAACATAACATAACATAACAAAAGCTCTTCGAACTGGTCAAACTCCAATTTAATAAACTGGAAAAAACACCGAAAGAATCCCCCAAATCGCTTATTTTGTCCGATGAATTCTCCTCTTTCTTTGCTGAAAAAATATCGGCACTAGGAATTGAACTCAGTACCACCACCTACTCCCAACCACTTCCCATCCTGCCCCCTTCTTCTGCACCAACCGTCCAAGCCCCACAAGAACAAAGCCCACTGGACTGACTTCGAATTCTATACCGAAGATACTATCTCAAAAATCTTCTCTACATTAAAGCCCAATAACCACTTCAACGACCCGCTACCCTCCAACGGCCTCGCTGCTGTCTCCCAATTCATCGTCCCTTGCTGGCCTACAATTATAAACGCCTCTCTTCAACAAGGCCTGATCCCAGACCCCTTGAAAGCCGGCCAAGTCCTCCCCATTTTGAAAAAGCCCACACTGAACCCAGCCTCCACTGACATTTTTAGACCTATCTCCAATATCCCGCTTTTAGCCGAAGTTTTGGAGAAGTGTGTACAACAACAGCACATTAACAACTTCCACCTACTTGACGACTTTCAATCTGGCTTCGGACCAGGGCACAGCACTGAAACTGCTATGCTTCACATCGTGGATGATGCCCTCCAAGCCCTAGACCCAGGCAAAACCTGCCTTCTAATCCTGCTTGACCTATCCTCTGCCTTCGATACGGTCAACCATGAAAAACTACTTGAACGCCTCAAATTCAGGATGGGTTTGGATGGCGTGGTACTGGAATGGTTCAGGTTCTTCCTCCACAACCGTTCTCAGAGATTTCTCATTAACGGCAGCCTATCAGTTCCCACCCTGGTCATGGTTGGAGTCCCCCACATCAATATCTCTTCGCTCAAGGAGATCCTCCGCCTGAACGAGACCCTGGAAATTACCGTTCAATGGCTAGCCAACAACCAACTCAAACTTAATGCAAAGAAAACGGAATTTCTCCTAATCTCCCCTTCAAAAACCAACCCGGAGATTCATAATTGGATCAAGACCATCACAGCCCTGAACTGCCCACCAACCATTGTGGACTCGGCCAAATCCCTGGGCATAATCCTCAACTGCAACCTAAACATGTGAGACCACATTGACTCAATGGCTAAAGCAGCCAGATTCCACTTGAGCTACCTCTGGAAGCTGAAACCTTTCATCGATGCTCCTGACCTAAAAATTGCAGTTCAAGCACTAGTCATCTCCAGACTGGAATATGGCTGTTCCACCCTCACTGGACTGCCCAAGATATCCCTAGCGCCTTTAAAAGTTTGCCTCAACGCGGCCGCCAGGCTACTTACAGGCACCAGGAAGTTTGACCACATCTCGCCACACATGAAAGCACTGAACTGGCTCCCTCTAGAGGCCAGAATTCCGCTGAAACTTCCATGCATTACACACAAGGCCCTATACACAAACTCCCCGGCCTATTTGGCACAGAAACTAGTGCTATCTGGAGGAAGCAGGAAACCTCCTACTCCAACCTGCCTCCTTTCAGAAAAATAGAAACTACAACAGAGCGTTCACCGGAGCAGCACCAAGAATTTGGAACTCTCTCCCTCCTTCCATCAGAAGATTCCCTTCTCTAGGATGTTTCAAAAATGAGGCCAAAATCTTTCTCATGGGTAAATTCCTCGTCTAAGGCATATGCGCAATCACTGCATTGCCTGACTAATCCAAGACTAACACTTTTCCCAGATCACCAACTCCTTACACCGAGAACTTATAGGTCCTGCGCAATTACAAACTTTCTTCGTGATTGTAACCTTACATGTTGATCTTGTATATTTCTGCACTAAACTTTTCTTATTTGTAGCACTGTATACCATGTAAAGCGCTCTGTTACCCTCACAGGTCAAGTTCGCGCTCTATAAAAAATAATGAATAAATAAAATAAAAAAATAAAAAATCATTGAATGATGCAATCGACGAGGGCATTTACAGCGTAAAGTATGCGTCTTTTGACAAGGCAGTAAAGATGTTGAGAGTTCTGGGTCCCGGGGCATTGATGGCAAAATCAGATATTGAATCAGCTTTCCGACTGATGTCAGTACACCCTTTGGACCAACACCTGCTGGGTTTTTCCTTTGAAGGCAAATACTAAATGGATATGTGTATGCCCATGGGTTGCTCCGTGTCATGTGCATACTTTGAGACATTCAGTTCGTTCCTGGTTTGGGTTATGAGACAGACAACCGGGCACCAGCATGTGATGCATTACCTGGACGACTTCCTTTTGCTGGGTGTAGCGGGCTCTCAGGATTGTGCGTGGGCATTGCAGGAATTTTGCTTTTGGGGTCCCGCTGGCACCAGGAAAAACGGTAGGGCCGTCGGCATGTTTGGAATTCTTAGGCATTGAATTGGACTCTGTTGAGGGTTGTTTCAGGTTGCCCAAAGAAAAGATTGTGAAATTCAGAGCAGCCCTACAGCAATGTTTGGTTAAAGAGAAGTTCACATTGCAGCAGCTGCAACAGACCGTTGGTCAGCTGAATTTTGCATAAAGAGAGAAACCTATGCGACGCCCATTATCACGCTCAATCGCATAGTCCATGAAGGGCCTGCTGGACAAGTATCATCACACGAGACTGTCAGCCAAAGTGCGCCAGGACATGCGGATTTGGATGGCATTTCTGGAAGACTTCAATGGCAGGGTGGTGTGGTGGGGCCCCCCACTACGTCGGCGGAGTTAGGTCTATTGACCGATGCTGCTGGCAGTGTGGGATTTGGCGCCATACTTGGCAACAAGTGGGTGGCACAAAGGTGGCCGGAGTGGTGGGAAGAAAGCGGTTTGACAGCAAACATTGGTTTCCTAGAGCTCTTCCCAATATGGGTTGCACTAACGGTCTGGCCTGAACAATTGTCCAATCAATCTGTGGTCTTCTGGTCTGACAACATGACTGTAGTGGAATGCATCAATCAACAGGCAGCGCGATGTAAGTTTATACTCCGCCTCATTCAGGAGATTGTGCTAAGGTGCTTAAAGTTGAATGTGCAATTTAGGGCCAGACGTGTCCCAGGGGTCTTGAATAACGCGGCTGACACCCTCTCTCACTTTAAGATGCAGGTATTAAGGGAACACTTACCTGCTGCAAAAGCTTCACCAGCACACTTCCCAACAACACTTTGGCAAATTGGTGCCCCTAACTACAGAACCTCGTGGCAGCCAGCTTTGCCCCTAGGACAAGGACAGCCTACGAAGGGGCGTTCATGTCTTATTGCAATTTTTTGGGACAAGAATGGGAAGTTAAGTGGGGGCAGGAGGTGAATTTTACCTTATACTTGGACGCACTGCAGGGAGAGGGGCGCTCAGCGGCAACAGCTTGCAGACACAAAGTGGCTGTCTCTTTCTTTGCATGGTTAAAAGGTGTCAGGGACCCCACAAACAGTTTTTTAGTGCGGAAGGCATTGAAGGGGTGGCGACGCCTACAGGCAAGCACCACTAATTACAGATGGCCAATAGGTTTGGAACGGTTGGCTCTAGTATTGGATGCCTTGTCTGACACATCTAGCTCCCCGGGGGAAGTATTCTTATTCAAAGCTACGTTTTCTTTGGCCTTTTCTGGGGCATTGCGGGTAAGTTAACTGGTGGCCAACAACAAACTGGACAGGTTGGGCGGGTTTCAGCTGGACGACATCACGATAAAGGGTGAGTCGATCTGGATAACTATACGGAAATCAAAAACTGATTAGGAGGCCAGGGGGGATAGCCTGGTACTACACCGGGCACCGACCAACCCGTGCTGCCCAGTGACACACGTGGAGGCATTCACCAGGCAACTGGTGGTCGGGATAATGGGGGCATTGTTAATACATGCGGATGGTACTCCATTGACCAGGTTCCAGTTCCAAAGAGTGTAAGCAATGGCAATCGCCAAGGCGGGTTTGAACTCCAAGGAATTTGGGACACATTCTTTCCGAATAGGTGCGGCCACTGAAGCAACAGCAAGAGGGTTGCATGCCAGCAGTGTAAAGAGGATTTGGAGGTGGTCTTCCAATGCCTATAAGCGTTATGTGCGGCAGCACATGTTGTAAAGTACTAGCAAACCAGCCTGACACCTGCCTTGTTGTCTGTTCTCTTTCAGTTTCTCGATCCTGTGAGGCAGGGCGGAAACTGGTACCGGCTCATCAAATATGATCACCAGCAACACAGCAAAAGCAAGAAGACAGGAAGAGGACACATGTAGTATGGGTCATTGGTCATTCTTATGTGAAATGTGCTGAGCCATTTTTCCTTTCAGGTGATTGTAGATGAAGGGCGGAGAGCGGGGGTTTCCAGGTTTCCTTTCATGGTAGAGGGGGGCTCTGCCTTAATCAACTTAGGGGCTTCTTTCCCGACTTACTCAACAGACACACCCGCTGCCCTCAATTGTTATCTTACATCTCAGGGGAAACTATTTGGTGATGCTGGGCAGAAGGGTCCTGTTAGAAGAGATTATCTCGGCAGCGGGTTGGCTGGCGAAGTTGCTCCCAGATTGAACCATAGTGTGGTCTCAGTTAATACCTAGACTCCAGTGGAGGGGGGGTGAATCAGTTAGGGCGTTGAATCACTCAGTAAAGAGGGTCAACAACAAGATAGAGAGGCTGTTCCGAACACCTCAATTGCAGAGTATTCCACATGGGTGCATCTGGGGGGATCATTTCTACTTGCAGGATGGGGTCCACCTGACCGAGACAGGCAATGACTTACTAACAAGGAACATATTGGCATTGATTAGAAGGTTTCGTGAGGTAGGTATGACCTTTCAGTGTAGGAGGTTTGGGGGGGCCAGATAGTCGGTCAACTATGCTGGCCTGTGGCGGTCAGGTCATGATCGGTAGCCTTAGTTTTGTTTGTGGCTGGATTTGCAATATCGGAGCAGAAGGAACAAAAATAAAATTCCTGCTACTAGTCCCAAGATGAGAGGCAGGCCGCCAAACACAGAGTGCACAAAATTCAGGAAGATGCTCAGGACTATTTAAAAGGATGCTAATAGTCCCGAAAAAATTGTCTTAAATACATGTGCGATGCCACTGGTATCAGACATTGTTAAGATTTGAATTAACATTTCTACGAAATGCACGGGGCAATTTGTTGATAATAATGCATGTGTCTCTGCCGCTGTCCTTGCAACTTGCAGATCATACGTATCTCTAGACGAGGTTAAAGGCACAGTAGTTTGTAAAAGAAATTGATTTCATTCTGCTTAATGTATCAATTCAAACAGAAGAGATATTTAGAGAAGGCCATATCGTTGCCTCCTTGTCTGGTTTGCTGTTTGGATACAATACTTGCATACAGCAAGTGACCATGGAAGTTACACAGACGAGATAGGCCCTTCCTGGCACCATGCCACAACAACTGCGGTCACTTATTATAACGTAACTGCTGTTGGAAAGTTGTCAGAAAAAAGGCTCTATCTGTGTCGCCGGGGTGCCGTGAGGTGGCACGAAAGGTTATTTGATGAACCTTTGCAGGCTCCATGCAAGTTAATTCCTTGACACAGAAGTGTACTGCTTACTGAATTTTTACAGTTATTACCACTAAGAAATACCTCTTTTTCCCCCCCACTGTAACATTTATGGGAATAAGGTAGATTCCAGGTCGACTTGATTAGGTATGGGCGAAATTTGCGAACTCGCGTTCCGCGAATTCGTGCAAAAACGAATTCGCAATCTGCCAAATCCGCAAATTTGTGCAAATTTGTGGATTTTTGGTTTTTTGCGCGTTCGCGGGGGTTTTTGCATGTTTGCGGGGTTTTTTGCCTGTTTGCGGGGCTTTTTGCGTGTTTGCTGGCCACTTGCATGGCGAAGTTACCCATGCAGTCGTGTATGGGCACAGCACCCTCTGGTTCACCACGGCCACCCTCTGGTTCATCACTGCCACCCTCTGGTACACCACTGCCACCCTCTGGTTCACCGCTGCCACCCTCTGGTGGTTCACCCCTGCCACCCTCTGGTTCACCACTGCCACCCTCTGGTTCACCACTACCACCCTCTGGTTCAACACTGCCACTCTCTGGTTCAACCCTGCCACCCTCTGGTTCCACACTGTCACCCTCTGGTTCACCACTGCCACCCTCTGGTTCACGACTGCCACCCTCTGGTTCACCCCTGCCACCCTCTGGTTCACCCCTGCCACCCTCTGGTTCACCACTGCCACCCTCTGGTTCACCACTGCCACCCTCTGGTTCAACACTGCCACTCTCTGGTTCAACCCTGCCACCCTCTGGTTCAACACTGTCACCCTCTGGTTCACCACTGCCACCCTCTGGTTCACGACTGCCACCCTCTGGTTCATCACAGGACCTCTAGTTCACCACTGCCACCCTCTGGTTAACCACTGTCATCCTAAGGTTCAGCACTGCCACCCACTGGTTCACCACTGCCACCCTCTGGTTCACCCCTGCCACCCTCTGGTTCAGCACTGCCACCCTCTGGTTCAGCATTGTCACCCTCTGGTTCACCACTGCCACCCTCTGGTACATCACTGCCACCCTCTGGTTCACCACTGCCACCCTTTGGTGCACCCCTGCCACCCTCTGGTTCACCCCTGCCACCCTCTGGTTCACCACTGCCACCCTCTGGTTCACCACTGCCACCCTCTGGTTCAGCACTGCCACTCTCTGGTTCAACCCTGCCACCCTCTGATTCAACACTGTCACCTTCTGGTTCACCACTGCCACCCTCTGGTTCACGACTGCCACCCTCTGGTTCATCACAGCACCTCTGGTTCACCACTGCCACCCTCTGGTTAACCACTGTCACCCTAAGGTTCAGCACTGCCACCCCCTGGTTCACCACTGCCACCCTCTGGTTCACCCCTGCCACCCTCTGGTTCAGCACTGCCACCCTCTGGTTCAGCATTGTCACCCACTGGTTTACCCCTGCCACCCTCTGGTTCATCACTGTCACCCTCTGGTTTATCACTGCCACCCTCTGGTACACCACTGCCACCGTCTACCGAGACCTTTTGTGACGCAGCAGCAGCACAAAAGATGCACCATGGTGCTGGGTATTAACAACGTGACGCATCTCTCTGTGAGATGCGTCACGTTTTAAAGCCATGTGCCATCAGGAGGCTTTCCGACTCAGCCTCCTAAAAGTGGCTGAGTGAAATCTACAAGATTTCACTCAGTCACTTTTAGGCCAATGCTGCGTCAAAACCCATCGCCTGCTTGAAGCAGGCGCAAGGCTTGATGCAGCATTGGGGAGATAGTGCACACCCAGAGCATTGCTGGAGCTGCGTCGCAAGCGCGACGCAGCTCCAGCAATGCGCTGCTTTTACAGCACAGATACGAGACGTATCTGTGCCGTTTTTGCCACATGGTGCGCCGCATTGTAAATGCGGCGCACCATGGGTGGCGGAGCTGCGGCGCACAATAAATGGCGCATCCCTGGGGATGGGCCAGTTATTGTAAATCTGCCCCTATACATTTAGTCAACGAGGGAGCACTTACTGATTAGACAGTAGAAAGTACTCCAGTTGAGTAGAGGTATTGCACAAAAAGGTGGCATCTTCGTGGACAAACATGCAGGGCGGGATCAATTCTGCCCCCTGTTAGACTCGTTTTTTTGGGCCCTTCTGCCCTCTGTTATTCCCTTGTTTTTGTACCCTTCTGCCCTCTGTTAAACTCGTTTTTGTGCCCTTCTGCCCTCTGTTAGACTCGTTTTTGTGCCTTTCTGCCCCGTTAGACTCGTTTTTTGTGTCCTTCTGCCCTCTCTTAGACTCGTTTTTCCCTTGTTTTTCTGCCCTTCAGTCCTCTGTTAGACTGTTTTTTTGTGCCCTTCTGCCCTCTGTTAGACTCGTTTTTCCCTTGTTTTTCTGCCCTTCTGCCCTTTGTTAGACTGCTTTTTGTGCCTTTCTGCCCTCTGCATCACCACATCATCACTCAGCGCTACACCAGCATCACTCAGCTCCACCACATTATCGCTCAGTACCACCACATTAACACTCAGCACCACCACAGCACCACTCAGCACCACCAAAGCATCACTCAGCACCACCACAGCATCACTCAGCACCACCACAGCACCACTCAGCACCACCACAACATCACTCAGCACCACCACAGCATCACTCAGCACCACCACAGCATCACTCAGCACCACCACAGCACCACTCAGCACCACCACAGCATCACTCAGCACCACCACAGCATCACTCAGCACTGCCACAGCACCACTCAGCACCACCACAGCATCACTCAGCACCACCACAGCACCACTCAGCACCACCACAGCACCACTCAGCACCACCACAGCATCACTCAGCGCCACCACATTATCACTCAGCACCACGACAGCACCACTCAGCACCACCACAGCATCACTCAGCACTACCACAGCATCACTCAGCACCACCACAGCACCAATCAGCACCAACGCTGCACCACTCAGTGCCACCACAGCATCACTCAGCATCACTCAGCACCACCACATTATCACTCAGCACCACCACAGCACTGCTCAGCACCACCACAGCATCACTCAGCACCACCACAGCATCACTCAACAACAGCACCACTCAGCACCACCCCAGCATCACTCAGCACCATCCCAGTATCACTCAGCACCACCACAGCACCACTCAGCATCACCACAGCACCACTCAGCACCACCACAGCACCACTCAGCACCACCCCAGCATCAATCTGCGCAACCATTCAACAACAACTGGTTCAAATATGTTCTCTCAATGTTTCAAACTTTATTACAAATGTCACAAAAAGATGTTAATATTTCACTTCTGTTCTTGGATTTTCGTCACAATAAAATACACTGAACATAATCTTCACAAAAGTTATTTACAAAAGTTTAAGCTATTGCCATTATAAATTAAAATCACTTTTATTTAAGTATTAATTATTTAAAAATTAAAAGCCATTGTAATTTGTAATATCAATACAGCTAAGGCACGTAAATACAAAACATGCGAGACCTATTGCATTGCAAATGCTTGTTTGTACTTTGTCATCTACGAGATCTTTGCAATGTTTCAAAAAAGAGAAAGAGAGAGAGATAGAGAGAGAGAGGGAGCGAGAGAGAGAGTGAAAGAAAGAAAGAAAGAATGAAAGAAAGAAAGAAAAAAGAAAGGAAAGAGAGAGGGAAAGAAAGAAAGAGAGAGAGAAAGAGGGAGAGTGAGAGAGAAAGAAAGAGAGAGAAAGAGAGAGAGAGTGAGAAAGAGAGGATGTGAGAGAGAGAAAGGGAGAGAAAGAGAGGGAGAGAGAAGAGGAGAGAGGGAGAGAGAAAGAGAGAACGAGAGAGAAAGGAAGAAAGAGACAGAGAAAGAGCAAGAAAGTAAAAGAGAGAGAGAAAGCGAGAGAGAGACATGGAAAGAGAGAAAGACACACAGAGAGGGAGAAAGAGAGAGAGGATGAGAGAGAGAAAGAGAAAGAGAGAGAGAAAGAGGGAGAGTGAGAGAGAAAGAAAGAGAGAGTAAAAGAGAGCGAGAAAGAGAGGATGTGAGAGAGAGAAAGAAAGAGAGGGAGATAGAGAGAAAGAGAGAGAGAACAACGGAGAAAGAAAGAGATAAGCAGAGAAAGAGGAAGAACTTGAAAGAGAGAGAGAAAGAGATAAATAGAGCAAGAAAGGAGAGGAAGAGAGAGATAGATAGAGAGAAAGAGAGAGAAAGAGAGGGAGAGAGAGAACGAGAGAAAGAAAGAGAGGCCGGATATCTGAAGGGCCAGATTCCTGAATTGCGTCTACAGAACATACAGCTTTTTATTTTTAGCAAAATGCACATGGAAATTGTACTGTAAAGGTCTCTTTTAGTTTAACCCCTCCTGACAACTCAAAATGGGTGTATTTGCCATCCTCTCCCTTCTTCCTGTTTTTTTATATCTGTAAGTGCTTCCTGATGAGGTTTAATTCCTGGGACAGGTGCCTTGTTGCCTACTTGTAACTATTCTCTGACCCTGCTTCAAGGGTCAGAGCAGGGTCAGAGAATAGTTGTAAGTAAGCAACGACGCGCCAGGAAGCACTTAGCAGCAGGTGCCCAAGTTGAAGTTAATTTCTTTGTAACCCTTTTGTAAAAGGTTATAAAGAAATTAGGTTCAACTTTTGCACCTGCTGCTGTAACCCTTGCTTGGCTGAAAATTCGTCCCCGCTGATTTGCGGATTTTACCACGATTTCGCGAGATTCGCGCATCGCGAAATTGCGGAAAATCTGCAAATTCGCCCGCAAAACGGATTTTACGCCCACCCTTAGACTTGATGTAACCTTTACCCAACCTTTCAAACAGGCCTGCAGGTATATGCTTTTGGCAATATTGAAACTGAAAAGTCGTTATCAGAATTGTAATTGTGCCATGTATTATCCATTCAATGACGGGTCTTTCAGGGACTGTCAATGGCAATTTTTCTAGTTTTTCAATGCTCTGCACCGTATAGTCTGATTATAGTAATTTCAGGCAGTGTGGATTTTTTTAGCCATTCGAGGCATAGTTTTCCTACACTGTATGTTGTAATTATCCCTGGATGTTGTCTCTGGGAATATCTTGGGTCTGGCCTGGTCTGTTTGAACCCCTGTCTTTTCTTCAGGAATCTATCTTGACAGTTATTAGTGTCTGTGAGCCAAGTCAACCATTTTCTCCAATAAGGATTAGTTCTGTTTGGTTGTAAAATATGAGATACGTCTATTTCCGCATCTGTAGAGCTATTACTATCAGGTATGGGCTTTGGTATAGACGGTTTGTTTAAGTCCTTTATCTTGGCTAGGCCAAGACAGGTTGTTTGTTGAATGGTGTCATTCAGTAACATTATTTGTTCTGGGATCATGCAGGCTCTAAATAATGATTCTAGACCTTGTATCTGCCAATCTATTGTATCCCAAATGGTTTTTGTTTCAATGTTGTTTTTCCAAAATTCAAAACCAAATGTAGAAATGTTTTCATAAAATTTTGTGGAATATATCAATTTAGTGTTTGTCAACATGTTTTTCATTCCTGTCTTATTTAACATAAAACGTCCCTGGATCAGTGATGTTAAACCCTGAGAAGTATGGGAATTTCTCATAAAATGTTTTCGAGCTGCCTTTTGGCGGTGTTGGACAATGTTCCCATTGATTATAAGCAAAAACATTTCTAGGATTAGTAGATTTATGCAAATAGTGATGCCCATAATGATTAAAGCAATACATTTCTTCATAGTTTGATGAGCCTTCTAAAAAATCATGTTCTGTACATTTTGCTGACATTTCTAAATCTGACATCATATTATTAATATTTTCAAAGTCCCAATCATCAGAGAAAGTACTAGGTGATACATAGTCACTTAATGAAACCTTGAACTGATGTAGATATCTCAAAAGTTCAACCGGGCCATATATGTAGTAATCAGTAGCGTCCCATGCTACACCACCAGGTATAGGAATGGCTGTGATGTTTACTGATGATAGTTCTTTTTTTTTCAATGTGAGAACATCTGTGAGGTTTTAGGACCAAGTTGACGTTCTGACTTGCTGTGTCAATTGTACTATATTTTCCATCAATCATTCTTCCCAAGCTTAAAACCAAAATAAGCCAGAGTAGGAGGAAAAGTACACCTAACACAATCCATAATTCAATCCATGGTGAAATCAGATATGTTTCGTTGAGTTGACGAAATAGTTCAGTCATTTTTTCTTTGAAGGTTTTAGTTGCTGGCGTTTCTTCATGTTCACTTGGATCTTCAGAAAAGTCATCGAAATTGATGAAGTAGCCAGATGCAGTTCTGTCAATTGTTAGAATAGCTTCCAGATTTTCATTAATCTTTACATTTGTATAGTCAGAGGCTACATCATTGTAGATTGGTGTTTCTTGACGAACTGTTGCAATTTGGGTTTCAAGAGACACAAGTTCCATGGCTTTGTTGCATAGTCCTTTTTTATTCACTGCAGGTTTATCAAATGTGATTAGTCTCTCAGTTTGAACCTCTTGAATTGTAACAAGGTTTGGTCTTCTGCTACTTCTTGGGAGTCCACTGGGCCTACTACTTATTATTGGCCACATGATTGTGGTTTTACCAGGTTGATTGATACAACTCTGTTCTCCTTTTTACCAGCAAGGGACGGTAGTACTACTGATCTTGTTCCGCTGATAGCTAAGACAGGTATTGCTTTTCTGTGAGAAGGCCCAAATTCCTTCTTCACCGCGATATTTTCTCTGACTAGATCCCAAATCTTGGGAATCCAGACAGGTCTTGCTGGGACAGGTGGTTTTTCTTCAGTGGCCGTTGGATTTAGCTTTGTGTTACTTAGACTTCTTCTTGTTTCATTTAAGTCCTGTAAAACAGCCAAAGATCTTTGATATCAAAGGTTTTTTGTTCTACCACTGAAGTCTGACAATCGAGGTCTTCGATTATCATTCTAGTACCAAACAAAAGTTCATACGGAGTGATTCCCCCCAGAGAATGTCTTGGCAGGTTATTAAGACTACATTAGACACTTGTTAGATGTTTGACCCACCCGTCACCTGAACCTAATACCCTTGCTGTTATAGATTGCTTTATGTCACATTTTCTCTCCACTACCGCTTTTCCCTCGGGATGGAATGGACTGGAGTACAGCAATGCAATGCCCAAGCTGGCCATGGCCTCCTTGTAAGCTCGAGAGCTAAACGCAGGACCCTGGTCAGAATGTAGCATGCCAATTGCGTATGTACCAATAAAGACTCGCAAATCTTTTATAACAGTTCTGGCGTCAGCCGAGCGCTGGGGCCACATCTAAATGAATCTTGTCTTAATATTTATGGGATCGCATTTTTCCGTGTGGATGTCTGCGTGTAGAAAGCCTAATGCTGTCTAATAGAGGTGTCTGGGCTGGTGTCTGGTCAGGTTCACAACTGCGATCTCTGTTGCAGTCCTGACAATCCATTGCAAAGTTATAAATTTGCACGCTCATCCCCGGCCACCAGTATTGTGATTGTAATTCTATTAGAGATTTCAAGATCTCTTGGTGCCTCAGACCCATTCCCATGTGTGCTTCTTGAATCAAGTAAGTCCTCCGGTTCGTGTTTGGAATTACTCTGTCCCCCACTCCAGGGATTCGAGCAAAAGGAACGGAGTTCGCATCAATTATGTATCTATTGTCGAGAGGATAGTTGAGAGGTAATGCTGCATAGTCGCCTTTTAATGAGGCTTTTACTGCCAGCATGGTTTCTCCATCTATTTGTTTTATAGAATGCTGTTTTGTAGCTACGGAAGCCGGTTGAACCGCTGCCGTTCTGGCTCTGCTAGCCAATGTATTCCCTACAACGTGAACACCATCACGTTCATGACTCAGTGTATGTATCACGTGAGTCTTTTGTAGTTCTTTCTGTAAAAGAACTACTTGTTCCCAAAGCAACTTATGCTTGATTGTGCCACCTTTTGCATCTTTGAAACCGTTTTGAACCCAGTTCTCCAAGTATTCATTGTAAGACTGGACGCAATATTACAAATCGCACACTATTAGTGTGGGGAATTCGCGATCGGCATTCTCAAGCGCCATCTTTAAAGTACAGTTTCTGAGTGATTCAGTTTTAGTGACCATCGGTCTGAATTTACCTAAGCGCCAGCGACCTTTAACAATCGCGCATGCTGCATTGTAAATTTGTTTTTCCACAACATAGTGTTGTGCAAATCTGTCCGTGTAGATTACACAGGTGTATTGTTCGAGAGGCAGAATTTCGATTGACAGAGGACATTCATGTTCGTATTCTAGATGTTCTAGCTTTTTCATTTTGGGATTAAATGCGTGTTTCACGTCTGTCACAGCAAGAGAATTTTCCCATTGTATCCATTTTGGATCTAAAGCTTTAGCATTCGGAATGCTTGGTCTAGTTACTGCCTCAAGGGCTGATACTGCTGTTAAAACAGATATGCTCTTCCCTTGGGCTAGGGCTCTTTCCTTTGCTACAGCAGTTTGAACCGCAGTCAGAATTATTTCAGTAGAGCTGAATTTCATTTCAGCTTGTGTGTACAAGTGTGATTTATAAGCTATTGGTACTGTTTCTCCCTCATTAGAGGTTAGGTATGTAAATCCGCATCTTCCTGGGTTGACTCGGATTACAAGGTTGCGTTCATTTCCGCGTGTTTGCAGTTTTGTTTTAGTTAACATGTTTGTTTGTATTGATCTAAAAAAATTTGTGTGTTTCTGAGTCCAATTAATTGGTTGAAATCAGGTTTTATTCGTACAGAGGTTTAACCCTCTCTGCAGAGTTTAGAATGTAAGTTCTTCCAAAATTCAGGAAACCTAGAATTGATTGTAAGTTTTTCAGCGTTTTTGGAGCTCGGAGTACTGCACACTTCTCTAAGAAGTTGTCTGCTAGGCTTTTGCCTTCACTTGATAATTCATATCCTAAAAATAGGACAGTGAGGTGGGCAATTCGTGACTTTTTAAAGTTAAATTTGTACCCTTCAGTAGCGAACCCAAGTATAATGATGTTCACTCTTTTCAAGTGTGTCTCCAGGTCATCGTCTGTAAGATAGATGTCATCGACATAAGATAATGCCTCATCATCATACACTCGTAGTAATTCTGTTACCCTTGCTGAAAATAATCCTGGGCTGTTCTTGAATCCCTGTGGGAGACAACAGAATTGCCTATGTGCCCCCATACTTGAGAAAGCGGCCAAATACCTGCTTTCTGGTGCTATGTTTTGACAGAAGAAACCATTTAAAATATCTAATGTCGTTTTATATTTTTTGCGCACGATGTTATTCATTAGTGCTGCACTGTGTGAATTTTGTACTGCAAATGTTTTGCTGCAGGAGTTTAGGTGTCTGTAGTCCAAAACTAGACTAATTGAATCGTCTGGCTTGGAGACAGGAAACAAAGGATTGTTCATTTGTGAGGTGCATGTTTCAATCACCCCATGGTATTCAAGTTGATCTAAGATCTCCCTGACTTGTTTTTTAGCTTCTTGCTTAACAGGATACTGCCTCTGTGCAGTAGGTTGATTTTTTAGTATTAAATCTTTTTTATTGAAAGCAAATACACCGATCAGTGCCATTGGAAGCAGGGGCCGAACAAGGACAAAACAGATGCTGCGCCAATTCAAATGCAGGCGTGTCACATTGCAAATTAAACACGGCATGTTGCCTACAACCCAGCTGTGTCGTGTTTTGGCAGCTCCTGAGTTAGCGTTTAGCACAGCTACACGGTCTTTTCTGTTAACTTGACCAAAACGAACGGGGGCCCTCTGACTTCCGCTTCCTATGAACACGCTGCCTCGTGGTCAGTGTGCCCTTTCGTCCTTTCTCGATACCCATGGTCACTAGTCTGCTCGGCAACAGGCTATTTTTAGTACTGGTCAAGCGCACATGCGCACTACGCACCAATTGGTCACTCTTTAGGAATGTTCACACTAACTGACCAGTGCCGTTGAAACTCCTCCCACATGTTGGCTGTGTTCCAAAAATGACCTTATATGTACCTAAAATGTGTAACTTGTACCCGCCTATCTTTTTATTGCTATTAAACTGTATAAAAGAGGTCGCGCATCAATGTTCGGTGTGCTACTTCTTACATTGCCGAAGGGTGCTGTAGGAATGTATCACCACCCCATGGGGTCTTAATAAACTTGTCTTTTACCTTTTCCAGTGTCCGTGCCAACTTCTATACTAAGGTGTTCGAGAGTTTAGCAGAGTATGTAGGCCTGATTTGAACCCAACACCACAATTGGCGACCACGAAGGGACTCATCGGCGACTCGGATGCCCGAAGGAGAGGTCGTGACGAAGGTCAGGAAACTCGCCATGGACGCGTACGCTGCCACTGAGTGACCCGAGTCTCGGCACCCACGGTGTGTTTTCCCGTCCTTCCGATCTGACCTTCCAGGTGGCGCCGGTCTTCGACTGAGATTCTGATCTTGGATTGTCGTGATGTGCCGTTTTGGCTGATTTGACCACAGAACTTGGCAGTTGGACTTTGGACGTTTGAAAAGAAAATTGGTAAGCTTTTGATTGGTGAGGTAGTCTACTGACACTTACTGTGGCTTTTTGAAACTTTGAATTTGAATTTGAATTTGTTAGCTAACGTTTTGAATCTTTGAATTTGAATTTGAATATGTGAAGTGCACCTCACATAGGCAGGCATGTAGGGATATTTCTCTGATTTATTTGATTTGAACAGTGCACCGCGTTAGGTGGCATTTTTGTAGTATCGCGTTTTCGTGGTACTTTTTGAAACATGCCTGTTTTTAGCACACTCCGTAGGATGTGCTGTTCTGAAAATGGTACCAATTGTCGATTAAGTGCAAAACAGCCGGCTCCCCCAGAGGGGACTCCAAATCGTGAAATGTATGTCAAATTCGGTATTCCACCAATAATGTATAGTACATTATGGCATAAGTATACTACAACTGATCGTGAATTACAGTGGCCACTATATGGGTCGTTTGACCTTCGAAAGGTACAGTATGTAGAACAGTGTTTGTTTCAGCGAAGGTCTAGGCAAGATATGTTTGATTGTGTGCGTATGTGCGAGAAAGAGGTGCGTGAACGAGCGAAGCGTGAGGTAGCCTTGGCGGAGAAAGTGCAGCAGAAGGCTGCACATGACAAAGCTTTACAGCTACAGGAGAAGGAATTACAGGAAAAGAAAGAGAGGGAGAGACGAGAACGAAATTTACAGGTTAATGGTCAATTCCCTATCAGGCGTCCTCTTTATCCGGTCCTTACTAATGAAATAGATGATTTTTCCTTACTAGATCGTTGTCCGCCTCCGTACGTCGTACCTACGGCTCCGAACGAGGACTCGGACGAGGATAGTGATCGAACACAGCGTACCAGGTTACATGCGGAACGAGCTGCGAAATTACGCTCATTTGCACGAAAGCTAAATATTAATACTGTTACTGTTTCTGATGTTACTAAACAAATGGAACAGTGGCCTGATAAGGAACGACTGTATTTTTTAGATCATTTTGGAGATGAAGTTGTTGAGCGGTATAGAAAATATTCTCTCGAGTTAGAACCAAAGGAGATATCCAAGAGTCGTGAGAATTTTCGTAAAGGTCTTTTTGTTCTTTCAGATGCGGACGACTTCTTCAAGCGTTTGATTGAACTGCGTAATGAGGCGACACGACTACGGGAGTTGGGAAAGTCGAAGAATTCATCTACGTCCGGAGCGACGGGGATATCCAAAGAATGCCCTATCTTTGAAACAGATAAGATCGATGCGATTAATGTTAGACCTATGCGAGAAGCTGCGCCTTTATATGTCCCTCATAAAGGGGATGGCACAGATGATGATAAAAGATCCAAAGACGCGAAAGGGTATTTTGTATATAATTGGGTTTATACGCCTTGGAATAGAGCAGATGTCATGGCGCTTAAGAATGCTTTACCTGATCCCCGTAAAAACCCTGCGGCTTTTTATGAGAATGTTGAAAGTGCAATTTCTTCGTGTATCATGACGTTAGTTGATATTGATCTATTTTTCGGGTTGATATTGCCCCCTGATATGTGGAGAGCGATTCGTAGATTTGATGACCTCACGACTCTCGGGGCCACTTGGAAAGATCTTGTTCAGGCTGATTTAGATAGAGAACCAGCATGTAAGCCGTGCAAATTAATATTAGACCTTCCAGGGGCCATACTGACAAAACTAAAAACTCTTGCCCCCGCTAAAAAGATTGATTGGACTATATTAGCCTCTTGTAAGCAGAAAGCGGATGAATCAGTTTCCGATTTTTTCTCTCGCTTCGAGGAAGCGTTCCATGATTACAGTGGTCAATTATTGACAGAAGATACTGGCAGGCATCTATTCGTTGATAAGTATGTAGCTAATCTCCTACCGGAGATTGCGAAACGATTAAAAGCGAGTGAAAGTTCATGGACCACAGCAACCCCTGCTTCTTTATTGACTATGGCTCAATATTATGAAAGACAGGAATTGGAGGCGAAAGAAAGTAGTGAAAAGAAGGCGAAGGAATTGAAAACGAAGGTAATGTTAGCTCAGGTTCAGGCTACGAGAGGAAACAATAGAGGGGGGCGAGGATCGTACAGTAATGCTCCTCCCCCTCGTTCTGACATTTCTGTGAATCAATGTGCATACTGCAAACAGTTTGGGCATTGGATTGCAGACTGTCCGGTGTTTCGAGAGCAGCGTAATTTGAGGGGACGAGGAAGTGGAAGGTCTAGGAGTTATTATGGAGGGTCAAGAGGAGGTTATGGCACGAATGATCGTGGGGGATATGGAGCAAGGGGTCGTGGTCAGTCAGATTATAATACGTTTGATAATCGCAATCAATATCAGATAAATGAGGGTGGTCCTGCTGAACTACGGGATGAGCATTACGCATAGGACTGCGTAGGATGGGGTGTGGAATCGGTTGAGGTACCAGTTGATCAAAGGGGTCCATACATAGAAGCACATGTTCTGGGTTCCGTTGATCAATTTCTGGTCGATACAGGAGCTACTCGTAGCGCTTTGTCCAAATACTTGGTTCCAAGGGCTCCCCTGTCTGGCGAGGTAATTACAGCAATAGGGTTCGATGGAACACCTACTTCTAGCCCACTGTCTCAACCAGTTACATTTCATGTTGATAAATTTGCTGCCCCTTGTCCCTTTTTGTTGTCTCCAAATACACCAGATAATATTATTGGACTCGATATGTTAAAACACTTTCGAGCTACTATTCGCTGTGCCCCAGAAGGAGTGCGAGTTGTGTTGAATGAGAATTACCCGGAATTAGAGCGAGTGTGTTTTCTCCATGAATCTGAAGTTCTGGCCTCCTTACCGAAAACGTTGTGGGCCACTTCCGATACGGATGTAGGGCAGATGATACTTCCTCCAGTGCGTATTACTGTAAAGGAGGGAGTATCTCTACCACGTGTCCCACAATATAAGATTTCTAGAGAAGGTGAACTTGCTTTGATACACATTGTAGATGATTTAATTTCGGCAGGAGTAGTTGAGGAAGTCCCCTACAATGTTTGTAATAGCCCAATTTTACCAATCCTTAAAAGAGATACAGATGCTAAGGTTTACCGTTTCATTATTGATTTGAGGGAAATAAACAAGATAGTAGTGCCTCAGTATCCGGTGGTGTCTGACATCACCACATTGCTTACGTTGGTTCCACCGACGGCAACTACTTTTACAGTCATCGATTTGAAGAATGCCTTCTTTTCGATCCCTGTACATCCTGACAGTCGATATCTATTCGGCTTTACATTAAATAATAAATCGTACAGATTCTGTCGAGTTCCTCAAGGCTATACTGAAAGTCCTAGCATTTATAGTCAGGCATTAAAAAGACAGCTTGATTCCTTTGACTTACAGGAGGGAGTGGTTATCATTCAATATGTAGATGATATCTTACTTGCTGCAGACACGCCAGAACAATGTGAGAAGAGTACCTTTTCCTTGCTTTCCTTCCTGGCCAAACATAATCATAAAGTTTCGAAGAAAAAGCTGCAATATTGTAGACCAAAGGTGACCTACCTCAGTCATCTTTTGTCTAAGGAGGGCCGTGCATTGACACCAGATCGAATTCAAGCAATTCTAGATACTCCAGTCCCTCGCACTCAGAAGGATGTTCGCGCCTTTATAGGTTTGACGTCTTTTTGTAGGCAATGGATATTGGGTTTTTCACATATTGTTAAACCCTTGTTAGCATTGTTGTCTAAAGATACACCGATCCCCATTGAATGGACGGATGAATGTCAGAATGCTTTTGAACAATTGAGACAAGCTCTTTGTTCTGCACCAGTGTTAGGTACACCTGATTACACGAAGGTTTTTACATTATATGTACATGAGAAGGATGGGTGCGCATTGTCAGTCTTAGTGCAGACACACGGAGACAAACAGAGGCCTTGTGCATACTTCTCGGCGGTACTCGACCCTGTGGCTCGAGGATTGCCTGGATGTTTTCGAGCAGTTGCGGTAACAGCAGTTGCGATACGACAAAGTGAGGGAATAGTTTTGTCACACAAATTGTTGGTGCTAGTTCCCCATGCGGTAGATGCGTTACTGAATCAAACGAAAACGCAGCATCTAACCAGTGCCCGTCTGACAGGATATGAGCTAACGTTGTTGGCGCCTCACATCACACTAAAACGATGTGCAACACTAAATCCTGCTACTTTATTGCCGGACCCTGTTGCTGAGACCCAGAAGGAAGAACAACATGATTGTGTTTTTCTGACTGAGGAACAGACAAAGGGTCGTATCGACTTACAGGATACGCCATTTCCAGATGTAGATGGGGAACTGTGGGTTGATGGATCGTGCGTGAGGTTACCGGATGGTACGACTTCCGCAGCTTATGCGATCACGACACTTAAGACTGTGGTAGAAGCAGCACGGATACCCCAAAAATCGGCTCAAGCAGCTGAGTTGATAGCCTTAACGAAGGCATGTGAGTTAAGTGCTGGACTATGTGTGAACATTTACACGGATAGTCGTTACGCTTTTGGAGTAGTGCATGATTTTGGCCTACTTTGGAAGGAACGAGGATTCCTGACTTCACACGGAGTACACATCATGCATGGAGAATTGGTACGCGATCTCCTTAATGCACTGTTATGCCCAGAGAAAGTTGCAATAGTCAAGTGCAGTGCACACAAAAAGGTGACGGACAAAATAGGACAGGGCAATGCTTTTGCAGACCGTATTGCAAGAGAGACCGCTATGCTGCAAAATAATTTCCCCATGTATGTGGTGAAGTCACAAGCTGAACGGTGGCATGATGCTAGAGAAGAAATACTAGATATACAGAAGTCAGCATCAGCGGCAGAACTTGTGAAATGGGCCACTGAAGGAGTATTGGATGATGAGGGTTGCTGGCGTAGTAAAGATATGGAGAGATGGAAACTACCCATGGCCTATTTACAAACAATGGTGCAAATGACACACGGGCTGGCACACATTGGAGCTCTCGCAATTACTAAATTGCTTACACGAGTTTGGGAAAACGCTGACATTGCTAGCACGGCTAAGAGAGTAGTGCAGACCTGCCTGATATGTTTGCAGCACAATCCTGGACAAGGGACTCATACTCCTAAAGGTGGGTTTGTTCCACCTACTGCACCATTCGAAGTACTACAAATGGATTACATCCAGCTGGAGCGCTGTAATAATCTCAAGTATGTCCTAGTAGTGGTGTGTGCCTTCAGCAAATGGATTGAGGCTTACCCTACGAAGGACAATACAGCATTGACAACAGCTAAGGTGTTACTCAAGGAATACTTCCCGCGCTACGGAGTTTGTAAACTTATGTGGAGTGATAATGGCCCTCATTTCATTGGAAAAGTAGTAGAATATGTCCTGAAAGGATTGGGAATCAAGCAACGATTCCATGCTGTCTTTCATCCGCAATCAGCAGGTTTAGTAGAACGATACAATGCAACTCTGAAGCTGAAGCTAGCAAAGATAGTGGCATCGACATCTCTGAAATGGCCGGACGCTTTGCCTCTGGCATTGCTGTCCATTCGGTCAGTGCCACATTCTCGATCTGGCCTCACACCCTACGAAGTGGTGTTTGGAAGGCCTATGAATATTTGGGGGGTTCCAAAGCCTCGTTTGATACATGATATGCCTTGTATAATGATGAACGATTATCTGGCACGATTAACAAATGATTTGCTTTCTATTCATCAACAGGTTCGAGAGGCGCTCCCTGATAACTCCACTGGTGAGGCTCACGATCTCCGCCCTGGAGACCACGTGATGGTCAAAGTATTTGAGCGATCCAGCAGTTTGGAACCGAGATGGCATGGCCCTGAGCAAGTGCTGCTGGCTACGCGAACGGCTGTGAGAGTCACTAACAAGAAGCGGTGGATACATTCAACGCATTGCCGACGTGTCTCTCCGGATCTGGTGAGCCCTGTGGTGCTATTCGACTACAGAAAGATTTTGGATACAGAAAAGAGCCCAGCTGTCACGTCTGATGAATTGGAGGGAGCCTTCCCGGACCACGTTGTTTCAGATAAAGTGAAGTACAATCTACGCCCCAGGAAATAAGATTCCTTTTGTGTTTTTGAAACTGGTTGGTAACCGCTCTGAGGTTTGTGAAACGGAAGCCGGGAATATCAAGGGGGGGGGATCAGTTCTGCCCAGTGTAGCGACACCCGTCTTGAATCCCGGAGAACAAATCAACGGCAGCCTCGGTTCAGAACCATCGTTTTATTTTTTCTCGCTTAGTGTTGCTTGTGAAGAGTATTGTTTTGTGAACTATGGCATCTCCTTCGACACAAAAAAGGAGAATTCTTGGTGCTGTTTTGTTTGTCTTGACCGTAGTGATGATCGCAGTATTAGCCTGGACTATAGAACTGTTGTTTCCTGTACGAGAACATTTGCTGCCTACCACTCCAAGTCCATCTGAACATTTTCATTTCACTCTGCCTTTTCACGAAGAAAGACATAGGCAGACTTATTTGAACAACAGCTTTATTAAGATTTTGCATCATACTCATAATATGACCAACACGTCCAATTGTTGGGTATGTGGAATGTTGCCCGGACACCAGAAGAAGGGAGGAACACCACTCATTCCTCTCCCGTTTTCTCATAATGGTTCTTGTCATGCTTGGTACACTCTTCTTTTTACTCTGCGATGGCCAACGAAAGGTGGATTACTTTTTCGGTTGAATAAAATATGCTATAACGATAAAGATGGCTATCCACACGCTGAAGGAACTAAATTCGAATGGGAAGAATATCGTCCGGACAATGTTTCTACACCTCGTGTATATACGAATCAAAGACTTATAAATGTGACGAGCATGCATATAATAACCGTTATCGATACAAAAGCAGATTTGTGTATTAGAAATAAAGGTACAATCCCTGTAGGCCGTAGTGAATGTAATATTACACTTACCTTTGATACACCAACTGGAATTGCATTTGTAGCTTCACGTAACACATATTTTATTTGTGGAAATAAGGGATACCATCGTCTACCATTGGGATGGTTAGGAACGTGTTATATAGCTTTTGTATTACCACCTGTATTTATTGCTCCTCCCATGTACCACAATGATTATGTTCTGTACCATGATTTCATACTGAACAGAGTAAAACGAACAATAGATCTTGATGAAATAGACCAGACTGATACCACATTACAACAATATGTAGATTTCAATTTGGGGTTATTTTCATTCGTAGGAGCTGCACTGAATAGCAGGAAGATAAGGCGGCTTACACGTGTGGTGGAAGCCGTCGCTAATGAAACTGCCTCTGCTTTAGGGAATATTACTGAGGAATTGCAAATTACCAGAATTGTGGCGCTCCTGAATCGAATGGTTCTAGATGTGATACTAGCTGATAGGGGTGGAGCATGCCGCGTCATCGGAAGTAGTTGTTGCGTGTACGTACCAGATAACTCACCTTCTGTATATGATTCGATTACAAAATTACATAAGATAGCTGCTGAGATCCACCCAGAAAATGGAACATGGACCTTTTCTGGTTGGTTCTGGACCTTGCTTAGTACTTGGGGTTGGAAATTATTAACGATTCTCTGTGTTTTTATTGGAGTACTATTTTTCCTTTGTTTATGTATTCAATGTGGCCCTACATTATGTTCTGTATGTATCACAGCCTGTATTCCGTCCAAACGAGCTATTGTCAAGCAAGAGAAGCTGATCAATGATGAAGTATTGAAAATAATGGCTATTGACATTGAGGATGAACATTCCGACTACGTTCACTATGAGGTAGCTTTTGCTAAACGCTAAAAGGGCCGTCTGTCGTGTTTTGGCAGCTCCTGAGTTAGCGTTTAGCACAGCTACACGGTCTTTTCTGTTAACTTGACCAAAACGAACGGGGGCCATTTTGAATCCCTCTGACTTCCGCTTCCTATGAACACGCTGCCTCGTGGTCAGTGAGCCCTTTCGTCCTTTCTCGATACCCATGGTCACTAGTCTGCTCGGCAACAGGCTATTTTTAGTACTGGTCAAGCGCACATGCGCACTACGCACCAATTGGTCACTCTTTAGGAATGTTCACACTAACTGACCAGTGCCGTTGAAACTCCTCCCACATGTTGGCTGTGTTCCAAAAATGACCTTATATGTACCTAAAATGTGTAACTTGTACCCGCCTATCTTTTTATTGCTATTAAACTGTATAAAAGAGGTCGCGCATCGATGTTCGGTGTGCTACTTCTTACATTGCCGAAGGGTGCTGTAGGAATGTATCACCACCCCATGGGGTCTTAATAAACTTGTCTTTTACCTTTTCCAGTGTCCGTGCCAACTTCTATACTAAGGTGTTCGAGAGTTTAGCAGAGTATGTAGGCCTGATTTGAACCCAACACCACAGCTGGGCCGGCCGCGGTTGAAAGATTGAGAAGGAGTCGGTCGCAACAACAATGCAGTCATAGTAGGTTGATTTTTTAACTGAATGTTATGGTGAGGAGAATCCTCATACCATCTTACATGATTTTTGAATAATGCAGGGGCTTGGGCCACTGCCCATTGTCTAGCATATGTGTATTTTTTATGAATTGGAATGTGATTTGAGAAGGCAGGCATAATCATTTCTTCGCCATGTGTGCACTCCCTGACAAACTCTGGTGGGCAGTCTTTCTCTCCTAGCAGGATATCATAGCCTTTAGATAGGTTCTCCCAAAAGAGACCTTTTATTTTCCTAGTTTTGTCCCCCTCTATAGGTAATGTTATTTCATATAATTTATGGGGCACACTAACTCTGGTGTCTGCAGTTTCCACCTGAATGTATTAATTCGTGTACACTGTCTCCAGAAGATTCATCAGGATCTTGCAAGCTATGGTCACTTCTGCTGCGCTGTCTAGCATTGTCTGGGCCCATTCTCCGTTCTTGAGTTGTGTCCTCAGATTCCTCGGCATGTCTTATTTTTTTACTGGCTACCTTCTTTTTGGGAAAATGTAATTTTTTACTTTGATGAGCAGGTTCCTTGTCTTTGGACTTGACCCGCTCTTCTTTATATTCTGACCGTCCTCTTCTTTCGATTTCTGTGAGGCAGTCTGAAAAGATCGAGAGGGATGTGTATCATTATCTTGATATCTGTCAGGTTTTCTTAAATTATCCCTATTTCTAAGGTTGTATCTTTTTTCAGAGGGCTCCCGTTGTGGAGACCTGTTCCCTCGTCCTGGAGATTTATTTCTCCATTGGGGAGACCTTCCTCTGGACTGAAACTGTTTTTCTCTGGGAGTTGTTTGTTTAATACCCTCCCACTTCTTTTTTGGAGTAATGAGATTATTTTTAATAAAGCTCTTTTCAGGATTTTCAGTTAGTTGTGGTTTTAGTGGTTTCCCACCCAAACTATCTCTACCTAATTCTTCATAGGATTTTTCAATTATTCTGGCAAGTTCAAAAGGTTGTTCTGCTATATCTGTTTCTTTCAATTTTTGGCGGATCGCCACAGATGTTGCTTCTCCTTTTATGTTGGCTAATAGTATAGCCGAGACTTGCTTAAAGTCTTTCAATAATGTCATACCTAGATTTAAAGCAGGCTCTGGACCGTATTCATTTTGAATCTGTCTTAGTATGTCTGGTATAACCGCCATAGACGGAACACCATGTGTTTTTGTGTATATCGAAGCAAAGACTGTGCCCCAAGTGTCACAGTCCTCCACATGTGGTGCGATTCCCACTGAAAGACCGTCAGAATTCTGTGTTTTTCATGAGGTGTAGTATCAGGAAATACTGCCTCTATCTGAGTAATTTTTTGAGCTAACCAGAACGGAATTTATTCCCGTTTTGGGGGTAATTTGCCAATGACTGATTGTATAGTCTGTGGTGTAATTTTATTTGTGTTCCCCTGGTGAGGGGTGTGCCGTGGAATTCTTATTGCCGGTTGGACTGTTAAAGTCCGCATGACATATTGGACCAATTGTCTATGTATTTAAATTAATTGTTTTAGCTGAACTAAAAGTTCTCCGCTTGACATTTTTTCAATGTCAGGATGTGGTATATAGCCGGCTAGAACCGGCCATGTGGCTCCTGGTCTATCTAGTGGACCGAGCCTGGTGAAGTGATTTTGCTGTTTTAGGGCGCCATTAAACCAGAGCTGGTGCTCTTGGTATGTTAGTGTAATTTCAATGTCCTCGAAAGGAACGTATTCCGTTGGAGAGTCCTCTATTTTGTAGTAGTGGAAATCGCTGCCGGAAAATGTATCCAGGAATAGAATACCTCTGTCTGCCGATATTCATGGGCCTCTACCACAAATATGACTGTACCACCACTTGGTGATACTCCATTTTCTATACGTTTTATAGTTATGATTTTCCATACATTTACCGGGATGATTATAGCATTCGGGTCTTCATGTTGGAGACTTGTGTCTTCCGCTAAAAGTTGAGCTGCAAAAGCATCTCTTTCTTCGTCACTTCCCGTAATTTTACTGACTGAAAGGTTTTTGGCAGAGCAAGTTTCAAGGAAACAAAGATTAGGTGCACAATATTTTGGAACACTGTATCCTTCAACGTTGACTAAACCAAAAACTAATACATAGGAATCTCTTCCTACCACGTTTTGGCGGATATTAACCTTTCACCCACTCCAGACGTCTATTGGAGTATTTGCGGAAAAAAGGGGTCTGTGTGAAAAGCACGACTGAGTTACTCTAGTATCTAGCGTTAAATTATCACCTTACCAAATGTTGGGCGCCATGTAGTGTAGTTCCTATATTTCCAATAGGCTCTGCGCATTGGAATAACATAAACGATAGTTTAGACGTAGGACTTAGGCCGACTAGGTCTCTATTGAATATGTTAGACTTAATTATGAATGCCAGCTAGCTCAGAGGTCACTAGAAACTTTCTCGAGTAAACAAGAAGGTGTTAACTTTCCTGAATAGACAAGAAGGGATTAGTTTCTGACAACCGCATAAACATGACAACTTTGCTCCCTCCAGAATAAGGAATATATCTCCAGAGTCGCGGAAACAATAGATAACTATTTCACTCAGTCAATCGTGCTTGCTTAGTTTCACCAGAAGCGTAGAGAAATAGAGAGACGGGCTTTTTCAATAAAAGAGGTTATTTATTGAACAGTCTTCTTTCTCATGCAAGAGAAGTGAGTTGCCACAATTTCAATACTTGCTATAAAGTAAAGTGCGTACAGTAAAAGGAGTATTATGAAATAATAGTGTAAAAGCATGGTATGGTTTCTAAGCCATACTGTACCTAAAATAGATAAAATATATACATAGATAAAACCATGACTAAACGTACTCAACTGGTGCTTCTAAGATACGCCTACCCCGGTGTACCTAACCTAAGCCTAGTACGTGGGAAGGAGTAAGTGAGCTGTTGTTTAAGTTAAGATAGGTTTTTGCCAAGTATCTGAAACAAGAATTCTCTCACGGTCTAATCAGCTCCGTACCTTGGTTATAGAATGAAGGAGGTCTTGTATCTCTCTGTCAGGACTCGATCTCCCAGCAACCCGCAAGGGTGACCGGAAACACCGGAGCTGGATTTCTCGGCAGGAGAAAAGACAGCGTCTCTCTCAGTGTGTCAATGGGAGGGTCGGCTTCCTTTGGCACTTGCCACAGCAGGGCGTCGGGCAAGTAGATAGCTGATCTGCTCCAGGCAGCTGCTGGTATATTCATACCTGGAAGTTGCCGAGTTTGACGGAAGGTTGGACATAAGACGTAACTAAGAACTCGCAGTTCTTTCAGGACTCCAGGAGTTCTAGGACAAATCAATACAGAAGCAGGGGGAATTCCCGGGCTGCTGGAGGCTTGGTTTGTTTAAGACCGCGTTGTGCTTTCTAGGAGTCTATGGGAGTAGCCTTGCCGTATTTGGACTGTATTGGCTAACACTTAATATGGATATGATTCGTATGCCTTTATAAGGATATGATTTGTTATAACCACATAAGGGCATAAATCGTGAATATTTAAATGTGGTCCTAGATACGTTTACAACAAGCGGAGGGGTAAAAATTACTATTCCCACTCGAGCGAGTGCAACAGTTGGGAAAGCTTTGGATGACGGAGGGGTAAAAATTACTATTCCCACTCCAATGTGTGCAATAGTAGGGAAAGCGTGGGATAGCGGAGGGGTAAAAATGACTATTCCCACTCCAATGAGTGCAACAATAGGGAAAGCACTGGTTCCCAAAACAATAAAAAACAAAACTATCAATATTTTTTGAAAATTTTATTTCCAATAGTTAATATATACATTTAAATATATTATTATTATTAAAAAAGATAATAATAAAAAATGAATTACGCATTATTTAACACATTACATTTTCACCACACACCTACAACTAATTACACAAATAAATATACTAATGATTAATTAATTAAGGAAAATAATATATTAATATTTATTAATTGATCAATAAACAATTAATTACTTAGCAACTTTCACACCATTTACACATATTAACATCAAAAGACACACCTAAAATTGATTACACAATTACAATTAATAATTACTAATTAATTGATGGTAATTAATTTTAAAGTATTTTATAATTAATCAATGAAAAAATAGAATTACTTACCACCCTTCACACAATTTACACATATAAAGACCACAACAACCACATAAAATTAATTAAGCAACTAACCTAATGATTTATTAATTGACTAATTGAAATTTATTAACAACTAATTATTAAATTAATCAATTATGACATTATTTATTCAATACATTTTATAAAATTAAATTACTTTCTACCCTATTTCCCTATAAACCGACAACCCGCTACGGAACTAAAAACCCAAAATTAAACTTAAAATAAATTAATAACTAGTAATACTCTAAAACATATAATACAATGACAAACAATTCTCTAAAAAACACTAAAATACATAAAATTATTAATAAATCGATATTTTTGCAAACTATATTTTTGTAAATTATATTTATTACAAAGATATTTATGTAATTGATAGTACTTACCTGTCAGTCGATATTCTTGTCAACTATATTTTTGTTGTCGATATTTCTTCTCCACGATATTTTTGCAGCAATATTTCTGTCCCACAATATTTTTGCGGCGATATTTCTACTCTGCACCCTTCTCAGAAGAGTAGACTTATCCTACTGCCAATAAGCTTAACCTAGCAGTGGGATACCTTCCTGTAGCTCTCATGCCGTAAAAAAACTCTAATTTATTTATTCAGAAGTAGTGTGGGCCATGTAAAACATAAGTATGGCTCCCGGTTTTCCATTTAAATGGATTTTTACATATAAATACAGACAGAAAGCTTTTTATTTTTTGTCTGTATTTATATATAAAAATGGGAAAATACTAACAAAACCAATGCTCCTCCTGCCTCTGTGCGCTGTAAAATCCGAGTCAGAGGTGCACAGGGGCAGCCAAAAGAAATGGGAAACTGCTGCCCTGAAACTGCTCTAGAGACGGGGTGGGGGGGTACTGGCAGCGCTGTGCCTGCAGAGACACTCCAGCACCCCTCACAGCGGTAGTTCACACAATCCAATTATTATTGCAGTGCAAGCAGCCGATGTCCATTAAGAGGTTTGAAAACACCACAGGACATCGGCTGCAGCTCCAGCAAAGTTTTTTTTTTTTAGGTCTCACGTGTGGCGTCACTGTTGTGCTGCAAATATCCCACACCACCTTAATCCCACCACATTCTAGGCCGAGAAGAGTGTTATAGGAGCCGATTAACTGTGAGAGCCTCAAATGTATCTGGACTGCAGAGGATGTCTGCCCTCTCCCCCACTGGGCTTAGTTTGCATTTGTTATGTTATGTTATGTTATGTGCATTTATTATGCGCACAGCTGCTCCAGCAAAGGAGCGTTCTGGCGCCCGACAAGGTACCAACATAACACAGCTAAAAAGTGAGGGACTAGAAGTACAGCGATTTAAAGAAATAAAAAGGTCTTGACGGCCCTACAAAACGAAAAAAGATCATCATGGGCACGAATCTTTAAAGGAAGGGAATTCCACAGAGCCGCCGCACGTACTCGAAATGAGCGGCCGCCAGCACGGCTAAGCTTGAACCTGGGGACTACTGCAAGTTCGAGATCCGAAGAGCGCAGAGAGCGGGCCGGGACATAGGGAGACAAGAGATTCAGAAGAATCTGGGCAGGGGAGCCCTTGAGGATCTTATATGACAGACAGAGCACTTTAAATTGGATCCGCTGCTTAATCGGCAGCCAATGGAGAGAACGCAGAGTGTTGGCAGTAGAACAGAACCTAGGAAGGCCCACCACTGCCCGAGCGGCCGCGTTCTGCACACGTTGTAGACGTGTGATTTCGGCCTGATTTATCCCTACCAAGAGGGAGCTAGAGTAATCAAGCCGAGAGATCACCGTCGCCTGCACCGCAAGCTGCCTGGTCGAGGCGTCAAAATTTTTTAACACAGGTCTTAAGCCTCGCAGAATACCGAAGCAGCATGCAGCCGTTCTCTTTGTGTGGCAGACAAAGCTAAGTGCCGGATCTAACCACACCCCGAGATTTTTTATCTCTGAAACTGGAGTCGGGGTGGGACCAAGCTCTGAGGTTATCACCAAGATGGTTAATAGTACATCACCCATACTCCAACAGGCTAAACCAACTCCTGCCCAAACTAAGATCACACAGCCAAAGCTCAATTCTGCTGTTCCTAATCAACCCACAGTTCGACACTCACAACTACCACAAACCCAAATTACCTCTAAACAGCCCAAGGACAACACCTCTCTTCCTAACCAGCCGCACAAAACACTAGCATCAGCAGGCGAGGTACCAAGCAATACTACCAAGCTTAGAGTAGTGAACTTGCCCTCGGAGGCAAGTCCATTTACAGTTATCTTAGCGGGGGTTCCGGAGTTAAAAACCACCTTTAAAGAATCTACCGCCTCTATAAGAAACAAGGTGGCTAGCTGGTTATCAACGTATAGACCCCTCCCACAGGGTATAACGAGCGAGATCCTAATGGTAAGAAGGGTCCCATGGGTAGGTAGTTCTAGAAAAACAATCAACGGAGACTGTGTCCTGATTCGTTTTAGAGATCCCAGTACCGTCTCCCACATGTGTGAACAGTTCCCCAATGACCAGGGGAGCAACATCCAGTCCCTACCCCTTTCGTTCACTTACCCCCCGCTGACTCATGCATGGGAGGAGGAGAGTTGGGGTAACCCCCCGGAAAGGGTGGGTGGGTGGGACACCAGAGGGAGACGAGATTTTCAGCACCCTAGAAGCCATCACCAAGCGTATTTCACAATAAATAATGAGGAGGAGGGCTTGGAAACCTATCATGGGAGGGGAGGTGTATGGAGCGGTGGTGAGAGAGGAGTTTACTGTCACCCAAGAGTCCAGCAGCCTATTTACTTGCCAACATTTAATAGGTTTAGCCACCTGGACATGGTGGATTGACAGTTTAGGCGTAAGGGTGAAAAGTATTATTGCTGTCCCAAAGAGGGCACGGAGGTAGCCGCAACCCCCCCCAGATCTAAAATCGATTCCCTGGAAGAGACCAGTCAGCTAGATGCACTAGCACCTATCCAAGAGATTAACCAAATCGCATCTGAGTTGTTTCCCAGTACTTGGCCCTAAAACAATGCCCCGGGGTAGTACAAATGATAACGTCCCCTCCTTTACTCCAGTTTTGAACCACAGGCCACCATCTCTGAAGATAATATCATGGAACGTGGCTGGCCTGGGTAACAAACTGGAACAACAGGAATGGACTTCCTTTACTGACTCCAAGGATATATGCCTGTTTCAAGAATTTGGGCAAGGGATGAGCACTCCCGCCAAGGGTTTGCGGCCTTTTCCATTTCTGCGAAATGGGGGGGGTAAGGGCCGTCCCTCTGGAGGCCTTTCTACATGGGTGGCATCCCACTTGGGCTGTCAGGCGGTCCGTCTCCCTTTGGCCTCAGACGATATATTAGTTGTGTTGCTGGAATGGCCAAACCACCATAGACTTGCGGTGATAAACGTCTATTCAAGACCAGTAAACATATCACGGGAATCACCTACCATTGAGGAACTGTCAGCTTTCCTTAGTGTAATTCCCAAGGGGATTCCATTTGTGGTGGGTGGGGACTTGAATTCACATTTTGAGCCCCTTACAGGTCTTCCACAGAAGAGGACGCAAGGTGGGCAGTACCCTCTGCGGTAGCTCCCCCGCCCAGAGCCTGGACTCCACTTGCATTACAGATTACCGCCCTAACCCTTAAACATGGGATTAGGGCTTGCAATGGACATACCAAATCTGATATTCCGAGCAAACACACTTTTAATAGAAGAGGCAGGGAGTCAAGACTGGATTATGTTCTAGTACAAATGTCCTCTTGGTCGCACATCATCGATTTTAGGGTGATAGATAGAGTGGACAGCGACCACAATGCCCTAGTATTGGACTACGCACTCCCTGGCCTAGAGGGCAGGAACGAGGCCACGGCCGTGGCAAACCCAGGCCTTCTCCTCGAAAACAATAGAAGGAGAATAAGGTGGGAGAAACTAGTCACCAACAGAGAGAAGCTACCTAGGCTTTACGATAGACTGATTCCAATACTGGAAAAAGTGGGTATCTTATGTGAGGAACCGAGCACCCAGGTCACCCACAACTCACTGTCTCTGATACACGAGGAACTTGTCAGGACCTTGGGAATTGATCTCTTTTCCGAGGGACCAAGTAGAGGTGGCGGGCTTCACCGCAATACTTGGTATAATCCCGCATGTCGCAAGGCAAAGGAAGATCTCTTGTCCTCCATCAAGGAGGGCAAAAATAGACAGGAGATCCAGGCCAGAAGAAGGGAATACAAGAAACTGGTTACCCAAGCCAAGATCGAATGGGATCAAGATAAAGGGGAGGAACTCTCTAGCTCCCTGCCAGGGACTACCGTAAGTTTTGGCGTATTGTCAACACGGGATCTGAGGACTTAGCATCAGCAATAGAACCAAACATCGCATCAGGGGTATGGCAGGAGCACTCTACGTCCCTCTACACAGAGGAGGCACGGGCCACAAGTTATTCACCCCCACCTACATCTAGCCATCTAGAGGTTGACCCCTTTACTGAAAAAGAGGTGAGAGTTGCTATCGCGGGCCTCTCATCAGGCAAAGCACCCGGGTTGGATGGCCTACCAGGCGACCTTTTCAAGCAAGAGCCTGATGTATGGGCCCCCTATTTGCTGAACATTTTTAACGCAGTCTTGAAGGGCATGGAGGTGCCTTGTACTTGGCTGGGCGCAGAGGTTGTCCCTATATATAAGAAGGGCTCCCCTCTGCTCCCAGCCAATTACAGCCCCATCAGCCTAATAGACGTGTCCCAGAAGCTGTTTGGTAGACTTATACTAGATCGGTTCCAGATTTGGCTCGAGGAATCTGACACTTTGAGCCCATATCAGGCGGGATTTAGAAGGGGGGTGTCCACAACAGATCAGATATTCCGTCTGAATCTCATCTACTGGAGGACTGCGCTAATCGAGGGCAGTAGCTTGTACACGGTTTTCGTGGACTTGCGAGCCGCCTTTGATTTGGTGCCAAGATCCAAACTATGGAGCGGGATTGCTGACCTAGGCGTCCCGGCAGACATTCTTACTATTCTCATGAGATTACATCGGAACAACTTTGCACGAGTCAGGTGTGGTAGAAATGGGAATCTAACGGAGAGATTCCCCGTAGACAGAGGGGTGAGACAGGGCTGTGTTATTGCACCGACCCTGTTCTGCCTCTTTGTGAACGGGGTAATCGCCCACCTGACTCGTATTGCCGACATAGATGCCCCCAAATTGAATGGCAGCAGGGTGCCCGCCATCATGTTTGCGGACGACACCCTGCTGTTGTCGAAATCCCCCATGGGAATCCAACGGGTACTCGATGGGTTTCTAGAGTTTTATATGGAGAGGGGCCTCGAGATCAATGCCTCCAAAACAAAATACATGATCTTGAATCCCATGCCTTCAACACGCCCTAATCCCTTGCTAGGTCCAGCCCGATTAGAGAGGGTTGCCACCTCCGAGTATTTAGGGCTAACCCTAAATGAGTACATGACATGGGGGAGACACCAGACCAAGGCCAGTATGAAACTGGTCCAGATAGCAGGTGGCATCTCCAGGATGCTGAAGAACTCAACATACTGTCCACTTGCCCCAGTCTTTCAAATTTACAAATCACAGGCACGGGGGGCAGTCACCTACGGGGGAGAAATGTGGGGCCATACGTCCGCCCAAAACTTGACGACTGTGGAAAACAAATTCATCAGGCAGTTGACAGCCCTCCCCTTAAGTACGCCGCTGCTCCCCATGAGATTGGATTTGGGAATTAGGCCAATAGCTGATGAACTGGGACTCAAACCACTAACGTTTTGGAGACGATTATGGAGCAGCCAAGATCTCACAAACTATAGGGCAGAGGTCCAGGATTTTCTAATCTCACAAAATGCTACCCATATTCCATGGTTAAGTTACATAAAAAGGACATGTGTCAGCCTAGGCTTAACAGAACTTTGGATTGACCCGGCAAATGCAAGCACAAAGATTTCTCGCAAAGCATTGTCTAAAGCTTACTATGATCTAAAGCTAACCACTGCTCTGAACAGCATTCACGAGGGATCTCTAACGAGCCTATTCATCCAATGCAAAAACTTTTACTTCATGGAACGTGTTTTGGATGGCATGACCCCTGTGCTGACCAGGAAGCTATGTCTCCAGTGGAGATATGGCACATTACCCCTGAGGTCATTCACCAGTTCTTGGTCTTCCCCACCGACCACACAGCACTGCCCGGCGTGTGCGCACCCTCAAGAAGATGACTTACATGTGGTATTCTTTTGTAAAGCCTACCAAGCAAGTAGGAAATATTGGCTTGTTCCCCTTCTTAATAATCTGGGCTTTAAACAGCACCTTCCTGCGTATAGAATGTTAAAGACTGAGGTGTCGCCCCCAATTGTGTTCGCATTAGCAAAGTATCTAACAGCAATGTGGCATACTCGCACTCGCCGTATGAGGGCGGAGGCAGTCTCGTAACAATTTTATTTGACTAATGATTTTAAACCCTGTATAAAATGAATTGATTTATATATCCAATATTCAACTTTTTTTATAACTCATGTTTTTATTGATCAGTTAAATTATTTGATTGTCTGTATATCTTTTATGATCAAACAGATCGAAATAAAGATTGAAATTGGATTGGGAGTATTTTGACACAAATCAGAGTGTGCCAGTGAGAAGGGTGGGTTACTTAATGAAAGGCAGGACGTTTTTTTAAAGAGGTGTCCGTGGGTGTAGTCGATGTGATCTAAACTGTAGCTAGGGAGGGGCACTGCATTTAAACATAAGAAAGGAGGATCACATATAAACGGAGGCCTGGGGACATAAGCAAAGTGTCGTGGCACATAGGAACTAGAGGCAAGGAAGAGCAAAGTTAGGTCATCGCCGTTTGACGCAGAGATTGGGAGCTTTAGCTGCAAAGGGGGATGTGCCAAGGGAGAAAAATCCACAGGGGGTTACATATGCCATAGGCAAGAGTTTCTTAGGAACTGTGATGTGCACTGGGAGCAATTTGCAAAATATGTCTTGGGAAATATGCACTGTTGTGCTAAGTAGTTGGAGAGAGTTGTGCAAGGAGAATATGACACAAGAGCGAGCGCTAAAAGCAGTGATGGGATCGAGGGAGGGTTGTTCAGAGACAGCAATTTGCTCCTTGAGGGAGGATGGAGGGGCTGGTATGGGAGAAAGCTGCAGGCGGTATTGTGCTCAAAGGAGGAGTGAGAGACATGCTTGCTGGTATGTGGGAAGAGATAGAGAACTGCAAGTATGAGGTGAGTTGGTAGAGACATCTGCTGGCTAGAATGTCCCCAGAGGCTGGGTTTGTTGCAAGCAATGGGAGAGAGAGGTGCAGTGGGTGAAGTGCAATGGGAGAGAAATATTCAGGGAATGTTGTTCCAAAAGTGAAACAGCTGCAGAGGAAGTGCGGTGCCATGGAGACAGAGAGAGGCCCAGAAGAGATGTGGACTCATCCGCGAGATACAATTCTGCAAGGTTGAAGTGCTTTAACAAGCTATGACAACTTAGTGCAAGTGTGCATGCCAACTTAAATAAATGTGGAAAAATACTAGCTTTAGCGTTTTTTTTTTCTTGCGTCAAAAATAAATGTGGATAAATACAGATAAAATGACCAAAAAATAAATATGGATAAGTACAGACGGAAATGTGAGAAAAAAAAATACCATAAAACCGGGAGCACTAAACATAAGCCATCTCAGTCCCAGGCATTTGAACAATCATCAAGGTGCAAAATTAGTCAAGAAGAGCATATAACTAGAATGCAAGTAGTACCAGACTTGGAAAACCATTACCGAAATATCAGGTACAAGAGTTGATCTGGTCTGAGACTAAACATTAGGGAGCATGGAAATACCCTCCATAATTTGTCTGTCGGGCATTGTGAGGCTCTACCATGTAACAAGCTGTCTAGAACATTAACAAACCTGAAGTCTACAACCCCAGCAACAAAACTACCATCACCAGAGTCTGACAACATGTTCCCCACATTAGAGGAACTGTCACTCATGTTCAAAACACTGCTGTTCATGTTCAGATTTGTAGTATTGCATTAAAAAATTACCCAAGTGTTCAACTTGGGTAAAAAAATCTATCTGACATGCAGAGTTCAAAAATTGCTTGAATGGTACATTGCACTTTAAAATGTATCTGCAAAATTATGCGATTGTGAAGTAATGGGGTAATCTGAGTAATTTTTTATAGATTTTGTTACTCAAAATTATACCAATTACTCCAGCAAAATTGCCATTTTGCCAAGGCCTAGTTTGTAGCAGATGAGAGTTTTACCAGTACAGGGAAAATCCATAGTCTGGCACACAGCTGTTGTGTCCTCCTGCACTTTGAAAAAAGATGAAGCATAAATTAGTAACCTAAGTGAAGCATCTGACCCTGCAAGAAGGTAAAGAGTAAAGAAGGTAAAGAATGTGGAAGACAATCCCAAAGAAAGATCTGTGAACTGATAATGATTGTTGCACATCACAAATCAGAGCAATCTCTGAAAAGGTGGATGGACCAAAACATTGAGGTAAACATGGGAATTTGATGACAAAGGGATTGTTAATTTACATATTTTTAAACAAAAGTTTTATACATTTTACATTATACATTATACAATTTGTCTTTTGTGTTGGTTAAGCAATTTGTTTATTTATTATAATTAATTTGATAAAAACATTTTTGTTATAGTTTCAACTTAAATATTACATTTTATGAATGACATTATTGTGTAACTGTGAATTTATATCAGCTAATATTATAATTACAGTTTACCTTAGTAGGTTCTGTGTTTAAATTATATTATGCCATTATATTTTTTTATATTTAATAAATACTACATTTCTAATATTTGTTTTTAATTTATATGTATTATGTAAAGTTTTCCTTTGTTGTTTGATATTATTTACCCCACAACTAATGTTTTTCCAGGTGTTACATTTTTTAGAGTCGGAATTACAAAAATTACCCCCCTTCCCCTAGAGTAGAATGCTTTCCCCAGTGTTATTTAGTTTCTTCTGAAAAAAGTACATTTGATCCTTTCAGAGTACAAGGCTTTCCTAATATTGCTTAGTTTGGAGTGGAAACAGTTACTTTGACCCCTCCATAGTCCGACGCTTTCCCCAACATTGCTTAGTTTGGAATAAAAAATGATAATCTGACCGTCCAGAGTCCAATACTTGCTGGAGAATTCGCAATTTTGCTGTATAACAATACTAACGAAGAGAAGTGTAATAATTATTTAAGAAGAGCGGGCCTAAAAGATGACCATCTACCCACACGCATCTCAGCAGTGAAAATATATGGCTTAACAGATAGGAGATTTCTAAGGAAGTAGAAACTCCCATTAAAAGATCATTTTAAACAGCATCATGATGGTACAGTCCTGAGGAAGACACAGCTAGGTGTTGAAACGCGTAGACAGGAAACCATCCATTATTTTAATCATAAATTGTTTTGAATGAAGGAATGCATATGCTATAATGCCGATTTTTTTTTATCAAATGTCATTAATCATTCATTGATTTTTATCAAACAATATTTTCTATATGGAATTAAAATGTACTTTATGTGTTAAAACAGTAGTCTATCATTTTTTATTGTGATTTGTGCTACTTTTCATGTGCCAGTAGGTAGTGTATTATTGCCTGGGTGTTTTATCTACACACACTATTTTGAAGGACCGCCAATGGTCTGCAATGTTTAATGGACTGCTTTTCTGAATTCATGCAGGTGAGGGAACTTAAAATTAATTGAAAGAAAACATATATGATGATCTGTCGAGGGGGTGCATGTAAATCATATATGATGATCCATGGAGATGAAGTGTGTAAATCACTAATTGCTAGATGTAGGTAAATCTATTTTACCACTTCTTAAATACCGAATTTTACCGATTCGGTATTTAAGAAGTGGTAAAATAGAGGGGGGGAGATGTAGGTAATTCCAGATGTGGAATTACCGAATCGGTAATATTCGGTATTTACCGATTCGGTAAATACTGAATCGGTATTTCCCATTGATTCCTATGGGAAATACCGATTCTGTAATTACAGAATCGGTAAGTACCGATTTTAGCAAGGGTGCAAGGGGTGTCACTTTGACACCCTCTGGCACCCCAAAAATTGACATGTGCGCCATGTGGCACACAGACATGCCCTAAGGGCATGTCTGTCTGTCACATTGTATAGGTGTGCATGCACAAATGTGCATGCACACCTGAATTCGGTATTTTAACACCCAATTGGATTGGGTGGTAAAATACCGAATTTGTAGGGCCTTTGGGACTGAGATTTACCGAATCGGTAAAAATACCGATTCGGTATTTTACAGAATCGGTAAATTTACCGAATCGGTAAATTTACAGATTCAGTAAAAAAGTGCCCCTACATACCGAAAACCCATTTACCGGCCCTAAGTCCCTACTTTAATGGCACAAAGATCACAATGGTTATATCATTCTCCTACATGAACATTCTTTTTAATACCAGTGGTTCCTGGATTAAGCACATTGAGAACAATAGGTTAGAGATCGGTGTGGGCCTGCATGGGCCTCTTTAGGTGTGCCTCCAAAATCAGGATGGAAATCAATCAGTGAAATAGTTTCAATTTTTAGAGTCAAAAGTTATTCTGTACCTTCTTATGGTAGTGGGCTTTGGGGCCATGCCAAAACACACTATTTTGCAAACTCAAGAGAACATTTTTCTGCGGCAACCTCTCGATGTTCCTCAATTTACACCACCGGACATAGTGCATAGGGAATTGGAGTTGCCACACTTAGATGATTTATTATCGATGAAAACCCATACAATTGTGGCACTGAATTTAATGCAGAGGAGAAGGCAGGTTCACTACATCAATCATATTAGATTATTTAAATTGGATAAGGTGCTGCGAATTCTTTCGCTTTCGTGTATCTCTAGAGAGCTGGCCCAGATCAATGATGCTTTGTCCCTATGTAGACCAGACTGTATTAGGCATTTCGGAAAGATGGAATTGAAGCTTATACTACTACATAATACAAATGACAACAGACGTGCTATTCACTCCTCCAGGCTGCATAGCTCTTGGTGACACCCAATCAGGGGCAACAGCAATGATATAATTTTAGCTCCATCCATCTACGTTTGACTAGCCCGCCTATATATTTATATTTGGCCTAATGTACACGTGTGATGCCATAATATTAATGAAATATGGTGCACTAAATGAATACGTCAATTGCATTCATTGTGTGTATTTAATATATATGTGTGTGTGGATACTAACAATTTCCTTTTCAGAAATGTCTTCTTTGGTTGTAAGGTGGTGCGCTAAAATGTTTTTAATGCAGTGCATTAGCCAGGTATTAGTAAAAATGAATTATATGTGTGTTCAATGCTTACTTTTTTAAATGTAACGTTGTCATATTCAGTTAATAATACATGTATTAGTTGTAGTGCACCATATAGGAGTACAGTACAAGATGGTTTGATTTCTGTATTAAAGATTTCATTCATTGGGATATATGTAGGTTGTAGAATTAATGTGCATCCAAAAAGAATGTTATGTTAGCATGATGGTGGGACCTAAGCTTACAGTCGTGACATGTAATATTAACGTGAAAGTTATTTTTCTGCACATTTTCTCCTCTGCTGATTTAAACCAAAGGCATTTACCAGTTAGTGAATTGCACAATGTATTTTGAGATAGTGAGGTGGTGAAGAAGAACTGGCAAGGTCGAAAGGTTTTAATTAAAGACACAGGGAGTGTTACTGTTAGTAGTTGGTGTTATTGGACGAAGTGAGGATCTCGAGGATGCTTTGGAAGCAGAGACTGGAACATGGGAGTAGGGTTCAAGGTGCCACATTCTTTTCTTGGGAACTGGTGAGATACAGAGATGTGTATGAGGTCATGATTTTATCGAGGATTCTATATGCATTTTAATTAGTAAACCCAACTTGGGGTTAGTTAGAAACCCCTTTAGACTTGGAGAGGTACAGCCCACTCTTGACTTGATTGTGTGGCCTTATGCTGTATATGATTCCTTACCTAAAGAACTTCTACAGAGGCTCCAATGTATGACACCTGTCTTGCTTTTCTAATTCAATAGGGTCTTCCCTATCCTTGGGTTATTGTAGGGCTTGTATAAGCTGCAAATCCATTCCATGTATGGGTAGAAGGATCAAAATCATTTGTCCAGTCACCAGGTTCTTTTCCTCATATTTTGCATTGCTGTAATGAAGATACTTATATGTTCTTTGTTGTTGAGGAGCAACATTGTAAGACGTGTTGGCCTTGCTTTCATAATACTATATTTTTACAGCATGCTTTTGAGATTGACTTATATTAGTCTGGCTTTGAGTTTGTAATAAATCTTTTAACTTCAACTTACTTAGTCAGACTTTTATTGTGTGGTCTTAACTGAGATTTAAACTGTTGTTAACCCCTTTTCCTCTCAGGCTACTACAAAGGTCTATTAACCTGAACCAAATTGCAAGAAACTGCCTGAGTGTCCTAACCTGTCAATTACACACATCATCTAACATCGCTTTTTTCTAACAATACTATGTCTGGTTAAGGCACACATACTGGTGACCTTCACAAAAATTAAGCAACAGCTGGAGAAGACAGAAAAATGCCCTTGTGACAGGAGATCATCCAATCGACCTCACACTTTATTTTATTTTGTAGTTTTTATACTGATATTAGGAGATTTTATCTTAATCAATTATTTATAGTAGATAACATCAGGAAGCATCACAAACCTTATTTGTTTTTATGTTCTTTGGAAGACTAAAACAGTTTTAAAGTTGCCTCTTTTATATGGAGGGCCATACATATTAGAAAATACATAAATCTTATGAAAACAGTTTCTCCCGTTGTGAGTGAATTAATGATTTCTATAACCTAAATGTTCTTTTTTATAATCTGTAATAGCAGGTTTCTCACTTTATCTCACATCAACATAGCGGATTAATTTAACTTCCAATAGCAGATAACTGTTTTTCACACAGATACCATATTACATAAATACAAGCCGACATATGTTTTGCTTGCAAATCTGCTGCTCTCTGTAGGCTAGGAATATCCCTCACACTGTGCTTAAGATGTGTTAAACTACTTTATCACTACAATTCCTTTGGTAGTATTGCATATCTTGATCTTTCTCAGCAGGTCTACAACTGATCAAACACATCTGGCATACACTATTCTGGGCATTGACATGTTCATGATAACAGAACATGCAGTTCTCATATCGCATTCCGATACTATGACAGCTCCACTATTTCTAACCACAGTCAACCATGATATAGTTGACTACACTCCCACCATCTTTGAAGGGCATTTTCAGAATCCAGGACTGGGGCTTTCCTAACAGTGTTTACAATCATATTTGTTCTGTCTGGTCTTGGTCACATTGTGAAGTTAAATAATGTCGAAGTGGGACCCATATGTCCCCTGATCTAGCCCATGAGACCTGCAGTTCTACAAAATACCTAACAGCAATTCATTTCAACCAATCCACTGTCCTAGGCATTTACCCTTTCATCCATGACCTCTTCACTCGATGTTTTGCCACTAGACTCATCACTTCGATCAGTCACTTTATTGAATAAGGAACATGCTTTACATAACCTAGAAGCATTAACCTTGGGGTGTGATCCATTAGACTCACAACCACCTCCCCAGTAATCCATTCAACTTCCTCCAAGTATGTTGCAAATGGAGGACATTCCCACACTAAGGGCCCAATTAGGATGTCGGACGGACCAGAGTCTTTCCCACATTGTTTGGGAAATGAGACCGAACTACCTCCTGTCGTCGGTCCCAACCCAGCAATTAGGATGCGATCGAACGCT